>NC_057828.1:32968234-34218234 GCF_910594005.1 Cervus elaphus | reverse complement strand
TTCTTTCCTGGGGGTGGAGGGGGTGTGTTAGGTGCTACAGCACCTTTTCAGAGAAGCTTGACAACATTGCGACCATTCCCTGCTGGAGACCAGCAGTGGATTATTGACGCAGTGGATAAAAATCTACCTGCCAATGCAGGGGACACAGGTTCGATCCCTGGTCCAGGAGGATTCTACATGCCGCAGAGCAACTGCAAGCCACAACTACTGAGCCCTTGCATGGCAACTACTGAAGCCTGCACGCCTTGAGCTTGTGCTCCACAACAAAAGCCACCGCAATGAGAAGCGCAAGCATGGGAACTAGAGAGTAGCTCCCACTCTCTGCAACTAGAGAAAAGCCCGCATGCAGAGGGCTTTGAAGACTCAGCACAGCCAAAAATAACCAAATAATAAAAAAAATAGTTGTAGATGGAAATCAGTTGTCATGTTTGGCAGAAGAATAAATAAAAATCTTTGATTCAGGAAGTTTATGGAGTACACTAAGTGTTCTTAGACCAGTTGAACCTCCTACCTTGGCCAGGTTTCAAAAATAATGGAACAAACAAATTAGCAAATCAACAAAATATAACATAATGAAGCAAAACTTTAAGGCTCAGGTCAACATTTGAGCCCACTCAGACAAATAATCTCCTCTGCTCATTCAGTGAGTTTATGTAGGTAACTCAGTGAAGAACAAATGTTCTCTATCCACCTATAATAGTGCTCATCTTGCTGTTTCAGGGCCTTTTACTGAATATGAATAACCTCATCCACAGGGGCTTAAAATCTAGCCTAGCAGTGTTTTGATTCATAAACATGCATAATGCACACAATCTGTTAAAAGGATAGAAATGAAAGATTTATAGGGTTAATCTTTAGCACTTTAATATTTCTTAAATTTTATCTTATTTCATGAGGACAGAAGCTTATTTGCTCCCATTTGAACCACTTTACTTCTGAAAAGTTAATTATATCCAGAGAGAAGTGCAGTATATGCTGGTTTATCTTAGATTAATTTGAGGAATGTGTCTATTCACATATGTACACATAAACCCAATGTAAAAAAATTCAAAAAAAAATAACCCAATGTAAATGTATGTTGACTTAGGTTGTGTCAGTTTACATATCTACACATAAACCCAATGTAAATGTATATTGGCTTAGGTGAGGAAAAAATCATTTGTTGAAAAAGGAATTATGTTGAAGCCTTTAAATATTTGTGTGTTAGTAAGTTAAGTATTTTCTTGTCAGTGTTTAGTACATTTACAGGAAATATGAGTAATATTTGTGTACTTTGAGATAACCTCAAATTCATATGGATAGATACCAGAAAAGATTGTTAAAATGTGAACTGAGGAGTTGTAAAAATATGACTGAGATTAAAAAAAAAAAAAAGGATATGGGAAGAGAGGGAGAGACAATGATGATGGAGGGATCAGAGTTCTCCTACAACCTAGGACCCACAGGCATAGGTAGAATTCCTAGCACATAGTAACAAGAATGAACTGAGAACTCTGCATACTTGTTTTCAGAGAAGTATTTTAACTTACTTTTGCAAATATGAGACCTAAAGCTATCCAAGAATTAGTTTTGTTTTTCAAAATTTGTTCATTTTTGGCTGCGCTGGGTCTTCATTGCTGCTCACCAGCTTTCTCCAGTTGTGGTGAGTGGGGGCTACTCTGTTGCAGTGCAAGGGCTTCTCATTGTATTCTTGTTGCATGCAGATAACGGGTTCTAGGGCACGCGAGCTTCAGTAGTTGCGGCTTGCAGGCTCTAGAGCAGAGGCTCAGTAGTTACCCCGGAGCATGCAAGATCTTCCCGGACCAGATTAAACTATGTCCCCTGCATTGGCAGGTGAATTCTTAACCAGTAGACCACCAGGAAAGCCCCAAGATTTAGTTTTAACTAAAGAAAATAATTTTTAGTTCTATGGGCGGCAATATAAGTTGGTGTATATAAAGCATTAGAAACTACCTTGAATAAAATTCTATCAGTGTTTTTCTTATACTTAAAAAAAAAAAAGATTCACCTCAAGTTGCTTTAAGGAACAATTTAATCCCCACTAAAAGGAGCATGAGTTCTTTGAAACAATGGTTGATTACAAGTCAGGGGCAGGGAATGTACAAGGAAGTGCACTGATCACCAAAAAGGATGATCTTAATTGACCATTACACATTAAATAAATGAACTGCTTAAATCCAGAGAAGTAAGAAGCTCTTCTTTACAGACCAATGTCAGCTAATAAATGGAGATGAATTGACAAAAATAAGAATGTCCACCTTTTGGCAACCTTCAGTGTAATCATGGATTCAAAGCAAGGATCATCAAAAATGCTAAAACCATTAGATGAATGGATTTTTGGTAACAGAATATTTGCATGGATTTTTTTTTTTTTTTTTTTTGCATGGATTTTTAATTGCAAAAAAGGGAAGCATATCTTCACAATAGTGAGCTCTGGCAGTCTCCATCTTAACTGAGGGACCAAGGCTAGGATCACCAATAGTGGGACAATATGTGCCTCCTGATATGATAAAATTTGAAATACAGAACAACAGGGAATTCCTGGTGGCCTAGTGGTTAGGATTCTAGGCTTTCACTGCCATGGCCCAAGTTCAATCTCTGGTAGGGGATCTGAGATCCTGCAAGACTTGTGGTCAAAAAGAAAAAAGGAACTATACAACAACGTCTAGAAGTATTCTGACCAAGAAAGTTAAACCTGAACTTAATCAGGCTTGTAGACTAGCACGTCATTAAAAATATAATGTGAGCCATATATGTAATGTAATTTTTAGTAGCCACATTAAAAAGTAAAAACACCAAAAGCCACAGGTGAAATTAATGTAGTAATATGCTTTAACCCAATATAACCAAAATATTAGTATTTCAACATGTAATCAATATTTAAAAATCTTTTACATTCTTTTTTTGTACAGTCTTCAAAATTCAATGTGTATTTTAATACTTAATGCACATTTCAATTCAGATACTAAATTTTCATTAGAAATACTTGATATATATTTAGGTTTCATAAAATTTACAGTTGAAGAAGTAGATCTGCTTACTCAAGTTGTTCCAAACCTACTTAAAAATTAACCAAAAGTGGAGTCCAGCAGCTAACTGCTCAAAAGCCATTAAAGAGGCCAGGTTGATGGAAAGTTTGCTTTATTTTGGATGTTGGTAACTAGGGGTGAGGGGAGAGCCAAGGCCTGTCCGAAGGCCAACTCCGCAATGGGCAAGAGTCTTTCTAGATTGAGGGAGGGGGGTTACATGAAGAAACAGCACAGTCAGCTCTGACAGTCATCTTGAAATTGGCCTTCGGTGGTCTGACCAGCACAGTTTTAAGCACAGTTAATCTTCAGCTTCAGGGTCAGCTTGTTTCCATTTCCATGAGGCCAGTTCTCAGAACTGTGGCAGCTTATGTCATGGCTACAGTCTGCCCATCATGTAGTTAACTTCTCCACCAGGTGGGGGTTTCAGTATATAAAACACAGGTCACAGGATATGCCTCAGAATATTATCTCTAGCCCCTGAGAAGAAACTAAAGGAACTTAATGATATTTAATGACTAATTATTATTATGTGATCTCCTTTAATAGTTTTCCTTTGCTTCTGCATTTTCTCGCTTCACTGGTTACACTTATTCTTTAGCTAAAGTTTTTCCACAGACAATAGGCAGACAGAGGACAAGGAGGGTTCTGATCTCTTTCAAAATTTTTCCAATAATGAAATTAAGTATGAGCTTTTAAGTTTAAATTCAAATTAATTCAAGTTAAATTTTAAAATCCAGGTCCTCTGTTGCATTAGCCACATTTTGGATGCTGAATAGCCACATGAACCATGCAGCCTTAGACTAAACTTCTATTTTATAGAAAACAAAGGGGATAGACAATTAAATGACACCAAGAGACAATCCAGAATGTGGAACGCTCCACAAAATAACTTAGACTTTCTAAAAAGTCAATACCATAAAAGAGCTAAAACATGAAGCTTGTCGTAGACTACGAGAGATTCAGTTCAGTTCAGTTCAGTTCAATTCAGTCGCTCAGTCGTGTCTGACTCTTTGCAACCCCATGAACCGCAGCACGCCAGGCTTCCTTGTCCATCATCAACTCCTGGAGTTTACCCAAACTCAAGTCCATTGAGTCGGTGATGCCCTCCCATCTCATCCTCTGTCGTCCCCTTTTCCTCCCGCCTTCAATCTTTCCCAGCATCAGGGTCTTTTCAAATGAGTCAGCTCTTCACATCAGATGGCCAAAATACTGGAGTTTCAGCTTCAACATCAGTCCTTCTAATGAATGTTCAGGACTGATCTCTTTTAGGATGGACTGGTTGGATCTCCTTGCAGTCCAAGGGACTCTCAAGAGTCTTCTCCAACACCACAGTTCAAAAGCATCAATTCTTCTGTGCTTAGCTTTCTTTACAGTCCAACTCTCACATCCATACATGACACTGGAAAAACCATAGCCTTGACTAGACGGACCTTTGTTGACAAAGTAATATCTCTGCTTTTTAATATGCTATCTAGGTTGGTCATAACTTTCTTTCAAAGGAGTAAGTGTCTCTTAATTTCATGGCTGCAATCACCATCTGCAATGATTTTGGAGCCTAAAAAATTAAAGTCTACTTCCCCATCTATTTGCCATGAAGTGATGGGACCAGATGCCATGATCTTAAGTTTTCTGAATGTTGAGCTTTAAGCCAACTTTTTCACTCTCCTCTTTCACTTTCATCAAGAGGCTCTTTAGTTCTTCACTTTCTGCCATAAGGGTAGTGTCATCTGCATAGCCGAGGTTATTGATATTTCTCAAGGCAATCTTGATTCCAACTTGTGCTTCCTCCAGCCCAGAGTTTCTCATGATGTACTCTGCATATAAGTTAATAAGCAGGGTGACAATATACAGCCTTGACATACTCCTTTTCCTATCTGGAATCAGTCTTTTGTTCCATGTCCAGTTCTAACTGTTGCCTCCTGACCTGCATACAGGTTTCTCAAGAGGCAGGTCAGGTGGTCTGGTATTCTCATCTCTTTCAGAGATACAGTAACTAAATGTAGTGTTGGATCCTTGTTTAAAAACAATGTGTAATTAGGGAAGTTCCATCTAGTCCAGGCTATGGTTTTTCCAGTAGTCATGTATGGATGTGAGAGTTGAACTATAAAGTAAGATGAGCACACACACACACAAAAAAGCAAGCAAGCTGAGCACAGAAGAATTGATGCTTTTGAACTGTGATATTGGAGAAGACTCTTGAGAGTCCCTTGGACTGCAAGGAGATCCAACCAGTCCATCCTAAAAGAGATCAGTCCTGAATATTCATTAGAAGGACTGATGTTGAAGCTGAAACTCCAGTATTTTGGCCATCTGATGTGAACAGCTGACTCATTTGAAAAGACCCTGATGCTGGGAAAGATTGAAGGCAGTAGGAGAAGGGGATGACAGAGGATGAGATGGTTGGATGGCATCACCAACTCAATGGGCATGAGTTTGAGTAGCCTCCGGGAGTTGGTGATGGACAGGGAGTCCTGGTGTGCTGCAGTCCATGGGGTTGCAAAGAGTTGGACATGACTGAGCAACTGAACTGAACTGAAGGGAACTTTGAATATGTAGTACCTTCTAGATGAATTATGAAATTATCTAACTTTCTTAGGTATGACAATAGAATTATGATTATATAAGCATTTGCTTTATTTCTAGGAGGGGGAATAATTCTAGAAATGCAACTTTAACCAAATATCAAGGCTGTCAGGAGAAAAAAATATGCATAGGCAAGATGCTCTCAAAATATTTACCTTCTATGCAAACTTTTTCCAGGAAGCCACTGGAGTATATACTGCTCTGAAATGAGGGAATAAGCCAGGAAAGAGGAAGATTACAAATTGAGGAAGCAGGTGATTTCCAAGTAGGTATGAGATGATGAGAACCCCCAGGATGGTAGCTGGGAATCAGTCTTAGCAAGAAACCATTATAGACTGGACCAACAGGAGACAAGTTCCAGAAGAGATGTCTTTTAAAATAAAATGACATGCAGATTATACAACATTTTTTTACTATATTGTGGAGATTTTTACAACTCTTTAGAAGAATTTTGAGAGAAAAATTAATGAGAGGTGTATTCAGTGGTATATTGATAAACTACCTGTTTGAGAAGGGGGAAGGTAGAAAAGAAATAAAGAAGCTCTGATGTGTAGCACTTGTTGACTTCTGCGGCATAAATACTCCACTATAGCAAAATTCAAGTAACCAGGATGAAGTCACTGAACAGAGAGTTGGCAAGAGGTGTGTATAATTGACACTAACAACCAGCAAGGGGGCTGTAGGGAAGGGCATGTAATATGCAATTGTCCCAAGAGCCAAATGTCCCGTCAGCCAAGTGAGTATTATATGCTAAAATTTAGATAGTCTCTTATGAAAAAGAAAAGGAAGGAAGGATCAACAAGAGCTAGTTTCAACAAAATTAAGCAAACAATCACAGCAATTATTAACTCCAGGAAAAATTAAACATTTTACAAGAAAATAAATGAAATCATAGTATTCCACATGATTCAGCTATGACCATTTGCATTGTCATAATAATGTACATACTAAATGTTTATTTAGTTTTTGCAAATGCAACACAACCATATTGAGAGGATGAGGAAAGGGGAAAGGAGCAGAAAAGATGGGTAAATTTTTATTATCAATAGATAATGCCTACAATTGAAAAATTAAGAAATAGGAGAATGAGTATTTTTACTTAGAAATACAAAAGTAAACTACCAGAAGAAAGAGCCAAAAGAGGTAAAAGTCATTGCCTGTGGGATACAGAACTCCAGAAAGGGGAGAAATGTGGTAGAAAACAACTGGCTTTCCTATCAGGTACTACAGTACCACTGGGTTGAAGCACACACTCACATACAGACACACACAAACAGGGAAGAAGAGCAGGGAAATTCAGACTGCTGGTTACAGAGGGTTGACTGAACCCGGTTTTCTTTTTACCACCCCTTTCTCCAAAACTCACTGAAATGAAGAAAGCAATGTAAAAATAAAAATAAATTGATACTTCCTTTGGAAAGACAGGAGAGTGTACCATCAGTCGACCAGGACAGTTAGGAACTTCCCAATGATACAGAGAATTGGGATCAAACTCATTATTAAACACAATATTCCTGATTACAAAATGACACCACACAAGCTTAAGAGAGAACCTCAAAAAGCAAGTTTGCCAGCACAACCCAACCAAATCCCTAAAATGATGTAACCATTTCAGCCCTCCCCCTCCCGCTGCCTACAATAACTACAGGTCTAGCATGGGATTACTGACTCCAAACACTCTCTCCTAGATGAGAGAATGAAAGCAGGCACTCTGGGCAGTGTGCCAGGGGATTGACAGCCACTGAGTGAGGGAAGGAACCCGTAAAGGAGAGTTTTTCTGGCCCCACTATGCTAAACCACCACCGCATTCAGGACATCTGCATCCATGACCAGACAAACAAGAGAGTCTTACCGATAGCACGGTTGAAAAGCAAAGCACAGTAGTAGAAGTAAGACTGAACAGGATGTCACTGTCATCTAGAAAGTCATTCCTTTAGTTCCTGTATCACAACCCCCAGAGCCATCCTGGATGCTGTCCTTCAAGACCGGACTCCAACTTTTTATCAATTCAGTGAACTTCTCCACATCTTCCCAATAAATTTCTTTCTTGTTTTAAGCTAACTACAGTCAGTCTGTTGCCTGCAATGAAATAACTCTTACCATACAAATAGATGGCTGAATGGCAAATAAGAAGTTTAATGCTATTATCATATAGTTAAACATTTTATATATGTTATAGCGCATACATTTTACTATTATAATAAATAAGCTTAACAATGCTAAGGTAGAGAATGCATATTCTTTTCAAAAGCCTATGGAACATGTACAAAATGATCTCTTAGGTAACACCCACATATACACAAAAATTGAAAAATCTCCCCAAAGTTCCCCCAAAGTAGAACTACATGGACCACCTAAAATTTAATACCAAAAGCATATCCAAATATACACACTTGGAAAGAAAGAAAAACTGAAAGTATAGAAAATTTAGAAAAGAATGGTCATAGAAACATTACCTGTCAACTCTGTTGACAACATATGATAAAATGATTCTCAGAGGAAATTCTATAGCCTGGAATACATTTGTCAGAAACCAAGAAAGATGGAGAATACATGAATTTAAGCAGTCAATTCAAAAAGTTAGACAAAAGACCTCAAAATAGATACCATATTAGTAGAAAAAAAAAGTGTAAAATATAAAATGAAATTTACAAACTTGCCTTGGTCAATAATACCAAAAGTTGATCTGTTAAGAAATAAGAAAAGATATAATCAAAATTATTGAGATAGTATATGATGATTTTCAAAATTGTGATAATTTTTTTTTTAAATGGGAGTCAAGAAGGCCTTAAGCAAAACACAAGCAAGACGCAAGACGTCAGGAAGACACAAGATCAAAAGCCATAAGAGAAAGCACTTGGCATATTGGACTCCGTAATAATAATAAATTAAAAGTTAAAAAATCCATAAAAAATTGACAAATAGATTTTTGGGAAAAGAATGACCAATAAACATTCGAAAGAATATTCAACCATACTAGTAATCAGGAAAGTTTAAAGCAATTAGGACACCATTTTTCCAGCTTCTTTGGTGGTCCAGTGGTTAAGAATCCGACTTGCAATGCAAGCTATTGTGATACCAGTTTGATTCCTGGTCTGGAAAGATCCCACATGCCTTGGAGCAACCAAGGCTGGGGGGGCCACACTACTGAGCTTAGGTTCCACAACAAGAAAAGCCACTGCAATGAGAAGCCGGAGAACCACAATGAGGAGGAGCCCCTGCTTGAGGAAACTAGAGAAAGCCCTCTTGCAGCAACAAAGACCCACCACAGACAAAAATAAATAAATAAATCTTAAAAAAACAAAACATATTTCACTCATCAGATAGACAAAAAATTTCAAATATGATAATATGCAGTGTTAGAAATGTGAGGATAGCTTTCCCAGTGGTCCAGTGGTTAAGAAACCACCTTCCAATGCAGGGTACTGGGGTTTGACTCCTGGCTGGGAAAATACCATCCTACACACCCCAGGGTAAGGAAGCCTGCAGTTTGCAACTAGAGGAGCCCAAGCCATGAGGCAGATCCAGGCCAGCCAAAATTTTAAAAATATGAATAAATAAATGTTTTGAGGACACAAGCACTGCTCATCCACTGTTAATGGGGAATGTAAACTGGCAACAGTACTGGAAGGCTAGGTCAATCAGAAGGAAACTAATTAAAGGATTGCTCAGCAGCCTTTAAAATAAATAAGTCCATAGATGCTTACATGAAAAAATTTTCAATGCATAGTATCAAATGCTAAAATTACATAAAGCACACAGCATAGACATTTACCTAAGTGTGTGTGCGTGCCATATACAAACACACAAGTATGAAGGTAGGTCTGATATAGAGAGACTTTTACTTTTTACCCTATATTCCAGTGTTGTTTTAATTAACAAGAAAAAAGGAAACACTTTGGAAAGAAATGTATTAAACTGTTACTTGTGTTTAACTTAAATAGGGGAGAAAAAAGGGGTGAAAGTGAAAAAAAGACTTTTACTTTTCACTTTATATGAAAATTAAAAAAACATGTATTATGTCATTTGTGAAATTTAAAAATTTAATATAAAGAAATAATGTATGAAAATACTGCAGAGATAAATGAAATGCACCCTACTTTTACCCTAGCAATTTTTCGAAGTCACAGTAAAAAATAAAATAGGATGGCTCTGGTTCTTTTCCAGTTCTCCTTCCTTTAGGACACAACTATGAATTACTTCAAAAGAATTCCTCACTCCTTTATGGACTGTGTGTGTTAGTCGCTCAGAAGTGTTCTCCTCTTTGCGACCCCATGGAATACAGCCCTCCAGGATCCTCTGTCTATGGAGTTCTCCAGGCAAGAATACTGGAGTGGTTTGCTATTTCTCCACTTTTAATGGACTATTACTGCCTTAAATACTACCTTTCAGACCAAGATTTCAAAGCATAGTTAGCAAAGATTTTCAGCTCAGAACCCCAAACTGGCAGGCTATCATGGGCAGGGTGACATTTATCCTATTTCTTAACTAATATTAGAGCAGTATGTTAAAGCAGCTTAATCTCCCCTGAAGTTACTTATTTAAAACACACACACACACACACGTCATAAACTAAGTGTTTTACTGGGATTGTAGAAAGGTACTAAAGGATCACTAAAGTCTAAAGAGTAAGAAAACGCTCAACTAATGACAGATGATAGCAAACAATCATCGCGAACCTTATGCAGCATTTACTCTGCACTGCAGCATGACTATGCACAATAATAATATACACGCGGAAGCTTGAACATTTCCCCAGGAATATATCTTGAAATATATATATATATAGATAAAAGAGGCATGAGGTTTTTGTTAAGGACATTTTCCTTACGGTGCATAGGAAAAATTACGGGAAAAGGATTTGCATTGTACTTATTTAGAATGCTGAGGAAGTGGACAAGCCCTATCTCGCATCAGACGACTGCTGCCGCTAAAATGCAGATTTCAGGTTTAGTCGCAGTCGTAGGGAGTGGTACACGTTGAACACTACCTAACATTCAAAAATGCGTGTCGCAGGCCTTTTCCCACTTCACCCCGCCCGCCTTCCCCTTCCTGCACGCCGGGCACAAACGTCTTGACGCATCCTCACTGACGAGGTGCTCCCTCCATTTTGTCCCCAGTCTCCTTCAAGCGAAAGGAGCGGCGCTATTTTAAATCAACTCCCTGATGAAACCAAAACGAGAGAGGAGGCGATGTGGGCGCGAGACCACACTTTGCTGGAGGCCAAGGCTGGGTGGAGCTGCCAGGGGCGCCCAGGGCTCGTCCCGGGGCGGGAGGACAAAGGACATCAAGGGGACGCGGGCCGCACGCCAGGACGGGCCGACTTCCGGGCCGTGGGCTGGGGGGGTGGGGGTTCCCGTTCGCAGGACAAAGCGGCGGCGGCGCGCACGGCTCCTCCGCGCGGCCCCGCCCGCCCCCGCCGCACGCGCCCGGCGTCCAAGCACGCGAGCGAGAGCACGCGCGCGGACGACGGTTAGAAATGGCGGTTGGAGACGGAGGAGGGGCGGGGGCGGGAAAAGGCGCAGCCTCCAGTGCCAAGATCGCGGGTGCATGGTTGCTCCCCTAGCCCTCCTTCTCCTTCTCTTCTCCAGGCTTTCGACCTGGGGAAAGCCCCGGTGGAGAAGACGTGATCAGTTCAATTGAACAAAGGAAATGGCGGCCGCACCCTAAGCTACCGGCACAGCCGGTGTTGCCGCCTAGAAGACTGGGAAACGTTCCCTAAAATGGCGGACAGCGAGGACGCAGGCGCGGGGCGGGGCGGGGTGGGGCGTCCGCCCACGGCGGCCGTCGGCGGCGGGGCGGGGCAGCGGCGCTGACAGTCCCCATGGCGGCTGCGCCGGAGCCCGGGGAACCCGGGAAAGGGAAGGTAATTCGGGGAAGACGGAGAGGGGCGGCGGGGTGCGCGGGCGGGCGTGGCGGCGAGTAGGGTACTGGCGGGCGGCGGGTAAGGACACGGTCTGTGAAGCTGGGAGACCCTGGATAGGAGCACGTGTCATTAGCTTCTCTGCAATCGTACAGCCCCCCATTTCGCGACATTTTTATCGTGACACGACTCAAGTGACCCAAACTAGGAGGATGAGGGGACCGATACCGATAACTTACTGCAGGCCCCAAGACTGGTCCCTGTGGAGAGAAAATTTTGCTGAGAGGCGCCTCATATTGTAATTGGCTAATAAAGAGTGAATTTAAAGTTCCCTGAGGACAGGTGCTAAGGCTGTATATATCACATTTAACATGGAGGAATGGGCAAATGCTGAGAAATGAAAACTTTGCTATATTCGAGTGAATGTATATCCAGAGCTGGAGGATCAGATGAAAGGATTTGAGATTTTTTCCGTTAACCAGTTTTCAGTCAACCACGTGGAGTTTGCATCATTATATGCAACCAACAGCTTCGCTGGCTGGCATTCGTGTCTTGCTTTGCCTTCTCAGCCCATCATCCACAGTTGTCTTTGTGGGCTACCCCGTAAAATGGATCATTTTACATCTGCTTAAAACTCAGCCGTAGCAGCCCATTGCTTTCAGGATAAATCCGAATTTCTCGACCTGTGATGTAACGGAGTGGGTTGCCATGCCCTCCTCCCAGGGATGGAACCCGAGTCTCAGGTCGCCTGCATCGGCAGGCGGGTTCTTTATCACCAGTGCCACCTGGGAAGCGTATAAAGCTCCTCACCCAACTCTTACCTGTTCAGTCTCTGTGATTCTTCTCATGCTTTCCTCTCCAAGTGTATTAAAGCTCAACAGGGCTATCTCTGGCCTCCCATGAACGGCTTCCTGACCCCAAAGGAGCTGAGGTGCTTCTGTCCTCATCTCCCTGACACCTTGTACATAGCTGTTACCATTACAGCATTATACTGGAAGTTAATTTATGTCTTCTCGTCCTTAAGAGCAGGAATCCAATTTTTATATCCTCAATGCATATTAAGTTCTCATAAAAAATACACAGGAAGAAAAAATTTCATCCATCGTAAACCAGAGATTAACGTTGGATCAGTTAAGAGTCACAAATATTTATGAAAGACCCACTCTGCCACACTGCACCAAATCTGTAGATCTAGATCTGCTCAGCTTGAAAATTTTGATTGCTTCTTTAGTGTTCTTGCTGCTCTGGGGAATTTTCCATCTAAATTTGCCCTAGATGGGACACTTCCCTCCAGCTTCCAGTGCCAGGGGTGGGGTGGAGGTGCAGGTTCATTCCTGATTGGGGAACTAAGATCCCACATGTGACGTGGCTCAACCAAAAAATAAAATTTTAAAAATAAATTTGGCCTAGATCATCAATGGTTATGAACGTTGGATAAGTTGCTACCATATTTATTATCAAAGCTTGCCAGTTGTCTTGGTGCCTTTTCTGTTTTTCGTGTCTCACAGGCCGATTGGAATATGCTTTAGTAGAACAAAAGGTACCCTTGTTTGACACTTGAGTATTTCAAGAGGCATCTAACTTAAAACAGAATTCTAGACGGCTTTGTGAAGACACTGGGATCTTCAGTGGGCCTTTTTATCGCTTGTGTATGTGATTGTTCACCTTTGATAGGAGGTAACTGCTGTCATTTTAGGGTCATGATGGTGGTTTAACCCATTGAAAATCAAGAAAAGTCAATGAAAGAAAATGTTTAATTTTATTTGAAGTGAAACAAAGAACATGTTTCAAAGTCAAATGATTACCTGTGCCCCATGTGCAGAGATGTAAAGTATGATGGATTTAGCAAAATGGCTTTTAGACATAAGTGGCACCCTTTCAGTGGAGGGTAGGGGATAGATGTCTTGCTGAATTGGGTTAAAAGCAGGGTAGGTTTCTAAGTGGAGAGGAGCACACATTGGTAACTGAGTTTTGCAGTAAAGAGCAGAAAAATGGGATGGTGGCTTGGGTGAACAGGGTGCTGAGAGGGTAATTTGTGTATTTCTCGATTGGAGATTATTAAATAGAGGAAAAACAAATAATGCAAATAAAGTAAGGGATAACCATTAGAAGCAAAGTCCGTAAGAGTAATCAGCTGCACAGTGAGGACTAGTTTTAAATAGTAGGGCCAGCTCCTCCTTGGAAATAAAAGGCAAATGAGCACTGATGGAGCAGATACATTTTTAACAGTGGAAAATGAAGCAGCTTTAATTTGACTTATTCTCTATAAATCATTAAATTGGCATTCTCGTTTAGAAATTTCTTTTTGAGCTTTCCTAATTCCATCAAGGTGTGCTGGTAAAGCTGCCCTTTTAAATCTAAGCTTAAAATACTAGTTTACCCTAAAATATAATCTATGTTTCAAGTCTTTAATTTGTTAATATCAGGTGAACCTTAAGTTTGCAGACTACTTAGGGAATAAAAGAGGAATGCTAAATGCCTTGAACATTACAAGTAGAACTACTTCACAAGGACTTCAGGCGTAGGATTCTTTCCATTTCTGAGACTTAGTTCAGATACTATCAATATATTGTATAAACTCAAGACTTTTATTACAGTATTCTGTATTTGCTTTTAAGCCATCACTAGTCTTTCAGATTTATCAGGAGGCTGTGACAATTCTCTTACTAGGAAAGGGAAAAAAATCTTAGTATATCCTTACCCAATTTTGAGTCAGGGTGGCATTAGTGGTAAAGAACCCACCTGCAGGTAGACCTAAGAGAAAATTCCCCGGAGGAGAGGAGAGGATGGCACCCCACCCAATTCCGGTATTCTTGCCTGGAGAATCCCATGGAGAAGTCTGGCAGGCTGGTCCATAGGATCCCAGAGTTGGGACACGACTGAAGTGATTTAAGCACACACACATATCTACAGTTATGTACTTAGCTGTTACTCCTTATATGTGAACCCTGAAAGGGTTAAATGCTTCAATGGAAATGACAGGCTTTCAGGGTCAGACTGACTTCCACTCTGCCACCACTTATGAGGCTTCTACTTAAACCCTGAGCCAGTTTCAGAAATGTCATAAAGGCTAAGAATTAAAAACAAGGAATATAAAGAGCTTGGTACCTATAACCCCTTAGCACCTCTAAATTGTAAGATTGTTTAAGTAGACCAGCACTGGCTTCTCAACCTCGGTGCTACTGACATCGACCAAGGCAGTTTTTGTTGGAGGTGATACATGTTTAGCAGGACCATCCTTGGCATCTAAAACCACATATTGGTTTTAGAAGTAACATTTAACAAAGATGTTTATCTTTCAAAGCAAGCTGGATTATTCTACCATTTGCAGTTTCAAAAACTTGAAACTCCAAAGCAGTGTTTTCTCCCAATCTGGTGGTTTGGGGTGGGGGGTGTGGGTTTGGTCAGTTTCCTAAACATAAATGCCCATGGCCTAGTCAGTCAGAATCTGAGGGTGGGACTCAAAAATCTCTAAAAAACCTCAGGAAATCACCTAGTCGATTTAAACAGCACCCTTTCAGATGCCCCCAGCAAGCTTACACACCTGGCAGAGAACTGCACTTGACCATTTTATCCAAGTGCTCCCCCTCCAAAAGCCTGCACATTCTGCTGTACCCTGGGGTTACACCAGGACTCCATTAGGGAAGAGAATCCAAATGAGAAGGTTCAGATGCCTTCAAAGAGCTTGTGCTGTCTTGGTTGGGATATGCAGTGTCTGGCATGCTATGGCTAACACTTAATGGTTCCTTTCATTCTCTGCTTAAATGGGAAAGCCATCTAACATTCTCCCCTGTGATAGAAGCTGCTGGTCTCGCATCTAAGACCTGACATTAACCACCACCACCCCCAATCTCAGTCCTTTTAGCACCCTCTCCCCACCCAGGGCAATGGCCTACCTGCAGAACAGTTCACACCCTCCCCTCTGGGGCCATAAATGCTACTGGGCTCTTGACCTGAAGGTAAGGAACAATTTTTTTTTTTTGCTAAATTAAATGAAAGGCCTAGAAGTTAAATCCCAACCTCTTGTATATGAAGCTTTGTACTGAAGAGCCTGCCACTGGAGTCCGCCAACTTTAAGAGGCACCTGCTACATTCAAACGTGTTGGGGGGGAGGAGGGCGCAGGCCCGGGGGGGGGGGGGGGGGAGAGGACGACAGGCAGAGACAAAAGAAAAACACAGTGATCTGAGAGTATATAACTTTTGCTTTATTAGGAACCAAGTCACATTGTCTTTTCTGCAGAAGCTTCAGCCAAAGCAAACAGTCAAGAATACCTTTATGTTTCAACCTTGAATCTAACTTGCCCTTCACTGTCCTTTCCCTATTTCTTCCAATCCAGTCTTTTACCCTTATAGTATATTACCATCAAGGTATCATCTTATTCCTAAGAATGGGCAAGTGACTTCCTTTTTGAAAGTTACATTACTGAATTTTTTTTTTTCCCAAATGAATAGGAGTGCTTCAGCAAAACATTAAGTGTGACTTTAAAAAATGTCTGCCCCCCCAACCCCAAAGTACAGTGAGAGTGACGAGACATGAGATTGAAAATGTCACACTTAAAGTGGCAGTATTTTTCAAAGAGGGAGAACAAATCCATAAATCCAATGCAGACTGTATAAAGAATTTAAAAACCATTTTAGCACTTGAAAGAACTTTAATTAACACCTAGCCAAACCCCTTCATTACAGACTGCAGGCCAAATAAGAAAATATATCCTACAGGTTACAGAAGTTAGTGGCAGAGTTGAGACTAAAATCCAACCCTCTTAGATTTCCACTTTTCATCACATCTAGATGTGGTTACTATGTACTTCAACAAAGAAATGAAGTGCAACTTCATATCACAGGCAAGGAAACAGACAAGGGACTTGTCAAGATATTTATTATAAACAAAACTGATGTGCTGTTACTGGTTAACACAGATAAAATCTGCAGTCATCCTTAAAGGAATTTAAAACAGCAGTATACTAAATATTATAAGTAACATGGTTAAAACAATTTCACTTTCCCATCTGTTTCTCAAATTGTAATTATGCTGCTTTTACCTTCAGTGATAGCCAAATCCCCAAGAGATGCCATAGAGATACTTAAAGAGCTCATGAAATAATGTATGCCCCTATCTCCAAACCAGCTGATTAACAAATTATGGCATAACCATGATACCATAATCTATTTAGGTTTAATTTACTCTACTACTTAGTACTTTCTGGTCAAATTCTCAAGGTTTCCATTTTAGATTCATTCATATTAGATACCAAAGCAGGATGGTTTGTTTTCAATCTTTGCCAAACCATCCTGAGGTAAAATATTCTTTTACTCAAAATTTTTTTATTTTTCCTAGCCCTTTAAACTCCTAGGAATTTTAGATGTTGAAAACATTCCCTGTGCACGGGATTCGATATTATATGGTTCATTAGGATCTGTTGTGGCTGGCCTTGGACATTTTTTGTTAACTAGTGAGTATATCTGTTTTCATGTATAAAAAACATTTCTCTATGTGTTTACAGTTTTGTTCTAGATGAAGTATCACAATCCTGATTATAGTGTTTATGATTCCTTTCGACAGGCAGAATTAGAAGATCATGTGACGTTGGAGTAGGAGGATTTATCGTGGTGACTTTAGGATGCTGGTATGAGTGTTAAGTATTCAAGATTTTAATAAGGTTAATCTAATTCCAAAGCACATGCTATGCTCAGCAATCCCCCACTGGGAGATTCCCACCCTTACTTAAGATTATCTTACAAAATGATATTGCTGGACTGCCTTTAAATATGTATATATACCCGTGTGTTTTGTGTCATTTGTCAAATCAACAGATGAACGCGACATCAGACACTGCATTAATGCCATGTCAGGGTTTACACTTCATTTAGGAAGGCCTCAACCTTTTATCCTAATGCTCACTTCATCCCTGCCTATGGCACCACTGACAGTCATCTGTAAGCTTTTAAAAACTTCAAATTAGTTCCCATAGGTATGTCATATTGGTAATTTATTCACATTCTCCTTACTAGGTTCCACTGTAGGTATAATTATGCTAAGCTAAGAATCCAGGAAAGACTTGCCAGAGAAGGAATTAAAAACAAGATTTTATACGAAAGTACCCACCTTGATCCTGCAAGAAAACAAACCAATGGCGGCGGCAGCAGCAACTGAGCAGTCTTGAGCATAGAAAACCCAGATACAATTCACTTCATTGTGAACAAAGCTGAGATGAACTACAGAAACATTTTATGTACCATAAGACAGATCTCAATCAAGTAAATAAAGTATGTGTAAGCTGTAGTCTTTTTTACATGTCTGAGTATTTACAAACTTATTCGGGCCCTGTATCTGCTGTCAATACAGCATGATGGACTCACTCCAAATAATCCTTGTGTTTAACTTGCTTAGAAAAGTGTTTCCTTATAGTAAGCAGTGAGTACACCTGATGTCTCAAGAAATAAAATCTCAGTTGGATGTTAAAACTTGCCTTAAAAACAAAAGTCACAACTCTATTACTGTACCCTGTTAAAAATGAAGGGATACTTTCTGGTCTCTAAAGTCAGTGATGTTCTATCAGACTTAAAACTAATGGATCATTGCTTTCCAATTGTTACTTTTAAAATGTACCCACTGCTTGACTGTATTCTCCCATTTTAACAGGTGAGTTCTCTCTCAGAAAGGAAACGTGATTTTTAGCTGCTCTAAATAGGTCTTGGAAGTATGCAGGGTTTTTATTTTTAAGTAGAATTTAAACTTGCACATGGCATGCATAAAAATATCTTCTGAAACTTGTGTGGTGCAAAGGAAAAAGAATTGCAAAATTACACACATGTTGTTCCATTATGTAAAGACATTCATAATAATAAATTGGCTGCCATTAAAAAAAAGCACCCAACACCCAACTAAACCCAGAACATTCACTCATTCATTCATCCATTTTTGGTTTTAGTAAATATCAATATGAAAATACTTAAAACACAAGCTTAGAGGCCTTTCTGGTTAAGGAATGAACACTGGTGGATAAAATCACAGCATTATTACTAGGACTATTGATTATCACGGTTAACTAAAATAGAGGAAGGAAGAGATGTCTTGAAACTTATGTTGTTCTTATTTTGTGCCTCTTTTCAGGATAGGTAGGGCTTGCTCCAGTTCACTTCATGAGAAAGGTACCATTTTCCCTCCTGTGCCCACCTTCTTACAGCTTAGGGTACACAAGTGTTTATGGTTTATCAAATGCCGTCTGTATCATGAGTGACACTGTCAAGCATGTACACAAAAGCTGGGATCCCCAATCCCAGGATTGATACTGGCTCATGGCCTGTTAGGAACTGGGCCGCACAGCAGGAAGGGAACAGTTGACTTCCACGAAACCAGTCCCTGGTGCCAAAAAAGTTGGGGACCACTGTTCTGATCTTCATTGACCTTAATTATCTGGCCACCACCACAGGGAGAACCTTTGACACTGACTGGAGAACTAAGTTTCGCAAGATCATCTGCCTCCTGTTACTGGCATAAATCAAATCGCAGTGCAGTCTACATTATGCAAATTGACCAGAAATAACTATGTGAACAATTCCATAATGTGACAGTCATTTGTTCTAAAGGGCGGGGTAGGTGGGAAACCAATGAGAACTGATCAAATTTTAATAACATGTAACATATAAAATCAAGCCAATGGATTAAGTAACTCAGTCCCTTCCAGCTCTAGCACACTATTATTAAATCTTACCCCAAGTTAAGAGAAAAATCTCTCTGCTGGCAAGAATTTCCAAGGCCTTCACCAGTAACAAGGTTAGTTCATTTTCACAGAAGACTACACAAACTGGAGACCTGGATAAAAACATAAGTTTAAATACTTATTTGGATTACTTTTCAAATGTCATTCCATAAATTTACAGTATTAGCACATTTTCTTCTTGAACTACTAGAATGATACAAAATGAATTATTGGACCACTCAACATGCTCTAGGCCCGTATCACACATTGCTACCAGATACCTTCAATAGGGCCTCCAAGTTGATCTTGACACTTCCACTTCTGGTTCCTCCAGTCCAATCTCCCACTCTGCCATCCAACTTCAAGCTAGTAAATTCTGCCAATCCTATCAGCAGTGTACGTCTGGCTCACCATGAACTGAACTCACCTCTGCTCACCTCTTCGTTTCACTTAAGAGTGCCCTCCTATTTCCTTTAACATTCTGTTGCTCACCAACTTCTAGAATTAGGTTCACCATCATCTCATTTAGACTCATATTAGTTGATTTCAACTATTATCCCAACAGTGGTAGACTTTCATTGGTCACTGACTATAGCTAAGAACCCTGTCAATTTTTATCTTTACATTCCCAATAAAATGTCTGGCAGAAAGCAGTTAACAAGTCAGTTAAATTATTAAACATTCACTAATCCCCCTCCATCCAGCAGCTTACATGCTTTTCACTCTTAAGCTGAAAGAGGAACCTACCTTCCAGGCCCACATGAAGGCTTCAGCTGCACTGCTTCATTATTCCATTAAATCCGATTTTTCACACTACGGTGTGATATAGCAGTAGGTACCAGCTAAATAGCTGATTAAAATAGAATTGTTGTCATTAGTAGGTTTAAAACTTCTTGTGGCTTATCTATCATACCTACTATCTTTAAGTGCTTTATTATGCAGTCCCCCTCTTCCCCCACCCCTCCTTTGACTTGTTTTACCTTTCAATAAAAGAACCTCAGGGTTTTTTAAATTAACTAGCTTTTCTCTGGACTTGTGATTTATATTGACCAAGTTTGCCAACAAATTGACTATCCCTAATACCATCATTTGCAAGCATCTCTTCAGTCTACGTACCTCTACTCCATCGCTGGTTTCCCTTCGCTTCACTTTTATAATGCGAGGAGGTCTATATAATAAATTCAGGATTCCTGTTTATGCACACTTTTCAGCAAAATGCTAGGTATCAAATAAGGTTTGAATCCTTCTATTCCTAGGTAAAAATCTGGTGGATGGGGATTAAGGGACCCCTTAAGTCATGTAAGGTACATGACTTTGGGAAAGCAGAATACCTTAATGAGGAAAGTAGAAAAAGTACAATGATTGTTTTAATTATAGTTTTTAATGGTCCTCTAGAATAAAATATCTTTTGGAAGCATCTTAAAAATATGGTCCATTGGTCATCAAATCAGGTCAGTTTATCTTCTACCACCCAAATACTGGTATCTTACACAGGATATTTTTGTGTGTGTGCATTAAGTTCAATATGTAAATTTTCTCTGAAAAGAGACGCTTTAGGGACAAATTATCTTACACAGTATTTTTCAAAGTAATACCTTTCAAAGTTTATAATGTAGGCGCTACTGATCAGTGTTGCAAACATATGAGTCTTTTCGACTACTGCATTCGCCTTTTATTTTCTAGAAATTATAGACTTCACAAGTATTTTTATTTTGAGAAAACTACCACTGACTGTATTATAAATAAATAATGAAGTCAAAGTCAAATAATTTCTGTTGTTCACTAATATTCACATGTACTTAATGGGCAGTTATCTGTTCCACCTTTTTTCTAAGAATAACTTCCAGAGTTCTGTAAGTTAGAAAACACCTATTTTATGGCCTACCCTTAGGAGATTCAAATCAGCACAAACTGGTTTCTTACAGGGTAAATTTTCATTAAAATGTCTTTCCTCCTTAAGCCCCAAGGACAAGTCATGTGACATGAAACAATGTTTTACAATCTAAATTCTAAGGCTGCTTTATAAACATTTTCCTAGTTTTTGTTTTTTTTTCCTCCAATAGAAAGAAAGGTTGTGAATTTTACCTTTTACTCTTATAAGCTGTCTGCTCTTCAAAAGCCATTAAGAGATTGTTTTGACAGAATAAAACTGTTTCACTGAGGAAATTCTGAGGAATTTCACTGAGGAATTTCACTGAGGAAACCTTTTTATTTCCCGTCAGTATAGTACTCAAGTCCTCTCTCATTTCACCAAAATACATTATTCTGAAGTATGTAGTGAGGAAAATTTCTTCTAAATTTCATACATGCTTCTGAACTAACATAATCAAAGTCCTTGTCTCAGATTTCAACTCCTGATTTAATGGACTTTTGATATAAATGTACATTACTTCACTATCCAAAAGATGGTTTTCCAAGTTTTTATAGGCTGCTTATTTGTGCATTTACCATAGATGCAGAAGGATTTGGGGAACCCAAGGACATAGCCATTCTAGATCTCTTTGCATTAGAATATTTTAAGTATTTAAACTACAAGTAGGGTGTTGAAACATACAAAACATTAAAAGGAATCTGAACCATTAGAATGAGATAATCTTAAAAGGACTTGGCTCTATTTGCATGTAGCGCCTCTAATCTATGCAAGAGGACCACCAACTAACAACATTCTACTCAATACGCTTCACATTTCAGGTATACAAAGGAGCTATTAGAACTTTTTTTTCCTTCTAATTATAAAACAGATCTATCCACCTAGTTACTAATTTCTCCCTTTCCCCTGTCTTTTTATTTTAAAAAGAGTTCTAATTAAGGTGAGACCCTGGAAGCCCAATATAACAAGTGTTAACGTACAAGCAGCAATTAATTTGGAATACCTATTGGAATCACTGGAACACATTTACTTGGGCCCTTTTACTCTTCCACACAGCACATTCACATGGACAGACTAAGGAAAAGGAGATGAAACTTAAATCAGCACATTATCTTTTATTTTTCAAAAAAAAACAAAAAAAACAAAAACAGTACGCTGGAACCTTTTGTTGTACTTGACCGTGGCTCTCCCATCTCCCTTAACTACAACTAAAAGGGCACCTTAATAGCAGCTACGGTAAAAGATTATCCTGTCATTCAAGTAAGCTTCAACTGCTCTCATTCTAGGTATGCCTGAATACTTCTGAAGATTTCATGCTGTGCAAGCTGTCTACAGTGCCTATCTCAAAGTTCTTGATTGCTTTTATTTTCAAAAGATTTTTCAGCTGATGTTAATTTGTGGCAATGGTTCTCAAGTGCTTGGCAAATGTAAAATATTTTACTAGCCAAAACTAATTTTACTTCGCATAAGATCATGTAATGGGAGTCTTAAGAGGACTGGCAGGAAGAACATGCAACAAGCAGTTTGGTGTTTACAGGTTCCAAACTCGGTGCTAGCTTTGCAAGCCTGTTGTCCCTACAGAACGTCCGCTTGTGCGAATACCCAAGATGAACTGAACATCGCAGTAGTTAACTGCTGTGCCACTGGTGTAGCACTGATTTTAACTGAAATACTTAAGGAACTGAACCTTTCCATAAGACATTTCTCCATTTGCCTGGACTGTTACTACGCCACCACTTTCAACTGTTTCTCATACCAACAAATCCAGTTTTATTTAAAAGCAAAACCCCTGTTCCTTGTCAAGATGTAAGTTTATGTTGATTCCTGGCATAAAGAGAAAAAAGTTACAATATTCCTAAAGTAATTAGAATTTACTTAAATACATGATTAAGTTCTTGTCCCAATAACTCATCTAACCAAAGATTACAGATGTCCTGGTCTAACAGTTACCTGCAACATTTACACTCATATTGGATCCACAATCACAAGGGAAATTACCAACTGTCTACATGTCAAACAGTACTTACTTATTCAGCTTCTCACTTGGACAGCACATTCTCAACCTGATCACACAATGTATAGGTGTTACCTTTTTTGAGTACTCTGTTAACCTTTTGAGTAGTATCACTACCTATTTTCAGTCTGCTATTCCTCATGGACTAAACTCCTTGGGCAAACAACACTAACCTATCACCTGACTCTTTGATCGGCTAGAATGTTAAAGTATATATATGTGTGTGTGTGTGTGTGTGTATGTATTACTCTTAGTGTTATCTTTGCTAGCCATAACCCTACCTAAAGCTATTTTCTGAGCTCCAGCTATCTCCATGTTTGAAAGTCACTACTGTGACCACCAAATAAAATGCTATACCTTATTAGCAGAATTTAAAAATTACGTTATTAGCTGTTCACATGTATAAGTTTACAATTTAAAATTAATGTTAAGGTCATGGTTTTTAATTTTTTCTATTGCAACACACTCGAGGACACATACCACTTCTATCAGTCCAGTAGGTCATTTCCAAATTAATTCTTAAGGATTTATTTTTATTATCAAGGTTAATAAAGACTAGTTAGTTTGGTAAACAATGTATTTTTACTGTCTTGTAATCATGTACGTGTAGTACGATTAATAGTACTAAGTTAAAAACTGGGCATTAGAACACCCCAAGTAAAACTCTAGGCACTGAACTGGCCTATCACCTGCATGTTTGAGTACAGGAGCTGGGGACTGATGGCCAAAGTCACATTTCAAAGTCATCCAAGGAAAATGCTCTCCACTATCACAAAAATATTGCACTCAACTATTTCTAGTTAAGTTTAAGGCAACTGATTTTAAGAGACTGAAGTTTACGTGAGTAATAAATCCCAATCTTTTAAGAGATCTGAAGCAGCTGCTAAGCTTCTTAAAGCACTAATGGTCCTTTAAAATTCATGTGTAAGCAAGAGTTCCAATACATAAACTAGACATTGCAACTTACTGCCAGGTCATTATCATACATCCGTATACTTTCATTAAGTATTACTAAAATGTTAAAACCTAAACCCATTTTTGAGCTCCAGAGCCCCAGAAATATGAACAAGTTTAGATTCAAACATCTTAAGAATTTTAGAAAAATGGCTTTAGAAGAATAAGGTTCCTTCCAAAATGAGTCTTCTGGGGGGTTGAAAAGTAGATAACTTTTCTGTCCTACAGGCTCCACTTTTTTTAAAGAGACAGTTTAAGTTATATGTGAATTATGAGAACTAAAATGTTTTTTGTGTCTAATACCAAAAACTTCAACTTAGACTACCAAGATACAAGTTTATACCTTCCTTAATTTCTCCTTAATATATTTATCCTGGTTTTGGCTTTCAAAACACATCAAAAACACACTTCCAGATCTACAATCAGTTCTTCCTATGTAAAAGGTGTCTGCACCACTGCCTTAAATACTATCAAAATATTCTGTTTGTGCAATGGAACCTGTTATAAAAACAATCTTAGGATAAAAAGCCTGTTCATATATGATGTTCATAGGAAATCATGTCAATTCAACTCCCACACCTGAGGCATATACAGCATACAATCTTTCCATGAATGTAAATTCCCCAAGAGTTGAAAAATACTGAGTCATCTTTCCTTGAAAAAAATTGTTTTTAAGAAGCTTTAATACCTGTTGCTAGCGTTTAAAACTAGTTTCATATTTATTTTCCGACAGGCTCCTAAGGCAAACAAGAGCTTCTTTTCTACATTTAACGTAGCTTGTCACTTCAATGTCAAACTGGTTGGACTCAGCCTTCATCCTAAGATCTCACCTTGCTGTCTGTGTATTAGGGCCACAAGTCAGTCTCAGACTCCTCAGTCAGAGCTGGAGCTCTCCACCCAAGGCCAGGTATGAGCATCAAGATGTAAATGACCAACAGAGGTAACTTTTTGCAGTTTCAGTTTTAACTTTTATCATTTCTTTATGCTGTTTTTGTACCAAGTAACCAATCTAATCCAATTCTTGCCTCAGGATGGGAGGTATAATCAACTATATGCAAAAGCTTCTAGTGAAAGCATCTCTTAAACAGTCTCATAGATGAGTTTTCTAAGGTGTAGCTGGGACATCTGTGTTCAGATGTTTATCCAGTTTTGCTTGCCATAGAGGGGATGTAGGCAAGGGGAGAGGTGAACAGTAAACCAAGTTTTTTGTTAATAGATCTTGTTCTGCCAAACTTGGCATCAACTTTTTCTCTTGCTTGCTATATGGTGCACTCCCTCTTAATTTCTTATATATTCTCTAGGTTTGTTTCATTTCATACAAATGCAGACATTAACAGTAACAATAATTCTGACCTTGAAACTGCTTCTTAAAACCTAACATTTTCTATCAACATTTTTTATCTCTCTTCCCCAAATTCTCTGTGCTACACAGGCAACAAGCCTACAGAATTGTCCCCTGGCCATCACTCTCCCATTGCAATGATTAAGAGTAGCAAAATACACAATTTTGAGCTAGAAAGTACATCCAAGGTTTTTCAATAGTATTTAAAACATTTAGGACACCTAAATACTGATTAGCAACAAAGCTTACTTTTTTCCCCCTGGACAAGGCTATGCAATCCTAGTAATACTGATGCATCCTGAAAAGTAGGCTCATGCAGATAGTTGCAATTGCTAAAAAGACAAAAACCCTTGAGACACTATCTTATACTGGTAAGTATTCCTATGCTAAGTGTGTTATAACCAAAACACTCTCAACAGAAGCTACACCATCATCTGAAACTCAACTCCAGCTCATCTTTCAGCAAGAAAAATTTCTAGTTAAAAATCTGACTTAAAATGGCCAAAACAAAAATCTAGGCAGGCAGAAAATTAAACCAACCTGTACTTACCAGAGGAAACCTGTAACACCAACGAAACACTAAGCTCATGTCAAGTTTTAGTTCTACAGTTTGACTCCTGATTCCTCACCGTAAGTGAGGGTCCTTTACAAGATTAAGTGTTCTGTGCAAACCCAATAAAATTACAATTAGGGGATCTAATGTTATCACATAACTACAGTTAAGTTAGCAGTGTTGTGTAGTATTGACTGGCTTGCATGATGGCTTCTAAAAGCATCTGTTCCCAGAGTTTCATGTATTATATAGATGTATATATAATTATCAGTTGAGGACAGCCATTAGCATTTTGTAAAGATGGTAAACTGAGTGTTAACTTCTCCCAGCCAGTACCTTTTCCCCTCATTAAATGTTTAAAGTCATCTGGGGGGAGGGGAAGGGAAGAGTTCAACTTCGTAATTTTAAGTCAATTGTCAATATACATTTAAGTTTTTAAAACCTAAATGTTCCAAGTGCAGAGTAAAGAATAAGCTGTCCAGAAAGCACACACTTAAATTTTCTCCTCTTGGGAGTTTCATAAAGGGATTTTGAACCTTGATGGCGAGAATCCCAAAACAAGAGTAAAATGAATTCTTTTTATTGCAAACAAACGTCTAAATTAATTTCTCCACCCACTTTCTTTAGAAAGAAAAAGAAATCAGCAGGCTAAGGAGATACCCATTCAAGAACTGACATGATTAAAAATTAAGATATAAATGGGTGACTCACAATTTCATTAGCTTACAAAGATGGTGGAGTTAACTACTACAAGCACACTAGTTATACAGTATTTTGTGGGAGAAGGGCATACAGACATAGCTAACTTCATATAGATCCCATTAGACAACTGGATTTACAACAAGTTTTTTTAATAAGAAATGGGCAAAGCCAGCTTTCTTTTCAGAATCAAAATGCAGAACAAATGGAAAAATTATGGTACTTAAACCTTCACAAGTTTGAGCCTCCACAAATAATGCAACCAAGTTTTACATTTTTTAACAGCCCTTCTACATACACTCCATCTTCTCTATCTTAGTTCCAAATTTTATCTTCATTCCCAAATATGCCAATTCCATTGTTACTTAAAAAGAAAGAGCCTTCCCAGTTACTGTCAAAAACTACTATTTAGCTTACCCCTCCACTACTCAGCAAACTACAGAGAGGATGGAGTGTAATATGAGCAGTACAGAGTCTTATGCAATTCATGAGGACCACTAAGTCCTTACATGAATCTGGTTGCTAACATTTCTATTATATTGTGACAATGACTCCCGACTGTTATCTCTGTGAGAAATGGGGGGGAGTAAATTCTTAATAAAAGACACCAGGTACAAAGCAACATTTTACTTTTGTTGTGATAAAAAAAAAAGTCACATTTTACAGATAAAATGTAGAACCCTGAAATACTGACACATTCTCTTATCGTGCACAATGCTGAGGTTCTCTTACGATTCACTTTAAAACTGCAATTAAAAATGTACAAAAAAGAAAAGAAAAAAAAATCAACCCACAAAGCTTCTAAAAAAGGAACCCGCAGGCACTTCCTCTTGTGGAATGTTTAAAAAGTTAGCCTACTAAAGAAAACAGTCGACTTCTTGTGAAGGTTTTGGAGAAATATGTATCAGTTCGTTTTATTTGGGTATTCAATAATATCCTTGGTGATAATGCTGACTCCATGGCTTCTGACCCCAGAATTGCTGTAAGAGAAAATTTTTTTTTTAAAGAAAAAACATCAATAAGCCACTCAAATTGCTTTTAGGAAATGACAATCTAATTCAGAGTAATTGCTGGAAACAAATTTATACCTGTCATTCCTCTGATTTATCAAGCCAGATTTAGTTAGTATTAACATCCCATTACCAATACACATTACAAAAGGAAACACATTACGACTTCGGTTAGTTTATACAATTAAAGCTATCAGTAAAAAAAAAAAAAAACCGTATGAATTAAATATTACTTTATTAAAAAATGTTACGTTACAGCAAACTCCAATCTATCTCGCCTTCAAAAGATAGTATACAGCTACAACTGCAATACAACTCACAGCTTGCCCTGTAATACTTATTTATAAACACTTCAATCCCTGGACAAGATCTTTTTTCAAGATTGATTCTTATGAACTCAAAATACAATTAAATGCACATAAAAACATGTAAGGAATTACTTACACCCTGCTGCCACTGGTTGTAGCCCTGAGATTGATTTTTGTAGCCACGATTGTTTCCTCGTCCTCTGAAATTCTACAAAAAAGAAAAAAATCTTTAAAGAACTCAGAACACAAGTTGTTAGGTTTATCTAAGGGGCAGGGGGGAAAGAGGGGACGTAGCTGCAGAAATGGATGGATGGGCAGTCAGCCATTAACCTGAACACTGCTGGGTTTCCTTTCAGGTGATTAAAACTTACTCACTAGGAGACATCACACCTGACTTGTTCCTATTAACAGTTAACACACCTAAAAATTAACATTAATGAATTTTACACATTTTATCATAATTATGCATATACACTGTGTTCTTAACTCTTCAGTGAAGCTGCGCCATCCTATTTAACCTCTCACACTAAGTTATATGGAGAATCAGTGTCTGCAGAGATCTTCAGTGATCACCTGGTTGTAGTTCCCTCTGTTAGGCATTCCACCTCTGTTGTAGTTCCCTCTGTTTGAATAACCGCCTCGGCTGGGAAAGACAGGGCCGCGAGGATATGGATAGCCAATTCCACCACTTCCGCCACCACCACCACCTCGCTGTGGCATGTTGCCCCTCCTGTTATAGCCACCACGATTCCCAGGAGCTAAAAAACAAGAAACGTTTCATTTAATAGTGTGTTACCTTCTTTACATGAGACTTAGGGTTCTTTTGGACCATTCCTTCATCTTCGGAGAAAAATGTTTAACCGTTCAACACAACCTAGATATGCTTACTAAGACAGCTTAAGATAATGCAGATCAAAAGCTTCCTATGTTAAATTCAGCTAAGTAATAATATAGACCCCAAACTAGAAGTTTACCATTTGTTTCAACCTTGGACCAAATAATATTCAAAATTAACTTGCCTCCTCCTCTGAAATTTCCACCACGCATATTGAATCCACCACGTCCTCTATGCCCACCGCCTCTGTTAAACTGGTTCTTGCCACTCTTATTTTTATTGCTCTTCTTTGAGCCTGTGTTCTGTTTCTTTTCCGGTGGAAGAGCCTTTTTGCTTTCTTCCTTATATTGCTCCAAAAGTTTCTGGGCTTCTTCCTTCTGAAGTTCAACATAGGTTATTTCATCAAAGCACTCAGCTACTTCTGGCAGAGTAAAGTTTCCTGCAAAACATAAAAGCATATTAACCTACAAACCCACTACATACACATTCACAACCCTAAAGCCTACAATTCTCAATCAGCTGTAATTCTTGCAAAACACACAATACCTAGTCATATTTTAATCACATTTTCTTACAAACACAAGTTAAATAAAAATGTTCATTTACAGTTAAACGGTTATTAATGATATTAACAGACAAATCACAGGCTATGTAACATAACAGAATGCCATGCCTTTCATTTTGAGAACTGCATGTTCTGGTAGGTCTTTCCCCTCTACTTCCGCCTTCTTCTGTGTTCTCTGCTTATAGTCTTCATCTTTTGGGCAAACTACAACAGCTTTTCGTTGGAAGCCTGCAAAGAGGCACATTTTTCTCCTCTGGGCAGCAGCAGACACATTTGTCTTTCAGAAAAAGAAAAAACAAAGTTTATAACCCCAAACATTAATTCTACAATTATCAGTTTTTTCAACTTCAAAGTTACAGCTTACCTGATCCAAAATGAAATTTCGCTTCTTACGGGCAGCAATCTCAATAAACTTTCCAAGACACTGTGGAGCCCTCTGCAACAGCGTGTTTAGCTTTCCAGTATCTGCCATTTGCTTCTTAAAACCTGCCACCTTTTTTTTAAAATTGAAAAAAAATTTAAACACTGCCTTTCCTCAATGCTATAAGAAAGGACATTTTATCCTGTAACTCCACCCAATGCCAATCAACTCATGTTTATCTAAACTGGATAACTGAGTTAAAAAAACTTCTACAGAAAATGGAGTTTAGTCACTGGAAGAAAAGCACTTTTACCTTACAGGTAAAGCACCTACTTACAAAACCATTTAACTGCCCAAACTCAAAATCTCTAAAATACTAAACAAAATGGATAAAAACAAAAAGATTACCTAGAATAAATACCTTCTAGTCTTTTAAAAATGCTGAAATCAAGCCCATTTTACTTACCATCATTTTATCCATTATGGTGTTTGTTCCAAGAATGTTGTATTTACCAGGATTTTCTGCTGCATGTTTAGTAACCCAGGTAGTTTTTCCAGCTCCTGGCAAGCCAATCATCATAACCACCTACAATGCAAAGAATTCTTTAAATATTTTTTAATACACAAAAGCCCAGTTTACACATTTGAATTTTCACAGCCTTTTAATGAGAACAAGTACAGCAGTAAATCAAACAGAACTTTAGCCAAGCTTCAAAAAAATTTTTTTTCCAGTGACTTACTTCACAATCTTTCTTCTCTTCAGGCCCCTTTGGTCCTCTAACTCGATCCTCCAAGGGGACATTCTGGATAAAAGTATAGTCTTCAGGTATTGGAAAATATGGCTTTTCCTTCTGACCAAAATTAAATTCAACTGCACAGTTGTGGCACAGAACATGCGGGAAGAGTGGTCGTCCAGCAAGAACCTCCTTACTGATTTTGAAGGCAATGCCAAGATCTTGTCCATTCTTTGCATAAGACAGTTCTACTTCATCACTTTCAAAGTTCTATTAATTGGAGAGAAAAATGAATGGGTTTTAATCTGCTTCTTGTAACACTTCTTTAAAAAAAAAAAAAAACAAACACCTAGGAGTAAAGCTTATCTTGTGGATATTTAGGTTATATGTTAAAATAGCTTGGTGTGAACAACTAAAACACCTATGTCCACAAACAGAAATTAATACTACCCAAAAAGACTATAGATTTTCAGATCAACTTCATATTAAGTTTTCAGTCAAAATCAATCAGTAAATGAAAAGTTTGATATAACTAAAATAATCTTATCTAATAACTTGCCATTTACATAGAAATTTAGCTATGACTTACAGCAAAACATGTAATCACATCATTTTCATCAAACTTCTCTCCATAATCTTCAGTCTCACAGTTGCATGTTTTTATTCCTTTTAGAGAATACCCATAAGAAAATTCTTCTTCACCTAAGAAAATGATTAACTTTCATTATATCAAGTCTCTGAAACAATACACTGACCCATTATTTTTTCAAGATGTGGGGTTCAAGAATACACTATACTGACTTTATACTAGATATAAAAAGAGCTAGGTGGTTAGTTAACTAGTTGACAAATTGCATGACATGATAACATTCTATTTGAACCATCAGCCATAAACCAAGTAACTATAAAGAAAAGCTAAAATTTAACCTGTGCTAATGTTACTGTTATTCATCTCTAAAAAATAGGCAAAAAGTTTAGAATGCCTTCTAACTACTGAAATCAAACCCTAAATAAACACTCAAGAGTACCAAGATACTCAAATGGAAACTTTACCAAGCAACATTCCACTTGTGGTTAGTGACCACCCAATCCGAACTTCATGTATATCAATATCTTTCGTATATAAATGCCTCACTGGGATCTTCTCTGTAACCTGAAAGTCAAAGATAAACAAACTGTAAACCAAGGAAAATAAACCACTCAATCAACCCTGGTTTATTTCATTTGGGCAATGGGCTAATCCTTCTTCAGCTACTAAGTACAAAGACACACCAACTTTACTTTACACTCCCCCCAACATTTACAAGAACTTCAAATTTTAAGGGCTTATAACTTGAAACTGAAAATGTACTTGGTTGATTCACATTTAAAAGAAAATGTTGAAATTATATATTCTCATACTCAAAACCAACTTAAGTTTATTCTTTGACAAGTATTTTTCAGAACAAAAGCAGGAGCCTAACCAAATTTTTTTCCAATCCTTTGGTGGGCCTTTCAAGTGCCTGATAAAAAATGAACACCCTAAGTAAAAATTATGCTGGCTCTATCTACATGGCAACTTCTAATATAACAAACATCTTCAACTACTATAAAACATAGGGTTAGTCCCTCTTGTAACCCACAAAAATTTGAAAACATACAAGTTCCACTGATATCTAGTAACAGGCAAAAACCTCACAAAGCATCAGAAAAAAAGAACATCACAAAACTACTTTTACCTTCATCTCAAAACAGACTTTGCCTTTTGACACACCATAAGATGCCCTTCCTCCAGCCCACAGAAAAGCAAAACTCTCCATGGTAAGGGAAGAAGCACTGAGGCGATCTCTTGATATTTTAAAATGTAGATCACAATTATCTGCAATTATATCAAATACCGTATTATTTCTTTTGATATCCACTATAAACATCTGCTATGTAGACAAAGCTATTATTAAATTTTCACATATTTCTGAATGCTGCATACATTTTTGCAGATGCTGTTCTAAGCTTCAGTTTAAACCCCACTCCCACCAAGTCATTCTTGCCAAATTATGAACTGAAGTGTACACTACCTATGCAGCTAACAAATATCAAGGTTTAGTTTATGAGTATTTTAATTATATAAAATAATCAAGACAATGTGACATTTATACATACCTGCTCTGCTCTTTACCTTGATTTAGAGGCAAGCAGTAGAGGATAGCAGGAAATCAAAGTGAAGCATGCCAGACCAGGCAGAATTTACCAGTGCCACAATAAAACTGAAGCGAGGCCATGACCAAGTATTTTAAAGAGTATGAGCTGTTGATCCTCACTTTACAGGGGTTCTAGACCTTAAATTCTTTGCTAAAATTTGTTAAGGCAATCTCAGTCTATACAATACAAACCTGGTCATCAATGCTGTTACTACTACAGCATTTTAGGTCCCCTTTCCCCAGATTTGCCTGTTAATACGAATGGGGGATTACACACTTTGGAGTAATCCAAATCCAAAACGACTTTAACCTAGCTACCTTTGGGTCACTGGCTCATTAGCATGCACCTTCTGAGTTCTCAGTGGAGGCAACACTAAATTAAGAAAGCTACTTTCTTAAGTTTTACTGGTGAGATGAAATTATACCTACAGTCTGGAATTCCTTACATAAGCTTTGCTCTTTACATTTCTCATAGAAATGTTCAATAGATTACACTTGAACCCAATAATGCACTTAAACTGGTATCCCTCGATGAGCTAGAAAGTCTTATACCAGCATTATCTTCCTAAACCATTGCTTCGTATCTCGCCAATTTTAAGCAACTAAACTTTAAACGTAAAACATTCAACTACTCTTCCATACGCAGTTCTGTTAAAAAAAAAAGAAAAAAAAAAGACTCCACTACGTTGACTATATGTAAACGGTATGTAATAAAAAGTCAAGACTTACATTTACACTACCATACACATCTAAATAAAATAGGTATTCCAAAACAGGAGAATCTAAGATTCAACTCCTTAGATCTACAAGACAGGATGACACCTTACCTCTAAGCAGTTATTTCTACCCTTTTTTCTGTTTATCACAAAATTCTACTCTCTGATCAAAATACTAAAGCAATGATTTTGTATGTATGTGAGAAAAATTAGGAATCTGACTGCCAAGGCCCATTTAGAGGTTTGCAATACTTCCTCATACTCAATTGCAACCCAACTGGGTAAAGTAGCAGTATTTACAGCGCTGTCATTGATACCATTCGCTGCTGAAGAAAGCTAGTGGCCCAGTGATAGCCCACTGCTGCTGCCCCAGGTCTTTGGAAGAAACCAACTTAGGTTAAAGCAGCAGCTACTGAACTGGAATTGAGAACAAAAGAGCAGTTATTGAGAAAGTAATATTACAATCTTTTAGAATAGGGAATATCGTGATGTGCTAATGGGAAAGTCATTAATAAATACTTAACTAGCCCAAGTAGCTCACTTAACATAATTCCACCAAAAAAAAAATGACATTACTTTTATTGTAGACCCTATAGGGACAAATTATAGTCTTACAAGTTTCTATTAGCTAGACAGTCAAATACTGACATTCATTTCACATTCCTACAAATGAAAATTTTAAAATCATACCAAAAAATAATCAAATTGTTAGAGCCTCTAAAACTATCAATACAACTGCTGGACTAAATTAAGTGACCAGAATCTGAATAAAAGCCACCATCTAATTTTAAACGAACCGTTTACACACATTAAGTTTTCTAACATTTTGTAACCAGAAATCACATTTGATAACTGAGGGAGGAACGAGGGAGAAACAGCTTCACTTACAAGTATCAAGACAAACCACTGTGTCGTCGAAGTGTTCATCTTCTTCTTCAACAGGTGGCTGAGGAGATTTGGCTCTGAAAAGACAGAATTGTCTCCTGATACAACTTTCCCCACCAAAGGATAATGAACATGTGACAAAACTAGGTTAGCATCCTCTACCTGCTATACTTGTTCTCTTCAATGTACTCAAAATAGCCACGGCCATGATCTTCTCGAGGTCTTTTAACACCTCTCTTTTTATCTCCGCCTTTCTGTTCTGTTTTGCCGTCTCCTACAACACACACGACACCGCTGTGTAAGATACCACGGCACGCCGCCACAACAAACAGAAAATCCCTTTCTTGTTGGAGGTTCCCTAAAGCTCCACTTGTACATTGTCGTGATTTCAATCAATGACTCACTTGCGAATTCAAACAACAATCTGCTTGGAACCGGTTTGGAGTCAGTGACGCAGTCTAAGGACATTGCTAATTTTGCCAGTCCACTCGAATATTCCAGAAAACTAATGAAAATTTAGCGCGGCCCAGGCTCGGCGCCCACGTGTACCCCAGAGAGTGTTCAGGAAAGGGGGAGGGGCCGAAGCGCCCCGCCCGCACTCCCCTCCCCCCACCCGGGCCCGCGCTCCCCGCGGCCGCATTGTACTGCTCGCCGCGGGCCCCGCCCGGCGCCGCCCCGCCCGCCGGAAGTGACGTAACGCCGAGCCCGGCGCGCCTTGCACAATACCGCGGCCCGGAGCCGCCACGGCGCGCCGCCGGGGCCCCGGGCCTCCCCTCCCCCCGAGACATGTGCCCGCACCGCGCGCACGCAGCGCGACGGCGCCTCCGCGGCTCCTCCCCCTCCAGCGGCAGCTGCAGCCTCCCCCCTCCCCACCCCGGCTCTCCAGCCACATAATGGAGGCGCCGCCACCGCCGTCACACACCGAGCCGAGGCCTCACGCCTAATCCGGGATTCCCCGCGCCCCGCCCGCCCCCCTCCAGCAGTCCCCAGCCCCCAGGGGTGCTCCCTCCCGCGGCGGGTTTCCTCCCCCCCCCCCCCCTGCGGGGCTCCGGCAGGCCTGGGCACGGTCCCCACCCCGCGCGGGCCTCCCGCCGCGCGCAGCCAACCACGCAGCACTCACCCGCCGCCGGAGCCCCGGGGCGACCGCCGCCTCCGCCGCCTTCCGCCTTCTTCTTACCTCCCGCCTGCTGCTGGCCCTGCCTCGCCCCGGGCGGCGCCACCGTCACCGCGAACAGCGACGTGGGGCCGCTGCTCTTCCCCGCGGCCTCCTTGGCGGCCCCGCGCTGCTGCTGGGGTTGTTGCTGCGGCGCCGCCGGCGGTTGAGGCTGCTGCTCCCCGTGCCCGTTCTCGTCGCCCGCGCCTTCCTCCTCTTCTCCGAGCTCATCCTCCCCTTCCTGGAAGCCCTGGTCGTCGCCGTTCTCGTCCTCCGAGGCGGCCTCTTCCTCCTCCATTGGGCCCGAGTCGGCCGCCCCCGCGGCGCCGTTCTCCTCCCCGAGCTCCATCTGGTCGCCATCCAAGGCGGCGATCCCTTCCTCCTCCTCCTCCTCTTCCTCCTCGTCGTCGTCGCCGCCGGCCGCGGCCTCCTGCTCGAGGCCTGCTCCCGAGCGCCCGGCGGAATCCCCGCCCAGGTCTAGGCTGCCGTTCCCGGGCTCCATGGCGGGGCGGCCCCCGGCCTCCTCGTCGTCCAGCGCGGCCTGGAGACGCTCCATGAGCTCGGCCTTGAGGCCCTTGTCGGACAGGCGCCGCTTCTTGAGCTCCTCCTTCAGCTCCGACACCTTCAGCTTTTTCACATTAACAGGCGAGGAACTCATGGTGAGGCCCCGATTCACCGCTAGGCGCTGGCTCAAACTCGGCTCCGCTCACTCGGCCACTGGCGGCGGCTGCGGCTGCTCCTTGGCCCGGGCGGCGGCTGCGGCTGCGGCTGGAGGTGGGTTCGTGCTGCAGAGCGGATCCGCCTGGTGTCGAACGGCGCCAATTCCTTTCACCGAGTTCGCGAGGGAGACGCGGAGACTCGCCTGGCGCGAGCGAGCACGCAACGTCCTCTCGCAGGGGCGGCACCGCGCACGTAATATAGCCGCCCCGCCTCTGCGCCGGTGGAGCGCCCGCGCTCGCCCCGCCCCGCCCCGCCTGAGCGGCGGGCCGGGAGCGCGGCGCCGCGCACTGCGCTTCCAATTGGGACCGAGCTAATGGAGGAGGTGGAAACCGCCTTCAGTTAAACCGACCGGCTGCAGCCTCTATTGGCCTTTCCAGCACTTTGGTGGCAGTATTCGTTTATGCTCTTTGCTTTCCGGCCAGGAGGCTGGCTTCTACCCAAATGCTTTCATCCTCAACTTGGTATTTTCAGCTGGAATCAGCCACCTCTTCTTCCATTTTAGATTTATCTTATCTGTTTCTCCAGCTATTTGCTTAGAACTCCTTAAAATTTTGATTTGATTTGTACAAACTGACAGTCTTGCGCAGGGGATTTTCTTCTGCTTAATAATTGGTTTAATTTTCCTAAATCCTAACTTGGGAGTTGAATTTTAGACTCAGGAAGGGCCTTTCTTTTGTCTCCCATGACCTCTGATGCAGGGTTTAGGAGATCATGTTTGTTTTTAGAGAGTGTCCTCCACTCCATACTGCAAAGCGGACTTTGCAGGCCTTCTCATGGTACTAATAGCCAAAGAAGTTAGCCTCAGAATTGCATTTCTGTGTTTTCTTTGTATCTACCAAGAAGGCAAACCTCCTGTAAGATTTATTCTGTCCAATTTAGGACCTGGTCATGCAGTTATGCAATCTCTTTAACTAACAGGATAAGACCCCCAGCTAGGTCACACACTTTGGTTCTATTCCTATGGCTATACCTTTGGCAAAACTATGCCAAAGCGCTAATAAAAGCTTATGAAAAAATAAAAGGCTGTGATTTTGTGAAAAGAAAAATAACTCTCACTCTCAAAGAGAAATTTATTTTGGTGTGTCTTAGAAGTTTAATTTTTCCTTTTACTAAATAAGAGGTGAGTGAATGTTCTTCCAGTTTTCCAGAATTTAGATATGTGATAAGAGATGAATGTCTTAAACCCCAGAGAATCTGCACAGTGGCTAGCCAGTGGTCTAGTCTAGTCTAAGGTCAGCTATATTGCTTGGTGCTTTAGCTGGCACAAGGCTGCCCCAATTTTAATTCAAAATTTAGAAAAATACACATTTAACTTTCTACCATAGTATGGTTTAACTGATTAATAAATTTTATTTTTAAAGTTCTCTTCAATGGCTTTTAAGAATCTTGTATTTTACAGTGCAGTCATATATGAAGATGAAATATTAACATTTGTGAAATGATTTGAGTTGAAATTGATTATGTATAGTACTAGTAATTCTCAGTTCAAGCTGATGGAGGCAGAAGGGATAGCACCCAAAATAGGAACTTCCAAACAGTGCCAAAAACTCATTTTAGCCTTTGGTTATAATATCCTTAGAGCTTACAAACAAGTGGCAAACTGAAATTTGAACTTTTCAGGTTCTTCGCCCTTGTTCAAAATGGGAAAAGAATTACAGGGGGGCTTCCATGTTCACAAAATAAGTAATTAGTCCCCCAATGAATCAGAATTAAATATGGTAATTATGGTGGTCATTTTTGTGTCCTTAGATATGACTTACATGTTTAAATGTTACCAACATGAAAGCAATTTCTGTTTAACTGGGAAAAACTAAATTGTGAAAATAAAGTTCATATACCTAAATATCAATTTATAACAATTATTCTTGGTATGTTAAATTAATTGTAAAAATAAACATGAAATATAACTTTAGATACTCCTTGGAAGAAAAGTTATGACCAGCTTAGCATATTAAAAAGCAGAGACATTAGTTTGCCAACAAAGGTCCATCTAGTCAAGGCTGTGGTTTTTCCAGTAGTTATGTATGGATATGACAGTTGGACTATAAAGAAAGCTGAGTGCCAAAGAATTGATGCTTTTGAACTGTGGTGCTGGAGAAGACTCTTGAGAGTCCTTTGGACTGCAAGGAGATCCAACCAGTCCATCCTAAAGGAGATCAGTCCTGGGTGTTCATTGGAAGGACTGATGTTGAAGTTGAAACTCCAATACTTTAGCCACCTGGTGCGAAGAAGACTCATTTGAAAAGACCCTGATGCTGGGAAAGATTGAGTTCAGGAGGAGAAGTGGACGACAGAGGTTGAGATGGTTGGATGGCATCACTGACTCAATGGACTTGAGTTTGGGTAAACTCCGGGAGTTGGTGATGGACAGGCAGGCCTGGCGTGCTGCAGTCCATGGGGTCGCAAAGAGTCGGACACGACTGAGCAACTGAACTGAATAACTTTAGATGGGCGTGAGAAATCTTCATGGCTTTGTCTCCAAGAGCTTTGTATCACAAAGATCATCTTCAGTCTGCTCATTACATGGCCCAAGAACCCAGGTCCTCCTCCCACCCCAGGCTTCTTTCATTACACTGGGCCTTCCGAGACAACATTCAACAGAAAAACTGTTTTTATAAATGCTTAACGGGGCTTTCCTGGTGGCTCAGAGGTAAAGAACCAGCCTGCCAATGCAGCACACAGGGGTTCAGTCCCTGGGTTGGGAAGATCCCCTGGAGAAGGAAATGGCAACCCACTCCAGTGTTCTTGCCTGGGAAATCCCATAGACAGAGGGGCTTGGGGGCTACAGTAAACAGGGTTGCAAAGAATCAGACATGAGTTATCAACTAGACAGCAACAACAAATGCTCAAAGAGCCATCATCTTGCTGTTTGTCCTTTTTACAAGCAATATTTTACCACTTGAAAATACAAATAGTGACTTCACTTTCCTAATAGTTTTTCTTCTTATGTTTTTAATGCTGTCATGATAGTCCTGTTCTACAGAGACCAGTAAAAGTACAGATCACTTTCTCTAAATTGCTGAGGGATCTGTCAAAAATTTGATATTCCCCCTTTTTGAAATCCTGGAGACCACCAAGAATACAGAGTGGAAGAGAGGGTAAATTAATTTCAACAGTAAAAAGAAAAAAATGATTAGTGAATAGCCCGTAGGTAATAAATCTATGACAGGGCATGACAGAGTTAGGGTGCTCAGAATATGTAGCTTACATTTTGAAGTTGAAACAAAGGCACATACCTGGATGTTATAGTTTGTCATACAGTTCACCCAGCAAATATTTTTTAGCACCTTCTCTTAAGCACTAGGAATACAGCAGTGAACTATGTAATTATGCCTTCATTCTCTTAGGGACAATTAGCCAATAAGTTAAAATAGACGCAAAGAGTCGGACACGACTAAGAGACTGAACTGAACAAGTATGGCCGGGAAATGTAAAACAGGAGAGGGGCAAGGTGTGCTGGGGTTGGGGGAGTTTTTCAGTTATAAATGGGGTAGTCTGGGGAGCCTGAGCAGTAAGGTAATATTTGAGTAAATATCTCAAAGAGGTGGAGGGAACAGTAAGTAGTCCTGAAGGGGAAGATAGGCAGGGAGTTGAGGGGAGGTACAGATTGCCAGCAGCCTTGTCAGTGGCTTGTAAGGACTTTGGCTTCTGCCTCCAGTGAGAAGGAAGATACTGAAGGGTTGTTACTAGTGAGGAGATAAGAACTGGCAGGACTGCTAGATTCAATGGACTCAAGATGCTATTTCATGTACGTCTTTTTTTTTTTTTTTGGTATAGAAAATCAATGCCAGTTTAATAAAAGAAGCAAGAAACACACTGAGATACATTTGTCAATCTTCTTACAAAAATGTGAGAAGTTACAAGTACCTACAAATTACTAAGTATTAACAGTACACTTTCATATAGACTAACAGAAATGCACAGCAGGGAGGGAGGATGTTTCAAATTCCGGTTAAATATACAGCCATAAATATCAGACAAACAAGGGCTGCAGTCCCAGTTAGATAGCATAGTGGCTGTGTGATCTTGCGCAAGCTATTTATCTCTCTGTGCCTGAGAGTATTTACATCTAAAATGATACCCGCCTCATGAGGTTGTTGGGAAAATGCATTGAGATAGTATAAACTCTGAGGACAGGGCTGGAAGCACAGTAAGAGCTCAGTATATGTTAGTCTTCATTAGCTACTTTGAGCAATTCAATAAGCTTAAGAAAATCTGGAGTTGGATTGCTAAATCTTATTTAGGAAATTATACATATCGTATAAATTGTCAATGAATTGTTCACAGTGAAATGTCAGTCTGGGAAAAAAATGAAGTCTGGATAGGAGAGTGCAGGCTTTGCTTCTAGGCATGGCACTGTTACTGTAACCAGTTGGGGGACCTTTGGCAAATTGCACCATCTCTCTGGATGTTTGTTTCCTCATCTATAAACGAAGCAGAGCAGACTGGAAGATTCGTAGAGTCCCTCTAGGGTGAAACTTCTGTGAATCTCCTGTTTGCTGACTCCACACTGTCCATGGAGGAGCACTATTTAAACTTTGAAATATTGATTATTCATATTCAAATTTTACTTGTTACATTCAAAACTTTGCATTAGAGTCTTGAAGCATTTCATAATTAATTAGTAGACATGAGATTTAAACTAGAGTATCACAGCTTTTAAATTTTAAGTGGTACAAAATATTCTCATTTATATGGAAAAACTCAAACGAGCTTTTTGGCCAACCCAATACTTTCTTGGATACCGCAACAGGCTAAGAGGTTTAAAGTAAAGGGTTTCTCCAAAAGCAAACCAGATTCCCACCGCCATGGCTTTCTGTGCTTCCCATTACTGCTGCAGTGTCCCCACTGGTACCGACACCACCATCTGCTCCTCTGATAAACGCTGCCCATGTGGACTCAGCCTGCCCAGCACCTGCCCACACACAGTTTGGTTAGCGGAGCCAACCTGCTGTGACAGCTGCCCCCCACCATGCTACATTCCTTGACCCTGTGTGCCCACGTGCTTCCTGCTCCACCCTCCCAGCCCACCCTAGGCCTGGAGACGGTCAACCTCGCAAGCTTCACTCAGCCCTGGGATGAGCCCTCCATCCCAAGCTGCTGCTGACCGATGGCTGCCTCCCTCAGTGTCTGGTGATAATATGGAAGCTATCTCTTCAGCATTCACTTGCCTCAGTATATTTATTATGTATAGAGGCAGACCAGATGGCCTAGATATGGACAACCTACCATTCATCTTAATGGAAAGAAAATCAAGAAATTTGTTATGGCTATTTGGCTGAGTGTCATTTGGTTCATTTGGGCAGGTGACTGTCATCTATTATCAAAGGTATTGAAATCTATCAGACCTCAGATTGTATTTTCTTGGTCATGTTGCTTCCTAGATCCCATTTCTTATACTGAGTATTTTCATAGAGAAAAATGTAATTTCTTGATGAGTTTTTCAATAAACTTTATTTCTGTGACAACAAATAAGTAAGTGGTTTCTGTAGGAACTATCTTGCCTTTAATGTTATGAATCTGTCTTCACACTCATTATATAATGTCTGTAGAATAAAATGTGCCCATTAGAAACCTGCAGAAAAACTGGAATCATGTAGTTCATAGTAAAATATGAGGGTTTTTCTGATAAATATTTACCAGGTGAAGAGTGATTAACATTTAGCAAAACTCATTTAACACGGAGGCAGGATGAGCAATGAGGAGTTTATAGAAAGTGCACACCATTATACCTTACCAGTGACTGGTCAGTATCACAGTACCTAATTTAAAAAGAGGAAGAAAATGTTTGAACCATTCTGAACCACAGTCAAGAATGCATGAAAAGACTAAAGCGATTATGACCTCATAAGTTCCCACCTTCTACCTGTGATGTGATTGTCTATTTTGAAGTTTGTCTCAGTTCCTTGAGGGCAGGGAGGGGAACATGACTTTTCCAGCAGGTGTGCACTGTCTTCGCTCAACATTCACAGAGAGCGAGGCACTGCACTGGGGAACAAGGAAGGAGAGCTGAAATAAAAAATATCCCTTAACAATGTGTGAACTGCACTGCAACTCTGACTTGAACTGAAGGATTCTTGATTTAAAAGAGAGTTATTGGGCTTCCCTGGTGTCTCAGTGGTAAAGAATCTGCCTGCAGGAGACGTGGGTTTGATCCCTGATCCAGGAGCAACCTAGCCCGTGTGCCCCAACTACTGGGCCTGTGCTCTAGAGCCCAGGAAGCACAAATACTGAGCCCACGTGCCGCAGCTACTGAAGTCTGGGTGCCCTAAAACCCATGCTCTGCAACAAGAGAAGCCACCACAATGAGAAGCCTGGGCCCTGCCACGAGAGAGTAACCTCTGATCACCACAACTAGAGAATGCCCAATGCAGCAATGAAGACCCAGCACAGCCAAAAATAAATAAATAAAAATTAAAAGAGAGAGTTATTAAAAAAATCAAATAAAGGCTGTAATAATAAATTTTATTCAGCAGAGTCTTCTTGGCATAACACTAGCACTTGTTAAATAAATAACAAGTAAATTTCTTTGCTAGCTCTACTTTCCACTTGGCAGTTAGTATTTTTTTGTGGACACCATATATTAGTGAATACCATCAGAGATCCTAAAGTCTTAGAACTACTAAACAGATTTTTTTATGGCCTGTAGATTTTACACGTCAAGGTGCCCTACCCTCTACATTGACAGTATTCTGTGTGATTGCTTCCATCTAGTGAAGCAGGCTTGTGTTAACCGATTTTATACTCATGTTTAGTGGAGCCATACCCAAGGCTGTGTAGTCCATTTTTCTATTTTAATGCTCCATCTTTCCTTTTCCATTTCCTCATTAGATAGAAGCAACACAAAGGTAGGGACATTATATTCTCCATAATGCCAGCAATATTGCCAAGCACTAGATGCTCAGCAAATATTTTTACTTTATTTAGAAAGTGGTATTAAACTATTAAAGTCTTAAGACTCCACATACAAGCCCCATCAAAAAAGTGTAACCCAGAACATAACAGTTGAATATGATCTGGAAAAGTACATAGAGATGATACATAGGAGATTATTTACCAGTGTTAACCAATATAGTTGTCACAAGTAGCTGATTAAATTAAAATAAAAATTGAAAATTCAATCCCTCAATCACTTAACCACACTGCAAATGTTCCGTAGCCATTGGTCTCATACTGGATAATGAAGAATGGAATATAGCCATCATCACAGAAAGTTCTTTGGGATACAGCTGTTCATAGACTGTTTTAAAAATACAATTTATACCCAGGGACCAACCCTAGTCTGCATATGGCTCAAGCCAGACTAAAGGGAAAGCTGGCCCCAGGAATCAGAGTGAAAGTGTGCGTATATGCGTATGTATAAGTATATCATACATTTATAAATATATACATGAGTAGTAAACCTCCCAATTCATCCTTTGATCTACTTAATAAATATTTATTAAACACCTACTACATACCAAGTTCTATACTATGTTCAGGGAAAACACAGATGAATAACACGGTCCCCAACCTCCAGGAGTTTGCAGCTTGGGGATAAAGACAAGCTATAACCAGGATGCTATACTGGTACAGCTGTTTCATGGGAATTCAGCCATGCTGACCAACCACCGAGCTATAGGGTTCCCCACTCACAAATATTCACACATGCAAAAATGAAACAAAACCTCACATACACCTTCAAGAGGTCAGTTGTATGACAAGTTAGCAGTAATTAGCAGTAATGGGCTTTCCTGGTGTCTCAGACAGTAAAGAACTTGCCTGCAGTGCAGAAGACCTGGGTTTGTTCCCTGGGTCGAGACGATCCCCTGGAGAAGGGAATAGCTACTCACTACAGTGTTCTTGCCTGAAGAATTCCAGGGACAGAGGATCTTGGCAGGCTACCGTCCATGGGGTCACAGAGTCAGACACAACTGAGTGACTAACACTTTAACTTTTTTTTTCATCGTATATCATATTCATTATTTTATATACTGCCTATTATTTGCAGATTTCTGCCAGCTGATAAGTAATATAGTCTTTCACTAAAAACTGTCAGGAGAATAAATAAGCCCTGGGATGTAAAATATAGCATGGCAACTACAGTTAATAATACTGTATTATATATTTGAAAGTTGCTAAAAGAGTAGAGGCTAAACATTCTCATCACGAGAAAAAAATTTTTTTTGTTAACTGTGTATGATGATGGATGTTAGCCAGACTTATTGCGGTGATCATTTTGAATATAAATATCAAATATTTACCACTAATATCAAATCATGTTGTGCATCTGAAAGTAAAATTATGTCATATGTCAGCTATACCTCAATTTTTTAAAAAGCTGTCAGGAGTTTAGGGGGAAGAAATCAAACCGAAAGTGCTTTCCGCACTGTCCTAATTGCCTAGATGCTATGTTTATACTCTGTGTTTATGTAACCTTTCTTCCTTTTCACTGTTTTCACTTTGGTCCACATAAGCACATTTGAGATGGGTCATCTTTTAAGTCTGCACTATTTTTCTTGATTCATTTATTTGTGATATCAACTGCCAGTTATTGAGTGCCTGGTTATGTACCAGTCACTGTACTGGGCATTTTATACAAAATATCTCTAATCCTCATAGTAATCTCATAATATGGCAATTATTTGTCTCAATTTATAGATATGGAAACTGAAAAACAGAGGGATTAAAGAACTTGATAAGTTCAGCAAGTGGTAAAGTTAAGACATCAAATCAGGGGTGCCTGACTTCCATGCCAAACTCTTTCCTGCATCAGTAAGTTTGAAGCATTAGAGTTTCAAGTCAGAACTGACATGCTGTAATTCTAGCAAGATTTCATAGTGTACAGTATGTATACTATGTGTACACATAGTGTACAATATGTATACATTATGTACGTTACAGTACAGTACAGGAAAAAGAGACAGGCAAACCAACAATTACATTGCAAGAGTAGTATATTACAAAAGTGATGCAATAGTAGTGGGTATTGAGTTTGGAAAATGGAGCAAAGGGCTTCTTGGGGGATAAGACGCTTGAAAAAGCTGCATCTTCAAAAGCAAGAAGGTTGAAAGAGAAGGAAGGCCATTCCAGGCAGTAGGAACAGCCCCTGGAGATGCATAGAGACGAGAAGCATTCCTACAGCTGGAATTCAATATGGCTGGAGTACAAAGATTGGGGGAAGGGGGCAGAAACTAGGGCAGGAGTAAAAGTTGTTGTTGCTGTTTGGTTGCTAAGTCGTGTCTGACTCTTTTGCGACCCCATGGACTGTAGCCTGCCGGGATCCTCTACCCGTGAGATTTCTCAGGCAAGAATATTGGCATGGGTTGTCATTTTCTTCTCCAAGGTAAAGGTAGGGAATGGTTATAAGGAACAAAGAGGCAGATTGAAAAGAACCCAGATCAGCTAGAAGCTGGAGCTTCATCCACTGATAAAGACGTGGGGGGTGAGAGCACTAAAGAATTTTGATCTGAGAAGTGGCATGATCAGGTCCAAATTTTAGAAAGATCATGTAAGTATTGAAAACTCATGTGGTTCCAAGTTGTGAGCATGAAATAATAAATGAGTGAAGAGCATTCAAGGTTTAAGGAAAACTGCAGTCAAGATGAGACATGTAAATGTCACTTGGTCTTTTGTCAGGGGCACTTTGAGAATGACGAAAATCTCAGAGAACTGGAACAAAGGACTCACTTAAAGGACCGCATGGGGACTTCCCTGGTGGTCCAGTGGTAAAGAATCTGCCTGCCAGTCAGGCGACAAGGGTTCAATCCCTGCTCAGGGAAGATTCCACATGCAGCGGGGCAGCTAAGCCCATGTGCCACAACTACTGAAACCTGCGTGCCTAGAGCCCATGCTGGGCAAAGAGAAGCCACCACAATGAGGAGCTTGCACACTGCAACTAGAGAGGAGCCCACCTTGCCACAACTAAAGAAAAGCCCTCATGTAGCCAGGAAGACCCAGCACAGTCAATAAATAAATAAATAAAAATATAAAATATGTATTATTCAAAATTGTAAAGCAATTTCCCACCAGTTAAAAGGTAAATCAATTTTTTTTAAAAAAATTTAAAGTTAGACATCATCAGGAAGGTAAACTATAAGAAATATTGTTTTTCATTTGTATAGGTAAAGAACATCCTTGATGATGTAGATAACCAGTGCCAAAATGAGAAACTAGAAAAGAAAAACTAGTAAAACATCAAAAGGGAAGGAAAAATACGTTGGGTTATAGCAGAATCAGTGATGGAAAGAACATGAGTATGAAGTTGTAGCAATAATAGAGAGGCAGATGCTGAAGATACTTATAGAATATAAAAAGATGCGGATGTTTCTTTGGGTAAAGTTGGGAAATAATTCAGGTTTTATCTGAATTATGGGTAGATGACTGATATGATCTGGCCAAAATTTCAAAGGTCTCTGGTTACTTTCAATACATATGTATCAAAATAACTCTTCTGCTTAAGAGATCTACTGTGGTTTCTGGTTACTTGACTAGATCTTATCTGATCATGGTGAATTAAGTAAAGAAAGGCTTCTAAGCACTGGAGGGATGGAGTTTTCATCACCAGAGATGGGAAAGTCAGTGAGTAGAGTAGGATGAAAATTAACTGGGTAAAATAATTTATCTATACATAAAAGTTAAAATGTTGAAATGCTCATAGGGTCATTGCTGTTATCGTTGTTTAGTCGCTCAGGTGTGTCCAACTCTTTTGTGACCCTAGGACTATATGGCCTGCCAGGCTCCTCCGTTCATAGAATTTCCCAGGCAAGAATACAGGAGTGGGTTGCCATTTCCTTTTCCAGGGGATCTTCCCAACCCCGGTATCAAGATCAATAAAAATATTGACAGTTTGAAAAAATAAAAATATATATACAACCAGTGCTCTGGGACAACCCAGAAGGATGGGGTGGGGAGGGAGGAGGAAGAGGGGTTTAGGAGGGGGGACACATGTACACCTGTGGTCGATTCATGTCGATGTGTGGCGAAAACTGCCACAATATTGTAAAGTAATTAGCCTCCAATTAAAATAAATTAATTAATTTTTAAAAATTGGGGGGCAGCAGCTTGATGAAAATATATTTTTCCTTGCAATGGAAATATGGGAAGAATCAATTCTTTGTTTTACAAATTATTTCATTTTTAAAATAATACTCTTCTAAAGTAATAAATACATGATTTGGAAAGTAAAAATAAAGAAAGAAATAAAGGGTCATTTTGGCCTGGTTGCTTAGCAGTAAAGAATTTGCCTGCAATGCAGGAGATGGAGGAGATTCAGGTTCATTCCCTGTGTTGGGAAGATCCCCTGGAGAAGGAAATGGCAACCCACTCCAGTATTCTTGCCTGGAGAATCCCACGGACAGAGGAGCTTGGAGGACTATAGTCCATGGGGTCACAAAGTGTCGGACATGACTGAGAGACTAAACAACAAAAACAGTAATGACCCTATGACTGTGAACCCTGTAACCATGTGGGAATAGGACTCAGGACTGCCACGTTATTCCATTTTTTTAAGGGACATTGGAAATTTTCATTTTTCTGTGACATTGCCTGAGTTCTGGAGGTGGCGGACACCATGCAGGCCGAAAAACCTGCATCTTTGTTCGTCTGTTTGTAAGTCCTGCCTAGAGAGTCTTGAGGTGAACATGGGCGAGAAGATCAAGTAGGAGGCTATTTGGAGTAAAAACAGGTGAGAAGTGATGAGGACCACTCTGACAAGGTCAATGGGTTTGTTTAGTTTTGAGAAGGGAAAGGAATGGTGAGGAAAGCTTATTTAACATTCTGAGGGTTTCCTTAAACCCCAGTGATATTTGTTTGGACTCTGACTTGACCACTCAGTCTAGGCAAATATAGGTATTGGGTTAATTTTCTAAACAATGCTGCCATTAGAATGGAGATGGAATATTTTGTGGGAAGGGGCACAGTTTTACTAAAAGGGAGAAGTTGAGCAAAGCCCCTCGTTTTGGGGGCTTTGGGGACAAGTACACACAAAGACATTCGATTTCTAACCTGTTCCTTTCATCCCACTCACCACAAAATGGCCACAAACAGATTAAGAGACAAATGAATTAAGTCGTAGAATCAAAGCAAACCTTAGTGACACTTCAGGCCTGGAAATTGTTTCAGTTCCCTCTACTTATTTATACCATAGAAACAGTGTTAAACTGAATATCTAGGAGAGTTCTGAAAAGTACAGGCACACAACAGGAAAGTTGTAATCCAATGGGAGCAGATGGGTGGGAGGAAAACAGACAGCCTTGACAGGCAGAGCTTCACCGTCAAGAGGTGGCCCAGTGAGAGGACCACGTGGAGGGGAGGGATGTATGTATGAGAATCTTAAAACTTTTTGTTTCTTAGCAAGAGGTAACGATACTGTATTTTCTACAGGTCATCTCCCTGAGCCTAGCTGTATCACTGCCTCATCTCTTAATTACTTATTGTATATAACACATATGAATATCATATCATATCTCATCCTCACAGTGATAATGAGATTATATAAGGACCTGCTTATTCTAATCTGTTTTAAGATTCAGTATATGTGGCACCTCCTCCAAGAAGATCCTCCTGATTGTTCCTAGCCCACCCCCCTCATCCTTTACTCTATAAAGTATGCCTCCCCTGAGCTTCTGAAATCTTCAGTGCTATTCTTGGCCCATGGAGTAATGATCATCTATTTCTATGGCATCACCAATGCGATGGACTTTGAGCAAGCTCCAGGAGTTGGTGATGGACAGGGAAGCCTGGGGTGCTGCAGTTCATGGGGTCACAGTGAGTCGGACACGACTGAGCGACTGAACTGAACTGATTGTTTCTGTCTGTCTCCCACTGATTGACCTTCTCAAGGGGACTCTGCTGTATGTCTAGCTTGTTTTATGTTCTTAGACCAGCCTGAGAAGTAAGTATTCAGGACACATGATATGTGGAATAAATGATGCTTTGGAGATTAGTGTAACTCAGCAAATGGCTGTATTCCTTACCAGACAGTTACTTTAGGCAGAGTTGTTTCCTTCGCTCAATTTCAGCCTCTTCACCTGTAAAATGATACTGTCCTGCCTACCCTCGAGAGGCAAAAGTCACATGTACTGAAATACTAAGCTATAAAATGTCAATGGTATACATATCATTATTAGTTTTCAAACATAGATTTTGGGAAAAAAAGAAGACGGGGAAAAAAAAGAAAGAAACCAGAGGGATTCTTAACTCTTGAGTGTTTATCTGTGTACACAGTTCACAAGAACCACTGTGGTCAAAAGAAAAAGATAACTAGCAGCCTTACTTACCTTATTTCTGCAGAAGCATTGTTATTGTTGTAAAAAGTTAAAAATCTAAAACTGACAAGGCACTAAAAAGAAGAGTGTAGTGCTTTAAAATGTGAGAACAAAGTCACTGCCTACCAGTCAAGTGGTGATAAATCCGCTCACCATCCACTCTAACTTGGGATTGGTATTGAGGCAAGCTAAGCCTCTTGAGACGGAGAAGGCAATGGCACCCCACTCCGGTACTCTTGCCTGGAAAATCCCATGGACGGAGGAGTCTGGTAGGCTGCAGTCCATGGGGTCGCAAAGAGTCAGACATGACTCAGCAACTTCACTTTCACTTTTCACTTGTATGCATTGGAGAAGGAAATGGCAACCCACTCCAGTGTTCTTGCCTGGAGAATCCCAGGGATGGGGTGGCACAGAGTCGGACACGACTGAAATGATGTAGCAGCAAGCCTCTTGAGAAACCTATATGCAGGTCAGGAAGCAACAGTTAGAACTGGACATGGAATAACAGACTGGTTCCAAATAGGAAAAGGAGTATGTCAAGGCTGTGTATTGTCACCCTGCTTATCTAACTTATATGCAGAGTACATCGTGAGAAACGATGGGCTGGAGGAAGCACAAGCTAGAATCAAGATTGTCGGGAGAAATATCAATAACCTCAGATATGCAGATGACACCACCCTTATGGCAGAAAGTGAAGAGAAACTAAAAAGCCTCTTGATGAAAGTGAAAGAAGAGAGTGAAAAAGTTGACTTAAAGCTCAACATTCAGAATGGCATCTGGTCCCATCACCTCATGGGAAATAGATGGGGAAACAGTGGAAACAGTGTCAGACTGTGTTTTGGGGCTCCAAAATCACTGCAGATGGTGACTGCAGCCATAAAATTAAAAGACACTTACTCCTTGGAAGGAAATTTATGACCAACCTAGATAGCATATTAAAAAGCAGAGACATTACTTTGCCAACAAAGGTCCATCTAGTCAAGGCTATGGTTTTTCCATTGGTCATGTATGGATGTGAGAGTTGGACTGTGAAGAAAGCTGAGCGCCGAAGAATTGATGCTTTTGAACTGTGGTGTTGGAGAAGACTCTTGAGAGTTCCTTGGACTGCAAGGAGATCCAACCAGTCCATCCTAAAGGAGATCCTGGGTGTTCATTGGAAGGACTGATGCTGAAGTTGAAACTCCAATACTTTGGCCACCTCATGCGAAGAGTTGATTCATTGGAAAAGACCCTGCTGCTGGGAGGGCTTGGGGGCAGGAGGAGAAGTGGACGACAGAGGATGAGATGGCTGGATGGCATCACCGACTCAAAGGACATGAGTTTGAGTAAACTCCGGGAGTTGGTGATGGACAGGGAGGCCTGGTGTGCTGCGATTCATGGGGTCACAAAGAGTCGGACACAAGTGAGCGAGTGAACTGAACTGAACTGAACTGAACTGAAGGGCAGCGCAGTCTGACAGACAGATTGGAGTTTCACCTCAGAGGTACTTACCTTCCACAGGTCTTCCCCTCCAGAAATTGAAATTCTGAACCTGGCCTTTATTCTACAAACGGTAGAGCAGCCTAGCTGTCCTACAACAGATGAGTTTGAAGCAAAATCGCTCTCAAATTACTATCAATAATTTTGCCTAAGCAAGCTAATTAAAGCACTTGGTAAACAGAAGCTTAATTTATGTTTGTCCAGAAATCAACCCTGAGTATTCATTGGAAGGACTGTTGCTGTACCTGAAGCTCCAGTACTTTGGCCACCTGATGTGAAGAGTGAACACATTGGAAAAGACTCTGATGCTGGGAAAGATTGAAGGCAAAAGAAGAAGAGGGCGGCAGAGGATGAGATGGTTAGATAGCATCACTGACTCAATGGACGTGAATTTGAGCAAACTCCAGGAGACACTGGAGGACAGAGGAGCCTGGCGTGCTGCAGTCCATGGGGTCTCAAAAGAGTTGGACACAGCTTAGCGACTGAACAGCAATAACAGAAGGAATTGAAGGAATTGCTACAAATTCCCGAGTTGAGAGATGATGGCCAGTTATGTTTTAAGCTCACACTTGAGATCTCTCTGAAAGGTAATAACATTTCTTCCCAACATAAGGTTTGTTGGGATGCAAAATGAGACTAGTTTCTAGTTTTTTTCCTTCATTAGATCTTGAGTCTGGTTATATCATTATATTCACATTTAAGTAAATGTGAATTCCCAGATCAGGAACTTTCAAACACAAATACACAGAGATTTTACAGTGTAAATACCAATTGTTTTTCTATGATGGGTGGTTCAATGTTAGCTCTACTTCCTTGCCATCAGTATGATAATAAAGAGCTGGAGGGAAGTGAATCACTCATCAGCATTTCACTAGAGTGATGGATCTTTTTAATGCCCCGCTTAAAGCTCTGGCACGGCTTCCCTCTGCTGTGGAGATAGAACAGGAACCCCTCCGGGGCTTCCAGGAAGTGGCTCCTGCTCCCTCTGCAGTCTTATCTCTGTGTTTCTTGGTGCTGTGCTTCGTCGGCCTGGTGGAACCCATCTGTTCCCAGGGCTGGCCTTGTTGTCCTTTCCTGCTCTGGGCAAAATCTTGGTCTGGCCAACCTCCACTCAGCTTCCAGTCTCAACGTAATTCCCATGTCCTGACCAAGCCCTGTTGTTCAGATTGAGCTTGATCCCACATGGAGCCCACACCTCTCTTTTCCTAACTGGTGGTGAAACAGACCTACCTCAAAGAAGCACTGCGAATTCAAATGGACTGTTGAGTGGGGGGCAGTCAGCAATGTTAGCCCCACTCCTGTTGTTGCTGTCCTGCTAGTCTCCTTCCCTAGACTGTATCTGTAAGGAGATGGCAGAGCACATCTATTCTATTCGTTCTGTTACCCCGACCTTCCGCAAAGAGAATTGGGCTCAATTACAGGTGCTCAGTAAATATTTCTTGAATGAAGGAATGCAAAAATTTGTTGAATGAGGGGATGGGCAGTTTTTGTTTAATGGGTACAGGGTTTATGTTTGAGATGATGAGAAACTTCCGGAGATATGGATGTGAGTGATGGTTGCGATGTGAATTGTTTTTAATGCCACCAAACACTCAAAAATGGTCAACTGGTAAATCTTATGCTATCGTATTTTACCACAGTAAAAATTTTTGTTGAATGAATGCATAGACAGTTAAGTGTTTTGAACCAGGTCCTATCTATCTCTAATATTTCATTAAATATTCATAAAGTGCCTACTATGGGTAACATAAAGATGCAGTCTTGGACTTATTTAATAGTCTGAAATACACTAAAAATTCAAACCAAGTCACTGTTTGTATGCAAAACATATTTTAACTAGATAGACTGGTCATATTTATCTTTGCATTCCAAGCATCTAGCTGCACTTAACTCATGCTCAATAAATGTTTCCTTTTGGGCTTCCCTGGTGGCTCAGCAGTAGGGAATCTGCCTGCCGATACAGGAGTGAAGTGAAGGGAGGTCGCTCGGTCGTCTCTGACTCTTTGCGAACCCATGGACACCAGGCTCCTCTGTCCATGGGATTTTCTAGGCAAGAGGACTGGAGTGGGTTGCCATTTCCTTCTCCATACAGAAGATGCAGGAGACTCGCCGATACAGGAGACTCGGGTTCAATTCCTGGGTCAGGAAGATTCCCTGGATGAGGAAATGGCAACCCACTCCAGTAATCTTGCCCAGAAAATCCCATGGACAAAAGAGCTTGGTGAGCTACAGTCCATGGGGTTGCAAAAGAGTCAGACATGACTGAGCAACTAAACAACAAATTAAAAAATAGGACATGACAGTAACATGGTATTTGCTTAGGGCTTTCCTCATGATGAAACGCTTCCACAATCAGAATCTCAGATTATCATGGAGGTTCCTTCACTCCTACCCTTTTTATTCTTTTCCCATTCCTTCATCTACTTCTGTTAACAGCAATCCCTCTCTGGTTTTCTGTTGTCACAATCAACACAACTTTCTCAGTTTCTTTATCAATTATTCTCAACTGTTCATTTCTAGCTCTCACTCCATCATGTCTAAGCAAATTTTGCAATTTTTTACTTTCAACAAAGTCCAAGTCCCAGGAAAGAATTACACTTGACTCTGGGGCAGAAGATACATTACCGGGATAAGGAAGGCCTGCTTAGCAGAAGGTGGATTGGACTCCACACCCCAGAATCCTGAGAGTGCCCCATCTGTTAAAAAGTATTCTGAGCTTCCTTGAGAGTAAGTATTACATGCATGCTCAGTCTCTTCAGTCAGGTCTGACTCTTTGTGACCCCATGGACTGTAGCCCACCAGGCTTCTCTGTCCATGGGTTTCTCCAGGCAAGAATACTGGAGTAGGTTGCCATGCCCTCCTCCAGCAGATCTTTCCCACCTGAGGATCGAAACTGCATCTTGTCTATGAAATGAGAATAATAAGAGACACTCATAGAACTGGGGTTTTTTCCCTTTCTTTTTTTGGCTGTGCCATGTGCCATGAGGGGTTCTGGGGATCCTAGATCCCTGACCAGGGATCAGAACTGTGCTCCCTGCAATGGAAGCATGGAGCCCTAACCACTAGACCACCAGGGAACTCCCTCAGAGAGTTTTTAATGAGCATTAGAAAAACTAATGTTTGCAAAGCAATTAAAACAATGCTAGACTTGTATTAGGTATGACATATAATGTATTGCATGTCTAAGAACATTATCCATTGGTAAGTTCCTTTGTTGCTAAGGCAACAATATTAATTGCATACATATTAGTCTTAACAATGTGTATTACACTTATGCTCCTAGGTTGAGTTCAGCCTTTCAGCCTGAAGAGAAAAGGTCACTGTACTTGGGATTGAGAGACTCTTTGCCTTCTTTTCCCACTACAGACCCATACCTGAGTTATGTAAGAAGCTTATTTTATGCTCTGCAGTTATTAGCATTTCCTATTTTAAATAAGATACTATACATGGGCAAAGGTTCTCAGGGTAGCAGGATGAACAAGAGAAGCAAAATCACCTTTCTTCTCACACTCTGGCTGTCTCTAGACAAAGCAGGATGGTGTTAACTACACAGCCTTGGAAGCTAGGAACTGGCCTGTCTGACTTTAAATTTCAGTAATACCATTTTCTCGCTGTGTGACTTTATGCAAGACATTCAATCTCTTACTATTTTCTCATTCACAACATGGAGAAAATGAAAGGCTCTAGTGTACTGATAGTTGGAAAGATGGCATGAGTTAATGAATATTAAGACTTAAAACAATAAATGCTAGCTGTTAGCATTATGTTCTATTTTGCTTAATCCTCTCATTCTCCTCAAAGTCAATGGCTTTTAAACACTTTTTCCCATGACCTTCAGTGAGAAATATATTTTATATCACAATCCAGTATATTCACAAATGAAAAAACTAAATTGAAGCTTCACAAAACACCATTACTCTTAGCATACATATCGTGCTGTGAGTGTTAGTCGCTCAGTCGTGTCCGTGTCTTTGCGACCCCATGGACTATAGCCTGCCAGGCTCCTGTGTCCATGGAATTCTCCAGGCAAGAATACTGGAGTGAGTTGCCATTCCCTTCTCCAGGTGATAAAACCCAGGTCTCCTGTACTGCAGGCAGATTCTTTACCATCTGAGCCACCAGGGAAGGCCCAGCATACTCATTGTACTCCATTAATTTCTATTCCTTAAAAAAAAAGAAATACTGGTAGTGCCCTATGAAATTCATTTCACAATCCACTTATGGATCCATTTGAAAAGCTCTGCTCTTTGGTACCTATTATGGGCAGAATGGGACTTCCCTGGTGACTCAGATGGTAAAAGAGCCTTCCTGCAATGCAGGAGACCTAGGTTCAATCCTTGAGTTGGGAAGATCCCCTAGAGAAGGAAATGGCAACCCGCTCCACTATTCTTGCCTGGAAAATCCCATGGGTGGAGAAGCCTGGAGGGCTACAGTCCATGGGGGTCATAAAGAGTCAGACACGACTGAGCAGCTAACACTTGCACTTTTCACGGGCAGGATAATGTCTCCCTCACGTGTCTACAATCCTGGGAACCTGTGAATATGTTCCTTTAGGTGGCAAAAGGAATTCTGCAGATGTGATTAAGTACAGACTTTGAGATGGGAAGATTATATTGGACTATCCAGGTGGGCCTCGTCTAATCACATGAGTCCTTTAAAAGTGGAGAATCTTTCCTGACTGTGGTCAAAGAGAGATGTGAAGGGTCAGATGTGCAAAGAGATAAGGACTCAGTCTGCCAGTGCCAGCTTTGAACATGGAAAAAGGTGGCTATGAGCCAAGGGATGCAGGCGTCCTCTAGAAACTGGGAAGAGCAAGCGAATGAACTCTGCCTTAGAGCCTCCAGAAAGGAATGCAGCCCTATGTTTGAGTGCCCTATGGACTGTAGCCTGCCAGGCTCCTCTGTCCGTGGGATTCTTCAGGCAAGAATACTGGAGTGGGTTTCCATCCCCTCCTCCAGGGGATCTTCCAGACCCAGGGATCGAGAGCGATAGTCAAAGCTCTTCAGATGATAAATCTAAAAGGACATGTTTCACTGTTTCATTTTTCCCTGTTCTGCTCCTCAGAATATCGTATTTTAAAAAGTTATTTTACCATTTCACTTTGTTATAGTTTTTTCACTTTATTATAGTTTAAGTTTTTTTTTTTTTTTGTCTTAAAAATTCCTTCTTGGGAACCAAAGAAGGGACGAAGAAAGAACTCTGCCTACTAGTCAGCCAGCTTTTTGCATTCCATCTAAGTTCTCAGAGTTTGTCATTTATATTATGGCTCTCCAACCACAATATGTTTTATTTTTTTAATTAGGGCATTAGTGGCATAGAGAATTGTCTTTTCTATGCTTGGGAAAAATAAATTCACTAAGCTATATAGTCTTTTTCTCATAAGGACATATGTGAGACTGGATTAGGGCCCATCCTAATGGATTTATTTCAACCCAACCTCTTCTTTAATGCCCTATCTCTAAGTACAGTCATGTTCTGAGGGGTCAGGACCTCAACATAGAAAATTGGGCAGAATGTACACAAGTTAGCTCATAACAAACAGCGAGAATATTACTTCTTGAGACTCAGCTTTGCATAGACTCAGAGTTCTAGGTGCACCTCAAAGCCCCTGTTGTGGCCCTTCTGTTTGGGTAGTATATTTCTATTTTCTAGTCTCAAGGCTGGGCTCTGCCTTGCAATCTTCACTGATCTCTCGAGGAATCACGTCCCTTCATGTGTCCCCTTCATGGGCACATCCACCCCAAATGCTTTGATTATAAGATTATAAACTCTTCACACATGACAGCTACACCATCACCAACTCAGCTTGCTTAGCAGGGCCCTAGAACATTTTTTTCTCTCCCTTCTTTCTATCATTTTCACCTGGAGTCTTCTGAAGACTATCCTAAGCCCTTTTATTTGCAATGGAGTTCTTGCAACTTGTGTTGCACTCTTGCCTGCCTTTTTCTTCTACGCCTTTGTTTTCTTTAAAGCAGCTTTTAGAATTATTTAATTCTCTTCTATGCAATCACTTAAATCCCACTCACCTCCACACAGCTTGAATCCAGATTCCCCGAAACATTTTCTTTCCATTCAGAAATTTGTAAATATCATTTTCAACAAAGCAAGCAGCACTGACTTTCATTAAACATCTCAAGAATATAATTTGGGGGCCCTCACTCTTTTTCCTTCTGCTCCAATTTACAGCTTATGTTGTTTAGTTTTGCATGTGGCATTCTTGCTTCATAGACCAGGTTCAAGTTGACCAATATACCTGGCTATCCAGGAGCGATATCCAAGTCCTTGGCTGCGGTCTGGAAATAGCAGTAGCTCCTCAGAAGCAGTGACTTAGTGGCCGAGCAATGCAACATCCTGGCAATGGGAATGAATTTGGGCAATCACAGGCCTGAGTTCAATGTTCTTTTGTGGGAAATTTGTCATTGGTGCAGGTAGATGTTTAGAGGATGGACAAGGGTAACGATACTAATCTAGGCAGAACCTTATTTAAAAGACTTTTTTGTGTGTATTAGTCTGGCAAGTGTGTGTGTGTGTGTTAGGTGGGCACTGAAAAGTCCTAGCCTAAGGCAGAATCACTCTAAAGGGCATTAAATGTAATTCCAATTCCAGGGTCTGTCCCTTGAAAAACCAGATTGATTTTCAGGTGCCTGATGTATCTCATTAAACATCAGTGTCTGCCTTGATCTTGCTTAGTTGAGATCTGATAAATTGCATTCAAAGTCATACTAATGATCAGGTAAGGCTAAAAATGTTGAGGTTGGAGAGCCAGTTCATTGTAATTGAACTAGACTGTGGTCATTAATATCAATGACAGTGGCTGTCGTTGGTCATCCAGTTAGCAATAAAGAGCTCTGAACAAGAGCTAGGGTCCACTCACTTCTGGAATCCTGAACTGCTGCACTAGGCATCTAAGTGCCTTGAGGTCACCATGGTATGAAAAAGCCCCAGTCAGCCAACCTGCAGAGATCCTGCAGTGAAGCCCTGAGATGATGGGAAGGCAGAGAGAGACACCCAGCCAGGCGCCGCTGCCCCAGCTGCTCCAGGCCCTCGCTGTCCCAGCTCCAGCTCCTTTTCCTGCCTCTGACTGCGCAGCTCAAGCTTTATCCACAGCTGCCCAGCAGAGCCCTGCCTGAAACCCCGACCCACAGAAACCAGGAGGGAGAATGCAGAAAACGGTTGTCAATGCTTAAAGCCACCTAATCGGAGGATAATCTGTTAGGCACAATAGTAACCGGAAGACTTCCCAACCTTTCTCCTCTTTCAGTCTCCTCCTCCCAAGAGCAAACTCTTTCCATTCTGGTAGCTGACTCTTCTCACTATTTATAATTTCATAAGAGTTAATATGCTTAAACCTCTACGTGTCAGATGTATTACGGTTGGACTTCTGATTTTGGAAGATGAAGGTACCATGCTCTTCTGTTATCCTACCCTCACCTTCTGCTTGCTCTATCACCCAAACATAACTATATTAATGTTTGTTAAGCCAACATTTATTTTTTTTCCTGATTAATACTACCGTGCAGGTCTTATTTACTGTTGAGCTGATTTATGCATAACCATTATATTCCCTTTCTTATACAACTTAATTTCTCATTTGCCCAGTTTCCCATATCATTATCACTATTTATTTCTGCATTCTCCAGCTGAATTGAAAAGCCCCAGAACAAGATTTTCTATGTGGTCAAACACATCAAGTTAAGTCTATCTATTGGGAACCCTTTTCCCCTGGATGTCACCCTGCTGGTGACTCTGCCCCTGGGCTACGTGGGTTGGTGCTCCCCTGGGGCAACTTCTGTCCTGAGACTTCCTTCCTCCTCTCTTCTGTGATGGATTTCTTTTTTCCTGACTCTGTATCCTACTCTTTCTTGGGTTGTACCCTCCTCTCAGTGGATCTTATTCTCTTGCAGCTTGCTAAAGAAGGATGTGCAGGAAGTGAAAGTGTTGAGATCTTGCACAGCTGAAGCTGTCGCTCTCTCTTTTTTTTAATGTCTTATTTCATATTAGAAGATAATTGATTCACAGTGTTGTGTTAGTTGTAGCGTCATACAGCCAAGTGATTGTTATACGTATGGGGCTGGTGGTGGTGGTTTAGTTGCTAAGTTGTGTCCGACTCTTGCGACCCCATGGACTATAGCCAGCCAGGTTTCTCTGTTCATGGGATTTCCCAGGCAAGAATACTGGAGTGGGTTGCCATTTCCTACTTCAGGGGATCTTCACGACCCAGGGATTGTATCTCCTGCATTGGCAGGTGGATTCTTTATCACTGAGCCACCAGGGAAGCCCCAGTTATACATGTTGATGTGTCTATTCTTTTTCAGATTCTTTTCCCATGTGGATTTTTACTGATTATTGAATACAGTTCCCTGTGTTATATAGTAGGTCCTTATTAGTTATCTATTTTAAATATAGTAGTATGCATATGCCAATCCCAACCTCCCAATTTATCTCCCACCCTGGGATCAAACCCAGTCTCCTGGGCAGTCACCCCTATTGGCAGGCAGATTCTTTACTACTTTGCCACCTGGGAAGCCCCTTTGACCCTATAGTCTTGTGCTGTCTTCATTTCCCTTCTGTCATTTAGTAGAGCTTCAGGAGCAGCAGATGGAGAAGGCAATGGCAACCCACTCTAGTACTCTTGCCTGGAAAATCCCATGGACGGAGGAGCCTGGTAGGCTGCAGTCCATGGAGTCTCGAAGAGTCGGACATGACTGAGCGACTTCACTTTCACTTTCATGCATTGGAGAAGGAAATGGCAACCCACTCCAGTATCTTGCCTGGAGGATCCCAGGGACAGAGGATCCTGTGGGCTGCCGTCTATGGGGTCACACAGAGTCGGATACGACTGAAGTGACTTAGCAGCAGCAGCAGCAGGAGCAACAGAGATGAACCCTTGTGTTAACTGGGCTGTGTTTAATCAGCAACCTCCCTACCTACTTTGTAAGATTATTGTTGGTACCAAACAGGACAATACGTGCAAAAATGTTTTGCAAACTCTTAAAATAACATACAAATGTGATTTATTATCATTTGACTCCTAAGATGCCTTGATAGATTTTTCCCACTACCTTTGTCAAAATCAGCACTTTGGTAACGGTAGCCACTCTCTTAGCAATAATCCTTAAAACCTTAATTAAGATGAAAATAAATAAAATGCTCTCAACCTTATGTATTATACAAAACAAGTTGAAAATACAACACTCATCTGTAACCCGAAGGAAATACATCATGCTGGGAGTTTCAGCAGAAGTCTCATAGACCCAGTTCACGGCATCTGCTCCCAGGTGAGCAGACTGTTTCTCCCTGTATCTCACGGGCCCCCTGTGTACAGATTCCCTCAAAGCACTTCCTGCCCTACTGAATTTGCTTGTTTTCTTATTTGTGTCAGCCTCCGGGTATGGAATCTGTCTCATTCATCCCTTTATCCCCAGCACCCAGCACAGTGCCTGACACGCAGAGGTTCCTAAATGTCTGATGAAGTGGAACACTGCAGACAACCTCAGTCAAATATTACGCAGTCTTTTCGGCAAAAGTTCCAAGGGTTTGACTAGATATTCTACTTTAAGTACTAAGAAAGCAAAGATCAGCCTTTCTTCTTCCTCTATAAGGACAAAGGGAAAATTATGGCTCTGTCTAACAGATTGCTTCGTCTTTTCATGCAATGGAAAAGAAGGCCAGGGGAGTAAAGCTACAGTCCTGGCAGCGCCAGGCAGGCCAGACACAAGTGTTGAGCACAAAGGGGGAGGCCGCGTGGATCCTGGCAGCTCTCGTGTTCCATGAGAAACACCTGCTCTGCTGGCAGCCGGGAAAGAAAGACCCAGAATAGCACAGACGCACCCACTTGCAAAAACACAGAAACTCCCCTGTACTATGGGCAAGGTGGGATGTCAGGAGAGAGGCCTTATGAAGCTGACTTGAACATTTTACCCAACCCTATTAAAAGGACTTGAATTTCCTCTGCAATGGGGAGAGGATGGAATTCAGCACTTCTCAGAGGCAGCGAGGCATGCTTGGGGTTCACAAAGTGGGTATGGTGAACTTGCAGGAAGTGTATAAACATGCAAGTTACTCGGCGAGGACCCGCCGCACATGAAGCGCAGGGCCCGGAGGCCCGAGGGAGGCTCTCAAGGCGGGGCAGCTGCCGACCCTCTCTCGGGGACGGCCCACTGCACTCTCAGCTCTAGGGGAACGGGTCGAAGCTTGGAGACGACAGTATTGGAGGCAGTAAGAGCAACAAGCCAAACAAGCAAGCGAGGAGGCACAAATAAGGAAAAGGGGACACGAGCAAAATCTCCGCCTGAGACCAGGGTGTTAGCCAACCTGAATGACTCTCCCGTGTCTGTCTACTCCTCGGTGTCCCCGAGAGTCCCTTCAGATGTTCCGTGGTCGCCAAAGTTTGGGAAACCCCTTAAGACTTCACAATCAACACGGGCATCTGCAAGGCCCGGAGTGGTTCTTCATGAAAGAAAAAATAACAACAACGGAAACCCCCACAATGTTTTACTTTCTTTAACTCACAGTTTCTCAAACACTTTCATTCCCGTAAGACCTATTACAGACGGTGGACCTAATGCTGCATCGACCACAAAAGGAGATTGCTGTTACACCCAGGTCTTTGACACTTGAATCTTGCCTTTGGGATTGCCTCATCTTTCAGAATTTTATACTGAAGGATGGATTTAGTTATAAAATTCACATTATGAATTTTTAGGTCTCCTTTTCTCAAATAGCCTCAGAGTGGGAAATTCACCAAGCTTCTTAAAAGTTGTTTTGTTTTTCCAATTAATTTTCTCTTTGAAAAATAAACTTTATTTTTAAGGGCAGTTTGGGGTTCACAACAAAATTAAGCAAAAAGGACAGAGAGTTCTTATATACTCCCTGTCTCACCGCCCCCACACAAACCACACACAGTCTCCCCCACCATCAACATCCCCCACTGCAGTGGTACATTGTTACAATGAATAATTGACACATCCTTAGCACCAGAAGTCCATAGTTTGTTTCCATTAGGGCTCACTTTTGGTGTACATCCTATGGCTTTGGACCAAGGTAAAATGATGTGTATCTACCATTATTTTCACTGCTCTGAAAAAACCCTTTGTTCTCTTCCTATTCATCCCTCCCTCCTCCCAACCCCTGGCAACCTCTGATCTTTTGACAGTCCCGCAGTTTTGAATTTTCCATAATGCCATACACTTCGAATCCTTGTAAGGTTTTTTGTTGTTAACTCTTATCATATTTATAGGTAAAATAATTTTTTTAAGGGGGAAATAATACCTATTTTATGGCTGGAAGATCATTGGCTTATTCTTTGCCTTATAACAGTATTGACACAATTGATATTTGGGGCAGATAATTCTTTGTTTTGAGGGAGTTGTCCTGTGTATGTTTATGTGTACATGTTTAGTAGCATACCTGGCCTCTACCCACTCACTGTATGCCAGTAGGATCACCTTCTCCAAGCTGTGACAATCAGAACTGTCTCAGACATTGCTAACTGAGAACTACTCATTTAAAGAGAACACCTACACTTCATGAGAAAAATCTCAAAAATATTTTATATCTGATTATTTACCTCTGGTAAGCGTTTGGTCACCTAAAACATTTGGTAAGGAGAAGCAAGACTAGGTATAAAGACCAAAAGAATTCTGATGGTTCCTCAAAAAACTAAAAATAGGACTACTGTATGATCTATCAATTCCACTTCTGGATATTTATCCAAAGAAAATGAGAATACTAACTCAAAAGATATATGCATCCCAATGTTCACTGCAGGGCTATTTACAATAGCCAAGGTATGGAAACATCCTGTGTCCACTGATGGACAAATGGATAAAGAAGATGTGATATATACACACACAATGGAATTTTATTCATCTGTATTAAAGAATGAAATCTTGTCATTTGCAACAACATGGATAGAACTTGAAAATATTATACTAAGTAAAATAAGTCAAAAACAAATACAATATGATCTCACGTGTGAAACTGATCTAATCTTGGGTGGCCTCAGCCTGTAATGGCTTAGAGCAAGTCTTGGGTTCCCAACCAGAGATTGAGGCTACGTCATGGCGGTGAAAGCACCAGATCCCAGCCACAAGGCCAGTGGTAAGTGACAAGGGCCCTGGCCCTTCGGCTTTGTAGAAAAGAATTTCCACAAAGACAGAAAGTAGTGAAGCAAGTAAAATATTTATTAGGAGGAAAAAGAGTACAGTACTTGTGGATAGATACATGGGCAGACTCAGAAGGAGAGTCCCTGAGTTGCTGAGTTGCACCCTCATGGTAGTTTGAATTACTTTTATGGGACATTTCTCTTGGGTTTCCTTTGGCTAATCATTATGACTTCCCTGGTTCACAGTCCATATTTGGTGTATCTCAGGATCCTCCCATGCATCTCTTAACCAAGATGGATTCTACTGCAAAGGCTTATGGGTAGAACATCCCTTGATATGACTCCCCTTTGGCCTCTGAGGAGCTTTTTCTGCACACATGTGGTCGGGGAGGTCTCTTGACTTTGGGAACAAGAAATAGGTGGTCTGTGCAAGGTCTATCCTCCCTTAATTGTCCTGCTTTTCTTGTCTTGGAGCTTCGGTCAATAGAGAATGAATCTCCAGTCGCTTTACTCTGGGGGTCCCATCTGCCTTCTCCCTCAAAATCTAAAAAAAAAGCACCAAATACAGAATAACATTATGTTTGTCACATTATCACATTATTGGTGATCATTTTGCAATATATACAAATATTGAATCATTATATTGTATGCTATATGATGTTACATGCCAATTATATTCTATTAAAAAAAAATATCAAAGAGGTGCTGCAGAAACCTACAGTCTTGACCAAGAACATGGCCTTTTTAACTCAAACAGCAAACTGTATGAGCCTTTGCCTGGGATAGTAGTTTAGTAAGTCAGATTATAAGGTCAAAGGAAAAAGAAGAGATTGGTTTCTCCCTGGAGCAGCTAAATACTTGAACTCTTATTTTGGGGTTGTTTACATGTCTCTTAGTTTGAAAACAGTTTGGTTCAAGTGCTCTTTTAAATGTTCATAGAAGGGAAATAGTTGCTTTCTTTAAGAATTATAAGCTAATACTTGGCATAGCCATGTTAGACTATAAACTCAATCTGATAAAAGTCTAACCAAAATAAAAAAAAAAGAAGAAACCTATTGGAAATTTTGGGTTAGATACCTCTAGTCTAATAAACTATAGTCAAGGGAGTGAGGTTATACACTAAAAGGTGGATGGACATTCAAGGGGACTCTCACTACGCCACTCATCAAAAAAAAAAAAAAAAAGCTTTTATTCTTTTTTGGCCACACCACGTGGCATGCAAGATAGCATGCAGGATCCTAGTTCCTGACTAGGAATTGATGCTGGGACTCCTGCAGTGGAAGCACAGAATTCTAACTACTGAAATGCCAGGGAATTTCCTGGAATCCTTAATCCTTAACATGGTCCACCAGGCCTTGGATGGCTGACCCTGCCCATCTTGCTAGCCTCTTTTCACATCCCTCCTCCTTACCCCTACCCCCATTTCTCAGATTGGACCTCAGGCCACCTCAGTTCAGTTCAGTTCAGTTCAGTTCAGTCGCTCAGTCCTGTCCGACTCTTTGCAACCCCATGAATCACAGCACGCCAGGCTTCCCTGTCCATCACCAACTCCCAGAGTCCACCCAAACCCATATCCATCGAGTTGGTGATGCCATACAACCATCTCATCCTCTGTCATCCCCTTCTCCTCCTGCTCTCCATCTTTCCCAGCATCAGGGTCTTTTCAAATGAGTCAGTTCTTCGCATCAGGTGGCCAAAGTATTGGAGTTTCAGCTTCAACATCAGTCCTTCCAATGAACACCCAGGACTGATCTCCTCTAGGATGGAGTGGTTGGATCTCCTTGCAGTCCAAGGGACTCTCAAGAGTCTTCTCCAACACCACAGTTCAAAAGCATCAGTTCTTCAGCACTCAGTTTTCTTTATAGTCCAACTCTCACATCCATACATGACCACTGGAAAAACCATAGCCTTGCCTAGACAGACCTTTGTTGGCAAAGTAATGTCTCTGCTTTTTAACATGCTGTCTAGGTTGAGCTTTTGCAAATGCTATTCCCAGTGCTTGGAGTACACTTTCCTCCTCTGTACCTTTCCTGTTGCCTTGAGAATTCCTGAAGCTCCTTTACCTTTCTTTAAATGTTACTTCCTTACCCCTTTATATTCTGGTAACACCTGTGCTTCCTCATCACAGCAGTTTGTGCACCTGTAATTAACTGATCATTTAGTGATAACTTGTTTAATTTTATTGCCTTGCTAACCCAACTTTAACCTCTGTGTATTAGTTGTCCTGTATTCCCAGTGCCTAACAGTACCTGGCACATAGTAGATGCTCATGAAACATCTGACTGATGACTTAGATCATTCCTCTTTGGGCTTCTGGTTTTGATTTTGGCTAAAAAGTGATGAAAAGGTATTATATTTTTCCCTTATTTACTCAATATGTGTCTATCTAGCTTCTGACTCCAGATTTCTAATTTTCCCCTATTTTCTCTCCTTCAACTTTTGCCAAGAAACTTCCTTCAGACCTAGAACTGTGTCCCTGGCCTCAGTCCTGCAATTTTTTTTTATCAGTACCCCTGAACTTTTCCTATCTGGTTTTTGTATTCTCATTGGCAATGGCAGCATAGTATTTCACCATGTGGATGGTTTGTGTAACCATTCCCTATTGAGGAACACTGGTGGTGTTTCCAACTTTCTGATCCTGTGACAGATGCCACAATTAAGATCCTCAAGAATAAATTTTTCTACATCACTGATCATTTTCTCAGGGCAAATTTCTAGAATGGAACTAAGTCAAAGGGTATGACCACTTTCTTAAGACTCAAGGTATATTTTGTCTGGTTTTATTCCATTATATTAAGCTTGCTTTTCATGCATAACTCAGTGTTCATGGCAGTTACCCTACTGATTCTCTACTTGTGCTTCACTTTTTCTGTATCAGCCTTCATCTGCCTCCTTCATCTGCCTTATTTCCTGGAATTTTTTTTGTGTGTGTGGCCACTTTCTAGTTGGCAACCAAGTCGCTTATTTCCATGTCTTGTTAGTCTTCTGATTGATTTGCTCATTGAATAAATATTTATTGAGCCCTACTGTGTGCCAAAAACTGTCCTTGTCAAAGTGAAGTAAACAGCTAACCAAACAATAAAAGAATATTGTAAGTGCTCTGAAGAATTTTAACAGAATGCTAGAACAATAAGAGAGATAATAAACTCTCTCTCTTTAGATAGGCTGTTAGCAAAAACTTGAAGAATAACAAGCAACCAACTAGTCAACAAGTACATGAAAAGATGATCAATGTCATTAGTCATTAAGGAAGTACAAATCAAAACCACAATGAGAAATCCTCCATAGCCTCCACGATGGCTACAACGAAAATAAATATGGGAAGGAGGATGGATAAAAAGTGTCGCAAGGATTTGGAGGTATTGGAAACCTCATATAGTGCTTGTGGAGATGCAAAAATGTTACAGCTGCGGTGGAAAACAGCTTGGCATTTCCTCAAAAGGTTAAACCTAGAGTTACCATGCATGCATATGACGCATGCATACGACCCAGTGATTTGACTCTTAGGTATATATCAAAGAGAATTGAAAACATATATTCACACAAAACTTGTACATGGGTGTTCTTAGCAGCATTATTCATAGTTGCCAAAAAGTAGAAACAAGTCAAGTGTCCATCAACTGATGAACAGGAAAGCACATTGTGATCTACCCACACAACGGAATACTACTCAGCCATAAAAAGAATGAAGCACTGATACATGTTGCAACATGGACAAACCTTGAAAACATTATGGAAAGTGAAAGAAGGCAGACTTAAAAGGCTACATAATGTGATTTCACTTATGTGAAATGTTCAGAAGAGGTGGATTTGTAAAGACACAGTAGATTAGTGGTTGCTGCAGGCTGGGGGAGGCGAAAGTGGAGAGTGACTACTTTTCATGGGCAAGGGGTTTTTCAGGAGATGATGAAACTGATCTCGAAAAAGATAGTGGTGAGGGTTATATAACATTGTGAATATACTTCAAAAAACCCACCAAACTGTACACTTTGTGATGATTTAAATGGTAAATTTTACATTATGGAATTTTTTTCTTTTTTTAATTTTCGTAAGGAGTATAGTTGACTTACAATGTTGTGTTAGTTTCAGGTGTAAAACAAAGTGAATCAATATACATATACATATATCCACTCTTTTTTTGGAAATTATTTTTTATTGAAGTAAAATTCACATGACATGAAATTCACCATTTTAAAGTGTACAATTCAAATTGTTTTGAACTGTACAAAAAAGAAGCATGTAAATAATTTACAAGGAACATGAGGGAAGATTACGCTAACATGTAATATGTGGAAAAAATGTCAGTCTTCCTGTTGCCATTTTACTCACTTTTTAAGAGAAACTTTGATTTCTTTTATGAAAGATACTACAAAAGATTATACTAGGATCTTAATTTTGCTCACACGTGGTAAAAACTGTGAAGCCGTAATACCTGTCAATTTGTAATTGCTTTATGCTGTTATGAAAGAAATGTCCTTTTAGAAACAAAAAGTGCAGAGAGGGTCACCATCAATTAGAAATGGCACAGTAAGCCCAGAGAGAAAAGTTTTTCACCACAGCTGAGCTGAGCATGGGTGATGTGGGAGAGCGAGGCTAATGGAAGGAATAGGAGTCAGCTGAATATCAGCATTCACAGGTGAATGTACACGGGGACTGACACTGCCTCGGACTTTCTCTTCTTTAATATGCTCAACATTTCCAATGCTACACTTTCCATATGGTCTCCTAGTTAAGTCAGTTTCTTAGCACCCAAAGACCCTTCCTCTGGTATGTTCTGATGATCGGCCCTATGCTTGGATCAGGAGGAACACAATAAAAAAAAGGTTGTTCATCCTTCAACCCATCCCTCAAACTGTCCACGCAGGAAAGACTGAGCAACAACTATAAATGAGGCACATATCATTTAATAAATGGAGAAACAAAATGGAAAAATGGCCAGGTTGATATCTAGGATGAAAAGTTGCAGCAGTAGCATCTGTGTGGAAATTCAATCACATGGCCAGGCAGAAAGACTTCAAAAAGTAACACCTTACAAGGTTGGAATAGGGGCCTCCACTTAGGTCTCTAATTGCAAAGCTCATTCTCTAGGAGAAAAAAGATACCTGACAAGACTTTTACATTGTGTCGAGCCCTTCTAATATTTAAAGGAAATTAGGGAGAATTTGCATACTTCTAGGCAGGTGACCTCTGTCCTACATAATACATAGGTATATTTTCCAAACTGAATAGGGCCTTAATTTCCAATTATGGGTTTCTAAAGTGCAAAATTAATACAGTACTTTAAGTGAATAATAGGACTACAGAAACTATGTAATCTGCAATTTCCTGCCTTAAATATTCACTGTAGTTATACTATTAATAGCTCAGTTATAATCTGTATAGAAGAAGAAAAATATATGCCAGTTCATTCAGCAATTGTTTTGATATGGCTCATGTTATTTGTTTGTTTTTTACTCTATGCAAGTTGTTTTTCTCTCTCTGTTCCTCAATTTCTGCATCTGTAATGTGGGGATGATAAATGTAACTAAGTAATATGGTTGTTAAGATTACACAAGTTTCTAATGCATGTAAAAGACTTAGAGAGCAATGGCTGGTACACGGCAAATGCTTAACAAAGGTTAATGATTATTATTGATATTATTATTCTTAAAATAATACAAATTAACAGGTTATATCTAAAAAGAATATTTAATGCTTTTGGTAATACCATGTTATTTTTTAAATTGTCATGTAGGGGATTCCCTGTGGTTAGGAATCCACGTGGTTAGGAATCCACGCAGTTAGGAATCCACACTTCCACTGCAGGGGGCAGAGGTTCGATCCCTGGTTGGGGAACTAAGATCCTGCATATCGTATGGCCGAAAGCAAACAAACAAACAAAATGATCATGTAAAGATATACTCTTTTTCTTGGTCATTATCAAACTATTTCAGGGTAAAGAAAAATTTAGATATTCCAATGAATCAGATTTTTATGGTGAAAACAACTAAGAGAATTGAGGTGACTAAATATGAGTAAAGCACACAAAATTCTTGTGAGACTAACTTCTGATGAGAAATCTGTATTTTCTTCTAGGTCACGGACAACATGGAAGAAGGTGAAAACAGAGGTAAATTTGCAGAGGACTATAAAATACATTGTACATTGAGCCATACAGAAATAACAGTGACTGATATATGCAACTACTATCAAAGAAACAAAGGTGCGTGGCTATGCATAATCATGACAGAGGCAAGCGGTGAGGTTTGGGTGGGCTTTATTGTTTTTACAGGGAGGCAGCTACTGAATCATAAATTTGGTGAAATAGAAAAATTGAAAATGACGAGGAAAAGAAATCTAATATCTTTGGAGACAGCCCTACTCTAGTACAGACAGCATGGCAATAACAGCAGGATGATTTCAGGGGAAATGGTCTTTAAAAGTTATCCTTACTGGAAAAGATGCTAAACATCACTACTCATTAGAGAAATGCAAATCAAAACCACAGTGACATATTACCTCACACCTATTAGAATGGTCATTATCCAAAAGGCTGGAAATAACAAGTGTTGGCAAGGGTGTGGAGAAAAGGGGATCCTTGTGCACTGTTGGTGGGAATATAAATTGTGGTACAGCCACCATGGGCTTCCGTCATTGCTCAGTTGGTAAAGAATCTGCCTGCAATGCAGGAGACCTGGGTTCGATTCCTGGGTCAGGAAGATCCCCTGGAGAAGGAAATGGAAACTCCCTCCAGTATTCTTGCCTGGAAAATCCCATGGACAGAGGAGCCTGGCAGGCTACAGACCATGGGATCACAAGAGTCATATACAACTTAGTGACTAAACCACAGCCACCATGGAAAACAGTATGGAGTTTCCTCAAAAAACCAAAAACAGAACTACTAAATGATCTGACAATCTTCTCCTGGGTATTTACCCAAAGAAAATGAAAATGCTAACTTGAAAAAATATATCAACCTTATGTTCATTGCAGGAATCTAAGTGTTCATTGATGGATAAAGATCTCTCTCTCTCTCTCTCTCCCCCTCTCACACACACACACATACACACACAGAGGAATCCTACTCAGACATGGAAAAGAATGAAATCTTGCAATTTGCAGCAGCACAGAAGTACTAAAGGCATTATGTTAAGTAAGAGGGTAATATGCTAAGTGAAATAAGTCAGACAGAGAAAGACAAATATCATATGGTCTCACTTATATATGGAATATAAAAAACAAATGAACAAAACTCCCAAATCTCATGCATCCAGAGAAATGAGTGATGCTTGTGGGGGGTGGGGTGTTGGGAATGGGCAAAATGAGAGAAGGGGGTTGGGAGGTACGTACCTGCAGTTGTAAAATGAATAAATCATGGGTGCAGAGTGCAGTATGGTGATGATAGTTGATGACTTTGTTGGGCATGTTTGAAAGTTGCCAGTGGAGTGGATCTTGAAAGTTCTCATCATGAGGAAACAAAATACTTTTGTGTAATTTTTATGGTGACAAATGGTGACCAGAAAAATGGAAACCAGATCATTTTTCAGTGAATACAGTGTCAACTCATTACATTGTACACTGTGAGTCAATTATACCTCGATTTTTAAAAAAAAGTTAGCTTTCCTGTGCTTCAGTTTCCCACCTAAAGATGAAAATTCTATGTATCTAGGCTCTATGCAATGGCAACATGCTAAAGTACACGCTGCTGCTGATTAGTTGCTCGGTCACGTCCTACTCTCTGCGGCCCATGGACAGCAGCCCACCAGGTCCTCTGCCCATGGAGTTTTCCAGGCAAGAGTACTGGAGTGGGGTGCCTTTTCCTACTTCCAGGGATCTTTCCGACCCAGGAATCGAACCTGTATCTACTGCATTGGCAGGTGGATTCTTTACCACTAGTGCCACCTGGGAAGGCCTATAAAATGAAAATTAAATGGAAGCAATTTTACTCTACCTTATTAAGTTGGAAAAACAGAAGGAGTAAATGCTAAGTTCCTTAAAAGAGATATTTTCTAAATTTAATTATCAAATTTCCATACTGTCATGGATTTGATATTGTCAAGTACTTACACTTCCAGTTAAATTTTGGAATCACTTTATTTTCAATGAAAATTTTTTTGTATTTTTGGTTGCAACTGAGCAATACATGTACGTTAATTTGGGGAGAATTGACAGAGTTGTTTTTTTAAGTTTTTCGTATTTTTTGGTTGTGCTGGGTCTTCATTGCTGCTCAGGCTTTTCTCTAGTCGAAGTGTGCATGTTGAGAAAGTTCTCATCAGTTCTCGTTGTGGCATGTGGAATCTTCCCAGACCAGGGATCAAACCCGTGTCCCCTGAATTGGCAGGCACATTCTTAATCACTGGATCCCCACAGAAGTCTGGAAAGCTATTTTTTAATGTTGATTTTATAACCAGCAGTAACAGTACTTCAGTTGACTCTCTTGGAGTTTCTTGCTGCACATACATAGCAACTGCAAAAAAGAGGGAGAGAAGAAGAATATTTCTTCTTTTCAAATAATCAAACTCATTTTTTCATTTATGTCTTTCATTGGCTATAACTAGCAGAATAACATTGAATAACAGCGTTGATAGGGTACACACCTTACACACTTGTCTCAGATTTTTAGATAAATGTTAGTTGTTGATTTCAAATAGAAAAGATTGTGTCACATGAGAAAAGATTCCTTTTATTTTTTTTTTCTTTCTAATGGTTTTCTAGTTTTGTACTTATCAGAATTCCTCTTACCAAAAGTTGTTTCCATAAAGCCCCACATAACTCATTTTGAATTAATATACATTATATTTAATATGTTGTTCCTTTAGTCACTAAGTCATGTCTGACTCTTTTGCGGCCCCATGGACTTTAACCCTCCAGGGTCCTCTGTCCATGAGATTTCCCAGACAAGAATACTGGAGTGGATTGCCATTTCCTTCTCCAGGGATCTTCCCAACCCAAGGATAGAACTTACTTTTCCTTCATTGGTAGGTGGAGTCTTTAATCGCTAAGCCACCAAGGAAGCCCCATCTTTAATATATATTACTGAAGAAGCAACTGTTAGAACCAGACATGGTACAATGTAATGGTTCAAAATTGGGAAAGCAATATGTCAAGGTTGTATACTGTTGCCCTGCTTATTTAACCTATATGCAGAGTACATCATGCAAAATGCTGTGCTGGATGAAGCACAAGCTGGAATCAAGATTGCCAGGAGAAATATCAATAACCTCAGATATGCAGATGACACCACCCTTATGGCAGAAAGTGAAGAAGAACTAAACAGCCTCTTGATGAAAATGAAAAAGGAGAGTGAAAAATCTGGCTTAAAACTCAACATTCAGAAAACTAAGATCATCGCATCTGGTCCCATCACTTCATAGCAAATAGATGGGGAAACAATGGAAACAGTTACAGACTTTATTTATTTTGGGGGGCTCCAAAATCACTGCAGATGGTGACTGCAGCCATGAAATTTAAAAATGCTTGCTCCTTGGAAGAAAAGCTATGACATACCTAGACAGCATGTTAAAAAGCAAAGACATTACTTAGCCTACAAATGTCCATCTAGACAAAGCTATGGTTTTTCCAGTAGTCATGTACAGATGTGAAAGTTGGGCCATAAAGGAGGCTGAGTACCAAAGAATTGACGCTCTTGAACAGTAATGTTGAAGACTCTTGAGAGTCCTTTGGACTGCAAGGAGATCAAACCAGTCAATCCTAAAGGAAGTCAGTCCTGAATACTCATTGAAGGGACTGATGCTGAGGCTGAAGCTCCGATACTTTGGCCACCTGATGTGAAGAACTGACTCACTGGAAAAGACCCTGATGCTGGGAAAGATTGAAGGCAGGAGGAGAAGGGGATGACAGAGGATGAAATGGTTGGATGGCATCACCTATTCAATGGACATGAGTTTGAGCAAGCTTTGGGAGACAGTGAAGGACAGGGAAGCCTGGTGTGCTGCAGTCCATGGGGTCGCAAAGAGTTAGACACAACTGAGCGACTGAACAAAATCATAATTTGCGTAATAATTAGAATCTGAAAATACAAATCCCCCTTTTAATACATATGGTGAAGATTAAATTCAGGGAAGAAAAGTATTATGAAAATAAGTATTATATGTAAGTGTCACATATGAGGCATTTTATTATTAATAGATGCCTCAGAGTAGTGTTTCTCAAAGAGGAGTTCAAAATTCACTTGTAGTATTCATTTGAAGGGCAAATTAAAGAACCGTGCCCCAGATCCATTAAAAGGGAATTTATGAAGCTGGAGGCTAGGGAGTTGAATTTTCAATAAGATCACCAGGTGACTCTTACATACCTTCCAGTTTAAAACCCTGCTACAGAGAATAAAAGAACAAGCAAAACATACAGGAAAAAAATAGAGAGGGGGAGTGTATTTGAGCTTACCATCACAGAGTGGCAAAGCTCAATTCATCATGCTGCAGTGAATCAACTGGCTGTGAGCCTGATGAGACCGTTCAGCCTCTGCCTACTCCAGGCACTGTTTGTCTAGGCTTAATTCTGACCATTTCCTTTAAATCATTGATTTTTCCAACAGTGCTATAGAGGCTCCAATACGGAAACACAGAGGACGATAAACTGCTGGAACTCTCTTTTTCAACTTCAAGCTGAGAAGCTCCACTTTTATCTGTTACATGTTTTAGAGTTTTGTACAATAGTTTCAAAGTTTGCAAATGACTGATTTATACCCTTCAGCAACATCTTAATTTTACTATAAAGTTAGATCATTTACTGTTGCTACACATGATTAAAACAAAAAGGCACATGGTTAAAACAATTTGAGTAAGTTTGACATGGTCCTTTTTCTGTTTTTCTTTATGTATTTGTCTCAAAAAATTAAATCTCTTCTTTATCAAGGGCTGTGATTTGTGCATATAATGTGTTAAATGCTTCTATAAATCTGAGGACATGCTATAGCTGTTTATTATTACTGGGTTTCCCTGGCAGCTCAGATGGTAAAGAATTCACCTGCAATACAGGAGACCTGGGTCCAATCCCTGGGTCAGGAAGATTCCCTGGAGAAGGGAATGGGTACCCACTCCAGTATTCTTGCCTAGAGAATTCCATGGACAGAGGAGCCTGGCAGGCTAGAGTCCACAAAGAGTCAGATACAACTGAGCCACTAACATACTTTACTATTATTACTATTATTAATCAGAAACTTATATTTTATAAGTTTTGAAAAAAGAGAAAAAACCAATAGGATAAATAAGGTATAATTCATGTAGGCTCTGCCCCAGTGAACTGGGCCCAAGACTAAGACAGGAGCTAGCGTTTCTGACCAGAGCACTCATCACTTTCTATTGGTTTTGGTGAATGTCCTCACACACCTCTGAGTCTCAATTCCTTCTTCAATAAATGAAAGATGCTGGAATGAGATTGCCAAGCTTCTTTTCCGCCCTAAAAGTTGATGACTTCTTTGTATGTCAAAGAATTCAACGTACTTAGATTAGTGCACATTGCTGTACTTCAGGCTCTCTGCCATACACAAGAAAAAATTTCTGGTTAATTATTAGGCATAGAGTAATGTCTGCTATACATTGAGGCTAATTTATTCTAAAATTGATTGCATGCATGCTAAGTCACTTCAGTTGTGCCCAACTGTGTACAACCCTATGGACACTAGCCTGCCAGGCTCCTCTGTCCATGGGATTCTTCAGGCAGGGGATCTTCCCCACCCAGGGATCGAACCCACATCTCTTATGTTTCCTGCGTGGGCAGGTGGGTTCTTTACCACTAGTGCCACCTGGGAGGCCCCCTAAAATTAATTAATTCACCACAATAAATACTTATGTGTAATTAAAAGCAAGGACCCTAAGATAATCATTATGCTCGTTCTTCTTTTTAAACATAAGCATGTAAATTAACTTCCTATGTTCCATTAAGGTAACCAGTTCATCAGGACAAGGATGCTACATTAAGTCAGGGCTAGTACAGCAGTTCTCCACTTTAGGCTTTGCTTCTCTTTACATTAGTTTTTCAAGGCAAGTTGTTTTCCCAGGTAGCACTTTGCTTTCCTCCTACAGTCTCTGAAGAGCTGAATTCTTTAAATGGTTTCTTTTCAGTTGTGTTCCATGATATTTCACTAGATCTCACCACTTAGAAATGAATTAAGTAAAATCATGAACCTTTCAGCTATTTAGCAAATACCCGCTGAACACACCCTGCAGTCTTAGCAGTGCAGAGGACATTGAGGCAAGGAAGAAGAGGGGATAGCCTTGACCTGGAGAAGCTCACAGCCTTCTTTTTTTTTTTTTTGGCTGCACTGTGAGGCATGTGGGATCTTATTTCCCTGACCAGGAATTGAACCTGCGTTCAAGTGCAGACTCTTAACCACCAGACCACTAGGGAATTCCCAGCTGACAGCTTTCTTGAGTCAATGTAGAAAGTAGAAACCATATCCAGTGTATTGACCCCATGATAAAGAAGATCCTTAGCAAATGATCATTTTGACTTTTCAAACAAAAATTCCTTACCAACAGGTGCATGTGAAATACACATTTGAAAATTTAACAATATGGTATTGGTCTGAAAGGGAGCCCTGGTAATATTTCTTTGTGGATGCTGAAATAAAATCAAATTTAAGATAATGAATAGATTGAAGAATTAATATTTTGGTATAAGAATCACTAGAAAGCTATAAAGGCAAGAGCATGGAAATGACAACTGCTATATATAATAACCGTATTTCCCCTCCCCCCTCCATCCTATTGTCCAGTTTTGTAAAAGAGAACTATTGGGGTTAGGCATCTTAGAGAAAGAGGGAAAAAAGGTAGATACAGCATACAGGAAGAATTTTTATCTTACCTTTCCCTTCATCCCAGTTTATTTTTTGCCTAGTGATTGTAGCATAGACACTGTTCCCAGGAGCCTGGGTCCCACAGGGTTGGGTAAAACATCAATAACATACTTTAAACAATTCTTTACAGTCAGACTTTCACATTGCATTTGGATGTGCCATGCTCTTTGGAAGCCCATACTCATTCCATGTATACACACAGTTATCTTCACTTTGCTGTTCTTTCCCTGTGTTAATGAGATATTGATACTGTGTTTTGCAGGGTTTATCCCCACCTCACAGCTCCCTCACTTCTTTGAATTAAAGTTAGACACTGCTGCAATGTTCTTTGGTTCCTGCTTTGTTGGGGAAGCTTTCAGTGGCAATATCTGTGATCATGGGTGTATTAAATGTCAGGCTTGAAATAATCATTCTGGCCTGGGCTGATGGTAAATGAGGGGACTTCTCCTTTACTTTTCATCCTGTGCAAGGAAAATTCCTTTCAGATTCAACACAGAAGTCAAATGAGCTCAGACTCAGCTTGAATGTGTATCCCACTCTGCTCCCTCGCCACCCCAAAAAATAGAATTCACAGAACCTAAGCTGAACACCACCATCAAGAGGAAATCGCATTCACCACATTTCCAGGAGAATGACAAAGAGAACCAAGATAAATGCCAGGGTACATCTTGGGTCTTTTCTAACTGATGTGTCAGGTTGTGGCAGAACTTAGAAGAGCAGGAAAAGATGTCACTTCTACTCTTTGGGATGAAATTAACTTCTTTTCAAAGTTATTTTAAAAGTATCATTTAATTATTTCTTGTGTGCATCTGAAAATGAAAGTAAATTAAAGAATCTACCGGGCTTTGAAACTTTCCTATATACTAAAAAATTTTATAGTGACTCTAATGTAAGCATCTAGCGATCTTTTTTGTATTGTAATTTAATTCCTTGTGACTCATTCTTTTCATGTGATCTCTGAAATAAAATATCAGCGTTCTTGAGCACAGAGTGGAGTACTAAATAACTCTAAATATGCATTATGGTAGGCACTGCCGGCCAGCAGGTCATGTTTAAGAGTTGTAGTTTTCCCAGTATATGTAACTTAAGTTATCTGTGAAAATGATAGCCGAATCTGCAGGTTCTTATTCAGGAATACGGAATTTGATACTGGAAAATAGGAGGAAGCCTACGGCGGTTGGGTTTTTGCAGTCCGGATCAAAAACGTGAACAGGCTCAAAGAAATAATGAGGCAGGCAGCGCGCGCGATGGGCCCCGCGTTCCCCTAGAAGCGACCCAGGGGACAGGCACATACCCTCCTGACCGCATCTCCGCGCGCAGGCCGCTCCCGCAGCTCCCGGCGCGCACCCACGTCCGCCCCCCTCCGGAGTCCCTGGGCTGCAGAACTCGCCCCAGGCCTGTGGCTTTTCAGAAACACAGTTTCGCTTCTCCCTTCACAGGGACGGGGATGCTTGACAGATAATTTGGTTGTCAGATGCCAGCTTGCCTATGTAACATCATCTTCTTGAACACAATAACAATATATTTTAAAGGCATGGCACGTGTGAACAAAAGTTCATCTTAAGATCCGGGCAAAAAGATAGTGCATGCACATCCTGAATTCTAAAAGTCCCCTCTGCTCTGCAATTTTCACTTGTCATAGGAGCCACATCTCAGGAATGTAATGGTTCTGAAACTGTGGGGGCTGTATTTCCCTAACCGGAGCAGTTTAGGGTACCCACATTAGGAGGTGCCCAGTTTGACTTGTGCTGTATGATTTTTGGTGGGTTTCATTTAGTATTTACTCATTTGGAGAAAAATAAATATTAAGAGTACAAACTACCTTTAAGGTAGTAGTCACCAACAGAGGCTTGATCAGATTCGAATTTTTGGACATGATTACTTCACAGACACTGTATCATATCAAGGGCACATAATCCCTGGAGGCTTTTCTTTTTGTGATGACAGTATTCGTTGACAGATACTATCAACCTGGTATGTCCATTATAAATTTTCCCACCAGCTCTCCACCTATGGTTTTAGCGGCCCCTGATAACCATTTCTTAGGTACTTTATTCATTAGGGGCTGCAAAATGGCCATATTTTAATTATATCATTCCTTCTTCATTTATCGGCAGGATCTCTTCTCAGTAATTGATTACCCCGAGATACAGTTCATACAGGAAAGGCAAAATAAGTGCTTGACTCTTTTATCTATGAATTTTTTGGAAATAAAGAGTTGCTTCCTTCACATCTTTCAAAGGTGACCAGTGAGTCTATTTTTGGAGAGTTGCTATGAAGCTGTGGGTATTATTGTTCTTGATGCATCTCAATGTGCTGCAGTTATTTATTTACTTATTTATTTGATGCTCAGAATATCCTATTTCCTGCCAGTGCTCTTGTGTCTGTCTGGCACCACTCTAGACATCTTTGACAGCTTTCTTGCTTCCGGTACAACAGGATGTTCCAAGGGTCAGAGGAAGATATTAAATGACATCATAGGGAAGCAGTCAACAACATTTAGAATGAGAAACTCTCCAGGACAAACTATTCGGTTTCTTCAACAGTAAATTGCAAGAGGGAAAGGAAGGAGGGAGTGAAACCCATAGATGGGAAGAGACTGGAAAAACCAGATAAATGCAATTTCTGAAACTTGTTTGCATCCCAGTTAAAAAAAAAGCTGTGAAAGAGATAAAGAACCTACTGTATAACAAAGGGAACTCTCCTCCATATTCTGTAATACCTACATGGGAAAAAACAGGAAAAAGAATAGATGTGTGCCTGGGCTTCCCTGGTGGCTCAGATGGTAAAGAATCTACCTTCAGTAAAAGAGATCTGGGTTTGATCCCCGGGCTGGGAAGACATGGCTACCTACTCCAGTATTGTTTCCTGGAAAATTTCATGGACAGAGGGGCCTGGCTGGCTACAGTCCATGGGGTCACAGAGAGTCAGACACGACTGAGCAATTTTCCTACACAGATATACTTCTAATAAAATCACTTTGTTGTACACCTGAAACTAACAAAACACTGTAAATCAACTATGCTCCAATATAAAATAAAAATTAAATTTTAAAAATAGCTGTAAAAGATAATGAATGAGAAAAAATCAAGGAAAAATTAATGCTGGTTGGTGTTTTGGTGGTACTAAGGAATTGGCATTAACATTTTAAGATGGGGTAGTATGATTGTATGTTAAAAATACTGTTTTAGAGATATATACAAAGGTATTTATGGGTAAAAGTTTACAATATCTGAAATTTATTTCAAAAGAAACTAGTTGGAGAGGAAAGTAGGTATGATATAGGGAACTTAGATGTAATATAGATAGAGTATGTTTGGCCATGTGTTGATAACCATTGAAGCTGGGTGATGAGTATACGGTGAGGCCCTGTGTTACTCTCTCTGGTTTTATACATGTTTGAAAATTGCATAATAAAAAATTTAAAATTTATTTTAAAATAGAAACCACACTAGAAGGAAGCTGAAGAGGAACTGGTGATGGTAGAACAACACCAGCTCCATAAATAAAGTCTTGCCTAATTCAGAAATGTGCTAACCACCTGCCAGCTACAGTATCATTAAGAGGAGAGACCTGGTGACTAAGCAAGCCGACTGACTCTCTCCTTGTTACTGAGGTGTGCCCCGGGCCTCTGCTTGGGGCTGTGTGTGTGTTTAGCTCACCTCATCCTCACACTAGCTTCAAGAGATTGATGGGATTATTAAAATACCTATTTTACAAATGGAAAACCTGAGGTTCAAAGGGACTACTCCCATGATAAGCAGAGACACGCTTCAAACTGCTTGGTCTGGCTCTAGAGCCCATATTACTAACAGCGACATAAATAGCTCTTAATAGAAGCCAGCCCTGTTCAAAGTGCTTGGCTTCTATTCACTCAGTGTCTACAATAACCCTCTGAGGAAGACCCTTCCAGCAGACCCTTTTCCCAAGTGAGAAGATTGTGCTATAACAGGTGAGGTACCTGCAAAGTCGCGCAGCAGACCCTGGAGCTTCTGCTGCCTCTCACACCCTTAGCTGCCCATCTACACTGTGCAGGGGTCCTTCCTTCCCGGTTTAAGAAGCATCTGTTGAGTGCATGCAAGAGCCTGTCTCTGTCAAAAGTGCTGGGTTATGGGGATGAACTTTTCTCTCTTTTTTTTTTTCGCCTTGCAGTAGCTTCCTGTCTCCTAGTCCTGAGTCTCTGGGGAGCTACTTAGAAGATGATGGGGCTACAACTGAGAGGGCTTCCCTAGTGGCTCAGATGGTAAAGCGTCTGCCTGCAATGCGGGAGACCTGGGTTTGATCCCTGGGTCGGGAAGATCCCCTGGAGAAGGAAATGGCAACCCACTCCAGTATTCTTGCCTGGAAAATTCCATGGATGGAGGAGCCTATCATGCTACATGTGGACACTTCATTTTCTGAAGTTGAGTTAGGAAGAGAACTGAACTGGCTCCCCAAGAAGACTTCTCCTGAACCCGAGAGTTTCTGAGGTGAGGCTCTGAAGGAAGTTGCTTGTGAATCCTATCACTTCACACTAAGAGCCTCCACCGCTGGGGGCACCTGGTCCCTGGTTCCCAGGGACACCGTGCTCATCCCCACCTTAGAATCTTCTCTTGCTGGGCTCTGTTCCCAGCTTATTCATCTCTGCTTTGGCTCTCAGTAACCTCCCTACTCTGAAATCTCAATGCCCTTATTGGTTGTGCTAATCAATTTTGTACTTAATTATATACACCCCTCAAATTGTTACCTAAGAGTTTCACTGTGTGTATCTTGCCTCTTTGCTTTAGTTGTAAATATTTGGAAGTCAGAGAATAGGTCTTATGCTGCACTGATACTCCCTCAACAAGCCCCAAACCATGGAGTGGTGCTCACTAAATATGATTATAGGAAAGTCTTTACCACTGTACAGTGTATGTTAGATGGCAACACACGTAAAATGGTCAAGAACACAAGCTCTCCCTCTTACTAGTGGTGTACCTCAAGGCAATTTATTTACATCTTTTGTGTCTTTGTTTTCCTCTCTGTAAAATGGATGTTGATAACAGTTTCTACTTCGTGTATGTAGAGTACTTAGCACAGTGCCTAGTAACAAATGTTTAATATGATAGCAGCTAGTATTTTTACTATTACTGCTAACTGCCTAGCAAAGTAAGGTTTTATTTATTTATTTATTTATATTTTGCCTGTGTTGGGTATTTGTTGTGTAGGCGCTTCATTGAGATGTGCAAGCTGTCTAATTGCAGCACACGGGTTTAGTTGACCCTCTATATGTAGGATCTCAGTTTCCTGACCAGGGATCAAACCCACATCCCCTGCCTTGGAAGGCGAATTCTTAACCACTGGACCACCAGGGAAACCCAAGTAAGGTTTTATTGACCAACCAGAGCATTTTTTTTTCCTACATATGAAATCAGATTAAATCTTAGATTGTATAATATGCATGATTTAATTGGCTCGAGGCTATGGGATGTAGTGGAAAATCAATGATCACTAAATTCTTCTTGGAATTGGACCAGAAACCAAATTTCTCCTCCGATACTGGCCATACAATCTTGGCTTTTATGAGCCTTGGTTTGTTCCTATGAAAAATGGAATTAGTAATAGGTAGTTCATTAGGTTGGGCTTCCCAGGTAGCGCAGATGGTAAAGAATCTGCCTGCAGGGCAGAAGACCTGGGTTCAATCTCTGGGTCAGAAAGATACCCTGGAGGAGGAAATGGCAACCCACTCCAGTGTTCTTCTTGCCTGGAGAATCCCATGGACAGTGGAGCCTGGTGGGCTACAGTCTGTGGGGTCGCAAAGAGTCAAGACAAGACTGAGCAACTTTCGCTTCACTTAACTTCAGTCCATTAGGTTGCTGTATGGTTCAGGAAAATGAATATAAAGCATCTAGCCCAGAATTTTATACAAAATGGATCTTAAAGAAACCATTCCATTTAACATCATCAAGCCTGTAGTATTTCTCTCTACAGAGATTATGTCTGCTTAGTAGATGAGGCCTTTGTGGTTGTTTTCTTTTCTTTTTTCATTTTGTCATGTGTGATCTTAGTTCCCTGACCAGGGACTGAACCTGTGCCTCCTGCGGTGGAAGCAGGGAGTCTTAACCACTGGACTACCAGGGATGTCCCCCATTTGTGATTGTTTATGGTTGTTTATCGACCTTTCTTTTCTAGGAAGTTCTAGCCCTCTAGACCAACTGCAATAGTTCAGTGCCTCTGAATCCTTGCTATTCAACTATACCCCTTTCTGTTATATGCTCCCAGGAGTATATACTTGGTACATACTAGGAACTTAAGGAATTTATATTGAATGACTCAAGAACCTACTTTTCAGATGCATATAGACCATCCTGGGGCTTCCCTGGTAGGTCAGCTGGTCAAGAATCTGCCTACAATGCAGGAGACCAGGGTTTGATCCCTGGGTTGGGAAGATCCCCTGGAGGAGGACATAGCAACCCTCTCCAGTATTCTTGTCTGGAGAACCCCATGGACAGAGGAGGCTAGCAGGCTATAGTCCATGGGGTTGCAAAGAGTTGGATGTGACTGAACAGCATAGACCATCCCTCTTCTGTTAACACACTCTTCCCAGTTTATCAACCTCTCAATCTACTGTTGACTGATCTCATCTATTACATTTTGGTTCTTCTTCTTGTTGTCCCAAGGATGACCTTCACTCTAGTGCTTCTTTGTTCCATCCACCAGTAAGATTTTTAGATCAGACAGGAGAGAGGCCATGTCAGGCTGGGTAAGTGATGTTTTTGAAGAGATTTAGGAATGCCAAGTGAATAATGCTTGAGGGGAACCAAGAATACAAGGTGAAAAAAATGCAGAGATAAGATAAATAGGGCGGGTGGAGAGAGGTTGTAGAGAGACTTAATGGTCAGGCCAAAGAATCTAACTTGATATATCCGGCAGTTGGAAAAGCCAAAAGATTGTTTATATAAGTTATGATAATCTTTTTTTTTGGCTGTGAGTGTCTTAGTTCCCTGACCAGGGATTGTATCCATGCCCCCTTGCACTGGGAGCTCAGAGCATTAACCACTGGACTGCCAGGGACGTTCCTACAGTGATATTTAAATGTAGTTTTATACATTAAAGAGTCAAAACTGCTCTTATACTTATAATTAAAACAGCAGTCTCCTGTTTCACCTTTCCTAATCCCCCGTCCCCACTCCCTAGAGGTAAACATGTTAAATTCCTTTAAACTGTTTCTTCTGGTTATTTGAATCTACTTGTTTTCTTTTCGTAGGATGACCCCCAACTCTTGCTCCTTTACCTTCTCTCCATCTTCCCAGTACAGTCACGTCATAATTTTTTGTTAAATCAGTATTTGTGATTTATATTGTCACAATCATTTAAATTCTATAAATGCAGTTCACAACTAATTAAATTTTCTTTGCTACACCGTTTTTCCTGGTGTTAATTATTGCCTCATTGTTTTATTTACTTAATTGCTGTGTACTGACCACTAGTTGAGCCCCAGATGCTGCAATAAAGATATAAGCTGACTGAGTACACAAATAACTTATTGGATTTTTCTCAACTTGCTGACTTAGCAACTAAACAACAACAACGGATATGGAGCTCTTGGCAATATCTTTGACAAAAAATAACTGGTGAAAATTACCTTTGTATATGTGTCACACGCATCATCCACTTAGAAACTTTGTTTTCATTCTCGTTTTCTAGTGACCTTTGCTATGCAAGGAATTTGTATGCAATTGCTGAGTGCCCTCTAAGTCGCTTGAGTCAGGTCCAACTCTTCAGGACCCTGTGGACTGTAGCCCACCAGGCTCCTCTGTCCATGGGATTCTTCAGGCAAAACTACTAGAGTGAGTTGCCATGCCCTCCTCCAGGGGATCTTCCCAACCCAGGGATTGAACCTGCATCTCATATCTCCTGTGTTGGCAGGTGGGTTCTTTACCAGTAGCACCACCCGGGAAGCCCATGCTATTGCTAAGTTACCAAAATATTTTTGAATTCTTTATTTTCACTTGATCCTCAAAATGACCAAAGAATTAGACTGATTTTGTAACCTGGCTGTAGTGCTTACTGCCTGTGTGCAAGTTGCGTGCGTGCTTGATCAGCTGCTCAACCTGTCCACTCTTTGCGACCTCATGGACTGTAGCCTGCCTGGCTCCTCTGTCCATGAGATTTCCCAGCCAAGAGTACGGGAGTGGGTTGCCATTTCCTTCTCCAGGGGATCCTTCCAACCTGGGGATCAAACTGGTGTCTCCTGCATTGGCAGGCGGATTCTTTACCACTGCACCACCTATGTGCAAGTTATCTAATTTCTTTTCTCATTTTTTTCAAAGAAGTTGGGGATAGTTTTAAGGATTAAATGAGACAATCTCCAAATATCAATATATATATATATTAGCTATAGTTATTGAGGTAAAGTGTTATTAATCTATTTGCTGATTAGACAAAACAAATTAAGTTGCATGTACTGTTGGCACAGTGTGTAAGGGCAGAAAGTGAAAGTGAATTCAGTCATGTCTGACTCTTTGTGACCCCATGGACTATACAGTCCCTGGAATTCTCCAGGCCAGAATACTGGAGTGTGTAGCCCTTCCCTTTTCCAGGGGATCTTTCCAACCCAGGGACCAAACCCAGGTCTCCCACATTACAGACAGATTCTTCACCAACTGAGCCACAAGGGAAGCCCATGTTAGGGCAGACCTGGGCTTAAAGCTCATCATGGACTGAATCATAGTGTGAATATCAGAGGAGAGTTTGATTTATACTCATGTTCCCTGCTACACCCTAGTGCCTAAAGTAGTATCTGGTAAATAATAGGCACTCATACATGTGATGAATAATCAATATAAACACCAAGTTTCAGGCATGGAAATGGTCTCCAAAATTTGGTTAAATAAATTGATTTTTCAAATAGGGACACTGAGGCCCAGACACTTTTAAGTGAACCTTGGACATGTTTTGTTTCTGTTTTGTTTCTTTGTGTCTGCAGAGTGCTTGTCAAAAAAAAAAAAAAAAAATTAAAGTAGTTGCCAACTTAGGCCTGGCCATCTATGAATAGAAAACTCAATTTTGTGCCTTAAAGAGAATAGAGGTTTAATTCTCGCCAATGTAAGAGAAAAACTAATGGTGAGCAACTCAAGGTGGTAACTCCAGAGTCAGGAAGATCGTAGACACATATCCTTCTGCTCTACATTCTTAACACATGGCTTCCATCATGTGTTATGCACACAGACACACACACACACACAGGCTTACACACATATTTGGCTGCGCCAAGTGGCTTGTGCTCTAGTTCCCCCACAAAGAGTCAAACTTGGGCCCCAGAAGTGAAAGTGCCAAGTCCTAACCACTGGACCACCAGGGAATTCCCTTCACCTTCTATGTAGTGTTACAGTTTAAAAACAAAAAAACAAAAAAAAAATTGGCTGCTGGGGCTCCAGCCATTGCATTCTGTCAGGAAGGAGGAAGATGAGGAAAAGGGGGGCACTTTCCAACTGAGCTGGCCCAGGAGATTACCTGGACTTTCCACACAACTTCCCTTTTTATCTCATCCACCCAAAGTGAAAAAGAAGATGGAGAACTTTTTTTTTTTTTTAATCTGATGGGCTTGCTATCTGGGTTAAAGCAGGGTTCTTTTTATAAGGAAAATAGAGGGGAATCAATATTGGGTAGAAATTTTCTATCAGTTGTCAATACTTTTAAAAATCAGACAAATTTTACATAGAAATTTGGATTTCTCTTGTAAAAATCAGAAGATGGAGCTGAGTTATAGGTCAGAGAGAAAAGCAGATTCGGCTGGACTAGCAGAGAGACTGGATGTCATGGAGGAGGCTCATGAAGGCTAGATTGAGGAGGAAGGAGGGAGTTGAAATTCCAGGACATGAGGCGTGATTTGGAGTTTGGTGTTCTGGTCTGATGAAATTGGTGTTTTGAGAGGATTCGTCCAGTAACAGTGTGAGGATGGGATAAATGGGAATGGTAGAAAGAATTGGAAGAGAGCTATTGCAGAGATCCAGGCATGAAGTGATGAGAATAGTACCAGCAATACCAACAGAACTATGCTGCAAGCTACACACACAATTTAAAATGTCCTATTGGCCACATTTTAAAAAGGAAAAAAGAATTCATGTGACACTGACTTTCATAATAGATTTCACTTATTCAGTATCTCTAAAATGTTATCATTTGGAGATGTAATCCATATAAAAGTTGTCAATGGGCTGTTTTACATCCTATGTTTGTGTATTGTCATTGAAATCCAGTGTATATTTTGCACTTAGAGCACATCTCAATTCAGATGTTAATTTTTCATCAGAAATATTTGGTCTGTATTTAGATTGCACACAATTTATAGCTGAAAAAGTACATTCACAGACCCAAGTCATCCCAAATATACTTAATTTTTCCAATAACTGGAGTAACCATTTTCAATCTTATGCTAATTAAAATATAAATGAAGTTAAAAGTTCAGTTCCTTGACCGCACTCACTTCAAGGGCTCAGTAGCCACAGGTGGGCAATGGCTTCCATATAAGACAGCCCCCCAGCCACATCCGAGATGGAGAATGAAGACAGAGACAAAGGCCCCAGTCGGAGACACAGCTCAGATGACGCACTTCTGATAAGACCCATATGAGCACTGTCCTACAAAAGCACTAAACTTAGCATTTTGCATATTCCCTAGACTTGCCAGATCATTTTACATCTCCTGTCCCTTCACCCAGAAATGCTTTCCCCCTTCTCTTTCGATCTGAAAAAATGTCTATTTATCTTTCAAGTTTCCATTCAGAGGTCATCTCTGTGAAATCTACCCCAGGTCTCTTAGAACCAGTTAGTTGCCCCATCTTTTTTGTTGTTGTTTGTATTGCTTTTAAATTTACTGAGCATAGCAAAAGATGTATTCCCTTTTTTTATCATTTAATGAGCAATTATCAGTATGTACATGATCATAACTCATTGCAGCATAAATCTCTGCATTAATATTAAAAGAACTCATCCTGTTAACATTAAAAATTTTTTCTTTAAATTTTGTATTGGGATATAGCTGATTAACAATGTTGTGATAGTCTCAGGTGAATAGTGAAGGGACTCAGCCATATATACACATATGCAATTCTCTCCCAAACTGCTCTCCCATCCAGGTTTGGCCACTGTACCACCAGAGAACTGGTATTTTGTTCACATTTTCACAGATCTGTAATTTTCTTGAGGTAGAGAACCATCCTAGTTGTCTCTGAATCCCTAGTACATAGTACAGGACCATATAGGTTCTTAATAAAAGGTTATTGAATGAAGACGACCTTCAGTTTAGCCTAAAACTTGCTTCTCTATTGACACTTTAGTCTGCTACATTTTAAAAGGGTATGTCCAGCTCTTTTAATTCAATTTTTGCTTTGTCTATTTGAATTTCATTGGACATGTTCTTCCCAAATAGCATAGTTCAAGAATGGCTTCTACCTTTATGCCTGCATACATAAAATTGGACTGATGCAGGCTTGTATAAAATTTTCCTCTTTTTAAGACTTAACCTCAGTTCACGCTGCTGCACTAAATAATGCATTTGAAATTAGTGTGTGTCTTTTTGACTGTTGCCTTTTAAGTGGACAAATCCCAGCATATAACAGTTCTTGAATGACAATCACAAGAACTTCTCAAAATGTGCAAGGTACTCATTTCGGTGTAACCTACTTGAGCAAGGGGCTGTAAAACAGACTGACAGCATGACAAGGCACGTCTCCACCTCCAAGGTGATAAAGGATAGATTCCATTAGGTGCTTTTAACTTGGGCACAATCAACTTCACCATGATGGAGTGATTGACCTTCAGTGCAGCCAAAGCCACATTGCCATGCTTTAGATTGTGAGAAACAGTGAGACTTAGATGATCTCAACTGGTAGGGAGGCAGTTTGGCAGCATCCATTAAAATTTTAAGTGTGCATTCCTTTGACCCTCCAAATTCTACTTTTGAGAATTTATTATACAGAAATACTTACATTGATAGGTATAATCTTCACGAATGGAATTAGTGCCCTCAATTAGTGCCCTTATAAAAGAGGGTCCTTCCATCATGTTAGGACACAGTGAGAAAATAGCTGTTGATGAACCAGGAAGTGGACCCTCACCAGTCACTGACTCTGCTGGTATCTTGACCTTGGACTTCCCAGCCTCTCAAACTGTAAGAAATAAATGTTTGCTGTTTATAAGCAAAAAAAAAAAAGTATATATATTTGCATAAATACACAAATATGTGTGGGAAGGGGTGACTTTTGTATTTGTATTGTAAGTTGTTATTTTGAATATTTGAAACAGCCTCCACAGCAATTGGTATCAGATTGCTGTGGTTAATAAAACAAATCAAGTAAAATATACTATACCCATATGGTAGGATACAATGCAGCTGTCTCAAAAAATAAGATCTGGATGAATAGATACATAGATAATTTTTTTAACATGTAAAGGTACTCAGGATTTACTGCTGAATAAAAAGAGCAAGTAACAGAACATGATTTATTAAAATAAATGTGCACATTTATCTTTAGGATATTAAAATGGGAAAGCATGAGTTTTCCAACATAAATTTCTTTATTGTTTGAAGTTTGTTCAGAGTACCGTATTTTTTATTTTAAAAGGTTTTTTAAACATAAAGACTACAAGGAAAGTAAAGAAACAAGAAAATTGGGCTTCCCTAGTGGTCCAGCAGTTAAGAATCCACGTGCTGATGCAGGGGACAAGATTCCTGGTCCAGGAAGATCCCACATGCTGAAGGGCAACTAAGCCCATGAGCCACAAATACTGAAGCCCAGGTACCTAGAACCACTGCTCTGCAAAAGGAGAAGCCACCGCAATGAGAAGCTGGTGCCCACAAAGAGTAGCTTCTGCTCACTGCAACTAGAGAAAGCCCACTTGCAGCAATGAAGACCCAGTGCAACCAAAAACAAACAAAAAAATTTTTTTAAAGAAAGAAACAGGAAAATGTCTCAGCAGCAGAAAATTCAAGCTTCATGTAAGACAGTAATTCTGAGCAATGCCTTATAGGAAACAATAGCAGCTCTAACAACATGGTACACCTAGGACCTAGATATTTATTTACTTACTTACTTACTTTTTGGCCTTGCCACTTGGCATGTCATATCTTAGTTCCCCTATCAGGGATCAAACCCTTACCCTGTCCACTGTAAGCTCAGAGTCCTAACCAGTGGACAGCCAGTGAGGTCCCACAACATGGTCATCCTATTCTCTATTCTGAAGTAGAAGCTTTTGTACCCTGCTTTAGTCACATGTCCATACTCATTTTCTCAGATTCAGTTTCTAATACCTTCTCTCTGGTTCATAATCAAAGTTCCTCGAGATAAATGATCTGATCAGGTTGACCAATCAATAAGCAGTCTGGATTAGTCCTATTGGGTAGGGTTCTTATGCCAGGCCACTTCATGGGCTTATATTCTCCCTTTATGGCTCACTGGCTTTGGCTAGAGCAGTCTCATGGTCAGTGAGACCAAGGTTATCAGGTTATATGACACAAAGCAAGGTCACATGCCCAAAGAACACCCATGTCTTTGAAGAAGAATACAAGCAACCACAAACATGTAGTGTTACATGGACCATCCACTGTACGCTCCCTTTGGTTTTACACAACTAATGAGAGAGAGACTAAAGAGAATCAATGATCATAGTTGTTGCTCTGCCATAAAGAAAGCTAGCCAAGAACCCCTTTAATGACATCCTTCTAAGCGGAGAGGAAGTTCGTCTTCACTGTGTTTCCAGGTGGGTCAGTTTGTTTCCCTGAACCGCTAGTTTGCACTGTACATGCATGCTTAAGATCAAAAGATTCAATTTCAAAAGCAACTTTCTTTCACCACTTGAAGCTTTCTTTTCTTTGAAAGATTAATGGGCTGATGAAGAAAAGGAAAAAAAAAACTACCGCTAATGTTTTTGAAGGCATGACATAAGTCACAGGGTTTGTAGGGATGACAATGTAGCTAAAATCTTTATAGAATCTGGGATTCATGTAATTCTGTACTCTTGAAGTATTTCAAAGCCAAGTCTGGGCACTTATTTTTAAACCTTAAAAGGCAGGTCATTCAAACCCTCCAGAAAAAGGGAAAGAAAGCAAAAGAATAGGTATATCCCTAAAGAATGTAGAGATGAACATTTTCTTCATCCTCTTTAATCTAAAAATAGACATCTTCAGACCATTAGGAATATTGTTAGTCTTTTCTTGATGGCAAAAGGGTCATCTGTCTTTGAGAACCCATATAAGATGCATATGTGTTTACAACACTTCCCAGCAGGTAATATCCCTATTTCCTGTGGAAGGTAGTGGCAATACAGGAGGAAAGCTATGGTGTCATTCATTTTTCTACACCTTAAAACAGGAAGACAAATTTACCAAGGTATATCTGGTCAGACTGTTGGGTCAATGAAGTTTTATTATTATGCAAAGTCTGTCACTTATCTTTTAGTCTCAGTGTACCCCTCACAGTGTCTAATATGATCTTATATGAGGATTTCAATGTCTATTAAGCAAATGGCTATTGAATATCTATCTTGTGCCAAGCACAGTGTCAGGCACTGGGATGCCAAAGTAAGTAAGATGCATTTCCGACCCTAAAGTTACTCATATCTAGCAGGGAAGGCAGCCTTGTCAACAGCCAATTATAATGCAGTGCAACATGTGCTCATTAGGGACTTGTGCAGCTGTCCACCTAAACCCAGTTGAGAGGGGTTACCTTGGGCTTCCCTGGTGGTTCAGATGGTAAAAAAAAAATCTGCCTACAATGCAGGAGACTGGGTTTTGATTCCTGCGTTGGGAAGATCCCCTGGAGAAGGGAATAGCTACCCACTCCAGTATTCTTGCCTGGAGAATTCCAGGGAGAGAGGAGCCCAGCATGCTACAGTCCATGGGGTCATAAAAAGTCAGACACGACTGGATGACATTAACACACACCTGTACCTTATTTCACCCATCCTATGGTGCAAATTAATACCTCTGAAATTGAGATACATCTTACAAGTGATGGTGTCTCACTAATATTATTGGTAGGTTTCTTTTTCCCCTTGTAAAGTGAAGTCGTTCAGTCATGTCTAACTCTTTGTGACCCCATGGACTATAGCCTACCAGGCTCCTCCATCCACGGAATTTTCCAAACAAGAGTACTGGAGTGGGTTGCCATTTCCTTCTCCAGGGGATCTTTCTGACCCAGGGATCGAACCCAGGTGTCCCACATTTCAGGCAGACACTTTACCATCTGAGCTACCAGGGAAGCCCTAATTTTCCCCTTAATCACACACAAAACAATGGTGCATCTTACAATCAATGGCATCTTCAGTAAAATATATTGGGTACGTCCTTGGGTCACATAGATGAGAGAAGGTGAATCTTGAGCTGGGTCTGTGAAGAATGAGTGGGGTTTTCGCTAGGGGGGAAAGCAATATGCTAGGACAAAATCCACTGACTAAGCTTTAGAGTGGGAAGATCTAAGTCCTAACTTCTGAGACTTTGGGCTATTTGTTGTTTAACAGTGGGAGTGTTGTGAAGACAACAAATAACAGCTAACCCACATTCAGGGTGTGCTGTGTGTCTGGCAATGTTCTAAAGGCTTAAGTGTATTAACTCATTTAGTCCTCAAAACAAGCCTAGGAGATAAGACACTATTATTAACTTTTATTAAGAGCAGAAACTTGTAGAGGTTAAATAAATTGCACATGTTTACACAGCAAATAAGTGGTGGATTAAAACCCAATCACTGACATGAAGCTCTCAAATGAGTGTTTATCAGAAAGCCTCTCTCTGGGAAAGATAATGTGTTATACATATGTTAGTTGTTATTTACTGCAAGGAAGAGGATTTTTCAGGTCAAGGGTACAATCTGAGCACAAATGTCACAGTAGTTTAAAGCATTCAGACTTTAAATGGGGAGAGAAAAGGTTGGTATGAGCTGGAGCATCTCTAGACAGGAAGAAAGAAAGTTATATTGATGTCAGATGATAAAGTGCATTGTAGAGTATTTTGGCTTTTGGAGTTTATAGGCTACAGAGAAGTGTTTAATATTTTTGAGCTGGAATGTGATTCAATTATATCTGTCATTTAGAAAGATGATGTGGGGAACATGATGTGTTATTTATAAAGCAGTGGGGAAGATGGATTTCAGTGGAGCAGGACTGAAGACAGGACTTCCCTGGTGGCTCAGACTGTAAAGAATCTGCCTGCAATGCAGGAGACGCAGGTTCAATCCCAGGTCGGGAAGATCCCCTGGAGGAGGAAATGGCAACCCACTGCGGTATTCTTGCCTGGAAAATTCTATGGACAGAGGAACCTGGTGGGCTACAGTCCATGGGGTTGCAAAAAGTTGGACATTACTTAGCGACTCATCAACAACACGAAGGACTAAAGGCAGGGAGACCACTTACAGGCAGGCCAGACAATTAAGGCACGAACTTAGGCTGCAGTAGTTCAGATGAAAAGTAGAGAGGGTGAGAAACATTTAGATAGAGATCCTAGACAACTCTGATGAAGACCTGTCCTCAAACAGGTCATGTAAACAGATTACATGTATCTCAAAAAGATACATGCAATCAGAGGGCAGGCAGGAGAACAGAGGAGGGCTTTGGCATCTAAGGTACTGCCAGGTAAACCTGGCTGATTCACCAAGATGTCCCACAGAGATTGCTTATTTTTGTTTTGGTTTGGTTTGGTTCTTGATCTGATATGCAAAGTGTGTGTTAAGTCACTTTTGTCATGTCTGACTCTCTGTGACCCTATGGACGGTAGCCCATTAGGCTCCTCTGTCCATGGGATTCTCCAGGCTAGAATATTGAAGTGAGTTGCTGTGCCCTCCTCCAGGGGATCTTCCTGATCCAGGAATCAAACCCAGATCTCCAATGTCTCCTGCATTGGCAGGTGGGCTCTTTACCACTAGCGCCACCTGAGAAGCCCTCTGAAACCACAGAGCTATCTACAAAAGCAGGCTTCTGCTCAAGACACTGCAGAAGCAGACACACACCTGGGCACACCAGCTCTGCACATAGCTCCAAGGCCACGTGTGTGTGGGCACTTGCTCCCTGCTCCATGTGGGACCAGCCTGACCCGCTTCCCTGGGCAGACCTGGAGAACATTACAGGAGGAGAGTCTCCTGGGGAAGGGACGTGCATCCTGACCAAGCAGGCCCAAGTTCAAGGTTTCCTGGCCTAGAGCTGTCTCCCCAAAACTGTGGGTCCCTCTGAGTGCCCACCTGGCACATCTACCTGCTGTCTTCCTCAGTAGACACAGGAGCCAGCTTTCTAGGAAGTCTTGATGCAAACAAGAAGGGAAGCCCCCAGCAGCCGGGCAGTGGGAGGCAGCGTGGACCGGAAATGGGTGGGCCCAGGATTTCTGAGTTGAGTGTGGGGGCCACATGGGCACCACCCAGACTCAGAAAGCCAAGACCACATGGCAGCAGCCCTGTGGGCACACAGTGCACTCTGCTCCTCGACACGCTCCCCTCCTTCCTGCCTACACAGGTGATGGGGGGCTCTCGAGCAGATCCTTGCCCCACGGGGAGACCAGGTGAGCCCAGTCCCGGTCAATGCTCTAATCATGACCATGTGTTGCCTTATGTCTTTCAGAAGTCAGCTAGAGTGGTCATGGTGATCTTGTGGCTATTAGGTGACCTGGAAGGAGTGGAGGAGAGTGGCTTATGTTGGTGGCAAAGACTTCAGTTTCCAGAGGAGTCTGGCAAGGAGAGATTCCTCTGATAATCAATAGTAATTGAGTTTTCGTTGTGCCTAGAACACTAGGGTAGAGACTAAACAACTAAGAAGATAGATAAGCTCCTTTGGTCAGCTGAGAGGTCAGAAAGGGAACACCTGAAAAAGTACTTTGAATAGCATATCAAAAAACTAAATGAACAACACAGCACCAACTGAATGGAGAGAAGCAGCTGCCTTTGCCACATGCGGCCACGGCATGCACTGTGGTTGGCTTAAGCTGGCCGGAAGCTTAAGTGACCCTACTGGAAGCACTGGGTACCCCAGGTAGGTTGCTGCAAGAGTAGTTTGAGGCTGAATCAGATACCAGACATCTGCCTCAACTACCTCTATTTCAATTAAAAAAAAAAATCTTCCTCCTAATCCTTTAAAAAGTGTTTTTTAAATTTTATTTATTTATTTATTTTTGACTGTGCTGGGTCTTCATCGCTGTGTGCGGGCTTTCTCTAGTTGGAGCGAGTGGAGGCTACTCTCTAGTTGCGGTGCATGGGCTTCTCATTTCGGTGGCTTCTCTTGTTGCAGAGCACAGGCTCTAGGTTGCATGGGCTCACTGCTTACAGCACGTGGGCTTAGTATGTTTCAGTTTTTTATAATACAAAGATTCTGTGGCAAAATAAAAGGTGGGGGGAAATGATCTCACCAAGAATCTCTGAATTTAGGAAAGTAATATTTACAGCTCTATGATCCTATCCATTACGTTCTGGGCCACCACCCCACGAGCCAATGCTGTTTCCTCATTAAACTAGAGAGCCCTTCCTCCACCATCTCACTCCTTCTTCCTTGCATTAAATCATAACTAACATTTGTGTAAGCAACCTTCATACGTATGGTCAAATGATCTCTAACAAGGGTGCCAAGCCCACTCATGGAGAAAGGATAGTTTCATCAGCAAATGGTGCTGGGAAACTGGATATCCATTTGCGAAAGAATGTAATTGGATGATTATCTTATATATACACAAAATTTAGCTCAAAATGGATTAAAGACCCCAAATTAAAATCCTCAAAGGAGGGACTTCCTTGGTGGTCCAGTGGCTAAGAATCTGCACTCCCAATGCAGGGGGCCCAGGTTCAATCCCTGGTTAAGGAACTAGATCCCACATGCCACAAATAAGACCCAGTGCAGCCAAATAAAATAAATATATATTTGAAAAAAATTAAAAAAAAAATCCTCAAAGGAAACACAGGAGACTATGACATTGGATTTGGCAATGATTTCTTTGTTATGACATAAGCCCAGGAAACAAAAGCAAAAATAGACAAATTGAACTACATCAAACTTAAAGACTTTTGTGTTTTAAAGAACACAGTCAGGGGCTAGTCACAGTGATTGAGAATCTGCCTTGCAATACAAGGAACAAGGGTTTGATCCCTGGTCCTGGAAGATCCCACATGCCATGGAGCAACCAAGCCCGTCTGCCACAATACTGAGCCAGTGCTCCAAGGCCTGGGAGCCACAATTACTGAGTCCACATGCCTAGAGCCTGCACTCTGCAACAAGAAAAGTTCTAGTTCACTGCAACTAGAGAAAGACCATGCAGAGCAATGAAGACTCAGCTCAGACAAAAATATATAAATAGATAAATAAATAAATCATTAAAAAAAAGAACACAATCAGTAGAGTGAAAAGGCAACTAACAGAATGGGAGAGAAAATTTGTAAATTATATATCAGATAAGGGGTTAATATCCAGAATATATAAAGAACTACAACTTAACAAAAAAATCAAATCAATTTAAAAATGGGCAAAGGGCTTGAGCTTGAATGAAAATTTCCCCAAAGACAATATGTAAATGGCCAACAGGTATATGAAAGATGGTTAAAATCACTAATCATCAGAGAATGCAAAATCAAAACCACAGTGAGATATCATTTCACACACACTATGTTGGCTACTATTTTAAAAAACCCAGAAAATTATAAGTTTTGGCAAGGATGTGGAAAAGTTGGATCCTTGTGCAACATTGGGACTGTAAAATGGTACAACTGCCTTGGAAAAGAGTATGACAGTTCCTCAGAAAATTACAAATAGAGCTACTATATGATCCAGCAAACTCATCTCTGGGTATATACCCAGAAAAATTGAAACGGGGATCTCAAAGAGATATTGCACAGTCATGTAGATACCAATGTTATTCACAATAACCGGGAGGTAGAAGCAGCCCAAATGTCCATTGATGAATGAATGGATAAACAACATGTGGTATGAACATACATAGCATATTATCCAGTCTTAGAAAAGGAAGGAAATCTTGTCATGTGTTTTAACATGGATGAATCTTGAGAACATGACACTAAGCAAAATATACCAGTCTCAGCACATAACTCCATTTATATGAGGTATTTAAAGTAGTAAAATTCATAGGAGTAATAAGGACAATGGTGATTACCAGGGGCTGGAAGGAGAGGAAAATGGAGAATTGTTGTTTAGTGGGAATAGAGTTTCAGTTTTGCAAGGTGAAAATTTTCTGGAGAGCTGTTTCACAACAATGTGAATATACTTAACACTACTGAACTGTACCCTTAAAGCGATTAAGATGGTAAATTTCTTTAAAAAGAGATGTAGCCTGGCTTTTTTCCTTTCTTAATGCACCTGTGGTTCTTTAAGATATACCTCCTTACAGGCGCAATGTCACTTTCCATGCATGCAGTCAAGATGCACACGATTATCAATGCACAGGCGCAATCTAAGATACTTTAAGGTAAAATCTGGTTAGAGCTAGGAAAATAGGCTGCTGCCTTTTTTTTTTTTTTCATTCATTCATTCCACACCTGACATCTTTTTTTGTAACCTAACCTTTAAATAACATTGCACTTAAAATGGAGGGAATACACCGGGTGTGAACACAGGAGGAGGAGGAGAAGGAGACCATTCAGGGCCACCCTAGAGGCCACGTAACATGCTAGTGGACTATTGTTATAAACGTACAGCTCTACAGCACTTACGCTTACCATGTTCTTTACTATAACTTTTATTAGGTATTTTAAATGACTATTTTATGTGGTATGCCTCATACTACAGCCGAGTGTGTCATGTAATTTGTTCAGGGTCACGCAGGAGTAACCATGATCAGATCTCACAGGTCTGAAACTGTTAGGCACTCTATCCTATGGGGTATCTTTTTTATTACTATTAAATGCAAATCATCTTATTTCACATTTGTGGAAAATCAAAGGTGTGCTTTATGGCACTACATCAGTAACAGGTTTTGGAGTAATTGTTTTTGTTGTTGTTGTTATTTGTAAATTTACTCTTCTTCATATGTCACAATTAATTTATTTGAATTAGAATCCAAATAAAATGTACACATTACATGTGGTTGTTATAGCTCCTAATTTTTTTCTTCTAGAGTGATCTTCCCTTGTTTCTACTGATTTTTTAAATGTCATTGACTTATGGAAGATACTGGTTTAGTTGTCCTATACATTGTCCCATATGTTGTATTTGCCTGTTTGCTTGGACTTTCCTGGTGGCTCAAATGGTAAAGAATCTGCCCGCAATGCAGGAGACCTGGGTTCAATCCCTAGGTCGGGAAGATCCCCTGGAGAAGAAAATGGCAACACACTCCAGTATTCTTGCCTGGAGAATTCCATGGACAGAGGAGTCTGGCAGGCTATGGTCCATGGGGTTGCAAAAAAGTCAGACACAAATAAGTAACTAACACACTTCTTACTGGTGTCATCTAACTCATTCTTTCATTATCTGCCCCATTTCCTGTAAATGAAAGCTAGCTCAACAAGCCTGATCAGATTCAGTTTCAATTTCTTTGGTAAGACTATTTCAGAGGTGGTACAGCCATTAGTGATTTAATATGTTTCTACAAAATTAAGCGATGCTGGACTATTTCAGGAAGGATTTGGAATCTTTCCTAAAGATAAGAGTCCCCAAATCCATCCACTAGTTTCAGACTTTTTTCTGCTCCTTGCTAACTCTTGCCAGCACTGATTACCTATTTTTGTCTTGGTCTAAAGCAGAGATATGAATCTGAATGCCTAGCTGAATATGGGATATTTACTAAGAGTAGGTATGTATCCTTCTGGTTCTGATAAGCAACAGAAATGAACTCTGCCTAACTTATTTAAAGTACCATATTAAAAGGATATAGGATGGATTATAGAATTTGTAGGAAGGCTGGAGAACCGGGCTCAGAAAGGGGACAGAAATGTCAGGAAGCTAGGCAGAAGTACCCGAAAACCAAGGTCACCCCTCAGAAATCTGCTTCCACCACCAACATCAGACACTCCTGTCAACTGCTGTCCCTAGACCCTGCTCAGTGAATGAACTCTAAATCATCCCTTTGTCTTTGTGTTACTTGTTCAAGGTTAAGAGTTCCAGGCAGGAGAAAGTAATGTGTCATTTGGCTCACATGTGTATATCTTGCTCCCAGAAAGTTGGAAGAGGGACTATATAGACCCTTTGGGATCCACAGTGGGACACCTTTTCTACCCTGAAGACTCATAAAATGGAATATCAATCCTGACAGAAAGGGGGTTTGGAAGTTGTATAGCCAATACCTGACAAATATCCATTGCACAGGATTAATTACATTAATGGTTGGACTTGTTTAAAGGATAGATGAATAAGAATCACTGAGGGGAGGAGAGGTTTTCAAACAAAATTGCAATCAAGGTTTTAGGCTAAACACCTATATCTGATGATCTCTTATGGTTCTCAAATATTATCATGCACTAGAATCACCTGGAGAGCTTGTTAAACCACTGAGTACTGGGCCCCACCTCCAGAGTTTCTGATTCTGGAGATGTGGGGTAGAGTTTTATATTTCTGATGAGATCCCATGTAACACTGGTGGTGCTGGTTTTGGGTTCACACTCTGACAATCACTAATTTAGGCTCCAGGTCAACAACTCTTCTATACTCTTGCTGAGAAATGTCAAAAAATTACAGCTGCAGATGTATAGGTGGATGAGATAACCTCTGAGGATTCTTCAAACATGTGAGTCTATGGTCCAATAATATCCTGTAAATATAATTTTTTTCAGGTTCTCAAAGATAGCTAACATGCTTCCCCAACTTATTTTTCTCTATAAGTCCCTAATACAATCACTATTCTTTTTGTCTCACAGATTTAATTCTGTTCATCACCCTAGTCACTTTCCTATGGATTATTTTCAGATCGCTATTGTTCCTGTTAACAAGAGAGACCCAGAGTTTAAACATATTCTAGATGAGATCTGACTATTGTAGAGCAACCGCAAGAAATACCCACCTTGTTCCCCAATTGTCTATTAATTTCATTCAGTAGCTGTATCTTATTATTAGCCTTATTATGAAGTTCTTATTCATGAAAAGCACAAATATTCCTCCCTCCTTTCTTTCCTTCCTTTCTTTTTTACTCTTCTTTTCTTTCACATTTCAAGTCTTTTTTTTGTTTTGTTTTGTTTATTTATTTTTTAAAATTAATTAATTTATTTATTATACTTTACAACATTGTATTGGTTTTGCCATACATTGACTTGAATCTGCCATGGGTGTACATGTGTTCCCCATCCTGAACCCCCCTCCCACCTCCCTCCCCATCCCATCCCTCTGGGTCATCCCAGTGCACCAGCCCCGAGCATCCTGTATCATACATCGAACCTGGACTGGCGATTCGTTTCACATATGATAATTTACACGTTTCAATGCCATTCTCCCATATCATCCCACCCTTGCCCTCTCCCATAGAGTCCAAAAGTCTGTTCGATACATCTGTGTCTCTCTTGCTGTCTCGCATACAGGGTTATCGTTACCATCTTTCTAAATTCCATATACATGCATAGGTATGCTATATTGGTGTTTTTCTTTCTGACTTACTTCACTCTGTATAATAGGCTCCAATTTCATCCACCTCATTAGAACTTCAAGTCTTAATGCCCATATCTTCTCATTGTAAAATTGATTATAGAAGTCTAAGTTTTGGAACTTCCTGGTGGTCCAGTGGCTAAAATTCTGTTACCAATGCAGGGGGCCCAGGTTCAATCCCTGTTTGGGGAACTAGATCCCGCATGCCGCAACTAAGGGCATGCATGCTGTAGCCAAGCGTTTGAATGCTGCCACTAAAGATCCTGCATGGCACAACTAAGACTCGGCACAGCCAAATAAATAAAAATATTTTTTTAAAAGCCTAAGTTTAGGATTTAACATTTATCATTATTAAATTTAATTGTTTTAGCCTTAACCTATCAAATTTACCTGTTATGGTACTCTAATTTTAAATTTCCTGTTTGATATAATTATTGTGACTTGTAATTTTGTGAGAGCTAAAGATATGATTAGCATAATCTTCTTTCACTCATACATTTATTCAATAGGTATTTATATACCCTACAATACTATAGCCATTGCTCTAGTCCTAACATTAATAAAACATTGATCAGAACAGTGCCAAGGATGGAGCCCTACTGCACCTACTCCAGAAATAGTTGGGCTGCTAATCAACAATCTGAAGGATATGATTATTTTATTCATTATCACCTCATCTAAATCTATTTTGGGGGCTTCCCAGGTAGCTCAGTGGTAAAGAATCCACTTGCACAAGACGTGATTTGGTCCTTGGGTCAGGAAGATCCTCTGGAAGAGGAAACGGCAACCCACTCCAGTATTCTTGCCTGGAAAATCTTATGGACAGAGAAGCCTGGCAGGCTACACAGTTCATGGGGTTGCAAAGAGTTGGACACGACTTAGTGGCTAAACAACAGCAAAATGTATTTTCACCTCATTTCCCTGACTCTCTTAATATTTTGCTTGCAGATGTATCTTCAGGCTTCTGGCACTTGCCTTGAAGAAATGAGAGCCATACTGTCATTCCTTTCCTAGGCAGAGAGATTCTGTGTTTCAAATAACATTGTGGGTCATGTCTTGGGTCCTTAGAGCTAGAGGGGCACTTCCTCTAGGAAGTTTGCACTTCCTGCTTGGACCTGTGGCAAGTCACCTCAGTTCTCAGAATCTAAGTTTCTTCATTTCCAAGGAGCACAGAAAATACAATCTTACAAGGTTGTTATGAGGATTTTTGTTGTTTGGTTGCTAAGTTTTCGACTCTTTGCAATCCCATGAACTGCAGCATGCCAGGCTCTTCTGTCCTTCACTATCTCCCAGAGCTTGCTCAAACTCACATCCACTGAGTCAGTGATGTCATCCCACCATCTCATCCTCTGTCGCCCCCTTCTTGCCCTCAGTCTTTCCCAGCATAAGGGTTTTTTCCAGTGAATCGGTTCTTCACATCAGGTGGCCAATGTATCGGAGCTTCAGCTTCAGCATCAGTCCTTCCAATGAAAATCCAGGGTTTATTTCCTTTAGGACTGACTGGTTTGATCTCCTTGCAGTCCAAGGGACTCTCAAGAGTCTTCTCCAACACCACAGTTCAAAAACATCAATTCTTTAGTGCTCAGCATTCTTTATGGTTCAACTCTCACATATGTACATGATTATTGGAAAAACCATAGCTTTGATCAGATGGACGTTTGTTGGCAAAGTGATATTTCTGCTTTTTAATACACTGTCCAGGTTTGTCATAGCTATTCTTCCAAGGAGCAAGTGTCTTTTAATTTTGTGGCTGCAGTCACTGACCGCAGTGATTCTGTAGCCCAATAAAATGAAATCTGACAACTGTTTCCACATTTTCCGCATAAAGTGATAGGACCAGATGCCATGGTCTTAGTTTTTTGAATGTTGAGTTTTAAGCCAGCTTTCTCACTTTCCTCTTTCACCTTCATTAAGAGGCTCTTTAGTTCCTTTTCACTTTCTGCCTTTAAAGTGGTATCATCTGCATATCTGAGGTTGTTGATATTTCTCCTGGCAACCTTGATTCCAGCTTGTGCTTCATCCAGCCCCTCATTTCGCACAATGTACTCTGCATCCAACATCAGTTCCAGCTTTCTCCGGACCCCCTTCCCAGCCACTCCAGCATGGCCTTTGCCTCAACCCCTGGCTGCATGTTGACCGACACCCGACACAGTGAAGGTTTAAGTGCTCAACGAGGACCAGCAGTGGGACAGTCAGGACACCAGGCATGTCATCCAGCTACGCTGAATAGCTGAAGGGCATGTCCCTGTTAGTTAGGGCCTAACAAAATGTGGTCCACTGGAAAAGGGAATGACAAACCACTTCAGGATTCTTGCCTTGAGAACCCCATAAACAACTATGAGGATTAGATATATTTAATATGTCCAGTACATTCTACTTTTTAAACTTGCCATATGAAAAAAATAGTAAGAAGACCAGGATTCCCAGTGAGCAGAAACTAGATTTTTTTCAAATCCTGTATAAATTGATGGAAAGCTTTGACTCAGGAATTTGAAAATCAGAGTTAAACAGAATATACTAAAATGATTATCAAATAATATTAAAATATTTTATTTAAACTTTAAGTTTAATAAACTAGTTTTCTATTTAGTTAAAATACAAATATTGCCATTTTTGGTTATTTCCTTCATAATCTGTAGCAGAGTTTACTTTATTATCATTATTGTATTAATATTGAATAAAAAAAAGTTTCCCACAGTTCAGAGAACATAAGCAATTTTTATTTTCTCTGTGCTTCCCTAGGTAGAATAAGGCTTTTGTATAAACTTCCAGAAGGATTACATGCTGGGACTCTTTGGGGATTATGCAAAAAGGAAGGTAAAAAGACATAAATAAAAAATATATATTTGTATCTGCTTTTTAAAAAATAGAAACAAAAAATTGGTAACTGTATTTAGGGAAGGACATTAGGTGAGTGGAGGACAGGGAGGGAGGGAAACTGCTTTTTCACTATTAAAGCCTTTGTACCTTTTGAATTTTGTACCATGTGCATGTATTAGTGATTCAAAAAAATAGTTAATCCTTTTTAAGCAGTGGAAAAAGAATTTTAAATTATACTATTCTTTTTACTGAAAGCTTCTTTTTATAAAATTTCAAAGCTTTGATAACAAAAAAGTCAAACTAAATTCTCTGAAAAGTCCCATTCAAGTCTGATAAGGCGTGTGTGAGTCCTTAGTCACTTCAGTTGTGTCCGACCCTGCAACCCTATGGACTGTAGCCCACCAGGCTTCTCTGTCCATGAGACTCTCCAGGCAAGAATACTGGGGTATGTTGCCATGCACTCTTCCAGGGTATCTTCCTGACCCAGGGATCAAACCTGGGTCTCCTGCATTGCCAGAGGATTCTTTATGCTGAGTCACCAGGAAAGCCCAAATCTGTTAAAATATATGAGTTAAACAAGTTAAATGAATCGTGTTAAAACCTATTTATAACAACTTCTAAACTCTGCCTGCTGGGCATAAAAGTGAAAAATACTTTATTTCTGCAAAGATGCTTGATCCATTGCTAAAATTCTAATGAGAACATAGAATTTTTAAGCTAGGACATTTTTAAACATATAATGAGCAGGATAGTAAGCTTGTTTTAGATGTTAAAGTATCAGAATCTATTTTTTCAAAATTTTGAGTAACTGTATTACTTTTACATATAAAACTTTTTTGTGGTTATATACTTGCCTTTTGTTGACAAAATTGTATCGTGTGTAGAATCAACCATTTTCATAAATCCTGACTGCCTGCTTAAGGCAAATAAAACAAGTTTTCCAAGTCAGTCTGTACACAAGAGAGAGATATGTAAAATATCAAGCATCTCCAAGGACTGCTTAGATCATTTAGTTTTATGAAACAAAGTGAGAGCCCTTCAGTGTGTAAAATTTCAAGCAAAAATGCTTGTTTAGAAAAATGTTAATCTTGAGGTATTAAACAGCATCATTGAAATTTTCATTGCCCCAGCAACAGCTGTGAAGCAGACACTACAACAGAGACCTGTTTTAGGTGACTTGGGAAATGCCAGAAAAATGAAAGCCAAATTTCTTGCAGTTGAGGAGTAAATAAATACCTGAGCATATAATAATCACTTCAGAAATTTCATTAGAACCTGTGAAGTATTGGAACCCCTGATTTACCTCTTGCAATGCTACCTCCACTGTGAAGTTCTTTGCACAATACTAGGTATTCTGTAAATTTAAGACTTCTTGTCTCCTTCCTCACCAATCGCAGCAGCCCAGGTCCCCCAACTCTTGTCCCCCAGTTAAAGGAATTAAATCAAGTTCTCCTAAGGGTACAGTCCAATGGCAGACAGTAGAGAAGACCACCCAAAGGGCCCACTAGAGCAGGAGAAGGGGAACCAAACCTGCTGTCTCTGTTGGCAGTCAGGGAAAACTTGAAGTCACAACAGGTAACCTCAGATCACTCAGAAAAGCTCCAGGGGCCCTTGATCTGGAACGCACTTAGATTTCCCATAGAACATTTCAGGGATTCTGGAATCTTTACCAGGTGGTGTCAACCCAGACCCAGTTGGATGTGGATGTGGCCATAAGAGCCAACAGTCTCCCCTGAAGGTGTGTGTAAGCATTGCTGCTCTTCAACACACCACATCAAGACCAAGCAGACAGAGACACACCCCTTAAAGCTAACATTCTGTTAAACAGTTACCAGGACTCACTCATGGGGTTCCAGCAGATGTCTGAGGACGCCCAGGGGCAAAAGGCCCCAACTGAAAGGTCTGGCAGTTGTTCACATGCCACATCAGGTTACTGCACCACTTTTCAACCATGTGAATTGAAACTGTCCAGGTCAAACAGTTTGAGGAGCAGTGTAGTAATTCTTTAACTAGCACGTGTCTTCCAAGTTCTTTTATCTTTTCTTTAAGACAGGAGGAAACTCAGAATAATAAGAGATAGCAATAACTGCCTCTTACTGTATTGCTTTGTGCCAGACACCACGTGCCTAGCTGTTTAGCTGCTCAGTCGTGTCTGACTCTTTTGTGACCCGGTGGACTGCAGTCCACCAGGCTCCTCTGTCCATGGGATTTCCCAGGCAAGAATACTGGAGTGGGTTGCCACTTCCTTTGCCAGGGGATCTTTCCAACCCAGGGATCAAACCCGCATCTCCTGCATTGCAGGTAGATTCTTTACTGCTGAGCCTCCAGGAAAGTCCAAGGGGCCTCGTATCCTACACCAACCCAGTATTTCTTCACAACAACTCAGCAAGGAAGTATTATTCTCATTTTGCAAATGAAGAAGTTTTGGCTCAAAGAACATAGATAATCTGCTCCAAGTTCATGTAGATAATAACTGGCAAAAATAAGATTTGAACTCAGGACTAACTGGCATTAATACCCATGCTCATTTCATTCAGCACAGGTTTATAATGACATGGAGAGGTACCATATGCTTGTAAGGTAAGAAGTCATTAGCAGTACAGGATTTTGTGTTGTTGTTAGAAAATGAAAAAACGTGAAAGCACATGGCCTGTTGCCTGGTATACAGTAGGAACTCAATAAATGTTTCTTAAAAAAAAAACAACCTAATCTTACATCCTGGAACATGTGCAGTGGAGTGGGACAAGCACACAGTGGTCTTCTGAGGGCTTTAAATGGGTTCTAGGGATGACTATTATATATTTAAAAATAACAACACTCACATGGCTCTATGGTAAGTCAGTTGGCCAAGATAAAAATAGTTTCTAAACATAGAAAGAGCAGAAATTCAATCTAAGATACCAAGTCATGGAAAGCAGTGACAGAGGTTGCAACAAAAAAAAGAACATACATAAACTGATTATGCATTTGTACGAAAGTATCTATCCTCCGTTTAGATTCAGTACATCCCTTCTCTACAGCAGAAAATACATACAGACATGCACATATCTACATATGCAAATAAATAAACTAAGATGATACATTCTTTAAAAAAAAATTCTTCTATTTTTTGGCTGCACTGTGCTGCTTACGGGATCTTAGTTCCCTGACTAGGGATTTAACCCATGCCACCTGCAGTGGAAGCATGGCATCCTAACCACTGTAGGCAAGGGAAACCCCAAAGATAATATATTCTGATTTCACTTGTTTGCAATAACATTATTTACAAACCTATTAATTTTGAGGCTTCAGTACTTATTCGCACATAACAAATATACTACAGCACTTCCCAGGTGGTTCAGGGGTAAAGAGTCTGCCTGTCAGTGCAGGAGATGTTGTTTGATCCCTGGGTCGGGAAGATCACCTGGAGTGGGAAATGGCAACCCATTCCAGTATTCTTATCTGGAAAATGCCATGGACAGAGGAGCCTAATGGGCTACACAGTCCATGGGGTCGCAAAGACTGTGTGACTGGCCTACTATTAGATAAGCTACCATAAAATGCATTTTCTTAAAATCTTTAGGTGAAGGAAAGAGGACAGTTAATGTTTAAAATGTTAGGGTGCAGATGCACACATGGCTAGACTGGTATATAACTAGCAAGGATGGGGGACAGAAGCTACATTCATAGCTGTTCCCTCTGTGGCAGTAGATTTACAGTGGCAGACTTAGAAAGTCGGGTTAACATTCTGTCATCCGAAACCCTGAGAGCTGGTGCGCCAGATAAAAACTCTTGTCACTGTGCCCAGGACTCATTCCCCAGGACCACAGTGGCTTTCAGGAGACGGGATGAAGCTTAGGGCCTCCTTTAGCGCCCTACTTTTAAAATGTTGTCTGGAGCACACAGTTAGTTGCTAGGGTGCACCAGTTGTAGGCATGATTATTTAGGGAAGAAGCCCTGAAATGTGTGTCTTTAAATCATATAATTTTATTTCATGAACATCAAGAAGAGAATGACAGATGTGTATTATGTATTATAGCATAAGTTATATATTAGATGTTAGCTATGTATTATAACTTGAAGTAATGGCAGATCACATCAAGCAAATCTTTCTGTAAGAATACAAACACTGAAACAGATACATTTGGGGAATGCATTTTTGGAGTAACAATATAAAGGATTAAAAAAAAAACTCATAGAAGGACTCACTATAAAATTGATTTACAAATTTAGGAACATTAATCTTTCTCCTTTGGAAAAAAGTCTGAAAGAGGTTTATTTGTAAAACATGATGCAAAATAGGAAAATTAGGGACAAAAACATAGAGAGTGATTAACAGCACAGGTTTTGGGGTCAGGCTACCTGAGTTCATGTCTCAGTTTGGTCAAAAGACACAGAATCTCACTTCTCTGGGCCGCAGTTTTCTAAAACATCATATAGGAATAATCATAGTATATAACTCATAGGATCATTGTGAGTGTTAAAGTCCTATATGCTAGCTATGGGCCTAGCACCCAGCAATTCTAAATATAGTAACAGAGGTGATAGATACTGCTAAGTACCTGAGAAAAGTGGATTACTATAATCAAGGGCTCCCTGGAGGCCCAGTGGTAAAGACTCCGCCTGCAGTGCAGGAGACACAGGAGTTGTGGGTTCGATCCCTGGTTGGGAAGATCCCCTTGAGGAGGAAATGACAACCCACTCCAGTATTCTTGCTGGGAGAATCCCATGGAGAGAGGAGCCTGACGGGCTGTGGTCCATGGAGTCTCAAAGAATCAGACACAACTGAAGCGACTAAGCACAGCGCAAGGGGAAAAAAGACAGATTTTGCTTTCTGGTAAAGAAATAATAAACATTCATCAATGAAAATTATCCAGACTTAAATAGAAGGTTATTAAATGAACATTTAACTACAGGACATTGCCTGGTATAGCAGATATTTTCAATGGCAGCTTTGTACACACAGACTTAATTATTAAAATGAGGCACCTTTTGTCCACTCTCCAAAAGAGTGCTATATTCTAACTTATGGTTGGGAACTGAGACATCATCCAAGTTCTTTTCCTTCTAACCTACATGAGTAGGGCATGGAAAAACCAGAAAAATAGATGGATGAAAGAATTTCAAATGATTGATACTGTAAGTATATCTTTACCAGAATGGGATCATGGTTTATTTTTAATTAGCTTTTTTCAATTTTTGCTTAGCAGGTTTTTATTTCAGGCTTTGGGCAAAGATGACTTACCTGGTGGCTCAGACAGTAAAGAATCTGCCTGCAGTGCTGGAAACCCGGGTTCGAACCCTGGGTCAGGAAGATCCCCTGAAGAAGGGAATGGCAACCCATTCCAGTATTCTTGCCTGGAGAATTCCCTGGATAAAGGAGCCTGGTGGGCTACAGTCCATGGGGTTGCAAAGTGTAGGACACAAATGAGCAACTAACACTTTCACTTTTGCTTTGGCAAAGATACATGGCTTATGGAGACGAATAAGGTGCATTACTCGTTTTGGCCTTATACGTTCCACACGTGTATTAAAGTAACAATCACATGCCTTGGATACTTGAGATGACAGAGGAAGTCTTATGTAAAAATGAGAGTCACATGTCTCCTTCTCCTCCCAAGTAAGAGCCGGTTCAGTTGGTGCCTGGAGAAGGAAATGGCAACCCACTCCAGTATTCATGCCTGGAAAATCCCATGGACCAAGGAACCTGGGGGACTATAGTCCATGGGGTCGCAAAGAGTCGGACACGACTGAGTGACTTCATTCACTCACTCAGTCAGTGCCATGCAGAATGGGGTTGCCTAATGATAGAGTCATGACAACATTTTACTTGAGAAAGAGCTATGAATTCACTTAAATACTAGGATAAGTTCAGGATAATTTGTCAAGCTACAAGCCATATAATGTAAGGAAACTGTTAGAGCCTGAAAAACTTAAAGACAGGTTTAATCAGCCCTTTCTTTTATTCACAAATTGGCCCAGCAGATTTTGTCTAATTTCCAGAAACAGTGAAGTTATTTTGGAATTAGATTTAATCGCTCTGCTCTGTGCTGCCTAACCTCTGGGCATTTCTCTAATACAATACTTTTATTATGGTATTGTCTTCCTCCTGTAAATTCTAAGATTCTTTAATTGAGCCAAATTATAGAGTACAGATTACAAAAAAGAATTGTGGGACACAGCGCCACTTGAAACAATTTCTCAAGTGAATTAGTACATTAATTAATCCAGTGTTTCCCAAAACTTATTCAGTTATTTATTTATTTTGGCTGCACTGGATGGCTTGTGGAATCTTAGTTCCTTGGGTCCTTGACAGTGAAAACAGGGTCCTAACCACTGGACCACTGAGAAGTCCATGCCCTTTACTTCTGATTTTTGTCACATGCCGATTACTTGTATAATTAGATACTTAACATTTTCCTTAATTTCACATAAATCAATGAATTTTAAAACCAATTTGTCTTAAACAATGATATTTGTGAAATCATGGATCTGAGGTACTAGGCTTTTAGTACACATTAAAGTAGAAACAGAACTTAGTTGAAAAAAAAAATACACACACATATTTGAGCCCTTGAGAACAAGGGATTAAAAAATTAATTCACACAGGTAAAGAGACCCAGCCAAAGCCACCAGCCAAGGGAGGTTAGGGGCAGAACGTTAGTATACAGTTTCATGTTACAAGTTTAGTGTTTCCTTTATCATGTTTGGTGGCAAATTATGCCCCCAACTAGCTGGGTAGCTTTTTAAATATGGGAATTCCTACCAAATCAAATAACTTTAGCCTGTGTGTAAATGGTGCCAAAGAAATTCTGTCAGTAGCCAGTAGGTTCAATTGCTTAAGCTCACTAGAATACTCATTTTCTTAATTACCAAGCAATAGTTATCTTCAATTATTTAAATATAATAAAATATATTAATACAGGATTTTAATAATAGAGGAAAGTGTGTGTAGAGTGAGCTTAAAAAGAGGTATATGGGAACTCGGCTTTTTGCTTAATATTCCTGTAAACCTAAAACTGCTCTAAAAAATAAAGCCTATTGATAAAAACAAAGAATGAAAGAAAAAAAAAAAAAAAGAAAAACAAAAAACAACTAAAAAAAAAAAAAAAAAGATAAAAACAAAGAATGGTATTGAGGCCAGTTGTTTAAAACTGCTTTTATTTCTAGCTGATATCTTTCTCATTCATTTTAACAGTAGTGTTTTGCTATGGGGTATGTTGAAGCATTCATTGCCAGGATAGCTCAATACAGACAGAGATGTGAGTACAATAGATTTGGGTGGCACATAGGTGTAGGCACCCTGGATTGGTTACGAAATTTGCCTTTCACATTGTCAAGAGAAGATAGTAATCCTATTTAACATGTCTGATCCTCAAATTCTATTCGTGCTTTTATTAGGTAAGTGATACTTAATGGAAGAGATCATAATTCTCATCCTAAAATTTCAAAACCTAAGTGGTAAAAGTGCTATACCATTTTAGAGAAATGGAGGCATAGAAGTCTAATAAATATTCCACAGAAATTCCAGCAGTAGATATTCCTAAATAACACTAGAGCAAAAATAGAAATAAAATTCAAAATTCTTGGGCCTGGCCATTACATTATGCTGTTCCTTCTTAAAGTGATTATTTAAAAAAAAAAAAAATACCCAGTGTAAAGAAAGAACAGAATTTGTTGGGCACTTGTATTACTCACATTTTAAAAAGAAGGCCATGGGAGGGACGTTTAAAAGGGAGGGGATATATGTATACCTATGGCTGATTCATGTTGAGGTTTGACAGAAAACAACAAAATTCTGTAAAGCAATTATCCTTCAATAAAAAAATAAATTAAAAAAAAGAGAAGGCCATTAAAAAGGAGATATACTTTAACCCTTATTTTTGTATAGTAGTAATAGTAGTAGTGTTAGCCTCTTAGTCATGTCCGACTCTTTGCGATCCCTTGGACTGTAGCCTGACAGACTCCCCTGTCCAAGGGATTCTCCAGGTAAGAATACTGGAGTGGATTGCCATTCCCTTCTCCAGAGGATCTTCCCGACCCAAGGGTCAAACCCTGACTCTTTACTGTTCAAGCTACAGGGAAGACTTCCATTTTTGTATAGGCATAGTTATTTAAGACCATCTAGGAAGGGCTTTATGTTTGTGGACATCAATTTTTAAAATATTTATTACATTCTTAGTTGTATATTTTTTTCCATGAAAAACATGGTTTTTTGATTACAATATACACTCCTCTATGAGACATTAGCCATGTGTGTAACATGCATGCTAAGTCACTTCAGTCATATCTGACTCAGCGACCCACCAGGCTCCTCTGTCCATGGGATTCCCCAGGCAAGAATACTGACTATTGTTGTTCAGCTGCTCAGTCATGTCCAACTCTTTGTGACCCCATGGACTGCCTGTCCTTCCCTGTCCTTTACCAACTCCTGGAGTTTGCTCAAATTCATGTCCATTGGGTCGATGATGCCATCCAACCATCTTGTCCTCTGTCGGCTCCTTCTCCTCCTGCCTTCAATCTTTCCCAGCATCAGGATCTTTTCTAATGAGTCAGCTCTTCACATCAGGTAGCCAAGGATGGCTTGCCATGCCCTCCCTCCAGGGGATCTTCCCGACCCAGGGAATTTGTCAGGTGAGTTCTTTACCACTAGCCCACCTGGGAAGCCCAATATAAGCCACAGTTAGTAAACTTCTATTTAATATTCCACTTAAAGGTCTACGAAGTCAAAGGCCTTGGGACCCACTCCAGGCACTGAAATAAAACAGTCTAGAGAACGACTTCCCTGGTGCTCCAGTGATTGAGACTCCAAGGTTCCAAGGCAGGGAGCACAGGTTCAATCCCTGGTTGGGGAACTAAAATTCTGCATGCTCTGTGGCACAACCTTAAAAAAAAAAAAAAATCCAGTGAATGTATATGCGTGTTCAGTTGCTCAGTCCTGTCCAACTCTTTGGACCCCCATGGACTATAACCCACCAGGCTCTTCTGTCCTCTGAAATTTTCCAGGCAAGAATACTGGAGTGGGTTGCCATTTCCTACTCCAGCGGATCTTCACAACGCAGGGATTGAACCGTTGCCTCTTGCATCTTGTGCGCTGGCAGGCAAATTCTTTACCACTGAGCCACCTGGGAAACCCAACCTAGTGAATAGACTTAGTCAAAGTAGTTAAATTTGCAACCACTTATCTTCTGGAGAAAAGAGTATTAGTTCAATCCAATGACACATTTCTGTGGTGTTCTGGATAACTAATAATTGATCACTACTGTAGATACAAACTGTTGTTGGATACACAGACTGTGGGAAGGGTCTGGTATACACTATCCATCACATGAAGGAGAGAGTAGTTTTGGTGGGTAGGAATTTCAGTTTTGTAGACCAGTAATTTAGTAAACTTCAGGACAAAAAGATCAGATGACAAAAAACCCAACCCCCCCCCAAATTGCTAGTTTATTTATTTAGTATTTTGGTCAGGCCACACAGCTTGTGGGATCTTAGATCTCTGGTCAGGGACTGAACCCAGGCCCCACCAGTGAAAGCATTAAGTCCTAACCACTGGACCGCCAGGGAAGTCTCAAAAGACTGCCAATTTAAAACTGCCAGCTCTAAGGACTTCCCTAGCAGTCCAGTAGTTAAGACTCTGCTCTTCCACAGTAGAGGGCACAGGTTCAGTCCCTGTAGGGGGCAATAAGATCCTGCATGCTGTGTGGCTCAGCCAAAAAATAACTACATAAATGGTAAAACTACCAGCTTTAAAAGTATTTCAGCAAATGGAAAGCAGCTATCAGCTATCATATTTGTGTACTCCCTGTTGAGCCTAACAGGCTGTGCTGCATCCAGGACATAAAATATTCATAAATATTTTCTGATAACTGAGGGAAACTTCCTTCTCCAAGACTGGAGAGAGAGGCTAAAATGAACGTGATCATGCCTCCTACCCAGGAGTTTGCAGCTGCTGTTCTTACACTATTTGGTGAGGAAGAATTGTGAACATGTAGGAAGAAATAAGAGGGACTGGAGAACTAGGTAAACCCTTCCCCAGTCAACCAGCTTTCCCTTGGCTTAGTCACCCTGCCCCCACTCCCGGTGTATAATTGACTTTCCCGTCCCCTCCAAGCCTTCCTAAAAATAACTTCTTGACCTCTCTTTCCTGTCACCACTATTCACTCCCAATCTCACACCTTCCCTTACCTTCTTGAAAATATAGTTAACTTCAAAAAAAAAAAAAAAAGAAAAGAAAAAGGATAAAGAAAACCCCAGCAAAATCTGTGAAGATTTTAGAATCTGTTTATGTTAGTATCATTTTGTTTAGTGATGTTCCCTCTTGGGGTTGCAGTTGCAGTTCTAGGGCAGTTACTAGGTAATGTGGAACTTTATCAAGGAGTTATCTTCCAATTCGTGAGAATGTGTAGTCCCAACTGCTTGCTACTCACAGGCATTTTATTAAGTGTAAACAACCATAATCACAGGCCAGGCCTAAAAAGTCAAGATGAGGCACAGTGTTGAGTCATTTTCTGCTCAGTTCTAAAGGTGCAAACAGTACTGGAATTATCTATAATACAAAATGATAGCACAAATTTACTTTTCAGTATCTGAAACTTAAAAATCCATATGTTTCTCAAAGACAAATATCAGGACTTCCCTGGTGGTGCAATACAAGAGTCGGCCTGCCAATGCAGGGGACATGGGTTCGACCCCTGGTTTGGGAAGATCCCACAAGCTGAGGAGCAGGTAAGCCAGTGGACCACAATTACTGAAGTACATGGTTTGCCTAAAGTCTGTGCCCTGCAGCAGGAGAAGCCCATGCACCACCACTGGAGAGTAGCCCCCACTCTCCACAGCTAGAGAAAGCTCTAGTGCAGCCATAAAGACCCAGCACAACCAAAGGGGGAAAAAAGAGACAAATATCATATGATATTCATATGTGGAATCTATTTTTAAAAAAATGGTTCAAACGAACTTATTTATAAAATAGAAACAGACTTACAGACATCGAAAACAAACTTATGGTTACCAAAGGGGAAATATGGTGGGGAGGGATAAATCAGGAGCTTGGGATTAATATACACACAGTACTACACATAAGATAGATAATCAGAAAAAAAAAGATAACAAGGACCTACTGTATAGCACAGGGAACTCTAATCAATATTCTGTGATTATCTACAAAAGAATCTGAAAAAAGAATGAATATATGTATATGTATAACCGAACCACTTTGCTATATACCCCAAATGAACACAGCATTGTAAATCAACTATAATCCAATAAAAATAAAAAAAAAGTCCTGTGTCGACATAAAACTATCACCTAGAGTTTTAAAATTTTACTTATTTATGTCCTGTAAGAGCTACATGGACTATCGTTAATCTGTATAAGCTCTAGGAAGGAAAATTAACTACAGTAGTGGCAGTAAGGGAATGGGATAGTGAAGGAAGAGCTTGGTGTGCCAGGCACACACTCTAATCATTTTAGAGAGCATCAAGAGCTTTATGAATCACGAACCAGGTCTGCAAAATTTTTCCAAGTTTCCAGGACATTGATAACATCCCCACTTGCCAACTTTATTATCCTATCTCTTTCTCAATATGTCAGTAGTGAAACTGACATGCATGTTTGTATCCAGGGTGGCAGGGAAGATGGAGATTGGGATGCGCCAGCCCCCTTCACAGTCTCTCTTCACTGTGTTGGCTGGACAGGAGAGCAGTCATGTCCCAGGGGACTGATACAGGTAGGAAATGGAAAATTCAGAATAAGATTCTCAGGGAGCATCTCAGGAAAGGCTTTGGGGCTTAGCAGCAGAAAAGCCACTTTTCCTCTCAGGGAAGCGATTTTGGGATCTTAACTCTTTTTTTTCCCCCCCATCTTTAAAAGGGAACTATATCAGTATCCTTCTTACAGGGTTACTGTGATAGTGTAAAATATTGGGCATAGTTCCTAAAACACAGGAAGTGCTCCAAATACTATCACTATTGGCCCTAGTTTCAGAAGAGATATGCATGGCCATAGTCTAAAGAAATTAAATCAGGCCAGAAGTCAAGGGAGAAACAGAGGTGGCCTCCATGTCCCAACTGGTCAATCATCTCCTTAGCTCCATGAATTGTGGTGCTAAAGAAGACTCTTGAGAGTCCCTTGGACAGCAAGGAGATCAAACCAGTTAATCCTAAAGGAAATCAACTCTGAATGAATATTCATCGGAAGGACTGATGCTGAAGTTGAAGCTCCAATATTTAGGCCATCTGATGCGAAGAGCTGACTCATTGGAAAAAGACCCTAATACTGGGAAAGATTGAAGGCAGGAGGAGAAGGGGATGACAGAGGACGAGATGGTTGGATGGCATCATCAACTCAATGAACATGAGTTTGAGCAAACTCCAGGAGATGGTGAAGGACAGGGAAGCCTGGCGTGCTGCAGTCCGTGGGGTTGCAAAGAACTGGACACAACTTAGCGACTGAATGACAACAAAGACCTGAGATGTGGAAACCAAGGTTACAGAGGAGAAATAATGTCTAAACTCATATAGCTAATGAGCAGTGGACTGAGGTTCAATCCTGGGTCCATTTACCTCCTAAGGCTTAACTCTTCCATACAGTTCTGTCTCCTAAAGTAAATATGATAGAAAATGAAAGTTAAGTTCAAAGATCTATTTTTGAAGCTGGAACTAAAAACCATTATTCCAAAGTTAATCACCTATATAATTCTACACTTTCCCTCTATTTTCACAGTTAAGAGGAAAGAGGTTATATCAAAGACCATGAACATTTTTTGAGTCTCTGGGTCAGTTACCACCCTGCCCCTTTCAGGTCTGATTTTCAATGAATAAAGAACCAGAGACTCATCAAAAGTTGCTTAGCAATGAGTGTCCCTGAAAAGTGCTGCTTAGAACAGGAAATGCTTAAGCAATGAATTAAACAGTAACTTGTTGTGTCGATGTGCGTTCTTAAGGAAAACAGAAAGAAACATGTACTTTTGAGAGAAGCAACGGCCAGGAACCGTTATTTTTCCAAACACTTTAAAAGTTGTGGTTTCATGTAAGATTTACTTTCAAGTTGCCCACAAGTCCTGCAGTTCCAGCTTCCTGCCCTGGGTCTCCTTGAAAAGCCTGAAGGAACTCTGGCACTGAAAATGCTCTTGTCCAGAGCCAAGGATTTAACACAATTCTCCCTCATTATCAAGAGGCCTGAAACCTCAATCTGCCGGAAGATGGGAAGGAAAGAAAAGTAGGTGAGCAGACCACTGGGGCGTGGTAGAACAGTGGGTTTCACCTCCTCTCCTGCCACCCAAAAGCTAGGCCTTAAGTTTAATTTTTTGTCCAGACAAGGGCACCATGCATGCCATTATCTGGTTCCTTTCAAGTCCCTAAGGGTCTCTGCCAGTTGCTTTGGTTGATGTTTTGAAGCAGTTAAAAAAAAAAAAAAGAGTGAGGAAGGTGACTAATTCTGTCCAGGATTTTTGCCCTTAACATTCTTCTCTAAATATTCAGGTTACTAAATAGAATATAACAATGGTATCTTACATTTATAGAGAAGCACAGTGGCTCTCGAATCAGAACTAGACTCCTTGCCAGCTCTTACCAACCAGCTGTGAGACCTTAAACCGGCCATTAATGTGAACACATACTTCTTTTATCTGTGAAACGGAGATACTATCAGCCTCAGAAGGATTAAAAGAGATATGTACAAAGTATTTAGAGTTGTTTTTATTATTTTAACTGTAAGAAAACTGTACCCTCATTCTATCGTATTGTGATGTTTCCTTTTGAGATCACAGAGTAAGGCTACTCCCCTTAAGGGTTGGGGTAGGTTAGGAGCAGTGTCTTTCTCGAAGGGCTGGACATTCTTGATATTAATCATCCAGAGAAGGATGAAAGATATATCTTCCATTAGAAAACTGGAATTAGATCTGAGAAGTAACAACCTCCCTCTCATTTTCCTGAGTCTAGAGCTCAAAGAATCTAGATATCCTTAAAGCCACTCATGCTTGATAAGAATTAAAAATCCAAGGTGGAAATCAGGAAGGCGCCACAAACTTAACATGAAACTCTGTCATCTGTGTTAAGACGTGGCGTCAACCTCCTGTTGAAGACCTGGAAAAGCAAACTCTCCAAGTGGAAGCTGAATCTTGAGAGAGAAATTGGGGTTTGACCCCCTAAGTACTTCTTCCTATATGAAAGTGGGGATTCTTTACAAGTTCTCTAAAATATTCAAAGGTTTCAGTTACATCTATTTGAGTCTTATGAAAACTCTAAGACGAGGAGCTTGGATGTTGCTATCTCCATTTTTCTAAGTTAACTAGGTTTTAAAGAGATTACATGCCTTGCCTAGAATCATTTCAGTACAGGGCAATGGCTAAGGAAAATTTGGCTTAAAAAAAATTATTCCTAGTCCAAGGGGATGTCAATGATCCCCATCCTAGGAGTAACAGTGCTGTAAAGATTTTTTTACTATCATTTTGCATTATTCATACCACTAACCTTTCACTTTAACCACATCGTAGGTAACTGAATCAATTGTATTCAGAAGAAACATTTTCTGAGTCCCTCATGGGCACAGAACTCATGCCTGTGTGAGCAAATTTGTCACACTATAAATTCAATCACGCAAAAAGACATAATCTATACATATCCCTCTGGCCCCACTCATTGGCATAGTGGGCTTTTGTCACTTGGATAATCTTTTTTTTCATTTTGTGGAAAGTTTTCCAGAATAGTAACAGACTTTTATGTCTAACTAGTCAACTGAAAAGTACATATTAAGCTCCTAGTATGTGTCCCAAATTGGGACAGGTACTGTGGGGATACAAAAGATGTATATATTAGGATCCATCTTCAAATCTAATTGGGCAGAGGGGTTAACTAACATAAATATTTTTTACTCATCCAAATTTAGAGTGTTATCTTAAGTATGCTGTAGGAGTTGAGAATTAGAGGTTAATGTGGCTTGAAATAATCTAAAAAATAAAAAGCTTTTTCCTATCAATGTCATTGAGAAGACTAAATTCTGTCCTAATTTTAAAAATGCACATTATTTTTTCAAGTTTGATAGAGTTCACACATTTTATATTTTAAATACCTTTATTTATTTTCAGCTGTGCTAGGTCTTTGCTGTTGCATGTGGGTTTTCTCTAGTTGCAGTGAGCAGGAGCTACTCTCTAGTTGTGGAATGCCTGCTCTACAGTTGTGGCATACACGACTACTTGCCCCATGTCAGGTGAAATATTCCTGGACCAGGGATCGAATCTACATCCCCTGCATTGGGAGGTGGACGCTCAACCACTGGACCACCAGGAAAGCCCTAGAAATGCACATTATTTTAGACATAAACATTGAAAAGTTGTTCTAGGCAATGGAGATATATGGACAAATGAAACAATTCCTGTCCTCAAGAGCTTACAGTTTGGTAGGGGAAAACAAGTAGAATCGCTGTAAGTCAACATGAGGGTCTGTGTGTGTGTGTGTTAGCTGCTCAGTCAAGTCTGACTCTTTGTGACCTCACAGACTGTAGCCCGCAGGCTTCTCTGTCCATGGAATTCTCCAATTCCAGAAGAATTCTCCAGGCAAGAATACTGGAGTGGATTGCCTTCTCCAGAGGAACCTCCCAACCCAGGGATCAAACCCTGGTCTCCTGCACTGCAGATAGGTTCTTTACCATTTGAGCTACAGGGAAGTCCTTGTGAGGGTCAATACCTCAGAAGGGGTTGACACCGAAAGCTTCAGGGAGCACATGACCTTCAAGGAGGTCACTGACAACAGGGAGGGGACAAACGTGTGTCTGTGGGAGGGTGAATGTTAGAGAGAGGAAAGAAAGGCATTCCAGAAAAAGGAAACTGAAAGCAGCACAGGAAAAGGTAAAGTGAGTAGTGAGCAGGAAGACTAAAGCTGGGGTTTCCCACATTTATTTCAAAGGCCTTCATCACCTACATGAAAAGAGGGTCTTGAAAAAACAAATAACTAGACCATAATGATCATGACATTTAAATATACATGTGTTAATCATGCGTTGTTGTTCAGTCATTAAGTCACAACTAACTCACGTGAATCCACTGAACTGTAGCCCACCAGGTTCCTCTGTCCAAGGGATTGCCCAGGCAAGAATACTGGAGTGGGTTGCCATTTCCTTCTCCAGGGGATCTTTCCAACCCAGGAATTGAATCCACATCTCCTGCATTGGCAGGTGGATTCTTTACCACTGAGCCACCAGGGAAGTCTGTGCTAATGATTACTCTACTTTTTGGCATTAAGAAATTATTGTTCATGATTATATTCATTTTATATAAATATCTATCTTCTGAGCCATTTTGTGAGGATTCAATTGGAGTCACTTTCAAAGAGAATGCTGATTGGAGCGCCACAGGAATATCTTCTACAGAAAAAATACTTATTTTAATAAAGAATATTAGTTTCCTTTAGGGTTTACTGAGGGATTATAGAACCAGAATAAAAAGAATATAAAAACTCAGCTAATCAAATCATTAAATACCGTATATTTTGAAGGCCTCTTAATATTTACAGTTAAGTTTATAAATGATCTTTACATAAAATTAAGTCATTTAAATTAATACACACATGCATTAAAGGGGCTTCCCTCCTGGCTCAGACAGTAAAGGATCTGCCTTCAACGTGGGACCCAGGGTTGGATCCCTGGGTCAGGAAGATCCCCTGGAGAAGGAAATGGCAACCCACTCCCGTATTCTTGCCTGGAGAATCTCACAGAGGAGCCTGGTGGGCTATAGTCCATGGGGGTCACAAACGGTCAAACTACTGAAGCTGCTTAGTATGCACATGGACTAAAAAACCATCTAAAACTAGTTTTAAAAATATATATATTCGCTCGAACCACACCATTAGGCATATTATTCAAAAATCATTTTTAAAAGAAAATATTCTAGTGAACTTGTCCTTGAAATGAGACAAACATTTAACGTTACAGCTTCCAAATTTCAGAAAAGCGAGATGCAAAACTTTCCCTCGGTAATTTTAGCTGGACATCTTGTCAAATTTCACAAGTAGGAACATCTTCATGTACGTAACAGTGGGCACAATACAGGCACGTCTTTGTTGCTATGAGAACCTCTATTTTGTATGAGAAATCGCAGCCTTGACGACGCAATGTTTGCGCCGATTTTACAACATGTTTTTCAACAGCGATTCAGCTCCACCAGTAACACTCTAATGGCCCTCTGGTTTCCTCCCCGCCAGCCAGCCCAGTTTTCCGTCCCAGCTGCAGCGCTCGTCCGCCGAGCAGTCCCGGTCTCTGGAGCGGGCGGCGAGCACTGGACTGGCAAAAACGCGGGCCGGAGGTGGGGCAGGACCGGATGGGAAGGGGAGGCGGCGACCCTGCGGGTTGCTTCTGTCACCCCTCCGGAGTCGAGCTTTGCACCAGCTTTCCAGCTGTGTTTTAAAATCTGCAGTTAAAAAAAAAAAAAGTCGAGCAACGCCTCATCCTAACGTCTCCCTGGAGGGGACGAGGAGAGCAGTGTGTCCCCAAATGGATTAGAAACATGGGAAAGGAGGGGTTCCGAACTTCATTATTAAATACTTCCTCTATACTAGAAAAATCAGGGTTCAGGGCTCGGAACTGGGCAGAATAGGCTGAAGCCACCGACACGGCTGAAAGGGTCGCGGGCGCGGATCCTGGCTTCCGAGCGCCACAGGGTTCTGGCTGGAGTGGGGGGCGCGCGCGCTCGGAGCGTTCCTTCCCCCCACCCCCGCCCCAGGGTCTCCTTCCCTCGGGATTCGGAGCCTCCCATCCTCCAGGGCCGACTCGCCGCGGGGCTGGAGGGGGTCAGGACGCCGCGACCTAGCTTAGCGACAGGCCTCTCCCCGGCGACGGCGCCGCAACAAGATGGCGGACGACAGAGACAGGGACGGCACAGGTAAGAGGCACGGCGGAGCGCAGCCCTCGCCGCCCGCCGCGACCCCGGGCGGTTGGTACCGGGGAGCTTCGGACAGAGTGGGACCCCCTACCCCTGGATACCACCCTCAGGGAAAAGGCTGCTGACCCAGCCAGGCCCCGCCGCCCGCCCTGCAGCGGAGGCCCCCCTCCCCGGTTCCTGCCTCCCTCGCCCCGCCTCCCCGGGTCTTCATCCCGCCCCCCACCCCCGTCGTCCCGCCTTCGGAGCCCCGAGCCTCGCTTCCAGCTAGGGTTGCGGCCGAGGCGCCGGCCTGGAGCCCCATAATGGCGTCCTTGTTCACGGTCTCGAGGACACCGCCTCCAAGCCCGAGCTTGGGCTCTCGTCGCCGCAGGCGCCACGCCGGCAGCTACTCAGCCTCTGGGCTCCCGGGGCGGCCTGGGTGAGAACGGATCAGGCTGTGGGCGTCTGCCGTGCTCCTCCCCGGCTGCGCCGAAACCCCGCCCGGCCCAGACGGCTGGCGTTTGCGGCCACCATTTTGCCTTCGTAGCGGGGACGTGGGAGGACGGCCTCGAGGTCACCGCGGCTGCGTCCGCGCCTCCAGGATGCGAAGTGCGCGCACCACCCGCCTGGTGTCTTGTCTTAAGCGAAAAACAAGACAAAACACAAAAAACTTTAATAAAGATGAAAGAGCAGACTCCAGAGGGAACGCGTAGAGCTCGGTGCGCAGGCCTGGTCTCTGCGGCGGCACCAGACGGCTCAGTGCGATCGCGGCGTCAGAGGCGGGACTGGGCCTCCGGTCGCCGGGTGGGAGGCGTTGATAGGTTTTCATGATTAGCGAAAAGAAAACCCGCTTATCCATGTTTATTTGTAAGACTATTACGTTGTTTTAATTCAGCAGTTTGATTAAAAGATTGATGCTTTTTTTTTTAAACCATCCTCCGTTAGTTACTGAAAAATAAGTCTGTATTTCAGTAACTGGTGAACTCGTCGCTAAACCGTCAAGCCATTGAAACGGTAGAGGTAAACATCTTAGAAATGAAAATAATACCCCACCTTTGTTCTTTTTTTGAGTGCTTGAAACATATCAGCATACCATTTTTCTCAGCATGGAACAAAGATGTAATGATAGTAAGTAATATTTACAAGTGTAGAAGCCAGCGCTGAGGTATTCAGTCACTTGTCATGGTGATCACAGAAAAAAGGCGGAGAAACACACGGCACTGTGCCAAAGAGCTACGTAGTGATGGCAACAATACTATTTGTTGTTTTTTTTTAATTTTATGATTACGTTAGTCTGAAAAGCCAGACGTTTTATAGATGTTACCTTCCTAAGATGTCCTTACAATTTTATTGTGCTGTTTTAAAAGTATAAGGTACGTCCTAAGAAAATGATTACTTTTTTAATATTAGTTTTAGAACTTTCCACAGAGGGACTTCCCTGGTGGTCCAGCGGTTAAGAATATGCCGGCCAGTGCAGGGGACACAGGTTCCATCCCCCGTGGGGAAAGATTGCAGATGCTAGGGGAACAGCTAAGCCCCTGTGCCACAACTGCTGAGCCTGGGCTCTCCAATAAAAAAAAAAAAAAACCCCGGGAATGAGAAGCTCCTGCACCCCAATGAAAAGTAGCACCCCCCCTCCCCTCCCCGCCTTGCAGCAACTAGAGAAGACCCGGTGCAGCTAAAAAAAAAAAAAAAAAAGACCTTCCCGAGAAAGACTTACTTTTATTTATTAAAATTCTTATTTACAAAAAAAAAAGGAAGCCTTTCAGGAGATAAGTTAATCATGGATTTTAAAAAAACATTTGATTAGGTCAGTCTGAGAAAAAACGCACTGGTTATGTGGTTATGCTGCAAATAAAATTTGTTTTTCTTCATTAAAAAAATAGATTGAAAGCTTTTTTGATTTTTCAGTTTTCAAAGATACTTTCCTATTTATAATAAACTATTTCAGAGAAGAAACAATTCTGTGTATAGCCGTAGAAGTAATGACTGTTAAAATCAGACTGGGTGTCATTCATTCAGTTGACATGTGTTTAATGCCTACCATATGGAAGGCATTCTGATTAGGTTAGAACTTTGGAGGATATTTTTTTCTCCCAAAGAAGGTGTGCTATGTAAGGGAGATAAGACATCCACAAAAGGGAGAGAACAGTCAGCTGGACTGGGATGAGCAGCCCGTGTGCCAGCTGCTTGCCAGGTGTGTTGTGTCCCCTTCTGATGTGGGCAGCAGCCTGGTATCACTGGGAGCTTGTAAGAAAGGAAGGAGCTCAGTCCTTGCCCCTGAGTTACTGAATAAGACTGCGTTTATGCATTCCTGCCGGTGAGCCACATGCACTAATAAAGGTTGAGAAGCACTGTTACACGGTATATCTCACTCTTTACAAAGGTCGTATGAGTTAATTGTAATAGCAGCTTGAAGGGCATGATGAAACAGAAATATGTTGTCTTGAGAATGAAATAAAGGTATGTTGTCTTAAGGATAAACTAGAGACTCATTTGCTGATAACCATCTTTGAATACACGTATTTCCCTCACATATTTGATTCTCTGCGCTCTGAAGTTTCCGAAATTACGCCTGACCAATTAATCAGAATAGGCTAGGCTTTGAGGATTCACTCAAGCTAACTAAACTCATAAAGAGTGATGTACAAACCTGAATAATGATTTATTGGGGTATGTTGATACATCGATCAGGAAGCTGACCTCTGCAATGTCATATACTGTTTTATGTGTATAAAGCTTTTGTAGAGGGTAGATTTATATTTCTAAAGTTGCTTGATGAATATGGAATCAAACAAAAGAAAGGGGTAATTGTGAAGGCTATTCCATTACCTTATGAGCTCCGAGAGTGTGGGGATCATTTTCTTATACTCAGTGTCTTGCAGAGTGCATAGCACATGGTAGGAATTCAATAAATATTGTCACATGTAGATACTTTAATTCAAAGTGTTTGTTTTAATCAAAGCATTATTTAATGTTTCCCCAAAGATCCACACCTAAAAGCATATACAATTATTGTTACAGATTTTCCCCCTCTTCCTTTCAAGTAAGCTATATGCTTTTATTTCATCTGGCTCAACAAACTTTTTTTTTTTTTTTTTGAGAGCCAAAAAACTTCATTGGCACGTCTTTAAAAAATAACAACACGTATATATTTTAAGTTGTTCATATTTAATCTTTAATTTTTTTTAAGTTCTAAAGGATTAAGTTTCTGGGTAGTCATCATATCCAGCTCTTCTTCAACATTTAGGGATTAAAATCTTGATACAAATAGAATATTGGTAAGAAATAGTAACTAAATCTATGATGGGTTATTTTGCACTATTTATAAAAATTTTCTGTAGGATTATGTACATTGAAATCATGCTTAATTTGTAACATTTTTGTACCTTATACATAGTATAATTTATCTTTTTTCCTAGATTAAAAAATGTAACATTAGCTAAAAAAAGAATTTGAAATTGTAGAATCAAGTTAAGTTTTTTTAAGTACTTAATTTTATTTGTTTTACTAAAAGTAGAATGTTTGCAATGGGATAGGAAAAATTATTTTTGAAGTTCTGTTATTTCTGTGTAAGTTTCCTCAGCCATAGCATTATTTATTTATTTTTTTCTTTCCCTCTGTTTTGTTTAAAATGAGGAATCAATGCAGTTGTTGATTCTTTGGATCTTTAAATCTTATTTTAATGTTTCTATCTCTTAGAGACTTTTAAAAGTAGGACTGGAAGAATCTTCTATTTGTGATTAAAATCATGTCTAGGAAACACACTGTTTAGGAATAACATTCTAATTTATGGCAGGCCATTGAGCTTTGGAAGGCATGTCAGTTTTTTGTTTTTTAAATAAGAGTTAGGTACTCAAAGTTCCTTCTAGGATTTATGATTTTTGTTTGTATTAAAATATTCTTTTCACTTTGAATGCTTTGATAATATTGCTTGGTAAAGCACTCCCAATTAAGGAATCAGCTCCTAGATGGAAGGAGTTTTATAATTTTGTTTTGTGTTTGTTTCCCTGTATTGTGCCATTCCTCTCAAAACCCAGCATTTGGAAATCTAAAGTAAAAACTGAGATTACAGGTTAATGCTACTTCTTGAAAAGTGAACTGTTGATAGTTCAGAGTGTAGTACAAAATAGTAGAAAATGTGAGCACTGAAGTAAGATCTGAATTTAAATCATAGTTTCCTCAAGCTCGATATAATCTTAGCCAAAATACTAAATCTAGGGATCTTCAGGTTCCTCAAATGCAAACTGGAAATAGTTATATCTATTTCATAATCTGTTATAATGTGGACAGTATCTTCTTAGTCATTGTTACACCCTCATCACCCACCACAATGCCTGGCATTAAAGGAATGCTGAATAAATTGGAAAAAAAGTGGTTGGTACATTTTAGGGAATTAGTGGTTGTTTAGTGGATTCCATATGTATGACATAAAATCTAAGTGTTCAGTTCAGATCAGTCAATCAGTCGTGTCCGACTCTTTGCGACCTCATGGACTGCAGCACGCCAGGCTTCCCTGTCCATCACCAACTCCCAGAACCTACTCAAACTCATGTCCATTGAGTTGGTGATGCCATCCAACCATCTCATCCTCTGTCATCCTGTTCTCCTCCTGCCCTCAATCTTTCCTGGCATCAGGGTCTTTTCCAAGAAGTCAGTTCTTCGTAGCAGGTGGCCAAAGTATTAGAGTTTCAACTTCAGCATCAGTCCTTCCAATGAATATTCAGTATGATTTCCTTTAGGAATGACTAGTCTCCTTTCAGTCCAGGGGACTCTCAAGAGTCTTCTACAACACCACAGTTCAGAAGCATCAATTCTTCGGGGCTCAGCTTTCTTTATAGTCCAACTCTCACATCCATTCATGACTACGGGAAAAACCATAGTTTTGACTAGACGGACCTTTGTTGGCAAAGTAATGTCTCTGCTTTTTAATATACTGTCTAGGTTAGTCATAGCTTTTCTTCCGAAGAGCAAGCATCTTTTAATTTCATGGCTGCAGTTACCATCTGCAGTGATTTGGGAGCCCAAAAAAATAAAGACTGTCACTGTTTCCATTGTTTTGCCATCTATTTGCCATGAAGTGATGGGACCAGATGCCATGATCTTAGTTTTTTGAACGGTGAGTTTGAAGCCAGCTTTTTCACTCTCCTCATTCACTTTCATCAAGAGGCTCTTTAGTTCTTTGCTTTCTGCCATAAGGGAGGTGACATCTGTATATCTAAGGTTATTGATATTTCTCCCAGCAATCTTGATTCTAGCTTGTGCTTCATCCAGCCTGACATTTCACACGATCGTACTCTGCATATAAGTTAAATAAGCACGGTCACAATATACAGCCTTGACATACTCCTTTTCCTATTTGGAACCAGTCTGTTGTTTCATGTCCAGTTCTAACTGTTGCTTCCTGACCTGCATACAGATTTCTCAAGAGGCAGGTCAGATGGTCTGGTTCCCATCTCTTTCAGAATTCTCCACAGTTTATTGTGATCCACACAGTCAAAGGCTTTGGCATAGTCAATAAAACAGAAATAGATGTTTTTCTGGAACTCTCTTGCCTTTTGATGATCCAGCAGATGTTGGCAATTTGATCTCTTGTTCCTCTGCCTTTTCTAAATCCAGCTTGAACATCTGGAAGTTCATGGTTCACATACTGTTGAAGCCTGGCTTGGAGAATTCTGAGCATTACTTTGCTAGTGTGTGAGATGAGTGCAGTTGTGCAGTAGTTTGAACATTCTTTGGCATTGCCTTTCTTTGGGATTGGAATGAAAACTGACCTTTTCCAGTCCCGGGGCCACTGCTGAGTTTTCTAAATTTGCTGACATATTGAGTGCAGCACTTTCACAGCCTCATCTTTTAGGATTTGAAATAGTTCAACTGGAATTCCATCACCTCCACTAGCTTTGTTTGTAGTGATACTTCTTAAGGCCCACTTGACTTCACATTCCAGGATGTCTGGCTCTAGGTGAGTCAGATAATCACACCATTATCTGGGTCGTGAAGACCTTTTTTATACAGTTCTTCTGTGTATTCTTGCCACCTCTTCTTTGCTTCTGTTAGGTCCATACCGTTTCTGTCCTTTATTGAGCCTATCTTTGCATGAAATGTTCCCATGGTATCTCTAGTTTTCTTGAAGAGATCTCTAGTCTTTCCCATTCTATTGTTTTCCTTTATTTCTTTGCATTGATTGCTGAGGAAGGCTATCTTATCTCTCCTTGCTATTCTTTGGAACTCTGCATTCAAATGGGTATATCTTTCCTTTTCTCCTTTGCTTTTGACTAGTCTTATCAAGTCCTTATATATTTTTTTCAGACCCACTCCCACAACATATATCTTATATTAACAAGATTGGAAGGAACAATAGAAAGATTTTACCAGACCCACTCCCATAATATAATTTTAAGATGACAGGATTAGTCAGAAGGTTCTTGTTAAAGAGAAACATGTCCTCAAGCAAGATGCATTGTTATATTGACTAAGACAAAGCAATGTAGAAAAGAACATTTGTCTTTTTCTCCTTGGGAACCCTGGACTTCTTATCATCCTACCTAGGAACTGACTCTCTCAATAAAACTTATATCACTTACTGTTAATTCCCTAGGATTTAGAACAGTTGTAGTATGTATTGTAGTCACTCTGTAAATACTTGTTGAAGGAATGAATGAGTGTAATGAAATAACTTATTTTTAAAATGTAGCGATATATTTGAAGCTTAAGACTGGTCTTGAACTTGGACCCTGCTTTTTTTTTTCTCCAGATTTCATTGGGCATGTCATTTAATTTCCTTCGACTTCAGTTCAAAGAGTTCTCGATCTCATCAGCACTTTGAAGTAGGCACTGGGCTAAATATTTTACATGAATTATGTTATTTAATTCTTCGAACAAACCTGTGTGAGAGAGACCTCTTATCCTCTTTCTACAAATGAGTAACAGGGGCTTGGATGGTAAAGCAGAATTCTGGTTTCAGCTCCAACACTAAGAGCTTGGAAGTCATCACCCCTGTTGCTGTAAACTGGAAGAAATACTTGGTAATTTTGGCAAATAGTTGGAGGCTGTGTGGTAGCTGTGCTAGTGAGAAACTTCTGGGAACCTACAGTCTTAGGAAGTCCCTCATATTTTTTTGGGTTTTACTTCTGGGAACCCCACCAGGCTATCTGGTAATGGGACAGGAAAGACCTCCTTGTTGCTCTAGCAGGCAGAGGGGGAAAGTAACCATTTTGAAATCTCCAGAACATTCTTCATAAAAAGATCTGCTTTCCATGGGGAAAAGACATTACCAGTGCCTTGTCCTACCTACCTGTGTTTAGCCAGCCACAGTGCCCCATAGCCTTCTTATCTCATCTAAGAGGATGGGGAGAAGCTAAAAAACAGTTATAAGGGTCACATTCCAGAAACCCTGGTCTATTAAAAAAAACTGAAATTTAATCATGAGATTATAGATTGCTTTTCTTCAACTCACACCTTATCACCACATAAACAGGACTCAGTGTAATACCAGTGTTTTACAACTGAAAAATGTAAATGCAAACTGTATCTAAGGAGGAATTCTGACAGGATTCTGGTCCTAGAGTTACAGGAAACAGGAAACGTTACACACACCCTCGTGCTCAGTCGCTTCCGTGTCGACTCTGTGACTCCATGGACTGTAGCCTGCCAGCCTCCTCTGTCCATGAATTCTCCCAAGGATACTGGAATGGGTTGCCATGCCTTCCTCCAGGGGATCTTCCCGACCAGGGATCGAACCAGTGTCTCTTTTGTCTCCTCCACTGGCAGGTGGGTTCTTTACCACTAGTACCATCTGGGAAACTCAAACACACCCTATTCCTAGTTAAACTGGCATAAAACCTCATACTAATGACCTTTTATCTCAGTTCTTACTACCTGATGCATCAGGTGTGGTTTTTAACAGGAAGTTACAAGGCATGCTAAAAGATAAGCGAAACAACCTGAAGAGAAAGGAAGTATCAGAACCAGACTCAGGTACATTGTACACATTTTGGAACTATCAGATAAAGAATTTAATAACTATGACTAATATGTTAAGGACTGCAATAGAAAAACTAGACAACATGCAAGAACAGATGAGTATTGTTAAGTGGAGAGATGAAATCTCCAAGAAAGAAAAAGAAATATTAGAGACCAAATGCACTGTGATGGAAATGAAAGAATGCCTTTGATGGGCCTATCAGTAGACTCAACATGACTGAGGAAAGAATCATTGAGCTTGAAGATGATGCCACTGGACACTTCCCAGACTGAATGCAGAGAGAGAAAATGAAAAACCAAAGAAAAACCAGAACATCCAAGAACTGGGACAGTTTTAAAAGGTCTAAAATACATGTAATTGGAATTACCAGAAGAAAAGGAATCAAAGAATGAAGCACAAGAAGTATTTGAAATAATAACAGCCAAGAGGAGAGATGTCCCTGACAGTCCAGTGATTGAAACTCCACACTCCCAATACAAGGGGGCACAGATTTGATCCCTGGTCAGGCAACTAGATCCCACAGGCTGCAACTAAGACTTAGTGTGACTAAATAAGATAAATAAATAAATGTATATATTTTTAAAAAAATGGCCAAGAGTTTTCCAAAATTAATGACAGACACCAAACCAGATCCAGGAAGCTAACTGAACACCATCAGGATAAATACCAAAAAGCTATGCCTAGGTATATTATATTTCAAATTGTAGAAAAGCAAAGATAGCAAGAAAATCCTGAAAGAAGTCAGAAAAAAAGTAAGACGCCTTACTTAGGCTTCCTGTCAGAAACTATGTGAAGCAGGAGGGAGTGGACTGAAATAGTGCTGAAAGACAGGTAAAGCAGTATGACCGCGGCCACTTAGCTAACTGCTGAAACAAGGACTCACTTTCAAGGCTGTCTGACTCCAAAGCCAGTGCTCTTAGCCTCTATACCCCACATAGAGAAGTCAAGGGGAATTTTATTATAAAAGGAAGGAAAACCTGGCCCATGATCTCCTTATCTGGAGCAGTAGTTCCCAAACTTTAATGAACTTCAGCATCACCTGGAGGGCTAGTTAAGCCACAGATTCCTAAACACCATTCCCTGAGTTTCTGAACCCGTAAGTCTGGGGCTGGTAGGCTGAGGGTGGGCTCTTGAGAATCTGTATTTCTAACAAAGTTACCAGGGGATGAGGATGCTATTAAAAACCATTGATCTAGAATCTAGGGTAAAGTTTCAATGTATTTCCTTCTAGGTTTTTTCTAGACAGATTTGTATTTTGTTTTGTTTTACGGATTTGAGATTATGTTGTATATAGTTTTATATCCAGCTTTTGTACTTACTATTATAAGCACTTTTTCATGTCATCAGTATCTATCAGCATTATTTTTAATAGCTGCATTTATTATATTTATGAATTATATTTACCTAAGCTTTCCCTGACTATTGGATGCCACATTGTTTCCAAATTTTCTGTGCTATAAATAATGCTGCAGAATAATGCCGCCACGGTAAATGTTCAATGAATGTCTTGTATCAAGAATCTTTTGACACAGCTTTGATCCCCACCGTCTATCCCCTTTGAAAAAATGACTTCATTCCTTCTCCTCTTTGTTGGTTCATACTAGTTATTTATGAGTTACAGGAGATAATCTCATTTCTAAATTCTATGAGTACTTATTGTGATCCTTTTTACTAATTACATTATTTTCTTTTAAAAATGATTAATTGCCAGTCAGAGGTTATGATTCGGGTAAGATACATATTTGCTTATTGTTTGTCTATCCTGCTACAGTGGAAACTTCATGAAGTCAGAGACTTTATTTCACTTACTATTAATTCCCTGGGATTTAGAATAATTATAGGGTTTATTGTAATCAATCTGTAAATCTTTGTTGATGGAATAAATGAACCAAGGGTAACATATCGAGTAAAGTAGTTTAGTGTCATCTTGCATGGTCTTTTCATGGGTAAATGTGTTTTTTGTTAACCTTCTAAAAATATTGAAAATAGTTCAGAGCTACCCTCATTACATTTGCAGAAGCACTCACATTGGAAATTACATTTTCAATCCAACTTCATTGTTTAAAATGCTAGAATGGCACTTCTGCTTCAACATGATGATTGAGGACATGTGTTTATTTTTGCCCTTCCTGAAATCCCACAGAATGACAGTAAAAGAATTAAAAAAAAAAAAAAAAGGCATAGACTTACAAAGATAAAGAGAATAGGAGAGGAGATAATAGGGGTTTATAAAAAGACATTACTTGAGATAATAATTTATTAAATGGATGGATGGGTGGCCACTAACTTAGCAGAACCAAAGAAAATAAACATAAGCCTGTGAAGGAGGGAGCCAAAAAGAAACAAACCAAGGGGAGCTGTGCTGTTGCTGCTAAGTCGCTTCAGTAGTGTCCGACTCTGTGCGACCCCACAGACGGCAGCCCACTAGGCTCCCTGTCCCTGGGATTCTCCAGGCAAGAACACTGAAGTGGGTTGCCATTTCCTTCTCCAATGCATGAAAGTGAAAAGTGAAAGTGAAGTCGCTCAGACGTCCGACTCTTCCAGACCCCATGGACTGCAGCCTACCAGGCCCCTCCATCCATGGGATTTTCCAGGCAAGAGTACTGGAGTGGGTCACCATTGCCTTCTCCTGGGGAGCTGTGAAATCCTGGTAATTTTTAGAATTGGAGGCAGCAGCCACCTCTGATGGCCTGTGTGTGGAGTGAGACTAAATATGTGAGGTTTGGATGAAAGTCATAAGGCAAATGGTTGGATCTCTCATCCTTTGGAGTAACCAGGTGATAACTTCTGGAAATTTAAGTCAGATTCAGGATGCAGGGATGCCTGGCACAGTTGATGGTAGGGGGTGATGTGCCATTAATTATTACCAACTTTGATATAGTAGCTGACGTTAACGTTTGTATTCAATTTAATAGTATCACATAGGTTAAATACTTCCGTTGTTGTTCAGTTACTAAGTTTTGTCTGACTCTTTGCGACATACCATGGACTGCAGCACAGTCCATGTCCTTCCCTGTCTCCCGGAGTTTGCTTAGATTCATGTCCATTGAGTCGGTGATGCTATCTAACCTTCTCATCCTCTGCCGCCTGCATCTCCTTTTGCTCTCAAGCTTTCCCAGCATCAGGGTCTTTTCCAATGAGTTGGCTCTTCTCATCAGATGGCCAAAGTATTGTAGCTTCAACATCAGCCCTTCCAATGAATATTCAAGGTTGATTTCCTTTCGGATTGACTGATTTGATCTCTTTGCAGTCCACGGGACTCTCAAATACTTCTGAGTAGGATTCAAGATGATAAACCTGAAAAGTGGTAGTCTGTCTAATAGTATGTCAAAGAGATGGGGATTTGAAATTCTGTTAATTAAGATCTTCATTAGCTATAAGGAAAGGGAACTATGCAACTCTTTAATTGGTGAGTAGATTTGCATTGGTAACTATATTATAAAATAGAATAAGCACTAAAGGCTTCAAAAGAAGAGTGAAAGGAATTTTAGAGATTAAAGAACTTCAGGTGAAATCAGTAAGTGAAGTTTCATAGAAACTGCAATATAATGAAATGAGAGGGAAAGTGTTTCAAATGTGACCAGTTTCAGTCACTTTATCTGCATTATACTTCAACTGTACACTTTTGTGGCTGAACTGTATCTTATATCATCTAGAATTGTACCACCTTTGGCATCTTAAATTCAGATATTTTATTCTTGAACTGCCTTTTTATTCAGCACTGATTATTTTTAAGAATAATTTTGAATAATAATTTTGTAAAATAATTTAAAATTTACAGAAAAACTGTAATAGTACAGAGAATTCCCACTTTCCCTTTACCCAGATAAATTTCAATATTTTGTCACATTTTATCACTCTCTCTCATACATATACATATAACCTGTTGTATGTATCTGTTATATATGTATATTCTTTACTTGAAACACTTAAGAGTAGTATGTTACAGTTGTGCCACTTTCTTCCTTAATACTTTTGCATATATTTCCTAGGAACAAAGATAATCTCTTATGTAAAATCTCTAAGAAGTTTAATTTAGATGCACTTAAAAAATTGAAGTGTGGTTGATTTATGGTATTGTGTTAGTTTCAGGCATACAGCAGTATTTTAGATATATATATATTTCTTTTTTTCAGATTATTTTCCATTGTAGGTTATTATAAGATATTGAACATAGTGCCTTGTACTATATACAGTAAATTCTTATTGCTTATCTATTTCATGTATAGTATTTTGTGTCTGTTAATCCCATACTCCTCGTTTATTCCTCCCCCCTACTCTTTCCTCTTTGGTAACCATTAGTTTGTTTTCTGTGTGTGTGAATCTGTTTCTGTTTTGTATATAGATTCATTTGTATTATTATTTAGATTCTACGTATAAATGATATCATATAATATTTGTCTTTTTCTGACTGAATTCAGTTAGTATAATATTCTCTAGGCCCATCCATGTTGTTGCAAATGGCATTCTTTTTAATGACCGAGTGATATTCCATTGTGTATATGTGTGTGTGTGTGTGTGTGTGTGTGTGTGTGTGTGTAACTCTGTTTTTAATTTTTAAAGAAAACTCCACAACTGTTTCCAAAAGTGTCTGTACCAATTTACATTCCCATCAACAGTGTAGGAGGGTTCCCTTTCCTTCACACTCCCTCCAGCATTTATTATCTATAGACTTTTTTGATGACAGCCATTAAAAAGTATGAGGTGATACCTCGTTCTGGTTTTGATTCACATTAGTAATTAGTGATGTTGAGCATCTTTTCTTGTGCCTGTTGGGCACCTGCGTGTCTTTTTTGGAGAAATGTCTACTTAGGTCTTTGATTGGGTTGTTTCTTTTTTGATAGTTAATTGTATGGGGTGTTTATATTCTTGGCTATTACTCTTGTCAATCACATTGTTTGCAAATATTTTTTCCCAGTTCATAGGTTATCTTTTCATTTTGTTGAAAGTTTCCTTTGCTGTGCAAAAGCTTTTAATTTTGATTAGGTCATTCGTTTATTTTTGCTTTCATTTCTTTTGCCTTGGGAGACTGATCTGAGAAAATATTCCTACAATTTATGTCTGAGAATGTTTTGTCTATGTTCTCTTCTAGGAGTCTCTTCATGGTGTCATGTCTTATATTTAGGTCTTTAAAACATTTTGAGTTCATTTTTGTATATGGTGTGATGGAATGTCCTAATTTCATTAATTTACAGGTAGCAGCCCAGTATTCCCAACACCACTTACTGAAGAGATTATCTTTTCTGTGTTGTATTTGATTGCTGTTTTGTTGTATATTAATTGACTGTAAGTATGTTCCATTGATCCATATATCTTTTTTTGTGCCGACATTAGGCTGCTTTGATTATTGTAGCTTTGTAATAGTCTCTGAAGTGTAGAAGGATTATGCCTCCAGCTTTGTTCTTTTTCATCAAGATTGCTTTGGCAATTCTGGGTCTTTTGTGGTTCCATGTAAATTTTAGTGTTATTTGTTCTAGTTCTGTGAAAAATGTCATGGGTATTTTGATAGTGATTGTATGAGATCTGTAGATTGCTTTGCTTGGGAAAGCCATTTTAACAATATTAGTTCTCCCAATCCAAGAGCATGGGAGATCTTTCCATTCTTTTAATAATTTTCAATTTCCTTAATCAATGTTTTATAATTTTCAGCATATAGGTCTTTCACCTCCTTGTTTAAGTCTATTCCTAGGTATTTCTTTTTGACATAATTTTAAGCAGGATTATATTTTTGCATTCTATTTCTGATATTTCATCATTAGTATAAAGTAATGCAGCAAGTTTTTTTATATTAATCTTGTATCATGCTACCTTGCTGAATTCATTTATTGGTTCTAATGGTTTTTGTGTGGAGAATTTAATGCCTTTGTATAGAGTATCTTGTCATTTGCAAATAGTGACAGTTTTATGTCTTCCCTTCCAATTTGGATATGTTTTATTTTTTTCGTCTGATTGCTGTGGCTAGGATTTCCAATACTATGGTCAATAGAAGTGGGAAGAGTGGGCATCCTCCCTATTCATTTTTTGACTTCTTATATGACAGAGAAAATGGAAGTCATAAAAATAGGAGCTTCCTCAATTTGTTCATACATACATGTGCATCTACTGGATTATTGCAATAGCCTCTTAATAGTTTTACTTATTTTCATTTACCATGTTGAAAATCTGCTTATCTGGTGATGAATTCTTTGTCAAAAACCTTTCATGTTTCCCATTGCCTTAGTATGGTCTTAATTCTCTAATAGAGCAGACTGTGATGTTTTATTTCTCCAGGTTCTTCTCTAATCACAAGTCTGATAGGTGCCACCCTCCATGCCTTCTATATTGTACCATAATGAACAGTTTATTTGTTTTTTCCATAATGAAAGTTCTAAGCCTCTGTATATATTGTTTTCTCATCCTGAGCTTCCTTGAACAAATGGTATTATTTAGTGATTTAGAACATGAAATTGATAGTAACTCTTTTTTTTTTTTTTTGCTTTTATTGATTTTATTTTTTATTTTTGTTTTTGTCATTTTTAAGTGCTTGTCTTTTGTCCTCTTAGCTTTTGTTTCAGTTTTTTAAATTTTGTTTTCTGTTTAGGTTAGTTACTGGTTTTGATTTGGGGGCTCTTGTTTCTTTGGGTTACTTGTTTTTGCTTTCCTTTTTTTTTTTGCTTGTTGGTTTGTTTTTTGGTTGCTTGGATTTGTTTTTGCTATTTGTCTAGGATTGTATTTGTGTGTTTGCTTTTTTGTTTGAGTGTTTGTTTTTATTTTTTGTTCTGTTTCATTTTTATCATTTGTTTTGGGCTTTGCTTGTTTTGGGAGATTTTGTTTTTGTTGTTTCTTTTTTGCCACACTGCAAAAACCCGACTTGGAGGGTCTTGGTTCCCAGGCCAGGGGTCAGGCCTGAGCCCCCATGATAGTGCCAAGTCCAAGCCACTGGACCACCAGAGAACTTCAGACCCCAGGGAATAGTTATCAGTGTGAGCTCTCCTGAAGGTCCTCATCTCAGCGCCAAGACCAGGTTCCACCCAACTGCCTACAGGATCCAGTGCTGGATGCCTCAGACCTAGCAATCAGCAAGACAGGAACAGAGCCCCATCCATCAACAAAAAATGAAACAACAGAAAAATATGTCACAGATGAAGAAGTAAAGTAAAACCTTACTAGGCCAAGTAAATGAAGAGGAAATAAGTAACCTACCTGAAAAAGAATTCAGAGTAATAATAGTACAGATGATCCAAAATCTTGGAAATAGAATGAAGGGTATGGGCTGAGAAAATACAAGAAATGTTTAACAGGATGTAGAAGAAGTAAAGAACAGACAAATAGTGATGGACAGCACCATAACTAAAATTTAAAAATATACTAGAAGGCATTAACAGCAGAAAAACTGAGAAAGAATGGGTAAATGAACTGGAAGAGCAAACGGTAGAAATAACTGCTACAGAGCAGCATAAAGGAAAAAAGAATGAAAAAAAAAAAAAATGAAGACAGTCTCAGAAACCTCTGAGACAGCATTAAATGTACCAACATTTAAATTATAGGGGTCCTAGAAGAAGACGAGAAAGAGAAAGAATGATAATAACTCTTTATGGATTTGAATTCCAGCTCTACCTCTTAATAGCTGGATCTCAAAAGAGTTGGACATGACTTAGTGACTGAACAACAGCAACAATTTTAGGCTAGGTACATAACTATTTAACTTCTTTGCATGTTAAATGAGGAGTAAATTGGAAGCTACCTCATACAGTGGTAAAGCATGTAGCAGAGAGTTTCACATGTATTAAGAGTTCTATACATTATATCACTAATTACTTACTGTGTCAGGCACTGTGATGGACATTGGCGAATAGAACGTATTTGGGTCTTACCCTCTTAAAGATTATATACCATAGAGAAGAGAACCATAATTCAGTGATATTTAGGATAAGTTTGAAAAGTTCTAGAAGAGGGACCCCTGAGTTAATTTTTTTTTACTTCAGGGGCTTTGAGTGTGGCATTCCCTATTCTGAAAAACCTACTGTTGTGTAGTTGCTAAATTATGTCCAACTTGTTTGCGACCCTATGGACTGTAGCCCACCAGACTCCTGTATCCAGGGGATTTACTATGCAGGAATACTGGAGTGGGTTGTCATTTCCTTCTGCAGGGGTTCTTCCTGACTCAGGGATAGAACCCATGTCTCCTGCATTGGCAGGCAGATTCTTTACTGTTGAGTCACAGAGGAAGCCCCCCAAACCTACTAGTTTCAGCTAAAAGGACTGCAGATTCAAAAACCTGAATAAATAAAGGAGCATGGCTTACTAGAAATATTGAATAAGGGTCAGTGTAACTGGAGTGAAGAAGTGAGGGTGGGTGAGACTGTAAGACTGGTGTGAAATGGGGTTTATAAAGTAGCCTGAGACCACACCTATTAGATGACCAGGTCAGGGGTACTGACCTCTATCCAAGAGCAAGAGGAAGTCATTAAAGCCTTTTAACTAGGGAGATAATACAATTCAGTTTATGTTTTTAAGAGGTCCAAGGTCCCTTGCCTACACTGTGGCAGATTGGACCAGGGCAAGAGCAGGTGATGATGGTGTTATCTTGGACTGAGTGGTAGCTAAGGAAATAGGTAAGAAGGTTTTAGACCCTAGAGATTCTAAATTTCTTTGTAACTGGATGTTGAGATTTGGAGAAGAGGGTTAGGGATGAATTAACACCTCTCCATTTCAATTTCTGACTATTTCTTCATCTCTACTAAGTCTCACCCTCAAAACTGAGATGGGTGTCACTCTTGTGCTTCTAAAACACTGTCTACATACTTTGCTGAGTTTTAGCACATCTGCTATTATAGTTCACTGTAGCTGGTTTGTTTTCCTTTTAAATTAAAATGTATTTGTGGTACATGATCAATAAATATTTGATAAATGAAAGCACCTAGTAACATAAAGCTTGATCATGAGCGAATACCATACAGTATTTTAAGCCAGGTGTTTTGCTGATATATTGTTTCTGGATCAAGCCATTTATAAAATAAGAATTCATTTAGAACTTCTCCTCCCCCCAAAATGCCTTAATGGATTCTTAACATTTTTTTTTAAACAGCATATTTCTGGAATAGGTATTGGCATTATTTGGGTCAAATAGAACAATAACATAATTTATACTTCTAGTTAATTAACCTGGAATGCATTTCTTTATCTTCTTTGTTGTGTGTTTTAAACAGTTCTCATGATAAGGATTTCTCTTGGGGCTTATTATTTTCTCTTAATTTATGTAGGTGCGGTTTTGAGTATCTAGTATTTAAATATATATACAGACATCTTAGCTTTAGAAAAAAACCCAGCTGTGATATTTAAAAACTTCTCTATTCTCCCTGGGTAGTGGGGCCAGTATTTGGTAGCTGGTGCTGAAATTGAAAACCCTTGATTACATCCTTGCCCTGGGACTGTGTCAGTGGCAACTGTCACTCAGTGGGACAGAGGGAAAGGAAACAAAACAAAAACCTCTCTGTTTTCTTAGGCAGTTTGACATATATTTTGGTTAATATAGCTTCTTCTGTATTTATTATTAATTTCCTCTTTTGAGATTAAATGTTAAGTAGTTTTGGTTTTGGGCTTCCCTAGTGACTCAAGTGGAGAAGGCAATGGCTACCCACTCCAGTACTCTTGCCTGGAAAATCCCATGGACGGAGGAGCCTGGTAAGCTGCAGTCCATGGGGTCGCTAAGAGTCAGACATGACTGAGTGACTTCACTTTCACTTTTCACTTCATGCATTGGAGAAGGAAATGGCAACCCACTCCAGTGTTCCTGCCTGGAGAATCCCAGGGACAGGGGAGCCTGGTGGGCTGCCATTTATGAGGCTGCACAGAGTCGGACACGACTGAAGTGACTTAGCAGCAGCAGCAGCAGTGACTCAGGTGGTAAAGAATCCACCTGCAATGCTGGAGACCTGGATTCAGTTCCTGAGTTGGGAAGATCCCCTGGAGAAGGTCATGGTAACCCACTCCAGTATTCTTGCCTGGAGAATCCCCATGGACAGAGAAACCTGTGGGTTATAGTCCATGGGGTCACAAAGATTCGGACATGACTGAGCGACTAAGCATAGCAGTTTTGGTTTTGTCTTGGTATGGTTTGATTTTAACTTGGTATAATAGATAATTTTTAGCCCTAGTATTTCTATTGCTGAAAAACAAATATGTCAAATTGTTGGCTTTGGTAATGTGTAATATGGAAAGAAGGAAAAAGGAATTATTGTGCAGTAATATAACTTGCCTCTATTTTATTATTGTATCAATATATTAATTTAGTTATATTTATTTTATAAAAGAGAAGTCTGCTGTATGCTTTTGTGACCTAGAAGGGAAGGAACAACTATGAATAATGTAAATAATAAAAAATATATACATTTTATTTAGTATTTTTTAATCTTTTTTTTTTAACATTGATTTATTTGACTACACTGGATCTTAGTTGCAGCATGTGGGATCTAGTTCCCTGACTAGGGAATGAACCTGGACCACCCTGCATTGGGAACATGTAGTCTTAACCACTGGACCGCTAGCACAGTCTCTATTTAGTATTTTTAAAAAGATGATTTGCATATCTAACCCAATAATTAAAGTAATTACTAGTTCAAAAAATATTATTAGTGGAATACCAACAGATTCTAGTAAGGTTTATGACTTCATGAAAACCAGTGCAGGAAGCTTGGGCTTCCCTGGTGGCTCAGATGGTAAAGAAGCTGCCTGCAATGCAGGAGACCCAGGTTTGATCCCTGGGTCGGGAAGATCCCCTGGAGAAGGGAATGGGTACCCACTACAGTTTCTTGCCTGAAGAATTCCATGGACAGCAGAGCCTGGTGGGCCATAGTCCGCAGGGTCACAGAGTGAGCCACGACTGAGTGACTAACACACATACACAAACCAATGCTAATCATCCTGGGTGAAATCATTTAATAAAGTTTTTCCTTTTTTCTCTTTCATTATATTTCATGTAAATGAGTACAGTTGACCAGGGGTGCCACCCACAGCATAGTTGCGTATCTGCATGTAATTTATATTTGGTCCTCCTTACATAGGTGATTCTCCCTTGTCCATGGTCTGCTTCTCAGATTCAATCAACTCTGGACCCTTGTAGTAGTGTGGTATTTACAGTTGAAAAAAAAATTGCATATACATGGATGTGTGCACAGACTCCTGTTGTTCAAGGGTCAACTGTAGCAGAAAATTTAATTTCTCTCAATCAAATTTATATAACTTACTTTCTTGAGATACTAAGCAACTTTGCCCAAATTAGAAAAAAATAGTCTGATAATGGGTAACTTTTACTGAATATTACTGTAGTTCTGGTAGTAGCTTTCAAAACAACCTTGTGACATTAAGATAGTCTTGATACCTTTTTGCAGTTAAGAGAAACTCAGTATTGAGCAGTTAAGTTACCTGTCCAAAAGGTTACAGAGCTAATAATTGATGGATCTGATCTTTAAACCCAGGTAGTCTGATACTGTGCTGCAACCTAGAAATAGTGGCAGAACTTTTTCAAAGTAAGAAGTTAGTAACTTTCTTATTTCTTGAAGCCATTCTTTATTTAGTTTTTCCTAATTTTTACCTAATGCTGTTTTCTGTTCCAGGATCCCACCTCTGATATTACACTGCATTGAGCTGTCATGTCTCTTTACGTTCCTCTTGGCTGTGACAGTCTCAGACTCTCCTTATTTTTCATGATCACTTTGACAGCTTTAAAGATTAATGGTCAGCTTTTTTGTAGAATGTCCCCCTGTTGGGATCCTGAAACACATACTACCTAGAAGTGACGAGAACTGATGAAGCCTATGACTTACTGAATTTGGAGTCTAATGGGGGTTGGGGAAGGACAACCTGGGGAACCCCATCAAGTGACTACAGCATTATGGGAAAGCATATGACACATTGAGGATACACTTTCTCCAGATCACTAGCCATTTCTTTGCTTCCAATTGAGTTTTCCTCCTAGCAACAAGAGTGATCTTTCTTGATTATAAATCTAGTCAGATACTCCCTACTTGATAAATCCTAGTTTGATACCTGTTGCCCTTAGAATAAAATACAAATTCCTTTAATGTGTGTTACTGAAAAAAAGCCTTAATAGTATCGTCTCTCCCCACACTTTCTCTCAGTTCAGTTCAGTTCAGTCACTCAGTCGTGCCCAACTCTTTGCGACCCCATGAACCACAGCACTCCAGGCCTCCCTGTCTGTCACCAACTCCCGGAGTCCACCCAAACCCATGTCCATCAAGTCGGTGATGCCATCCAACTATCTCATCCTCTGTCATCCCCTTCTCCTCCTGCCCTCCATCTTTCCCAGCATCAGGGTCTTTTCCAGTGAGTCAGCTTTTCGCATCAGGTGGCCAAAGGATTGGAGTTTCAGCTTCAACATCAGTCCTTCCAATGAACACCCAGGACTGATCTCCTTTAGGATGGAGTGGTTGGATCTCCTTGCAGTCCAAGGGACTCTCAAGATCCTTCTCCAACACCATAGTTCAAAAGCATCAATTCTTCGGTGCTCAACTTTCTTTATAGTCCAACTCTCACATCCATACATGACTACTGGAAAAACCATAGCCTTGACTAGATGGACCTTTGTTGACAAAGTAATGTCTCTGCTTTTTAATACACTGTCTAGGTTGGTCATGACTTTCCTTCCACGGAGTAAGTGTCTTTTAATTTCATGGCTGCAATCACCATCTACAGTGATTTTGGAGCCCCAAAAAATAAAGTCAGTCACTGTTTCCACTGTTTCCCCATCTATTTGCCATGAAGTGATGGGACCAGATGGCATGATCTTAGTTTTCTGAATGTTGAGCTTTAAGCCAACTTTTTCACTCTCCTCTTTCACTTTCTTCAAGAGGCTCTTTAGTTCTTCACTTTCTGCCATAAGGGTGGTGTCATCTGCATATCTGAGTTTATTGATATTTCTCCAGGCAATCTTGATTCCAGCTTGTGCTTCTTCCAGCCCAGCATTTCTCATGATGTACTCTGCATATAAGTTAAATAAGCAGGGTGACAGTGTACAGCCTTGATGTACTCCTTTTCCTATTTCTCTAGTTACATCCAATTATAAGGAAGTAAAGGAGCAAAAACTCGAACTTTTTCTCATGCTTTTTAGTTTTTTTTCTAAAACTGTTACACAATTTTATTATTTTGAATTGTTTTTTAAGGAGGAGAAAAAAATTGACCAAAGTTAGCACACAGGATATGATTTTGAAAAGCACATTTAAGAATTAGTTTCTAATAAATACCCATAAGAATGCATGGAAAATGGAGGGTACACAATAATTGAAAAGTGTTCCTATTTGTTGACACTCTTAAAAATGCTTCTAAGATTCTTATTTTATAAAAATAAACCTTCTATCAATATACAGTCTATTTTAAAAATATACAAGATACTCTGACATATATTACAGTCATTCTGTTATAAAAATGTAGTTGTTCATGGAAATCAAAGGTGTAATCAAAAATCTTTAGACAAACAAAAGCCCAGGACCAGATGGTTTCACAGGTGAATTCTACAAAAAATTTAGAGAAGAGCTAACACCTGTCCTACTCACCCTTCCAGAAAGTTGCGGAGGAAGGTAAACTCCTGAATTCATTCTATGAGGTAACTATCACCCTAATACCAAAACCAGACAAAGATGCCACAAAAAAAGAAAACTGCAGGCCATTATCACTGATGAACATAGATGCAAAAATCCTCAACAAAATTCTAGCAGTCAGAATCCAACAACATATTAAAAAGATCATACATCATGACCAAGTGAGCTTTATCCTAGGGATGCAAGGATTCTTCAGTATTCACAAATCAATCAATGTGATACACCATATTAACAAATGAAAGATAAAAACCATATGATTATCTCCATAGATGCAGAGAAAGTCTTTGACAAAAGTCAACACCCATTTATGATAAAAAACTCTCCAGAAAGCAGGCATGGAAGGAACATACCTCAACATAGTAAAAGCCATATATGACAAACTGACAGCAAACATTATCCTCAATGGTGAAAACCTGAAAACATTTCCTCTAAAATCAGGAACGAGACAAGGGTGCCCATTCCCACCAATACTATTCAACATAGTTTTGGAAGTCCTTGCCACAGCAATCAGAGAAGAAAAAGAAATAAAAGAAATCCAGATTGTAAAAGAAGAAGTAAAACTCTCAGTGTTTGCAGATGACATGATCCTCTACATAGAAAACTCTTAACGACACCACCAGAAAATTATTAGAGCTAATCAATGAATATAGTAAAATCGCAGGATATAAAATTAATACACAAGTCCCTTGCATTCCTATACACTAACAATGAGTAAACAGAGAAATTAAGGAAACAATTCGATTCAGTGTTGCAACAAAAAGAATAAAATACTTAGGAATACATTTACCTAAAGGAACAAAAGACCTATACATAGGAAACTCTAAAACACTGATGAAAGAAATCAAAGATGACACAAATAGATGGAGAAATATGCCATGTTCATGGATTGGAAGAATCAATATAGTGAAAATGAGTATATTACCCAAAGCAATCAATAAATTCATCACAATCCCTATCAAACTACCAGTGGTATTTTTCACAGAGCTAGAACAAATAATTTCACAATTTGTGTGGAAACACAAAAAAACCTTGAATAGCCAAAGCAATCTTGAGAAAGAATGGAACTGGAGGAATCAACCTGCTTTACTTCAGACTATACTACAAAGCTACAGTCATCAAGACAATATGGTACTGGCACAAAGATAGAAATATAGATCAGTGGAACAAAATAGAAAGCCCAGAGATAAATCCGTGCACCTATGGACACCTTGTCTTTGATAAAGGAAGCAAAAATGCACAATAGAGAAAAGACAATCTCTTTAACAAGTGGTACTGGGAAAACTGGTCAACCACCTGTAAAGAATGAAACTAGAATACTTTCTAACACCATACACAAAAATAAACTTCAAATGGATTAAAGATCTAAATGTAAGATGAGAAACTATAAAACTCTTAGAGTAAAACATAGGCAGAACACTCTCTGACATAAATCATAGCAATATCCTCTATGACCCACTTCCCAGAGTAATGGAATTAAAAACAAAAATAAACAAATGGGACCTAATTAAACTTAAAAGCTTTTGCACAATGAAGGAAACTATAAACAAAGTGAAAAGGCAGCCTTTAGAATGGGAGAAAATAATAGCAAACAAAACAACTGACAAAGAATTGATCTGCAAAATATGCAAGCAGCTCATGCAGCTCAATACCAGAAAAATAAACAACCCAATCCAAAAATGGGCCAAAGAACTAAACAGACATTTCTCCGAAGAAGACATACAGATGGCTAACAAACATGAAAAGCTACTCAACATCACTCATTATCAGAGAAATGCAAATCAAAACCACAATGAGGTACCATCTCATGCTGGCTAGAATGGTTGCCATCCAAAAGTCTACAAACAATAAATGCTGGAGAGAGTGTGGAGAAAAGGGAACCCTCTTACACTGTTGGTGGGAATGCAAACTGGTACAGCCACTATGGAGAACAGTGTGGAGATTCCTTAAAAAACTGGAACTAGAATTGCCATACAACCCAGCAGTCCCACTGTTGGGCATACACACTGAGGAAACCAGAATTGAAAGAGATACATGTACCCCAGTGTTCATTGCAGCACTGTCAATAGCTAGGACATGGAAGCAACCTAGATGTCCATCGGCAGATGAATGGATAAGGAAGTTGTGGTAGATAAACAGTAGAATGTTACTGAGCTATAAAAAAGAGCACATTTGATTCAGTTCTAATGAGGTGGACGAAACTGGAGCCTATTATACAGAGTGAAGTAAGTCAGAAAGAGAAACACCAATACAGTATATTAACACATATATATGAAATTTTGAAAGATGGTAATGATGACCCTATATGCAAGACAGCAAAAAAGACACAGATGCAAAGAACAGACTTTTGGACTCTGGGAGAAGGCAAGGGTGGGATGATATGAGAGAATAGCATTAAAACATGTATATTACCATGTGTAAAATAGATGACCAGTGCAAGTTCGATGTATGAGGCAGGGCACTCAAAGCTGGTGCTCTGGGACAACCCAGAACAGAGGGATAGGGTGGGGGATTCAGTATGGGGGGACACTTGTACACCCATGGCTGATTCATGTCAATGTATGGCAAAAACCACCACAATATTGTAAAGTAATTAGCCTCAAATTAAAATAAATACATTAATTTAAAAAATTTTAAAATGTGCTTGTTAACTAGTATTTCTGATATTATTTCACCATCTGACCATTTTATGAAAGTGCTCATTTTCACATATGGTCATTACATATTTTGCTAAGTGAGCATGCTATAAAAAGTAATATTTTTTAGAACACCTGTTGAATGTGACATTTCTGTGAAATTAAATGTTATTGCTAATATTTTCCCCAAGCTTTACAAAACTGCATCTACCTTACTGAAAACTTGCATATTATATTTTAGCTTTACTTAATTTTTGAGATAACATTTTTTATATTGAATTAGATGTAACCATGAATTAAATAGGTGGAAATACTTGGATGATCAACCAAGCATTTTTTTTTTCAAACTGCACTGTGCAGCTTGAGGGATCTTAGTTCCTACCAGGTATCAAATCCAGGCCACAGCAGTGAAAGTGCCCAGTCTTCACCATTGAACTGTCAAGGAATTCCCAAGCATTATTCATATATGCTAAAGTTATAGTTTAAACATATTCTGTGGCAAGAGATTTATTATTTCCAGAGTACATTTGTCACATTTATGAATTATGACTTTACTTTTCTGTTGATATGACTAATAAAGAGTTAAATTTGATTGAGACTTTATGCCTTGTGAATGAGGACTGAGTATGGGTTATTTTTTTTAAGAGCTATATGAACATATTTTCCACCATTTTTAATGGTGGTCTTTTTAATGCACCATTAATTTCATGGTGCACCATTTTAAGTGCAATGCTTCTTGAAAACAAAAACAAAAATGAGTGATTAGTCACATAGTCAGTCAGTTCAGTTGCTCAGTTGTGTCCAACTTTTTGCGACCCCATGAATCACAGCATGTCAGGCCTCCCTGTCCATCACCAACGTCACATAGTAGAGGACGATAAACCAAACCTTGATCCACAACCACATAAGCACATTTCAGAGGGGATTTTCGCGTCTAGTTGAGAGGGCTAAATGACTTCTAAATTTTCTTTCAGTTCTTGATTCTGAGATTTTCAACTGACTTTTTTTTTTCTCTACTAGCCTAAATATGTGATCAGCCAAACGTTTTGGAAATTTCTCAAAAATTTGCATAAAACCATAATCTGTATGTTAATAACTAATGAACCAACTAATGGACCAACTTAAGCTTGTACCAACTTACAATAATGTTATATAGACATGAATTAATAGAAGTACTTTGATTACCAAAATCATTTAAACAATTAGTGATAGTACATTTGATCACATTACATTTAATTTTGATATACTTTGAGGCTAAAAAAGGTCTGTTTCTTAAGACATAATTATTTCCTCAAGTATCTCATTTGTTACATTCTAATCCTCAAGATTTTTTCCTGATGGAAAAAATGTTTTTCCATCAGGCATTATTTTAATTGTTTTGAAATACTGATTTAATCAGTATAAGTTGCCAAATATTAATATTTTTGGCATACATTCACATCCATTGTTGCAAAGACATATTCTTGTACTTTCATTTTAAGTAGTTTATATTTTCTTCTGACAACAGTAAAAACTTTTTAAAGCTTCCATTAGGCTGTTAACATGGAAATAGGTTAATATAGCTTTCTGACTTGTTACCATGGTATTTTAGCCAAATATTATGAGACTGGGTCTTATATTTTGGCAATGATATACACAATCTGGCTTTTTGTATTTTGAAGATGAAGAATCTAAATAAACAAAAGAAGTCAAGGATACTAAAAGAGGAAAACGTGATGCTTTAGTTTGGTTTTAGCTTCTTGATTGGCTTAACTACCTGGAACCTTTGATAGTGGTATTCAGAAGGAGTGTTAGAATTGTTAAGCTTGTTTTATTGTCTAAAATATGTATGCCCTTTATTATTTTTTAAAATTTTATTTATTTTATTTTTGGCTGTGCTGGGCGTTTGTTGCTGTGCACGGACTTTCTCAAGTGCTCTGAGCAGGGGATACTCTTTAGTTGCAGTCTCAGGCTTCTGTTTATGGTGGCACCTCTTGTTGCGGAGCACAGGCTTCTCTAGGTGCTCGGACTTCAGTAGTTGCAGCTAGCGGGTTCCAGAGCACTGGCTCAGTAGTTGTGGTGCTTAGTTGCCCCATGATGTACACTTTAATTTTATAACCAGCAAGACATTTGAACTAGGATGAAGTGTATTTATTACTGTTTGTGTCTATTCTACCCAGGGGCTTTGCAGGTGCCACAGTGAAAAAGAATCCTCCTGACAATGCAGGAGACCCAAGAGACATAGGTTAGATTCCTGGCTCAGGAAGAGTCCTCTGGAGAAGGAAATGGCAACCTACTCCAGTATTCTTGCCTGGAAAATTCCATGGACAGAGGAATCTGGCAGGTTACAGTCCATGGAGGTGCAAAGAGTTGGACAGGACTGAGCTACTGAGCATGCATGCATGCTACTCTATTCAAGATTTGTTTTTCTTACTAGTTTTGAAATACCATAGGCAGCCTGTACGGTAGGTACTATTTTCTTCTTGAGCTCTGGGTTTACTCTTTCAGGTAGCATTCTCAGCTACCAATTATGATTGTTGGAGTCTGCCAGAGTAATTGCATTAAAAAAATCAACCTTGCCTTATTTTAAGCTATTTAAATAATAGACTCATCAAAGGTTTTAAATTGTTTTTCTCCATAAGACTTCATTCATGTTAGTCTCATCAGTTCGAATAGTCTTGATCCTGTGATACAATATTTTGAAACAGAAACTTATTTAAGCTCAGATTTAACCATAATAATTAGTATCTAATACATGTGTGTACATTCTCAGTCGCTAAGTTGTGTCTGACTCTTTGGAGCCCATGGACTATTGCCCACCAGGCTCCTCTGTCTATGGGTTTTCCCAGGCAAGAATACTGGAGTGGGTTGCCATTTCCTCCTCGAGGAGATCTTTCGGACACAGGGACTGAACCCACGTCTTCTGCAGCTCCTGCATTGGCAGGCAGATTCTTTACCACGGAGCCACTTGGGAAGCCCATTTGATGCATATATAGCACAAAGTTCTGGAGATAGACGATGATAACTGCATAGTAATAGAAATGTACTTAATATCACTAAACTGTATGTATACTTAAAAATGGCTGTAGAAATTTTCATGATGTGTGTGCTGCGAAGTCGCTTCAGTCGTGTCAGACTCTGTGCGACCCCATAGACGGCAGCCTACCAGGCTCCCCCGTCCCTGGGATTCTCCAGGCAAGAACACTGGAGTGGGTTGCCATTTCCTTCTCCAGTGCATGAAAGTGAAAAGTGAAAGTGAAGTTGCTCAGTTGTGTCCAACTCTCAGCGACCCCATGGACTGCAGCCTACCAGGCTCCTCCGTCCATGGGATTTTCCAGGCGAGAGTACTGGAGTGGGGTGCCATCGCCTTCTATACATGTTGTGTATGGTTTGTTACAATAAAAAAATAATGGCATCATCCTGATAACGTTGGTTCCTGGAGGAGGGCATGGCAACCCACTCCAGCATTCTTGCCTGGAGCATCCCCATGGACAGAAGAGTCTGGTGGGCTATAGTCCATGGAGTTGCAAAGAGTCGGACATGACTGAAGTGACTTAGCAAGTAGACATGTGTAAGTCTGGTTAATGATTTGTTGTTGTTGAGTCACTAAATTCTGTTTGACTCTTTGTGACCCCATGGACTGCAGCACCCCAGGCCTCCCTGTCCCTGACCATCTCCCAGAGTTTGCTCAAGTTCATGTCCACTGAATCAATGATGCTATCCAACCATCTCATCCTCTGCCGCCCTTTTCTTTTGCTTTCAGTCTTTCCCAACATCTGGGTCTTTTCTAATGAGTTGACCCTTAGCATCAGGTGGCAAATTATTGGAGCTTCAGCTTCAGCATCAGTCCTTCTAATGAGTATTCAGTGTTGATTTCCTTCAGGATTGACTGGTTTGATCTCCTTGCTGTCCGAGGGACTCTCAAGAGTCTTCTCCAGTACCATAGTTCGAAAGCATCAGTTCTTTGGCACTCAGCCTTTTTTATGGTCCAACTCTTACATCTGTACATGACTACTGGAAAAACCAAAGCTTTGATCATATGGACCTTTGTTGGCAAAGTGATGTCTCTACTTTTTAATATACTTTGTAGGTTTGTCACAGCTTTTCTTCCAAGGAGAAAGAGTCTTTTAATTTCGTGGCTGCAGTTACCAGCTGCAGTGATTTTGGAGCCCAAGAAGATGAAATCTGTCGCTATTTCCACTGTTTCCCTGTCTATTTGCCATGAAGTGATAGGACCAAATGCCATGGTCTTAGTTTTTTGAATGTTGAATTTTAAGCCACCTTTTTTTCTCTCCCGTTTCACCTTCATCAAGAGCCTCTTTAGTTCCTCTTCACTTTCTGCCCTTAGAGTGGTATTATCTGCATATCTGAAGTTGTTGATATTTCTCCCAGCAATCTTGATTCCAGCTTGATTACATTTGTTAATGATAACCTTTGTTAAAATGTGTAAAGAATTTAGATTATTGCCTGATCCATATTAATCGCTTCATACATATATATCCAGTAATATATAAAAACAATTATATGCTGCAAATAAGTAGGATTTATCCCAGGTATGCAAGACTGCTTCAACATTCAAAAGTCATTTAATGTAACTCATCAACAGTGTAAAAAAGAAAAATCACGAATTCCTAGTAGACTAGGAATAGAGGGAACTTCCTCCACTTGAGAAAGAGCATCTACAAAAACCTAAAGTTAACATCAGACTTAATGGTGAGAAATTTGAGACTTTCCCACTAAGATCAGGAACAAGGCAATAGTGTCCTATCTAGTCACACCCTTTCAACAAGATACAGTAAGTAATAGAGCTATGGTCTGAATTTTTGAACACCAGACCACATGTTGAAATCCTAACTCCCAAAAGTCATGTTATTAGTAGGTGGAATCTTTGGCAAGTGGTTAGGTCATGAGGATGTAGCCCTCATGAATGGGATTACTGCCCTAATAAAAAAGATCGTGCGGAGGTCCCTACCATCTTCCACTATGTGAAAATACAATGAGAAGTCTGTAACCTGAAAGAGAGCCCTCACTCAACCGTATTGACATCCTGGTCTCAGAATTTCAGCCTCCAGAACTGTGAAAAATAAGTTTCTGTTGTTTATAAACTACCTGCTCTGTGATACTTCGTTACAGCAGCCCAGTATCTTAGCCCAATAGACTAAGACAGCTAAGCAATGATACAAGAAGAGGAAATAAGAGTTCAGATTGAGAAAGACTGCCTTCACAAACATGATAAAAATTGCATTAATTGGCATTTTAAAAATATTTTAGTAACTTTTTAAAAAAATTACTCTATTCATTAGAATAAGAGGAATGTTTACTTATATAATTATCTAAAAATTATAATATCCCTTCCATATTTTTAAAATAGCAGCTTTATTGAGATATAATTCACATACCATCTAGTTCACTCTTTCAAGATATACAGTTCAGTTGTTTTTAATATATTCATAGATATGTGCACCCATTACCTGTCAGTTTTAGAACAGTGTCATTAGAATGGTTGATTCTGTTTTTTGAACTTCAATTTTTAGGATTTTTTGAAAACCATTCTAACCTTTTAAAAATGCACAGTTCAGTGACATTGCTGCTGGAGGAGACTCTTAAGCGTCCCTTGGACATCAAGGAGATCAAACCTAAAGGAAATTCTAAAGGAAATCAACCCTGAATATTCATTGGAAGGGCTGATGCTGAAGCTCCAATACTTTGGCCACCTGATTCAAAGAGCTGACTCACTGGAAAAGACCCTGATGCTGGGAAAGATTGAGGACAGGAGGAGAAGGGGGCGAAAGAGGATAAGATGGTTGGATGGCATCATCGACTCAGTGGACGTGAGTTTGAGCAAACTCTGGGAGATAGTGAAGGACAGGGAAGCCTGGTGTGCCCCAGTCTGTGGGGTCACAAAAGTCGCACATGACTGAGTGAACAACAACAACAAAGTACCTTCACAGTGCTCTGCAACTATCACCACTATCCGTTATCAGGACTTTTAATCATTCCAAACAAAAACTTTGTACCCACCAGACATTAGCTTCCTATTCCTCTTATCTCCTGACAGATTCTTCCCAGCTCCTGAGAACCACCATTCTACTTTCTGTTTTTATGAGTTTGACTGTTGCGTTCCTCATATATTTGAAATCATACAATATTTGTCCTTCTGTATCTGGCTTATACCACTTAGCATATAACATCTTCAGAGTTCATCCATGCTGTAGCATGTGTCATAGTTTTGTTCCTTTTTAAGACTGAAAGATATTCCACTGTATATATACGCCACTTTCATTTATGTATCCACCTGTCAATGGATATTTGGTTTGATCCCACCTTTTGGCTACTGTGAATAATGCTGCTGTGAACACTGGTGTGCAAATACTTGAGACCATGTTTTCAATTATTTTGAGCGTTTACCCAAAAGTGGAACTGCTGGGTTTTATGGTAATTAGATTTTAATTTTCTGAAGAACTACCATACTGTTTTCCACAACAGCTGTACCATTTTATATTTCCATTGGTAATGTACAACTGTTGCAATTTTTCCATATCTTCACCAAGACTTGTTATTTCCTATTTTATAACAGATATCCTAATGACTAGTGATGTTGAACATCTTTTCAGGTACTAATTAGCCATTTGTATACTGAAATTCAAACTTCTTTGAGAAATGTCTATTCAAATTTTTTCATCTTTTTAAATTGGGTTGGTTTTTCTGTTGTTTAGTTGTAGGAGTTCTTTATATATTCTGAATATTAATCCCTATCAGATATATGTTTTGCAAATGTTTTCTCCCATTCTGTGGGTTGTTTTTTCACTCTCTTAGTAGTGTTCTTTGATTTCACAAAAGTTTTAATTTTGATGACATCCAACTTACGTATTTTTGTTTGGTTGATATTTTTGTGAAATTGCAAATGGAATTTTAAAAATTCCTTTTCAGATTGTTTGTTTTTATTATATTGAAATGTGACTGATTTTTGTGTGTTGATTTCGTATCCTGCATCTTTGCTGAATGTATTTATTTTCTCTGTCAGGTTTCTTTTTTTCTCAGACTAAGGGTTTTCTACATGGTAAGATTGTCATCTGTGAACAGAAATGATTATACTTCTTTCTTTTCAACTTGGATGCCTTTTATTTCTCTTTCTTGCCCAGATGAACTGACTAGAACATCCAATACTATATTCGAAAGTGGTAAAGGAGGCCTTTTTAAAATCTTATTCCTGATCTTACAGGAAAAGCTTTGTCTTTCAGCACTGAAAATGGTATTAGCTGTGGGTTTTTCATATAGGCCCTTATCATGTTGAAGAAGTTTCCTTCTGTTCCTAGTTTTATGAATATTATTATCATGAAAGGATGTTGAATTTTGTCAAATGCTTTTTCTATATCAATTATCCTAATCATGTGGCTTTTTTGCCTTCATTCTATGAATGTAGTATGTAACTCTAATTGACAGTCTTGTGTCTCTGGAATAAGTTCCATTTGGTCTGTGATCAGAGCATCAGTAGAGGACAGTAGTGAGAAGGAGTAGCAGGTGATTTCTGAAGGAATGAAACTTAACAGAGTAGTAGTTTTTTTAATATGAGGGTGAAATAAGAACGCTATCAGACAAGTCCAGAAGGTAGGCCATTTTATAAGACATTGCATGGCCTGGTCCCTTCCACAAGCTAATTTCACTGGGGGACAGGAGACCAGGAGAGAATGAAAGACTGTTTTAGTTTAAAAGAGACCAAAAAATTTTAAAACCAAATTTATGACATAAACTTTAATTAGAGTGTAGGTTGAAAAAGTAACTGTAAAAAAGACATTATGGTACAATTTAGAAATTTGCATATTGAATAGATATTAGATGTTCTTAGTGAATTTTTATGAATTTTAATGATATCATAATTATATTGGGATTATGTAGGAGAATGTCCTTATTTTTAGGAGATGCATGTTGAAGTATTTAGGGATGAATAATTGTAATGTCTGTGACTAGAGACAGGGACTTAGGAAAGAAGAAAAAAAATGGCAAAACATTAATAATAGTTAGATACAGGTGGTGGGTATAGAGTTGTTTACAATACTAAGCTTTCAGTTTCAGATTCAAACTTCAGTTTGCCATGCCAGCAGCTATTTATATAGCATTTATATTGTATTAGATATTATAAGTAATCTAAAGATGATTTAGCCTATATGGAAGGATGAGTGTAGGTTATATGCAAATATTACAGTATTTTATATAAAGGACTTGAGTATCCTCAGATTTTGGTATCTGCAGGTCCTGGAACCACTCTCCCCATGAATTCCGAGGGATGACTTTTTCAATTCCTGATCAAATTTTAAAGTATAAGATCTTCAATTTTTGATAGTTTATTACCAGTGAGAAACTTTGTGTAAAAATGTGAAAGCATTTTTCTCAGCCATTAAAAAATTTAAAATGATTGACATTATAATTTCAAAAACTCATCCTTTTAAAATTGAACTGTAGTTGATTTACAATGTTATATTCGTTTCAGGTGTATAACATAGTGATTCAATATTTATAGATTATATTCTATTTAATGTTAGTATAAAATAATGACATATTTCCCTGTGCTGTATAATATATCCTATTTATTTGTTTATAATTTTTATTGGTGTATAGTTGATTTACAATACTGTAGTTTCTTCTGTACAGCAAAGTGAATCAGTTATCCATCTACATATCCCCACTCTTTTTTAGATCATTTTCCCATATAGGCCATTGCCCAGTATTGAGTAGAATTTCCTGTGCTATACAGTAGGTCCTTGTTAGTTATCTCTTTTACATATAGTACTGTGTATATGTCAATCCCACTTCCCCAACTTATCCTTCCCCCTCTTACCTGATGGTGACCATAGTTTTTCTTTTTAAAAAATTTTATTTGTTTATTTTTGGCCGTGCTGGGTCGTTGCTGCTGCTCAGGTTTTCTCTAGTTGTGGCCAGCAGGGACTACTCTTTGTTGCAGTGCTCAGGCTTGTCATTGTGGTGGCTTCTCTTGTGGAGAAAAGGCCCTGGGGTTCTCGGGCTTCGGTGGTTGTACGTGTTGGCTCAGCAGTTGTGGTTCCCAGGCTCTGGAGCACAGGCTTGTGGGGCACAGTCTTAGTTGCTGTGTGGAATGTGGGATCTTCCTAGACCAGGGATCGAACCCATGTCTCCTGCATTGGCAGGCGGATTCTTTACCACTGAGCCACAGGGAAACCTAAGTTTGTTTTCTACGTCTGTAACACTATTTCTGTTTTGTAGATAAGTTCATTTGTACCCTTTAAAAATTTTTATTTTTTAAAAAAATTATTTGTTTATTTTGGCTGTGCTAGGTCTTCATTGCTGCACGTGGGCTCAGGCTTTCTCCAGTTGTGGTGAGCGTGGGCTACTCCTTGTTGAGGTGTGCCGGCTTCTCACTGTGGTGGCCTCTCTTGTGGACCACAGCCTCTAGGCATGTGGGCTTCAGGAGTTGCAGCACACAGGTTCAGGCGTTGTGGCACATGGGCTGAGTTGCTCCACAGCCTGTGAGATTTTCCCGGATTAGGGCTTGAACCCATGTTCCCTGAATTGGCAGGTGGATTCTTAACCACTAGACCACCAGGGAAGCTCTGGACCCTTTTTTTAGATTCCACATATAAGCGATATCATATGGTATTTGTCTTCCTCTGTCTGACTGACTTCACTCCATATGACAGTCTCTAGGTCCATCCATATGGCAAATGGCATTATTATTATTATTATTATTTTTAATGGCTGAGCAATATTCCAGTGTGTATATTTCACATCTCCTTAAACCAATTGTCTGTTGATGGTCACTTGGATTGTTTCCATGCCTTGGCTATTGTAAATGGTTCTGCCATGAACGTTAGGGTGCACGTATCTGTTCAAATTGTGGTTTTCTCTGGATATATGCCCAGGGGTGAGATTGCTGGATCATGTGGTACCTCTATTTTAGTTTTCTAAGAAACCTCTGTATTGTTTTCCACAGTGGCGGTACCAATTTATATTCCCGCCAACAATGTAAAAGGGTTCCCTCTTCTCCACACCCTCTCCAGCATTTATTGTTTGTAGATTTTTTGATGGTGGCCATTCTGACTGGTGCTTATTTATTTTATATATAGTAGTTTGTGCCTCTCAATCTCATTCTGTTTCACCCCTCACTCCTTCCCCCACTGATAACCACTAGTTAGTAGTTTGCTCTCTGTGAGTCTGTTTTTGTCAAACACACACCCTTTAATTGAAAAATATAACTTTAGAAAATTTTGTGATGTATTACAAATTAAAAAAATATATATTTATTTTTATTTATTTATTTGGCTACTCCTGGTCTTAGTTGCAGCATGTGGAATCTAGTTCCCTACACCAGGAATGAAACCTGGGCCCCCTGCATTGGGAGCTTGGAGTCTTAACAGCTGACCACCAGGGAAGTTCCTGCAAATGGTTTTTCAATCCAGTTGAAGTTTCTCATATCATTACTTAAAAATTATGGTGTAGATTTAATTTATATAACATGCTATGTGTTGTTAGAGCCCGGCAGCAAGCTCGGCTGCTACTGAAAGGTTGTATCATCAGTGGAAGGGTAGAATTAGCTAGTGTATATGAAGATAAGGATTATAGGCTGTTTCTTAGAGCCACAAGCCCCCTCAGTCACAATACTATGTTCCTTGGGCATGTGGAACACGAACTACTCCACTAGCTCCATGGGTTCTTTGTCCATTTATCTATGGTGAGCAGTGGTGCATTTGATTTCTGTTTTCTGAAATAGGAGTATATGAGGTAGATCACTTTCATGGCAAGCATGGAGCACTGGGTGCTTGATATTTGTTGTGCTTGCTACCTGTATAGACCAAGGGGCTTGCTGTCAGAGCCTGTTCTGCTTTGAGCCTCCTGCTAGGAATCCCTGGAATAGATTCTTTCAGCTGCCTGACTTTGATCTGGCCACACTGAGAGATGAGAGGATCAGTGTTTCAGGCTGTTCTTGTAATCCTTTCACATCATACCTGTGTCCAGTGGGTGAGGATTCCTGAGTTACAGAAGTTCCAAATGTCTATTAAAGCATTATTTATTCCTGACAGATGATGATTGGAAAAAGGAGATCCATGATCAAGTAAATTTGGAAAATGCTGCATTAATTTCTTTAGAACATCTTAAAGACTTTAATATGGTAATATGCATGATAAATCCCCAAGAGGAGAACATAATATTGTGAGTCTGTTTTTGTCAAAAACAAACCCTTTAAATGCCTTTTTCAGGCATTTTTGATCACCGAAGCCTTTTACTGAGAAACACGTTGAGGAATGAGTGTGAAACAGAACCCATTTTAGAAAACTTCAGTTCAGTTCAGTGGCCCAGTTGTGTCTGACTCTTTGCGACCCCATGGACTGCAGCACGCCAGGCTTCCCTGTCCATAACCAACTCCCAGAGCTTGCCCAAACCCATGTCTGATGAGTCGGTGATGCCATCCAACCATCTCATCCTCTGTTGTCCCCTTCTCCTCCTGCCTTCAATCTTTCCCAGCATCAGGGTCTTTTCCATTGAGTGAGTTCTTCGCATCAATATTAATTAGAGGTTGTTAAAAGTTAGTAATTGTTCTTAATATAAAACTGGGCAGAGGAATGGAAGAATACTGCTTTAGACTTGTTAGTAATACCTATTTCAGAACACAAGTCATAATTGTATTTACTGGTAAAGGACTAGTATTCTAATCTATCAAATAATAATATTTTTAAAGAGCAAAGATTATCATTATCATTTGATGAATTCAATTTATTTTGGTAGTTCTGGCCAGTGTCCTAAATCATGAAGGAGAAATAAGAAAGTATGCATTTTGGAAAGAAGAGACCAAATGAGTTATCAGAAAATACAAAGTAACCAACCGAAAAGGGATTATAAAAAGTTTGGGGAAATAGATGGATATAAGATCAATGGCAAATGTTTAAAAAATTAATATTTACCTCTACTTCTAGAAATTTCAAGGTTTCCAAAAAGTTTCCTTCACAATATCCACAAAATCCATAAAATACTGAGGTGTAATCTTCTTGGAGAATTTGTGTGTGGCTTGTATGAGGAAAGCCATAATGTATAACCTTTAATTTAGAGATCTAAAAAGGGCTATATAGCTAATATAGATCTCTTAGATGTGAAAACGATTTTAAAATGTTCATTCTTTCTCAGTGTATAGCTTCATTGCAATAGCAGTCCCAGTGGTGTTTTACATGGAATTTCTGAATTTTATTTGAATTTCTAAATTTCATTTGGAAGACTTACACTGGTGAGTATATTAATGAATATTCCTAAGAAGAAGACCAGGAACAGTGATAATATTAATAAGTGAAATGGGATGGTAATGACATAACAGTAGAAATATAATTCAGAATGGAATCAGTAGAATAGACAATGGAAGTAGTCTCCATCACATAAAGGACTATAACACATTGTAAAGTAGGAGGAAAGAATTCAAGTGCTTAGTAAATTAGAAATTATTAAAATCAGATTAGAAGTTTATCTTTCACTTTGAATCATGCCAAAATAACTTTCAGATGGATTTCAGCATATTTTTAAATTGTAGAAGAAAATAGAATTGAGTTTACCAAACCTGTAGAAAAAGGATAATTTTCTCCCTCTTTTGGTGGTCCTTTCAAAGGCTATGTTTCTCAACTTTAAAGGATAAGAAATCTCAACATGTGTGACTAAAATAAAAATAAAAAATAATGTACTTTTAAAATGTAATCTTAAATTTAAAAAGCAAATATCAGCTTTGTGTAATGACAGTATTATAACCAGTGAGATTTTTCCCAAGTTACTATTAGAACTAGTAAGAATGTTCCCACTATCTTACACAAATTCAACTGCATTCAACTTATCATATTTCAGTGAGATAATAAATGCACAAAGATGAATTGGGCAGAATGGTTCACTCAAGAATTAATATAGGGAGCTGGTTTAATAAATTATGATAAAGTTCTATAATGGATTATCAGTCTCTAAAAATGATAATGTAATAAATATTTTTTTGAGAATGAAAAGATGCTCACGATTTACTGTTGAGTGAAACGTTAGAGTAGAGGGCAATATTAAGAGTAGTTAACTTTGCATGTTAGGATTTGAAGTAATTTTCACTTGGTCTCAACTTTGTTTTTGTTTTTTTTTGTTTTCAGTAATCGTGTGTGATTTTGATGATCATAAGGGAGATGGAACTGTTTTCATTTTAGGAAAACAGATTCAAACAACTGACCTGGAAAATTGTTTTCAGTAATTCTTTCAGTAAGAATTAAGTAAGAATTTCAGTAAGTCTTTATTATGTAAAGAGCTCATACAAAATTAAGAAAAAAATGGAAGATCCCAGTAGGGATGAGCAGAAAACCTGAACAGACAATTCAAAACATAGAACACAGAGGTGGTAAACAAACATTAAAGATCACTATTCAGATTTACTTGTAAGCAAGGAACTGTATATTTAAATAATGAGATAACATTTATTTGCTTATCAAACTAGAAGTTTGCCACCATGTTATTATAATAAATTAATAATAAATATCAATAAACTGTTACATCCCTTTGATAGTTTTCACAATTGAAAGTTATGTTGCAACCTGGAAAAATAGAGCATCTGAGTGAAATAAGAGAATGAATGGTAGTTCATATGCCACAACTAAGTCCAAATGCAGCCAAATAAATAATTAAAGAAATAAATTTAAAAATAAATCTAAGAATTAAAGAAACAAACAAACAAAAAGAATATTGGGAAGGGGAGGGGGGAAGTAAATTGCAGATATTGTAACATTTCACTCTTAAAGACTTCAGCATGCCTCTCCTGAGAATAAAGACGTTCTCTTACATCACTCCCCTCCCCGCCAAAAAATAATACTAGGGAAGCGTTCCGCATGTTCTTTCTTATTAATAATTTCTAGTTGTTGAATTTTTTAATTTTGAATTTAAAATTAGAGTAAAATAATTTTTATTTACTTTTTCTTTTGCAGAGTTAGCTGTAGCAGAATTTCACAAAAAAATCAAAGAAGCTTTTGAAGTGTTTGACCATGAGTCAAATAGTACAGTGGATGTAAGGTTTGGAGATGTTTCCTTCTAATTCTAAATTGCTGATATAACTCTTGAAGTAGAAGATGGTTCATTTCTCTTTCTACATTCTTTGAATTTATTATGCTAAAGTATTTGTGTTTCTGTGCTCAGCAAAAGGTCTTTTCTAGCTGCTGTTTTTGTATAGTACTGTTTCGTATTCTTCATAATCTAGTGGAAAGACTATATATCCACTTTGCCTATTCTAAGCTATAGACCAAATTCTGTGAATGAGACAAATTTGTATACTATAGCTTTAGTGCTGGACACACAGTTGGCACTCATTAAATATTTGTTGAGTGAATGAACAGAATTTACTTTTAGAATACATAGATATGGGGCATTCCCTGGTGGCCTAGTGGTTAGAATTCTGAACTTTCACTGCTATGGTCTGGGTTCATTTCCTGGACAGGGAATTGAAATCCCACAAGCAGTGTGGCAAAAAACAAAACAAAACCAAAAACCATAGATATGTATTATCAAGCATAAATAGGATATTACAGAGAGTGAGTGAATGAAGTGGCTCAGTCGTGTCCAACTCTTTGTGACCCCGTGGACTGTAGCCTACCAGCTCCTCTGTCCATGGGATTCTCCAGGCAAGAATACTGGAGTGGGTTGCCATTTCCTTGGATTAATAATTCTTAAACATGATACACTCCTCAAGTAAAATAACAAAAAGAACCAAAACAAAAGAACATAAAAAGATGAGAAAAAAACACAAATACTGGTGGATTTAGAATAGAGGACAGGAAACAAAGAACAGTTTGAAAAAAAGAGGCAAAAGATAGAGCAGATTATGCATGTTGTAGAATCTGTGCCACACATGTACATCAAAGAAAAGTAATGAAATCATCCTTCCAGGAGGCCAAACTGATTGAGAAATATTTGATGGGATCACAATATCAAGAGTTAGAACTAAGTATGGAGGCCAACAAAACAGTGGGAAATGATTTTTAAATGGTTTTGGCAAGAACCATTTGATGCTTATAAACCAGTCCCATCACTTCCAGACTGGTCAGAGGACTAAATGCTTTCAATTTAAGCTAAACTGAATGAACAATATGAGTATGACTGATTGTAACTACAGTCATCCCTGAGTATCTACAAGGTATTGGTTCCAAGACACCCGCTTCTACCCTCCTCCCCTCCACCCTACCCTTCATGGACTTCAGAGGATAGTCTCCTGCTTTGAGCAGAGGCTTCCAAAAAGTAGCAGTGAAGAGAAAATCTCCCAAATCCCTTAGAGCAGTGATGCCAGCCATTTTTTGGTAAAAGGGCCAATTCAGGGGACATAAACATGCTTATGAGGAGGGCATGACAACCCACTCCAGTATTCATGCCTGGAGAATCCCTTGGACAGAGGAACCTGATGGGCCACAGTCCATGGGGTCACAGAGAGTCAGACACAACTGAAGTGACAGAGCACACATGCAAACATGCTCGTGGGCTTCCCTAGTCACTCAGCTAGTAAAGAACCAGCATACCAATGCAGGAGATGCAAGGGACTTGGGAAGATCCCCTGGAAAAGGAAATGGCAACACACCCCAGTATTCTTGCCTGTGAAATCCCATGGACAGAGGAGCCTGGCAGGCTACAGTCTGTGGGGTCACAAAGAGTTGGACACAGTTGAGTGCACACGCACACGCACAAACATGCTATCGGATGCATCTTTCTTCCCACTCAGAATTAAAATAATTGTACTGAGACCCAGTGGGAAAGTGTATGTTCTTACTTAAATTGTCTACTTTATAAAAGAAAGAAAGTTACCAGGAAAATTGGCATAGTTTTTAGCACTGAAATATCCAGGTGCTAGCAACATGGATGAATGCAGTTTCTAGTCTCTATTCCTTCTGCTAATTTGTATAGCACTTTAAACTTTACAGTGAGCATTCTTATGCTGCCAGTATCATTACTATCTGCTTTTTATAAATCAGCCACGAAGCAAAGTGACTTGCCAAAGATGAAATAATAGGATAACAACACAGTTGAAACTCAGATTAGTTTCTTCTGTTTGGGGCAGCTGTGCCTCAGCCCTGGAAGAGGCTCAGGGGATGTAGTGCTGAAATAAAGTCTGGTCCTGCTTTTCCTAGCTTTAGCAGGCTCTTCTTATTTGTAAAAACAGTTAATATTGCTAGAATTTATTTTGGCTTATGATTAAAAGTGAAGGTCTAAATAGACTCTCCTTTTCCAAATTACTAAACCATTCCATTTATTTATCTCTTGAATTTTTAGATTCATTTTATAATATACTGCATTTTCTATAATTGGGTCTGATTTGGGCTACGTATTCTGACCTATTGCCTTCCCTCCCGATCATACACTAGGACAAGTAGTGAAAGTGAAAGTGTTAGTCGCTCAGTCATGTCCAACTCTGCGACTCCATGGATTGTAGGGTCCTCTGTCCACGGAATTCTGGAGTGGGCTGCCATTCCCTTCTCCAGGAGATCTTCCCAACCTAGGGATCGAACCCTGGTCTCCTGCATTGCAGGCAGATTCTTTACCATCTGAACCACCAGGGAAGCCATACTAGGACAATACTATATTAATTGCTCTCAAATTATATAGTATGCTTTACTCTCTGATAGAACTAGTCTCTTCATTACTCTTTTTGAGCATTTTAATTAAGACTTGAAGGCAAAAAAAAAAAAAAAAAATTGAAGGCAGAGGACTTCCCTGGTGGTCCAGTGGTTAAGACTTCGCCTTCCAGTGCAAGGGGTGTGGGTTCGATTCATGGTTGGGGAGTTAAAATCCCACATGCCTCACAACCCAAAAACCAAAACCTAAAAACAGAAGCAATATTGTAACAAATTCAATAAAGACTTTTAACATTAAAAAAAAAAAAGAACTGAAGGCAGTATTCTGTGTAGATTGAGTAAAGAGGTGCCTGAATGGAGTAAGAGTTCCAGAGACAGTCAAAATAGCTTGGTTTGGAAGAGAGAGCTGTTCCCTGAGAGATTTACTGGGCTTTTGGCTGTTTCTGCCCCCTCACGTGCTTGATCCCTCAGTGATGCTATTTCTCTTGAAGGGCAGACCAGCACCCCTTACCTCGGCTTTGCATGAATTGAAAACTTTAATTTGAAATTTTATTACTTTAGGTGGAGTGGAGGTGCGGTATTGTGACTGCCAGGCAGCCAGTGGGTTTTGTTTTTGTTTTTTTTCATCATTGTGTAAAACATTATTAAATGAGCTCCTGCTGCTTTCCTCCTGGCTCAGAGGGACAACCTGGGGACTGGAATCCGATTTTCTGAGTTCATTGCTAGCTTTGTCACTCTAACTTATTTACTTACTACTCTCACTCTAACTTATCTACTCTTATTTAAATAAGAGTAATTTATTTACTCTTTCTGTGCCTCACTTTTTACATTTGCCACATAGGACTGATGTAAGTTAGTAGGTCTCAAAATGGTTTGGAGAACCCTGTGTATCCCTAGGATTCTTGCAGGAGTCTGTGAAATCAAAGCTATTCTCATAATAAATCTGAGACAGTATTTGCTATTTTCATTCTCATTTTTCACAAGTGTATATTGGAGTTTTTTCAAAAGCTGCATGTGTGATATTGCAACAGATTGAAGGCAGAGCCAGATAGGAGAATCCAGCTGTCTTCTGTTAAGCCAGACGTTAAAGCAGACGTGTAAAACACTACCAGTCTTCTAATTAAATTTATTTTTTTGTTTTGGAAAATATAGTTATTTTTCACACACAGGAAATATTTATGTAAGCAAATATGGGACTTCCCCAGTGGCTCAGCAATGAAGACTCCACCTGCAATGCAGGAAAAGCGGGTTCAATCTCTGGGTCGGGAAGATCCCCTGGAGGAGGAAATGGCAACCACTTAGTATTCTTGCTGGGGGATCCCAAGGACAGGGGAATCTGGTGGGCTACAGTCCATGGGGTCACAAAGAGTCAGACACAACAGAACCCACTGAGCACATATAATAAGCTTATTGTTATTTCTATGAATTTGACTGCAAGGAGATCAAACTAGTCAATCCTAAAGGAAATCAGTCCTGAATATTCATTGGAAGGGCTGATGCTGAAGCTGAAACTCTAATACTTTGGCCACCTGATGCAAAGAACTGACTCTTGAAGAACTGATGCTGGGAAAGATTGAAGGCAGGAGGAGAAGGGGATGACAGAGGATGAGATGATTAGATGGTATCACTGACTCGATGGACATGAGTTTGGACTTGATGGACATGAGTTTGAGCAAGCTCAGGGAGTTGATGACAGATAGAGAAGCCTGATGTGTTGCAGTCCATTGGGTCGCAAAGAGTTGGATGTGACTGAGCAACTGAACTGAACTGGATGAATAATAAACATTTTTAAACTTTGAGGTTTAATTTTTAATATTAAATATAACTCACATAAGCAAAAGCTCTTTGTGGGTCTCAGTAAGTTTTAAGAGTGTAAAAGGGGTTCTGAGACCAAAAGGTTTGAGAACCACTGTTGTCAGTGGACATTTCTAAAGCTCTTAGAACAATATTAGCTTAGAACAAATTAGCTTGGGATTTAAAGCTTAGAACAATATTAGCTTGTTTTGTTGTTCTACTCTATATTCTTTTTTTTTTTCGGTTCTACTCTATATTCTTAAAGTAAATAATTTAGACTTGTTTTCCCTCTGTTTAATCTAGATTAATCTGTTATGTTGTATTCTCCTAAGAACGTTTTACTTATATCTCTGTGTTCTGTTTTGATCTTTTAAGTTCTGAAGCAGTTTATTTTCCATTTTCCTTGTAAAATAGTTTTTGAAGGTTGCATCTTGAAAAACGTTATGGCAGGTTTTTAATAGTATCAATTAGGGAGATTTTTATTTTGCCGCATACAAACATAGACCATTATACATTTTTACTTACATACATTTTCCTGCTCTGTGTTCAGATTTCAATCAAAAGCATGACTGAAAATTAAATTTTTGACTAGATAATATATATATATAACCTATTATATATATATATGGTAAAACTCTAAAGGTACAAAGACTATATAGTGATAGGTAGACTTTCACTTGGCTCTCTGGTTCCCCTTTCTAAAGGCAAGATTTATTATAATTTTCTCTAATTCTTCCAGAGATAGTCCATACAAGTACAGATGTGTATATATGTGTGTGTATTTTTTATTGTGATAAATATACGTAACAAAATTTACTATTTTAACCATTTTTAAGTGTGTGTGTGTGCGTTAAGTCGCTCAGTCGTGTCCGACTTTTTGCGACCCAATGGACTGTAGCCCATCAGGCTCCTCTGTCCATGGAATCCTCCAGGCAAGAATACTGGAGTGGGGAGTGGGTTGCCATTCCCTTCTCCAGGGGATCTTCCCCACCCAGGGATTGAACTCAGGTCTCCCTCATTGCAGGCAGATTCTTTACTGTCTGAGCCACCAGGAAAGCTCTTTTAAGTGTATAGTTCAGTGGTATTGAGTATATTTACATTATTTCCATCCATCTTCAGGACTTTTTTATTTTCCCAAACTGAAACTCCATATCCTTTAAACAGCACCTCCCCATCTCCCCTCTCCTTAGTTTCTGGCAACCACCATTCTACTTTGTGTCTCTGTGAGTTTGACTATACTAGGTACCTCACTGTGTCTGGTTTATTTGACTTAGCATAATGTCTTCAGGGTTCTTCCTTGTTGTAACTCGTATCAGAATTCCATCCCTTAAGACTGAGTAATATTCAACTGTGTGCATATAACACACTTTGTTTATTCAGCCCTCTGTCCATGAACTTTTGGGTTGTTTCTGCCTTTTGGCTGTTTGAATAATGCAAATTTTATGCAGTCCAGCAACCCCAGGTAGCCTTTTGCTAATGCAGAGAATCTCTTTTTCACTGCTATTATCTCAACTTAGCATGAGTCTCTGGGGCTCACAACACCCAGTATTCATCTATTTTACTGATAAGGAGACTTAAGTTTCTTAAGCAATTGGCAAGAACCTTGAGTGTATTAGATCTTGTCTAAAATTCAATAAGAAGTATATGATAACTTCTTTGTAATGATTTAGAAGTAACTCTTAAGAGGATTGGAGGTGCCATAAATGTTACTTCTACGTCTTCACTTTTAATACTATTTTTGAAGAGAAGTTAATACAGCATTTCACAGTTCATCTTTATCAGGTTGTAAAAGTGTGAGCAGTATAGAGAAATTGCATGGACAGTTTCCCCAAGCAATTATTGTCAGAGAAAGCTTGGGGTCACTCAAAGAACTTTTGAAAAACTGCATAGGTAAATGGATCTGCATTTGTGGCTTGGAAAAGTATATCATAAAAAGAGGAATGGGATTGTTGGACCCACAGACCTGTTGATAGGGAGTGAATTTTTATAATTTTATTCATACAGTGTTATTTCACATGCATGAATAAAATGATGAAATAAAACTACATGAGTAACTAATTTGATGTAAAGTAATTAGCCTCCAACTAATAAAAATAAATGGAAAAAAAAAATAACTACATGAGTAACTAATTTGAAAAATGTTAAGTTTAACATATTACCAAAGAAAGTGAAAATCATGATGAAGGAGGAAACAGACAGAACAGGCTCCATCTTGAAAGCAGGACTTCATCTTGCATCGGACTGTGGACTCTGAGCTGTATGCCCAGGATGTATGGAAACGACATACCAACTGGAAAACCAGGCTCCCGGAAGGAAGAGCTCCAGGGCTCGTACCTAGACTCTCCATCGCCTAAAAGAACACACTAATTATCTGTGTAACCGAATAGAATCATAAATTCTGTTATGCTTACTGGGGTATGACCACAGGCCTATTGATAATTGTCCACTATTAACTACCTAGGTTTAAGGCATACAAATCACGGGTTAACTTTTATTGTATCTTTCTTTTCCTTTGTTCAGACTAGTTTCAGAGAATTTGGGGAGGTGGGTTTGAGTACGTACACTTTGGGTATGTAAGGTTTTCACAAAAACTGGTTGGGGTCCTTGGCTAAGAGGAGACTCTGCCTTGGGCCTGCCCGTGTAATAAACTGTACTCCACTATCTGTATTGTCCTTCTGAGTGAGTTTGTTTTCTGGAACACGTGGCTACAACAATGAAAACCACATAATGTAAATTTTAAATATACAAAGTGATAGTCTATTGTTTATGAAGACAAATAACATTCATGAGAGTGATAAACAGTATCTTCAGAGTAGTGGTTGCATCTGAAGATAGAGGGACAGGAATGATGAGCAGAACTTTAGCTGTTTCTGCAATGTTTTGTTGTTAGGGAACAAATGTGGCAAAATGTTAACTTCTATTTAATCTTGGTATTGGATATATGAAATCTATAATTTTTTTTTTTTTTTTGGCCACATTGCAAAGCTTTTGGGATCTTAGTTCCATGACCATGGATTGAACCCTGGTCCTTGGCAGTGAGACCCCAGAGTCCTAACCACTGGACCTCCAGGGAATTCATATTTCACAATTACACATAAAAATAAATAGTTTTAAAGGGTGATTTATATTTTGTTATTTTACCATCTCACTTTCAAGTTGATTTGTAAAAAATTGGTTTGTTTGTAATAGCCCTTTTAATAAGCTCTGATTAAAGAATCAGTTTAAAAAATCACTTAAAGAAAGTTTAAAAAACTATCCCAAATTCTACTTCCTGAAGCTATTTATTTTTATGTGTCTTTATAGATGAAAGTTTAGTAATACGATGGCACTGTGACAGAAAAATAACCCTCGGGTTCAGGCTGTCCTGTTCAGGGTACTTAATTGCCTGTTTTTAGGAGACCCTTTTTGTATTTTATATCTTTGGTGATCAATTTCACTTGATTCTGGCTGGTAGGTATCTGTCTGTTGTACTTATTGTGTTATCTAGATCAGGCTCAGAGTTTGCTGTGTGTCTACAAAAATTGGGAGCCAGAGGCTCTCTCATTATTGGTGGTCTCAGGGAGTATACTTCCTGGGGCCTCTGGGCATATAATTCCTGTGGCCTCTGGGTGTGTACCCTCTGTGGCTTCCAAGTCTGGACAGCTGCAGCCTCAACCTATTCTCCTTAGCATAGGATATAACATATTGGATTCATTTGAAAACTGTCAGCGTTATTAAATGTGGAAGACTTAATACAAGTACATAATGAAGAACAGTTCTTAGCAGTATCTTCATTAGCTTTGAAAGTTATAGGGGACACAAGCCCAAGAAGCATTCATTACCATGTGCTCAGATAGCTACAGGCATATTTGGAAATCTGGCTCCCTCTCATCATTCTGTTGCTGACACTCTTTCAGGCTGCATGGGACCAAAATAATCCTTTATGTTTTCTCAGTTAATGCAAGTGTATTGTAAGGATATACTTGGAAATGAATGGTATAAGAAGTAATTATTTCTTATACTCATAAGGAATAAGCAAAAAACTGCAGTGGTATTCAGTGCTCTTAGCCCACTGAAATGACATTTGTTTCAAAGGGACCATAGGGCTCCAGTGTTTTGACAGTCACTCTGTGACTCCACTTCAACTCTAGTAGTCCAGCATGCTGGGGATTTTACTCATTTGCTTCTTTAAAAAATTTTTTTATTTTATACTGGAGTATAGATGATTTGATATGTATCATTGGAAGGACTGATGCTGAAGCTGAAGCTCCAATACTTTGGTTACCTGATGCAAAGAGCTGACTCGTTAGAAAAGACCCTGATGCTGGCAAAGATTGAGGACAGGAGAAGAAGGGGACAACAGAGGATGAGATGGTTGGATGGCATCACCAACTCAATGGGCATGAATTTGAGCAAACTCTGGGAGATAATGAAGGACAGGGAAGCCTGGTGTGCTGCAGTTCATGGGGCTGAAAAGAGTGGGACACTACTTAGCGACTGAACAACAGATTTACAATGTTGTATTAGTTTCAACAAACTGATTCAGTTATGCCTATTCATACGTCTATTCTTTTTCAGACTCTTTTCCCATATAAGTTATTACAGAATATTGAGTAGAGTTCCCTGTAGGTCCTTGTTGGTGATCTATTTTATATATAGTAGTGTGTATACATTAATCCCAAACTCCTGATTTATCCCTCCCCACCACCTTTCCCCTTTGTTTATTCACATACTTCCGTGCCTTCTCTTCCAGATTCTTCTTACCACTTTGCTGCTAATTTAACCTCCGCTGTGTGTCTCCTGTTCCCTTGCTTCTATTTGCGTATGGCTTTCGAGTCCTTCTGATTCTGCTTATTGCTTCCTATATTTTTTTCCTCTTCCATCTCTGTCATCTGTGTCCCTCTCCATTTGTCTTCCTTTAAAACTCCCAACGAAGGAGACAGAAAAATTTGCTTTTGCTATTTGTCAGTACTGAGTGGAGAGTGCTTTTGTTGAGCAGAGCTCTTAGAGTGAGCAACTTCATGGGCTTTGCTTTTGTAGGCCTATAGAGAGAGATCATTTTGGGGTTAAGTAGCCATCTCTGGTTAAAGCAGCTGTGCCTAGGGAGGCAGTCCAAGTGGTACAAAGCATAACAACCTGTGCGTTAAGGAACTCTCAGGAGGGTTGTGGATTTGTCAGGTCCCTCAAATCCTGATGAGGATGTACAGGCCTGTTATTAGTCTGTTCCAACCCAATTTCTAGGCCGCTTGGAACTCTGTGTTAACATTCCCCTTCCTTGATACTGCTAATGATTCATGTTAAGGTGATTGACTATGGTGGAGACTGAGGAGTCTGTTTCCTTGCTTCTTGAGCACGTAGCTACACTGTACTTCCTAGACTCTCTTAAAGATAGAGGAAGGCTTGGAATGTGACTGACTTTTGGGCAGTGGGATGTAGGTGGAATTGATGTGCGCCACTTCTAGGCCTGATCCATGAAAGCTTCCATATGTGATCCTTCAGGCTTTTTCCCCTTCTAGCTTGAAACAGACAAGTGGAGTGACATTGGAAGTCATGCATTGAGTGGGATAGATGCACAAGACGGAATGAGCAGGGCTTCTGAGTGATTTTTTTTTGAGGAAGGTCACCTATTCTGAGGAAGACTCATTTTGAATTTAACATAAGCCACTCTGTGACAATAGCATTATGTCACTGGATCTTGAAGTTTGTTATAACAGTGACCATTTTCCTCACAGATTGTCCTTATTGAATATTCTTCATAGCAGCTCAAGGAAGGGTTTGGGTCCCCTAGATATCTTACTAAGCTGTGTCCTAGGCTGAATGAAGTTGGTTGGGAGGGTACCACCTTCAGAGGGGGCTGCTGGGGTAGAGAAGAAGAGGCATCATTGTTTTGCTACTCCATCAAACATGGCATTAAGAATATCTCCCTCTAAGATTTCTTCTGCCAATTGCAAGCTATGTATATCAGATGCAGCGTTTGAAATTGCCCTGAATTTAGTTGGAGGGCAATAGGAGTAGCTCGTGGTTCTACCTTGTTACACAGATCGAGTAACTTTGTCTGAAGAGTAGTCGGTTGCAGCAGGAGAATTCAGTGTTCTGTATATTCTAGATAGGGTGAGTGCCAGAAAGCTCATCCATTTTATCTACAGAGATAATAAGGCAAGATGTCTAAACTGTTCTTTGCCTGGGGGGAGGTGAGAAAGACAGGACCCATGTGGGTTCTATTCAGGTGGCTATGAAAGGGAAAAGATTCGGTTACAATAGCAGGGTCCCAAGGAACATGGGAATTCATTATTTTTGTCTTCAAAGGGTTCAGAAACAAGTGTTTAGAGGTGCCACTGTATAATGCAGTAATGAAGCCAGGCCGGAAGCCAGGGTGGAGGCACTGTAATTTAAGTCAACTCTTGGTTAATTTAAATGCATGGTAGTCATACCAGCTCCTAACCCTTTGCCTTCTTCTATTTTAGTTTTTGAATTGCTGAGAAGTGACGAGCAAATGTATTCTTTATTTCTGAAAACTACTGATGCATTTTATAATAGTTTCTGACCTTCCTCTGAGAGCTCATTTTAGGCTTTTCTTTGCTAACTTAACTCTAAGTTAAATATTTATATTTTTACCTGAAAGTTTGTATTTCTTGTCTCTCTTAAGTTTTAAACTTATTGAAGACAAATGTATCTAATATTTGGGCTGTGTAATGTGTACAACACTGTCTTTGTGTATATACAGCATTGATGATGTTAGCAGAAGGTATGTAACTAGCTGTGAGGAGTTATTAGGAAATGAAAGTGTTAAGGTGTGTTAGGGGCCGGACAGTGAGTGATTGCTTGCTGCCCTAAGGAGACTGGATTTGGTTATACAGAAAAAATAAATCCATAAATGTTGAAAAGTGAAAAGACTAGACTTGAGTTTTTAGAAAGGAAAGTAGCTGCAGGATGGGGGATAGGTTGGCACATGGCCTGGAGCAGTGGTTCTTAGTGCTGGGTGCTAGGGAGCTAAAAACCACAGAAAAATTGGCAGAGACTTGAACCAAGGACTTGAAGGACAAACTTCAGTGCTACAAAGTCTCTCAGTATCAGGTGTAGACAAGTGTATAATGGAGGAAGAGGATTCTCATTCTCTGTGAAAAGGAATCTTAATTAGAGCTTGGGGAAAATTTTGGATGACTGTATCTAGGTGGTGGTCTTACAGCACTGCCCACAGCCCCAATTGTTAGGATTGAAAGCAGAAGGGCAGCTGAGAGCTCTCCAAGCTAACAAGGCCGGGTGACTCTCTCAGCCAGGCAGAAATAAGGATGTCTCTAGGGGCATGCATGGATAGTGGAAGTGCCTTAGCCACACCCACACAGCTAATGATCTCTTGATAACTAAGCTTTCTTTGACATTCATGCTGATCTCTGTATTCTGCTAAGTTATCTTCTCCTCTGAGGCAGTGAACCTGAAATGCCCTAGCCGCCTAGACTCGGGGGAGGGTACAAAGAATTAAGAATGGAAGAACCTCCGTTATTGTTCTAAACTATCCCACTGCGTAAGTGTCTTCCATATAAAACAAAAAACAACAACAACTTCTACCCAGTAACACCCAGGCTAATGTTCTATGTCTTTCTCTTCATAGGTAAGAATCTTAATAAGAAAAGGAGTTTACTTTAATGAACTCTGTTCATTCTCATTCATCACTCTGTTCATTCTTTGACATGCAATTTATTATTTGACTTCTATCTTTCAACCCTATTCCCATTCTAACTGTGTTCACTGAAGTCACTTACTGTCTTATGCCTTGTTTTCCATGACATCACCTTTTGTTTTCATCCAATGTCTCTGACTGTTCCTTCCCAGTTTCTTTTTGGGGTCAACTATCCCTCTATTTTCCCAAAGAAAGGCAGTGCCAAGGAATGTTCAAACTACTGCACAATTGAACTCATCTCACACACTAGCAAAGTAATGCTCAAAATTCTCCAAGCCAGGCTTCAACAGTACATGAACTGTGAACTTCCAGATGTTCAAACTGGATTTAGAAAAGGCAAAGAAACCAGAGATCAAATTGCCAACATCCTTTGGATCATCAAAAGTAAAGAGAGTTCCAAAAAACATCTACTTCTGCTTTATTGACTACACCAAAGCCTTTGTCTGTGTGGATCACAACAAACTATGGAAAATTCTTAAAGAGTTGGGAATACCAGACCACCTGACCTGCCTCCTAAGAGATCTGTATGCAGGTCAAGAAACAACAATTAGAACTGGACAATAGACTGGTTCCAAATCGGGAAAGGAGTATATCAAGGCTGTATATTGTCACCCTACTTACTTAACTTATATGCAGACTACATCTTGTGAAATGCCAGGCTGGATGAAGCACAAGCTGAAATCAAGATTGCCGGGAGAAATATCAATTACCTCAGATATGTAGATGACACCATCCTTATGGCAGAAAATGAAGAATAACTAGAGAGCCTCTTGATGAAAGTGAAAGAGAAGGGTGAAAAAGTTGACTTAAAGCTCAACATTCAGAAAACTAAGATCATGGCATCCGGTCCCATCACTTCATGACAAATAGAAGGGGAAACAAAGGAAACAGTGAGAGACTTTTTTTGGCCTCCAGAATCACTGCAGATGGTGACTGCAGCCATGAAATTAAAAGATGCTTACTCCTTGGAAGAAAAGCTATGACCAACCTAGATAGCATATTAAAAAGCAGAGACATTACTTTGCCAACAAAAGTCCGTCTAGTCAAAGCTATGGTTTTTCCAGTATAAATGTGAGAGTTGGACTATAAAGAAAGCTGAGCCTCGAAGAACTAATACTTTTGAACTGTGGTGTTGGAGAAGACTCTTGAGAGTCCCTTGGACTGCAAGGAGATCAAACCAGTCCATCCTAAAGGAAATCAGTCCTGAATATTCACTGGAAGGACTGTTGCTGAAGCTGAAGCTCTAGTACTTTGGCCACCTGATGCAAGGAACTGTCAGGGAATGTTTGACGGGAGGATTCCTACGTGCTGTCTCTCATGAGTCCTTTGTCCCTCTTCAAGTGGAACAGCACGCTGCTCCCAGGGACTGAGGTCATTGTGTGAAGCAGGCTTGGGTCTCCTTTAGTAAACATTCTCTTTAGGACAAAACTGCTTAGTCTCTTTAGGACAAAACTGCTTAGTCTCGTTCCCCTTTCTTGAGATATGGATTGTGTCCTGACCTTGTGACTAACATTACCCCTTGTTCCCTTGGTAACGGTTGCTGTACGTTTGGTTTTCTGATCTCTATCATTCCCGAAAGAAGTTTCTTGTACCACAGCCTATATATACTCATAGGAAAATCATTAAAGCACCTTTGCTCCATCAGAGCTTAGGTCCCCGGGTCTTTTTTGTCTCTCTCTCTCTCTTTCTCTCTCTCTCTCTCTTTTTCTGGCTGACTCTCTGGAGCGTGGAGACCCGTCGTGCTCACTTTTCTGCCCGGGCTTCTAAGATCCCCTCGAGAGGGCGCCTGGTGCCTTCGTGAGCGATGCAAGTCCTGTGTCAAGGACTTTATTGGTCCTCTGCGTAAACCAAGGGATATCAGCCTCTTTCTCTCTTTCACTTTTCTTGTCGTCAACTCCGTACCACAAGGTTCCGGTCCATTAAAGGACCCCAACAAGGAACTGACTCAATGGAAAAGACCCTGATGCTGGGAAAGATTGAAGGCAGGAGGTGAAGGGGATGACAGAGGATGAAATGGTTGGATGGCATCACCGACTTGATGGACATGAGTTTGAGCAAGCTCCAGGAGTTCGTCATGGACAGGGAAGCCTGGCATCCTGGGGTCACAAAGAGTCAGACATGACTGAGAGACTGAACTGAACTAAACTGATCCCTCCATTTGACTTATTAATGTCCACCAGAGTTTCGTCTCCTTCTGTCTTTTTACTTTACACCCTTTTCTGGGAAATCTCATTTACACCAAAATTTCAAGTTCAACCTAGAAAAATTTTAAAGTCTACACACGAGGAGGGCATGGCAACCTACTCAGTATTCTTGCCTGGAGAATCCCATGGACAGAGGAGCCTGGCAGACTGCTGTCCATAGGGTTACACAGAGTGAAGTGACTTAGCACTTAGTGAAGTGACTGAAGTGACTTAGCACACACAGATGCACGCAGGCACAATTCTTAGGTCAAAGGGGAAATTTTGGGACAATGAAATTGAAAACATCAAGAAAATAGCTGTAATGGAAATGAGATACGAAAATGGAAATGACAGCAGAATCTATGTGCTGTAACCAAATTGAAATGCCTATGTAAAGAAAAACAAAAGACAAAGAAAAATGAATAGAACTTTCAACTCAAAAAGCTAGGGGAAAAGGGTAAGCTGAGAGAAAGCAAAAGGGAGGAATTAGAAAAGATAAAAACAGAATTAATGGGACTGGAAAACAGGGAAATAGTTAGAACTAGTGAAAAAAATGAAAAGCCGGATTTTTATAAAAGGCTAAAAAAAACCCCCAATAAACCACTGGCAATTTTTTTTTTTTAGAAAGCACACATGCACTGGTGACTTGGGAGGAATAACCATCAAAAGAAATTTTAAAATATCATAAGAGAATAGTATGTGCAACTTTATAAGCAAATTTGAGAATCCAGATGAAAAAAGCAACTTTCTAGTTAAAAATTATTTGTCAAAACTTGTTCTAGTCTTGTGTACCTGAGTTGGAACACTTAATTCTGTTAAGATGGCAGTACTCCCCAAATTAATCACCAGATTCAGCACAATCCCTATCAAAATCCAAGTTGCATCTTTTCTTCCTTCAGTAATTGACAGCCTGATCCTAGAATTCATATCGAGGGACTTCCCTAGTGGTCTAGTCATTAAGAATCCACCTGCCAACGCAGGGTATGTGGGTTCGATCCCTGGTCTGGGAACTAAGATCCCACATGCTGTGGGAAAACTCGGCTCCTGTGCCACAGCTACTGAAGCCTGTGCACCCTCGAGCTCATGCTCACAAGAGAAGCCACTGCAGTGAGAAGCCTGCACACAACTCGAGAATAGCCCTGGCTCACTGCAACTAGAGAAAGCCTGTGCACAGCGGCAGAGAGCCTGTGCGCCACAGTGAAGACCCAGTGCAGCCAAAAATAAGTAAATAAATAGCTTTTAAACACTCCTGTGGGATTGCAAGGGTCCTAGAATAGTCAAAAGCAATCTTGAAAAAACAAAGTTGAACTCACACTTCTTGATTTCAAAATTTACTACAACGCTACAGTAATCAAGATTCTGTGATACTGGCATATGGTTTAAGCCTAGATATGTAGATCAATGGAATAGAGTTGAGAATCTAGAAATAAACCCTTACATTTATGGTCAATTGATCTCCAATGAAGTAGGCGAGTCAGTTCAATGGAGAAGGTATAGGCTTTTCAACAAATAATGCTGTACAACTTGATATCCACATGTAAATGAATGAAGTTGGACCCCTATAGCATACCATATATAAAAATTAACTCAAAATAGAGGAAAAAACATACATGTAAGAAATAAAACTATAGGACTGTTGAAAGAAAACACAGGCGTAAATCTTTATGACCAAGGATTAGGCAGTGGTTTCTTAGATATAACAAGTAAAGCATAAGCAACAAGGGAGGAAAAACAGGTAAGTGGGACTTCATCAAAAGTGAAAACTTATATGCTTCAGTGGACCTAATAAAGAAAATAAAAAGACAGCAACAGAATGGGAGAAAATATTTGCAAATTACATATCTGATAAGGGTCCAGCATCCAGAATATATAAGAACTCTTATATCTCAATAATAAAAATACAAATAACCCACTTAGAAAGTGGGCAAAAGATTTGAATAGCTATCTCTCCAAAGAACATATTTAATGGTTAATACACACCTGAAAATATGGGCAAAACATCATTAGTTGTTAGGGAAATGGAAGCCAAAACTACAGAAATACTGCTTCAAATCTACTAAGGTAATTTTAAAAAGTAAAATAACAAAAGATGGTGAGGATGGGGAGAAATTAGAAACCCTCATACTCTGCTGGTGGAAATCTAAAATGGTACAGTCACTTTAGAAAACAGTTTTGTAGTTCTTCAAAATTTTAAACATAGTTCCCATATGACCCAAGAATTTCATTCCTAAGTGTATGCCCAAGAGATATGAAAAAATACGTTCACACAAAAACTTGTGTATAAGTGTTCATAGCAACATTATTCATAATACCCCAAAAGCAGAAATAACTCAAATGTCCATCAGCTGATGAATGGATAAAGAAATGTGATATATCCATATAATGGACATCATTCATTCATAAAAAGCAAATGAAGTACTGACCTGTGCTGCAGCATGGTGGAACCTGGAAAGCGTTATGCTAAGTGAAAGAAGCCAAACAGGAAAGGCCATATATTGTGTGATGCTTATATGAAATGTCCATAACAGACAAAGCTATAGAGACAGACCATAGGCTAATGATTACGAGGAAGCAGGGAGAGTGGGAAATGAGAAGTGATTGCTGGCAGGTATGGGGATGCTTTTGGGGGTGATGAAATGTTCTAGGATCAGTAGTGGTGATGGCTGCTCACCATTGTGAATATACTAAAAACCACTGAATTACACACTTGAAAAAAAGAGTCAATTACCAAAAATAAAAAGCAAAACAAAACAAATTGATCCCAGTAAACATAGAAAATCTAAACATACTAAATTCCATGGAATCAGAAGGCAAATTTTCAAAGAGTTCTTTCACAAAAAGACTTCAATGCAAATGGTTTCATAGGAGAATTCTATCAGACTTAAAAAATTTTAGTCACAATGGTACTTAATCTTTTCTGGGAAATAAGAAGAAAAACTTCCCAATTATTTTTCTGAAGTGAGTATAATAGTGATACCCAAAACTTAATAAAGAGTGCTTTAAAAAAAACTCTAAGGAACAGTCTTACTTATGAGAACTTCTATACAAAAATTACAAATAAATTACTTGCAACAAAATGCAATAGCACATTAAAGCAAAAAGGAGTTTATATCAAGAATAAAAGAATAGTTCTATGTTGGGAAGTATATATGTATTTCATCATACTAGTAGATCTGAGAAGAAATAGCATAGGATCATATTTATGAGTACGTAAGAGGCATCTGATAGAATTCGGCACACATTCCTAATTTTGATGATATGTGTATCTTTAAAATACACACACAAAGAGAGAAGAGGAAATTTTAAGAATTGGCTCACATAACTATGTAAGCCAAGAAATCCCATGATCTGACATTTGCAAGCTGGAGAATAAAAAACCAGTGGTGTAAATCATTCTGAGCCTTAAAGCTTGAGAACCAGGAGCATGGTTGTCCAAGAATGGGAGAAGATACATGTCTCAGCTCAAGCAAAGAGGAAAAATTTGCCCTTCTGCTTTTTTGTTCTACTTAGCATACCAACAGACTGAATGATGCCCACTCAAGCTGGTGAGGGCAATCTTCTCTCCTAGGTCTACCCATTCAATTGCTGGATTCTGGAGGTGTCCTCACAGATACACTCAGAAATGTCTTGTTAGCCAACTGAGCATCCCTTAAGCATCCCTTAAGCCCAATCAAGTTGACACATAAAATTAGCCATCACACTCAGTGAAGTACATCTTGAGGAAATAGTTCCATAACATGAAATACGTGTATCTCAGCCTAAAATCCGGTCTCTTACTTAATGAAGAAGCACAATCAGCATTTCCATTAAAGTCAGGAACAGAATAAGATCCATATTCATCATTATTATTTAGTATTAACTAGAGACTTTAGCCAGCAATTAGACAAGTAATAACAGAGGCATAAATATTGGACACAAAAAGGTAGAAGAAAAAAACTGTCTCTATTTACATAGAGGAAATCATGAAATATCTAGAAAACCCCAAAAAATCAATGAAAAATCACCACAAAGAAAAAGAAAGTTTAATAAAGTTGTAGGAAATGAAATTAATATACAGAAATCAAGCCTTCAATTATATAAATAATGACCCGTTAGGTGATATATAATGAAAGGTGCGTGCATGTTAAGTTGCTTTAGTTGTGTCCAACTCTTTGCAACCCATGGACTGAAGCTGGCCAGGCTGCTCTGTCCATGGAATTTTCCAAGCAAGCATACTGGAGTGGGTTGCCTTTTCCCATTCCAGAGAATCTTCCCAACCTAGGGATTGGACTCATGTCTCCTGTGTCTCCTGCATTGGCAGGCAGGTTCTTTACCGCTAGCGCCATCTGGGAAGCCCATAATCAGAGGTAAAACCCATTTACATTACAATAGCAACAAAAAAGTTTAAATTTATAGACATAACAAAAAATACAATGCTGCATTAGGAAAATCTGAAAAATATATACAAATAGAATTGAACAAATGGAAAGACATACCGTGTTTTTGGATAGGAAGAGTTGAAATCATAAAGGTGTCAAGTAATCCTAAATCAACTTATAAACACAGTTAAAATACCAACAAGTCTTTTCTGGAGCTAGACAAGTGAATTTAATGTTCATGTTAAAAAGTAAATAAGCAGAATGGCCAATAAAAAGCTGGCAAAGGAGAGCAGGGAGGTAAGTTTAGCTATGTTGTTGCTGTTGTTCAGTTTCTAAGTTGTGTCTGACTCTGCGATCCCATGGACTGTAGCCTGCCAGGCTCCTCTCTGTCCATTGGATTTCCCACGCAAGAATATTGGAGTGGGTTGCCATTTCCTTCCCCAAGAAATCTTCCCGATCCAGGGATTGAACTCAAGTCTCCTGCGTTGGCAGGCAAGTTCTTTGCCGCTGGGCCACCTGGGAAGCTCCAGTTTAGCTTTATTCGATATTAAAACATATTATAAATCCTTTACAAAATTAAAAGAGTGTGGCATGACAGACCAATGAAATAGAACAGAAAATTCAGAGATAATTGCCAAGTGCCGGTGGAAAGATAATACATGATATAGGTGACATCTCCAGTAAGTGGGGAAAAGATAGACTTAATAGCTCCATAGCCATTTGAAAAGTGTAAAAATAGATCTGTACTTCAGATTATATACCAAGATAAGGTTGTATGCAACAAAAAATCTAACCATAAAACATGAAATTTTGTATAAGTATTAAAAAAACATGTGGGTGAATTCCTTTATGAACTTGGAGTAGAGAAAAATGACTCAACATCCAGAAGTAAAAAGACTGACGCATTCAGCCACATATAAGTTTTTTTTTTTAGCTAAAAACAAAACAAAACTTTAAATCCAGAGATAAATGACAACTTGAGAAAATGTTATATTACAAATGACTGATATCCCTAACATGTAAAAGTGGTAACTCTAAAAATATCTGATTAACCAGAAATCTCCAGTCTTTGCCCATAGAGCAAAAAAGACCTTATAATGCCAGTATTTTTAAATTTAATATTTTCAATGTTTTAAAAACCATTTTATTTTGAAACTACTTTTGTAGTTACAGAAATGCAAAAATAGTACAGAGTGTTCCTTCAACCAGCTTCTCCTAATGGTCACATCTTATAATTGTAGTACAATTACTGAAATCAAGAGAAAAATTAGCATTTTTTTCAGAACCATGAACAAAAATTCTAGAGCTTACTGATTTGTACCAGCTTTTCTACTAAGCTCCCTTCTCTCTTCCAGGATCCAATTCAAAATCCTATTTGCATTTAGTTATTATATGTCTTTAGGCCCTCTAGGCTGTGACAGTTCCTCAGTCTTTGTTTCATGACCTTGATACTTGTAAAATGTCCTGCTCAGTAATTTTGTAGAATGTTCCTTAGTTTGGGTATATTAGATGTTTTCTCATGCATAGATTGAGCTAATGCATTTTTGCCAAGAATAATGCAGAAGTGATTTTGTGTTTTTCTCAGCGCACCACGGCAGGGTGATGCTGTGCTCAATGTTAACCTTGCTGTCTTGGTTGAGATAGTGTCTGCCAGGCTTTCCCACTATGAGGTTGTTATTTTTCACTTTGTTACTTAGTAAATATCTTGGGGAGATACAGTCAAGACCACACAAACATTCTGTTTCTCCTCTAAATTTGCCCACTAAAAATTTTAGCATTTATTGGTTGATTTTTTTCCTCCTTTTGTGTCTGCCAAAAGGCGTTTCAGTGTTGCTTCTTAAACAGGAAGCTCCATGAAAGTGGGCCTTTTATTTGTTTTCTTTGTTTGGGCAGTAAACAGCCATTTGGCAATGTTGAATTTGGAATTATTTAGACCTTTTGCAGCAATGAAAAATGTTTTAGTCAGTTTAGTTAGCATTTATTAAAACTCTTGTTATAACCAAAACATCCATGAGAAGTATGTAAAAAGCATAGTGATTCCGATCTGCATCTGAGTCTTTTTCTCTGTCACTACTTTTCCTCCCAAGTTACACTCATTGCCATGATTTGTTCTAAGATGTTATTGCAGAGAGCTGAGAGAGAGAATCGCAGGAGTCAGAGGATTGGAGCCAGCTTCCGGTTCTGCTCCTAGTTATGTTCCTAGAGAGTTCATCAGTATGACTTCTCCAAGACCCAGTTTCCTTATTTTTAAAGTGGAGATTATGATATGGGTTGATGTGAGAATTAAATGAGTGAATGTAGAGAAATAGAAAAGTATTCATTTACTATTTAACAAATATTTACTGAGTCCCTATTAGGTGTGAGCTCCTTCTGAGCGTCAGAATATAACAGTGAAAGGCTTCTGTCCTTATGGAACTTGTATTTTAGAAAGAAGAGACAGACAGTATACAAGCAAACAGATAAATAGATACAATTTCACATAGTAATAAGTGCTATAATGTAAGTAAAACAGAATGAGGTAATAAAATATGGTATCAAGAAAATAGGATTGATGTATTAGAGAAGGAGGGGTGGTTAGGTGGGATTCAGTTCATCTCAGTTGCTCAGTCGTGTCTGACTCTTTGCGACCACATGAACTGCAGCTCGCCAGGCTTTCCTGTCTGTCACCAACTCCTGGAGCTTGCTCAAACTCATGTTCATTGAGTTGGTGATGTCATCCAACCATTTCATCCTCTGTCATCCCCTTCTCCTCCTGCCTTCAGTCTTTCCAAGCATCAGGGTCTTTTCCATTGAGCCAGTTCTTTGCATCATGTGGCCAAAGTATTGGAGTTTCAGCTTCAATATCCGTCCTTCCAATGAATATTCAGGACTGATTTCCTTTAGGATTGCCTGGTTTGATATCCTTGCAGTCCAAGGGACTCTCAAGAGTCTTCTCCAACACCACAGTTCAAAAACATCAATTCTTTGGCGCACAGTTTTCTTTATCGTCCAACTCTCACATTCATATGTGACTGCTGTGGGGACAGTTGAAACATTCTGGTCAGGGAAAGTTTCTCTGGAGATAATTTTTGAGTTAAGATCTTTTAAGACTAGGAGCCTGCCATGTGGTGAACCAGAGGAGACCAAGTATGAAGGCCCTATGAAGGGAAGGGGTTTGTGTGTTGGAGAGAACCATAAAGGACAGTGTAGCTTTGAGGAGAGTGGTATAAGATCGAGTCGCAAAGGCCAGCAGAGGTCAAATTATGTACATTTCTTATAGGCCATGAAAAAGAGGAATTAATGCTTTGATTCTCCTTTTTTTTTCTTTTTAAAATTTATTTTTAATTGAAGGATAATTGCTTTACAATATTGGTTTGATTTTCTGCCTTACATCAACATGAATTAGCCATAGGTGTTACGAGCCATGATTTAAGCTTCATTTCATGGCTTTGCCAAGAATGAGTCAGTGAAAAAATGACTTCCACAAGGGCAAAGTCTTCATTTTGTTTTCTGTTGTACCTGGCATAGTAGTGTTCAGTAAATATTTATTACATCAATAAAAATCATTTTCAAATCCTTTGTTCCTTCTTAGACATTTTTGAATTGCTTTAAACATTTTCTTGTACTTAGCCTAGTGTCAGCTATTTCATAGAGAAGATGCGATATTCTGCCTAATCTTTTCTTGCCTAGAATTCTTTTCTCCCCTAGACCTGCAGAATCGGGTCTTCACTTTGTGATCTTTTTGACCTTAGACTGCCCTCAAACTGAAGACTCACAACCTAACTCAATGCCACTGGCTCCACCTTGTGTCAGGAACGTGGTACTGTACTCACCAAAAATCAGCCTACCAAGAGCCCGCCTGCCCCTGGCCAAATGTTTTAAGTGGTCCAGTTGCTGTATGTAAACTAAATGATGATGCCACTACTGGACAACCTTATTGTGACTCATTTGTTGTGAAATGATTTCACCTCCATGTCTACTATTCTTTATATAATGCAGGAGTGGAAACAAATTCTTAGTATTTAACCAAAAAGGCTTTTGGACTTAAATTTGTAGCTCTTGAAATACTTTGGCCACCTGATGAGAAGAACTGACTCATTGGAAAAGGCCCTGATGCTGGGAAAGATTGAAGGCAGGAGGAGAAGGGGACGACAGAGGATGAAATGGTTGGATGGCATCACCGACTCGATGGACATGAAGTTCGAGCAAGCTCCTGGAGTTGGTGATGGACAGGGAAGCCTGGTGTGCTGCAGTCCATGGGGTCACAAAGAGTTGGACATGACTGAGCAACTGAACTGACTGACCAACTTGTAGCTCTTATCAATATAAGACCTCTGACAAAAAAATGTCTCTGCAAATTTTAGGGACTTTAGATGAGACAGTTGATTTTCATTTTCTCTGAAAAGCATATCAAAGCTGAGGTGTTGGTAATTTTTTAAAAATCCCATGAAATTTATCTAAAAGAAAAAAAAAATTTTTTTCCAAAGTAAAATGTTGCTTTTTTTTTTTAAAACACAGATTGTATTTGCTTTCTGTTTCGCATATATATGTATAGATCACCAAGTGAGTTAGTTGGACCTAACTGTGCTGGTTGTTCGGGAGATGCTCCTGTCTTGAGATGGCAGGGCAGAAGTCACCTGACCCGTTGCGTGAGCTGGTTGGGACTCACAGGATCAGTGATGTGCTGGTGTGAAGTCATGTTGACTTGTACCAGGTCACCAGAGCTGATGAGTTAAGTTTTCAGGAGTTCTGTAAGCCCCTGTTAAACCTACTTAATATAAAAAATAAGCTGTATAAACTTACAAGTTAATTATATTAAAAACAAGTGTGCTCCATTGGGCAGCACTTATGCTAAAATTGGAATGGTACAGAGAAATTTTTTAAAATGTTTATTTATTTATCTTTGTGCTCTGCGGGCTTCCTCTAGTTGCAGAGAGCGGGGGCTGCTCTCTAGTTGTGGTGCGTGGGCTCCTCCTTGCGGTTGTTCCTCTTGAGGAGCACTGGTTCTAGAACGCACGGGCGTCAGGAGTTGCGGCTCTCAGACGCTAGAGCACAGGCTCAGCAGCTGTGGTGCCCGGGCGTGGTTGCTCCGCGGCATGTGGGATCCTCCTGGATCCGGGATGGAACCTGTGTCTCCTGCATTGGCTGGTGCATTCTTTACCACTGGGCCACCAGGGAGGCCAGCTGCAGAGAAATCAGTGTGGCCCCTGCACAAGGGTAACACAAACTCAGGAAGGGTTCTATACTTTGTCAAGTTGTCGTTTTATTACCAGTGGAAAAATAACAAAGGTGACAAACACTCAAAGCTTACCACTTCCTAATGACCGTATTACATTTCTGTCTCATTTATGCTCCGGAGATGATATATGTCTCCTGTGTGGGAGGATGCCATGTGATAGTGTGCTATTGTCACTGACTCCATCATGAGTGATGTCAGATTGGAAGCTTGAAACTGGCCATGGTGGGTAGATTTGCACGACGAAGATGCAAATGCTCCTGATCCGGGCTTTTTCTCCTGAAGAAACCACTTGATCACCTGCACACTGCTGTACACAAATAAGTTTGTTTATGCCTTCTCTCTCTCCTCTTCCAAAAGCTTGACAGAAAGACTTTAGAAGAAACTATTAAAATTTTAAAACTATTTTAATTTTATTGCGTTGACATCAATATATTTTTAATAGTTCTTTTAAATGGTGACTTTAATAATTTTAAGGACTTTAATAGTTTTAATAACAGTAGGGCTTCCCTGGTGGCTCAGATGGTAAAGAATCTGCCTGCAATGCAGGAGACCCAGGTTTGATCCCTGGGTCAGGAAGATCCCCTGGAGAAGGGAATGACAACCCACTCCAGTATTCTCTTTTTTAAAATTTATTTATTTTTTATTGAAGGATAATTGCTTTATAGAATTTTGCTGTTTTCTGCCAAACCTCAGCATGAATCATCCATAAGTATACACATATCCCCTCCCGTTTGAACCTCCCTCCCATCTCCCTCCCCACCACACCCCCCTAGGTTGATACAGAGCCCCTGTTTGAGTTTTCTGAGCCGTATAGCAAATTCCTGTTGGTTATCTATTTTACATATCGTAGTGTAAGTTTCCATGTTACTCGTTCCATACATCTCAACCTTTCCTCCACTCTCCCATGTCCATAAGTCTATTCTCCATGTCCGTTTCTCCATTGTTGCCCTGCAAATACATTCTTCAGTACCATTTTTCTAGATTCCATATACATGCGTAAGAATATGATAGTTATCTTTCTCTTTCTGACTTACTTCGCTCTGTATTAGTAGGTTCTAGGTTCATCCACCTCATTAGAACTGACTCAAATGTGTTTCTTTTTATGGCTGAGTAATATTCCATTGTGTATATGTACCACAAATTCTTTATCCATTCATCTGTCGATGGACATCTAGGTTGCTTCCATGTTCTAGCTATTGTAAATAGTGCTGCAGTGAACAATGGGATACATGTGTCTCTTTCGGTTTTGGTTTCCTCAGAGTATCTGCCTAGGCCACTCCAGTATTCTTGCCTGGAGAAGTCCGAGTACAGGGGAGCCTGGTGGGCTACAGTCCATGGGGTCACAGAGAGTGAGACAAGACTAGCAACTAAGCACTTTCACAATCATTTTAAAAGGTTATTATTATTATTATTATTTTTTATATTGTAGTGGTTTTTGCCATACATTGACGTGAATCAGCCATGGATTTACATGTATTCCCCATCCCGATCCCCCCTCCCACCTCCCTCCCCACCCCATCCCTCTGGGTCTTCCCAGTGCACCAGCCCCGAGCACTTGTCTCATGCATCCAACCTGGGCTGGTGATCTGCTTCACCCTTGATAATATACATGTTTCGATGCTGTTCTCTCAAAACATCCCACCCTCGCCTTCTCCCACAGAGTCCAAAAGTCTGTTCTGTACATCTGTGTCTCTTTTTCTATTTTGCATATAGGGTTATCGTTACCATCTTTCTAAATTCCATATATATGCGTTAGTATACTGTACTGGTCTTTATCTTTCTGGCTTACTTCACTCTGTATAATGGGCTCCAGTTCCATCCATCTCATCAGAACTGATTCAAATGAATTCTTTTAAACGGCTGAGTAATATTCCATGGTGTATATGTACCACAGCTTCCTTATCCATTCGTCTGCTGATGGGCATCTAGGTTGCTTCCATGTCCTGGCTATTATAAACAGTGCTGCGATGAACACTGGGGTGCATGTGTCTCTTTCAGGTCTGGTTTCCTCGGTGTGTATGCCCAGAAGTGGGATTACTGGGTCATATGGCAGTTCTATTTCCAGTTTTTTAAGAAATCTCCACACAGTTCTCCATAGCGGATGTACTAGTTTGCATTCCCACCAACAGTGTAAGAGGGTTTCATTTTCTCCACACCCTCTCCAGCATTTATTGCTTGTAGACTTTTGGAAAGCAGCCATCCTGACTGGCGTGTAATGGTACCTCATTGTGGTTTTGATTTGCATTTCTCTGATAATGAGTGATGTTGAGCATCTTAAAAGGTTATTTTGAAATATTTTTCAATCAATTAGCTTGATTCAAAATCTCATTTAGTCAAAGTTAAATAGGCTAATCAGCCTTAATATATATAATTATATTAGTTATTTTCTTATTTCATATTTTTATTTCATCTTCTAGTTCCTATCTAATACATATTTCCTCTTAATTCTGAGCTTCTTTTATTTTCATCATTAAGCTTTGACATTTCTATTCCTTATCTCTTAAAACTATATTTTCATCTCTTTCAATGTTTTCTTACATTTTCCTCTTTCAGATCTCTTTCTTTCCAGACCTCTGTCTCTTTCTAAAAAATTAATGGCCCAGTTTTTTCTATCCTCTGTTCTTTCTTGCATTTCTCTTTTTTTCTTAGCTCACTCTCAGGAGCCTTACAACACCTGGGGCTGGATGTTTGCAGTATGGTTTCCTTTAGAACGGCCGGAGTCTCAGATCCATCTGGAGTTCTTCAGAGCACCTTAACCCTCCTGTTATGTCCCTTGTTCTGGCACTAGAATTATGATGTGAGAGTAGCTCGGGGGATCACGTGGTCTTCAGTGCTCTGGCCTCGTATTTCAGGACATTGGAGAACAAAAGCTCCACATCACGTTTGTTTCTGCTGTCGTTTCCCTTTATTGTCCTCTCGGGGGCTCTGTTTAGGAACTCGAGAGGCCTCTTGAGATATGTTCACCTCATCCAGTATCATTTGAAGAAAGAGCACATGTGAGAGAAAGGGGCTATGAGTATTTAAACATCACCTCCCTTCTCCACCTCACTTGCCTTTGCGTAATTTTCTTCTTAGTTGCCCTCACTGTGGCCTTTACTGGGCGGTGCAGTCAGCGGACTGCCGCAGAAGGGCGCCTCCCAGTCAGCTGCCTCCTGGGCCAGAGGCTGACCTGGCCATTGCTTGTCTGGAGAGCTTGAGCCTAGTGCTTGTTAGAGTCACTCACAAAGTCCAGCTGTTTTCCTGCAACAGCGGGAGCAGTTCTGGCGCTGCCTTCTTGGTATTTGGTGAAGGGATGAGAAGGGCTCCATGCTTTCCATACACTTTTCTTCTCCCTGCAAACACGGTAGACAGGTATCCACCTCACCTCTACCTGTACTTCTGGAAACAGACTACTTTAGATCTATCATCTTGCTAAGTTTTCAATATTAAATTCTAAAATACTGAGGGAAAATGTTGTAACTAGTACATTTTATTATGAAACTGAGGGCTAAGACATCCTTAATAATCAATTTTTCAAGTCAAAATGATAAAAAAGTGTATAACATGAAAGGAGCAGCTTGTTTCATGAATAGTTTATACAAGGCAGAGTTTCAGTTATTGTTTCTTACTACTTTGGTTTTGATTTCATGAATGAAATGAAGTTTAAAAAACTTCATGCTTATAGACAAATAATAAATGGTACACTGAACTCGTGTGTACTTTCACTTAGATTCACCAGTTCCCAACATTTTTGCCACACTTGCTTTTGATGTGTGTGCTGTCTCCCTATATATTTATTATGTTTATATTTATGTTTGTGTTTTATTATTATTTTCATTTGACTAGACTCTTTTTTAAATTTTATTTTTAATGGAAGAATAATTGCTTTATAGTATTGTGTTGGTCTCCACCAAACATCAACATGAATCAGCCATGGGTTTACCCAAGTCCCCTCCCACCTGAACATCCCTCCCGCCTTCCTCCCCATCCCATCCCTCTAGGATGTTACCAAGCCCCAGTTTGAGTTCCTTGAGTCATATAGCAAATTCCCATTGGCTCTCTATTTTGCATATGGTAATGCATGTTTCCATGTCACTCTCTCCATGCCTTCCACCCTCTCCTTCCTCCCCCACCAGCTCTGTCCGTAAGTCTGTTCTCAATGTCTGTATCTCCATTGCTGCTCGGCAAATAGTTCATCAGTACCATCTTTCTAGATTTCATATTTATGCGTTAGTATATGGCATTTGTTTTTCTCTTTCTGACTTACTTCACTGTAGGTTCGTCCACCTCATTAGGACTGACTCAAATGTATTCCTTTTTTATGGCTGAGTAATATTCCAGTTTACATATGTACCACAGCTTCTTTATCCATTCATTTGTTGATGGACACCTAGGTTGCTTCCATGCCCTAGCTATTGTAAATAGAACTGCAGTGAACATTGGGGTACATGTGTCTTTTTAAATGTTGATTTCCTCAGGGTATATGCCTGGTAGTGGTTTTGCTGGGTCATATGGTGTTTTTATTCCTAGTTTTTTAAGGATTCTCTATTTTGTTCTCCATAGGGGCTGTATAAATTTGCATTCCCACCAATAGTGCAAGAGGGTTCCCTTTTCTCCACGCCCTCTCTAGCATTTGTTGTTTGTAGATTTTTTGGTGATGGCCATTCTGACAGGTGTGAGGTGATATCTCATTGTAGCTTTGATTTGCATTTCTCTAATAGTGAGCAATGTTGAGCATCTTTTCGTGTGTTTATTAGCCATCTTTATATCTTCTTTGGAGAAATGTCTGCTTAGGTCTTTTCCCCACTTTTTGATTGGGTTGTTTTTCTGGTATTGATTTGTATCATTTTACTAGGCTTTGAGAGTAAGTTGTAGACACTGTGACCTTTTCCCTTAAATACTCGAATGTATATCCTCTGAGAACAAGAACATTCTCTTTTATAAGCCATAGGTTGTGTGTGTGTGTATGTTTAAAAATAATCTTAGAGTCAAGCACTTGAGGAGAACTTTAAGAAGCCATTTGGCTCCTTCCCCTGCTTCTTGCAGTTTAGCTCCTAAACAGTACAAAATTGGTATTTTTCAGGAGTGATGTATGCAGATTTCTACATGGAACGTGCCTATAATAGAGTATGTGAAGCAGAAGGACCATTCTCATGATGTTTACATGTGTCCCTGTAAACAAAGAAGCAAACACGGGCTACGCTAAACAAAACCGTATCTGAGGGCCACATTTCTTCCTTTGGTCATCAGCTTGTGATCCCTGAATCTGTGTTCAGGGCTCTCATGGGGTGGCATACTCACAGCTTTCTGTAGAAGCACCTTGTTACAGTCAAGTTCTTTTTTAAGTCTAACTAAATGCACAGTTGAGATTTATGAGAGATAGTGGTGTGCAGTGGTTAAGAGTGTGGAGTCCAGCCTGTGTGTGCGTCTGAATCCCAATTCCGCTACTTACTAGGATCTTGGGGAAATTACCAGACGTTTCTGTGGTTCAGTTTCCTCCATATATAAAACAACAGTGCCTACCCCACAGAGCTATTGTGAGGAGATATTTTTTCTCATATCCATACAGATCATGATCATGTCATAAGGGAGGTGAATGAGACGTAAGGTCTGTTCTTTCTAGAAGTCTTAGAGGAGATGTCTGTTCTTAGCCAGAAGGCTAGTTAACCTACTTTTCTCACATCGTGAGGGCTTTTGTTTCTGTTTTCATCCCTGTTCTCTGCTTAGCCCCCTTGTCAGACTTCTCCACAGCTCCTGAGATTTCCCTAGTCCCAAGGAAGTCATTGCTTTAACATATTGGCTATATGTGACCTCGGGTCCATTCCTGAATGCCTTTGGGGTTTAATTTCTTCCTCTGAAAATGGAGATACTAGTAGTGCCTACTTCCTGAGGATTAAATGAGGTGATAGAATGTGCCGGGCACAGAGTGCGTGCTCTAGAGCTGCGAGCTTCAGGCATGATGTCTGTTTTCTCCAGTGGGCATCCTCCACAACCGTGTATTCCGAACTTCTGGTCTAGATTTTCTTACCACTGGCACTCTTGCTGGTGGTGGTGGTGGTGGTGTTCCTCTTTCTTCTACGAGTGCTGTTACTAAGGTACTGCACGTGCGTGCTCTGTCGCTCAGCTGTGTCCAACTCTGCGTGACTCTGTGGGCGTAGCCCACCACGTTCCTCTCTTCATGGGATTCTCTAGGCAAGAATACTGGAGTGGGTTGCCATTTCCCACTCCATATTAAGATACCAGTGGTCTTCTTTTGTCCAAATCTAAGATAGTTCTTATTCTTTTGGCCATCTTTAATATTTTTAACAGTAGAGATCAGCCTGCAACAGAGGTACGGAGCAGGGGGCACTTAAAGGGGTTACAGGAAGAAGAGAGGGTCAGATGAAGGGAAGGGAAGGGAAGAGATGAGGGAGTGAGAGAGACCTGGACTGATTGATGAGTAGAGAGCCAGTGATGGAAGTATTTTGCAGAGGGGTTAGACATGGAGTGGATGAGTGGGGAATGGAGTCGACAGTTACAAGAGAAATAATTTCTAAGTATTGTAATAGCAAAAGGAAGCTGAGAAATAGAATAGTTGGAGGTGGTCGGGCACCCATCGAAATTTTTTCAAGATAAGGAAGATTGTGAATGTTTTACAGCCAAAGAGCTAGCAAATAATAAAGAATGAAGATGCTGAAAGAGAGGCACATGTGTCAAGAACAAGAGCCAAGACAATGGAGCGGGGTTAGCTTTGTTAGGAAGAGTGCTTTTTTTCCCTCCACGGTTGAGAGAGTAAGGAAGGAGGTTTGCTTCCCTGGTGGCTCAGATGGTAAAGAATCCCGTAATCCGCGAGACACAGGTTCGATCCCTGGGTTGGGAAGATCCCCTAGAGAAGGGAATGGCAACGCACTCCAGTATTCTTGCCTGGAGAATTCCATGAACAGAGGAGCCTGATGAACAGAGGAGCCTGTGTCCATGGGGTCACAAAGAGTCAGATGCAGTTGAGTGACTGACACGTTCACTTTCATGTACACACCTGTAGTGGTGTGAGAGAAGTGCATGGAAAGCTGGTAGTATGGACTGAAGGTTTGAGTCCTTCTCAGATTCATATATTTTAGGCCCTTACCCTCAGCAGGATGGTATTTGGAGGTGGGACCTTTGAGAGGTGATTAGGTTTAGATGAGGTCATGAGAGTGGAGCCCCCCAAAGGAGAGGGAGACCTAAGCCTGCTCTTTTCCCGCTATGAGGTCACAACAGGAAGAAGGTCACCTGCAACCTGGGACGCGGGCTGTCACCAGACCCCAAATCGGTTAGTGCTTTAATCTCGGATTTCAGGCCCCTAGAACTAGGAGAAATGAATGTCTGTGGTTTAGGTTCCCTCGTCTGTGGTATGTTGTTAGAGCAACCGGAGCTGAGTGAGGAGGGTCGGTGATGGTGCCGACCTCAGCAGTTTTCATTTCTTTGGTGAAGTAGGTGATAGGGTTTTCTGCTGAGATTAAGGGAGGCCATGCTTTGGAGCTTGAGGCCAGAGAGGATTCAGGATAGCTCTTTGGGAAGTTTGCTAGGGCATCAACATGAGATGAGAGAAAGGATTGTCAGGCAGCGTCCAGGACACTTGATGCTAGATGGCGTGAATCTGTAGTGGGCCACAGGTTTTTGTTGTTTTCTTCCAGCAGTGCTTTGCGGTAACAGGAAATTAAAATTAGAGACGTAGAGATGCTCAGGGTTATGGATCAATAGAGCAGGCAGGATGGAAGGTTAAGGGACCCAGAATCCGGGGTGGTGATAATGGAAATTTTGAGTAGTTGACTGTGGAATATTGAGCAACCCGATGTGTAGATTAATTAACTGCCAAACACTGCATGAGTGAACCCAGGGGAAACTGGTGGAGGAACCATCCAGCCAACCTACAGAATTATGAAAAATAAGAACTCGTTGTTGTTTAAGACGCTACATTTTGGGCAGTGTGTGATCCAGCAGTGGAAACCTGCAATGCTCTGCCTCATGTTGGGCAATTGGGACTGGGAGCCTGGGGGCAAGGGAGCCGGTGCAGCAGGTCAGGCCCTGGGGAAGCAGAGCAGAAGAGAATGGAGAGAGAAAGAAAAGACTTCACATCCCATTCCCAAACCACAAACTAGGGTTATAGATATGAATTGTATATAGAGTAGTCTAGTAGACTAGAGGTAAAAATGTGTCATGTTCCTGTACTTTTCTAAATCTAGTCTAATTCCATTTCCCCACGTGCCAGACCAGAAAAAGTTCAACATTAGCAATTTGGTGGCTCCTTCTTTTCTTCTCCCATATTGTCCTCAGTTAGTTAGTGTTAGTCGTTCAGTTGTGTCCAACTCTATACGACCCTCTGGGCTGTAGCCCACCAGGATCCTCTGTCCATGGAATTCTCCAGGTAAGAATACTGGAGTGGGTTGCTATTTCCTTCTCCACGGGAACTTCCTGACCCAGGGATTGAATACACACAGGTCTCCAGCATTGCAGGCCGATTCTTTACTGTCTGAGTCACCGGGGACCACATTGTCCTAGGAGGCTAATGCAGTCTTTAGGGAAAACAAGGGCAGGGAAACCGCTGTGCTGCTGAGACGTCTAGACCTGAAGCCATGGGCATCACCCCCTTCCTCTGTGCCCAGGTCGGCTGCAGGGATCCTGACCACAGCTTCCAGAGCCCAGAGCACAGAGGAGGAGATTAGCTTTCTGCTGAAAGGGAGGGTGGGCGAGCTAGAGAACCTGTTGTTTGTGTACAGGTGAGCTTTTGACGTTTTGTATTGTTCTCAAGGCCACTGTGGACCCTCAGCTGAAGGGTCTTTGCCCTTTTCTCTTATATCATCAGGACTAGACAGAAAGAAGTTCCTTGATGCTGAGAGGACGTTAGGCTTTGTTTTCTATGGTCTGCCTGGGCAAAGTGAGACAGTCTAGCCCAGTGCCCTCAGAGAGCAGAAGATGGTGATGGGTTCTTCAAAGCAAAGTGGAAAGAGGGACAGAGTAAAATATTCTAAGACTGCAAGGAGGAATCTACCGCCTTCTTATAGGAAGCAGCTTGCTGGTGGCAGGTCTTCAGGTGAGATGGCCATGTGGATGTAGCACTAAACGCCCGCCCCAGCCCTTCCCACCTCCTCGGGAAGCCCATCTGTTCAGCTGATGGTGCCCAAATCAGTCTTCTATTTAACCCTGGTCCATTCCCATTGGTATTTAAACATGCTCGCGTCTTTCTGGTCTTAAAAAATAAAAAATCTCCCTTGATACCATGTCCCCCCTCCAGACATCAGTTCTTCCCCTTCACTGCACAGATCCATCCACCTGATTTCTCCTCAGCCTTCAAGTGGAAATATCCTTGGTCCAAAATCAGAACTATCTCCTTCTTTACTAATTACAGTGGACATTTTTCAGAACTTATCTTCCTTGACCTTTCAGCAGCATTTAACACTGAAGATGACTCAATTTTTTTCATCTCTTTCCTTAGTTTCCATGACATCACCCTGTCCTGAATTTCAGCTTATTTCCTGGCTCCTCTTCTCTGAGTCTAGTGCAGATTCCTCATCCGTGGACCATTGTGTCAGTGGGGAGACTCCTGTGAGCTCTTCCTGGGTCGTCATCTCTTCCAGCCAGGGCACTCTTCGTACAGGCGCTCTTCTGCTCCCGTGGCTTTGTTACCAGATCTGTTTCCAGCCCAGATTTTCTCCTATGCATCTTTATACATGTCAAGTCTACCCTTAGATTTTATCCCCTTCGAAAGCTAGTAAGTTAGCCTGTTACTGTTTCTTGGATATTGGCAGAAGACGTGAGACCTGGGTCAGCAACCCAGGACTTCATTTAAATATGGTTGAGGGAATTCCCTGGAGGTCCAGTGCTTAAGACTCTGTGCTTCCACTGCAGGGGGCACGGGTTCGACCCCTGGTCAGAAAACTAAGATTCTGCATGCTTTGACATGTGGCCAGTAAATAAGTAAATAAATGAATAAGGTTGAAAGTTTCTCATAGTGGCACAGGGGGGATAAATTACATTGCTGACACAGCACAATGCAATTCTAATTTTCTGTTTATGTATTGTACCTGTCTTCACAAAGTGCATCATAATGGCAGCTATTCCTTAGAAAATAACCATCAAAAGAAGGATTGCATATATAATTTAAATTTTTCTAGTAGTAGTATTTTTAAAAAGTAAAAGAGAAACAGGTAAAACAATATGTTTTATTTAACCAATATGTCTAAAATATGATTTCAACATGTAATCAATTAAAAATTATTAATGGATGTTTTACATTTTTTTAATACTAGTTTTTGAAATCCATATATATGTTTCACTTAGAGCCCATTTTAATCTGGACTAGTCACATTTCCAGTGCTCTATAGCCAGGTGGAGGTAGTAGCTTCTGTATTGCATGGTGCAGGCCTGAAATTTCTCTTTTTTTCCCCCAGTGCACCTCCCCAAGATTTCTAACCAGCAGGGGCATACAAACAGTACCCTCCTCACTTCCCTGCCTTCCCTTTGTTTCTGTGAGTTAAGGCAGCCTTTATTCTTATCCTTCTGAGTCTGGAGTTGAAGCAGTTCTCTGATTCACAGAACAGAAGGCCTAGAAGGTTATGGAGGAGATAAATCCATGACTGTTTATCAAATTATATATTTTTTGTCCCTGCCTCATTAACTATTTGTTCTAACATATGCAATACCCAGTCTGATGTTACAAGAGTATTACTACATTGGTGTTAGCCAGTTTCATTGGTCATCTTTAGCTGCTTCTTGAGAGAAAGTATAATTTCATAAAACATTTTTAGTCTCTAGTAACAGCATCATGTTCAGATCCTGCCTTAGTGAGGCACGTGGGCATGAAAAGCAGTGAGACTAAGGAGACCAGGGAGGTACGAAATAGAGTTGACACGAAGACATTACATGTTTAGTTGGCCCTCAAATCAGTCAGTGAACACCAGGAATCCTATATTCCACAGTTATTGACTTCAGGTTTTTCTCCTGATACTCATCCTTCAGCCTCCTGAAGTGAAGAACTTAAAAATTCTTATTTAAAATGTTTTCTCTGTAAAATAGAGAGTAAATATAATACCACAGATATTAGCCAGAATGGTAAAGAAGTTAAATATTCTAGTTAAGTGAACATTAGTTAAGTTGCTAACATTAGTTAACATTAACATTTAGTTAAGTTGAACAAATTAACTTTCAAAATATCACAACTTTTTAACCATTTTAAATGAAAACATTTAATAGTCTATTATAAATCCCCTGTCTGAGCATCCAGGGAGTACTGAATATAGCTTATACTTTTCTTAGGTTATTGATAAATTGAATTACATTCCTATGGGGGAGGAGGTGAGGAATAACTAATATTTATTGAGTGTCTACTCTGTCAAGTGCTGTGCTTTATGTTATGGTATCTCATATTATTTGGCCATTAGAGTATTCTCAGCCCAGTTCTGAGTATTTCAAGGAAGAATCTTGTGTTTCACCTGCCAGGTAGGCTTATGCATGCAGATTAACCTGCCCAGTCTAGCAAATTACAGGGCTGGAGTTGGAACCCTAGCAGTCTGCCAATGGCTTCCCCAGTGGCTCAGCAGTAAAGAATCTGCCTGCAAAGGAAGAGATTCAAGAGGCGAGGGTTTGATCCCTGGGTTGGGAAGATCTCCAGGAGAAGGAAATGGCAGCTCGCTCCAGTATTCTTGCCTGGGAAATCCCAGGATATAGGAGCCTGGTGGGCTATGGCCCATGGGGTCTCAAAAAAGTTGGACCTGACTGAGTGACTAAACAACAATAGTCTGCCACTAGAGGTTCTACTTTTAGGTACCCTGCCTCTAGACTTCACCTCCTTAGACATTATCATCCTCATTTTACAGATGTGGAAACTGTGGCTCAAAAGAATTAACTAACACTTAAAACCAGTTAGGAAGTGGCAGGGTTTGCGCTTGCCAGTCAACACAAACACTTCTTTCTTCTCTCTTGGGTTCACTAGTCTGCCTTTTCCTTTCCTCAGAAAGTATCTTCCATCCTCTTGAGGCAATGTTTATTACATGACTTTTTTTGCTGTGCTACACCTGCTGTGAAATAATTTAGAGAAACATAGTGCTTGTTTTTTCAGAGTTTATATTCTAAAACAATTGACTGCTTTTTTCCCCACAGAGAGGTCGGAACAATTATCAGGTCATTAGGATGCTGCCCTAGTGAAGGAGAGCTACATGATCTGATTGCAGAGGTAAGTAGGCGAAGAAACTTTTATTCATGGCTGAATGAAATGGAATGACTCTTTGCGTGGCTCTATCTTCTTGTAATTAAAAAAAGCCAATCCTTACCTGAAGTGAAAAATGCCCTAAATTACCAGATGTACTTAGTGAAGACATTAGGACAGCTATGAACGTGCATGCATGCTAAGTCACTTTAGTCGTGTCTGACGCTTTGCGACGCCATGGGCTGTAGCCCGCCTGGCTCTGTCCATGGGATTCTCCAGGCAAGAATACTTGAGTGGGTTGCCATGCCCTCCTCCAGGGGATCTTTCTGACCCAGGAATCAAAACCGTGACTCCTGCATTGCAGGTGGATTCTTTACCGCTGAGCCACCAGGGAAGCCCTAGGACAGCTATGTGAATTAGCAAATCAACAGGATCTGGAAGAATTGATATCAGATCTTAAAGAAATGTTTATGACCAAGTAATGCGATGGCTCAAGTAAGGACCTCACTTTAGACATTACACTCTTTGTAATTAGTTGAAGAAAGGCCAGTAGACACAGGGGACTGACTGTATGCAGAATGAAAATTGACAGATGAATATAGTAAATAATGTCAGTTTACAGGGAGTAGAAAGAGTAAAGACTGTACAGAATATATCTGAGGAAATAAAACTAACTTTCACAATTAGTAGTGAATAAAATAATAACTCACTTGACATTGAATTTTGAAAATGCTTATTTGTAATAGTGTAGATGAGTTGCTGGAGGGAATTATCTTATAAACGGTGATGAGAAGCCCAAAACCAGAGAGCTTCACGCCTTGTTTGGTTTTCCAGAAAAGTATCTGATCAAATTTCAAGTACAACTTTCAGTTTAACAAAGCAGAGGCCTGGAGGGAAAAAAACTACCTGGGCAGTCACTAGAAAACTCTTTTCAAACTTGTTTATTAGGTATGTGGATTTTGGTGGAGGCCAAGTATCAACAAAGAGGATAGGGACAAAGGCAAGCATGTATGATTTTATTTATCTCCTTATTCCTTGCACCCAGCATAGTACTTGCTTCTTTGGGAAGGAAGTGACTCTGGGTGAGTCGCTTAACCTCTGCATCAGTTTCTCCATAATAATACTTACTTCAGAATTTGCTTCAAAGATAAATGAAATAATGTATAAGAAGACAAATTTTGAATCCTGAAGTACATAGATTGGAAAGATGACTGTTGCTCCACATTAACAATTTTAAAATTTAATTATTTTGTATTGGAATATAGTTTATCTACAATGTTGTTAGTTTTAGGTATACAGCAAGTGATTGTTGTACACATACATATATACATTCTTTTTCAGATTCTTTTCCTATATAGGTTGTTACAGAATCTTGAGTAGAGTTTCCTGTGCTATGCAGTAGCACAGGAAACTTGTTTATTGTCTGTTTTATACATAGTAGTGAGGATATGTTAATCATAAACTCCTAATTTATCCTTCCCCCACATTTCCTCTTTAGTAACGATGTTTGTTTTCTAACTCTGTGAGTCTGTTTCTGTTTTGTCCATAAGTTCATTCGCATTACCATCTTGATAACTAAAACCAAGTACCAATTTTTTATTAGCATTTAAAAATATTCAGTAAAGCAGGAAACGGTTTTCCATTTTGGGATCCAGCAAAGTCATTTTTACTGAGTAGCGGGAAAAACCATCTCCTGCACTGGTCCTCACTAACAAAAAGTGTTGATCGCTCCCTTAAAGTGACTATCATCAAAGCTAGAATTTGTACTGGGGAGAGGAAAGTTGGCACTGTAGAAGAGCTAGAACTGGAAGATGAATTTACAGTGAAATCACAATTATGGTTTGTAATTGAGTAGACTAAGTGGAGCAGTAATGAAAAATACCTCTGAAACTTTAGAACCTAATTCTTTTATGGTTTGCTTGTATGTTTTAATCTATAGCAGGGATCAGCAAACCACAACTCCTGGGCCAAATCCAGTCCACAACCTACTTTTGTAAAGTTTTATTGTAACATAGCTAGACTCATTTTGTTGTTGCTGTTCAGTTGCTAAGTCACGTCCGACTCTTTGCAACCCCATGGACTGTAGCACGCCAGGCTCCTCTGTCCCCCCCTAGCTCCTGGAGTTTGCTCAGATTCATGTCCATGAAGTCAGTGATACTATCTAACCATCTTATCCTTCACTGCCCCTTTTTCCTTTTGCCTTCAATCTTCCGCATCAACAGGGTAAGACTCATTTAGTTACATATTATCTATAGCTACTTACTTACTACAAGAGTGGATTTAAGAGACCATATGATTTGCAAAGCTTAAAGGTTCTGGCCTTTTACAGAAAAGGTTTGCCAACTCCTGATCTATATATAGGCTTCTTTTGCAAAGTAGAACAAATACTACATCTAGTGTTGAGAGATTGAGGTTCAGATCCCATAACTACTGCTTACAGCTGTGTTACCTTTGGTGAGCTACTTAATCTTTCAAAGTCTGGTTTCACATGCAAAAGAAATGCAACAATACCATGGTGTTTTATGAGTATTAAATTTAATAACTGTAAGGAATCAGCTGTTACTTGGTGGGCACTCTGCATATTTGGATTTGCTTGCTCTGTAGATGACTTGCTACCAAAACACCCTCACAGGTTTGGGCAGTTAGTTAGCCACAGTAGGTGTTCAGGTCCCAATGTTTTATTTTGTCTTTACCGTTTTCTTAGGTACATTGACACGACTTTTGAAAATTACAGATATTTAGAACAGTTATGATCTCATAAAGATCACTGAGCTATCTAAGCTCTATATAAATGTTTTTCTGTACTTATTCACAACGCAGTTTATTCACATTGCATTCTAGCAATATGCTTGAAAAGGTTTGCATGTGACTGTCCTTTTTGAAGTTTCCCAAATAATTGAGAGGAAAAAAAGCACACAGATATTTGATACATACATACATACAAAGCTACATAATAGTGAACGTCTAGAGGTAGATGTCCTATCACTAAATGCTCTGTAGTAGTTTCAGAACTGAAACTGTTTCTGCCTCATTTGTTCTGAAATGAAATAGTGACTATACTTTAAAATTCTTCTATAAAAAATTGAAGTCTGTGTTTGGTTCTCTAATCGTCATTTACTTGAATTTTATTGTAGATTCATACTAACTTTCAGTTCTCCACTTCCTGGAGATGAATTTGAAATCCAGTGTTTCTCTTGAACTAGATCATTTTAAAAAATCACTCAACATTGATCCCTCTACTTAATATTCTGTAGTTAACCACTGGTCCCACATAATCTCTGCCTGTTTGGAATGTCACAAACCCAGCAAAAATGAGAAAGGTTAATGAAAATCTTATCAACATACAGATTACTGAACAATTTTTCCTTTGATGTTAAGTCAGAGCCGCCTGGGATCTTCAGTGTGCAAGGGCTGGGAGGAGATAATGACGTTTCAGTACAAGTGGAAAGGATACTTAGTGGTCTACATCCTTTACAGTTCAAACCTAAGGGAGGTGGGAGGGGGGATCGGGGTGGGGAATACTTGTAAATCCACGGCTGATTCATGTCAGTGTATGACAAAAACCACTACAATATTGTAAAGTAATTAGCCTCCAACTAATAAAAATAAATGGAAAACAACAAACAAACAAACAAAAAAGTTCAAACCTAAGTGTACTTATGGAGAATTTAAAGTAATTACAAAAGAGAACTAAAAGATGTTTGGAAAATAATATCAATGCTGGTGAGATTATTACATTGCACAGTGATTTTTAAAAAGGTCAAGTCATGAGGAAAGTCTAAAAATCAAAAGTGTGTGTGCACCTAATAATAGAACTTTAATATACATAAAGCAAACATAGACAGATTAGAAGGAAAAACAGACAATTCCATAATCACAGATGACGATTACAGTAAACTGCTCTAAGTAACTGATAGAATAGCCATATAAAATATTAGCAGAGATATAGAATATATGAACAATACCATCAACCACTCCAACCTAATTAGTATTTATAGAATACTACCCTGAACAACTGCAATATACATGTTCTTTCCATGTGTACATGGAGTGTTCATTAAGATAGTTTAAGTATTAGGCCACAAAACAAGTCTTAGTAGATTTTTAATACCAAAAAAAATGAATTAAATAGAGAGCAATTGAGAATAAGATCATTAGGAAATCCTCAAGTACTTGGAATTATACTTCTTTTTTAAAAATTTTATTTATTTTTTTATTGAGGGATAATTGCTTTACAGAATTTTGTTGCTTTCTTTCAAACCTCAACACGAATCACTGATAGGTATAAATATATCCCCTCCTTTTTGAAACTCTCTCCCATCTCCCTCCTCATCCCACCTCTCTAGGTTGATACAAAGCCCCTGTTTGAGTTTCCTGAGCCATAGAGCAAATTCCTGTTGGCTATGAATTTTACATATAGTAATGTATGTTTCCATGTTATTCTTTCCATACATCTCACCTCTCCTCCCCTCTCCCCATAAGCAACATACTTCTAAATAATTCATGAATCAAAGAAGAAATCTCAAGGAAAATTAGAAAACATTTTGTCCTGAGTGATAGGGAAGATGCAACATGTCAAACTTTGTGGGATGCAGGTAAAACATCACTTAGAGGACAGTTTACCACTTTAAGTGTTTATATTAGAAAAGACAAAAAAATCTGCAAATAATTATCTAAATTCTCATCTTAAGAAACTAGGCTTCCTTGGCCCACCAGACCGAGCGCCTGTGCGAGCTCGTGTGGGCCTCTACCCGGCTGCCCTCCTTCCCGTCAGAGCACAGGACGGGGATCTGGGGTCTCTGGCAGCTTCTGGAACCTCGGGCTGTGACGTCACCCCACCCTGCCCCCGCACACCTGCAGCCAGACCCCACTTAACTTGATCAACCAGGGCCAGGAGCTGCCGCAGGGTTTGAACGTGCCAACAAGCATCCGTCTCCCTCCCTGAGCCCGGGGGGCTTCACTGAAAGGCCACCAGGCCTAACCTCATTATGAGGACCAGACACCGCGCACGTCCACAGCCTGGAAGCAGGAGCCTGGCCTGGCCACAGACCTTATCGGCAGCAGCGTTTTAATTGGGTTAGAAAAGATTTTGTTGGGGGCGATCTTTTCTTGGGTACAAGGGGTAAATGACTCAATTGTCTTAGAATGTCCTCAAATGTGATGAAAGACAAGGCAAAATGAGGGCTGGGCTGTTAGATGGGGCCCTTTCTTAGCACTGGCACCCAAGTAACCGCCAGGAAGGAAGCTTGAGGTCAGACACCGAGCCCAGTTCTCCATTAGGTCCCCCGGCTCAGTGTCAGGGCTCTCAGTACTTGTAGGGACTGACAAAAAAAGGTGTGGATTTCTGTTAAAATTGTAAGAAAAAACGAACTTCTAGGATTGAATAAAATATTTTAATTTTAAAAAAAAAAAAAAGAAACTAGAAAAACAAGACCAACATACACACAATATAAATAGAGGGAAGGAAATTATAAAGAGCAGAAATCAGTGAAATAGAAAATGGACAGAGAAAAATCACTGAAAAAAAATATGAATCTGTTCAAATACAGTTGATAAACTTACAGCTAAGTACATTGAGATACAAATTACCAATATCAAGATTAAAGAGAACTGTATTCAATATCTTGTAATAGCCTATAATGGAGAAGAATCTGAAGAAGAATATATATATAAACATGTATATCTATATATAAATATAAAACAATCACTTTGCTGTATACCTGAAACTAGCACAACATTGTAAATCAACTACATTTCAATAAAAAATGTTTTAAATTATCTTTTATTTAATTATGAAATTTCCCTTCTACCAGTTCTTAATAGTACTAGAGCTATAGTCACTTCTTGAAACAGAAATTAAAGAGTGGCTTCTGTATAAAAAAATCTTTAAGATGAAGAATGGGTTTTCATTATCCTTCAAATAATAAGGAAACATTATCAAAAACTGTATGCCAATGAATCTGACAACTTAGATAAATGGATAAATCCCCTGAGAGACAGATAACCAAAACTGACTCAACAAAAACTGGAGAATTTGAATAGTCCCATATCAATTACCAAAATTAAATTTATAATTAAAAATTTTCCCACAAAGAAAACTAGAAATTCAGATGAATTCACTGGTGAATTTGCTCTAACATTTATGGAAGAAGGAGTACCAATTCTATACAGAAATCTTTCTGAAAATATTACAGGAAAGAACACTATTTCAGCTCATTTTCTGAGGCTAGTATTACTCTTGATACCAAAACCAAACAATCATATTACAAGAAATAAAACTATGGACTTTATTAACATAGATGCAAAAAAATCCTTAACAAAATTTTATCAAATTAATTTCAACAATATGTTAAAAAGGATAATGCATCTAGAGCAAGTGCCATTTATACCAGAAATTTAAGGTTAGCTTAATATTAATCAATGTAATTTACTACATTAATAGAACAAAGTAGATAAATGATATAATTGTTTGAATAAATACAGAGAAAACATTGAAAAAATTCTACACTCATTGAAGATAAAAATATCCAGCAATATAAGAAGAAAAGGAAACTTCTTTACCTGGCTAAGGACATCTACAAAAAGCCCTAAGGCTAACATCTTACTCATTGGTGAGAACTCAGTGCTTTCTACCTAAAATCAGGAATGTCTATGTTCATCACTCCTATTCATCTTTGTACTTGAAATCTTAGCTAGTGCAACAAGGCAAGAAATAATAACCAAAAATACACAGTTTGGATAATAAAAAGTAAAACTGTTTCAAGCAACATGATTGCGCATGTAGAAGATCCTAAGAAATTTACCAAAAAGTCATTAGAACTAATATATGAAGTTAGCCAAGTTACAGGCTAAAAAGTCAACATACAAAATTAATTATATGTCTATAAACTATAAGTTAACAATTAGAAAAATTAAGTAATCAGTTCCATTTATAATAGCCTAAAAAGTGAAATAATAAAGTTAACAAAAGATAGATGAGACTTATATACTAAAAGCAGCAAACATTGTACAGGGAAATTAAGATCTAAATAAATAGATATACATGTTTGTGAATTAGAAAGCTCAATATTTTTAAGATGTTAGTTCTTCTCAGATTGATCTCTAGATTCAACACATTTTCAACCAATCATAGCAAAATTTTCTGAAGGAATGTACAAACTGATTCTAAAATTTGAATGGAAACATGAACGACCTTGAACAACCAAAATAATTTTGACAAAAAGGACAAAGATGGATTTATACCACCTCATGTGCAGATGACACCACCCTTATGGCAGAAAGTGAAGAAGAACTAAAGAGACTCTTGATGAAAGTGAAAGAGGAGAGTGAAAAAGTTGGCTTAAAGTTCAACATTCAGGAAACTAAGATCATGCCATCCGGTCCCATCACTTCATGGCAAATAGATGGGGAAACAGTGGAAACAGTGGCTGACTTTATTTTTTGGGGCTCCAAAATCACTGCAGATGGTGATTGCAACCATGAAATTAAAAGACGCTTACTCCTTGGAAGGAAAGTTATGACCAACCTAGATAGCCTATTGAAAAGCAGAGACATTACTTTGCCAACAAAGGTCCATCTAGTCAAAGCTATGGTTTTTCCAGTGGTCATGTATGGATGTGAGAGTTGGACTATAAAGAAAGCTGAGTGCCGAAGAATTGATGCTTTTGAGCTGTGGTGTTGGAGAAGACTCTTGAGAGTTCCTTGGACTGCAAGGAGATCCAACCAGTCCATCCTAAAGGAGATCAGTCCTGGGTGTTCATTGGAAAGACTGATGATGAAGCTGAAACTCCAATACTTTGGCCACCTGATGTGAAGAATGGACTCATTTGAAAAGACCCTGATGCTGGGAAGGATTGAGGGCAGGAGAAGAAGGGGACAACAGAGGATGAGATGGTTGGATGGCATCACCAACTCAATGGACATGAGTTTGGGTGGACTCTGGGAGTTGGTGATGGACAGGGAGGCCTGGCGTGCTGCAGTTCATGGGGTCACAAAGAGTCGGACACGACTGAGTCACTGAACTGAACTGATTGCAGATTTACTATGAAGCTTCAATAATCTTGAGTATTATATTTGTACACATATTGTGTGGTATCATGCACAGTGTGATATTTTGTACACTGGTACACATATAGATCAGTGGAACTGACTAGAGAATTAATAGAACCACACATATCTTTGACATAGGTGCCAACATCATTCAATGAGAAAAGGATAATCATTTCAATAAATAGCATTTGAGCAAATGGTTATCTGAATAGAAAGAAGCAACACTCTTTGCAACATTCTTTTACTCCATACACAAAAATTAACTTGAAATGGATCATAGAACTGAACATGAGAGCTAAATCTATAAAACTTCTAGAAGAAAACATAGGGAAAACTTTGTGATGTTGGGTTAGCCAAAGATTTCTTAAACAAAGAGACAAGAAAGCATGAACCATAAAGGAACAACAATGATTGATTTCATCAATACTAAAAACTTTTGCCCATCAAAGGGTGGAGCTAAAAACATACAGGGCTTCACTGGTGGTCCAGTGGTTAAGAGTCCGGCTTGTAATACAGGGGCCACTAGTTCAATCCCTCGTCTGAAAAAGATTCCACATGCTGCGGAGCAACTAAGCCTGTGTGCCACAACTCCTGAGTCCAAGCTCTAGACCCCTTGAGCCACAACCATTGAAACCCATGCGCCGTAGAGCCCATGCTCTGAAACAAGAGAAGCCACTACAATGAGAAGCCTGCACACCACAACAAAGAGTAGCCCTTGCTCGCCGCAACTAGAGAAAGCCCACAGGCAGCAATGAAGACCCAGCACAGCCAAAAGTAGAAATAAACAAATGCGAGTCATGGATTGGGGGAAAATATTTGAAAGATAATTTATTTGATATTGTATAGTTCATTTGATAATATATGAATATCTGTGCTGTGCTTAGTCGCTCAGTCGTATCCGACTTTTTGCCACTTCATGGACTGTAGCCCGCCAGGCTCCTCTATTTAGGGGATTCTCCAGGAAAGAATATTGGAGTGGTTTGCCATGCCCTCCTCCAGGGGCTCTTCCCAACCCAGGAATCGAACTGGGGTCTTCTGCATTGCAGGCGGATTCTTTACCAGCTGAGCTACATAGGGAAGCCCATATGAATGTCTCTTTCAACCTAATTTTTAAAATAGCCAAAGGTTTGTATGGACATTTCGTGAAAGAAAAAGTATCAGTGGCCAATAAGCACATAAAAAGATGATGAATATCTCTAGTCAGTGGGGATAATGAGGTGCCACTACACATCCACTAGAATGTCTTAAGTTTGAGTCTGAAAATGTTAAATGCTGGCAAGCCCGTTAATGAAAGTAGAGTGTTAATGTTCCCTACTATTATTATTGTATTACTGTTGATTTCTCTGTTTATGTCTGTTAATATTTGCTTTATATATTTAGCTGCTCCTGGGTTCAGTATATATTTACAATTGTTATATCTTCTTGTCGGGTTGATCCCTTTACCACTATGTAATGTCCTTCTCTGTCTCTTGTTACAGTCTCTTGATTTTGCCTGATTTTCTTTGTTTATTTCTGTGTGTTAAGTGGGTCAGTTTTGTTTCCCAATCCTGGAGTAGTAGCCTTATGCAGATGTCCTAGGGGGCTCAGCAGCTCCCCTCTGATCACCAGAGCTCTATGCCCCCTGTGTGGGCTGCGTGTGCCCTTCTATTGTGGCAGGGCTGACTGCTGTGGGCACGCTGGTGAGGGGGCTGGCCCTTGATTCACTTGGTTGCAAGGCCCTGCCTCCTCCTGGAGGGTGGGGTAGGCTTCCTGTGTGGTTTGACCGAGGAGCCTGGTGAGGGGGTGCAACTGCTGCTGGACCACTGGAGGGCAGGGCTGAGTCCATCGGCAGCTGTCCGTGTGGCCTGGGGAGAACATGTGAGGGAGGGGCTGCTGCCAGCCCACTAGTGGGTGAACAAGCCCCCAGCAGAGGTTTGCTAGTGGAAGGATTCTGAAATGGAGCTTGGCAGCGCTAGTGTCATTGTGGTAGAAGAAGCTTGCAGAAAAGGCTGCTACCAGTGTCTTCATCCCTTGGAGGTCCAGCTGCTTCCTGCCTCTCTGGGAGGCTCTCCAAGATTAGCAAGTGGGTCTGACCTAGGCTCCTTCTGACTACTGCCTCTGAGTTAGCATTCAGAGTGTGAGATTTTATGTGCACCTTTTAAGAGAGGAGTCTCTGTTTCCTATAGCCTTCCAGCTCTCCTGTTCACAAAGGCAGACACGCTAGGGGCTCATCTGGTGCAGGACCCCGAACTGGGAAGCCCAAGTGGGGCTTGAACCTCTTACTCTTTGGTGGGAACCTCTGCAGTTGTGATTATCCTCCTGTTTGTGGGCGACTTACCTGGGAGTGTTGTTGTTCACTCTTTCAGCCATGTCTGACTCTTTGCAACCCTGTGGGCTGCAGCATGCCAGGCTTCCCAGTCCTTCGACATCTCCTGGAGTTTACCCAAACTCATGTCCATTGAGTTGGTGATGCCATCCAATGATCTTATCCTCCATTGTCCCCTTCTCCTCCTGCCTTCAATTTTCCCCAGCATCAGGGTCCTTTCTAGTGAGTCAGCTCTTTGGATCAGGTGGCTAACGTATTGGAGCTTCAGCTTTAGCATCAGTCCTTCCAATGAACATTCAGGGTTGATTTCCTTTAATGATTGACTGGTTTAATCTGCTTGCTGTCCAAGGGACTCTCAAGAGTCTTCTCCAGCACCACAGTTCAAAAGCATCAGTTCTTCGGTGCTCAGCTTCTTTATGGTCCAACTCTCACATACGTATATGACTACTGGAAAAACCATAGCTTTGACTAGATGGACCTTTGTTGGCAAAGTAATGTCTCTGCTTTTTAATACTCTATCTCAGTTCAGTTCAGTTCAGTTGCTTAGTTGTGTCTGACTCTTTGCAAACCCGTGGACTGCAGCATGCCAAGGCTCCCTGTCCATCACCAACTCCCGGAGTTTACACAAAATCATGTCCATTGAGTTGGTAATGCCATCCAACCATCTCATCCTATCTCATCCCCTTCTCCTCCTGCCTTCAATTGTTCCCAGCATCAGGGTCTTTTCAAATGAATCAGTTCTTCGCATCAGGGGCCAAAGTACTGGAGTTTCAGCTTCATCATCAGTCCTTCCAATGAATATTCAGTACTGATTTCCTTTAGGATGGACTGGTTGGATCTCCTTGCAGTCCAAGGGCCTCTCAAGAGTCTTCTCCAACAACACAGTTCAAAAGCATCAATTCTTTGGCGCTCAACTTTCTTTATAGTCCAACTCTCACATCCATATATGACTACTGGAAAAACCATAGCTTTGACTAGATGGACCTTTGTTGGCAAAGTAATGTCTCTGCTTTTTAACATGCTGTCTAGGTTAATCATAATTTTTCTTCCAAGGAGCAAATGTCTTTTAATTTCACGACTGCAGTCACCATCTGCAGTGATTTTGGAGCCCAAAAAAATAGAGTCTGTCACTGTTTCCACTGTTTCCCCATCTATTTGCCATGAAGTGATGGGACCGGATGGCATGATCTTAGTTTTCTGAATGTTGAGTTTTAAGCCAACTTTTTCACTGTCTTTCACTTTCATCAAGAGACTGTTTAGTTCTTCTTCACTTTCTGCCATAAGGGTGGTGTCATCTGCATATCTGAGGTTATTGGTAGTTCTCCTGGCAATCTTGATTCCAGCTTGTGCTTCATCCAGCCCAAGGTTTCTCATGATGTACTCTGCATATAAGTTAAATAAGCATGGTGACAGTATACAGCCTTGACGTACTTCATTCCCGATTTGGAACCAGTCTGTTGTTCCATGTTCAGTTCTAACTGTTGCTTCCTGACCTGCCTACAGATTTCTCAAGAGGCAGGTCAAGTGGTCTGGTATTCCCATCTCTTTCAGAATTTTCCACAGTTTATTGTGATCCACACAGTCAAAGGCTTTGGCATAGTCAATAAAACAGAAATAGATGTTTCTCTGGAGCTCTTTTGCTTTTTCGATGATCCAGTGGATATTGGCAATTTGATATCTGCTTTCTCTGCCTTTTCTAAATCCAGCTTTGAACATCTGGAAGTTCACAGTTCATGTACTATAGAAGCCTCGCTTGGAGAATTTTGAGCACTACTATGCTAGCGTGTGAGATGAGTACAATTGTGCAGTAGTTTGAGCATTCTTTCGGATTGCCTTTCTTTGGGGTTAGAATGAAAACTGACCTTTTCCAGTCCTGTGGCCACTGCTGAGTTTTCCCAGTTTGCTGGCATATTGAATACAGCACTTTGACAGCATCATCTTTTAGGATTTGAAATAGCTCAACTGGAATTCCATCACCTCCACCAGCTTTGTTTGTAGTGATGCTTCCTAAGGCCCACTTGACTTCACATTCCAGGATGTCTGGCTCTAGGTGAGTGATCACACCATCGTGATTATCTGGGTCGTGAAGATCTTTTTTGTATAGTTCAACTGTGTATTCTTGCCACCTCTCCTTAATATCTTCTGCTTCTGTTAGGTCCGTATTATTTCTGTCCTTTTTTGTGCCCATCTTTACATGAAATGTTCCCTTGGTATCTCTAATTCTCTTGAAGAGATCTCTAGTCTTTCCCATTCTATTGCTTTCCTCTCTTTCTTTGCATTGATCGCTGAGGAAGACTTTCTTTTCTCTCCTTGCTGTTCTTTGGAACTCTGCATTCTAATGGGTATATCTTTCCTTTTCTCGTTTGCCTTTCTCTTCTCTTCTTTTCACAGCTATTTGTAAGGCCTTCTCAGACAGCCATTATGCCTTTTTGCATTTCTTTTTCTTGGGGATGGTCTTGACCCCTGTCTCCTGTACAATGTCATGAACCTCCATCCATAGTTCTTCAGGTACTCTGTCTATCAGATCTAATCCCTTGAATCTATTTCTCACTTCCACTGTATAATCATAAGGGATTTGATTTAGGTCATACCTGAATGGTCTAGTGGCTTTCTCTACTTTCTTCAATTTAAGTTTGAATTTGGCAATAAGGAGTTCATGATCTGAGCCACAGTCAACTCCTGGTCTTGTTTTTGCTGACTGTATAGAGTTTCTCCATCTTTGGCTGCAAAGAATATAATCTGGTTTTGGTATTGACCATCTGATGATGTCCATGTGTAGAGTGTTCTCTTGTGTTGTTGGAAGAGGGTGTTTGCTATGACCAGTGCGTTCCCTTGGCAAAACTGTATCAGCCTTTGCCCCGCTTCATTCTGTACTCCAAGGCCAAATTTGCCTGTTACTTCAGGTATCTCTTGACTTCCTACTTTTGCATTCCAGTCCCCTGTAATGGAAAGGACATCTTTTTTGGGTGTTAGTTCTGGAAGGTTTTGTAGGTCTTTATAGAACTGTTCAGCTTCAGCTTCTTCAGTGTTACTGTTCAAGGCATAGACTTGGATTACTGTGATATTGAATGGTTTGCCTTGGAAATGAACAGAGGTCATTCTGTCATTTTTGAGATTGCATCCAAGTACTGCATTTCGGACTCTTGTTGACTATGATGGCTACTCCATTTCTTCTAAGGGATTCTTGCCCACAGTAGTAGATATAATGGTCATCTGAGTTAAATTCACCCATTCCAGTCCATTTTAGTTTGCTGGTTCCTAAAATGTAGACGTTCACTCTTGTCATCTCCTGTTTGACCACTTCCAATTTGCCTTGATTCATACTCTGTCTAGGTTTGTCATATATACACCTGGGAGTGTGGGTCCTGGCAATCCAGTGTCTCCAGTCCTCCTACCTGTCTTGTTATGGCAGATTCTTTATCACCAGCACCACCTCGGAAGCCCCCTTGTTGCGATTACTTCTTTATATCTTTAGTAATGAAAAATCTTTCCTGATAGTCTTCAAATTATTATCATAGAGAGTTGCTTTATAAGTAGTTGTGATTTGGATATCCCTATGGGAAGATGGGAGCATGGGGTCTTCCTACTCTGCCATCTTGGTGACACCCCCAATCCGTCACCTTAATATAAGCAGTATTAGTAACTTAGTGTACTTCCTCCTGTATTATTTTCCTATACATGTTTTTAGCATAATAGTAATCTTACAGTACAATTCAGTATGTACAATTTAACCTTGCTTTTTTAGCTAATTATATCACAATCAGTTCCCATGTTATTATGAAAATTTCATTCTTTAAAAAATGCATGCTGATTAAAATTGGATGCTCAAAAAATAGAGGTGTGATTGCTCTTGTTTCCATCACTCACATTCAACCAGAATATTTTACCTTTTTACTCAACATTACATCAAAGTGATTCTTCCATACTGTTATCTAATTTAAGGAAAACTAACATTTTAAGAAGGAAATCCTGTCATAATACTGTAACATGGATGAAGCTTGGAGATATTATGTGAAAATTCTAGTCACAAAATAGACCAGTACTTCATGACTCCACTTACTTGAGGTATCTAAAGTAGTTGAACTCTTAGAAAGTCTGTTGTTGAAGATATGTTGAGAGTTTGAATTGCTTCATGAAATGTAAGAATAAGTGATACTTTAAACTAACATGTTGTTATAAATGTGATTTTAGAAATGTCTCTGGACCTAATAAAGCTTATGTGATATTGGATATTTATTATGCTAACCAAATCTTAACCATGTCTCAACCCAGGATAGAGCTTTTCCTGGAATCTTATTGCAACACAATTTTAAGAAGTTCCTTTTGGTATAAATTGTAGATTACCTTGAGGGGGCAGTTGCCTCAACACTTACTGCCTCTGTCTACTAGGGGTGGGGAGGGACACGCAATGCCGTGGTGGTGAGAAAAGGGAGGGTGTGAAACCAGTTAGTGTAACTGGAGCCCCTACTCTCCCTGCCCCACGGCAGCCTGAGGGTAGACTGGGGATTCCAGCTTGCCAGAAGCTGACTCTCCCATTGCTTCAGATTATGGAAACTTACAGTTGGTGATGGGCAGGGAGGCCTGGCCTGCTGCGATTCATGGGGTTGCAGAGTCAGACACGACTGAGCGACTGAACTGAACTGAACTGAACAGTTGGAAAGGACCTTTTTGATCACCTGGTCTAGCCACCTGTTGATTCTTAGAGTCTCTGATAGTCCACCCAAAGGATGAGTTAGTCTTGTTTGATACCTCTTATAATAAGAAAGGGACTTATAACCCCAAAGGAGTACTTATCCCAATTTTTACACAACAGCCTCTGGGATATTTGGAGTAAATAATTTTTCTAAAGCAGGTAACTTTAGGATTTTTCATTTGTAAGACTAATTGGTAAATGCCAGTGAATTTTTGTTATTATTTTATTCTATCCAAGGCAGAGAAGTATTTTCTAAATTGTATTAGTGTTTTGGTTTTTAAACACAATTTATGTCAAAATTTGCACATGTGATATTCAAGTCTAACTTGAAATATCTCATTGTTTTTATATTTTTACTACAAATAGTTAAAAAAATTCATATGTATGTCTTATTTGGTGACCTGGAACTAGATGAAATGTAGGTGCTTTATAAACCATCTTAACCACTGGTATTATCTTGCTTTTGTGAAGCATGAAATAGTTCAGTTTATTGACAGATTGTATGTCCCTGGGGAGAAATGAATTTTCAGTGTGTTTTATTGTGCCTATTCAAAGAGTTCACTATTAAAATAAATAATGCTTTAATGAGAAAAGAGATGGCCTGATGACCTCACTGTGGGAATGGGAGAAGGCACTCTGGCTGTGGTCCCACCTGACTGGCCTTGAGGACCACGAGGGGCACTTAACCTCTCTGTGCCAGAATGTCCTCAGATGCAAAACAGATGAAAAAAACTCTCTTTTACCAAGGTAGAGTGAGAAACAGTATTTGCCTCATGCTTTGAAACTTAGATAACTGTTGATTTAAAAATAATTACACAGTATTTACATATTTATTGAGATGGCTCCTTATTGGGCCGGAGGATGCAAAGAGACTGGAATGGCTGGAGGCCCTGTGCTAGCCTGTGGAGGCAGGCCCCTTCGTGTATCAGGGAAGCAGGGTATTTTCTTCAGATCGCCTCCGCCACCATAGTTCTTTGGAGGAGGAGAAGCCAGGTGTGTTGGGGCGTCGGTCTTCTTCCAGGTAGACACCTGCTGGCTATTAAGATGAGCTCCTTCTATAAATGGTACTTGAAGGCTAAGCTGGAGGTCTTCCTGCAAAGAAGTTTTATTTCCTCTGCATTCATAAATGCTCCCAAGCGGACTTTCTAATTATTACCTTCTTTCTAGCACATTAGCCTTTCTCTTAGATGAACAGACCAGATTAGAACTTACTTTGCCTCATTCACATACATAGTAACAAGATATATTTGTTTTGTTTGTTTTTGTCTTTTGAAGAGAAGGAAGATGTGACAGATGACTGTCTGTTACTTGCCTCTCCTTTCAGTCTGGGAAGCAAGTAGGGGAACAGCAGAAGTGGACACATCACGGCTGCTAATCTGCAGACCCTCTCCTCTAGACAAGGGTTCAGGGGCAAGGGACAAGGGATTAGATATGCCTAGCAGTTTAATACATTCATGCCACATTCCACGTGGCATTTTACAGAGAGGAGGCAGGATCAGACTTCTGTAAAAAACAGTTCCCTATGGTGGGTCAAGGAGGTCGTGTCTAAACTTTTAGCCCCAGAGATCAGTTCCGTTAGGAGGAGGTGTCACTGCAGAATATAGAACCAGAAGTGTGTACACTACTGATTAAAACAATAATAATCATAATAATTCACAGTTTACGAAGTACCTTTATGTCATATCTCTCACAACAATGTTTGTGTGCAAGCATATAAAGTTTGGTAGAACTGCTGCAACAAAGTACTGCAGACTGAGTCTTAAATAACAGAAATTTATTGTCTCACGGTTCTGGAAGCTTGAAGTACAGAATTGGGGTATTAGCAGAGTTGGTTCCTCCTGTTGGCTAGGAGAGAAGAATCTGTTTTAGGCCTTTCTCCTTGGCTTGTAGAGGCTTATCTTCATGTTCACATGACATTCTCCCTGTGTGCATGTCTCTGTATCTGGATTTCTCCTTTTTATTAGGACATCAGTTATATTGGAATAGGGCCCACCATAATGACCTCATTTTAACTTGATTACCTCAGTGAGTACCTTCTCTCCAAAGAAGTCACATTCTGGGGTGTACCAGAGATTAGGACTCCAACATATGAACTTGGGGAAGATATAACTCAACCCATAACTATCTATATATGTTTATATACAATATATGATAAAGTGTAGTTCAGTAGTTGATATATTTCTATTAAATTTTAAAGGCATTTTTTTATTTTTTATTTTATTATTAAATTGTTTATTCTCCTGCGAGGCTGTTGCTTCACTGTATAAAAATAGCACCAGCAAACACAGTATATTGCAAAATTAAGACAGTAATATCCTTCACTGGACACTATACAACTAACAAACTTTTCTCCACTGGCAGTTATTTCTAGTGGGAAGATCATTTTGACCCAAATCCAAGGATAGCTATAAGCAAGTTACAATGTCATATAAGGTATAAGATAATCATGTTATCCTTGAATTACATAATTTTTATAATTAGTTTTATCAGAGATAATTTCAGGAATTCTGAATGTTATAACTGGAGCCTAGCCTAAAAATCACAGGATGCTGTGGAAAAGATACACAGTGTTTATCTGAAGGCATTAGAAAGTTAAGGGGTATTTTCTTCAGGAAACATTGTTACAAGTAGTTTCTTTTGCTAAAAGTTGCTTTTTAAATATCTATCCACCACTAATTTAAGACAACTATGCTAGATTAAGTTGTTTCAAAGTAGTTTATTTAGGGGTTCCATTTTCATTCCTCAATAGATTTTATGTATTTTTCATATGCTTCTTCACTCATTAGTTCATCTAGTTCTGAAGGGTTACTGAATGTCATCTTGATCAGCCAACCATCTTCATAACAAGACTTGTTGACAAGTCCTGGATTTTCTGCTAGAGCTGTATTAATTTCAGTTACTTCTCCTGATAGAGGGGAATAGAGTTCACCAGCAGCTTTCACACTTTCCAAAGCACCAAACTCCTCTTGTTTGTTCAACTTTGTCCCAACTTCAGGCAGACTACAGTAAAGAACATCTCCCAAAGCTTCCTGTGCAAAATTGCTGATTCCCACTGTTCCAACACCGTTTTCTGTTGTTACCCATTCGTGTTTTTCTGTGAATTTCCGCACCGACAGCAGAGCAGGGCCGGTGCGCAGTGCCCGGACGGCACCCGCCCGCAGTCCCCATGGCCGCGGCGAGCAGGGCGCGCTGGGTGCCGAGACGGCGCGCAGGCAGCCGACCGCGGCCCGCACGCTCCGCACCGCTTGCAGCGCCTTGTTCGGGTGCAGAGGGTCTCGGCGCGGTACCTAGAGCACCCCGGCCGGCGGGGGCGGGGCGGGGCCTAAAGGCATTTTAATATGTGAATTTAAATAATCATTGAGCCATTATTGCATAACATTTATAGAAAGTAGTGTCTTTGTCCTATCTTACTCATGGCCTCATAAAGTCAACTAGTTTGTCCTGCACCAGAAGTAATAGAAGCACTTATTGTCCTCCCCTCTATCCACCCATTTCTAGATTGTCAGGCGGGCTGTTCTATCCTGCTTTTGTTTCTCTTTTATGATAGAGGAATGTACCCTATTTTAAAAATGCCTTTTTAAAAAACCAGTGGAATCAAAATAAAACATGGAGTTTAGTAAATAATAATATGTTAGTATTGGTTCAATGGATGTTACAATGAACCAAGTATAGTTGTACCATAATAATGCAAGGGTAAACGATAGAGGAAATTGGGAGGTATATGAGAACTCTCTACTATCTGTAAATCTAAATCTATTCTAAAATACGTTTATTTAAATAATAAAAACTTTTAATAATATAAGGTAGTGTCTAGTATATGTTATACAGTTCATTAATGCTGTATTTAGAAATATTATATAATTGTGCTATTTTTATGCCATTGCTTGTATATCTCTTAATACACAAAGAGCAGATTAGATGTGGCCTCTAGAGGACAGTGTTGTCATAGAAAGATTTTCACAATCTGTCCAAGTTGAAGATGGACTTACATATTTTTCTTCTTACTTTTTTAACTCCAAGGCCTTTATTTGTTCATTATCCCTCTTTAAAAAAAATCAAGGAAAATATACGCCTCATCTGCTATCCTGATTCATTGGAGTTTTGCTTTAACTTATTATTTTTGTGAAGTTTTAGCTCTGTACAGATCCGTCAGGCCATTTGGCTGTACACAGAATAGCGTTTCACCTGTGTTCAGAGCACCAAGGGTTTGTGGAAGTTGTCCAGGAGCATGGCCATGGTGGGGTAGGCGTTATGAGGGATGTGTCTGTGACTTCTCACATGATGGAGAGTGTGCTATAGAGTTGAACTCCCTTTGGAAAAACTATGAACCGTTTGTGGATTGATGAGGATGCTCATAAAATAGGATTTTTGATCTTCCAAGGTCAAGACTGTTGGCTCTGCAGTTTGTTGAGGGTACGGGGAAAGGGAAACAAACTATAGCTCTAGCTTCTGGAACAGATTTCTGGATTAATCAGAATAGAAACACAACATTTTAATTTAAAAATTATCCCTCTGGAGGCAGTCTCATGAGATTAGCATTTTAGTTTTAAGCAGTTTGTGGGGCTGGGAGTTACAGAGTGCTACTGAACCAGAGCCACATGAACATTGATTTGCAAATTGCTTGCCTTGGATCTAGAGGCAGCTGAAAACAATTGCTTATTTATTGATGGGCTCAGAAATTCTGAAACACATCATTTTGTCATTAGATGGATGACATTTTTTTTACTGATAGTGGAGTCCAAGGCATTACCTCATAGTAGGTGAGAATCTAGTATAAACATTAAAAAATAGTTGTCATTTGATGACTGTGTGTTCCACTTAGCAGCACCTATAGATTTCTTATCTTTTGCTCAAAGAATAAATCTTTTAAATTCCCCACAGTTGAATTGGGATGTGTGAGCATTTTAATAGGATTTTTGAAAGGGAGTGGAAAATTTACAACTTCTCATAAATAGCCTGACATGAAATTGAAAATCAATAGTGTACTGTTCAGCCACACCATCAAAAGCTGTGTACCTTATGAGCATGAGTCTTCCTCATTCTCATCTAACCGTTCTGGGTACCAAAATTGTTAGGTGTTGTCTTCTCTTAATTAGTGGTGGTATAACAGTGTTCCACAGAGCATCTAGTTATTTAATGAATAGTACAGTCCTTGAGATTGATTGGTCCCCTAATCTGGTCTCTTAGCCAGTGTTCCTTATGTCAGGGGAAGTCCTTGTGCAAGTCAGAATCCTGGGAGTTGTCCTTGACCCTCTTTTTTTCCCCTTATCCTTGCTTGTAATAGATACAGTACCAGGTTTTCTTGGTTTTATGTCTTAAGTGTTTCTTGAAAACACCTACTTCTCTCTCCATGGCTACCACTCTATCCCAGACCTTGTCATATCTGCTTAGACTACTGCAGAAGCTGCCTTACCCACAACCAGTGTGATCTTTCAGACACACATCTATGAGACCTTCAGTGATTTAGGGTAACAGTGTCTTGGATAACAACCAAAGTCATGATCATGGATGGTAATACCCTGCATGGTCTAGTCCCCATTTCTCTCTCCAGCCTCATCTGAAGACATTCTCCTCCTCGCTCCGTGTGCTTCAGCCTCCTGGTCTCCGGTGCAGCCCACAAGGTCTTAATGCCTGTAATTTCATCTACCTGGGAGTGCCTTTCCCTGCTGTTTTTGCTTACCTTTTACTCATCCTTTATAATAATCAACTCAAGTGTGATTTGTTTATGAATGCATCTCCTGATAATTTGGCCAAGAACAGGTTCCTTTATTCTATGCTCTGCTAGACCCTTGCTCGTTACTTCATTGTTTTTTACATAAACTTATAACTAGGCACTCAGCTTTGTTGTTTTTTTGATGGATTTATGTCTCCACTACCAGAATATAAACCCTGTGAGTGGGGACCATGTCCAAGTATGCTCATTATCAAATCCCCAGTACTTGGCACAGTGCTTGGAAAAAGCAGTTGCTCACTACATTTGCTGAATGAATAAGTGGCTGTTTTTTACTGACTGTTCAGGTAGAGGAAGAAGAACCCACTGGATACATTCGATTTGAAAAATTTCTACCAGTGATGACTGAAGTGCTACTGGAAAGAAGGTAAGAAAGTAAATACACTTGTTGAGGTAATGATTAGAACTGCATTAATTTCAAAACACTTGGCCTTTTCACTTTGTGTTATACTGAGCCAACGTTTATCACAGAATAGCTTCCTCCTAGTTTTTCTCTATACTTCTGAACTGCCAGTTGGTATGTTCCCAGAAATATCCACCACTTCAGTATTAATCTAATAAGCAAAGTGTAATTAAAGGGCAAATAAGCTGCAAAAAGCATAAATCAACAACATCCTTATTAGTTTCTGTTTGAATTATCAATGATAAATAAGAATTAACCCTAATTATTTTTCTAGACAAAGTGTAGCATTAGCTTACCATAGTTTGTTTACTATAGGAATTTTGTTCCCATAATGATGAAAAAAAGCTAACAGATAACATTTAACTAAGTATTCCTTGTGGGTATGGAGTACTTTCAACTTTATTATCTAGAAATCCAAAAATATTTCAGTGAGGGATGAACTACTATCCTGTATGCTAGCAGCTTTATTTATTTATTTTTTAATGTGAGCATTTGTTATTTGGAGATTGAGCTAAATACTGTGATGTTTACTTCTTTTATTGCATAATTAGATGTAGACCAATTCCGGAAGATATCCTTCTTCGAGCTTTTGAGGTTTGTAAGCTATAAATTTTACATATATTTATATTTACATGAAAAAATTCATCATGTGGAATTTTCACCAAAAAACAGAGTATCTGTCTTTTCCTTCCCCCTAGGTATTAGATCCAGCTAAACGTGGATTTCTTACTAAGGACGAACTGATAAAGTATATGACTGAAGAAGGTGAGAATGATTCATTACTTATAAATGAAAGTCGCTCAGTTGTGTCCCACTCTTTGCGACCCCATGGACTGTAGCCCACCAGGCTTTTCTGTCCTTGGAATTCTCCAGGCAAGAATGCTGGAGTAGGTTGGCATTCCCTTCTCCAGGGGGTCTTTCCCACCCAAGGATGAAACCCAGGTCTCCTACACTGCAGGCGGATTCTCACTCTGTGAGCCAGTAGGGAAGTCTTATTACCTGTAACACTGACTTATTTAAGTGATTAATAATTTTAAAACAATTATGCAAAAGTGCTAGAGGATACTTTAATCATTCCAGTTAAAAGAAGTTACTTAGTATTCTTATTACTTTGGTTTTGGAGTTTTGTGGTGGATAAGAGGACAAAGGATAAGTTAAGAGGGGATGGATTATTGCCTTACAGGATTTTGTAAAGTATAATGATACTTCTATAAATTGAAGTCGTTTCATTTACTTAAAGTATTTCCAGAATAAAAGGTATGTCACCAGGAAAACATGAACTATCAATCACTATAAATCAATTCTTGTTACTAGATTGAAGATTTCGACTGGAGTCTATAAAAATTATTTTTTTAAAAAATAGAAAAGATTTATTTATATTACTGTTTCGGCTGTGGTGGGTCTTTGTTGCTGTGTGCAGGCTTTCTGTAGTTGCAGTTGGTGAGTAAGGGCCACGTCTCTAGTTCTGGTGCACAGGCTTCTTGTTGCGGTGGCTTCTCTCGTTGCAGGGCATAGACTCTAAGGAGCTACAGTAGTTGTGGACTCTGAGGGCTCAATAGTTGTGGCACAGGCGCTTGCAGCATGTTCTGCAGCACATGGCATCTTCCTGAACCAGGGATCGAATTGGTGTCCTTTGTATTACAAGGCAGATTCTTAACCACTGAACCACCAGGGAAGCCCCAAAATTCCTTTTTTAAAGAACTTTTCAGTTGGTAAAGTTAGGGGCAATACAGCCTCAAATGTATATATGAATTCCATAAAATTTTTCATTTTTTATGCTAATGATAGCATATATATTTGCTTTGCATTTAAACTGTACACACACACACACTTATACACATTACCTACACACCTATATAGGCCAACATATTTTCTTTAGGAATTCTCTCTGCTTAGGCTGATGTCTAAACTCGTTTTCCCTGAATGTCAGTAGCCTAATGGACATGCTCTTTAAAACTTTCTCATTGGTCACCTGCCCTCCTCCCATATAAAGTTAGAACTCTGTTTCTGTTCAGTTCACTAGTTCACAGATGAGTCCTGAGTAATTCAGAGTTGTCAATCAGTTGAGACAATCAGAAGTGCATGAAATTTGAGTATGGAAGACTAAGACTGTGTCTCCATGTGCCACTGGTTTGACCATTTTGACTTGATCCACCATTAGGTGATAATACAGAGGGTGAGATCAATGAGAATGGCATGATCATCATAGCTGCCACCCAAGAACTCATGACCCTCTTAAAATTATCTTAGGGATGAACTTTGATGGAAATTTGATGTTTCAAAGCATCAGCTTAGGGATTAAGCTAAGGGAAATAAATACTAGGTTATATCAGGCAATATGAATTTAGTCAAAATGGCCAAATCATTACTGGGTTGTGCCTGCTATGTAGGTAAGGGATGCAAGAACAGTGAGAGTAATAATACTAAAACCTGCTCCCTTTCTCAAGGAGATTATAGTCTACAGGACGGAATAAAACAATTCAAAATGTAAGATAGTAGGAAAAAGTGAGTATCAGAAGATCAGGGTGGTATGGATCTGCCTGAAAAGCTTGGTCTGGGAAGACTTAAAGAAAAAATAGGTTTCTAAAAATGGTAGAATAATATGGGTGAGTTATCAGGAGAAGGGCTAAAATATTATGCATTATAGCACTCCCTTACATCATACATCTCAGCAAGTGCTTGTTAAATTAATGAATGAGTAAGGTAGAATGGATCAAGGAGCTGATGAGAGGAAGACATCGATTGATAAAGAGCATGAACAAAGACTGGGAGCATGATAAATGAGCATGATATTTTGGGAGACTGAGAAAACTCAGAGGGTCTTGTTGGCAAACAGTAGGAAATGAATCTAGGTAGACTAACCGGGACTAGATTGTGGAGGCTGAGGCTCAGGAGACTTTATCCTATGGGCAGTGGAGAAACGCTGTAGGGTTTTGAACAGGTGAGCTGCACAGTGCAAGAGGAATTGTGGGAAGGTTGACCTGGTGCTGGTAGGCTTGTGAGAAGAACAAGAAAGAGGCTAGATTGGGGGAGACCAGCTAGGAGGCTGGTTCAGCATTTTGAAGGTATCCTAATAAGGGCTATATCTAGCAGTGGCAATGGGAATGGAAAGAAGGGATTGATACAATAGTACTGCCTGCAGCAAGATCCACAGGTTATGTATGATGAGCAACCAAGTGCAGGGCACAAAGATGGGAGCTGAGTCAAAATAACAAGGCTTTGGCGTGGGTAGTGGGTATCAGGGTAATGGTTCAGTTCAGTTCAGTTCAGTCGCTCAGTCGTGTCCAACTCTTTGCGACCCCGTGAATCGCAGCACGCCAGGCCTCCCTGTCCATCACCAATTCCTGGAGTTTACTCAAATTCATGCCCATCGAGTCGGTGATGCCATCCAGCCATCTCATCCTCTGTCGCCCCCTTCTCCTCCTGCCCCCAATCCCTCCCAGCATCATGGTCTTTTCCAATGAGTCAACTCTTCACATGAGGGGGCCAAAGTACTGGAGTTTCAGCTTCAGCATCAGTCCTTCCAATGAACACCCAGGACTGATCTCCTTTAGGATGGACTGGTTGGATCTCCTTGCAGTCCAAGGAACTCTCAAGAGTCTTCTCCAACACCATAGTTCAAAAGCATCAATTTTTCGGTGCTCAGCTTCACAGTCCAGCTCTCACATCCATACATGACCACTGGAAAAACCATAGCCTTGACCAGACGGACCTTTGTTGGCAAAGTAATGTCTCTTCTTTTTGATATGCTATCTAGGTTGGTCATAACTTTCCTTCCAAGGAGTAAGCGTCTTTTAATTTCATGGCTGCAGTCACCATTTGCAGTGATTTTGGAGCCCCCAAAAATAAAGTCTGACACTGTTTCCACTGTCTCCCCATCTATTTCCCATGAGGTGATGGGACCAGATGCCATGATCTTAGTTTTCTGAATGTTAAGCTTTAAGCCAACTTTTTCACTCTCCTCTTTCACTTTCATCAAGAGGCCTTTTAGTTCCTCTTCACTCTCTGCCATAAGGGTGGTGTCATCAGCATATCTGAGGCTATTGATATTTCTCCCAGCAATCTTGATTCCAGCTTGTGCTTCTTCCAGCCCAGTGTTTCTCATGATGTACTCTGCATATAAGTTAAATAAGCAGGGTGACAATATACAGCCTTGACAATATACCTCAGGGTAATGGTACTCACTGAAATAGAGGAATCAGGCCACAGTGCATCCAGAGACAGTGCAGCTTTTCACAATATCCACAGAATATTAATCAGTTTGAGAATATGCATTCTAAATGCCCAGGATGTTACATGACGAACATAAGTCACATTGAATCAAGCTCCTACAGGATAGAAGTTGACGTGTGCCTAGGTATGTATATGGTGTCAAGTAGTATTTATTAGCAGGAGAGATCTCAAAAGAACTTTTCTGAACTAACACATATTGCTGCCTATGTGCCAGGCAATGTTCTAAGTGCTATTCAAATAATAACAGTTCTAATACTCATAACAAGCCTATGAACTGTGGTATTGGAGAAAACTCTTGAGAGTCCCTTGGACTGCAAGGAGATCAAACCAGTTAATCCTAAAGGAAATCAATCCTGAATATCATTGAAAGAACTGATGATGAAGCTGAAGCTCCAATAATTTGGCCACCTGATGCAAAGAGCTGACTCATTAGAAAAGATCCTGATTCTGGGAAAGATTGAAGGCAGGAGGAGAAGGGGACGACAGAGGATGAGATGGCAATGGCATCACTGACTCAATGGACCTGAGTTCGAGCAAGCTCCGGGAGATGGTGAAGGACAAGGAAGCCTGGGATGCTGCAGCCTATGGGGTCACAAAGAGTCGGACACAACTCATCGACAGAACAACGACAAACCCATGAGACAGATAGTATTTTACAGACAGGAAAACAAACACAGAGAAGTTAGGGACTTGCCCGGGGTCTTAAAGCTAACACAACAGTTGAGCATTTGGACCCAGGCAGTCTGGCTCCCAAGCTTGTGCTTTTAATGATTAAGCTATTTTCCTCCCATCCTTAATCAAATACTACTTGTTTCTTTCCTTGCTTGAGGAAGCAGTGACCACCTTCTGAATTTCACTGTGAACAAGGCCTTGTTCCAAGCGACTGAGTGTGGTCCCTAGACCTTGACTTGTTCTGCTGGCATGCAGAGCCAGTTCCTCCTGTTTTCTTCGTGTGCTGGTGTCCTCAGCTCTAAACGGGGATACACAGTTCTTACCTCTCATGAGGTGGTTCGGAGATTAACTTAATATCTGCGAAGCACTTCGATCAGCCTGGCAAACAGTGGTTCTTGATAAATATTTGTTGTCAGTGTTCTCATAAGGACGCGCATACCCATCAAAGTTCATTGGCAGTGGATTTAGTATTTACCAGTCAGGTTACATGAAAGATTAAGAATTTGTCTTTTTAGGCATTTTAGGCCTTCTTTCTTTCCTTAGGATGTAAACATGATTTCAGAAAAACACAAGCATGTTCCCATTGTTTGGTAATACTATCATCACTGTGATAAAAACCCCCGCTTGAATAATTTCTGTGTTAGTAGCTGAATTCCACCTTAGAAGGCATGGTTTGTAGTAGCAGGTGACTTAAGCTTGTAAGGTAGGTAACTCTCAGGCCTTGGTAATTTATCTGCTTGGATTAATACTCTTTAGGAATAAGGTGACAATTTGGATGTTTCTGTATTTTGGTTTATAGAACAAAGTTCTGTCTTAAATAGATGACAGCCTTTCCAATGTTCTTCCTAAATTTGCTTTTCATCTTGGTGAAACCAGTATCCAAGATGGCCTTCAGTTGTTATCTGAACCCAACTAAAGCTCACAGATTTTCTATCCAACTTTTGGTTTCATTTGACAGTAGCACTGGGCCAAACTATAACAAAGAGGATTGGTTTGAAATGACTGGTGAATGGAATCTGTGGTCACTGGGTGCTCCTGAATCACTAAATCAACCTACCCTCGTTAGAGGATATTCATAGACATTCTTACAGTTTTAAACCATGTTATATGTTGTTCAGCCTTTTTGCATAGAAACCATTTAATCCTTTCTTCATATGCTTACTAAATATAATGATTAGACTTCCTATAAAACTATGACTTCAGGTTAGTCTTTTTAATTGCCTTTTTGGCAATTTTAGTGATTTTAATTTAAATAAATAGAAAACCTTATTTATGATCTTTTCATGTCCTCCTGCTATTTTGGCTGAAATGATTGATGCTAAAGGTTGCTTGAACTATGCTATCTGCAAGGTAAAATAACTCCAAAATTTGCCAGGAGTACGATAGCAAACTCTTTGAACCTCTGGACTGTCATAATGTGCTGGCTTTATGGCCCCAGGGAGAGTAACTGGCAACACAATGTGGGATGGTGGGGCTCCATGGCAATTCAGTGGACTAGTGGAAAGAGAAAGGAAAAAAAAATCAGATGATTGTAAATGATGAGTGTCCCTTCTTGTTCCTCCCAGGTGAGCCTTTTTCTCAGGAGGAAATGGAAGAAATGTTGTCTGCTGCAATTGATCCAGAATCGAATTCAATTAATTATAAGGACTACATAACAATGATGGTGATAGATGAGAATTAGACACTCTAAAGACTTGATTTCTAATTGAAAGTATAATTTTAAAGACTGCTCGTCCTTGTTAATTTCACATTTTATTTTATAACTCCTACATATTGCTAATTAATGCCTTGTGACAACTATTTCAAGATATTTTGTTCTTTAAAGGTGATCATCCAGTTTAAAATACAGATCTATTTAGCATGTCTAGCCTAATGGAATGACACATTACATTGCTAATTAAACACATTGCTTTTAAGCTATTCATAAAATATTTAACATTATCCATGGATTATTGTTAATGTTCTACAATAAAACCCAGGTTGCTTTCAAATTAATTAAGCTGATAAAAATGAAGACTGATTAGAAAGACCTAAAGTTTAGCATATGAAGATCTTGGGATGGGGCAGGATGACCACAAATTGAAAATCAGTAGTAATGTGATGACAGCTTATTTTTAAAACAACAAACCCTTCTTCAATCATAGTGGGGAAGGAGAGTCATTGAAATGGATATTAATAATTAATTTCGTGTGGGTGCCAATTTCAAATCTCACTTGAGATGATAGTCACTTAATGTATGTAAAAATTTAAATTGGCTGATCTAGCATGTTACCTGCCACTTATGGCATAGCTAAAGGAGTTGAGATGGTTGACCCTTGAGAAAAGAAGACTGATTGGAAACTGATAATGTGTGAAAGTGGCAGTTCTCTTGCGGTTTTTAGAATATTATAATAGAGTCTAATCTCTGAATAGAATCTGAATTCTATTCAGAATACCTGTCATGAGAATATTATTCTGAATACTGAGTAAGAATATTGAGAAGTTTTATGGTGTGTAAGAGGTACAAATGTTGAAAGAGCAGAATGATGTTATCTGAGTACAAAGAATCACAATGGAAAAGCAAAGGGGGAAGTCAGGTAAAGGAAAATAAGTCATCTTCCATAACCTGTATCATTCTTTCACACACACATACACACTGATCTTTATTTAAAGGTGCTTCACCACTACATGTGCGTGTGTGTGTGTATATATGTATGTATATATATACATATAGACATTTAATGTTGCTTGTGATTATTCCCCCTAGACATGCAGGGGGCTGCTACTCAAGAGACTATTTCTGTTTATTCATTCATGAAACCTTTACTGAGAATTATTAGATAATGTCGGACTTGCCTGGTGGCTCAGTGGTAAAGAATCCATCTGTCAGTGCAGGAGATGCAGGTTCAATCCCTGGGTTGGGAAGATCCCTTTGAGAAGGAAATGGCAATCCACTCCAGTATTCTTGGCTGGGAAATCCCATGGACAGAGGAGCCTGGCAGGCTATAGTCCTTGGGGTTGCAAAAGAGTCAGACGCTAATTAGTGACTGAACAACAACATTAGATAATGTACTAGGAACTGGAGTTGCATGTGAATCGGTCCCTAACTGGTCAGGATTACAGTTTGGTGAGGGAGACCTGCAAGGCAGTCAGCAATCACATTTCAGACAGGGCATGTTCAGGGGATTGTGGAAGTGCCGAAGAGGGCAGCTGGACTCTGCATGGAGTGGGGAACTTTCTCCGAGACAAAAGATTACTTTGAGTAGAGAAGGTTTTCTGGAACAAGTAACATCTCACTTCAAGATAAGTCTTTTACTAAGTGGGCAGCAGGACGCAGGGTATTTCAGAAGAGGAGCAGCAAGAACAAAAACAAAAAAAAAATCCAGAGGTGTCATGAAACACGGAACAGTCTGGAAATTTAAAGTACTAATAGTTCAGTATGTTTGGAATGGAGGAGATCTGGGGACATGAGAGATGAAAGAGGGGTGGCAGTCAGGAGCTGTATCATTAAGGATATTGGGTTGCTGCTGCTAAGTCGCTTCAGTCGTGTCCGACTCTGTGCAACCCCATAGACGGCAGCCCAACAGCCTCCGCCATCCCTGGGATTCTCCAGGCAAGAACACTGGAGTGGATTGCCATTTCCTTCTCCAATGCATAAAAGTGAAAGTGAAGTCGCTCAGTCGTGTCCGACTCTTCGAGATCCCATGGACTGCAGCCTACCAGGCTCCTCCATCCATGGAATTTTCCAGGCAAGAGTACTGGAGTGGGTTGCCATTGCCTTCTTCAGATATTGGGTTAAGTATACAGCTAAGGTTTTAGTGTAAGAGTTTGAACTTTCTTTTGAAGATCATAGAGAAAGATCATTTGTAAGTAAGGAAAATAGACTTGAAGAGTGAGGACTAGAAGTAGGGAGACCAGATGGTAGCTCTTTGGTTGGTGGGAGGAGCGAGATTCGGAAAAGTCAAGCCTGAATGCCAGGTCTGTGGCTTGGACAATGGGTGAATTGTAGTGTCATTCATTCAGAAGGCCAAGAAGCCAGTTGGGGTTGGTAGGCAAAATGATGAGTTTGGCTCTGGACACCAGGGGATTGAGGAGCTAGTGAGATACCCAGGTGGAGACATTCAATAATCAATTGGATCATTAGGAGGAAGAGCTGGGCAGAGACATGAATCTCTGAGTTCTCAGCTTTTAAATAGTAGTTCATGCCTTTGCAAGAAAAGAGAAGAGAGCCCCAGGGAAGCGTGGGGAACACCAGCATTTAAGAGAGGGCAGAGGAAGAGGATCCACAAGACACTGGGAATAAGAAGTCAGAGAGGAGGGCCAGCAGGGCAGAAGCGTCATGAAGCCAAGGTAGGAGAGAAGCACTCGGAGGTAACCAACCCTGTCAAATGTCAGGGAGAGGTCAATTAAAGACGGAAAAATGTCCGTCACAGCAGAGTTCATTGGCAGCCTCTGCTGGGGAAGACTGGGTGAAGCGACAGGGGCAGAGTCCAGTGGGTGGAGGAGCAGGGAGGGAGGAGCAGGAGGAAGGAGAGCACGGAGGACAGTTACTTGGCCGTGACAAGAGGGGAGACGCTGGGCTGGAGAGAGCAGGCTGGGGGAGTTGTTTTTGGAAGGTGGACACAAGCAGGCACATTTATTTTCAAAGGGCTGAGAGCTCGAGGAGAATGGTAAAATTTGGAAATATCTCTTGTGGGAAATGGGTGAAAGAATTGAGAAAGAGCCCATATAAAGATTTCAAGAAATGCGGGAGGATTTTCAGCATCTTGGGCCCAGGAGCAAAAATGATGGATCATTGTATTGATTCAGGATTAAGGTTTGTCATTGGGTGAGATGGAAGCAACTGAAGGTTTGGAGCCCACAAGGCATCTCTGAGTTGTCTTCTCTGAGCCTGTTACCCTTTGTGACCCTGGTCATGACAGAGAAATACGGGCAGGTGGATCAGTCCCAGTCTCTCTATAAATTGGCTTCCCAGGTGTCTCAGTGGTAAAGAATCCACCTGCCAATGCAGGAGACCCCAGGAACGTGGGTTTGATCACTGAGTTGGGAAGATGCCCTGGAGGTGGAAATGGCAACCCACTCCCATCTTCTTGCCTGGAAAATTCTATAGACAGAGGAACTTGGTGGGCTGCAATTCATGGGATCGCAAAGAGTTGGACACGACTGAGCATGCAATCCACATGCATTCTTCGTAAGTGGTAATGTCATATTCTCTTTTGGGGAAGGATGCTTCAGGATTGGGTACCCCCAAGTCTCACCTTCTAGAATACTTTCAGAAGTTCTGACTGATGTCAAATTTCACACCCTGTCTCAAGGAAATTTTATCTCTTTAGTAATTAGAAGAGTTTTATGTATGATTCATTTTTCTATCTTTAGCATTAATTTGTTTTTTATAAGGCCATGAAAAAGTGCAACAGGCTTCCCACAGAAATCTTATTTTATCTCCTAGTTGCAGAATAATTGTAGCATATTTGCAAAAGGAAAAATTTTCTTTATATTCTAACCATTTTGATTCATATTTTACCTCTTTCACTCATCTTAGCCCTCAACATCCAGTTGAAGTCACAATGGCATTTTCTTGGCAAGAAGAGAGCTCGGTCTCTTGTGTAGAAAATTTGCTTGCCCATGTGATTCCAGGCGTGTGCAGGGCCCACCATCTCGGGCCCTGTGGAAACCCAAGTCTGCTCTCAACCCCTCGGGGCTGGGTAAGCTCCATCACTCAGGGCTGGGGTGCAAGCCTGGCATCGGGAGATCCTCTCGCCCTGACCTCGGTTTTGCCTGTGACCTGCTCTGGGTCAGGCACTTCCCTTCTGTGCACCTATGTCTGGAAAATGAAGGGCCCCACTCTAGTTCTCCTTCCACCTTCCAAAAGCAGTGCAGATGGAGTCCCCTTCACATGTACCCAGTGTCCAAGTGTCAAATGGTAAGAGACGAAGAAGAATGTCCAAGATGCCAGGCTGGTTGGGATTTTCACTGGTAGGAATTTTCACTACCATTTCACTGGTAGGATTTTCACTCCATTTTTTTGTGGAATGGAGTGCATTTAGGGCTTTGTCTCCTTCCTTCCTTTCCCTTTTCTAACCACTTCCAGTTAAGAAAGTTACCTTATTTATATAGCCAATTCCCTGTAGAAGATCAGTGTTACTACATTGTCTCTTCTGGGCAGGTTAAGTAGGCAGAGAACCTCCTGGTCACATGTGCCTGCCTCGGGCCAGGTGTGACAGTCTCCTGGGCCTGCACCTACTGAAAGTATAGGTTACCAATCACCTGCTGAGAAGCACATGGGAGCGGGTGCTTGTTAGAAATTTAAACTCCCAGGTCCCATTCCAGACCTCTAGAACAGACCCTCCAGAGGTACAGCCCAGGAACCCACATTTTCACAGACATCCTCAGGGGAGTCTCATGCATGCTAAAGTGTAAGAGCCACTGTCTGAGATAACGAAAGTGAGACTGCTTTAAAGGTTAGAGTGTGACAGAAATTATTATTATTTTAAAAAATATTTATTTATTTGGCTGCATCAGGTTTTTAAAAACAAAAAACTATTTAGCTGTTTTTGGCTGTGCCGAGTCTTTCTTGCTGTGGGCAGGCTATTCTCTAGTAGCAGTACACAGGCTTCTCATTGTGATGCCTGCTCTTGTTGCAGATCACTGACTCTAGGGCAGGTGGGCTCAGTAGTTGTGGCCTGCGGGCTTCATTGCCCCATGGCATGTGGAATCTTCCTGGACCAGAGGTCAAACCTGTGTCCCCTGCATTGGCAGGCATATCCTTAACCACTGGACCATGAGGGAAGTCCGGAAATACAAATTTCAATCACTGAATGGCATCTAGTTGTTGGGATGTACCTTGACTGATTTAACTAATTTCTTTTTTTTTAAATTTATTTATTTTGATTGGAGGCTAATTTACTTTACAATATTGTGGTGGTTTTTGCCATACATGGAATGAGTCGGCCTTGGGTGTACAGGTGTCCCACCATCCTGAGCTCCCTCCCCACCACATCCCTCTGGGTTGTCCTAGTGCACCAGCTTTGCGTTCCCGGCTTCATGCATCAAATTTGCACTGGTCATCTGTTTTACATATGGTAATATACATGTTTCAGTGCTATTCTCTCATATCTTCCCACCCTCGCCTTCTCCCACATAGTCCAAAAGTCTGTTTTTTACATCGTCTCTTTTGCTGTCTTGCATATAGGGTCATCATTACCATCTTTCTAAATTCCATATATATGTGCTAATGTACTGTATTGGTCATTTCTCTTTCTGGCTTACTTCACCCTGTCTAGTAGGCTCCGGTTTCATCCACCTCGTTAGAACTGACTCAAATGTGTTCTTTTTTATGGCTGACTAATATTCTATTGTGTATTTCTTATTCCTGGTTATTTAAATAATTTTCAAATTTTCTCTGTTATAATAAATTGCTATATACCTCCTGGTAGTTAAATCTTTATTATTTGCTTAGAACATATTCCTAGAAGTGGAACTGTTGGATCAACTTTAAAGAGCTAGAGACCTTTTTAAAAGCCTACTGTTAATGTGTTTTCAAGCTATCTCAGAGGAAGATTGTTCTCATATCCCAAACCTCATCAGTATTTTTTTTTGTTTTTAATTTTGCCAAACTGACAGGCAGAAAATAATCTGATTGATTTCTTGAAATTTGCATTCTGTTGATTACTTGAACTTTCTAAAAGTTCATGACCATGTATACTGAAGAATTCAATTGGATTAGCTCAAGGAGGCACCAAATTTGAACCTCACAGATTGTTTCCCATCAGATATAAGAACCCCTCTGGTTGCTATGAAATGGATCCCACGAAACACAGCACTATGGGCAGATCTGAATTTAAGAGGTACACTTTCATTCTGAATGATTATCACTTGGAGAAGGTGACTAGTGAGAATGAGCCACTGTTGCACACAACTATTACAGGAGATGTCATAGACAGTCAAGCAAAAAAATAGGACCTGGGGAAATAAACATGCAAATGAGAAGTGAGGAATGATCACCAAGGCCAGAAGAAGAAGCCAACTGGCCATCTGCTCCACTACTAGCTTCTTGGGATGGGAACATGTTTCGCAATGCAGTTCATTTGATCATTCAGTCAATATTTTTTGAATTCCCACTACATGCCAGACACTGTTCTGGGCACCAGAGGTGCCAAAATAAGTAGGAGACATAGTCCTTGTCCTTGAGAGATTTAATTCTTATGGGAGACAAGTTTACAAGCAAGTAATAGTTGTTCAGCAATGCTAGCAAAGTGCTTTGGTATCAGAGCAGAGAGCAGCCAGCTCTGCTGGTGGAACTCACAGAAAGCTTCCTAGAGGAAGTGATAGGATGAACCACAATGGTTTTTGTGTTCCTATTGGCAGTATTGCTGCAGTCCTGCGTGGGAAAGAATGTTGTGGAATGGGGTGGCTTGAGGCTCATGCTAAAATAGAGTGATAGCATGGCTTAGGGAGAATAATAGGCCTGCTTTTGGATTACAGCTGTGCCAGGTACAGAACACGTGAGTGGGAAAAGTCATTTGATGTGTCTGTACCTCTTGCCCAGTATAAAATGGAGATAATTGTATCTACCTTGTAGATACCCTAGTTGGGTTACCCTGAGCATTAAGGGCTACCTGCCTAGGACTTGATAAGTGGTATCTCCCATTACAAAGCACTCAGCTGGTAAAGAATCTGCCTGCAATTCAGGAGACCTGGGTTCAATCCCTGGGTCAGGAAGATCCCCTGGAGAAGGGAATGGCTACCCACTCCAGTATTCTTGCCTGGAGAATCCCGTGGACAGAAGACCCTGGCAGGTTACAGTGCGTGGGTTGCACAAAGTCGGGACATGACAGAGCAACTAACAGTTTCACTTCTTCACAAGGTTGCTTTGAGGATTAGGGGCTACCTGCCCAGGACTTGATAAGTGGTATCTACCATTACAAAGCACTCAGGAAATATCCCTTGAATGATGAATATAAATATTTCCCCTGTGTTCTCAATCTTTTAAAATTATATAACAAGGCTGTGTCCAGATACTTACAGGATTTCTGGGAATAAGAAAGTCTGTTGGGACTTCCCTGGCAGACCAGTGGTTAAGACTGTGTGCTTCCACTAAGGGCTTGGAAAACTGGTACCAGGAGTGAGACCCATTGAAGAAAAGGTGGAGAGAAGAGTGGTTATGTGTAGCGTGGGCTGCTGGAGGCTGGCAAGAGGGTGACTGCAAAAGAAGTCACATTATTTGTCTAAGATCCATAAAAATAGACATAAGGAGGGAGGGTAGGTTTGGGGATAACACAGAGTAAAAAGAGGCATGGGGCAGTAGACTGAACCTGCAGAGTCAGAAGACAATGACCAATTGGTTTCAAGTGCCTTTATGGGGACGTTAGAATTAAAAGGATGCTTGCTTTGATAGAGAAGGTGGGGACATGAGAGAAGGGTCTATGAATGGGGTGCAACCAAGTTCAGGTAGCTTTGGAACTATCTTTGCAAGGGACTGATCACCAGTTTGTGAAAGTGAAAGTTGCTCAGTGGTGTCTGACTCTTTGCAACCTCATGGACTATGTAGTCATGAAATTCTCCAGACCAGAATACTGGAGTAGGTAGCCTTTCCCTTCTCCCAGGGATCTTCCCAACCCAGGGATCGAACCCAGGTCTTCCGCATTGTGAGCAAATTGTTTTTACTAGCTGAGCCACAAGGGAAGCCCAAGAATACTGGAGTGGGTAGTCTATCCATTCTCCAGCAGATCTTCCCAACCTAGGAATCGAACCGGGGTCTCCTGCATTGCAGGCGGAGCTATCAGAGAAGCCTGATCACCAGTTTAGGTGATTAAAAAAAGGACTACCTGTCCTTTCACAAAGAAATTTCACAAGAAATTTCACAAAAAGACTGGAGTAAATAGACCCCCATGTAGCCACTACCCATTAACATATGGCCAATCATGCTTTATCTATCCCCCTCCACAGTTTTCCTGACCTCAACCTTCACCCATGCTGGATTATTTCAAAACAAATTCTGGGACATCACGTCTGTAAGGGCTTTGATAATATCTTTAACAGATAAGGATCTCCTCTTCTTTTTCCCATACAACCTTGAAACCGTTTTCATAACAAAAAACTTAACAATGATTCTTTAATAACATCTGATACACAAACATTATTCAAATTTCCACAATTGTTTCATAAATGCCATCTTACTAGTGGTTCCAATCAGGATCCAAACAAGGACCATACATTGAGTTTGGTTGATGTGTCTTTTGGTCTCTAACACTCCTGTCCACTTTTGTTCTTGCCATTTATTTTTTGAGAACCCTGGCCATTGGTTCTGAATTGGTTCTATTCCACACATTTTGGGTTTGTCTGATTGCACTTCTGTGGTGTTAAGTGACATGTCCCTCTCTTCCCAGTATTCTCTATAGACCCATTGTTTTATCTAGAGGCTTGATCAAGTTCAAGGTCAGTTTTGTTTTTGCTTTCTTGTAAATCAGCTTCATTGAAGTAGGGCTTCCTTGTAGGAAATAGGGCTTCCCTCAGCTCAGTTGGTAAAGAATCTGCTTACATTGCAGGATACCCCGGTTTGATCCCTGGGTTGGGAAGATCCCCTGGAGAAGGAAATGGCATCCCACTCCAGTACTCTTGCCTGGAGAATCCCATGGAAGAGGAAACTGGCAGGCTACACAGTCCATGGGGTCACAAGAGCGGGACATGACTTAGCAACTAAACCACCACAAATCAGCTTCATTGAAGTGGTGTATTTTTATTGCCTTCCCGCAGGTGGCATGTAATGTCTGCCGTCTCTCTTTTTTTCACTTGCTCAGGTGTCAGGGAATGTTTGACGGGAGGATTCCTACGTGCTGTCTCTCATGAGTCCTTTGTCCCTCTTCAAGCGGAACAGCACGCTGCTCCCAGGGACTGAGGTCATTATGTGAGGCAAGCATGAGTCTCCTTTAGTAAACATTCTCCTTAGGACAAAGCAGCTTAATCTCCTTCCCCTTTCTTGAGATATGGATTGTCTCCTGACCTTGTGGTAACAGTTGCTGTACATTTGGTTTTCTGATCTCTATCATTCCCAAAAGAAGTTTCTTGTACTGCAGCCTATATATACTCATAGAAAAATCATTAAAGCACCTTTGTTCCATGAGAGCTTAGGTCCCCGGGTCTTTTTTGTCTCTCTCTCTCTTTCTCTCTCTCTCTTTCTCTCTTTCACTTTCTTATCGTCGACTCCGCACCACAAGGTTCCGGTCCATTAAAGGACCCCAACACTCAGGTTCAATTGATGTCAATGTAATCCAGCCAAAATAATGTTCCTCATCGACCTTTCCCTAACGCTTGCCTATAAACATGGTTTAGCAGGAGTTGGGAAATGTGATTTTTTAAAACTCCTATAATTCTTTTTTGCATATATATGCTGCAATTCCTTTATTTAGGATAATTTTCCTTCAAGGACCATTTGGCTTCTTTGAAATGCAGTTTGTACTAGCACGGATAGAGCAGTTTGCTTCATTGTTTTAATTTTTCAAAAGTATTCCTTCATTTCTTTTAAAAACATGCACTTTATTTTTCTACCTGTGTGTATGACAGGTGGGGCTTGAAATTGCTTGTGTCCTTATCAGAAGTATAAGCCCCCATTTGGCACCTATGCCAGCCAAGGCTGCATTGGGTAACATTCTTCTTACCTTATAATTTTCTGGCATTTACAGTGTTTGTATTAGCAGTTACATTGCTATTTCTGTCACAGTGAGTCTATCTTTTCTTGAGTGTAGGTGAAAGTGAAGTGTTTGGGTTTGACTTGATTTTATAAAGCTGTTGCAGGTTGATGAAACAGGTCTCAAACATCATAAGGTCACAGGGGAAACGGTGATTTAGAATAACAGCTTATATAAATTATAATAGCACAGCAAGAATTCATACTAATTCTGAGTACAATTCTTCCCAACTAAACACATTAATCAACTAATACATACAATATATTTTTATATTTATCAATAATATATTTAAATTGTATGTGAAAATAATATATACTAAAAAGAAAATCACTCACACAACTCATACTTGCAAATTATCATTACTGTCATTCTTCCATTTTAAATTTGGCCTTTTGACAACACATGTTGGTTACCACTGAGTTTGGAGTTGTAAACCAGGTAGAGATTCAAGTTAATTTCTGTAAAAATCAGGATTAACCAGATAAGTTAAAATCTCTCTAGTGATTAAGAATTCATATGCCTTAGGAAACAGAACTACTTCCAAACAGTGGTAACCTAACTCCAGAGAAAGACTGCATTTCTAATTCCCTGATGGACATTCTCCTAATACATGGCTAAGATCCAAGGCTCTAGTCCCGAGAGCAATGAAGCACTGGTGAAGGTGAGTGGGCAGGGTCAATTCTACCTACAGAGAGAAGTGGGCCCCATGGGCCTAAAAGGCACAGTCAGTAACTGAAAACCATTCTGGGAGGAAGGTGACCGGGGAGTCATTCCACCATGTCCACAAGCGGATATGGACACTGTGAGACCTATGAGGTGCCATGCAGGGAAGGTCAGCACAGGGGGTTTTATTGGCTTGAGGTACTTACAAGTTGCAGAAGTGGAGGTGGAGCCAAGAGTCAAGATGTGGAAAAAGAAATGTGTGTGCATTCAGGTAACAGACTTTATGGTGCCAAGTGGCCATCAAGCTGTTCCCCAGACTACGCTCTCTGAGACTGCACACTGCATCCCATCAGCAACCCCCTGATTAATCAACATGAAATCAAAGGCTGCTCCAGATCTATACAACTCTTCTTCAAGTTCCCACCCCACCCCTGGGCCTTCTGTTCTGATTGGAGGACCTGGCCTCTTATTTTACAGAAAACGTACACCCTTAGGCTTGCATCCTCTTCAGTCTCCTTCGTCAAAGACCAAATGGCACCTTTAAGATCCAGGGTCAGAAGGTGCAGCTGCCAGGCAGAGTGTCCTGGAGTGTCTGCTCTGTGGGTTTGGCCCCAGCTCCTGCCTCCACACTGCCCTCTCCTGGCTCTCAGGCCTTCCAGTTCTCTCTGCCCCTCCCCCGACTCCACAGGCTCCCCAAAGTGAAAAGTGAAAGTGTTAGTTGCTCAGACGTGTCTGACACTTTGTGACCCTCTGGGCTGTAGCCCTCCAGGGTCCTCTGTCCATGGGATTCTCCAGGAAAGAATACTGGAATGGGTAACCATTCTCTTCTCCAGCGGATCTTCCTGACTCGGAGATCAAACCTGGGTCTCCCCATTGCAGGCCGATTCTTTACCATCTGAGCCGCCAGGGCAGCCCTCAGGCTCCCAAAGCATCCCTTTAATTCAGGACGCTCTCCATTACCACCCCGTGCCAGCCCAAGTTTCCCCTGCGTGAAATCAGTCAGTGTGCAGTCCTCTTAATATCTAAATTTACCTTTGTGTTCACGCATCCCAGCCTCCTAATCTCTGCTTTCAGACATCCCCACCCTCTTCAAAACCAGCTTCCTTCTGTGCAGTTGTCCCCACTCCCAGCTGCCTCACTGCTGACCTTTCGCTGTCAAATATTCTCTTTATTCTTTTGTCTTTACCTTTATCCGTGTGTGTATTTCTCTCAGACCATAATCTTATTCAGGTCTACCCTGTCTTTTTAAAAGACACTTTCCCTCATGTACACACAGTTCTGTGTAAGATGGATAACCAACAAGGACCCACTGTGCAGCACGTGGAACTCTGCTCACTGTCATGTGGCAGCCTGGATGGGAGGGGAGTTGGAGAATGGATCCATGTATTTGTATGGCTGAGTCCCTTCGCTGCTCACCTGCAACGACCACAACATTGTTAATCAACTATACCCCAATATAAAATAAAAAGTTTAAAGTTTTCAAAAAACAAACCAAACTGACGCTTTCCCTTCCCTTAGATGTGTTCCCCTTCCTATCCCCCACCCCCACTCCTCTGGGTCCATGGTCTGTCTCTCTCTCCATCCCATCACGCCCACCAATTGGAAAGAAGGTTCCATCCTCTCTGAGCTCACATCCACCCTTCCCTCTGCCTCGCAGGCTCCCACAGTTTGCTTTTCGCCTTCATCACTCTGCTCAAGCTGCTGCCGAGATCACCACCAACACAGCAGCTGCCAATGCTGGTAACTTTGTTCCAGGCCTTAACCAATTTGAATTCACTGCACTGTTTCATGCTTGGTGGATTCAAAGACATACTTTTGACTGATTCTCTCCTTTCTTGTTGATGACTTACTGTCTCTTACCTCTGACTGGTGCCTCTTTTTATTCCTATCCTTAAATATTAGCGTCCCCAGGATGCTAGTCTTAGCTTTTCTTCCTTTGTCCTCTCTCCATGTGGCCTCATTCATCCCTATGGTCTCATCTACCACTTCCAAGCTGAAAACTTGCAGTTGTAAACCTCGAGATCCAACCTGTCACCAAGGCTTTCACCAGTGAATGTCCTGCAGGTCCCTCATGCAGTGAAACCTGCAAGAGGAGGCTCTTCCTCATCTCTTGTTGGCCCAACCTAGTGACATGCATCAGTCAGTAAAGACCTGCCTCACTGTGTCCGAAGTGTCGCTTCCACTCTACCCCTATAATACTCACAACCTCCTTCCTCAGTTACTGCAGGGATCTCCCAACTCTCTGCCTCTAGCTCCACTCAGTCTGATCCATTCTCCCCTTGCTTCAGGAAGCATCTTTCTAAACAGATAAGGTCATGGCACACATCTTAGTATAGGTTTTGTTAAAAAGTGGCCCTGAGATAAGGATTCTGGTTCTTGGTTGATTTGGGAGGTAATCTCAGGAAATGGTACCATGGGAATAGGGAAGTGAGATGGGGAAGGGAAGCCTGCTAGTAAGGGATGTGTTATCAAGCCAGGTACCAATGTGAGTAACAGGAATGTGAGTCCTGCTGGGGAACCAGTGGAGTCACTGTGGAATACATGCTTCAGATTTATCCTACCCGAGGGGTGAGAGAGCAGGGGTATTTATATTCCAACTCTCATCAGGCTTGGTTGGGATCAAGGAGAGGTGCCAGTACTGTAGCAGTGGACGGCCGTCCTGCAGTGCTTGGGGGAAGGGAGCCTGTGAAGCCCTCAGACATGGAAGTCAGACCAGTTACTGAAATGGGAGGCTTTTCCAGTAGTCATGTATGGATGTGAGAGTTGGACCATAAAGAAGGCTGAGTGCCAAAGAATTGACGCTTTTGAACTGTGGTGTTAGAAAAGACTCTTGAGAGTCCCTTGGACAGCAAGGAGATCAAACCAGTCCATCTGAAAGGCAATCAACCTTGACTATTCACTGGAGGACTGATGCTGAAGCTGAAGCTCCAATGCTTTGGCCACCTGATGTTGGGAAAGATTGAAGGCAGGAGGAGAAGGGGATGACAGAGGACAAGATGGTTAGATGGCATCACCGGCTCAATGGACATGAGTCTGAGCAAATTCTGGGAAATTGTGAAGGACAGGGAAGCCTGGTGTGCTGCAGTCCATGGGGTTGCAAAGAGTTGGACATGACTAAGCAACTGAACAGCAAGATGGGGCAATGTGAGGGGCACAGGTAATGTCTCCTCATCACCCTCCTGATTAAACCCTCCACAGGTCCCCAGTGCCCACAGATAGCCTTTCCAGCCTCCTGTCCTGCTCTCTCCTGGCAAGACCGTCCATGTACACTGGTGGCAATGCAAGACCTCTTGTGCTTCCATGCCTTTACATGTGTTGTTCTTGCCTCCACATGAGCCTTCTCTTTTAAACATGTATTGAGCATGGGTCATTTATTTATGTTAGTTTATTTAATGTAACCCTTATAATAACTTTACACATTGACTTTAAAAAATTATTATCTCCTTTCTGTAGATAAGGAAATTGAGGCTCAGAGAGGTTAACTAATAAGCTTATTGGCACACAGCTAGCAGTGACAGGGCCGTGTTCTGACATCCAGGTTCCTCTGCTCCAAAGTCTGTGTCGTGGGTTAACCACTACGATGAACTGCCTCATGCTTTTGGACTCTGCTCACAGTGGTGACCTGTCCTTACTCCTTCTAACCCCACTAAATGTTCTCTTCTTAGCTTCCCATGGTGTGCTGTACCTTTTTATATATATGCTTTTTTATAGCAGGTGTCATTTTGTAGCACAATTATTTATTCATTCATCTGACTTGCCTTTTAGTCTGTGAGTCCCTCGTGTTTCATCTTGAATGCCTGGCCCATTGCATAACTTGGACTAAAGGCCTTTATTAACTTTTAAAATTACAGTTAAGCTGAATTAATATTAAAATTGGACTTTCATTTTAATATCATGCACACAAACACCAAGGAAGGAAACTTCTTTAAAAAAAAATAGAGGCCTGTTTTGACTCTTCTGGACACGTTTTGCTGGGCAGGAAAGAAGCACAATAACCCTACTGGTGCAAGGTTTGTGTCCTCTGGAAAGCCCCTGAAATATTAAGTGTCTTTCAATCTAGATGGGGTTTCCCCTGGGGACAGAGGCAAAACCCTTACTCACATCAAGGGAGTCTATTTTCTTCTTAGTTTATGTATTGAAGACCAAAACATTAAAAAAAAAAAATTCCTTAAAGCTCTTAAGCTCTGTGATTCAGAGTGTGTTTTTAAAAATCGTGGTAAAAAATCACATAACATAAAATTACCATCTTAGCTATTTTAAGTGTACAGTTAAGTATATTTACAATGTTATAAAACAGATTTCCCAAACATTTTCATCTTGTATATCTGAAATGGTATGAAAAGTGAAAGTGTTAGTTGCTCCACCCTGTCCAACTCTTTGCAATCCTTTAAATAACAACTCGCCTTTCTCCCTGCCCTAGCCCCTGGTAACCACCATTCTCCTTTTGCTTCTGTAAATGTGTCTACTCTAGATAACTCATGTAAGTGAAATCATACATTATTTGTCTTTTTGTGACTGGATTATTTCACTTAGCATGGTATCCTTGAGGTTTATCTGTGTCATAACATATGTCAGAATTTCCTTCCTTTTCCAGGCTGAATAATACTCCATTACATGTACATATCATACTTTTTTTTTTTTAATCTGTTCATCTTGGTTGGGCTTCCCTGGTGTCTCAGTGATAAAGAATCTGCCTGCCAAGCAGGAGACAGAGATTCGATCCCTGGGTCAGGAAGATCCCTTGGAGAGAGAAATGGCAACCCTCTCTAGTATTCTTGCCTGGAGAATCCCATGACAGAGGAGCCTGGTGGGTTATAGTCTGTGGGGTCACAAATAGTCACAATTTAGCAACAAAACAACAACAACTTGGTTGCTTCCAGCTTTAGTCTATTGAGAATCATCCTGCTAACAATGTGAATATGCAAATATTTCTTCAAGAGCCTGTTTTCAGTCCTTTCTGACATATACCCAGAAATGGACTACTGGATCGTATGATAGTTCTGTCTGTAATGTTTTGAGGAACTGCCATACTGTTTTCCATGGTGATTGTACCATTTTACATCCCACCAATAATGCACAGGGCTTCCAATTTTTTTACATCCTTGTTGACACTTGTTTTATGGTTTTTTGATAGTTGCCATTCTAACGAGTGTTTTTATTTGCATTTCCTTAATGATTAGTGATGCTGACCATCTTTCTACATGCTTCTTGACCACTTATATATTGTCTTTTGGAGAAATATCTATTCAAGTCCTTTGCTTATTTAAAAATTGGATTATTTGATTTTTTTTGAGTTGTAGGAGTTCTTTGTATAGTCTGAATATTAACCTCTTATCAAATATTCGATTTGCAAATATTATCTCCCATTTTGTAGGCTGTCTTTCCCACCGCTGATTTTGATGCACAGAAGTTTTAAAGCTTGATACAGTTGTACTTGTCTCTCTTTGCCTTTGTTTCCTGTCCTGGGAATGTTGACAGGACGTGTTTGAGTCAGGCTGGCCGGTGGCTTGTGGTCACAGAAAGGCAAGACGAGGAAGTGTCAGTGGACTACTCACCCTCCAGAGCTCTGCCATCTTAAAGGTGTATTGAATTCACATGGCCAAAGGGGTTTAAGGTTTTAGTGTGGACCTTCCATCCATCCTAAAATGGGAGGGAGACAGCTTCTCTCTGGGAAGAAACTTCCACCCAGGTCCACTGTAATAGACTACCGTATGGAGAGTTGAGAAAACGATACTTTTCTCTTTAATAAAAACAACAGAAAAGAACCGCATGTGCAGACTTGTAAAAACCAGACGACACAGTCAAATACTGAACCTGCTAATAAATATATCCTAGGAAAACAAAGACCAAAAAACACAGACTTTGCTGCTAAAAATTAACTTTATAATTTACTCTCTGGCAACGGGGGATAATGAGAAAGCAGCAAAAACATAAGGAAGGCAGAAGGGAGACGGCCCTCCCCCTCTTTCTTCGCCCTTTCCTGGTTGGGTGTCTGGCACTCGTGTGCACTGCACTGAGACCACCAAGTGCGTGCGGGTGGGTCGGTGCCGGGAGCTGAGGGTAACCTGCAGAGGACAGAAGTGCCCGAGCCTCTGTCCACCTGTGGACCGCAGGACAGAGTGCAGAAGAAAAGCTTGGGCCTCACGCCCTTGGTCTCCCATGAGTCATTTGTGGAAAAGGATGTATCTTCGAACAATTTCTTTGCAGTGCACTTGGACTTTTCTAGGGCTGCGAAAAGCAAGACTAATGAAGGCTACATGAATCATATAGTCTCGTGATTTCTATTTTGGCTTCCTTACCTCTGGAAAATATTTCCAGTGCCTACTTTCTTTGTCCCTTTTCTCTCCACTTTGATAAAAGATAGCTTTTCCTGCCTGACTTTGAAATTTCCTGAAAAAACAACATGCTCCCTCTTGTACCTGAGCTCATTTAAGGGAACACAGACGGGACTTCCTGAGAGCCTTGGGGCCCGCCTGCTGATCTGAAGGGTTTGACTAGCATTGCTTTAAATGGATGATCTTTATTGCTTTAATTATTTCCTTTAAGGTCATCTTTAAGATTATGGGAGTTTTAAAGAGATATCTGTAGCTGGGTGAGAGAAGCTTACTGAAATTTGTGTGTGTTCATTTAGAGAAAAGTGTGAAAGCATGTGATTTTTAAACTTCTTTATACCTTTTTTTTTTTTTTTTTTTTACTGTGGTAAAATGTACGTAACACAAAATTCACCATTTTAACCAGTTTATGCATACAGTTCAGTGGCACTGGGTACCTTCACATTGTTGTGTAACCATCTCCAGTTCAGTTCAGTTGCTCAGTCATGTCCCACTCTTTGCGACCCCATGAATCGCAGCACACCAGGCCTCCCTGTCTATCACCAACTCCCGGAGTCTACCCAAACCCATGCCCATTGAGTCGGTGATGCCATCCAGCCATCTCATCCTCGGTTGTCCCCTTCTCCTCCTGCCCCCAATCCCTCCCAGCATCAGGGTCTTTTCCAATGAGTCAACTCTTCACATGAGGGGGCCAAAGTACTGGAGTTTCAGCTTCAGCATCAGTCCTTCCAGCGAACACCCAGGACTGATCTCCTTTAGAATGGACTGGTTGGATCTCCTCGCAGTCCAAGGGACTCTTAAGAGTCTTCTCCAACACCATAGTTCAAAAGCATCAATTTTTCGGTGCTCAGCTTTCTTCACAGTCCAACTCTCACATCCATATATGACCACTGGAAAGACCATAGCCTTGACCAGACGGACCTTTGTTGGCAAAGTAATGTCTCTGCTTTTTAATATGCTATCTAGGTTGGTCATAACTTTCCTTCCAAGGAGTAAGCGTCTTTTAATTTCATGGCTGCAGTCACCATCTGCAGTGATTTTGGAGCCCACAAAAATAAAAGTCTGACACTGTTTCCACTGTTTCCCCATCTATTTCCCATGAAGTGATGGGACCAGATGCCATGATCTTAGTTTTCTGAATGTTGAGCTTTAGGCCAACTTTTCACTGTCCTCTTTCACTTTCATCAAGAGGCTTTTTAGTTCCTCTTCACTTTCGGCCATAAGGGTAGTGTCATCAGCGTATCTGAGGTTATTGATATTTCTCCTGGCAATCTTGATTCCAGCTTGTGCTTCATCCAGCCCAAGGTTTCTCATGATGTACTCTGCATATAAGTTAAATAAGCATGGTGACAGTATACAGCCTTGACGTACTTCATTCCCGATTTGGAACCAGTCTGTTGTTCCATGTTCAGTTCTAACTGTTGCTTCCTGACCTGCCTACAGATTTCTCAAGAGGCAGGTCAAGTGGTCTGGTATTCCCATCTCTTTCAGAATTTTCCACAGTTTATTGTGATCCACACAGTCAAAGCCTTTGGCATAGTCAATAAAGCAGAAATAGATGTTTTTCTGGAACTCTCTTGTTTTTTCAATGATCCAGTGGATATTGGCAATTTGATCTCTGGTTCCTCTGCCTTTTCTAAAACCAGCTTGAACGTCTGGAAGTTCACAGTTCATGTATTGCTGAAGCCTGGCTTGGAGAATTTTGAGCATTACTTTACTAGCGTGTGAGATGAGTGCAGTTGTGTGGTAGTTTGAGCATTCTTTGGGATTGCCTTTCTTAGGGGTTAGAATGAAAACTGACCTTTTCCAGTCCTGTGGCCACTGCTGAGTTTTCCAAATTTGCTGGCATACTGAGTGCAGCATTTTCACAGCATCATCTTTCAGGATTTGAAATAGCTCAACTGGAATTCCATCACATCCACTAGCTTTGTTCATTGTGATGCTTTCTAAGGCCCACTTGACTTCACATTCCAGGATGTCTGGCTCTAGGTGAGTGATCACACCATTGTGATTATCTGGGTTGTGAAGATCTCTTTTGTACAGTTCTTCTGTGTATTCTTGCCACCTCTTCTTAATATCTTCCGCTTCTGTTAGATCCATACCATTTCTGTCCTTTATCAAACCCGTCTTTGCGTGAAATGTTCCCTTGGTATCTCTAATTTTCTTGAAGAGATCTCTAGTCTCTCCCATTCTGTTGTTTTCCTCTATTTCTTTGCATTGATCGCTGAGGAAGGCTTTCCTATCTCTCCTGGCTATTCTTTGGAACTCTGCATTCAAATGGGAATATCTTTCCTTTTCTCCTTTGCCTTTCTCTTCTCTTCTTTTCACAGCTATTTGTAAGGCCTCCTCAGGCAACCATTTTGCCTTTTTGCATTTCTTTTCCATGGGGATGGTCTTGATCCCTGTCTCCTGTATGGTGTCACGAACCTCCGTCCATAGTTCATCAGGCTCTCTGTCTATCAGATCTAGTCCCTTAAATCTATTTCTCACTTCCACTGTATAGTCATAAGGGATTTGATTTAGGTCATACCTGAATGGTCTAGTGGTTTTCCCTACTTTCTTCAATTGAAGTCTAAATTTGGCAATAAGGAATTCACGATCTGAGCCACAGTCAGCTCCCAGTCTTGTTTTTGCTGACTGTTTAGAGCTTCTCCATCTTTGGCTGCAAAGAATATAATCAATCTGATTTTGGTGTTGACCATCTGGTGATGTCTATGTGTAGAGTGTTCTCTTGTGTTGTTGGAAAAGGGTGTTTGCTGTGACCAGTGCATCATTCTCTTGGCAGAACTATATTAGCCTTTGCCCTGCTTCATTCTGTACTCCAGGCCAAATTTGCTTGTTACTCCAGGTGTTTCTTGACTTCCTACTTTTGCATTCCAGTCCCCTATAATGAAAAGGACATCTTTTTGGGGTGTTAGTTCTAAAAGGTCTTGTAGGTCTTCATGGAACCGTTCAACTTCAGCTTCTTCAGCATTACTGGTTGGGGTATAGGCTTGGATTACCGTGCTATTGAATGGTTTGCCTTGGAAATGAACAGAGATCATTCTGTTGTTTTTGAGATTGCATCCAAGTACTGCATTTCAAACTCTTTTATTGACCATGATGGCTACTTCATTTCTTCTAAGGGATTCCTGCCCACAGTAGTAGATATAATGGTCATCTGAGTTAAATTCACCCATTCCAGACCATTTTAGTTCTCTGATTCCTAGAATGTCGACATTCACTCTTGCCATCTCCTGTTTGACCACTTCCAATTTGCCTTGATTCATGGACCTAACATTCCAGGTTCCTATGCAATATTGCTCTTTACAGCATCAGACCTTGCTTCTATCACCAGTCCCATCCACAACTGGGTATTGTTTTTGCTTTGGCTCCATCCCTTCATTCTTTCTGGAGTTATTTCTCCACTGATCTCCAGTAGCATACTGGGTACCTACCGACCTGGGGAGTTCCTCTTTCAGTATCCTATCATTTTGCCTTCTCATACTGTTCATGGGGTTCTCAAGGCAAGAATATTGAAGTGGTTTGCCATTCCCTTCTCCAGTGGACCACATTCTGTCAGACCTCTCCACCATGACCCGACCATCTTGGCTGGCCCCACACGGCATGGCTTAGTTTCATTGAGTTAGACAAGGCTGTGGTCCGTACGATCAGATTGGCCAGTTTTCTGTGATTATGGTTTTAGTGTGTCTGCCCTCTGGTGCCCTCTCGTAACACCTACTGTCTTACTTGGGTTTCTCTTACCTTGGACGTGGGGTATCTCTTCACGGCTGCTCCAGCAAAGCGCAGCCGCTGCTCCTTACCTTGGTCGAGCGGTATCTTCTCACGGCCGCCCCTCCTGACCTTGAACGTGGAGTAGCTCCTCTCAGCCCTCCTGTGCCCGCGCAGCAGCCGCTCCTTGGAGGTGGGGTTGCTCCTCTTGGCCGCTGCCCCTGACCTCGGGCGTGGGGAAGCTCCTCTGTGCCGCTCCTGCGCTGTCGCAGCCTGGCGCTCTCAGTCACTACCCCTGACCTTAGACGAGGAGTAGCTTCTCACGGCCACACTTCAGAAGTTTATCACTCTAAACTGAAGCTCTGTACCCATGAAACAGTAACTTTCCGTCCTCACTGTGCACTTTTTTTGAACATGAATTTTATAACAAAGGCTCAGATTTTGAAAAATGGGATACAGTTTCCTTCATCCTTAAATAATGTTTGCTCATCATGCTGTGTTTTCAAGACTATTTTTCCCATGCAGTCTCCCCCACCCTTGAAAAGAACATCACAGTGTCTTATAAGTCAGCTAAATGAGACACAGTTGAAATGCTAGTTTTATGAGGTTTCAAGGTACTTCTCCGTAAAGATTCTGAGAAAGCTATTAAGAATGTATCTAGGGACCTCCTTTGTGGTCCAGAGGTTAAGATTCTGCACTTCCAATGCAGGGAACACTGGTTCAATCCCTGATTGAGAAACTAGAAGCCCACAGGCCATGTATCATGGCCAAAAAAAAAAAAAGAATGTACCTAGAATTCTGGAGCAGTAATGCAGCTCCTTGAGGAAAAATGCAACAGAAAGAGGACATTCCGTTTAGAGCTGGCCTCTGAAAACATGGTGGTTTCCAGTCTAAAATTAACATGCCAGTAATGAACATGCAATATGAACATTAATACATTCCGATTAATGTTCTGGATTATTAGCATACTAATCAACCCTGAATATTCACTGGAAGGACTGATGCTGAAGCTGAAGCTCCAGTACTTTGGCCACTTGATGCAAAGAACTGACTCATTGGAAAAGACCCTGATGCTGTGAAAGATTGAGGGCAGGAGGAGAAGGGGGCCAGAGAATGAGATGGCTGGATGGCATCACTGACTCAATGGACATGAGTTTGAGCAAGCTCCAGCAGATAGTGAAGGGCAGGGAAGCCTGGCATGCTGCAGTCCATGGGGTCACAAAGAGTTGGACACAACTGAGCAACTGAACAACAACAACAAAAATAACAATAATGGCATTGAGACCCAACAGTCTGAGCATTAACCACATGCTAGATACCATGCTAGGCGCTTTTCTCACAAGACCCTACACTTGGTTAGTGTTATTATCTCCATCTTACAGTGGGATAGACTGACACGTAGAGATGAAGGGCATGGTACTAAGAAGGGATGAAATGGGGATTCCAACCTAAATCTATCTGATTTCAGGGTCCAAGCTTATGGTCATCATCACTGTTAGGCCAACCATTGGCATTATCTCCATCTTACAGTGGGATAGGCTGACACATAAAGATGAAGGGCATGGTACTAAGAAGGGATGAAATGGGGATTCCAACCTAAATCTATCTGATTTCAGGGTCCAAGCTTCTGGTCATCATCACTGTTAGGCCAACCATTGGCACACCATTTTATCATTCGGGATGTCTAGTTTGGAAAGAAAAGAGAGTTGATTTTGCACTTTTTTTTTTCATTGAAGTGAAAATGAAACAGGAGCAATTTATTAGAAGAACATCCGAAAAGATGACATAAGGTTTTGTATAAGGCAATCCCTGCTCTCACCTACCAAGTGCCTTACCGGTCTGCATGTCAGAGTTCTTTTTAAAAAGTGTCTTCTGAGGCTGTCTGCAGGTCCTTTGCTGTACACCTTTCCTGTGGGAGTCACCACGCAAAGCTCAGTGGTCGGCCAGAGGCCCATTTGCGCCATTCTTATTCAAGAGGGAATTCAGTGATGCTTAAAGAGCATGCCTGATTGGAAGGTAGTCTATGGCAGAGCTTTTGTTTCTTAGAAGTTCATTAAAGGGAAATGCTATCACTCAACTAATTTAAGTTATTATTTTTTTTTAAAAATTGTTTCCCACTGTTTAGGAGGAGAGTTACTTCCTGGATCCTCAGGAGTGGCTGTTACATCTGGGAAGGCAGTTCTCACAAGTGATTTGAGGGGTGTGTTCTTCAGTGGAGCAGTGTGGTGGGCAGGGCCTGGTGACAACTGGTGTATCATTCTCAGCCTGCGGTTTGCCACCTTGGATGTGTGTATCTCAGTCAATCTTTCAGTCACTCATTCATTTTTTTGTACATCAGTGAGCCCCTTCCTTGAGTGAGGCACACCAAGTTATGTAGTGGGCCTTAAAGATGCATCTGCAGAGCCTGCCCACATAGGGCTTGCTGTGTAGTGAAGAGGACAGACGTGTGACCAGGTGAATCACAGCGCTGATGGCCAATGCCACGGTCAAGTGATGGTCAAAGAGCTGCTGGAGCACAGAAGACAGCAGCAACCCCGGCTTGGGGAGTCTAGGAATTAGGGGGTGACATCTGAGCTGTGTTTTAATGGATAAGTAGGAGGTTGCCAGCCAAATGGTGGGAAGGGGAGGTTGTTTCAGGTAGAGATGGAACATGCAGAGGCACAGAACTTCTGGAGCCAGCCAGCTTGCCTGCATGCTGCTTTGCTTTAGTCGTGTCTGACTCTGTGTGACCCTATGGACTATAGCACTCCAGGCCCCTCTGTCCATGGCGTTCTCCAGGCAAGAATACTGGAGTGGGTAGCCATGACCTCCTCCAGGGGATCTTCCTGACCCAGAGATCGAACCCACGTCTCTTAAGTCTACCTGCATTGGTAGGTGGGTTCTTTACCACTAGCGCCAGCTGGGAAGCTCCAAACAGGTGCAAGCCTCAAACAAGGGCAGAAGAGAGTGCCTGGGTTTCTTGTTTCTATTTTGTACCATAAATACAAAATCTTTATTTATATTTTTCTAGAGCTTTCAGCCTCCTTAAATATTTGGCTAAAATCTTTCTTTGTCTTAATCTATAGACACAAAGATTCATGTTGTCAAAATAGCATGAAGGCTGGTCTTGTAGAAATATTTTATCAACTAAATATCAATACACGGATGAACTGTATAATATCCTGGCTCTTTAGCTCTTTATTGTGTGCAGGGTGGTAGAAAGTATTTGTTTTTATCTCTTTTCTTGTGGCTAATACTTACAAAGGCAGCAATGATCTTATCTGACGTTCAGAAATATCCATGGAAAAGCCTCTAAGCTCTGTAAAGAAAATTGCTCTTTTTCTTCATTCTTTTTTTAAAAACCAGTTTTGAGAGGCTCCCAAAGATACCCAGTGTGAAGCAATTTGCACAGAACTTGTTGTCACTGAATCTGGTTTCCTTTTATTGGTAAATGATAACAGCAAGACTAAAGCACATCTGCATAGTTTTAAATATGTCTCAAATGGGAGATAACGACTACCAGGCAGGGAGTGGTTACTCAAGCAGAAGCCACAGTTATGGCACGCAGGAATGAGCAAAATTTGAATAATTTTGAAACAATGAGGTGGGCTGCACTGCTCCATATTTACATTATATAGGCAGGTTAAAGATCCTAAATGTAAAAAATATCCACCATTTGCCATGGGAAATAGATGAGACGGGAATTAGAACAAACTATGAATCTGCCTGCCAGTGCAGGAGATGTGAGTTCGATCCCTGGGTTGGGAAGATCCCCTGGAGGAGGGCATGGCAACCCACTCCAGTACCCTTGCCTGGAGAATCCCACGGACAGAGGAGCCAGGCGGGCTACAGTCCACGAGGGGCAAAGAGTCGGACACGGCTGAGCGACAGAGCAGCAGGAGCCCTCCCAGGAAGGCATCAGTAAATCTTGACGGAAAGAAAAGGGGCTGAGAACAATGTGTGGCAGGTGGACTGGGCTGGACTGCTGAGGCAGTGAGGTTTCCTGCTTCCCCTCCAGCTTCCTCTGGAGAACTGGGAGCATCCTACTTACCACCTTCAGGGCTTCTTAGGAACCTTTGATTTATAGCAGATATTGTACAAAGAGAAAATTGTGCCTGCCTAGGGCCAGCTGACCAGCTCCTCAGCTGCGAGAGGGGCCGGATTCACTAAGTCAGTGAGGAGCTGGGCCCAGGCGGTGGAGAGCTCGATGCTGTCAGGTTACTGCTGGCTGTGAGGTGCTGGCTGAGCCTGACGCGCGCTTTCGGTCAGTGTGTGGGGTGGGAAAATTCCAGGTTGCCAAAACCATTAATATTCCAATTTTTTCCTCATTTCATTTGCCTGGTAGGTTTTTGCTCATACTCTATTTTCAACATTACTTATTTTGTTTTGGGTGCGTCTCTTGCATAGTCAGGCGGTGATGGTGACATTTCCAGCGATTGCTATGATTTTCCATTTTACATACAGAGACATCTGTCACTTAGGGCATCACATGAAAAGCGTCCAAGCTAGTTTCTGGGATGGGATGGCCCCTAGAGACTGATACATGAACTGTGTGGAGTAATGAGTCTGGGTGGATTACAGGCTAAGGGCAAGCCTGGGCCTGGCCAACTTGACTTGCAGCCAACTTAACTGAACTCCAATGGGCTTCCCAGGTGGCACAGCAGAAAAGAACCTGTCTGTTAGTGCAGGAGACTCAGGTTCGATCCTGGGGCAGGAAGGTCCACTGGAATAGGAAATGGCAACCCGCTCCAGTATCCCTGCCTTGAAAATTCCATGGACAAAAGAGCCTGGTGGCCTATCGTCCACGGGGTCTCAAAGAGTTGGACACAGCGGAGCACACGCGCGCGCACACACACACACACACACACACACACACACACACAAACTCCAAAACAACACGGCACCTGACCTTCCACAGAAACCAAATTGTGGATGTGTTCACAGGAATAATATTAATGTGGCTCAAACTTGGGTTTGTCAAGTATAGACTTACATGTTCGAAATATTTAAGGCAACACAAATCAAAATTAATTTTGTCAGTTACATTTTTTATTTAGTCTTGAAAGCTTTATAGATTTGTTTTAGTTATCATGAAACCCATACAAGTATTTCATAAGCAGAATTTCCAGGAGGTTTTATGCCCCTTTTTATAAACCTCTGATGAAAAAACAAATAACATAATGGGGAAATAGGTGTAGTTTGTACACTTTGTGTGTGCTCTCAGACATTATCGCCTGACTATAGATGTGATCTTTGCTGCTCCGAGTTACAGAAAGCTCATCCCATAAAAAGGAATTAATTGGCTTGTATAACTGAACAGTCTAATAGTAGACAAAGGTGTAGATGCAGCTTGGTCCATGGCTCATATGTCAGAATTACTGTCTAAGTCTTGGTTCTCTTTCTTTGCGTTAGCTCCATATTCAAACCACCTCCTCTTAAGATGGCTGAAGGCAGTTCCTGGACTTTCCCTTGCAGAGATACAGCATCGGGAAACACTGTTTCCATCCCCTGTTTTGACTTTATTCTGACTTGACACTCTAAGTTCATCTTGGGACCAACACTGAGGAGCTTAGTTCTGGGCCAATACCCCGCCCCTATAACCAGAGGCTTTCCATGCAGGATATGGACTATGTCAGTGAGAGGTACATATCTGAACAAAACCAGAGACTTCGGAGGCTGGGAGGAAATTGGCAAATATCTCTAGAGTTCCCATGCCTCTAACGGGAGGAAAACCAGCAGGTTCTGTCTTTGGCACCACCTACCACAGGTCCCTGGTGGCTCAGATGGTAAAGCATCTGCCTACAATGCGGGAGACCTGGGTTCAATCCCTGGTCAGGAAGATCCTCTGGAGAAGGAAATGGCAACCCAGTCCAGTACTCTTGCCTGAAAAATCCCATGGATAGAGGAGCCTGGTGGGCTACAGTCCATGGGGTCACAAAGAATCGGACACTTTCTTTTCACCACAGATCCCTGTAGGAGCATCACAAGTCTTAGGTTTCTCCTAGTTACTTCCTGATCTAATTTTTGCTTCCTTAATCCTTAATCTCCTCTCTACAGTCCTTGTGTGACTGTTTGCTTTTCTCCATATTCACCCAAACACAGAACATCATTCTTTTCTTTTAATTTGCTTCAACTTGTTCTAAGAGAGGCAGTGTATATGCAGTCCTTAACTGAAGGCTGGAGTAATGAGTTACTTAGTAACACATTACAGCACACTATTTAAATTTGAATGTTAGCTCATAAAAAACAATTTTCTAGATGTAGTTCATACCCCATAAAATTCACTCTTATAAAGTGTACAATTCAGTGGTTTTTAGCATATTCATAGTTGTTCCACCATCACCACTATCTAATTGCATATCATTTTCATCATCCCGGAAAGAAACCCTGTATCCATCAGTGTTCCTCTTCACTTCCCCCCTTTCTTCATCCCCTGGCAACCAATAATCTGCTCTTTGTCTATTCTGGACATCTCATATAAATGGAATCATGTAATATGTGGCCTTTTGTGTCTGGCTTCTTTCACTTAGCATAAGGCTTTCAAGATTTATTCATGTTGGAGCATTTATCAACTTCATTCCTTTTATGGTAAAATAATATTCCATTGTATGGGTATATATCATCTTGCTTATCCATTCATCTATTGATGGATGTGTGTGTATTTCCACATTTTAGCTACTATGAATAATCCTGCTATGACTGTTGGGTATATTAGCTTGTTTTTAAGATGTCTTTACCACATCTGCTGTGGGGAATTTCTCACTGACTCTCTTCTCTTTGTACCCCAGCCTCCCTGCAGGTTTTGTATCCATGCAACCACAGTGACAGAGTTGTCATCACAGAGATGATGAAGTCGGCAGGGGGAGCAGCTCTTGGAATGATCAGCCAGAGTGGGAGTGGGATGTGCTAAGTGTGGGGTGTCTGTTAGCCATCTAAGTGGAGAGGTCAAGAAGCGAGGTGGACATAGGGGTCTGGAGTCATGAAAGGGGTCAGGGCTAGAGACATGAATCCCCGGGAGTTATCAAGAAATGGACGTACTTAGAGCTGTGAGCTTAGATGAGACCACCAAGCAGGGAGAGTGGATGGAGAAGAAGAGAGGACCAGGGACTGAACCCTGCGTGCTCCATCCCCAAGAGGGCAGGAAGAGAGAGAGAACTGGCAGAGGTGACCCAGGGAGTAACCAGTGAGGTGGGGGAACAGGAGGGAGTGTGGGATCTGGGAGGAAAGGGTGACCAGCTGTGCCAAAATGGAACGTGCCTGGTACCTAACAAAGGCCCCATGATTAGGAGCCTGTTCTGGTTTTTATTAATACCATTGTTGAGAGGAGGGAGAGAGCAGAGAATAAAACTTCATGCATCAAAATGCAGAGTGAAGAGTCAGTGTCTGAAATGGATAAATCAAGAGGTGGCAGAAATAAGAGCACAAGCACATTTTGAAAAATGAAGCTAAATACCTCAAGAAGTTCAGAAGTTGCTCCAGAGAAGAGGGCCACAGGTGGGGGGCAGGGGAGTGGGACAGAGGATTTGTAAAAATACTTTTGCATATTTGACTTTAATTTACGTGTATTTCTTTGATGAAGAAGATGTAAAGGCCGTACACACACACACACACACACACACACACACAGGGACTTCTGAGTGGTGTTTCACCAGGTGAGTAGAGTCTTGCTGTGGCTGGGGGCCCCCTGCCCTGGTTTGATGACTTCCTGCATGCATCCTACAAGGCTAGGACATTTTACTCTTCATTCGCTGAACTCTTTTCCGGCTCAGGATGGGTAGGAATAACAGAGGCTCTGGGGAAGAACCCGGGAAGGAAGTAACTGGAAATCTCTCCTTTTCCCCGGGTGCTGTTTGCTCTGCTGTCTCCCTGCTGCTGAGGGTGGGTGGAAAGTGGGGTGATGCCATCTCACATTATAATCTCCCCCAGCACAGCAACCCCTGTGCCACCCAGGCTCACCAAAGACGGTGTGGCCTCTCTACTTTGGGAAATGAGAATTCTCAGAAGACCAACAGAAATGCATGTAGAAAATGACTGAAATTGCTGGTTATCAGGAGAAATGATGACCTGAAGATGTAGGTTCGAAGTGGGCTAAGATTCTCTAATGACATGATGAGTAGCTTTTTACTTATTTCCCATGGCTTTTGCTCCAAATGAGAGGTTTCACCTCTCACGTGGTGAAGTGTGCAGTATAAATCCAGCATTCATCACGCAGGGACTTCCAGGGAGGTGATTCAGAGGTCCCACCTGCATGATGAAGCGAGGTTAGGAATAGTGGCACCCAAACCAGGAAGAAACAGCAAGTAGAGAAAGAAAAACGAAAGGCGGAAAGGGGACTGTTATGGACCAAATATTGATGTAACCCACCCTCCCCCGAGTGATGGTGTTTGGAGGTGGGGTCTTGGAAGAAGATTAGCCATGAAGATGGAGCCCTCTGGAATGAATCACTGCCCTTAGAAGAGGCAGAGGGATAGATGGGCCTCTTTCTACCAAGCGAGGACACAGGGAGAAGTCGGCACTCTGCTACCTGGAAGAAGTCACCAGAACCAGATTTGCTGGCATGCTCATCTCAGATTTTAGTTTCTAGGACATGAGAAATAAATGTTTATTGTTTAAGCCACCCAGTCCATAGAGTGTTTTTTTTTATTTTTATTTTTTTTATGACAGCCTGCACTGAGACAGGGACTGACAAGTATAAGGTGGGAGAGAGGAAAGCCAAGTAAGATGAGATGATTTTTTTTTTTTTAAGGAGTAATAGTAAGAGAGGAAACTGGCTGAAGAGTTGGGTTTGGGTGTTATTTGGGGACTGATACAATGGGTTAATGTATTAATTCCCTGTGGCTGCCATAAATTATCACAGACCCGATGGCTCCAAACAGCAATAATTTATTCTTTCACAGTTCTGCCATTAGCCCCAAATCAAGGTGTTGACAGAGCCATCCTCCCTCCAAAGGCTCCAGGAGGGACCATTCCTTGCCTTGTCCACCTTCTGGTGGCTCCAGAAGTTCCTAGGCTTGCAGCGGCATCACTCCCATCTCTGCCTGCACCTTCCCAGAGCCTGCCCTTGCCCCTTTTTCTCCTCTGTGTCTATGTCTCAGATCTTTCACCAGTCACTGGATTTAGGGCCCACTGCAAGTCTAGGATGATCTCATCTTGAGATCCTTTACTTAATTACACCTGCAGAAGCTCTATTTCCAAATTAGGTTACATTTACAGGTGAGAGGGGAGCATTAGGATTTGGCTGTATCTCCTGGGGTACCTCTATTCGACCTGCTACAGTTAACTTACCCTTGTTTTGACTTAAGTATAAGGGAGAATTTCTCAGGAGTATTGGGCAAAATTTAAAGTTCTTTTTTGGTTTTGTTTTGTAAAAAAAAAAAAAGTAAAATGAATAGATAAACAGTAAGATATTAAAAATCTGGAGTAGGACTGAGGAAAAAACAGGCAATTGAGAACCTGAGAGTTAATACAAACCTATGATAAGAGTTCAGACGTGTTTTTCTGTTCTCACTGGATTTTGTATGTGATCATAAAGGTGACATGCAGCAGGCATAGAGCAAGGAAACAAATATGATCCTGACGTTTCCAGGAGTCCCTGTGCTGAGTGATTTTCTAGTTATATATTTGACTCACATAAATGATTGTCGTATCTGTTCATTGACTTAACAACTCTGAACCCTAATGACATGTGTCAGGCCCTGGGAAAGGAACCAATAAGAATGCAACTGACCAGTGCGAGTTCATGGTCTGATAGGAGAGAAGGACCTTCTCATGGGAAAGGAGCCCACATGAGACAGACGTGGGGATTCAGAGAAGATAGTGCAGCCGGGTAGAGGGCTCAGAGAAGGGCTTCCTGGAGCAGGTGGCATTGAAGAGGGTTGTTGAAGGGAGGACTGAATGTGTGGTGATGGGAGGAAGGCCATTCTAAGCAAAGGCAAAAACAGATGCATGGATGAGAGGCTGCACAGTGTGTGTTGTGGGGGAGGAATGAGGGGCTCAGCTTGGTTGGATGTTAGGGTCTGTGGAAGAAAGTAGCAGAGATTAAGTGTGGAGAGGCTGGGTTGGCGCGGGATCATGGAGGGCCTTGAAGGTCATGCAAAGGAGTTTGTTGTGCAGATGCACTGGTCTCGGGTTGGGAGGGGATGCACAGCCCCAGGAGGGCGGTTTGAGAGTCTCCAGGAGAGGGTGTAGCTGGAAAGAACCCCTCCAAAGGGTGAAGGGTGTAATGTGTCTGCTGGGGCATCCTCCTCCCAGGGTTCTGTGCCCTAGATAAAGGGGATCCTTAAAGCTCTGAGCAGGGGATGGCTTGTCTGTGCCTCCTTGGAAGACTTGCTGGGCTGGGGCGAGACCTGAGGTAACATCCTGTGTGGACACCACCGCCGTCACCCTTTGACGTCACGTTATGAGGAGGTGAGTGCTGACCAAGGGAAGGAGTCTTGGAAAGACAAAAGAGGAAAGCAGTTGGCCCTAAGCTTGTCTCTGTGATCAGGGACTGAATTGTTCAGCTTCTGGGCTAGATCTGGTGGAAAACTCTCCTTGCCAATCAACGTTCACTCTTTATTTGGGTTAAGTAAGGTGTACAAGATTCTCTCAGCGTCTCATCCCGTAGCATGTTAGCTGGTGAATTGCTGACTCTGAGGGTGTGTATATCAGTGACTGAGATACTTGTTTGTTCTCTGATAGTATCCTTAGACTCTTGAGTCGTTTTCTGTTTCACTGACATTGGGGGAGGGCAAGATGAATGTCCAAATCCTCCTTGCTTCTTTCATTTGGATGATGGAAAGACTTAAAGGTGTTACCAGTGCCTTGTTTTTTTCTTTCTTAATATTTATTTATTTGGTTATGTCGGGTCTTAGTTGCAGCATGTGGGATTTCTGTGGAGTCCTTCGGGACCTTTCATTGCTGTCTTAGACTCTCTAGCTGTGACTCATGGGCCCCAGAGAATGCAGGCTTAGTTGATCCTTGGCATGTGGGATCTTAATTCCCCAACCACAGATAGAACCCTTGTCGCCTGCATTTCGAGGCAGATTCTTAACCACCTGATCACCTGGGAAATCCCACTGGTCCCTTGTTGCTATGGCACCTGTAGTGAGGTCCATGAGGTGCTAGAGCAGGGGTGAAGGGGATGTAAGAACATGCTGGAATGTAGTCATGGCTGTGGACCGATGTATTAGCTCTGCTTTCCATGGAGACTCCATCCATCCAGCTCAGGTCAAAAATCTAGCAATCATTCTCACCTCTCATTCTCTGTCTTCTCATTCAGTCTGCCAATTTCGACCTTCAAAATATGGCAGCCAAAAAGGAGAACCATGAGGACCTTATGCTAAGTGAAAGTCACAAAAAGACAAATACTGTATGATTTCATGTAGATGAGGCATCTAGAATAGTCAAAGTCAGAGACAGAGTAAATAGTGGTTGCCAGAGGCTGGGAGGAATGGGGAGCTAGTGTTTCATGGTACAACATTTCAGTTTGGAAGGTAAAAAATTCTAGAGGTAGATGGTGGTGATGGCTTACAACATTGTCAGTGTGCTTAATGTCACTGAACCATACATTCAGAAGTGGCTCAGATGGTAAATTTTATGTTATGCATGTGTGTGTGCTCAGCTGCTTTGGTGTGTCCAACTCTTTGCGACCCCAAAGCCTGCCAGGCTCCTCTGTCCACTGGGGATTCTTAAAGCAAGAATTCTGGAGTGGGTTGCCATGTCCTTCTCCAGCCTGAGTTTTTAGTCATTTAATCACTCCCCGCCCCCACCCTAAGGAGTGTGAACACTAGTTACAGGGCTCTCAGCTGTGTGCGGTTTGGGTAAATTTGTCAGTAACATAAAAATAAAGACTATTTAAATATAATGCCTGAGAGTTTGAAACACGAGCTAGGAGAAGGTCTCAGGAAGCATGTCCTCAAGGAATCCTGGAACAGAAACATCGCTTGCTCACTGTAGCAAATAGAGAGTAAGTAGAGAAGGACGGTTTGAGATTTGGAATTCAAATTCCTCCTTTGCCATTTTAACTGCTTTTGTGATGTTGGGTATATCGTTTAGCTTTCTTGTGTTTTGGGGCATCTCACCAGTATAAGTGAAATAACTCTGCCAGCTGTCTTCATAGAAGAATAATGGGTAAGGAAATGCTAATCACTTGGTGTAAATTATTCTGAAAAGCCAACTGCTAAAGAACAATATTCTGTGCTGGCATGGAACTGGATATTGGACTAAAGGATCAATTTTCAAGGTGTCCTTGAAAATTCAACACTGGTAGGCTTGCCTCCAGTAGCTAAGGGAGATGATGAAACAGTCCTCTAGAGTTTTCAGTTATTATTTTTATCATGAAAGCCTGCACTATCTTAGCTCTAATCTAAACTCCTCTCCTAAATTTTAATCTCCTAGAATGAGGTATGTTCCTGTCTTTGTTCTCACCCCTGGAAACGAACTTACTAAACACGGTCCTGATTTTTCATAGTTTTTTTTTTTTTAGACTTTGTATTCTAGTCACTTAAGTCTCCTCTGTCAAGCAGTCTCTCCTAGGTTCTTTAATTGCTTGTGATTGGTCATTTCGTTTGTCTTTTTGGCTGTAAGACTTTCGGAACAGAATGCAGTGTTCAAGGTAAGTTTCAAGTGACCTATTTCACATGAAAAGTGAAGCACTAATATATAATGGTACACATTTATTTCCCCCATAAACATGTATTAAGAGCCACACCCAGCACTTCCCTGAGTGTTAGGGACACAAAAGATTAAGGATGTGGCCACTGGCTCATAATCTAACAGATGTCATGCACACAGTTTTGAAATACTAAATGGATGCATACCTTAAGTTGAAGCTCTGTAGTTAACAATCAATTTGCACCTTTGCACCGTGGCTTTAGAACTCTTTAGGAATAATCCACTTAATAGAGAAAAGAGGGCAATGGAAAACAGATACATGGACAGCTCATGCATGGCTATGTTGTTATATAGGTATCTGCTTAATGCTTGGTTATTAGGGATATTGGGAAGATACAGTCCCAGAGGGGCTGTAGGGTACGTAAGTAGAACTAATTGGGAAAAACTTCCTGCAGGAGGTGGGTCTGCTTTAATACAGCCAAAGTTTATATTAATCTTGAACCTATTATCTGCTTGTCTTTTAGGAAAATCTTTCTAATTGTCTACCGTTCAGAATCTGGGATTCAAAAACCTATCTCTTTGATGCAGGAAGTGTGATGTTTGGAGCTTGCCTCTGTGCTTTTTATTTTCTCACACCAAAAGTGTGTATTTTCCTGTTTTTCAGGTGTGGGTTGGCAACACCTCCCAATTCAGCTCAGCCCTGTATTTCACGAGCCACCATTTATTTCTGCTTAAAGACCACTCATTAAGATGACAACTAAGTCCTTAGGCTGCCCCGCCTTGGGACCATCGGCCACACGTCACATTTTGAGGCTTGGGGCCCTGGGCTGTGTTGATACTTGCAATCCATGTGCCCGTGTGCATCTACTAGGTGAGATTTGCTAGAATCTGTTGCCGTCAGAGCTTTACCACAGTGAACATCTGTCACCTCTTGCGGGGTCTCTTCATCTGTCAAACAAGTGGAGCTTCCAAAGGCAATCTTGAGTGCTAGGCTTGGATTCTGTTCTGCGAGACCTAGGAGCTTATTGCCCCTCATTCTTCGGAACCACTGGGGGGATAGTTTCCTTCCTTTAGTTCAGAGTTCTGGGCAGGTGGTGACGTTGGTCACGTGAGAGACAGCTGAACCAAGGCTACACAGTGTTTCTTCACATCCCCTCCACTCGGAATATTGAGGCCTCTGGTTTTTCTTATTGCTCCATTAGTTGCCTGTGGCTCTGTCTTCATTACTGGGGGCCTGAAAAAGCTCTCTAGCAGGACCTAGCACACAGAGGCATTAACTAGTGACTGGCCTTCCTCGTGTACTCCGGGCAGCCCTGGGACTGTCCTTCTAGGCTGCCGCTTGCTGTTCCGTGAGATTTACCAGTTAGTCAGACTGCCAGGGTTCCTCTGGGCACATTATTATTACTCCCCTGGGACTTGATTTCATCATTCTTAATGTGGGCGTGCGAAGGCTCCCTCTTGCACAGGTGGCTGTAAGGAATTATAAACCAATAAAGAGATTGCTTAGCATATGGCTGAATGTCAAGGGCAATAGAAATGCTTAATTTCATTTATTTAGTAGTAGTTGGATGGCCACGTGAATGTTGCTGTGGAAACCGTAACTCCTGAATTCTCTGACACTTATTTGTGTTTTGCTTTTAAGTGAGGCTTTAAATTTAAATCCTGGTTTTTTTTTTTTTTTTTTTTTAGTATTAGAAAAGTAACAGGAAAGATCACAGTTTGATCTCAATCATAACCTTCCCATAAGAAGCAGTGTGACCTGTCACACTGTTGTCCAGTTTCTCTCATCTGATCCCTCTTTTTTTCCCCCAAGGTCTTGTCTCCATTCACCCACCCATCTATCTATCTATTCATCCATCCAACACAATGCATTTCCAGCTCATGAGCTGAATGGGGCAAATGCAGGTGGATCTCAGACACCTTGATCTTGTTCTGGCAATTCTTTGCGTGCGTGCGTGCTCAGTCACTTCAGTCGTGTCCAACTCTGTGCGACCCCATGGACTGTAGCCCGCCAGGCTCCTCTGTCCATGGGATTCTCCAGGCAAGAATACTGGAGTGGGTTGCCATGCCCTCCTCCAGGGGATCTTCCCGACCCAGGGATTGAACCCTCCTCTCTTGCATTGCAGGCAGATTCTTGACTTCTGAGCCATCTGGGAAGACCCTGGAAGTCCCTTACAGAGATGCTAATATCTTGACTCTTTTTCTTAAGCATGTATTTTCAGTTTTTTCATGACTCTTCTGTTCCCACCAGCAATCAGCGAGTGTCTCCTAGTGTTCTTCCCAGTGTTGGGTTCATTCTGGTCGATGTGAAGAGAGATTCTGTGGTTCCAGCTGTAGCTGCCAGAATTCCTGAAGTGCGCATGCAGATCAACTTTCTCTCGTGGAATTAAGCTTCAGAGGGAAAGGCAGTTGGATTATTGTGTCTATATCTTTTCTAAGTGAAACACATCATCTTCTCCTTTTTCCTTGTTGTTGAAAAGGCTATTTCAGCTCCCATCCTGAAAATCACCCCTCACACCTCGTTTCCTCCTCCCATTTGTTTGGTCTCTGAGCCTAGCTGATTAGGTGCTGGTGGTTCTGAAACCAATCGTCATTTCCACTTGTTGTTTTATCTCTCCCATTACTTTTTAGAAATGACTTTAGTGAGGTTTATTTTACATATAATCAAGTTCACTCTACACAAGTGCACTTCTATTTTTTTTTGGGGGGGGTAAATTTAGCAAGTAGTGCAGCTATCATCATAAATCAGTTTCAGAACATTTTTGTCACCCCAGTAAGATCCCTCATGCCTACAGTTAATCCCTGTTTCTACCCCCACCCTCAGGCAACTGCTAATCTGCTTTCTGTCCCTACAGATTTGTCTATTCTGAAAATTTCACACAAATGAAATCCTACCATGTATGGTTTCTCATGTCTGGTTTCTTTCACTTAGCCTAATGTTTTTGCGGCCCATCCATGTTGTAGCATGTATCAACTCTTCCTTCCTTTTTATTGCTAAATAATGTTCCCTTGTATAGATATGCCACATTTTGTCTAAGCCCTTACTTACCAACTGGTGAACGTTTAGGTTCTTTCTACATTTTGGCCATGATGAATAATGCCACTATGAACTTTTGTGTGCCAGTCTTTGTATGGTATTGTTTTTATTTCTCTCAGGTAGATACTTAGTTTATACTTAACTTTTTGAGAAACTGCCAAACTGTTTTCCAAGGTGGCCACATCATTTTGCATCCCCGCCAGCAATGTATGAGGGTTCCTGTTTTGCCATAACTTCAACAAGAGTTGCTATTGTCTGCCTTTGTGATTATATTCATTCCAGCGAGTATGAAGTAGTATCTCATTGTGGTTTTTAATGTTCATTTCCATAATGACTAACGATGTTAAGCATTGTTTCATGTGCTTTATTAGCCATTTATATATCTTCTTTGATGAAACACTGTCCACATTTTTTGTCTTTATATGAGGATTTTTGGTTCCTAATGGTTGAATTCTATGACCTCCCCTTACCTTTTTCCTCCTAACTGGTATGGCTGCTTCCATGTAGTACTTCTTCAACATATTTTTTACAAAGTGCTACCAGATTAATGTTTTGTGTGGCCTTGGCCATGTTCCTCACCCTCAGTGTTCTCCACAGCCTGAAGTTTAAAACCCTAATCCTTGACATTCAAACTATTACATGACATGGTTCCATCCCTCCATACTCCCACAGGCGCCTGAGTTCTGGAAAAAAAGTTCACTTGGGACATACCTGCCCTTTTCTCCTGGGTGCCTATCTCTTGCCTGATGTCTTTCCCACCCCTTCCTAACCTCTGATCCATCCAGCAAAGCGCAGTACTCTCCACTCCTCCTCACTGACTTCTCCAGTGAGAACGTCCCACCTTTCTCTGACTCCCTTGACTCTTTGTTTCCTTTGTTTTGCTGACCTGCTTACTTGACCTACCTCTAAACCAAGTGCTGTTTTTGAAATTTTATATAAAAATGTTTCCCGGCACCCAACAATACAATGATATTCTGTTCCAGCTCTAAGTTTATCAGAGTCATCAACGAGACACGAAGTGGTTTTGTTTATGTCCTGGACTCTGACAGCCTTTTAAAGTCTCACCTATCAACAACACACGCTGTACTTCTGATGCTGCGTGTGGCTCCTGGTTGGGGACCAAAGAAAGGTCTGTGCTTCTTCCCTTGCACCCCATCCCCACCCCCCACTGAATCTGTATCTTGGGCAAGTCACCTCACCTCTAGAGGGCTCTAGGGTCCCCTTCTTATATTCCTAACTATAAATTTAGTGAGTTGTAAAGGTAAATGATGTAAAATTAGTTTTTTCTTTTTTTGTAAAGTCCTTTGAAATCTTATTTTGTTGTAAAATATTTGTAATCACCAGTATTCTCTACCCATCTATCTTGCCAGTGTATGGTATTTTTTTTCTTTTTGGCTGTTGTTACTGTTTCTTTTGTTTTTGTATCCTGGCTTCGACTACACATAGGTCGGGAACCCACATCCTTTACCCTTCTAGCTCCTTGTGATTCATTTTCTAAAAATTGAAATTTGCTTTAATTTCCTTTTTTTTTTAAAAAAAATTTTTAGTAACTTTTCTTAGCAAGCTTTGGGGGTTGGTGATGGACAGGGAAGCCTGGCGTGCTGCAGTCCATGGGTTCACAGAGACAGACATGACTGAGCAACTGAACTGAACTACACTTTTCTTATAATAATATAATAATTATAATGTCAAATTTTTCTCAGAAAACATAGAGGAAACTCCCAGAGAGCTGTTGTACTCTTAATACCTTGATGTTATTTCTTTTTTTCTGTTGCATAGTTTTCTTTTGTTTCCACTGAATTATCATTATATTGTACATACTTACATTTTAAAAATACTTAACACTGGCTTCCCTCATGGGAAAGACATTGGTCAAGACTTTGAACTTCCAATGCAGGGTACATGGGTTTAATCCTGGGTCGGGGGTCTAAGATCCCACATGCACCATGGTTTGGCCAAAAAATAAAAATAAAATCTTTATCAGCATCTTTCCACTTTTTCCATAAAATTATTCTTTTATGAGAGCATTTTTAATGGCTGCATGGTACTCCATAGTCTGACTACTGTAAGTTTTTACACCCATCCCCTACTGATGCACACATAAGGTGTTTCTCTGACTTCACTATTACAAACAATGGTACGTAGAGGGCTGTCATCCCTTTTCAAAGCAGGAGACTTCTTGTGATAAGCGGCAGCATCTTGCACGGTCATCACATCTGCTGCCCAGTGCCAGTGGGAGGGCACTCAGATCTTCCTCTGTTTTTAATGTATCTTTCTTTTTGAATTTTATTTGTTTTTGGCTACGCTGGGTCTCTGTTGCAGTGCGGGCTTTTCTCTAGTAGCGGAAAGCAGGGGCTGCGCCCTAGTTGCGTGTGCAGGCTTCTCATTGGGGGGCTTCTCTTGTTGCTGGGCACATGAGCTCAGTAGTTGTGGTGCTTGGGCTTAGTTGCTCTGCAGCATGTGGGATCTTCCCGGCCCAGGGACTGAACCCATGTCTCCTGCATTGGCAAGTGAATTCTTTACCACTAAGCCACCAGGGAAGCCCCTGCATCTCTATTTTTAATCATTGGTCTTTTCTCCACAACCTGAAAGTTAAAAAAAAAAAAAATGATTACTCTAACCACACAAATTTAGTTCACACCCTTTCCTCTTTATCTTCTGAACTATCTGAACTTTGGACTGAAATCTAACTTGGAATTTAGCATGAAAGGAATTTGTGAGCATAAAATGATTAATGATTGAAATGATCATCCAAGAGTGGAAAACCTTCCTTGGGTTGCAGGATAACAACCTTCTATTGCACTACAGTAGTGCTCCAAGTACACAAATTAAAGTTATCAGCTTGCGGATGATTCTTTGGCAGCCCACACATGATCATATGGTCCCCAGAACACCAGTAGATCATATGCAAATATTGTTTGCATATTCATCATGGTGCCACATGGACAGTGTAAGCTGCTTTGATTCTCTTTCAAGGAGAAACGCAGGCGCCTCTGGCACATGCACTCCACTGACTCCGCTGGCATGTTGGTGCCTGAACCAATGTGGAAATTATTCAAAAGAAGAATACTAAAGAGGAGTGGAAGCTATTATAGTCTGCCCTCTGCTTAGCAATTAGAAGTTGCCAGCCTGATTTTGGTTATTCCTGATTTATACTTTGGGGCTTTCAAAAGCACAGCGACATAATATATTTTAGCTATAAAATTTATGAGCTACTCACCCCTGAGGTATAAATAATGAAAAAGCTAAGTTTCATTTTCTGAAAATATAAAAGTCCCACAAAACACTCCCAAAGAAGCTACATCTGTTTAATAAATAAGCAACAAGGAATATGGAATAAAGAAGTTCATTCTAAGTCAGGTAATGGACCTTAACATTTTTTTTGCACTCTGTACTTAAAAAGAATATATATATATATAGCAGGGAGATACTGTTTTTCACCCAGGGATATCAATGGAATAAATAAATTGGTGTTAATAGGAGCTCTGGGTTTTGGGAAGTCAGGATGTAATTTATCCGAAATACGAGTGCTTTTTTTTTCTTAACCTAAATCTTGAAGTAATTCCATTAACACCCTCAAATATGAAGATGTGGGAAGTATACAAGCACACCTAATTTTATTGCATCTCACCTATAACACTTCTTCTGTTTTTTTTTTTTTTTTTTACAAATTGAAGGTTTGTAACTCTGCATTGTCAGATGATGCATTTTTAGCAGTAAAGTATTTTAAAGTTAAGGTACATATATATATATATATATATATATATATATATATATATATATATATTTGGCTTCCCTGATAGCTCAGTTGGTAAAGAATCCACCTGCAATGCAGGAGACCTGGGTTCGATTCCTGGGTTGGGAAGATCCTCTGGAGAAGGGGACAGGCTACCCACTCCAGTATTCTGGCCTCGGTCCGAAAGAGTTGGATACAACTGAGCAACTTTCATTCACTATGTACATTTTTTAGACATATTGCTATTGCACACTTAATAGATTACAGTCTAGTATAAAAGTAACTTTTATATGTACTGAGACACCGAAACATTCATGAGACTGACTTCATTGTGATATTTGCTTTATTGCAGTGGTCTGGAACCAACATGCCTGTATATATATAGAGATTTCTATCTATCCGTGAGAAGTTGGGTAGAATCATGAAAAGAACTTCACTTAGATAGGAAATAAAATTATAGCTAGTTTTTTTTTTTTTAAACTAACTCTTTAGGCTGCTAACTCAGAGAACAGAAACCCTTGAAACTACAAGAATTACAAAAACCTAAGGTCAACTTGAAAAAGCCACTATTAAGCTAAAATGAAGGTGTGCTTTACATACAACTGAATTTCCAAAAGAAAACAATTATAAGCTGGGTAACAACAACAAGAACCTATTTAAAGGTACTGGAGAGTGGCCAAAAGCAGGGCAGAGACTGGAGGGGATTCAGGGATTCAATCCTTGAAAGAAGGGTTACAGGGGTTTTTCCAGTCTGCTGGGCACCGTGGCTATAACTCAACGTGAAAGCCAGTCTTATTGGTTAGAGACATTACACAGTGGAGTTCAGGGGTGTAGCTGGAAAGGGAGGAAAAAAATCCCAGGGAGGAGAGAGTCAGTCCTGAAATTCACATTACATTTCTCTCAAATCCTTGGCTGATATTTTTAAATTTTGCATACATAGAAGAGTTACAAGAAGTTCAAGGGAAAAGGCATGTCGAAGCTGAAAGAGCTGAAGAGATTTCAGCTGCTATCACTACAGGGAGCAGAGCTTGGAGTTTAATGCCCAAGTTGGAGGGACCTGATAAACACTTTAGATTTTCTTTTTTAAAAAATAATTTTATTTATTTACTTATTTTTGGCTGTGCTGGGCCTTTGTTGCTGCACCGGGCTTTTCTCTAGCTGCGGCGGGAGAGGGCTGTTCTCTAGCTGTGGTACATGGGCTTCTCACTGGGGTGACTTCTTTGTTGCAGAGCCAGGTTCTAGGGTGTGCGGGCTTCAGTAGTTGCAACTCCTGGGCTCTAGAGCACAGGCTCAGTAGTTGTGGTGCTCGGACTTGGTTACTCTGTGGCATGAGGGATCCTCCTGGGCCAGGGATCAAACCTGTGTCTCCCATATTAGCAGGCAGATTCTTTACCACTGAGCCAGCAGGGAAGCCCCCACTTTAGTCCTTCCATCAAAACCCCAGAAGGGCCATACTTCATGGGCAAAGAACAAGTCCCAGGACTAAGGGATTTTTCTCAGATATAAGAGCCAAACCTCAACAGAACTATCTGCTCTAACAAAGCACAAAGCCAAGCCTTTATAAGTTTAAGATGACCCACTGATAAAGAATCTGCCTGCCAATGCAGGAGACACAGGAGACTCGGGTTCAATCCCTGGGTTGGGGCAATCTTTTGGAGGAGGAAATGGCAACCCACTCCAGTATTTTTGCCTGGATAATCCCATGGACAGAGGAGCCTGGCAGGCTATAGTCTGTGGGGTTGCAAAGAGTTGGAGACACCTGAACGATTGAGCATGCATGCATGCACGCACATACCACTAACTTAACTGCCTGCTAGAACAAAATCAGTACTTTTCAAAGGAAGGTAATAGAATCTAGCATCTCTGTGATGTAATATCCACAATACCCAGCTTGCACTTCAAATTTACTGGTTATGAAAATACACAGAAAGATGTGATTCAGAGTCAAGAGAAAAAACAATGAATAGAAAGTAACCCCCAAGTGAGCCAGATGTTGGAATTAGCAGGAAGAAAATTAAAGTTGTCATTATAACTATGTCCACAGATTTAAAGGGAAACTATATATGTATATATTGAAAAGTACAATATCTGAAATGAAGAATTCACTGAATAGGTTTGACAGAGATTGGAGATAGCAGAGGTAAATGTCAGTGAACTTAATAAAGGATCAACAGAAATTATCCAGTCTGAAGAATAAAAGGGTAAAAGGCTGAAATAATAACAGAGCCTCAGTAACTCATGGGACAATTTAAATAGTGTACTAATATACATGTAATTGGAGTCCCAGAAGGACAGAAAAGAGAGAATGGGTCTAGAAAAATTCAATAAATAATGACTGAAATTTCCCCAAACTTGCTGAAAAACTTACAGATCAAATTATAGGTCTTAGAAATTCAGCAAACCCTCAGCAGGATAAATACAGCGAGAACCACATCCAGGAGCATTATAACCAAACCAAACTGCTGAAAACCCAATTGTAAAGAGAAAAATCTTCAAAACATCCAGAGAAAAAGGGCATATTACACACACACACACACACACACACACACACACACACACACACACACACACACACACACACACACACACACACACACACACACACGAATTCCCATGAGAGTTAATGTTAGCTTCTAATCAGAAGCAAGCAAGGGCAGAAGGCAATGAATGACATCTTTAAAGAGTGGAGAGAAAAATAACTGTCAACCAAAAATTCAAAATACAGTTAAACTGTTCTTCAGACTCAAAAGTGAAAAAAAGACAGATAAGCAAAAGCTGAGGGAATCCGTCACCACTAGACCCTTGGTACAAGAAATGTTAAAGGAAATTCTTCAGTCTGAAGGGAAATGACCTAGTTGAAAAGCTGGCTCTCTAGGAAAAAAAATTTTATCAGTCTTCCAAATATAAAACTAGGTAAATATAAAAAGGAAAAAAAAACCAAACAAACCCCAAACCACACCCCCCACCACCAGGGACTTCCCTGGTGGTCAAGTGGTTAAGAATCCACCTTGTAATGCAGGGGACTCTGGTTCAATCTCTAATCTGGAAATTAAGATTCCACAAGCTGCAAGGGAGCTGGGGAACCACAATAAAAGATCCCTCATGAAGCAAGGATGATCCCACTTGTGCTTCAACTAAGAACCAACAGCAGCCAAATAAATAAATTGTGTGTGTGTGTGTTAGTCACTCAGTCGTGTTTGACTCTTTGTGACCGCATGGACTGTAGTCTGCCCTCCAGGCTCCTCTGTCCATTTGATTTTCCAGGCAAGAATACTGGAGTGGGTTGCCATTCCTCTCTCCAGGGGATCTTCCCAACTGAGGGCTCGAACCTGGTTCTCCTGCATGGCAGGCAGATTCTTTACCCTTTAAGCCACCAGAATCACCCAATTAATTAAAAAAAAAAAAACCCCACATATTTAAAATATTCTAGCTTCACCAAAAGACAAGTTGTTTAAAGTAAAATGGAGACTATGGTATTATGGATTTTACAATGTATATGGATATAAAATACAACAAATAGTAGCATAAAGGAGGGGGGTAAAATGGAATTATACTGTTGCAAATTTCTTACACAAGGGCACAAAATTAAGTAGCCCAAGTTGAAGATGCATATTATAATCCTCAGAGAAGAGCCTCTTGATGAAAGTGAGAGAGGAGAGTGAAAAAGCTGGCTTAAAACTCAACATTCAGAAAACTAAGATCATGGCATCCAGTCCCACCACTTCATGGCAAATAGATGGGAAAACAGTGCAAACAGTGACAAACTATTTTCTTGGGCTTCAAAATTGCTGCAGATGGTGACTGCAGCCATGAAATTAAAAGATTAAAAAAATTAAAAATTAAAAGCCTTGGAAGAAAAGCTATGACCAACCTAGAAAGCATATTAAAAAGCAGAGACATTACCATCTTTCTAAATTCCATATATATGTGTTAGTATGCTGTAATGTTCTTTATCTTTCTGGCTTACTTCATTCTGTATAATGGAAGACATGGTGTATATGTAAGATATGAAAGATAAAGAACATTACAGCATACTAACACATATATATGGAATTTAGAAAGACGGTAACGACAACCCTATATGCAAAACAGAAAAAGAGACACAGAAGTACAGAACAGACTTTTGAACTCTGTGGGAGAAGGTGAGGGTGGGATGTTGTGAAAGAACAGCATGTATATTATCTATGGTGAAACAGGTCACCAGCCCAGGTGGGATGCATGAGACAAGTGCTCGGGCCTGGTGCACTGGGAAGACCCAGAGGAATCGGGTGGAGAGGGAGGTGGGAGGGGGGATCGGGATGGGGAATACGTGTAAATCTATTGCTGATTCATGTCAATGTATGACAAAACCCACTGAAAAAATAAATAAATAAATTAAAAAAAAAAAAGCAGAGACATTACTTTGCCAACAATGGTCTGTCTAGTCAAAGTTTTTCCAGTAGTCATGTATGGATGTGAGAGTTGGACTATAAAGAAGGCTGAGCACTAAAGAACTGATGCTTTTGAACTGGGGTGTTGAGAAGACTCTTGAGAGTCCCTTGGACTGCAAGGAGATCCAACCAGTCCATCCTAAAGGAGATCAGTCCTGAGTGTTCATTGGAAGGACTGATATTGAAGCTGAAACTCCAATACTTTGTATGGAAAGAACTGACTCAGTGGAAAAGACCCTGATGCTGGGAAAGATTGAAGGCAGGAGGAGAAGGGAACGACAGAGAATAAGATGGCTGGATGGCATCACCAACTCGATGGACATGAGTTTGAGAAAGCTCTGGGAGTTATTGATGGACAGGGAAGCCTGGGGTGCTGCAGTCCATGGTGTCGCAGAGTCCGACACGACTGAGTGACTGAACTGAACAGTTAAAAGGCTAATAGAGGGGTGAAAGCGGAATACTAAACGATTCAATCAACAAAAAGAAGGCCGGAGAGACAGGAGTGAAAAACAGAGTCCACACAGAAAACAGACCCATACTATCAACAACATATAGCTCAAAAACTTCGCAGTCAGGTAAAACTAATCCATGGTGATACAAAAGAAATCAGAACTGTGATTTTACATGACGGATTGGAATCACCTGGGAAGGCACAGGTATGAACTTTCTGGAGTGATGGAGATATATAACTTGATTGAGGTGGTGCCTTACCTGGGAGTGTACATTTATCAAAATTAATAGACTATACACATAAAAATTGTGCATTTCACGGTATGTAAATTTTACATCCATTTTTTTAAAGCCTCATATCAAACTCTCTTGCGGGGCTTCTAGTTGCAAACTTTGATCAACAGAGGGCGCTCCCAGCTCACCAAACACTCTTCTGAGTCCCAGCTACTTTGGGATGCAAATCAGACCACCTCTGGTCTCCTCCGTCTCCAAGGTGAATCTCCCAGCTCCCCAGTACTCTCCCTCGACACCTCACCTTCCCCACCCGCGGCTCACGGGCTAGTCCGTTTCACCTGGCCACGAGCTGCTTTTCGGCAGATGAGCAGTGCGTAGCTAATGGCGATGTTATTTCCCGCAGCACCTGCGCGGAATACAGATATGGACGGAAGCAGGCAGTTGCCCGGGGGTGTGCCTGCCCCATAAGGTCTTCTCTTGATATAACCACTTTTAAATGGAAGTAAGAACGTAATGGAAACTTCCACACTGTTTTCGAGATCTACATTTTTACCTTCTTACCTCGCTGTGGTGGCTGTGAAACATTCCCACGCAAGGGCTGCGGTGGGAAGGGCGGGGGGCGGGGAGGGTGGTGGATGGCAGCGCGAGGGATGCACGAAGGAATTTTCCCCCGAGGAAAGCAGGTGTGGGGGGCGTTGCCCCTTCCACAGGGTTCCAGCACCCTAGAATATTGTCTTCCTGCCCCCTCCGTATCTCAGAGGGAAACTAGAGACTGGAAAGCCCCAGGCGTCCTTTGCACCCTCGCCTGCCCCCAGGCCGGGTACCTCCCGGGCGCGGAGATGCCATTACACCTCACGTGATACCCGCGCGGGGCTGGTCCTTCAAGAGGCGTCTCGCGGGGTGTTAATTAAAGGTCACAACAAAACAGACCTGCGGGCTCACTAGAAGATTTGTCCTCTCGGGAGATGAAAAATGACACTCTGGAGCAGCTACGTGTGGAGCCCGGCAAATGCCGGCTTCCTGGGCTCTGGGCTCTGCGCCGGGGGCCGGAGGGGGACTGGAGAGGGCGATGACCGGGTGCTCCCGGGACCCGGTGGACCCTGCCTGCTGGAAGAGCCGGGATCGGGTGCCGAAGGGACCCCCGACCGAGGCGAGGCCAAGGCCAGCTCGCACACACCCCCCTTCCAGGCCCGCGCCGTCCCTCAGTTTCCCTGCCGGGCGGCTGCCCGCTGGCTCCCCGGGCTCGTGCGTCCGAGCCCTGGGCGGCGAGGCAGAGCGCACACTGGGTCGCGGGCGGGCTGGGGTGAAGGCCCTGTTCTCTCGCTGCGCTTGGGAGGGTGGCCCCCCGGCCGGCCAGGCTTAGGAGGGCAATTCCAGAAAAGGTTTGCAGGGCAGGTCTAGGAGAACAAAGGGCGGGGGGAGGACTCGGCATATTTGTGGACTTGTTTGTGACTCAATCCCTCTTTCACGGCGTTTCAAAGGCAGAACTGCAAGCCTTGCCAGGAAGAGAAAGAACTTGGGGGCGGGGAAGCTCGGGCGCGTTTCTGTCCGGCTGCGCTCGCTCGGCTCTGCCCCCAGCTCCAGTCTCGCGCAGTGCTGTTTCATTAGAGCCCTGGACCCGGGCCACTCACCAGCAACTTCCCCGCACCGCGCGAGATTTACGACCCCCTCCCCCGGCTCTCGGCCTCGGAATGTCAGGCAGGAGAGCCGCAACATAAAATGGATCCCGGCTGGCGCGGCGGCGGCGGCAGCCAGGCGGCGGGCTCCCCGGCGGGGCCGCGGTTCGCAAGGCTCCGCGCTGCGCCTGGGCGCACACGCGCGCCCTGACCGCGGACGCCGGCCGGGCCACACCGCCGCCCCTCTCTGCCCTCGCGCAACTGTCAGGCAAAGCGGGACGGCGGATATTGGCTCCCCCACACGCCGAGGCTCCTCCCCGATCTGGATCTTTATATTTTGGGAGAATTTCTTTGAACTCAGTTACCAAGCTCCGCGAAAGGAGGCAAGTTCCCACAGCCGGTTCGCTGGCGGTAGGCGAGGCGGGGGTCTCGCCCACCTCCTCGGCAGCTGCCGTGTGCCCCGATTGTACTCGTCTTTTGCCTCGTGGAGGAAAACGGACTCACTAGGCTAAGGAAAATGCCAATTATCTGGATGTGACCGTGAAAAGAGAACGTGTGACTGGAGGAAGCAGAAGAGGAGGAAAAGCATTATTTGAAGAGAAGAATAAACCAGGCACTCCAACCCTTCTGCAAATTAGTGCTGTTACTTCTGGGGTCCATCTGCTTTTGTCCCCCCAACCCCTCCATTAAGAAACCTTGACTTGAGGGCCAAGAGACAGCCCCCTACCACTGGGCATCCTTCTGGGTTGGAAGACCTTTTGGATGTAGCGTTGGTGGAACATTTAGACACTCTCCTCTGGAAAAGCCACCATGAATTCGATAGCTGGGAATAAAGAGAGGCTTGCAGTCTCCACCAGGGGCAAGAAATACGGGGTAAGTTGTGACGGGTCTAATGCAGAGATGTGTTACCAGACTCTTTCCCGACCCGGGTCTCCCTTTCTGGGTAACGTGCGGCCGGGGCAGGGCGGCTCCGAGCTCTCCTCCGGCTGCAGCGGCGCCTCGGCCCGGCCAGCCGAGGCGCGCGCGCGGAGGCGGGTCTGCCCGCGAGGACGCCCGCACACTCGCCTTGCCCTCGGAATTTTTGCAGCCCTCTCGTTCCTCCTCTTCCCCGCATCCCTAACTTTTGCAGCATTCCTGACTTCCAAGCAGAGTTAAGTCGAATGGGAGGGTTTCCCACGAAATCTCCGCAGCTCTTAGGGATCGGTGCCCTGGAATCAGGAAAACCTTTCATTTACCTTCAGGATCCAGAGGGCTGTACCCCGAATTAATACAAATCCAAAAATCACAGTCACTCCCCCCCCCCCCCCAGTAGTCTTACAGAATCTTAAACGTGGGCTCCTTCTGGGATGGGTGCCGGGTTCAAAAGCGCGGGGAGCTGAATCGGTGGGTTCCTCTGCAGAAACCATTGAAATTCCCTGAGCGAGCGAGTCCCTATCCTCCAGATCGGAGGAGTCCGCCGGCGCCCGGGAACCGGCGCAGGGGACACCCGGGCGACGAGGATTCACTTAAAGACAATTAACCAGACAAATGGAGTCAGATTTTGCCGCAGGACCCGGAGCGGTCCCGAACGCGCCCCTATTGGCGCTGGGCCGGCGCCTTCGATGGAACGCAGATGCCCGGGCAGGCCGGAGGGTGGCCCTGGGCCGGGGCGCGGGAGCCCGGCGGCCCCTGACACCCGGGTGTCTCCCCTGCAGGTGAATGAAGTCTGCTCGCCCACCAAGCCCGCGGCGCCCTTCTCCCCCGAGAGCTGGTACCGGAAAGCATACGAAGAGTCCCGCGCCGGGAGCCGGCCCACCCCCGAGGGCGCGGGCTCGGCGCTCGGCTCGTCTGGGACCCCGTCCCCGGGCTCAGGTACTTCGTCCCCGAGCTCCTTCACGGGCTCCCCGGGCCCCGCCTCCCCGGGCATTGGCACCAGCTCGCCGGGCTCCCTTGGCGGTTCGCCAGGCTTCGGCACGGGCTCCCCGGGCTCGGGCAGCGGCGGCGGCTCCTCCCCCGGATCAGACCGCGGCGTCTGGTGCGAGAATTGCAACGCCCGCCTGGTGGAGCTGAAGAGGCAGGCTCTGAAGCTGCTTCTCCCGGGGCCCTTCCCGGGCAAGGTGAGCGCCGCCGGGGACGGGACGCGGCTGGGCGGGCCACCGCTGCGCGCGCCTCGCCGCGGCCAGGGGCGGGGGTGGGGGGGCCTGCAGCGCCAGGCGATGCTCAGTTGCAGACGGGTCGTTGGCTCTGCAGGGGCAGCTCCGGGCCTCGGGGGGCAATCCAGCGGTCTACGCCGCCAGACCTTCCTCGGGCACATTGCTTGGATGGTGCGTGCGCGGTTCCAGGCCTCGCTGTCCAGCTGGGTTGCCCAGGTTATCCTTCCTGCCTCCCTCCACTTCCCAGAGCCCCTTTCTGTGCCCCCAGCACTCGCCCAGCTATCCGGATGGACCCGCGCAGTGCCACCTTTCCCCGAGACCCTCGTCCCCCGAGTGTCCACAGACCTTAGCCGCGTGTTGGGCCGGGGACAGACTGACACCAGCTGCTGGGATTCGGCGCCCAGCCCCCTGCCTCCTTACCACTCCCCCCCACCAATGCCCCCCATCCCCCCGCTCCCCAGCCCTCATTAGATTTTTCTCCCCACCCCCATTCATGATCCTTTACAAAAGTGTCGGTGGGAGTAGTAAAAGCAGGCTGATATTTAGGAATTGGCATTTCCCATTGCCTATTTGTGGCCCTTCCTTTCCAGGGGTACCAAACAGAAACACACACTGGAAAGCCAGCATTCCCCCCAACCTCTGTGTGTCTGTCAGAGGAAGACTAAGGGGTGAGGCGCTTCTCTGAGCGCGGCTGCCTTCTGTCTGCTCCAGCACGGAGCACGCGGCTCCTCCATGGCAACCTTGCCAGCGTTGTGTGTGTCCAGAGCCCCCAGAGTGTAACATAATGCAATTGTATTTGCACTGTTGGGCCTAAGTACTATCAAAAGAAAATATTTACTCTTTCACTTCAAAGAGTTTTTATCAGCGGTTAGAGAGAAATATCAAGAAAACAGCGTGAATTGCTGTAGAGAATTCTGACACTGTTCAGTGGTATTTTCTGATTTATAGTTCTGTGACTTTTGAAGTAAAGTGTTGTGATTCTGAGTCGTGGAGTTTAGGAATAAATGCATCTGCTGGCCATTTCTGCTTATCCAAACACACACACTGATGTTTTCATGTGCAAGGGTTAAATTAAACAAATACCCACAGAAGTTGTAAAATTTTAAACGTGGAAATTGCCACCAAGAGAATTGGTTTTATGAATCCCGAATTTATCTCTAGAATAATTAACTTGTAGATTGTTGTCAGTATGCCATTTTTGTAGTTTGATAATAAATCTGTCAGGACACCCCTAAGAATAAATCTCAGGGACTCTAAAAGCTTATTTCACTCTTGTAAGCCCTATCCTCTGATTTAACAGTGGCTCTTCACTAACAGATTTATTTACTCTTGTGATCGTTTATCAGTATTCTTTGATTTTTTTACTGCATTCAAGGAACTGTGTTAGGCACAGCAATAAAATAACAGGTACCTGCAGTCCTTGTCCACATGGAGCTTGTATTCTCATGGAGGATAGAGATGTTGACCACAAAATGCACAACTCCTAATTTATTTCCATTTGTGGTGAGTACAACAGAGGACGAGTACGGGGTGCTAGAAGATTGTATAACCAGACTGGACCAGCTGGTAAATTATTAAGAGCTTTGGTTCTTAAAGATATATAGTATCTGATTTTTGGCAATCCTAGTAAGTTACAGCCTACCAATTTATTCTAGAACATTCTTGCAGACCTGTTCTTACAGTAGCTTCTTTGTGTTGTTGCATGCTCCTTGTGTGCAAAGGTAAATTACAATATACTCTTTTTATAAAAGTGGTGGGAGGAAAGGAAATCTATAGGAAGAAGAAACAAATGTTGAAACTTAAATGCATCCATCATATTTTGTGGAGTCATGTGACAAAGTAGATTTTTGGTTTTGTTGAAGCAGCCTGGAAAAATCAGTTTCAGTGCAATAAAAGGCAGCTTGATATACGTGCCAGTTTTATTTACATGATGAAATAAAATTGATGCTGGGAAACTGAGGACATTGTCAGTGAAGGTTACAGAAGAAACGTTGGATCTGGGGACCCTCAATGCTCTACACCAACTTACAATGATCCAGGTACATCAGGAAGAGAGCTATCAGTCTTGGGGGCAGTCACATGGAGTCACTTTTAGTGCACACATGAATTTGCTTGCAGTTTTAGATGTGATATGGCACAGTGAAATATGACATTTAGTGCAAAGGAGAGCACACGACTCAGCCAGAAGCAAGTGTTACTCAGATGACCTCACTGTTAGTAAAGAGGTATGGGGCCAGGATTTTAAATACAAATCCTCTGGCTGTCTCTGGGAATAGACATTTTAGGGTTTTTTTCCTTTTTAAAATATTGGTACCCTCAGACTAGGTAATATTTCCATTACACCTTGGAAATTTGCAGTATTTTAACCAAACAAATATTGTGTTCTCTCAAGCATCATGGATGGAGGCCCATGTAACTCTGACACAAGGCCTTTCTTCTTCCCACAGCCAGATTTATGAGCGAAATGTGGACTTCTATCACCCTCCGGCACAGAAGGAGTTAATTTTCATTAGAACAAGAGATGTCATTGTGACTCCAACAAGTAGTTTGCCCTGAATAGTAAGGGTCTGAAAGATAAAGGCATGTTTTTGAGGGGTAATTAGCAAACATGTTCATAATTCACAAGCCTTTTAGCTGTACATGGGGACTCATTTCTTACATAGAGTACTACATTCTATGAAGAGGTATGAAAAGTCTCCTAGGTAAGCATTTTAAAGTGAAAGGCAGAATAGCACATTCAGGAACCTTATTATTTTAGAGTAGAGTTGGCTTTGGTTCTTTCTCTATCACTGATTTATTTTGTGACCGTGAGTAAATCAGTTTTTCTCTGTATTTTTAACTTTCCCATTTTTTTCCTTGGTGTAAAGGATAAAAATGATTCAGAATGTAGGTGACTTTTCTTTCTTTTTTTTTTTGTAGGTGACTTTTCAAATGATTAGACTGTCAAAAAATTATTTTCGATAAGGTTTGAAAAGTGCTTACATTCTTCAGAGAAAGACGGGAATGTTTATGATTGTTAACTAGACAAGATTGTGTGGGATTTATGTTTCACCGAATTTAGGGCTTTTCTTACAAAATATCCACTTTCAATATCTGCCTCCGTTAGTACTTTTCCCAAATACCATACTGCCATCTAAATTGTCACATTGAGCCCATTGGTAGAGAGCAAGCGCTGCTGAAGTCCCCCAGTTTTGTCTCTGAAACAGTTGGTTAAGAAGGGAAGGTGAAGTGCTGGTGAGCCCATGTAGGGCTGTCAGGCTGGTCCCAAGAGTTAGACACTCACCCTGGTGGCCTGGAGTCTGGACACCCTGTTCTGAGCATGCTCAGTACTAGTCATGTGACCATTGGAGAATGAGGCTTCTTGGCAGACGGTGACAGGACTTGGAGGTTTCTAGCTTAGGTAACTGGGGGTCGGGTGGGTAGTGTTAACTGAGGCAGGAAATGAGAGGCGAGACAGATTTGAAAGGAACTCAGAAGAAAAATCCTACAGATAGAGGAGCCTGGTGGGCTACAGCCCAAAGAGTCTGCACAGTCCACAAAAGACTGAGCATGCATGCAATACAATACAATTCATTGAACACCTGCTGTGTGACATACTCTTTACAAATAGTGTCTCACTGAATAACTGTAGGCATCAAGTATTATCATCTGATGCTGTAAATGAGCCAACTGATTTCCAAAGAAGTTTAGTAACTTTCCCAACCTTTCTCAGCTTAGTCATCGCTGCACTGAGATTTGACGGAATATGAAGCCTGTGGTCTTTCTTGTATGCCACTGAGCCTTGCTCTTCCAGAGTAGCAGGAAGTCTGGAAGCAGCATTAGAACTTCCTTCTTTCTTTAGAAGCTCTAAACAGTATTAAAATATTAACAAGAATGACCTAAGAGAATATGTCCTGGACTTGGAGGGCATTGAAGAAGCTGGAAATCAAATTCATGATCTCAAGGACTTGCAATGCAAATTAGAATACAAAATACAAATAATCAAGCAGCGTACCCTGAAGGCAGTTACGAAAGGGTGCTCCCTCAATAAACTCTTGACATTTTCTTCTTTTCAGAAGAAAGATGCTAGTGGGTTTGGTTTCCCATGCACTGAGTTTGTGGTTTCTGGGAAGAGAAAAGAGTAGAGGCAGGTTTAGGAATGAAACAGACCTGGGGATGCAGAAGGGGCAACGGTGAGCTCACGTCACTCTTAATGATGCCCTGCAGGTGCTGTGCTTAGCCGCTCAGCAATGTCCAACTCTTTGCAGCCCCATGAACAGAAGAGCCTGGTGGGCTACAGTCCATGGGATTCTCCAGGCAAGAATACTGGAGTGGGTTACCAAGCCCTCCTTGATGCGTTGCATCAGCCTTTCAAATAGCAACACCTGAGTGAGTCAAGTTTTTTACTTGGTGCAGACTGTAAATCATTTGGATTGACTTGTATCACTTCAGTCAGTAAAAAAAAAAAAAAAAAAAAAGGAGTAACTTACTGGGTTTATTTCTTTTCTAGGGCTAGTAAGTGAAAGTGGTTAGATAAAATTAATGTGGTTTTTTTTTTTTTAATTTTTTTTAATTTTTTTATTAGTTGGAGGCTAATTACTTCACAACATTTCAGTGGGTTTTGTCATACATTGATATGAATCAGCCATAGATTTACACTTATTCCCCATCCCGATCCCCCCTCCCACCTCCCTCTTCACCCGACTCCTCTGGGTCTTCCCAGTGCACCAGGCCCGAGCACTTGTCTCATGCATCCCACCTGGGCTGGTGATCTGTTTCACCATAGATAGTATACATGCTGTTCTTTTGAAACATCCCACCCTCACATTCTCCCACAGAGTTCAAAAGTCTGTTCTGTATTTCTGTGTCTCTTTTTCTGTTTTGCATATAGGGTTATCATTACCATCTTTCTAAATTCCATATATATGTGTTAGTATGCTGTAATGTTCTTTATCTTTCTGGCTTACTTCACTCTGTATAATGGGCTCCAGTTTCATCCATCTCATTAGGACTGATTCAAATGAATTCTTTTTGACAGCTGAGTAATATTCCATGGTGTATATGTACCACAGCTTCCTTATCCATTCATCTGCTGATGGGCATCTAGGTTGCTTCCATGTCCTGGCTATTATAAACAGTGCTGCAATGAACATTGGGGTGCACGTGTCTCTTTCAGATCTGGTTTCCTCAGTGTGTATGCCCAAAAGTGGGATTGCTGGGTCATATGGCAGTTCTATTTCCAGTTTTTTAAGGAATCTCCACACTGTTTTCCATAGTGGCTGTACTAGTTTGCATTCCCACCAACAGTGTAAGAGGGTTCCCTTTTCTCCACACCCTCTCCAGCATTTATTGCTTGTAGACTTTTGGATAGCAGCCATCCTGACTGGCGTAAAGTCTTGGGATTTTAAGTGAAATCAGTCCTTTTACCCATTGTAGCATCCCCATGTATAAATGTAAAACCATTTCGTATCCATCGGCAAGAGCATCTTTCCTGTTCTATTCACAGTTGAGGTACCTAGCCAGAAATAGGTACCAAAGAACAAATCTCACAGTTGGGGCCTGTCCTAGATCCTTTTGAGGTCTGTGACAGAATTTTTGAATGGACAGCCTAAACCCTATGAAACATCAGCCCCTAAGAACTCTCTGGAGTAAGCAAAAAATTCCAGGTTGGCAGAAGGTTATCAGACATCTGCTCATTTCTATATCAATACAAGAAAATCTTTTATGTAAAAAACAGTGTAGAACTACATTCCTAGCTGAATTTTCCCTGGTCATATATTTTGGGTTCATTTATGACTCAGAAATATCAGGAGGATTAGCCAGATATACTGAGAAGAGTGGCCAGGAATCACAGAGATTAAAGAAAGGAATGTGTCAGCGGTTTTAAGAACACCAAACAAGGCTCTAAATAGCCAGGCCGAAAGTAAGTCTAGACTTGGGAATATATATATATACACACATAACATATATTTTTTTCTGTATTTTTTCAGTTCCAAAACAGGGGTATGAAAAAAATAACTCCATTTAAAAAAAAGACCCTTTAGAAGCCAATGTAAAATTGTTTATAAATAGTTATTGAGTTTTAAATACTTACTAGCTATGAGAAAATTCTATCTGAAATCTTCTAAGAACACATGGTTATGCTTCATTTGAAACTTCCATTTTGGAAATATTTTAGATAAGGGATCAGCTAATAGATAATATGAGTAGTGAAAAAGTCCTGTAGCATTTGTCATTAAAGCATTTATGAAACATTTTAGGGATTATAAAAACATTCCCAGTAGAGACATGTGAGTAGTAATATCTTCTTTAAGGCTATTAGTAAGCTATGGAATAATGGTATTTCATTCTACCAGACTTTTAATTGTGAACCAGCATGGTCAGTTTTTATAGTGATTTAATTCACTTTGTAAAAATCCCTGGCCTGTAGTAATTTCTTCCACACTCATTGCAGATAGGATTATTGCGTTAGAAATGTGATTTTTTAAATGGCTGAGGCTGGTAATTTGTCAGCATTTGGCAGGATTAAGTCAATGAAATAGGCAACATTAGTTGCTCTTTGGCATTATATCACAGATCAAACTGAGCCATTCATCAGCTGATAATAATGGTGATGGTAATAATGATAACTAATGTTATCATCTAGTAATAATGATGACAAAAAATGGCTGGCAATTATCATCTAGTATATGCTAGGCATTGTACTAAGATACACAAACATATACATACATAAGATCTCATGGCAAAATGAAGATGAACCTGATTTTTTTCCTTTACCCTGGAATTCCAGGTGATTGATGCGGTCCAGGTCACAAAAGGAAGCATGAATAAAGATACAGGGACCAGCGAAATCCAAGAATGTTTCCCTTCCAAAGCCATTGAGGGGATATTAATATTATTAAACTACTAATTAATTAATGTTAATACACTATTGATACAACTGCCTGAGTGGGAGACCCTTGCTTGAGGGAGAAGGTTGGGATTATTTTTCCTGGTGACGTCACTTTCAGGGTTGGGGGAAAATATGTGAGGTTTTCAGGATCCTGAGCTGAGTAATTTTCTTGACTGGAATGTATTGGAGAAGGTCAAAGGAACTTCCTTATCCTTACATTCGCGTGACTGAGACTCTTGCCAGCCCTTCTCAAAAGCCCTGCCTGAGGGGCCCTTGGGGACCGCTGGAGAGATTGAATTCTTCAGCTGGACCTTCAATGCTGAGACAGCAGGGTTGCCAGACTTTACACTGTTTTGTCCCGGTAGAGACTGCACTGGGCTTTCTGTGAGGGTTTCCAGTCTATTTTCAGGAATACAAAGCTAATTTCCTTTTTATCACTGTCTTGAGTCACAGGCTAATCATAAGAATCTTTCCTTTATTAAAAAATATCTTCTGTGTGGTCTTATTGTGGCAAAGGAGCACTTTTTAGAATGGGCTCCCATTGATCTTTCAGGCTCACATGCACCAATCAGAAATAAAACTATTTGTATAGGTGCAAAAGGACAGAGGATACATCTCTGTTTCTAAATTACTTTTGAAATATTTATCAAAATAGTAAATCATCCTCCTACTTTCCATTGCCTTTGGGATGTTCTAGGACCCATCTAAGAAAATTGGATTTTGAATTTTGGTTAGAAAAGTTGTCTGTCTACCTTTTCCAGGTTATAAAGGAATTCACCTATATTTTCTTTGAATATTTGTAAGATTTCCCTTTTAATAGCTATATCTCTGATCCATTGAGAGATTATTTTGGTGTATATTGAGAGATGTGGATAAATTTTGCCCTTTTCTAAATGTCTATCCAGTTGTCTCCAAACTCTTTATTAACATATATGTCTTTCCCCCATTTGATTTGAAATATCCATGATCATAAGCAAGATTTTCAGTAGTTGGGTCTACTTCTGGACCTTCTATTATGTCCCATTTATCTGTCTTGTCATGTACTAATTCCACACTATTTTAATTATAGAAGCTTTGTACCATGTTTTAGTATTTGGTAACACTGGCTTTCTCTCTTTCCCAAATAATGCCTTTCCTTCCTAGTAGCTTTCTAGTTATTCTTCCTGACTATTTTCCCATATGAACTTTAGGATCAACTTGCCTAACTCCATAAAATTTTTAAAAATTGGGACCATATTAAGTTTATATATTAACCATGGAGGATTTGTGGCATCTTTATGATGTTGACTCCTTCCTGAGAACATGGAATGGCTTTCCGTTTGAACACATCTACTTTTCAGTAATTTTAAATGCTTTTCTCATAGAGGCTTTGCCATTTCTTGTTAAATTTATTTTTAGGTATTAAAAATACCTTTTGTTGCTTTTACAAATGAGCTTTTTGCTTCCATTATCTCTTCTAATTGATAGTTGTTAATATATAAGAAGGATAGTATATTAATTGTATATCCTGTTATTAGATTCTATTACTGTGTTCATTAGCTTTTAAATTAGTATTCTTGGATTTTCTTTTGTGAATAGAGATATCATCACTCTTCTCCTTTGCTATTTTTATTCCTCTAGTGGTTCTTTCTTGTTTGTTATATTGATTTATGCTTCCAAGACAATGTTAAATGGTAATGTATGGTGGGCATATGTATAGCTTTTTCCACTAAATAAGATGTTGACCTTTGGACTGAGGTCTATATATATTTTTTAAAGTTAAGGAAGGTATCCATCAGTTCCTATTTTATTTAGTATTTTTAGTCAGAAATGGGTGTTATATTTTGTCAGATGTCTCTTCAGTATCTAGGGAGATGATAATATGATTTTTCTCCCTAAATCGATTAACATTGTGAAATGTTATCATTGCTTTCCTGATAATGAACCATCCTTGCATTCTCATAATAAACCCAACTTGGTCACAGCATATTTTTTGAATATGCTGCTGGATTCAGTTTGCTAATATTTTATTTATGTTTTTTCCTGTCATATTCATATTCCATAAGCACTTTTGATTCCCACTCATGTACCAGCTACAGTTCTATGCCACCTTATAACCAAGATATGAAAAAGACTAAAAATTCCTGCCCTAGAGTAACTCCCAGCCTAGTATTGGAGATAGACAAGAAACCAAAGAGTTAGGGTGCAGCATATTAAATGCTGGACTATGGGCTATGGAGGCTGCTGGAGGGGGTGAACAGAGAGGTGAGGCTTGAGCTGGCTTTGACAGAGTGAGCAGGAGCATTGCGGTGAAGCATCGGCATTCCAGGAACGGGGAATGGTGAGCATAAGGCACACTCAGTATCCTGGGGGAATCACAGTGGGCATTTCTGACATCGCACAGTGCATGCATGGGTGAGTGACAGGATGGGAAGGTGGCAGGGAGAGAATGAAGGCCTTGCAGGCCAAAGAATCTGAATGTTATTCTATAGGCTGCCATTGAAGGGCTTTCAGGAAGGGAGTGAAATGATCAGATGCTCATTTAAGAAAGATTGCTCTGATAGGGCGAGAGAAGCTGGATTGGAAGGGTGGTGCCCTGGAGTTCAGTGGAGAGGCCCCTCCCTGTGGCCTGAGTGAAAGCTGGTGCACACTTAGCTGAGGTAGTAGCAGTGGGAATGAAGAGGAAGCCTGGACCCAGAGTGGATGAGATCTTGTCCATAGAAAACCCATGGTAATGGCAGCTGAGAAATGGGGTGGGGAGGAGAGGGGAGGAGGGAGTTGAGGAGTTCTTTCAGATTTCTGGCAGGGCAAGTGTGTGGGTGGTGGTACTTTTAATTGAGATGGGGAATACAAGCAGAGAGTGGGTTTTGTTATTGTAAGTCTGATTTTCAAGGATGGGTGTGGAACCTAAGATTGGTTTAGGCTCTCTAGAGCTTAAGGTGGAATGTTCCAGTGGGGTCCAGTGGGGTCCAGTGGGGCTCTAGAGTGGATTTTGGGCTAGAGCCATGGATCTGGGAAGTGTCAGAGTGAGGATGGTGGTGGAGTCCACAGATGGGGTGAACTCCTCAAGGATGTGTATGGTGACAGACGATGAAGCATAGAGTTGTGGGATCCATTGCTGTTGAAGGGACAGGCAGCTTGAGGAGATAGGAAGACAAATCAAGGAGAGGCCAGGAAAGAGGGAGGAAAATAGGAGAAGGTGGTGTCATGGAAACTGAGGGAGGGATGAGCTTCAGGAGGTAGGGGTGATGAAAGGTCAGATACCCTGGAGAGATTGAGGAGGTAAGGGCTGAGGTTTCCACTGAATCAGGAATCAGGAGGAGGTTGGGGATTTTTGCTAGAAGTTTCTGGCACTCTGGAGAAAGGCAGGCAATTGTCATTGTGTATCCAGGAGTGATGAGGATGTCTGAGGCAGCTCAGAGTTGTTGAGGACATGGAGAGGTTAAGAGAGATGCATTTTCTGAGGCTCTTATGACCTTAAAAAAATGAAGCTCTGGGGTCAACAAACTTGGGTGCAAAACTAGGCTGCACCACTGAGTGTGTGACCTTGGGCAAGTCACTTAGCCTTTCCAAACCTGTTTAATTCTCATCTTTACATGAGGGCAATATTGGGGCCCCATCAGGGTTGTTGTGAGGAGATGGTGACATTGTGAGATGATATTCAATCATCCCTTTGTTTTATTCCAATGACTCCCCACGAAGTTGGATTTTATGAAAATTACTTCCTTTCCTTCTTTCTCTTCCCTTCCTTTCTTCTCTCTTTCTTTTTCCTTTTGCCAGTGATCTGACACCAAACTGGGAAAGCAGTTGTCAGAGAAGATGGAACTTTTCAGCTCATCTCCTTTGTATTTCTTCACCTGCAAGTGAATCAAGCATCTCATACTTATTTATTCATTTATGGGGTGGCTCCACAGAACCAGAGCTTGGTTGAAGAAAATCGCTTCTCCTTTTCGTTTGAGATGCCATGAATATGGATTGAGATTCTTTGTCACAGATGGAAATCCTCCCCTTTAAGCCCTGCCCCTCTCGGAGGGCCCCCTAGGGAGCACCGCAGACACCGAACTTGGCATTTCCGCTCCGCTGAGTGAGGGAGACCAGACGTCCCCCAGTGCCTGCGCATGCGACGTGCAGATCTGCGCGGCACCAGGAATTTGGGCTTATCTGCCTCCCAATCCAGTTTTATCTTTCTCAGACAGTTTTCTTTGCAGTTATACTTTGCTGATCCTATCGCATGGATTCCGCCCAGACCCTGTGGAGAAGTCTGGAAATAAAGACACCCTCCCCCGCCAAGCAGTATTTCCTGCACATAATCTCAGCTCTCAGCGCTGTAGCTGCCCTGGGTAGAGAGCGTTCTTGTAAACTCTTATGTAGAGAGAATTGATATTCTTATGCTACTCTATAGGTGAACATTTCAGAAGGTTCTGGGGTAGAGTAAGTTCTTTTGATAAGCAGAACTATATCCAAATGTATTTTAAGTATTATAGACTAATTTACAGACGAAGGACTACTTTTTAATTCATCTTTTCTACTTAATGGAGTTTAAGCTCAATGTTGTTGCTGACTGCAAAAAGTTCTTGTTAAACGTTTCAGTTCTCCACACAGCATGTTTTTAAAAGCTTTCCTAGTTCTTACACACAAAATACCTTTATTTTTAAAGCACGTATTGTGAATAACAAGTTTAAATCTACTTTGCCACCACAGGGGTGAAAAATGTAAACGTTGAATAATTCTTTATCTAATCTGAGTGCTGTCTGGGATTTGTAGTTGCTAACTCAGGATTTCTTCGAAGATAACATAGGAATTTATAGGGCTTGAGATTTTCCTGTGAAGTCATTCCATCTTTTAATTAGCGGTGATGAGCAGCTACACTTTCCCATGAAACGCGATCATCTTATTTATAGCGGTTGCTTTCTTTAAAGTTGTAATCACTATTTCTCTACTCCCTGCTCCATCTACCTGGTGGTTTCATGAAGCAGGAGGAGACTTACTAATTAACTGATAAGAAACCACCACCACCAACAATAACAACCAAAAGCTACTGAGCTGTCTAACCAAAGAGTTATACATTGCTCAGTCGTGTCCAACTCTTTGTGACCCCATGGACTGTAGCCCGGCAGGCTCCTCTGTCCATGGAATTCTCCAGGCAAGAATACTGGAGTGGGTAGCCATTCCCTTCTCCAGGAGATCCCAACCCAGGGATCTAACCCAGGTCTCCTGCATTGCAGGCAGATTCTTTACCATCTGAGCCACCATGGAAGCCTCTACAGAAAATATGTAGTTGAATTCAGGCAAGTGACTAGTAACTGCCATTATTTAATGAAAAATAATCACCTGCTTGGTTCAGATGTGTGTCTTTTCATAGAAGGATGTCTCAGTCCTGAGCACAGCAGCTGAAGAGGTGGCCTTGAGTGTCTTCCCTGTGGACCCACAGCTGTGAACTTGAACATCCCCTTGTTTCTGCCCAGCCAGGAAGTGCGGTGATGGGAACTGAGGGGAGGGTAGAAGGGAGAGGAATTAGATAGAAGGAGAAGGAGGAAGGAGGACAAGAGAGTGGGTGAGAGAAACAGAAATAAAAGGGTGAGGGGCTGTAGGCATTGGAGGCTGTCTACAGTCCCAGATGTTGAGGTGCAGTTGGACCTCTGGCAGTAATGAGCAGTGTGGCCTTGGGTGAGTCACCCAGTCAGCTTGTGCTTTATTTCTCTTTTGTAAACCAAGAGGGTGGAATTAGTGGTCTCTAACTGCTTCCAAGCCTGTGAGTCTCTGAAGCTGGAGGGAAGCCCCAAGACTTCATGGAGCCCAATCTTTGTCCCCAGATTCTAGAGGAATGTGCTTGACAAAGTCCTAGATGGATTACTGGCTGAATCTGGAGCCTGAAGCTGTTCCATGGGTTGGCACACCTCGGTCAGCCAAGGTGTGTCCCCCTTTTTCCCATTCAGAGGAAGTTACTTGTTGGCATTGCCGTGGCTGATATTTCTGCCTTTGGAATTTTTATCATATTAATAAATTGACTGACAGGATTTTTCCTATTTCTTTTTCCCCCCTAAGTTTATTTGCATTTAAGTTTTTAATTTCTTTTTTTTAAATTTCATTTTTAATTGGAGGATAATTACTTCACAATATTGTGTTGGTTTGTGCCATACATGAACATGAATCAGACATGGGTATACATATGTCTTCTCCTTCTTGAACCTCCCTTCCATCTCCTAATCCATCCCACCCCTCTTAGTTGTTACAGAGCACCAGATTTGTATTCCCTGTGTCATATAGCTATTTCTTTTTAAAAATATATATATTTTATTGAAGTATAGTTGACTTACAATGTTTCAGGGGCACAGCAAGGTGATTCAGTTATACAAATACACATATATTATTTTTGAAATTATTTTCATCATAGGTTATTATAAGATATTGACTATAGTTCCCAGTGCTATATAGTAAACCTCTGTTGCTTGTTGCCTATCTATTTCTTAATTAGAAATCTAGCATTCTATTCATACTAAGTCAAACAAGTGGAATCAAAATGTCATAATTCTTTTAGTTAGGCAAAAATTCATGTTTTCTAAAAAAAATGTATTATACATATATATGTATGTATACAAAAGCTTTTATACTACACTTGATAAAATCTTCAGAAAAGACCTAAAAAAAAAAAAGGAAGAGATGGAGAAATTGGAGAACATAAATGGGAGCACTGAATGTGAAATAGAAAAAGTGAAGCAAACTAAAAAAAAGTAAAGATCATTGTATAGTCCAGTTCTTTTTAAACATGACTGCTCATTAGAAACATACCTGGAGCTCTGGGAAAAAAAAGCAATACCTGAGCATTTGTAATTTTCAAAAAAATTTCAAGATAATTCTGATATGCATCTGGATTTTAAAAAGTGATTACAGGTTTTTCTGTTAGATTCTAGTTTTGGTGATATAGAATTCTATTATTTTTCTGTTGATCAATCATGATACAGTGGTATTGAGTAATAGTTACATAATCACAATAGTAAATGATGTTTATCAATTTTCACAATCAATAGCCAAACAAAAAATAAAAGGTAATTATACCTGCAAGCCATAATGGGAACAAGATTAACTTAACAATATAAAATACATGCAATTTGCAGGGGGGGTGGGACGGGGAGGTCAAGCAGAGTCATGTGGCAAGTGGAAGTGCATACATGCACAGGTTTTCATCCACCCAGTCAGCCCATGTCTTTTGGTTGGTGCATTTAATCCATTTACATTTAAGGTAATTATTGATATGTATGATCCTATTACCATTTTCTGAATTGTTTTAGGTTTATTTTCTGTAAGTCTTTTCATTCTCTTGTGTTTCCTGCCTAGAGAAGTTCCTTTAGCATTTGTTGTAAAACTGGTTTGGTGGTGCTGAATTCTCTTAACTTTTGCTTGTCTGGAAAGCTTTTGATTTCTCCATCAAATCTGAAGGAGAGTCATGCTGGGTAGTGTATTCTTGGTTGTAGGTTCTTCCCTTTCATCACTTTGAATATATCATGCCATTCCCTTCTGGCTTGTAGAGTTTCTGCTGAGAAATCAGCTGATAGCCTGATGGACATTTGCTTGTATGTTATTTGTCATTTTTCCCTTGCTGCTTTTACTATTTTACCTGTCTTTAATTTTTGTCAGTTTGATTACTGTGTGTCTTGGTGTGTTCCTCCTTGGGCTTATCCTTCTTGGGACTCTCTGTGCTTCCTGGACTTGGTTGACTATTTCCTTTCCCACATTAGGGAAGTTTTCAGCTAATATCTCTTCAAATATTTTCTCAGGTCCGCTCTCTCTCTTCTTCTTCTGGGACCCTTATAATGAGAATGTTGGTGTATTTAATCTTATCCCAGAGGTCTCTTAGTCTTCATTTGTTTTCATTCTTTTTTCTATATTCTGTTCTGTGGCAGTGGTTTCCACCATTCTGTCCTCCAGGTCATTTATCTGTGCTTCTGCCTGAGCTATTCTGCTATGGATTCCTTCTAGTGTATTATTTGTCTCTTGTTTGTTTGTTTTTTGGTTCTTGTAGGTCTTTGGTAAACATTTCTTGCATCTTCTCAATCTTTGCTTCCATTCTTTTCCCGAGATCCTGGATCATCTTCACTATCATTGTTCTGAATTCTTTTTCTGAAGGTTGCCTATCTCCACTTCATTTAATTGTTTTCCTGGGATTTTATCTTGTCCCTTCATCTGGGAGATAACTTTCTGCTTTTTCATCATGATTAACTTTCTGTAATATGGTTTTTGTTTTAGCCACTGTGAGGCTGTGCTTCTTCTCGCCTCTTCTACCTGCCCTCTGATGGATGAGGCTAAGAGGCTTGTGTAAGCTTCTTGATGGGAGGGACTGGCGATGGCAAAAACTGGGTCTTGCTTTGATGGGCAGGGCCTTGCTCAGTAAAGCTTTAATGCAATTTGCTGCTGATGGGTGGGGTTGTACTCCTTCCCTGGTAGTTGTTTGGCCTGAGGTGGCCCAGCCCTGGGGTCTATGGTAGGGTTAATGGTGAGTTCTAATGGCTAACTCAAGAGGGTTTATGCCAAGGGGGACCTTCCAGTGCGCCTGTCCCTGGTGGGCCCCTGCTGACCCACACCTCCACAGGAGGCTCTCCAACACAGGCAGGTAGTTTTGGTTCAGTCTCCTGTGGGGTCAGTGCTCCTCTCCTCCGGGTCTTGGTGTGTGCAAAGTTTTGTTTGTGCCCTCCCAGACTGGAGTCTCTGTTTCCCTCAGCCCTCTGGAAAGCCTATAATCAAATCCTGCTGGCCCTCAAGGCCAGATTCCCTGGGAATTCCCACTCCCTTTGTCAGATGCCCAGGCTGGGAAGCCTGATATGGGGTTCAGAACCTTTACAACAGCGAGAGAACTTCTTTGGTATTATTGTTTTCCAGTCTGTGGGTCACCCACCTGCTGGGTATGGGATTTGATTTTATCATGATTGCACCCCCCTACTGTCTCACTGAGGCTTCTTCTTTGTCTTTGGACACAGGGTATCTTTTCTTGGTGGGTTCCAGTGTGCTCCTGTCAATGGTTTTCAACAGCTAGTTGCAATTTGGTGCTCTCTCAGGAGATGAGCGCACTCCTATTCCACCATCTTGAACAGGAAGCCATATAGCTGTTTCTTAATGAAGCTATTTACTGTCTTTTGTATTTGTGAGTGGAAATCAACTTGGCAAACAAAAGGACATTTGATTTTATGAGAGCAATTTGATAAGGAATTTTGAGAAAAAGGATTGCCTTAGATATAAGGATTGCTTATAGTTAGTCTTCCATTAGGAAATCTGCCATACTTACTAGGTTTTAGAAATGATTTGTGAGGAGTTCTCACTGGATAGCAATGTAGAAACACCAGAATTCCAATCATTTCATTTATTATTCTTAAAAAAATCTACATCTTAATGTTTTTGAAAATCTATTCCCCCCCATTGCTTTATTCTTCTCTTTTCTGCTCCTTCAAATCTCTAGACAAGGTCACAATTACTTAGACCAGTATTTACACAGCCCACAGCCATGACTTGGGTCTCATAATCCTGTTGTTTGGATGCTGTGGTCTGCAAAGGAGATGGCAGGTAGCAGATGCTGAATGAACAAGGCCCATTTAGTGATTAACAATTTCATTTTTCATCTTTAGCACTAGCCTAAGTTGCCTGTTTAAACTGTCCACTTCCTGGGAAATGTTTTCCTAATTCTTCTCTCAACTACAATAATTTATGTTTTTGTTACAGTCTAAACACAGCTCAGGGAGGACAGATAATAAGAGCAGGCCTTCATCTGGCCTTTCCCAGGCCGAAGCACGTTAGGACTTGGGCGCGGACACGGCAGGAGCAGGCATACCCGCTGTGGCCCTAGTTCTCCCGCTCGGTTCCCGGGTGCCCTGTTGTTGTTTTTGTTTAGTTGCTCAGTTGTGTTCGGCTCTTTGTGACGCCATGGACTGTAGCCCATGGGGCTCCTCTGTCCATGGGATTCTCCAGGCAAGAATACTGGAGTGGGTTGCCATGCCTTCCTCCAGGGGATTTTCCCAACCCAGGGATCGAACCTGGGTCTCCTGCATTTCGGCAGGCAGATTCTTTACCAATGAGCCACCAGGGAAGCCCCTTGGGGGGCACTCACAGTGTATCCTGCAGCCCAGCAAACCCTACATGTGTCTCTCTTGATTCTGTTCTCAGATACCTTATCCTTTATTTCTCCTCTTGCTCTTTCTTCCTAAGTGTGCACATGTAATTACTTGTGAAGTCTCTAGGAAGAAGTCTTTCTAACCGGCGATGAGTGTGCCTGTGTGTGTGCATGTACACACTTGGTAGGAACTCTGCAGGAAGCCTACAAGTTGATGACACGGTAGACATCCTGTCTCAGGTTTCAGACATTGTTAGGCTGAAGCTTTTATTGGAGGTCAAGGCAGCTAATAAAGTGGGGTGTGCAATTAAAAGGGCATTCAGCACAGAAGGATGGCTAACTGTCTCGAGGGCTGGGAGTGCGGGAGGGTTGACAGCTGCAAGTCTGCTAATGATGGCTTCACCGGCATTTTTTTTTTTTTTGCAGCCAGGGTGGTAAATGTAATACAAAGGCACTGTTTTAACGTGCCTAATCAGCTCTCGGCTTCCTGTGAGAGGCATCCACTTGGGGGAGGAAGTTGCTGGCTGTGGGCATTTTTGTGGTGGTGGTTTGTGCTAATTTACTTTTTTAAATAGAGTACTCATGGTTACTAGTGAATCTCCATATTGGTCAGGAAGAGGGTGACAAGATGATGGCAAGATTCAGGAGGTTTGCCCAGGGTCACCCAGAAAACCTCACGCTCCTGACTCTCCATCGGTTTCTAATAGGATTTATTTACGCCGTTGTTTTGCCCATGTGGCTCTCCTTGACTCTGAACCCTGGGAGCACAGTAATCAAATCTTATTAATTTTACCCAGTAGACAGTAATTGTTTTCTCCACTACATGAATTCTCCAAAAATGTCTGGCCTTTAGAATAAAAAAAAAAAAAAAATCTCCTTTCCACTGCTGTGTGATGAAAACCTCGCTGAGGATAAGGCAAGGTGAGAGAGGAGGGGGATGCTGGCCGTGTGTAGAGGGCGGGAGGTGATGCCTGGGTTAGTCCTGGGAAGAGTCAGGATACTGTCCCACTGTCATGGCCTCCTGTTCTTAGAAGAGTGAGATCCACAGGGATCAGAGTGTGAGCAGCTCATTCACCCAAGTGGATCTTGGTCTAGGGTTTATATGGGCTGGCTAGCCTGGGGATCTTGAATTTCTTGTTAGTGGATAAGTCCTTGTTTTTGCTTAGTTTAATGTTGTTCCGTTCACCTCTCGTCTGGCAGAATAAGAGAGGATGAGAACGCTCACTGGATGCTTAGGATGATGTCCCAGGTAATCAGGGAGGAAACTTGTTAGCACCGTCAGGAACTAAACTGAGAGGGCAGCTTGAGGCTACTTCCCCAGACACGGGCCCCTCCGGTTTAATCTCTCTCTTCATCTGATAGTTGATACTGTTGGTGCGGCCCTGCCTCCGCTACTTGGTGAGATGGTGACATATGATCACACCCAGGATGGAGTGGGGTCCGGAAGTATAAAGGACTCTCCCTTTAAAGGCTTGGAATCGCTTCAGTTTGAGGTGAGAGGAGAAATGCAGCAGGTGAGAGGCTGGTTTCCAGTCATTCACTGCAGAGTAACAAGGAAGCAGGGTGGTCCCCCCCTCCATAGACAGTAATGAGGTCCTGATAATTCTGGAAAGAAATGAAGTTTGTGTTCATCACTCCATTTAAGAGCACCCATTAGTATCTTTTTAGTAAGACCCTGGGCTTTCCAAACCCTCTTTATAATTCTCACATTGGGCAAAAGTCAGTATAATATGTCAGTTTAAATGGATGCCATTATTTTTAACACTGTACATCACCTTTCCTCCTGGAGACTTCAGAATATCCTTTTTAATCATTAGCATTTTATAATCATAGAATGAGAGCATAGAAGGAGCCTTAGAGGTTATGCAGTGTTGCTTTACTTTTGTAATTAAAAGCCTGGAGCCGGATAATCTGGCTTAAGTCTTTGCTCTGTCATTTATCAGCTCTTAAACTTGAAGGACTTTGCTTTCTGCCTCAGTTTCCTCACTTATATAATGGTGTTAGTAATAATTGCTTCATAGAGAACTGAAGAGATGTTTTTCCGAAGAGGATACTCAAATGGCCAACAGGCAAATGGAAAAGATGCTAATCATCACTAATCATCAGGGAAATGCAAGTCAAAACCACAGTGAGATATCACCTCATATGTCAAAATGGCTATTATCAAAAAGAACATAAATAACAAATGTTGGGGAGGATGTGGAGAAAAAGGAACCCTCCTACACTGTTGGTGGGAATATAAATTAGTGCAGTCACTGTGGAAAAAAGTATGGAGGTTTCTCAAAAAAACTAGAAATAGAACCATGTGACTCAGCAATTCCGCTCCTAGTATATCCGAAAAAAAACAAAATCACTAATTTGAAAAGATACACGCATACCAGTGTTCATAGTAGCATTATTTACAATAGTCAAGATAAGGAAGCAAGCTCAGTGTCCTTCAGCAGATGAATGGATAGAGATGTTTAAGATCTTCAATTTCATTCCACACAATGGAATACAACTCAGCCATAAAATAGAATAAAGTTTTGCCATTTGCAGCAACATGGATGGATTTGGAGAGCATTATGCTAAGTGTAATAAGTCAGCCAAAGAAAGACAAATACTATATAATATCACTTATATGTGAAATCTAAGAAATACAACAAATTAGTGAATATATCAAAAAAGAACAGACTCACAGATTAAAAGAACAAACTAGAGATTACCAGAGGGGAAAGGAATAGGAATAGTAGATTAAGAGGTACAAATTATTAGCTATAAAACAAACTATCAATACAAGGATATATTGTATAACCATATATAGCCAATATTTTATAATAACTATAAATGGAATATAACCTTTAAAACTTGTGAATCGCTATATTTTATGCCTGTAAAATATTATATGGCAACTGTACTTCAATAAAAATGCACCTTAAAAAATTAAAAAATAAGATTAACATCTAAAAAATTGCTTTGTAGGCATGTTTTATCTGGCACGTAGTAGGTAAGCATGCATTAAATGTTAGTATCCAAACTACCATCTTAGAGAAAAGTAAAACTTAGATATCTAAAGGATGACCTCCTTTTCCCAGATTGATTCTACAAAATGAACATTTGGTTTTCATTCTCTCATCATCCGTCTCTGTATCCGTCTATCTGTTCATCTGTCTGTCCAACATTTCTTTGGTCTTTACCATGTAGGTATATGGTGGCGATACTGGTAAAGAATCTGCCTGCCAGTGGAGGAGATGGAAGAGACATGGGTTCAGTCCCTGGGTTGGGAAGATTCCCTGGAGTAGGAAATGGTAACCTGCTCTGGTATTCTTGCCTGGAACATCCCATGGACAGAGGAGCGGGGCAGGCTATAGTCCCTGGGGCCACAGAGAGTCAGACACAACTGAGTGACTGAGCATACATACACACATATAGGTGTGTGGTCCTGGACTCCGTGCTGAGGATAGAAAGGTGGTTAAGCCAAGTCTTGCCCTTGGGTCCCTCACAGGGACCACCAGGTGGGTGGGGTTGGTAGAGAAACAATGTGCTGAGGGTGGAGTTAGGGGCACACAGGGAGCAGCTCCCACTGCTCCGGGCCACTGAGCTGGATGTTGTCACCTGCTTTTCACAGCCCCTTCAAGATGTGTCGTGGCACGATGTAGAGTGGGGTGAGATGGTTTCCTAGAAGAGGTGACAGCTGAATTGAGGCTAATAAGATGAGTAGGAACTGGTAAGTGAAGGCTAAAGAAGGTGAGACATTCCAGGGAATCTTAGGAAGAAAGAATAAGTCTTGAGGGTCTTCCTAACCCCTGAGAAATGCAGGGTAACCAGCCAACCACATTGCCCTCATAAGAGGTTAGATGACAACATTAGATTTATAGGTCATTGTTAACAGTGATGGGACTTCCCTGATGGTCCACTGGATAAGAATCCACCTGTCAATGTGGGGGACGCAAGTTCGATCTCTGGTCTGGGAAGATTTCACGTGCTGCTGTGACTAAACCCATGTGCCACAACTACTGAGCCTGCATGCTGCAACTACTGAAGCCTGCACGCCTAGAGCCTGTGCTCTGCAACAAGAGAAGCCACCCAATAAGAAGCCCGAGCGCCACAGCAAAGAGCCGCCAAAACTAGAGAATGCCCAAATGTGTAGCAATGAAGACCCAGCTCAGCAAAAAATGAAGGAAAAAACAAGTGATGATACAATGTAATACACCAGGATAGCAGTATAATACCCATGTTCATGACAGCATTATTCACAGTGGCAACCCAGGTATCCATCAGTGGATGAGTGGATACACAAAATATGGTATATACACAGTGGAATATTATTCAGCCTTAAAAGGAAGGAAATTCTGACATGTGCTACAGTGGGGATGAACCTTGAGGACATCATGCTAAGTGAAATAAGCGGGTCACAAAAGGACAAATTCCATTTATATGAGTTACCTAGAGTCATCACATTCATAGAGACAGAGGAGTGGTTCCCAGAGCCTGGGGGAAAGGGAGAACAGAGAACAGTTGCTTAGTGAGTGAGGGGTTTCAGTTTGGGAAGAAGAAAAAGTTGTGGAGGTGGGTGGTGGTAGTAATTGCATAACCATAAGAATGTACTTAATGCTACTGAACCGTATACTTGAAAAGATAAGTTTTCTGCATTGTATATTTCAACACACAAGCACACATAGATAGCAGTACAAACTGTGTCACAAAACAGTGTTCCGAGGGACTAGATATCCCTGTGGACTGTCTAATCAAGGAAGATTGCATCCAGTAAGGGCTCCTAAACACTATGCATGAGACATTGGTTGATCTAACCACTGAATGTTCCTAAGCATGTAATGTGCAATATCACAGTGAATCCTCACAGTCATCCTAGGAATGAGGTATGGTTACTGTCCCCATTTTACAGATGAGAATACTCAGTGAGATTAGGTGTCTGGACCAGTATCCTCACCCCTCCTCACCCCCTTCACTGTGCTGCCTCCCTGTGAGCCCTGTTATAGCCCCTTAAGAGGAAGGTGGACGATACTGCAGATGTGGACCAGGTGAGTGGCCTGTGAAGGGATGCTGGAATACTCCTTGCCCTTTCTGTCTCTTCTCTTGCTTCCACTTGCCTTCTGAGAAGGGCACTGGCATGGCCAGCCAGAAGCCCGGCAGCTCCTCCCTCTGCATGTGCCATGGGAGAGTGTGTGTCACGGGCAGGACCCACATTACTCTTTTCTGCAGGAACCAGTGCAAAGCAATTGTTTTACTTGTGCCTGGAATCGTCTGAAAGTTTTACACTGGCAGTTATCATCACTGGGTAAACACATTAAACTAGCAAATAAATCTTTGTGAGGGCAGCACATGAAATGGTTCCCTGCATAATAGTTATTAATACGTTACTATAATTGCATTGCACATTTTGCAGTGAATTAAAAAAAAAGTGACTTATTAGTGCTTGGGTACTTGACAGCAGTATGTTCAATGGTAGCATCACTTTTCTGAATTTGCCAACACATTTTGTGTGTATTGCTATTTTGGAGTTAGACCAAATGGACCTTTTTAAAGATTAGATAGGTTCATAAAACCTATTTATATAGTTGCTTTCTTCAGGTTACTACACTGGGCGTTGGCCACTTCCGCCTTCTTTCTTACAGCCTTCCTTTAAGAAATGTCATGGCTGGATGTAGGGTGTTAAGTGTTTTTTGCTTAGTTGTGTCTGACTCTCTGTGATGCCATGGACTGCATCCCGCCAGGCTTCTCTGTGTATGGGATTCTCCAGGCAAGAAAATTGGAGTGGGTTGTCATTTCCTTCTCCAAGGGATCTTCCTGACCCAGGCAGGGATCGAACACAAGTCTCCCGCACTGCAGGCAAATTCTTTACCATCTGAGCCTCCAGGGAAGGATACAGGATGGTCTGTCTTAAATTCATTTAATAGGTGAAAGAAAGAGAGACCAAGATGTTCCCCCCCATCCTGCTTCCCATTCATTCAGCAACTGTTAATACTGCATCTGCTTTTTGCTGGTCACTACTATAGCCCTGGACTCTTGATCAATGTCATCCATGAGTTCAGATCAGGCCTAAGACTCCTTTTCTGAAGCGCTGCTGCTCTGAGTTTATGAAATTTCAGAGCTTATTGAAAGTCCTGCCTTTTTACAGGTGTCTGACACTTTGCAGGTTGAGGAAAGGGAATTTTACCAAAGCATAACATTCCCGGTGACTATTCCCACAGATGATGTGCCACAGCCATCAGGCCATAAAGCACCACAGCTTTTCTTGCAGAGGGCTCCTTCAAACCATTCTCATGGACTCTGGCTAATTGGGAGTTTCTTTTGGGAGCCCACCGCTCATTCCTTTCTGCCTTTCCTAGTTGAGGCTTTCCACAATGAAAAGCTGTTAACAGTCTCTTTTGTCTTAAGCAAGGCCATGGACAGTACAGTAACTGCTTTCAGATACTGCTGTTGTGACCCAGGTTCAGTCCTGTGACCCAGAGGTGAAAGGCTACATATTCCATTACATCTTGGAGCCAATCGGACTCCAGTGTATTTCAGCAGAAAAAGGAAGCAGGATAGGGTGATGTATACACCAGATAGCGGCTCGAAATAGGTATGGGAAAATCCAGGAATGGAGCTTTCATTTCTGCACATGTTTTTGTAAAAGGCACCACCTATGTTAATACAAAAATACCAATGATGTAATCCTATATTCCTGGAATATAGGCTGCATATGGCTACAATCTCTGTGCATATTACATGTGAACAAATAGAGTGGGCATATATATGAATTATAGAGTAGTTGGGTTCAGATTCATTTTTTTCTCCCTTTCCTTGATGCAGTTTTGAGAAAAGATGAAATCTTAGTTAATACTGTTTAGCTCCACCAAAGATTGAGTACAGGACTGGAATAAGAATCTCAGAAGGTTGAAACCCATTTCCTTTCCAGATCTTAGGGCCCCGTGTTCAGGCTCATTCACTGTGGGTGGCTGGTAGGTCACCTGTGCTGTGAATTATGTTGCATGACTCAGCTGAGGTGGTGACATGATCACAGGGCAGAGAACTTGGAAGAGGGAAAGTGGACAGGAGGCAGGGCAACCTTTTTATTTTGAGGTACTAGGTGGTTCTTTGTACAAATACCAGCCAAGGGCAAGTTTCCTTGGGCTGAGATCATTTGAGACTCTGTTGAGACTTGAAAAAAAATATAAAGGTACAGGAATTAGAAGACGTAATTTTGTGGCAAAGTGTAGAACGTCACTGAATCCAGTCATGATTTGAAAATAACAAAGAAGCCACGATCCAAGTTCGAAGATCTATTTTATTGTATTAATGTTTCATATTAAAAAGCAGAGACATTACTTTGCCAACAAAGGTTCATCTGGTCAAGGCTATGGTTTTTCCAGTGGTCATGTATGGATGTGAGAGTTGGACTGTGAAGAAAGCTGAGCACCGAAAAATTGATGCTTTTGAACTATGGTGTTGGAGAAGACTCTTGAGAGTCCCTTGGACTGCAAGGAGATCCAACCAATCCATCCTGAAGGAGATAAGTCCTGGGTGTTCATTGGAAGGACTGATGTTGAAGCTGAAATTCCAATACTATGGCGACCTCATGCAAAGAGTTGACTCATTGGAAAAGACCCTGATGCTGGGAGGGATTGGGGGCAGGAGGAGAAGGGGATGACAGAGGATGAGATGGCATCACCGACTCGATGGGCATGAGTTTGAGTAAACTCCGGGAGTTTGTGATGGACAGGGAGGCCTGGCGTGCTGCGATTCATGGGGTCGCAAAGAGTCGGACACGACTGAGGACTGAACTGAACTGAATGTTTCATCAGAAGTCTCTTTTTATTCGCTCCATTTCTGAATGTTTTCTCTTCCAGCCTAGAGTTAAAGGGAAGAGCTGGAAGCATGGAAGCATGACTTTATTTAAAAGTGGTGAAATTTTATCCTGAGAAATTTTATCTGAATATTTATTCTCTGTGAGATACTGGCATTCTTTTTTTTTTTTTATTTTAATATTTGTTTGGAAAGAAATAGTTCCAGATACATGAAGGTCATTTGAGGATTAATTAGTAAGTGGAGTGTCATATACTATGGAAGCAGATCATAGGGTTAAGGAAAGATGCATCCTTTGCGTGTATATGTATGTGTGTGTGTATATATATATATATTCTTTTTCATATTCTTTTCCATTATGGTATATTATGAGATATTTAATGTAGTTTCCTGTCCTATACAGTAGAACCTTGTTGTTTATCTATTTTATATACAGTAGTTTGTATCTTAAGCTGCACACTCCTTTTTAAAATTTTTGGCCGCACCAGGAGACGTGTGGGATTTTAGCTCCCCAACCAGGGATCGAACCCATACCTCCTGCATTGCCAGTGCAGACTCTTAAGCACTGGACCACCATGGACGTCCCTTAAACTGTACACACTTGATGCGAGGCTGGCAGTTGAAGGCCTAGAAGGTGGGGAAGGTCCTGAAAGGTGTTGTAGAATGAGTCATATGTTAGCTACCCCCACAGAGACATCAGATAGGCAGGGGAAGTCTAGCTCAGCTCTTTCATGCTCAGTATAAGGGCTTTGGGCTTCCTAGATGGTGCTAGTGGTAAAGAACCTGCCTGCTAATGCAGGAGATATAGGAGATGTGGGTTTGATCCCTGGGTAGGGAAGATGCCCTGGAGAAGGGAATGGCAACCCTCTCCAGTATTCTTGCCTGGAGAATCCCAAAGACAGAGGAGCCTGGTGGGCTACAGTCCATGTAGCCCGCACACGACTGAAAGAGTTGCACACAACTGAAGTGACTTAGTGTGGATGCACGCATAACGGCTTCACGCACACCTGGTGTGTCCACTCTTCCTTAATGGTGCCTTCAGCTGCATTGGAAGAAGTATGGCTGACTGGATGGATCAACAGGTCCTTGGGGCCCCCTGAATTTCAGATGATTCTTCTTGTGACTTTTGTAGGTGATGTCTACTTCTGAACAGAGCCAGGTCTGAAGCATTTACTGCTCTCCGGTACTCTTGTGACTAGGTGGCTTGCAGAGAGCTCTGCGGTCCCTTCTGCAGGTCATCTGCTGTAACTTTTGCAGGAACACACAGGGGTGTGAGCCCTCCCTCTGTTTTTTAAAGATAACCCTGTATTTATTGATCCCTAAGTCCCTCTAAGATAACACTATCTCTTAATAAAGGCGTAGTGCTAAGTAACCCTATTTAGGGCTTCTTTTGGGGGAGAAGACTGTGGGGTGAAATGCTTGTGCATATCCTGGGCTGTTGTGGGTATGCTTTAACATGACAATGCAGATGGCTGACACTGATGAATGTCCTGTGAGCAGCTGGGGGAGCCAGGCCAGCCTCCTCCTCGGCCCTCTGTGTGAATGCCATCTCATTCCCTGTGACATGAAGGGGTAGGACTCACGGCCTTTTGGTTTTGATTTGCTTGCCTTGGCGTGTGTGTGTGCACGCAGGCACGCATGTGTGTGTGCACGCGTGCGTGCTTCTTGCTGTCTGGTGAGGGATGTGGCGGTGGCTGGGCCTGTTTCTCATTAGCACAGCCACCCTTCAGTGAGACAGGGAGGAAATCGCTCTCCAGAATCTGAGGAACCCACAAGCTTGATGGCCTCGGGTCCCATAGGAGTCCTTAAAGATGAGGCTCAGGCAGCAAGGAGAGCTGTCTCTCATGGGGGATCAAGGAGCCAGGCCCTCGCTGGAGTGTCTGGGCAGAGAGTGTTTCTTCTCTGAAGGGAGTCCCACCTGGAAGTCAAATCTCCCCACCCCTGTGGTGCTCCAGGAGTGAGGCCTCTGCCTCAGAACCATTTCTTGAGCTGCTGATTCAAATGATTCTAAGAACATTCAGGAAATATTTAGAGCACCTACTATGTGCTGGGCATTTCAGTAGGAGCTTGGAACTTTCAGGTACTGACTTTGACCCGGGACATGTTATCATGGATATGGGGCTGAGTTGTAAATTAAGGGGAGCTGTCCTTACAGCTTCGGTTTCTGTCCAAGGGCTTTCTTAGTCCTTTCAGTGAGCAAATCTCGGGCTGTCCCTTTAGTCAAGAGTCTCCTGGTGCAATTTATTCTTGTCCTTTCTTTTTTTTTTCTTTTCTCTTTTTTGGCCATGCCTGTGTCATGTGAAATCTAGTTACCTGACTAGGGATTGAACCAGGGCTCCCTGTGTTGGGGGTGCGGAGTCTTAACCACTGGACCTCCAGGGAAGTCCCTATGTTGTTTCTTTTTTAATCATGGTAAAATGTACATGACATAGAATTTGCCATCTCAACCACTTTTAAGTGTACAAATTCAGTAGCATTAAGTGTATTCACTTATGCAACCATCACCATCATCCATGTCCAGATCTTTCTCATCTTCCCAGACTGAAACTCCAAACCCATCAAACAACTACTTCCCGTTTCCCACTGCCTGCTCTAAGTTATTTTGGAACAAAATAGTGTTTGGTACACTCCAGAGAATGTTCTAAGGCAGGGTCTGAGGTTGATCTGAGGTAGAGTTGATATAGGGCTTCCCTTGTGGCTCAGCTGGTAAAGAATCCGCCTGCAATGCGGGAGACCTGGGTTCGATCCCTAGGTTGGGAAGATCCCCTGGAGGAGGGAAAGGCTACCCATTCCAGGGTTGATGTAATAATAATAGAAATAAAGTGCACAATAAATGTAATACCCGTAAGTCATCCCCAAACCATCCCCCCACCCCAGTCCATGGAGAAACTTGTCTTCCATTAAATCAATCCCTGGTGCGAAAAAGCCTGGGGACGGCTGCTCCAAGGAGAGAGACCCAAATGACACCATTAAAACTCGTATTCACACAATCACTCCTCAAACATCTATTAAACTCCTCATGTGTGCCCTGCGCCATGTGTTACATGCTACAGATGCAGAAACAAATGAGATTCAGGCTTTGGTCCCAAGAGGCTTACCAACCGGTAGGGGAGACAAGCGTGTAAATAAACAAGCCCCCAGCCTCTTATGATGGCTGCAGGGCAGGTGTGGAGGGGAGAGAGGAACAGCTGAGGCAGTGTCAGGAGGAGCAGGGTGGACCCGCATCTGAGCCCTGACGGACAAGCAGGTGTTGGCCTTGACAGCCGAGGGGGAGGAGGCATTCCGGAGAGCGGCAGCTGTGAGAGGCACGGCCTCGAAACACCTGGAGCTTTGTGTGGGCGGGGGCGGTGGTGTGGGAGGTGAGCGCTGGGTGCAGGGTCCTGTGGGCCTGGCCGAGGACCAGACTGCATTGTAAACAGGGGATCAGATCTGTGCTCTGGGATAATTGCTGGTAGCCGCAAAGAGAAGAATTAGAGGGATGCAGGACACACCTGGCAAGAGACGATTGTGAGAGCTTCCCTGGTGGCTCAGAGGTAAAGAATATGCCTGCCAGTGCAGGAGACACGGATTGGATCCCTGGTCCGGGAGGATCCCACTTGCCACAGAGCAGCTAAGCCCGTGTGCCACAACTACTGAGCCTGTGTGCTAGAGCCCGGGGATCACAACTGCTGAAGCCCGCGTGCCCTAGAGCCCCTGCTCTGCCACGGTAGTGAGGAAGCCTGTGAACTGCAACTGGAGAGTACCCCTGCTCACCCCAGCTAGAGAAAAACCTGCTCAGCAATGAAGACCCAGAACAGTCAAAATTCATATGAAAAAATTAGATTTATGTATAAAAAAAGAGAGACTATTGTGAGATTTTAAAGGAATTTGGTTTCACTGGAACTTTTGTTTCCCTGTGAAGTATTTTGAGGATGTCAGAGCCTCCCCATGTCTAAGTGTGGGAGGGACTCGTGTCTCTCCTGGGTTTGAACATTCAGCTTCAGAAGCTGGAGGTTGTCGAGGAGTGGCTCAGAGGGTGCAGTCACTTTTAAAACGTACCTATCTGCTCACGCAGTCCTGAGGACTGTGTTCATTTTTCTGCCCGAGGTAGGTGTATAGTTTCTGGGCCAATGTTCACCGTGGACATGGTGAGAGAAGGGAAGCAGAGAGAACCACACCACAGAAATAGTCACACACCATGCTGCCTAGAGCAGCATTTGGGGTCCTCTGGAGTCAATGAGCAGATTCTTTCCTCTATTGTGGGAAGGACCATGGTGGTGGGGGTGGCGTGTGGAGGGAGGGGTGCTCTCCCCTCCCCCACCCCCGCCCATCTGACAGAGGCCTGAGAGCTGCAACAATGATTGTGCCAGAGAGGAATTTGCCAGAGCTCTCAGCCATCTTTCCACATGAAAGTTTCTTTATCTCTTTCACACTCAAATTCAAACCCTTTCTTTCCTTTAAATCACTTTTGTGCTGTTTAACCTCTTTACCCTGATTTTCTCCCCCTCCTGTCTTGCTCCTTTTATAGTAGTTTCCTGCTAATGGATCACCTGGATAAGATTGCCCCTGGCTTTGTGAGAGTGGCAATTAGCGCTCACCCGGAGAAGGCCGCTGGTTGCTCGGCGGCCTTGGTGTGGAGGATGGATTGGGCCTGGCTCCTTTCATCTGAAAGTGGGTTATCGATTAGCACGGATGCCAATTTACTGCAGAGGCTCTTGCCAACCCCTCTTGATCTCATTATGGTGTAAATTTTCAAGATTGTATCACATTAGCTCAGGAGAATTCAGGAGAGAATAGTAGTAAAGTAAAAAATAAAAAAGACCACAAGAAGACGAATATTTCTTTCGTGATAATCCAGATGAAAATAAACATGGCTTCACCCAGTGATGTTCTGAGACTGGTGTGTGTGTGTGTGTTTATGGAGGTGGGTTGTTTGTAAGGCATGGTCACACCCAGCAACAGGTTTTAAAGTACTTTACGTCTTTAACTGGTGGGAACATACTGTATAGTACAGGGAATTCTACTTAATGCTCTGTGGTGTCCTAAATGGGAAGGAAATCTAAAAGCAAGATATATGTATACGTATGGCTGATTCATTTTGCTGTTCAGTAGAAGCAAACACAACATTGTAAAGCAATTATACTGCACTGAAAATTAGAAGAAATAAGAAGAAGAAAAATAAGAAGAAAGTACTTCACATCTTTAATCTCGTCTTCTGATTCCCTTTAGGATTGATTTTCTTGGGAAATTATGATTTTAGGGAAGAGATGAGCCCATTAGGTGTATTTACCATGGCAAGACTCCCCTCATCTCAGCTTAAGACCCTGAGATGGCAGAGGAGGGAGTGCTGGCCACCGTGGGCTGGCTGATGCTTTTGTAGGTTGTGATGATTTTGTAGGTCAGACAGTTTGTGCATAGGCCAGACTGTTGGACAAGTAGGAATGTGAGATGATTCTTTCCTGTTTCTAAATAGTTTTATTAAGATACCATTTACTTGCCATACAACTCACCAGTTTAAAATATACAGATCAGTGGATTTTAATGTGTTTCCAAAATTTTGCTGCCGTCAAATTTTAGAATATTTCTGTCATTCCAAAAAGAAATGTGTCTGCTGTCAGTCACTCTGTTCTCTTCATCCCTACCTTCTGTCCTATACATGGAATCATGTAATACATGGTCTTTCGTGACTGACTTCTTTCACCTAGCACGATGTCTTCAAGGTTCACCAGGTTGTAACATGGGTCAGAACTTCATACCTTTATTATCAGATAGTTTTCCATTGTGTGGATATGTTATATGGATATGTGTGCACATGTTATATGTCCTTTCATCCGTTGATGAGTATGTGGGTCATTTTCAGTTTTTTTGCTATTATGAGAAATGCTATTATAAACATTTGTGTATCAACCTTTGTGTGAACACGGGGTTTCTTTTCTTGTGGGTAGATACCTAGGAGTGGAATTGCTGGTCCTTATGGCAACTGTGTGTTAAACATTTTGAGAAACTTCCAAACTGTTTTCCAAAGTGGCTGCACAATTTACATTCCCACCAATGATAGATAAGGATTCCCTTCTCTGCATCCTCACCAATAATTGTTATTGTCTGTCTTTTTTACCCTAGTATGTGTGAAGAGGTATCGCATTGTGGCTTTGGTTTGCATCTCACTGATGACTAATGCGGTTGAGCATCTTAACATGTGCTTATTGACCATTCACATGTTTTCTTTGGATAAATGTCTAATCATATCTTTCGTCCATTTAAAAATTTTTCTATTTTTTTGAAAATTTTATTTTTTATTTTATTTTTGATGGTGCTGGGTCTTTGTTGTCCTCAGGTTCTTCGCTGCAGACCGTAGGGGCTACTCTCTAGTTTCGGTGCATGGTCTCCTCATCTCAGCGGCTTCTCCTGTTGCAGAGCATGAACTCTAGGGTACATGTGCTTCAGTAGTTGCGGCATATGGGCTCAGTTGCCTTGAGGCATGTGGGATCTTCCCAGATTAGGTATTGAACCTGTGTCCCCTGCTCTGGCAGGTGGATTCTTAACCACTGGACTACCAGGGAAGTCCTCTTTTGTCCACTTTTTAATTGGGCTTTTTGTTGTTGTTACTGAATTGTAAGGGACCTTTTTATACTCTGGCTAAGTCCCTTATCAGATATATAATTAGTCAATATTTTCTCCTTATCTTTTCACTGTCTTGATGATGTATTTGAAGCACAGAACTTTTATTTTTGATGAAGTTCAGCTTACCAGGTTTTGTGCTTTTAGTGTCATATCTAAAGAAATCGTTGCCTAACCCAAGATCATGAAGATTTGTTTTTATATGTTCTTTGAAGAGTTTTATAGTTTTAGCTCCAACTTAGGTCTCTGATGCATTTAGAATTAAGATCATTCACTTCTCCTGCAATAAAAATTTCTCACAAACTCATTGAAATTTCAACAAGATGGATTTAGAATACCATTGTACATATTCTTTTCTGTACCTTATTTTTTAGCACAACTTACATGGTGGCCATTACATGCTGGGTAGAGTTAAGGTTGCAGAGACGGTGGTGAGAGTTGGCACATGAACAGGCAGGGAGTGGAGATCGTGCCAGAATCTCTAACACATCTTCGGAGGGGTGGGAGACCCGCCACACGAGCAATTTGGAGGTAGGAGACGGACTGCAGGACCTTGGCACTCAGCAGAAGAAAGCTTGACCTCTTGACCAGCATCAGAGGTGACAAAGCAAATGAACCATCAGAGACAGGCCGGTGGTGGGACACAATTAAATCATTGTGGCACCGGGGCAGCCTGCCAAGTGAGCTGTCAGAGGGGCAGACAGTGATCAGATTTTTTGCTGAGGTGCTGTCATGTAGTTATTTGATAAAGCTGTCTCTCTATTCTGGCTTTCAGTGTTTTTTCCCACCCTACCCCTCACCCTCCTGCAAAAGGCACAGGAGCTATATCTTAAGTACAGGTCTGGTTTTCTTCCCAAGTCCCTCCAAGGATCAGATATGACTTTGGGGGGAGGGCAGGAGGGAGGGTGAGATGCTGACCGTATTTTTAACCAAAAACCAAAACCAGTGACGCAAGATGGAAATCACTAGATATAGTGATCTCATAGTATATTCCCTCTTGAAGCATAAATCGAAAAGGCAAATTGAGTGGTAGGCTGACAAGAGGAAGTTTAATACTCTGTAATTTGAGCTCCAGGCCAGGTCTCAGAACACTTTGGGCACATTGCCAGGAATAGCTTAGTCCTCCAGTGAACCAAGTGATCATGGAGAATGGTTGTGGGTTGGCCTTAGGGTCTGATCCTGTACATACACACACAAGTACACCCTGTGTGTGCTCTCCCAGGAGGGTGACTCATGTTTAATGTTCTTCCAGTCATCATTTGATTTTAAAATCTTGGGGGAAAGCATTGAAAATCAAATATATTCATCTTTCCTGCATTAAAAATAAGAAAAAGGCCAGTATTTAAAATTCTGAGTTTAAATATAGAGCATCAGTTCTCATCACAAAATGATTTATCCATGGTTTACCTTTAGAGAGCAGTTGCTCTTTGGTACAGTTGAGATGGACTTCTCAGGAACTCTTTTATTAGGGTTGGAAGTCAGCCTGCACCTGATGTCTTAGGGTGCAGAGGTAAGTACATGATGGACCATTTTTAGCAAATGTGGTTGTTTTATTTCTTCGTCCTAAACCTGAGAGGATAAATGGAAGTTTATTACTGCTGCAGCAGATAGAGATGTATTATTGAACATGTCTCTTGTCTTCACTGAAAAAAAAATCTGTCTGGAGCAGTAAAACACATCTCTGGGTATTTAGATCCCAGTACAATGGGAAACCATATGATTCTAGATTGGAATCCAGGGCACTCAAATCCACAGTTAAGTTTCAGAGCCAGATTTTTTTTTTTTTTTTTGTTCTCTGGAATTATGCAAATCATCCAATTCAAATTCAAGTCAACTCACATTTTTGACACCCTGCTGTGTGCTAAGGTGGTGGAGATACTAAGACTTGTGGTTCCAGCCTTTTTTTTTTTTTTTTTAATCACCCAAGGGGCAGACGAAAATCCAGCTTTATTCTTGGCACGCCTCACAGAGGCAGTCCAGAAGTATACCAACCTAGATATCACTACCCATGCTGGGTTACTCTACCTTCACGTTCAATTCATCAGCCAATCTGCCCCTGACATCAGATACAAGCTTTGACAACTAGAAAAGGGCCCTGAGACCCCCCAAAGAGACCTTCTAGAAGTAGCCTTCAAGGTGTTCAATAATAGAGAGGAGGAGGCTAAGAGAGAAAAAGAACATGAGAGAAAAGCTAAATATGCCTTTTTGGCAGCAGCAATTAAGGGAAGAGATCAGCCTGGCCCAAGTCATCCCAGAACGGGGCTTAAGACTCCCCCCGGACCCTGCTTCCAATGCAACCAGTCAGGACACCGGGCAAAGGCATGCCCAAACCCACGGCTCCCCACAAACGCATGCCCAACCTATGGCCAATGGGGTCACTGGAAGATGGACTGTCCCCACCTCCCAGACCTGGAGAGTGGAATGTCCACAGGGACACCCTGGCGCATCTGGGCTCCCATAGCCTATCTATCCAAACAGCTGGACATTGTGACCAAGGGCTGGCCTCCCTGCCTGCATACATGCCATGGCTGCTATCACAGCCCTTGTACCCGAAACAAATAAACTCTCTAGATATGCCCCTTTAACAGTCTGTTCTCCACACACCTTCTGAGACTTACTATCACATCGGGCTTTCCTCTCCCTACCCCCTTCCAGGGTACAGGTCCTACATACCTTTCTCCTCGACCCTCAGTTCTCATTCTCCCCCTGCTCTCCCCCTAACCCCGCCAGCTTATTACCCATGTCCTCTACAACAGACTCCCTCTTACATAGCTGCAGCCTAACAGTCGATCTTACCCAAAACCCCTTCCAACATGTAACAGATCAGCCCATCCTAGACCCAGACACCCCACACTGGTTTGTTGATGGCAGCTCTCAAAAATCCCCACCGTTTGCAGCAGGATATGCCATCATCCAGGGGGACCTTCATCACAATCACGGAACAATTGAAGCTTCACTGCTGTCACCTCACACCACCTCCCAACAGGCAGAACTGATAGCTCTCACCAGAGCTTTAACTCTGGCTAAAAATCTAAGGGTTAACATCCACACAGACTCCAAAATGCCTATAACATACTTCACTCACATATCCTAATATGGAGAGAAAGAGGTTTCCTAACCCAAAAAGGATCCCCCATTATTAATTCAGACCTGATCCACAAACTTCTAGAGGCAGCACTCTTACCAAAGCTGTCCTGGTTCCAGCCTTTTAGAATGGTATAAAGAGGGGAGAGCCTGGACAGTATCCAGAGACACAAGTTGTGTTGGGACTTAGCGACTCTGAACATCCTTTCTTAGGTCATCTCATTACTCTGAACGTGAGTTTTATTCTCAGTCAGCAGCACTCTGATCTCTTTTTTCTCTCTGCAAAGCCTGAGGGTGGCACATTCCTTCTGTCACAGTCATCTGGTAGTTCCATGACCAGTGTCAAGAATTCCTGCCACCAGTTTACTTGCATTTCTAGCATTTATATTTTCTCAAAACGGGTCTTCTTCTCCCAGATGTGCTAGTTTTCTAAATGACAGCAACAGGGACACGATTCCCCCCTCCAAGAGTCATGGACTGAGTTGGGTTCTGGAGATGCAGGAACTCCTGAGCTCTGGGTGGAGGCTCCTTGATTGAAGAATGGGTCCTGCTTCCTTAACTTGGGCTTCCCTGGTATCTCAGCTGGTAACGAATCCTCCTGCAATGCAGGGGACCCTGATTTGATTCCTGGGTTGGGAAGATCTTCTGAAGAAGGGACAGGTTACCTGGCCTGATATTCTTGGGCTCCCTGGTGGCTCAGATGGTAAAGAATCCTCCTGCAATCCAGGAGACCTGGTTTGATCCCCGGGTTGGGAAGATCACCTGGAGAAGGGAACAGCTACCCACTCCAGTATTCTGGCCTGAAGAGTTCCATGGACAGAGGAGCCTGACAGGCTATAGTCCATGGGGTCGCAAAGAGTTGAACAAGACTGAGCGACTTTCACTTCACTTCCCTAACCTTGGGCTAAGTGTCACCTCTCTAGCTCTTGACTGAGTTTCTTCATTTTCTGCTTTATTTGGGTGCAAATGAAATCAGCTAAACAGCCCTTGTAAGTTATCCTCTGGGACAAAGTGACTTCCCTGTGTCTCTGAGGTAGAAGGAATTTCATTAACTCTATGGTTGACAAGAGTTTTTCTTTTAATTACTTATGTATTTCTTTTATATTGGCTGCTCTCGGTCTTCATTGTGGTGAGGATTCTTCGTTGAGGCGCAGGGGCTTCTCTAGCTGTGGTGTGCAGCCTTAATTACCTCTATCATGTGGGATCTAAGTTCCCTGACCAGGAAACAAACCTGTGTCCCCTGCATTGGAAGGTGGATTCTTAACCGCTGGACCACCAGGGAAAATTCCCAGGAGTTGTTTTTAGAGAATGGCCCTGAAAGCCATTGGGAGTTGAGAGTGGAAGGTCACATGGTCAGCAATCAGAACACTTAGCCGTGAGGTTCTAGTCCCACCCTCTCCTCTGAGAGCTGTATGGAAACTGACTTACCTCCAATCTGGTCTTCTGTAAAGTGGCAGTCTTAAATGTCCTGGTTACCTTTTAGACAAAAGCCAAATGGGACAGTGGATGTGTCAACTCAATAAAGTGACTTCATTGTTACCATCATCACTGAAAGAACTATGATATCATTGGACAAAAGGTCTAGCACTTTTCTAACAATTTATTTCTCCAAAGTAAAAGATGATAAGACCTTTGGATAACTGGTTCTTTGGCTAATGAAGTAGAGTATTTCTGTGGTCACTTGCTTTTGACCACCCTGACAAACAGAAAAATTGATGATTCAGGTTCCTGTCTTGACCAGATACTGAACACATTTGTTTGTATTAATACGTAGGAGAATGTGGATTGGAAGGTTCTTGGTGTTTGAGTTTTGTGAGTGGGAATGGGTAGTTATGTTGGGAGGTGATGAAATGTTGATTCAGCTTTCATGGTTTACTGTGCTGTGCTGTGCCTAATCGCTCAGTCATGCCCTTCTCCAGGGGATCTTCCCAACTCAGGGATCAAACCCAGGTCTCCCACATTGCAGGCAGATTCTTTACCAGCTGAGCTACCTGGGAAGCCATGGCTTACTAGATAACATTCAACAATTATTAGAGCATTTATTAGTCACCTGTTAGGATAAATTGGTTAAGGGCCATCTTTCCTTATAAGCAAAGGGCATGGAATTAATTTATATTCTTGAGCTTAAGACTGAGATAATGAAAATTGTGGTTGAGGATTACTTTTCTGATCTTGGAGAAATTCAAGTTTGAATGATGAGCCTCTGAATAAGGATGGCAAACATTGCAGTAGGAACCAAGGGGCAGGCTGGAGACACTGGGGCGTAGATGTGGCTAGTGAGCTGGACCAGTGGGCCGGAGGTGAGGCCACTGCGGGAACAAGCAAAACCCACTTCCCTCTCTGAGGGCCTCTGTTTGTTCCAGGACCGTATTTTCATACTGTTATGTTTGGGTTCGATTTAATAGCTCAACCTAAGAGAGGTATTTTAACTTTGCCATTACACCTTGTAAACTAGCGACATGATGGGTTTTAAGAAACTAGCTGCCAAGTGAATTCTACTTATAAAAATGTGTAAACTTTAAAATTGTGAACTATTGTGCATTGTTGGCGGGAACATCATATGGGACAGCCGCTATGGGAAATGGTATGGTGGCTTCTCAAGAATGAAACATAGAATTACCATGTGATCCAGCAGTTCCACTTCTGGGTGTGTGCTCCAAAGAATGGAAAGCAGGGACTCAAGCATGTATTTGCACATCCACAGTCATAGCAGCTTTATTCACAGTAGTCAGAGAATGAAAGCAGCTTAAGCATCCTCTAATGGGTGAATTGATTATCTATCACAATAACATCCCTTGTGGCAGTGATAGCACAATGGTGTGAATATAATTACCGCCACTGAACTCTAAAATGGTTAATATGGTCAATCTTATGTATATTTTACTATAGTAAAAAGAATAGTCAATTGTTATCTTGCGTTGGTGATTTTTTTTCTTGAAAAACAATCTGGAAAATATAGACTATAAAAGGCTCTGCCTATGTTATTCCAGTTTTGGAAAGTTAACTCTGGTTGTTCTGTTCTTTTCCATGTCATTTACTCTAAGAAAGGGAGGCTCCCCTTTTGACTCAGTGGTAAAGAATCTGCTTGTTAATGCAGGAGACTTGGGTTCGATCCCTGGGTCAGGAAGATCCCCTGGAGGAGGAAATGGCAACCAACTCCAGTATTCTTGCCTGGGAAATCCCATGGACAGAGGAGCCTGGTGGGCTACGGTCCATTGGCTCACAAAGAGTTGGACGTGACTAAGTGACTAAACAACAACAATTCTAACAAAAGAAAATGATGTTTCCTGGACCAAGCACACCTTAACACTTTGATTAAAAAAAACAGCTAAGTGTGATTTAAAGTTTATCTCTGTTATATTTTTAAGCTGCAAAGAAGCCATGTTTACATCAGGTTTGACACTAACAATTGGGCTGTCTTTTAAAAGTGTGTTTGCCGTGCACTCAGGGCTTTGTGGGCCTAAGACGGTAGCAGTGTTTGGGGTCTAGAAACCTGCTGAGGATTTTCTTTCTGAAGGAGCCCCTAAGTGAAAGGTTATAAACCTCATCCCTCCTGTGTGATGCTTGAGAAGTTTCAGCTCTGGAGCCAGGAAGAGCGTCATCCTCCTGACACTTGCAAGTGTGTTGAGGACCAGTGAAAAGCAGGGTGAGGAAGACCTCGTGGAAGGGGCTGGTGGGCAACTGCTCTGGTCACTCGGGCTCACTTGCCACCAATCCTTCCTCCTCCTTTTGTGCATCCTCAGAATCAGGCCATTTGGTTGGTAACTTTCCATTTAAGACCGTCTTCTGGATCTTTTGCCCAGAATTACTTGGCATGTGGTCTGGACTGTATAAGGGAGGATGTAGGGTGGTAGCTTTACCACTGCCATTAGCATAGTCTGGAATCAGTCGTGGGCTCCGTGGCTACACTGGGAACAGTCTCTCATTTCCCTGGGAGCAACTGCTGCTGATTCTGAAATCACCGAGTCCTAATTCCTGTGCTGGCATCTGTTTTCCTCTTGTACATAAGATGTCTTTTCCTGTAAATTTCCCAAAATGACTTTCTTAAATTTCTTCCAGACAACACTAAAACTTCCACACCTTTGGGACTTCTTCGGTGGTCCAGAGGTTAAGACTCCACGCTTCCAATGCAGAAGGTGTGGGCTCCATGCCTGGTTGGGGAACTAAGAGTCCACATGCTGTGTGGTGCTGCAAAAAAAAAAAAAAAAAATGTTAACATTGTGTTTGATGGAAAAACCTTAGAAAACCCCAAACTTCAGCACCTTTGTAAGGTGTTCCTTGATTTGAAGTAAGTGGCCATTTTCCCTTAGTTTCATGATGCCTTAGTCTCCCTTTAAAAAATAAGTAGTGAAAGTGAAAGTCACTCAGTCCTGTCCAGCTCTTTGCGACCCCATGGACTATAGAGTCCATGGAATTCTCCAGGCCAGAATAGTGGAGTGGGTAGCCTTTCCCTTCTCCAGGGCATCTTCCCAACCCAGGAATTGAACCCAGGTCTCGCCCATTGCAGGTGGATTCTTTACCAGCTGAGCCACAAGGGAAGCCCAAGTACCAAATATATATGAAGATAAACATTTGCTTGTTTGTGACCTTAGTTTTTCCTGTAAGATGACACCAAAACTTGGGAAGAAGTTTCCTCCCAACATGGAAAGCTGTAAAATCAACACCTGATAGATAATGTTACCCACATGCAGAAAACCTTCAAACAAACCCAGCTGAAGAAATGAATTATCTTGGATGCACTTGTATGGCCAGGTCATGCTCTCTGGAAGATATAACTGTATCATTATTATGAAGAGGAATTTATAATCATCTCAGTTGTATTGTAATGTGTGACCATTAATTGGTGGTTCCATGAATGGCCAAAGAAAAGGAGAATTGGATGGCATTTGTCAGTGTACCTTATAAACTTCCAGGGGTGAATGTACTTGACAATTGGTTATATGAAAAAAATTAGCCCTGGAAGTAGGCAGATATTCACCTATTGAATATCAATAAGGCTTACCTGGTTGTTTATGGCCATAGTCCTTCTTTCTGTACTAGGCATCTTTTTTGATGGTTTGAGCATCTCGTCTAATTATGGTCAGTTGGGGACTAGGTCGTGCCAGGTGTTAAGTATTTTATTTTTTTATTTTTTTTTTTTTATTATTATTTTTTTTTCCCAGTGGGTTTTGTCATACATTGATATGAATCAGCCATGGATTTACATGTATTCCCAATCCCGATCCCCCCTCCCACCTCCCTCTCCACCCGATTCCTCTGGGTCTTCCCAGTGCACCAGGCCGGAGCACTTGTCTCATGCATCCCACATGGGCTGGTGATCTGTTTCACCATAGATAGTATACATGCTGTTCTTTTGAAATATCCCACCCTCACATTCTCCCACAAAGTTCAGAAGTCTGTTCTGTATTTCTGTGTCTCTTTTTCTGTTTTGCATATAGGGTTATCGTTATCACCTTTCTAAATTCCATATATATGTGTTAGTATGCTGTAATGTTCTTTATCTTTCTGGCTTACTTCACTCTGTATAAGGGGCTCCAGCTTCATCCATCTCATTAGGACTGGTTCAAATGAATTCTTTTTAATGGCTGAGTAATATTCCATGGTGTATATGTACCACAGCTTCCTTATCCATTCATCTGCTGATGGGCATCTAGGTTGCTTCCATGTCCTGCCTATTATAAACAGTGCTGCGATGAACATTGGGGTGCACGTGTCTCTTTCAGATCTGGTTTCCTCAGTGTGTATGCCCAGAAGTGGGATTGCTGGGTCATATGGCAGTTCTATTTCCAGTTTTTAAAGAAATCTCCACACTGTTTTCCATAGCGGCTGTACTAGTTTGCATTCCCACCAACAGTGTAAGAGGGTTCCCTTTTCTCCACACACTCTCCAGCATTTATTGCTTGTAGACTTTTGGATAGCAGCCATCCTGACTGGCATGTAATGGTACCTCATTGTGGTTTTGATTTGCATTTCTCTAATAATGAGTGATGGTGAGCATCTTTTCATGTGTTTGTTAGCCATCTGTATGTCTTCTTTGGAGAAATGTCTGTTTAGTTCTTTGGCCCATTTTTTGATTGGGTCATTTATTTTTCTGGAATTGAGGTGCAGGAGTTGCTTGTATATTTTTGAGATTAATCCTTTGTCCGTTTCTTCATTTGCTATTATTTTCTCCCAATCTGAGGGCTGTCTTTTCACCTTGCTTATAGTTTCCTTTGTAGTGCAAAAGCTTTTAAGTTTCATTAGGTCCCATTTGTTTAGTTTTGCTTTTATTTCCAATATTCTGGGAGGTGGGTCATAGAGGATCTTGCTGTGATTTATGTCGGAGAGTGTTTTGCCTATGTTCTCCTCTAGGAGTTTTATAGTTTCTGGTCTTACATTTAGATCTTTAATCCATTTTGAGTTTATTTTTGTGTATGGTGTTAGAAAGTGTTCTAGTTTCATTCTTTTACAAGTGGTTGACCAGTTTTCCCAGCACCACTTGTTAAAGAGGTTGTCTTTTTTCCATTGTATATCCTTGCCTCCTTTGTCAAAGATAAGGTGTCCATAGGTTCGTGGATTTATCTCTGGGCTTTCTATTCTGTTCCATTGATCTATATTTCTGTCTTTGTGCCAGTACCATACTGTCTTGATGACTGTGGCTTTGTAGTAGAGTCTGAAGTCAGGCAGGTTGATTCCTCCAGTTCCATTCTTCTTTCTCAAGATTATTTTGGCTATTTGAGGTTTTTTGTATTTCCATACAAATTGTGAAATTCTTTGGTCTAGTTCTGTAAAAAATACCGTTGGTAGCTTGATAGGGATTGCATTGAATCTATAGACTGCTTTGGGTAGAATAGCCATTTTGACAATATTGATTCTTCCAATCCATGAACACGGTATGTTTCTCCATCTGTTTGTGTCCTCTTTGATTTCTTTCATCAGTGTTTTATAGTTTTCTATGTATAGGTCCTTTGTTTCTTTAGGTAGATATACTCCTAAGTATTTTATTCTTTTTGTTGCAATGGTGAATGGTATTGTTTCCTTAATTTCTCTTTCTGTTTTTTCATTGTTAGTATATAGGAATGCAAGGGATTTCTTTTTTTTTTATTTTTTATTTTTTTTTTATTATTATTTTTTTTTCCAGTGGGTTTTTTTTAATTTTTTTTAATTTTTTTTTTTATTATTATTTGCAAGGGATTTCTGTGTGTTAATTTTATATCCTGCAACTTTACTATATTCATTGATTAGCTCTAGTAATTTTCTGGTAGAGTCTTTAGGGTTTTCTATATAGAGGATCATGTCATCTGCAAACAGTGAGAGTTTTACTTCTTCTTTTCCTATCTGGATTCCTTTTACTTCTTTTTCTGCTCTGATTGCTGTGGCCAGAACTTCCAACACTATGTTGAATAGTAGTGGTGAGAGTGGGCACCCTTGTCTTGTTCCTGATTTCAGGGGAAATGCCTTCAATTTTTCACCATTGAGGGTGATGCTTGCTGTGGGTTTGTCATATATAGCTTTTATTATGTTGAGGTATGTTCCTTCTATTCCTGCTTTTTGGAGAGTTTTAATCATAAATGAGTGTTGAATTTTGTCAAAGGCTTTCTCTGCATCTATTGAGATAATCATATGGTTTTTATCTTTCAATTTGTTAATGTGGTGTATTACATTGATTGATTTGCGGATATTAAAGAATCCTTGCATTCCTGGGATAAAGCCCACTTGGTCATGGTGTATGATTTTTTTAATATGTTGTTGGATTCTGTTTGCTAGAATTTTGTTAAGGATTTTTGCATCTATGTTCATCAGTGATATTGGCCTGTAGTTTTCTTTTTTTGTGGCATCTTTGTCTGGTTTTGGAATTAGGGTGATGGTGGCCTCATAGAATGAGTTTGGAAGCTTACCTTCATCTGCAATTTTCTGGAAGAGTTTGAGTAAGATAGGTGTTAGCTCTTCTCTAAATTTTTGGTAGAATTCAGCTGTGAAGCCATCTGGTCCTGGGCTTTTGTTTGCTGGAAGATTTTTGATGACAGTTTCGATTTCCTTGCTTGTGATGGGTCTGTTAAGATCTTCTATTTCTTCCTGGTTCAGTTTTGGAAAGTTATACTTTTCTAAGAATTTGTCCATTTCATCCAAGTTGTCCATTTTATTGGCATAGAGCTGCTGGTAGTAGTCTCTTATGATCCTTTGTATTTCAGTGTTGTCTGTTGTGATCTCTCCATTTTCATTTCTAATTTTGTTAATTTGGTTTTTCTCTCTTTGTTTCTTAATGAGTCTTGCTAATGGTTTGTCAATTTTGTTTATTTTTTCAAAAAACCAGCTTTTAGCTTTGTTGATTTTTGCTATGGTCTCTTTAGTTTCTTTTGCATTTATTTCTGCCCTGATTTTTAAGATTTCTTTCCTTCTGCTAACTCTGGGGTTCTTCATTTCTTCCTTCTCTAATTGCTTTAGGTGTAGAGTTAGGTTATTTATTTGGTTTTTTCCTTGTTTCTTGATGTAAGCCTGTAATGCTATGAACCTTCCCCTTAGCACTGCTTTTACAGTGTCCCATAGGTTTTGGGTTGTTGTGTTTTCATTTTCATTCATTTCTATACATATTTTGATTTCTTTTTTGATTTCTTCTATGATTTGTTGGTTATTCAGAAGCGTGTTATTTAGCCTCCATATGTTTGAAGTTTTAACAATTTTTTTCCTGTAATTGAGATCTAATCTTACTGCACTGTGGTCAGAAAAGATGACTGGAATGATTTCAATTTTTTTGAATTTTCCAAGACCAGATTTATGGCCCAGGATGTGATCTATTCTGGAGAAGGTTCCGTGTGCACTTGAGAAAAAGGTGAAGTTGATTGTTTTGGGGTGAAATGTCCTATAGATATCAATTAGGTCTAGCTGGTCCATTGTGTCATTTAAGGTTTGTGTTTCCTTGTTAATTTTCTGTTTAGTTGATCTATCCATAGTTGTGAGTGGGGTATTAAAGTCTCCCACTATTATTGTGTTACTATTAATTTCCTCTTTCATACTCGTTAGCGTTTGCCGTACATATTGCGGTGCTCCTATGTTGGGTGCATATATATTTATAATTGTTATATCTTCTTCTTTGATTGATCCTTTGATCATTATGTAGTGTCCTTCTTTGTCTCTTTTCACATCCTTTATTTGAAAGTCTATTTTATCTGATATGAGTATTGCGACTCCTGCTTTCTTTTGGTCTCCGTTTGCATGAAATATTTTTTTCCAGCCCTTCACTTTTAGTCTGTATGTGTCTCTTGTTTTGAGGTGGGTCTCTTGTAGACAGCATATATAGGGGTCTTGTTTTTGTATCCATTCAGCCAATCTTTGTCTTTTGGTTGGGGCATTCAACCCATTTACATTTAGGGTAATTATTGATAGGTGTGGTCCCGTTGCCATTTACTTTGTTGTTTTGGGTTCACGTTTATACAACCTTTCTGTATTTCCTGTCTAGAGAAGATCCTTTAGCATTTGTTGAAGAGCTGGTTTGGTGGTGCTGAATTCTCTCAGCTTTTGCTTATCTGTAAAGCTTTTGAATTCTCCTTCATATCTGAATGAGATCCTTGCTGGATACAGTAATCTAGGTTGTAGGTTATTCTCTTTCATTACTTTCAGTACGTCCTGCCATTCCCTTCTGGCCTGGAGGGTTTCTATTGATAGATCAGCTGTTATCCTTATGGGAATCCCTTTGTGTGTTATTTGTTGTTTTTCCCTTGCTGCTTTTAATATTTGTTCTTTGTGTTTGATCTTTGTTAATTTGATTAATATGTGTCTTGGGGTGTTTCGCCTTGGGTTTATCCTGTTTGGGACTCTCTGGGTTTCTTGGATTTGGGTGGCTATTTCCTTCCCCATTTTTGGGAAGTTTTCAGCTATTATCTCCTCGAGTATTTTCTCATGGCCTTTCTTTTTGTCTTCTTCTTCTGGAACTCCTATGATTCGAATGTTGGGGCGTTTCACAGTGTCCCAGAGGTCCCTGAGGTTGTCCTCATTTCTTTTGATCCTTTTTTCTTTTTTCCTCTCTGCTTCATTTATTTCCACCATTTTATCTTCTACCTCACTTATCCTATCTTCTGCCTCCGTTATTCTACTCTTGGTTCCCTCCAAAGTGTTTTTGATCTCATTCATTGCATTATTCATTTTTAATTGACTCTTTTTTATTTCTTCTAGGTCTTTATTAAACAGTTCTTGAATCTTTTCAATCTTTGTTTCCAGGCTATTTATCTGTAACTCCATTTTGTTTTCAAGATTTTGGATCATTTTTATTATCATTATTCTAAATTCTTTTTCAGGTAGATTCCCTATCTCCTCCTCTTTTGTTTGACTTGGTGGGCATTTTTCATGTTCCTTTACCTGTTGGGTATTTCTTTGCCTTTTCATCTTGTTTAGATTGCTGTATCTGGAGTGGGCTTTCTGTATTCTGGAGGTCTGTGGTTCCTTTTTATTGTGGAGGATTAACCCAGTGGGTGGGGTTAGACGATTGGCTTGTCAAGATTTCCTGGTTAGGGGAGCTTGCATCAGTGTTCTGGTGCGTGGAACTTGATTTCTTCTCTTTGGAGAGCAATGGAGTGCCCAGTAATGAGTTTTGAGATGGGTCTATGTGTTAGGTGTGTCCTTGGGCAGCCTGTATGTTGATGTTCAGGGCTATGTTCCTGCGTTGCTGGAGAATTTGCGTGGTATGTCTTGCTCTAAAACTTATTGGCTCTTGGGTGGTGGTTGGTTTCAGTGTAGGTATGGAGGCTTTTGGACGGTCACTTATTACTTAAAGTTCCATGTAGTCAGGAGTTTTCTGGTGTTCTCAGGTTTTGGGCTTAAGTCTCCTGCCTCTGGATTTCAGTTTTATTCTTCCTGTAGTCTCAGGACTTCTCCAACTATACAGCCCTGATAAGAAAACTTCTAGGTTAATGGCTAAAAGATTCTCCCCCCGTTAGGGACACCCAGAGAGGTTCACAGAGTTACATGAAGAAGAGGAGAGGGAGGAGGGAGATAGAGATGAACAGGAGGAGAAAAAGGGGGACTCAAGAGGAGAGAGACAGATCTACGCAGCTGTCTGTTCCCAGAGTGTTCTCCGTAGCCCAGTCACCTACAAGGATTCACAGAATTGGATTGGGAAGAGAAGGGGAAAGGAGGAAATAGAGGTGTTCTGAGGTAGAAAACAGAGAGTCAAGATTGGGAGAGAATAATCTTCGGTTTAAAAATAGGGCTTCTCTTCTTCTTTTTTTTTTTTTTTTGTAAGGTTATAGTGTATTGAAAATGAAAATTAAGGAGTAGTAGAGGAGTACTAAAGGACTTTAAAGGAAATAAGAGAAAAAGAAAAATAGAAAATAGAAGAGAAAAAGGAAAGAAAAAAAAGAAAAAGAAAAAAAAAAAAAAGAAAAAAAAAATTTTTTTTTCCCCCTAATTAAAAAATCATAAAAGTCTGTGGAAATGAAAGTTAAGGAGTAATGGGGGAGTAATAGGGGATTTTAAAGGAAAATAAAAGAGAAGAAAGAAAAAAGAAAAAAAATTAAAAAAATTAAAAAAAAAAAAAGAGAGAAAAAAGTAAAATTATATCTAGGAGTTTCTCTGGAGCTGTTGCGGTCAGTGTGGGTTCGGCTGTTTCAGATAGCTCCTCGTTCCAGCTTACGCTTCTCGATATCTACAGGCCCCTCCGGTGTAGTCAGCGTTTCCTAGAGGGATTTTAATCTGTTGCACCAGTCCCTTCTGAAGCGGTTCCCTTTGTTTATTTGGCTTCTGTTTGCCGGTCTCTTCAGAGCCTCATTTCCGCCCTGACACAGGCGGGCGGAGGTGGACTCTTATTCAGGTAGCTAGTTCCGTCGCTCTGCGGGACAGGGAGGGGCTTGCGCTGCAGGGAGAGGCTGGTGCTGTGGGGACAGGCTTGCGCCGCGGGGATGGGCTGGGGCTGCCGGGAGGGGCTGATGCTGCTTTCTCCGTCTGTGCTGCTCAGGCTCCCGGCTATTCTATATGGAGCGCGCCCCGCGCTGCGCGAGGTTCCAGCCCTCGGGTGTTCCGGAAAAGCTGCGCCTGCTCTCTGTGCCTTCCCCGTCAGAGCGGTCCAGGCAGCCAGGGGCTTGGTGGGCGCACTCTACCCAGGTGTGGCGCGCCCCCTCCCTTCCGCGTCCCCAGCCCCAGTCCCCGCCCGCGCCGGTCGGGTGCCTGCGCCCTGTGTCTCGCCGCGACCTTCCCCTCCCCCCTGCCTCCTGCCTCCAGCGGGGCTGGGCCGGTCCGCAGCCTGCGAGCTCCTCTCTGGACCCGGTCTCTTTGTTCTGCGAACGGCCGGCAGTGTGTTCGGGCCGGTTAATTTACTCTCTCTCTTTTGGTCTCCCACAGTTCAAGTTGGCACCTCACAGAAGTTCCCTCCGATTGTCCTCAGGGCACTCGGGCCGGACCCTACCCCAAGCAATGCCGCCTAAGAGCTCCCGGGACGGATCTCCGTCCTTAGCTCTTTTGTCTCACTTTTTATCTTTTATATTTTGTCCTACCTCCTTTCGAAGACAATGGGCTGCTTTTCTGGGCGCCTGATGACCTCAGCTAGCGATCCGAAGTTGTTTTGCGAAGTTTGCTCTGCGTTCAGTTATTCTTTTGATGAATTTGTAGGAGAGAAAGTGGTCTCCCCGTCCTACTCCTCCGCCATCTTGACTCCTCCGGTGTTAAGTATTTTAACTATCTTAATGATTAGTGTACAATTCACTAACTGGAACTTCTAACTCTGTAAACCATGATTAAATAAAACTCTGTTGATTAATTTTATTGTGGTAAACTGTACCTGTCATAAAACTTGCTATTTTAATTTTTAAGTGTACAATTCAGTAGCATTAAGTACATTCATGGTGTTGTGTAGCCATCACCACCATCCACCTCCAGAACTTTCTCATCTTCCCAAACTGAAACTCTGTACCCATTAGATAGTGACTCCTGGGCTTCCCTGGTGGTTCAGTGGGTAAGAATCTGCCTGTCCATGCAGGAGACGTGGATTAGATCCCTGGTCTGGGAGGATCCTACATGCTGTGGAGCAACTCAGCCTGTGCTCTGGAGCCTGGGAGCCGCAGCTCCTGAAGCCCACGCTCCCTGGAGCCTGTGCCCCGAAACAGGAAGCCACTGAAATGAGAAGCCCACACTCTGAAACCAGAGAGGAGCCCCTGCTTGCCACAACTAGAGAACAGCTGGAGGAGCAATGAACACCCAGCACAGCCTCAAAAAATGAATAAGTAAAATTTAGAAAAAAGAAACCTCTTAAAGAAAAGCATCTCCCCATGGCCTCTTCCCCCTCAGCCACTGATAACTTTCTGTTTCTGGAATTTGCTGTTCTAGGTGAATACAATATTTGCGTTTTTGAAAGCACTGTTAATTAATTTTATAAAAAGCTATTAAATTAATCACCTTAGTAATTACCTTAACATTAAATTACTGTTACTGTTGTCCTCAAAATATAATTAAAATACTATATACTAAAATAAATTCTAAATAAGAATTAAATTTAAGAAAAAATAAAAAATACAGAAAAAAGTATAGGTGACTAATCAGTGGATGGAGAAGTTTCTAAGCTTAAAAGATTGAAAAGCTTTGAACATATACAGTGTTATATGTCAAATATATTTTGATTAAAAAAAGAAAGACCAAAGAAAGAAAAGGTATCACAAGAGAAAATTAGGGACAAGTTTGACTACATAAAAATTAAACGCTATACATCAGGAAAGAACTGGACACTTGGGGCTTCCCTGGTGGTCCAGTGGCTAAGATTCTGCCCTCCTAATGCACGGGCCAAGGTTTGATCCCTGGTCAGGGAACTAGATCCCACATGCCACAACTAAAGATCCTGTGTGCTTCAACTAACACCTAGTGCAGTCAAATAAAGAAATAAAAAATATTAAAAAAAAAACAACTGGACACTTGATCAGTAAAGTCAATCTGTAGAGGATGTAAAAAATTACAAAAGGGTTAATATACTTGATGTATAATTTTTTTGTATGAATTGTTAAAGTCATATGTGATATAATAGTCTCCCAGTCATGTCCTACTCTTTGTGACCCCATGGACTGTAACCTGCCAGGCTCCTCTGTTCATGGAATTCTCCAGCCAAGAATACTGGGGTGAGAAGCATTTCCTTTTCCTGGGGATCTTCCTGACCCAGGGATCAAACCCAGGTCTCCTGTGTCTCCTGCATCGCAGGCAGAGATTCTTTACCACTGAGCCACCAGGGAAATGCCTGTAAAAATCCCAGTTAACAAAGGGACGAAGTTAACGAACAGACTTTGCAAGAGGGGAAACTCAGTGGCTGACAAATATAACAAAAACTGTTCAGCCTTATTAGTAATCAAATAAACACCAATTAAAACAACTTTGAAAGTAGTCATGTATGGATGTGAGAGTCGGAGTATAAAGAAAGCTGAGTGCCAAAGAAGTGATGCTTTTGAACTGTGGTGTTGGAGAAGACTCTTGAGACTCCCTAGGACTGCAGGGAGATCCAGTCAGTCAATCCTAAAGGAAATCATACTGAATATTCATTGGAAGGACTGATGCTGAAGCTGAAGCACCAATACTTTGGCCACTTGCTACGAAGAACTGAATCATTGGAAAAGACCCTGATGCTGGGAAAGATTGAGGGCAGGAGGACAGAGGATGAGATGGTTGGATGGCATCACCAACTTGATGGACATGAGTTTGAGTAGGCTCTGGGAGCTGGTGATGGACAGGGAAGCCTGGCGTGGTGCAGTCCATGGGGTCTCAAAGAGTCAACTGAGCGAGTGAACTGAACTGAGTTACCAAAAATTGACCCAGCTTAGTGAAGATTTTAAAAAATGTGATGTTTTTTCATATAGCACAGAGTAAATTAATGCAGCTATTTTAGAAAGCAGTTTGATGAGCCTTAGAATTATTCTTAGCCTATGACCTAATAGTTTAACTTCTCAGAATCTATCTTAAGAAAGTAACCATAACTGCAAGGAAAATGCACAAAGATATTTCCTCAGACATTATTATTGTAAAACATTGAAAAGAAGTTGCATGTTCAGTATTATGGAAATGATTAAATAAATTCTGATCAACTTGATCAAATACTATGTGGTTGTTCAAAATGACATTTATAAAATGTTTCCAGTGTTTCGGGGAAAATGCTCTTTATAATTACGCTAAGTGAATGAAAAGCAAGATGTGACATTGCATATAGAGTATGTCCTAGTCTAGATAATTAAAAACTTGTGAAGGTAAAAAGTGATCGTTGGCTAAAATATTAATAAAGAGCAATATGGATGGCGGCTTGTTGTTGTTGTTTTAGCCACTCAGTGGTGGCCAACTTTTTTCGGCCCCGTGGACTGTAGCCCACCAGGTTCCTCTGTTTATGGTATTCTCCAGGCGAGACACTGGAGTGGGTAACCATTGTCTCCTCCAGGGGATCTTCCCAACCCAGGGATGAAACTTGTTTTCCTGCCTGGTAGGCGGCTTCTTTACCATTGAGCCACCAGGGAAGGGCAATGGATGGCTGCTTATCTCCTGTAAACTGTTCTCTAAAATTTTCACAAAAAGCAGGTACTACCTTACAAAGTATTTAAAATTTTGGTTCACTTTGTAAAAATCTGATTCTTACATATCTTTTCTGGGAATTTTCCTTTCTATGGTATAAACCATCCTATGAGAAGTTACTTAGTTTTCAAACTGTATCCTCTGAGTCAGCATCTATACTGATGACTTTTTAAAATAGTGTAATCTTCCAGAAGAGAGGGAAGGGTTTTGTTTATTTTAGGGGCTTGCACAGCCTGCAGTAACTCTTTCCTTCTGTGAAAATGAGGTCAAAGACAAGTCACCAAGCATGAGTTTGTGAACTGTCATCTCTGATGGATTTGAATTCCTTTATAAAACACTTTTTATTTTATATTGGAGTTAACAATGTTGTGATATTTCAGGTGGACAGCTAAGGGACTCAGCCATACATAGACATGCATCCATTCTGCTGCAAACTCCCCTCCCATCCAGGCTGCCGCATAACATTGAGCAAAGTCCCCTGTGCTATACAGTAGGTCCTTGTTGGTTGTCCATTCTAAATATAGCAGTGTTGATGTCTTTGAATTCTTAATGCCACTATATTCAATGCCCTCACAGTCAGATATGATGAAGTCTATTTCAATTGACTTTGGAAAAAGAAAGCTCATGCTTTAATTTTAAGATAACTTTTCCTAAATTCCATATTTCTTCCCTCATTTTAGGGAAGCAATTTATAGACCTTATTAAGGGTTTATTAAGAGCCAGGGGTCTGTGCTGAACACCCCATTGGTGTTACCTCACTCTTCACAGCAGTCCTGTGAAGATGGTACTGTAATTATTCCTGTTGTGTAGATGAGGAAATAGGCACGAGGAGTGAATAAGTAGAGAAGCCCGTGTTCAAACCGAGGTAATCTGACCCCAGAGTCTTTCCACCACTGTGCCAAGTCGATTGGTGATTTACATGTACTTTATGAAGGAATCAGCTCTGGCACAGAGTGGCCAAGGCTGGCATCTGATGAGGCATCTAGCAATTGATGGCAGAGAGAAATTTGGGGCAGAGATATGGCTGTGTCCTTTCTTGGTGGGTCAAGAATCCTGCAATACAGGAGCTGCAGGAGCTGCAGGTTCGATCCGTGGGTTGGGAAGATCCCCGGGAGGAGGGCATGGCAACCCATTCCGGTATTCTTGTCTGGAGAATCCCATGGATAGAGGATCCTGGCGGGCTATACAGTCCAGAGGGTCACAAAGAGCTGGACATGACTGAGCGACTTAGCACACACAGCATACACGTGGCTGTGGCTATTTATTATTGAAGGAACTGAGCTTTGTGAAGATAAAGAATTACATCTGCACTTGAAAGTTTCTTCTTGCTTTAAAATGAGCTTTTATGAGTTTTTCATGGACTTTTGAGAATACCCAGCTAATACTAACCTAATTGTTAGAGCAGTCCATGTACGGTGCCAGGTAATTTGATTTTTGCAGGAGGAGAAATAAGGTAGTTCCTTCTATGTAAAGTTTTGGTCTCCTCTTCTAGCCTCATTTCTGCCCTAGTTTATCTTTGGAGGAGACCTCATTTCTCATCTTTGTGCTAAATGCATTTTGAAAATTCCCACCTTGTTTTGGAATTGATTCGGAGTTTCATTTTTCATAGATGGCTTGATGCAGGAGATGGTTATGTCTGGGGAAAACTGCACGGGATTAGAGTTGTGTAGACTCCATAAAATTGTGACGCTGCAAGCTCAGTGTATGGAAATCACAGACTATTTCATTTTTCACTTAGAAACTGACATTTTAGCCTGAGAGTGTTAACAAGGCTTAACTCACTCAGATGAAAAACGCTGGCCTGGGTGCCTGTATACGGAGAAAAATAGAGATGCTTGCAATCAAGTAATAGTGTTTTCTTGAAGAGCCAAAAGCTGCTTGTAATAGAAATGTCAGTAATTTCCTCACTCTGTGTGTGTGTGTGTGTGTGTTGTGTTTGGAGAGGACTGTTGATTTTTACAATTGACCATTTTAAAAATGGTTATTATCTTATTCAAACATGTCAGGCTCCAAAGCACTTAGCATGTGGAAAGAAGTGAAGGAGAGACTGGTATTAAAGAGAGCTGCTCAGGAGGCCTCAATGATTGTTGCTCTGTATGGGCTACTCAAGGATTTTATGTAGGAAGCGAGGTGATCTGGGAGTGGATGGGATTTCTTAACAGACTGCCTCTAAACAAGCCACGATTTTGTTCCTACAGAGTTGCTATTGATGTGTAGACCCATAAGTCTCCTTCGTCCACTGACAATCTAGGCAGAAGTCCGCTGTTGCATATTGCTTTTTTTTTTTTCTTCATACTGCATATTGCTTTTTTTTTTTTTGAAATGCTATTGCTTCCTCAGTTCTCTAAGTCACATTTCCCTCTTTGATTTTTAAATGATGTTGTACTTTTTTTTTTTTTTTATTGAAAGGGGATTTACATTTTGAATAGAAACATAAAGCGCGGGACACTATGGAACAGTTTTCATTTCCCTGTTTGTGTTTTCATTTGGCTTTTTTTTTTTTTTTTTAATTAGTTGGAGGCTAATTACTTCACAACATTTCAGTGGGTTTTGTCATACATTGATATAAATCAGCCATAGATTTACACGTATTCCCCATCCCGATCCCCCCTCCCACCTCCCTCTCCACCCGATTCCTCTGGGTCTTCCCAGTGCACCAGGCCCGAGCACTTGTCACATGCATCCCACCTGGGCTGGGGCATATTGCTTTTACTCAAGTGAACAAAACTTGGTCCAACAGCATCTCCAGATTATGCCTGCTGTTTATTTGGCTCCCAGTCAGGGAAGTCTTCCTCTTTCTAAGCTGGGAATGACATTCTTCTTTGGCTCTGCGTCCATGCACCATCCTTTAGTAGGGGGTGTGCGGCAGCCATGGGGGGCAGCCTTGATCCCACCTGAGGGTGTGAGATGTGCTGGGTGGTTTATCTTTGAGCTGCATGTTTCTTGAATTCCTTAGGAGAAATAGGTCACATAAACGTGAACCTGTGATTTTTTTTTTCTTTTAAGGATTGGGTATCTGCATTTCCACTTTTACATCCTTGCCTTTCATCTTTCCCGGTGGATCTTCTGTGCCTCCTGAGCGCCTCCTCAGTGCGGAAGGGAGGAGGCAGACCTGTGTAGGGTGCCTTGGGGAAGAGTCACTGGCTTGTTACTTTCCCTTAGGGAACACGGGTGGACTGGAACCCTTGCTTGGAACCTGAGCTTGTCTTCCAGGTCCTTTGAGGAGGTCTTTCTATGGGAAGAGATTCTTAGAAGCATTTGCTTCTAGTGTTCTTTTGTCACATTTTACGACCATATGTATTAGGTCTACAGATAAGGCAACAATGATTGGATGCTGTCCCCATGGCAAGACCATGGTAGATGGACCAATAGTGATTTACCCAAACCACTATTTCTCCTAGCCAGTAAGATTTCAAATATAATATTTGTGGCTTTTTTTTTTTTGTCTCCTCCCTAGCAGTTACTCTGTGGCCAAATCCAAATGCCATTGATTTCCACTTTGCAACAATCAGTATGTCAGTACCTGTCTCTTAGCTTGGTGGCACCCCAGCCTCCTACCTGGTCTCCCGAATTCCATTGTCTTTCTGTTCCTCATGGCTTTAAATACAACTCTCACCATGCTTTTCAAGATATTTTCAAGTACAGCTCTTAAAATGGCATTTATCTTCCTAAAAACCTGCATTGGCTTTCCGTTGAATGGTAAACTTCATATAAATTCGTTAGACCTCCAGGTCTCCTCCCTACCTTTCCAAAATTTAGTCCCTCATGTGTACTATACTCTAAACCAGTCGTTTTTCAACTTTAACTTGCTCCAGGATCACTTGGAAGACTTGTTAAAATGTAGATTGCTGAAGGGACTTTCCTGGCTGTCCAGTGGTTAAGCCCCTGCTCCCAATGCAGGGGGCATGAGTTTAATCCCTGGTTGGGGAACTAAGATCCTGCATGCCACACAGTGAGGTCAAGTTAATAAATTAATTAATTAAATTGAAAAAAAAAAACATAGACTGCAGGACCCCAGACCCAGAGTAGGTCTAGGATGAGCCTGAGAACTTGTTTCTCACAGGTCGCCAGGTAATGTTTTGAGAACTACTGCACTAGCCAAACTAGAGTTGTGGTTTAACAGATCTCAGAATTCTCCCTTGAATTTCATTTCAGTGCTTCTTTATTCACTTTGAATACTGTCCTTGGCCCATTATACCTGCCCAGATCTTCCACTTGCCTCAGAACTTTTCCTAATGCCACTGTCTTAAGGAAGTAATTGCCAAGCCCTCCAGGTGTTCTAAGCGCATCCTCCTTTGACTGACCATGATCCTATCACTCTGTCATCCACAACTACCATGCACCCACTTACTTATGTTCCACCTTATTTTCTCCGCCTTAATGATAAACTCTTTGAGAGGAACAAGAAACAATTCCTTCAGTGTTTGGTGGAAAAACAATTTTTGAAATAAGAAATGTTACTGTGAGTTGATTCTTTTCTATGTTTAAAGATTCTGGCAAGTGCTTTGAGACTCCTAAAGGGCAGGGATTATATCTTACTCATATTTGAATCCCCTGCAGCACCCAATTCCTTGCCCCATAGTAGGCCCATAACAAATACTTGTTGAATGAATAACAAGCTTAAATACTCAACATGACGCAGGCCTGAGAAACCAGGAGGAAGTTCTCCATAGCTGTCTTGCTTTTATGCCTGTAATCCTCTTAGGAACTATGGGTCTTCTTGGAGAACATTTATTATTTTTAATGAACTGGTGTGTGGCATAGTTTAAACCTATTTATTATCCTTCATCCCTTAGCCTTGAATAGTATCCATCAGCCAGGAAGATCTGAGGAGGGGTGGGGCAGGCTTTATCCTCAGGTTATTACTTTTCCAGAGGAGAGCACTTTGAAGAGGGCAGTGAAGACTGATCTTTTATTTCAGCACAGTATAATTATAATAACCTTGTTCTTTAAAATACACACACACTTCAGAAGCTGCTTACAGCCAGTGATGGTAGCTGTGTACCTACCCTTTGAGAAGACTGGAGAATCAGGGACAAGCAAGTGAGAAGAGGTCTATATATTTTTAAAGATTAAAAAAAAAATTGACTTTAAAAACTTATAAAATGTTCTTTGTAATTCTTTACATTACAAATGTTCATTGTAAACAATGAAAACAGTACAAAAATAGATAGAGCCAAAAGTTTAAGTGCCTGTGAGGAAGTATATTTTTATAATTTAAACTGACATATTTTTTTATACATATATATACATACACATATATGTATGTATTTATATTGGCATTCTAATGCCTCAAAAGTAAAATTAATGATGTTTATAATATAGACAACAACCAGCTACAGTTTTGTTATCCAGGATAATCACTGTATGTTTTTCTGATGTCCTCAAAATTATTAGCACTCCTGTGCATAGTTGAATTTCACAAGTATGTTTCAGTTTCACATTTGATTATTTCCCAGTGGTTTCAAGCCTCAGCCAGCATCCTCTCACACAGATGCCCTTAATCAAATTATGGGAAAGAAGAAGCGAAGGAATGAAATGCTATTTTGTGACTTCCCCCTCCCCCTCCTTTATCCTTCTTCCTACAGACTCTCATTGAGTACTTACTCCATGCTGCCTTGGACTCAGGCACTGTGCTTGGCATCAGGAATACAGTGGTGAGCAAGAGACCCAATGTCTGCTTTTTGGGAAGGTTCAGATCATAATAGCAAGGTCAGGACAGTCTTTGGAGCCAGATGGCCTGAGTTCAAGTCTCAGATCAGGCACTTATTAATCTGTGTGTACTCAGACAGGTTACCTGTGTCTCTGGCCCTCAATTTGCCAATCTGTAAATGGGAATGGTAAAAACATCTGTCTCAAAGCTTATTGTAGGAAAAGGAAAAAAGGAAAGTGAAGTTGCTCAGTCATGTCCGACTCTTTGCGACCCCATGGAATGTAGCCTACCAGGCTCCTCCATCCATGGGATTTTTCAGGCAAGAGTACTGGAGTGGGTTGCCATTTCCTTCTCCAGGGGCTCTTCCCAAACCAGGGATTGAACCTGGGTCTCAGATCGAACCCGGGTCTTCCACATTGCAGGCAGATGCTTTACCCTCTAAGCCACCAGGGAAGCCCCTTGGGTAAGATAAATATTTCTTGTAAGGGTTTCCCAGGTGGCTCAGTGGTAAAGAATCCGCCTACAAACGCAGGACGTTCGAGTTTGATCCCTGGGTCAGGAAGATCTCCTGGAGCAGGAAATGGCGGCCCACTCCAGTATTCTTGGCTAGGAAAAATCCCATGGACAGAGGAGCCTGGTGGGCTACAGTCTGTGGGGTCACAAAGACACAATTGAGTGAGCACAACAGTTGTGAAACAATTAGAGCAGAGCCCAATTTTTGGTAAATGTTCAATAAACCAAGTTATTATTTGTAATCAGGGTGGGGCAGACATTAAAAAAATAATAAATATGAAGTTATAAACTGAGATATGTTCTGTAGTGGAGAGATGAAGGGTGCTGGGAGAGAGACTAATGGGGTTCCCAGTTGGACTGGGAGGTCTAGGAAGCATAATGAGCATCTAGGGTTGGGAAGGAGGCCTGAGGAGGGGTGAGGAGGGAGAGTGTGTGAGCTAAGGCTGGAATCTCAGGCAGGGCAGACCACGCAGGGCCCAAGGGCAGCTAGTTCACTTCATGTTGTTGTTGTTCAGTTGCTAAGTCAAGTCTGACTGTTTGCAACCCCATGGACTGCAGCATGCCAGGCCTCCCAGTCCTTCACTATCTCCGAGAGTTTGCCCAAACTCATATCCATTGAGTTGGTGATGCCATGCAACCATCTCATCCTCTGTCATCCCCTTTTTCTGCCCTCAATCTTTCCCAGCATCAGGATGTTTTCTAATGTGTCAGCTCTTGCATCAGGTAGCCAAAGTACTGGAGCTTAAGCATCAGGCCTTCCAATGAATATTCAGGACTGATTTCCTTTAGGATTGACTGGTTTGATCCCCTTGCTGTCCAAGGGACTCTCAAGAGTCTTCTCTAGCATCACAATTTGAAAGCATCAATTCTTTGGCACTTATACTTCTTTATGGTCCAACTCTCACATCTGTACATGACTACTGGAAAAACCATAGCTTTGACTATATGGACCTTTGTCGGCAAAGTAATATCTCTGCTTTTTAACATGCTGTCTAGGTTGGTCATAGCTTTTGTTCCAAGGAGCAACCATCTTTTAATTTCATGGCTGCAATCACCACCTGCAGTGATTTTGGAGCCCCAAAAAATAGAGTCTGTCACTGTTTCCACTTTTCCCCCATCTATTTGCTATTAAGTGATGGGACCAGATGCCATGATCTTTGTTTTTTGAATGTTGAGTTTTAAGCCAGCTTTTTCACTCTCCTCTTTCACTTTCATCAAGAGGCTCTTTAGTTCCTCTTCACTTTCTGCCATAAGGGTGATGTCATCTGCATATCCATGGTTATTGATATTTCTCCCAGCAATCTTGATTCCAGCTGTGCTTCATCCAGCCTGACATAACGCATGATGTACTCTGCATATAAGTTAAATAAACAAGGTGACAGTATATTGCCTTGATGTATTCCTTTCCCAATTTCGAACCAGACTATTGTTCCATATCTGTTTCTAACTGTTGCTTCTTGACCTGCATACAGGTTTCTCTGGAGGCAGGTCAGGTGGTCTAGTATTCCTATCTCTTGCAGAATTTTCCACAGTTTTTTGTGATCCACACAGACCCATAAGATCACAGTCTTGTTGATCCCACTGGGCTGTTTTTTCACTGGCTTATTTTTAATTTCTAGGATAGGGGCAGTGATGGTCCCAAATCTCATTTCTTTCTTAAATCTCATTTTCACAGATGTTCAGTGAAGGATTGGGAGACTATTGTAGCAGCACATGGCATTCAATGAAAGACAGAATTTCATGAACCATTTTTTTATTTCCCTTCTGGTCTCTTGAGTCTGGTTGATCTTGTCTAGAGCCCTGATAATCTCTGAGGCAAAATATTTAAATCTTCTGTAGCTCTAGGGACTTTGAGAAAGGAATATCATGGCTGAAATCCTAAATTTTTTCAATATAATTAATGTAAGTGTTACACAGCAGATGTTGTTCAGCACCATCTCCATCCCAAGAGAATGTGTCAGTATCTTTGTATATGGAAATGTACATGTATACTCATAAATTTCTCCAGCCTCCCAAATATGTCTTCCTTTCCTCTTTGGGGCTACCTATTTTTCTCCTGCAGCCCCTGGTTACCTTAATATACATTTAAAAAAAATTTATTTTAATTGGAGGCTAATTACTTCACAATATTGTGGTGATTCCTGCCATACACTCACATGAATCAGCCATGGGCACACATGTGTTCCCCATCCTGACCCTCCACCCACCTCCCTCCCCACCCCATCCCTCAGGGTCAGCCCAGTGCACCGCCCTGAGCATCCTGTCTCATGCATCGAACCTGGACTGGCAATTAATATACATTTTAATCTTCATTTTCAGAAAAGCATGAAGAATTGTCACTGTAAATGACTGACAGACTGGAATTATTATTGTTCTTTCTTCTAGGGGAACTTGCTCTTTCATAGAAATCAAATCTAATCCAAAGGAATGACTCCCTAATTATTAGATCTGTGCGGGTCTGATTTGGGGGTAGTAGGATTTTCCAAGCAGTTTTGAAATCACAGTGCATATGTACAGGCATCACCCTGTTTGCACTGGTGAAGCTACAGTGCTGAGAATTTTTCAAATAGAGTTAAGACCACTGTGCTGTCGCCTCTTTATTTAAGAGGCGTATTTATATGATGCATTGTGTCGATGCATCTTTTTACTTATTTTGTGGAAAAGGTAACAGTGTTTTAGTAAAAGGTGAATTAATCCCATACCGTGTGCCCAGTATCAAACTTGAGAAGGAGGCTTATCTTCATTTTTACATGTGAGGCAGCTAAAAATTACAGCAATTAAGGGCCCTGCTCAAACCCATATGGCTAAGAATTGGAGTTGGGCTTGAGATCGGAGCTCTTGGGTTGGATTATCTGCATGAGTAAAATACAATCTCAAAATCACCACTGCTTCACCTCCTGATTTTCAAGTTATTACAAGTTATACATACAAGCAAGCCAGGTCAGTTCCATTTTGAAATAACAGCTGTTAGAATGTAGATAATATTTTGCTTGAGATGAAACAATTCTGGCCACAGAAGCAGCACAGTTACCTGCCTTAAGATGTGTTAGGAGAGAGGGTGCAGAAATCCTCGGGTGCCTGCCTGGGGTTGTTTTGTCCCTGGGTTCTGAATTCTTGGCACTTTCAGATTGGTCCCGTTTGCCTTCTAACGTTCAGCTCTGCCTGTGGTTTCTTCCATGACCATGGGAATTCTGAATTCAGAAAGGTTATTAGCCATCTGGATAATTGTACCTTTATAACTTTTAAGACAACCACCTAGAGGCAGAGGATAACTACAATAAATGACTTGTAATTCTAGGTCTTAGATCTTTGCTTTCACATAAAACCAGCTTTCCACTTCCTTAGATTCACAACCTGAAGAAATCAAAGCTAAACATTACCAGAAGTCATTATCTACTATTTAAAGCAAGTTCTAAAATGAAAACAAGCCTCCTTTTTAGGGGCGAGTGGGGTAACGGGATCCATTTCTAATTTTGCCAGGCTTCTGTAGGGATTTTTTTAATAGGGAGAATTTTTACCCCCAGCTATTTTTCACGACAGGGGTATGATTGTATCTGAGAAGGCAGCTTGACTTTCTGCTTCAGGGAGAAGCCTTTTATTTCCTGTCGGGGTTTTAAAGTTGCTCTTGTTTAGGTGGTTGCTGTTTTATAAGTCTGCCTCAATATTGAAAGGCAGGAGGCCTGTTAGTCTATGTTATGTTGGCCTTGGGGCATTAGAATTACAGAGCAGCTTTATTTAGGATTGCTAGGCAGGCCATATGTACTCAATTATGCCATTTTGAACGACTTGGTCCTTTGTACCACGTCTTCCCCCAAGCCCTCTCGTGCAGGCTGCCACTCACTGTCATTATACACCTTCAGTAAGACCTGGGAACTGTTGTCGGCAGGGAGAGCTCGAATTTATGTCACTGGTCCCTTGAAACACTCTAGCATCCTCACTGTAGAAGGCAAGCTCTTGTGCACCTCTGTCTGTACTAAATGTACTCCAAGAAAATAAAAAATTCACTTATGCTGGAGGACACGGACTAATAGGGTTTGCTGGAAAGAGCATGGGCTTTGAAGTCTAACAGATCAAGCTCCAGATCCTGACCTAGCTGTCTGAGCTTGGGAAAAGTTGTATAACTCTTTTGAACATCAGTTTCTCCATTTGAAAGTGGGTTGAAGTGACAAGGAAACTGATTGTGGTGCCTTTAAGAAGAAAGTTGCTTCTTGCATGAATTGTCATCAGGATGGTTTCTGCCACATTCATGCATGTTAAGTCACTTTAGTCATGTCTAGCGCCTTGTGACCTGGTAGACCGTAGTACCCCAGGCTTCTCTGTCCATAGAATTCTCTAGGTAAGAATACTGGAAGGCTGGGTCAGGTTGCCCAGAAGGAGGGCCCACTGTCTCTCGTGAACTGTTCTCTGTAACTTGAAAAGGAAGGAGAAGAACTAGCCCAGACGATCTGCAAATAGTGTAGAGCACCAGGATGTGATTAGCATTATCAGCAGTTGCAGGTTAAACAGCTGCATGGATGCCTTTGAAGGTATTTTCTCAAGATGCAGATGTGAGTTTGCGACGTAACATCCCCAGAGAAGACGCAGAGCAGGAGGAAGAAGAGGAGGAAACGGCAGCTTCTCAGGGGCTGCTGACATTCCAGGATGTGACCATAGATTTCACTCAAGAGGAGTGTGAATGCCTGGACCTCGGTCAGCGGGAATTGTACAGGGACGTGATGTTAGAGAACTACGGGAATCTGGCCTGCTTGGGTCTTGTGGTCTCTAAGCCAGACCTGGTCACATTTCTGAAGCAAATGAAGGATCCCTGGGATGTAAGGAGAATGGAGACAGCCGTATACCCAGGCACTAAGCAGAGAGTTCAGAGTCCACTGGAGAGGTGGCCGAGCACGATCAGCACAGACAGGCCTGAGATGGAGTCCAGGCCCTATGCATTCCTTCTTCACATAAGACACCTCACTAAAATGAGAAAATGCAAATATGAATTTCATGTGAAAGTTTCTCTTTTTTTTTATATGAACTAACATTAAATGTGTTAAGTATATATGTCCCAATTCATTAATGCTAGAATGCTTTAATATATTTATTTAACTCACAGAGTTTTTAAAGAAATTATTGACGTGGGAGTTTATAACATGTCCCACAGTGCTTTTTTATGATTGTTCATCACTATTAAACTTATAGATTATAAAAAAAAAAAAAAAAAAAAGAATACTGGAGTGGGTTGCCATGCCCTCCTCTAGGGAATCTTCACAACCCAGGGATCCAACCCACATCTCTTACGTTTCCTGTATTGGCAGGCGGGTTCTTTACTGCTAGCACCACCTGGGAAGCCCCCCATGTTGAATGAAAGTGAAAGTGAATACATGTACATTATTTCCCTGATGACTTTCCTGGTGGCTCAGACAGTAAAGAATCTGCCTGCAATGCGGGAGACCTGGGTTGGGAAGATCCCCTGGAGAAGGAAACAGCTACCCACTCCAGTATTCTGGCCTGGAGAATCCCCATGGACAGAGAAGCCTGATGGGCTATAGTCCATGGGGTTGCAAAGAGTCGGACATGACTGAGCAACTTGTAGGTTCACTTTTATTTCTCCTCCCCCTCCTTTTTTCATAGATTTTTATCCAACAAACATTTGTTGATCATCCTATGGTGGTTCAAGATGGGTGCCTTTGAATTTTAACTGGGAGAATGTCCTAACAGCCAGGATTTCAAGCTGTCGCAATAGACCCGGAGGCAGATGTTTATGGTTGTATGTGGAATGCACTGTGGGATCCTCAGTTACCACAGAGCTAGCGTTCGTTCACTTTTAAAGATTGGAAAGATCTTCTTACCTTCGTTTTATCTTGAATCGGGAAGCAGAATTTTTTCTTGCTGATGCTGTTTTCCACGATGCATTTCCTCCTGCCTCCCGCTGGAGGTGCAGCCGGAGGGCCCACTGCCCTGAGGGTCTGGCCTCCCTGTCCATACCCTGACTGCTGGCAGCCAGTGTCTTGGCATCTTCACTGGTGTATTTATTCCTGTGAATCTGAGAATGTTCTGAATGCTCTGTGACCACATTCATGTGCCAATGGCTGGAGCCCAAAAGAGGCAGAGGAGGGTTGGTGCCCCCACGTGAACTTAAGTGGTTAAAGAGCTTATGGATAAAGCTTTCATGGGAACTGATGTCAACCAGAGCTTCTTGACTGTAGTTAAGAACTGGGTCCAGTTCCTGAGAGAAGCGTAAATCCCCATGCTGGTTGTGCCAGTGCACGAATAGCTCGCAGGGAGTCAGCAATTAGCCTACATCGTTACACAGAGATATTTTAGGTTCAATTCGTATATCTTTCTGCAGTTATGGTCATGCCAGGCTTGGATGCCAAGGAAGCTGGGAAAACTGATGGGTGGGGGTTAGAAGAGGAGTCTCATGAGGGGCCTGGAAGATGCTTCAGGTCTAGGAAGGAGAGACAAACAAGAACCACCCTGGAGCTTCATGGATGATAATAATTCACATATGGAATATTCCAACTAGAGTCCTAAGATTTGGAGCATCACCTTGGAAACTATTCATTTGAAACTGTAGTGAAATGCCATCTTATGTGTTGTCAGGATCTCTTAAATTCCTGTTATGTTCTGTCTCAACCTCAAAACAACTGGTTCCCTTTAAAATTTCAAGTTTTTATCTTTTTTTCCTAGAGGACTTTCTTTGGTGAGGTGTTTCTTAATTGTTTAAGATGGGGTAATAAAAGGAGTCGATGTGTTTGTGTAGCATCTGCTATAAATTCAGGCCACTGGCATACCTTCTAGCTCCCAGCCTCCCTACCTCACCAGATAGTGTGTCTGCCAGAGTACTGGAGTCTGTTAAAAAGAACATTACTATAGTTAATTGTTTTATAATGCAGTTTATTCTTAGAGTACGCCAGAATTATTTCTATAATTCATAGTGATTACCATTGTTAAGGTATGTGGAAAGCATGCTAATTCCTGTTTATCCTATAGAATGAAACAACTAAGGCCCAGGACTCATGGCTTCTTTATTGAATCTTCTCATAAGAATCTAGGGGAAATAGTGCTTGAAGTACACAAGAATAATAACGGTAATATGCACAACCAGCAACACCAAATACCACAAGAATGATGTGGTTGCAAGCTACATTTCCTCAATAATCAGACAACTGCTACATTCCACTGGGAAAGTAAAATAGTCCTGTGACATTGCTGGTAGACTAGCCAGCAAGTCTTCCCGTGGAAAACTACTTCTAAGATGGCCCTAGCACCATATCTCGTCTGGGCTCACGGAGCAGCCTTCCCATGGAAACGCTTCTGAATCCAGACTTGGCTGCGCTCAGGGAACCAGGCGAGGTGGCCCGAGGCTGTCCCTGTCGAGTGCTGCTGTGGGCACCCCCCTTTTTGCTCCAGTTCAGTGTCCCGGCCTATCTGGAGCTCCTGCTCACTCTCCAGCTCCCTGGACAGACTGAAGGCATAGCTCTGGAAATCTTTCGCTCAGGTGGGAAGAAATGGGGTCCCTGGGTAGAGAAGTGGGATGTGAAGCCTGGAACCTTCGTTGTACCCGCACCCAGTGTAGTCCCCGCTTCTTCCTCTGTTTGCCTCTGTCCCTGGAACTGCCCCCGCATTGTTGCACACATTTCACGGGATATGTCTTTTTAATTAAAAAATAGTTGATTGTATTTTTGGCTGCACTGGGTCTTCGTTGCTGCGCCCGGGCTTTCTCTAGAGCAGGGGCTACTGTTAATTGTGGTGCCCAGGTTTCTCATCGCAGTGCCTTCTCTTGTTGTGGAGCACGGGCTCCAGAGCGCACGGGCTTCAGCAGTTGTAGCACGAGGGCTTGTTAGTTGTGGCTCACAGGCCCCAGAGCTCACAGACTCCAGTAGTTGTGGGGCACAGGCTTTAGTTGCCCACAGCATGTGGCATCTTCCCGGACTGGGGATTGAACCCCTGTCCTCTGCATTGGCAGGCGGATTCCTATCCACTCTACCACCAGGGAAATCCCATGTGATATGTCTTAAATCAACATTCCTGGTGAGCAGGGAAGGGGTGTGGGAATAGAAGACATTTGTTGAATCAAATCTTGTGTTTTCTTCATGCAATGATATATTCTTGACATTCAAAGACCAACTTCAGGCTGGAGAGTAGCCTAAGGTACTGTTGCACATAGCAATATAGGCAGTTATTGATCTGAAGAATTAACCTCAATGGCTGCTTCAAGGAATAAGATGCATCTCTACTGAAGGAGGCTGGGAGGATCCTGGAGACTGTCCGGGCACATTGGCTGTGACCCTGGGTCGGGGTGGTGCTTCCACTGCAGCGTGTCAGTCGGTTGTCCCTCTGGTAAGACCATCACGAGGCAGGACTGGCAAATTCCCATGAACCCTTTGACTGCAGGCCACTTCTGCTCCCTCATGCTTTGCTCTTTAAAAAGTAAATTTCATAATTTATAAAAAATTATATTTAAGTAGAAAATTAAAATCTCTCTGTTTATAAAAATGATGCTGTGCTGTGTGCCATGCTTAGTTGCTCAGTCGTGTCTGACTCTTTGCAACCCCATGGACTGCAGCCCGCCAGGCTCCTCTGTCCATGGGGATTCTCCAGGCAAGAACACTGGAGTGGGTTGCCATGTCCTCCTCCAGGGGATCTTACCAACCCAGGGATTGAACCCAGGTCTCCTGCATTGCAGGCGGATTCTTTACCATCTGAGCCACCAGGGAAGCCCATGAATACTGGAGTGGGTAACCTATCCCTTCTCCAGGGGATCATCGTGACCTGGGAATCAAACTGGGGTCTCCTGCATTGCTGGTGGATTCTGTACCAGTGGAGCTACCAGGGAAGCCCATAAAAGTGATACATTCCCATTATAGAGAACGTGGAAAATGCAGAAAAGATACCAAGTACATAAAATCATCTATAATAACTCCAGACAGAGACCACAGAATTAAGAGTCCGGGTGATTTCAACTGGCTAGAATGATCAAGTCTAAATCAGTATGATGACATTTAAATAGGATCTCAGGGGACTTCCTTGGTGGTCCAGTGGTTAAGAATCCGCCCTCCAATGCAGGGGACATGACTTTGATCCCTGGTCCAGAGAGATCCCACATGCCACGGAGCTACTAAGCCGGTGCCCCATAGCAACTGAGCCCACATGGTCTAGAGCCTGTGCTTTGCAACGAGAGAAGCCACCACAATGAGACACCTGTGCCCCACCACTAGAGAGTAGCCCCTGCTCGCCACGACTAGAGAAAGCCTGGGCACAGCAACAAAGACCCAGCCCAGCTAAAAGTAAATGAATAAAATGGATCTCAGCTCAGTTCCTCGGAGGGAGGAGCCCGTGGCCTTGAAGGCAAGACCAGTGCTGGCATGGAGAAGGGGAGGTGTGGATAGAGCAGGCTGAGCGAATGAATGAAGCCAATGAAAGCATGGAATTAAGGCAGGATTCACCAGAAGAAATGTGATAGAATTTCTGGGGCATTCGTGTGGAATGAAACCATAGAATGGGCTGTATTCTAACAGGTGTTTTCTTTTCCAGTTTTTCACATATTTCTGTACTTGCCTTCTTTCTTCCATTAGATTAATCCACTTGAGAGCTTGTCTCTCCTGCGTGCTAAGTTAGTAGTTTTCACTTCTCACTGCCCACCTTCCCACAATTCCTTCAGAGCACGCACACACCCCCCTGCCCCTGAGGTTTTTCACAGATCACATTTTTTATCATCCTTTTGTCAAGAAAAGTGTACATTTCTGTCCTGTATTAATCAGTTCCTCACCAGATATACAAACAGCATCAGATCTGCTGGAAAATGTAAAGCAGGAAGGGGCTGCAGTGGGAGGGAGCAGCCCCTTCTCTCCACTTTCTGGCTGCAAAATCATTTGGGAAGCTGCTGGAGCGATCGTGGGAGGTGGGCCCTGAAGCTGGAACACTGTCTTGGAGACCCCTCGCTGGTTTCCTTTTTCAGCTGTTTCCTTTTCTCAACAGATAATTCTCTGTTAGCTAATCCAGGGCTCCTGGGATGGAACTCCCTCTTCTAGTTCACCTCCATGCCAGGACATTTTCTTGGCACTTGAAACTGAAGCGATAGATTGGCAGTGGGAGTCTGCTTGGCTAGGGGTAAAATAACCAATGATTGCACATAATTGCAGAAAACAATTTTGAATTTTATTAATGAGGTGCTCTAAACAACATCTTTTAGCTCATTGTCCCACTTAACAGCCAGTTCACTGGAGTTCAGCGAGCTGTAATTTACATTTATCTTCCCCCATTGACAGCACCAGGCCCTTGTATTCTGTAATTGACACAAGTTGGTCATTTTCAGGGGTTGGTTCTCTCTCTAAGGATATAAAACAAACAGACTTGCTAGAGAGCTGCATTGATTTAGCCTCCTCCAGAGGGCCAGTTGGCTGCTTCTGCTGGAGCTTATTTTCTTTCCTGGGGAAAGTTGACATGGGCACAGAAAGCCCTCGGCTTAGTGTAATTGAGGAAGGGGCTAGAGGGGGAGGCAAGGGAAAATCTCTGTATACAAAAGATACTTCTTTCCTTTGCTTCCTCTTACCCAGGGTCCAACATCTGCAAGTGGAGTTGATTTTTAAGGTACACGGTAAGGTTTCTGGGTTAGGGGTAGAGGCAAGGTGAGGGGAGGGTTTGCTGGAGTGGCTATAGGCTACAGTTCCCCTTAGTGTCACACAGAAAAATATGACATGTATGGGTCACCGCCATAGGTCACCATGAGCTCGGCTGAGCCAACTCCTTCCTTTCCATATCTTACAACTGAAACCTGTGACTACTTTGATGTGCTTCGTTGTGGCAGTCTGCTCCGTGTTGGGCACACAAGAAGTGTGAAGAGGAGACCAGTTGTTGATGTTCATTTCACAGCCAGAATGTGAGCCCCTTGAGGTCAAGGATGTTGTCTTTCCTGTCCTGTCTTTGGATCTTCTCCAGAACCTAGAACACAGTAGACACTTAGAGGATGTTATTAGCAAGTGGATTAATAGAGAAGACAAGTACAGATGTATATGCAAAACTGGAAAAGCAAAAGTACATCATAAGGCCTCCAGAGGGTATAGAAGGGGCATTAGGACTCAGATGATGAAGGTGCCCCTTTTGTCTGGGGTGAGCCAGGAAGGCTTCCTGGAAATGCCGCCTGTAGGATGGGAGAGATGGTGACAGGAGAGTGGAGGCTGGTCATTGCAGGAATAGATTCAGGAATCTATTAGATGCAGGAATGTGTATGTGTAAGAAGCAATGCAAGGCATGCCCTGGCTTTGAATGAGTGTTAGATATGTGCAGGGAGATAGCTGGGGCTCAGTGGTAAAGAATCCACCTGCCACGGAGAAGGCCTGGGTTCGATCCCTGAGTTGCGAAAATCCCCTGGAGAAGGAAATGGCAACTCACTCCTGTATTCTTGCCTGGAGAACCCCATGGACAGAGGAGCCTGGTGGGCTATGGTTCATGGGGTCACAAAAGAGTCAGACACGACTCAGTGACTAAATAGCAGCAGGGAGATAGTTGCAGGTCACAGGGGAAATGCAGGCTCTAGGCAGGTCATGGGGGGCTTGAACATCAGACTAAAGATGGACTTGATTCATTGCCCATGAGGTTTTTAAAAGAGTTTTGAATGTCAGGTCATGCGGTCCTTCATATAGCGGTGGTAGAGCCTGGGAGCTTTGTGGAAGATGGGAGGAGATTAGAGCTCTGGCCCTTGAAGTGTTTCAGGATATGCTGGAGCCACAGGAAGCAGGATAACCGTTAGGCAAAGCACAGGAGAAGGACCCTTAGAGAAATATCTGGAATGAGGAGCCAACATTCTCTTGTTCGGGGTATTTTGTATTTCAGCAGAGTTCAGCGTGATCTCCCTTCAGTTCTGAGGCCCAGGGTCAGGTCAGAACTGAAGCTGGAGGAAGTTATCACGAGGGAGGAGAAGCTGGGCTTCCGGAGCCTGGGAGCCTCTCAGGACACATCCGCTCTTACCTCTGTCCTGGTTCTGGTGGGGAACTCGGCAGGGTGCAGAGCAGGGCCCTGGGGCGGTCCCCACAGCCCTCCTCAGGTGCTTCTGTTCCCTGCAGGAACGAGGCTTGTCCTGAAGAGGTGTTTGGAGCAGCCTGGCCTGTAGCTTTTTTCTTCCCCAGAGAAACCTCCCAGACTGAGGACATCCTTTTGTCAGATACATCTTCCTCCCACAGCCGTACCTCTATTCTTCACCACTGTGATGCTCAGTTCTCCTCCGGATACCACAGCCCCATTTGTTTTTCGAGACCAAAAATATACCCCAGGGAAGCATGGCAGTTTTAAAAGCTCACACCAAGGGAATGTTTGTATGCGCTTTGTGTTTTCCTGTGGTGATGTTTCCCAGCGATGGGCCTGAAAGAAAAAGGTTAGCCAACTGTTGCTAAACGCAGTATTCCCTTGTGACTGAAAAGGCCTAGCTTCCAGCCAGACCGGGGGCGCTCAGCTGGGTGTGGGGTGGGAGCAGTCACCACAGGATCCCCAGATGGCTGTCTGGGCTCCTGTGTGGCCTGAGGCTGTCCCATCCGTGATGCGGTGGAAAGCCTCTCCCTGCTAAGGGCCACCATCCAAAGGCATGGAGCCATCTCCCTTCCCCATAGCCATCTAGCTTTCTGCCTCTTGTTCAGTCACTCAGTCGTGTCCAGCTCTTTGTGACCCCATGGGCTGCAGCATGCCAGGCTTCCCTGTCTTTCACCATCTCCTGGAGTTTGCTCAAACTCATGTCCATTGAGTCGGTGATGCTATCCAACCATCTCATCCTCTGTTATCCCCTTGTCCTTCTGCCCTCAATCTCTCCCAGCATCAGCGTCTTTTCCAATGAGTCAGCTCTTCGCATCAGGTGGCCAAAGTATTGGAGTTTCAGCTTCAGCATCAGTTCTTCCAATGAATATTCAGGACTGATCTCCTTTAGGATTGACTGGTTTGATTTCCTTGCAGTCCAAGGGACTCTCAAGAGTCTTCAACACCACAGTTCAAAAGCATCAATTCTTTGGCACTCTTTCTTCTTTATGGTCCAACTCTCACATCCATACGTGACTACCGGGAAAACCAAAGCTTTGACTATACAGACCTTTGTATTTCTGATGCCGTTCATGATAACTTTTCATAAAGAAAAATTTCTCTTCTCTTGTTCCCTTTCTCTGTTCTAGTCCTAAGTTGCTTCAGTTGTGCCCTACTCTTTGCAACCCTGGATCGTAGCCCACCAGGCTCCTCTGTCCATGGAATTCTCCAGGCAAGAATACTGGAGTGGGTTGCCATGCCTTCTTCCAGGGGATATTCCTGACCCAGCGATTGAACCCGTATCTCTTACGTCTCCTGTGTTGGCAGGCGAGTTCTTTACCACTACCACTAAGGCGTTCCCTTTCTTTACCCACAAACAGAGAAAGAATTCTCTATTGGGCACTAACTGTTAAGTTCTCTCTTGGGAGCAATCTTTTCTCCTCTATTCCTTAGAAAATGTGGTCTGACTTGTTAGCACCAAGCCACATCACTCTTTTGCTTTCCCTTCAAAGTGCACCCTGGAGATGAGGTATCCAGGAGAAAGCCCAAGACCTGGGGAGCACATGGGTATCACATCTCAGCCATGACCCAAGATCACTCATTGCCCCTCCCCCGCCACACACACCACCCCCCAAGAGAAGATTGTCTGCCTGGGAGTTTTGAGTCAAAGTGGGAGGTGATGCATCCTCTGGGTCAGTGCCTGATGATAGTGTATTTGGAGCCTTCCATCATGGAAGCCCTCCCCAGCATCCCATTTGAGAGAGAGGTGCCCTGATTGTCTCCATTGTAAGGGTGAGAATTGGGGCTTACAGAGATTAAGTGGCTTGCTCATGATGGCATAGAAGGTGGTGGAGCTGGGGCTGGAAGTGCTGAGTTCTTGCACGGCACCCTGCCTCCTCTCCAGTCCTGCTCTCTCCTCTGTGATGGATACACATCCTTCAGGTCCTCTCTATCTTCTGCTTCATCCCCCACAATTCTAGGGTCCCCCGCCCCACCCTCCCCAGGAGGAGAGAGATTGCGATCTCTCTCACAATCTCTCTCACAAGAGATTGTGATGCCCGGAGTGAGTTTAGAGGGCAAAACGAATCCTGATTTTCTCTCCCTTCCTCCCCCTAGGACTCAGCATTGCCCCAGATCCTACTTGGTGACCTGGCTTTGCCTTTCTTCTCTGATGCATTGAAGAGCAGCAGCCCAGTAGGCTGTGTTTGACTGTCCTGCCATTGTGAATTCAGAATTTGCCCTGGTTTTGGAACTGAAGTCTCTGCATGCTTGGTGTAACTTTGCGTGGAGTCACCAGAGAGGTGTCCCTGTGGCGGGACCCTGCTGCCAGGCTTGCACCATCCTACTGTACCCCTGTTACGGCTCCTCACCGGCTGCTCTTCAGTGGAGTACCAGCCCCTTAATGAGTACTTAACACCCACGAATTGAATACAATTATTCTACAGCTGGCATTTTCCATGACTATAATTACAAAAGGATTCCAGCCATCATTTATGGGTGTTCTCCCCGGAGCTAACAACTGAGTGATAAGTTGGCCCAGTTTGTTTAAAACTCAAGTTAATAAACAACATTAATGCATTTTTAGGTCTATTGGCAATATCCTCTAACTCAGTGTGGATTTCCAAGGCGGGGAGAACCCCTGATGTAGCCAGGCATTATTTTTTTCAATTAACCTACTTCTATTTGGATTTTTTTTTGGGGGGGGGTTCAAAACAATTTGGGTCAATCTCAGATTTTTACGAATGAACCTCTGGAGCAAAAGAAATTAAATAAGCCCTATGGGGGCTCTGTTACCACAATTAACCCCAAAAGACAGGCTGATGGGGGGCTTGGAGAGGGGCCATCTGACCATTTCAGGCCATCTCATCCGTGGAGACCCTGGTGGGGCGTCCTCTTTTCATGCTGACTGCCTGGTTAAGTAAACACTGCATGTTATAATGCCTCCGAGGGGTTCACATTTCTCATGCTTTTTCTGCTTTTAGAGTAAGCTGTTCTCTCGTCTCCTGAGTAGAGGGTTCAGCAAACTTCGTACTCCCAGGGACCACTGATGGGGTTCAGGGATGGAAGAGACTGCCTGGGGCAGTTCTAAAGTGGTGCCAAGGAGAAGGGACAGAGAAGTGGAGGGAAAGAAAGGGACCAGGGGTGGATGACAGAGCCAGGCTGCCTTCCTTGCTAGGGGGAGGGTCACTGGCTCCTGGGCTGATGATCACCTGCCAGGTTCGCATGACGTCTTCCTCATTCAGATGCATTTACTACAGTATGGATGCGTGTGCGGCCCCACACTGGACCTTGAGCCTCACTCCTTATTTAGATGATGGAAGATGCCTCAACCATAGTTCCACTGGACCTCAGGGTTTCCTGATTGGGGACGGAGCCTGGGGCCACCTTGAGGTAATTATGGTGTAGTCATTATGTCAGAATGCGAATTTTTCTAAAATTTGAAATCTGCAGTGCACTTTCCTCCTGTTGACACAGTATGACTCCTGCAGTACTTCTGTATTCCTTCCTACGACCTTGATTTTTCTTCAGAGGGACCAGAAGCTAAAATATTGTTAGCAGGGAAATGTGTTTCAGAGGAATGAAGGATGTGTAGATGGTACCTACACACCTGAGTTTATAATTGGGTGGATACTCGATAGATGGGAGAGGCCTTTAAGACAGATGCTCAGTAGCTGTGAGTCCCCAGGCACCTGGGTTTAACGCTGCCCACTGCACACCCTAGTCTCCCCATGAGTAGACAGATCCTTGTATTCTCGTGTGTGGCGTCTAGACCACAGGCGTCATAGAAATGCCCACACCCAGGAAACTACTCTCTCGGAAGTTGATTTGTAGTCTCCCCCAAGGTCTGGGCATGTTCCTTCTGGAGACTGGTGCCACCTCTGCTTTCCTGCCGACAGGTTTGCACAGCTTGGGCCTGAGTTAGAAGCACAGTTTGTTTTAGGAGCGCAGTGTCTGTTTCCCAGCCTCCGTCTCCAGGGGATTGGCCTCGCATTGTCCATGCCTTGTATGGCGGCCAATGTCCTATATTAAGGACACCTTTGCTGAGGTGTTCAACACTAACCTTCTCTTAGTAAACTGAAGACTCAAAGCAAATGGTCACAAACCCTTTCGGTAGTCACACCAATATATATGTCATTTTGTTCCAAGCAAAGTATATTATGTTTTTCCTGCCTGGTAGAACTCCATAAACAAGTTACATTTGAACAGAATTGACTAGAAACTTAAAAGAAATTTTAAGAGAAAAGCCTTTTCCCACCATAAATGTGTGTTGCTCTTAGGTGACCAGAATAATCTCGTTTCTACTGAAATGACCGATGCTGTTCTGCTTCTTTGAATGTCAGATGTTAATTCAGATCTCTTCTAGCCTCTGAAGTCATGTGCAATAGAAGTCTTTGATATTGGTGTATATGGGCTGCTATACTTTTCTGACATGAAAATTTATAAGAAAATTAGCATTTTTTCTTTCCTCCACCCTCTGGTTTCATCATTCTCTTCTTCTTTGAGTGAATCTCGCGTTGATGTTCTGTTTTCGTTGTTCCATCTCCCTTTTTTCTTTTCTTAAATGATCAACATTATGGCTTTAGTCCTATTTTCCTAGAATTTTCCAGACTCCCATAGTTTCCAATTTATTTCTGATTTTTACTCTCAATTGCAGCTTAATCTAAATCAATAAATATTTTCTAAGTGCCCATCATGTTTCTGCATGACCTAAAAAAATAAAAAGGTGAGTAAGATGTAGTTCTGTCCCTGTGAAGCTTGTGGTGTATTTGGGATATGGAAGAAGAAAGCAAGTACATAAGTAACAGGAAGACAGAATTTGGTAGGTGCTAAGTGAGAAATGACTCTTGAGAGTCCCTTGGACTGCAAGGAGGTCCAACCGGTCCATCCTAGAGGAGATCAGTCCTAGGTGTTCTTTGGAAGGACTGATGCTGAAGCTGAAACTCCAGTACTTTGGCCACCTCATGTGAAGAGTTGACTCACTGGAAAAGACCCTGATGCTCGGAGGGACTGGGGGCAGGAGGAGAAAGGGACGACAGAGGATGAGATGGCTGGATGGCATCACCAACTCGATGGACATGAGTTTGAGTAGACTCCGGGAGTTGGTGATAGACAGGGAGGCGTGGCGTGCTGCGATTCATGGGTCACAAAGAGTCAGACATGACTGAGTGACTGAACTGAACTGAAGTGAGAAATGGGGCTTCCCAGGTTTCACTAGTGGTAAGGAACCTACCTGCTAATGCAGGACACCTAAGAGATGTGGGTTCGATCCTGGGTCAGGAAGATCCCCTGGAGGAGGGTGTAGTAACCCACTCCAGTATTCTTGCCTGGAGAATCTCATGGACAGAGGAACCTTGCAGGCTTCCATCCATAGGGTCACACGGAGTCAGACATGACTGAAGCAACTTAGTATGCGTGCACAAATGAGAAATGCTGAACAACACAATTCTGTTAAGAAGAGGGAGGCAGGATGCCTCCTGTCTGCTGGGTTTGAATTTGGAAGGGCTTCACTGCGAGGGTGATTTCATGTTGGCCCACAGTGAGGCTGCTAGGATTGCCTATGTTCTTCTGCTTCAATCTTTTCCCTTTCATTTCTCCTCCTTTTCCCAGACCAAAACTCTCCACCTGCAGTGTATACTTCACTAGTCTCAGGTTGTGATGTCCTCAGGTTTGGCTTAAGCCCGTGCTGGTTGTTGGCACCGGCGGAAGGCTTCTCACTGACCCACCAGATACCCCACTGTGACATGGTCTGAGGAACCTTATTTCACTGGAATGTTGTGTGGATGGTTGGGAAAAGTCCTGTGAAGAGGATTCAGTTCCTGAGGCGAACAGAGCTCCCTGATTATTGAACAGCCCTCTTTGAGACTGGAGAGGAGACGGTGCTAGTCACAAAGGAGATAACCTCTCTTTAGGACGTGTGGAGACAGAACGTTGCTCCAAAAGCCATGGAGGCTTTTCCTTCTCTGCAGATTCATTTCATTTGTTAGTTCACTCACTCACACTCACTCACTCACTCACCCACTCACTCGCTTGTTCATTTCTTCAAAACATACTCCTTCAGTGTCTGCTCCCTCCCAGGCATTAAGCTAGCTGGGCTCCAGGATGCAAGAGGTAATCGGGCCTGGTTTCTACTCCTTAGAGTCTTACAGTCCTTTGAGGATGTATTTTGGACCTGGGAAGCTGGGATTGTAGAAACTGGTTCTCTGTTTATCGTCTCTGTATTTTTGTGTTTCTTTAGAGACTGAACATAATCTGTATCTTTTTGGACTAATAATGTTAGTTCCTTAGGTAATTTGAAAATGTGCCCTAACCTTCTTCAGCATTTAGAATGGCATAATTTTGGCATGCCTTAATCTTCCTTTCAAGATAATCATAATGAAAGGAGTCAGACCCCCCTCATCATAGTTACACTGCTCATTATGTTTTTTCTTTTCTTGCTCATTATGTTTTAAGAGAGATATCCCTTCTTCCCGAGTTCCAATTTTATTGTCATTACTTGCTTAAAAATATTAATGAGGGATAAAACCACCCCACATCGCACTGATGGCTTAGAAAGATCAACCATCATTTCTTTTCATGAAGTTCCTTGCAAGAGTGGATGTATCTGTGACAAAAGAGAGGAACAGAAGAAAGACCTGACTCTCATGCTCGCCAGTGGGGTGAACTCAGAAAGTGACAACCCTTACCCCACCCTGCCCCCACCCTGTCCTCAAGAGCTCCTGAAGAACAAAAGGCAATTCATGTCGCAGAATATTACTTCTGTCACCATAGCACCGAACCATTAAAAATAAAACTGTCCCTCAAGGCAAAACATTTCATTTATTTTCCTTTGAATGAGTAACTTGTTTATTAAGATGAACTAAGTGGCTAAATCTAGATTGTACGCAGGCAAGAAAAATTGATTTATTGTAGCCTTTCCGAGAGTGTGCTTTATGTTCTCAGGAATTATCTTTGGATTTTAAATGAAGAGCTCGTCGATTCGGATGGGGAGCCTGGCCCCTGGATACACACACAAGCCAGCTCTGCAGTGGGTAATGCAGTGGTCACTTTTGTTCTTTGGCAGATTGGTTCTTTTGGACCAAGTCAGGGTGTTGAAAGATCTAGAGGCTCAGTGATCTTCAAGGAAGGCTATGTTCCTGCCTCAGTTGTGACTACAGTTTTCTTAAACTGTTTAATATGAAAATGTTCACTTTTGCCTTATTTCATATCTGAGGCCATTATATCACTGTGTCCTTGGTGGTTCTGGGAGGGGCTGAGGCTTTGTGGTTCCTGATGCAGCCCAGAGGCATCCCTGCCATGGGGAAGCGTGTCTGTCTCTGCAGGGAGGTCGCCCGCTGCTGTCTGCTCACTTGAGATATGATGGCCAGTTCCCCTCTGACTGAGGCCCCATTTGCTCTAAACTGGTGGAATTCAAAAGCAGACAAAAGTGTAAGTGGTTAAAAAGACCAAAAATTCCGACAATTTACCAGTGAAACAGAGGACGCTTTTTTTTTTTTTTTAGGACACTTTTTTTTTAACTGTAGCAATCTTTTCTTTTTAAATAAATTTATTTATTTTAATTGGAGACTAATTACTTTACAGTATTGTGGTGGTTTTTTGCCATACATCGACATGAATCAGCCACAGGTGTAAATGTGTCCCCCTCTTCTTGAAACCCCCCTCCCAACTCTCTCCCCACCCCATCCCTCTGGGTTGTCCCAGAGCACCAGCTTTGACAATTTAGCAATGAAACAATGGACATTTTGTTTTGAGCAAAGAGGTTTTTAGTTCTGAAAATTTTCTTACTTCTGTTTAGTTATTTTTCCTCATAGCACTACAGCACACATATTATTTCTGTGTCTAACCTCATGACACCCCCTGGCCTCCCAAGAATCCTGAGTGGTTGCCTGGTAAAGATTATGATCTCCATTTTCAGATGAGGAAACTGAAGCTCAGAGCAGCTTTGTGACTTGCTCAAGATCTTAATAGTAATGATGGTAATGGCTCCCCGTCATTGCACACCTGCATACACACTTCCCCACACTTCATTATAAATAATAATGGCTGGCAAGCATTGCACACCTGCACACACACTTCCCAACACCTCACTGTGAGTAGTAATGGCTGCCTACCATTGCACACCTGCAGACCCACTTCCCCACGCCTCACTATGAATAGTAATGGCTGTCGTCATTTCCATTTTTCCTACCTCTCTTGGTTATCGCCATCTGGCCAGTTAGGTTTTAATATTGCTGCAGCTTTACAATGAAGACCAGAAGGCACTGGAAGAATAAGTGAACTGCTGGAGATTAGCGGACTGGTGGCAGAACTCAGGCTTAGTCCTGCGTTCTTCCCCCAATCCCAGTTTGGTGACACAATGTTCGGGCACCCTTATTTGTCCCTTTTACACATTGCTTCTGAAGAGAGCCCAGCTGTAGTTCAGTACACATGTATCTGGTGCAGGGGACAGAGGGCAGAGGCCATGGCTGGGACCCCCAGCCACGAGGGTGGAGTCCAGCTTCCCATCTGTGTGTCTGTGTCATCTGAGTAGTGAAATCAGGCCCCAGGGGCAGCCCGAGCCTGAGGCTTCTCAGTGGGGTGCATGCCGGCCACCCTAGGGCCCTTGGTCTGGTTTGCGTAAGGTGAGCAGGTACAGGTTGGACAGCTGCCTCCTCCGGGGGAGCTCAGATGAAAACAGAAGACTCTCCAAGGCTTTCTTTCTCCTCCCTGCTTACCTTTTAGCCCATCTGAAAGACAGAACAGATGAGGACGAGTGAGAAAAAACAGGAGGGAGCTGTGTGGGGCCTGATGGTTTCACGTAGCCAGTGGGCGATCTGTGTGTTACCTGTCTATGGGAGAACAAGAACCAGGTACCCCCTCGGCCACTTTTCTGGTCTGGGTGAGCCCAGGAGCCCCACCGTGCGCCACGTGGGGTTCCTGGAGATGGGGCTGCCCAGGAGGGGACAATCTCACTGTGTACTTCGTGTGCGGGCTCTAGCTAAGAATTAATAAGCAATAGGCCTTGTGCCTTGCCATAGGGAGAGGGTTTATATTCCTGAATGAATAAATAAACATATTCCTGGTGAATGAATAAATAAACAAGTCTTTTTCAAAAGAAAGCTTGGGGCAGAATGAACCACCAAAAAGTTATTGGCTCTAAACTGCTGCGTTTTGCACATCTGACCAGCTCCTCTCGGCCAGGCCTGAGACCCTTTTCCCAGCTCCTGCTGACGTTTCTGCCTTTTGCAGGAATCCTCCCAAGACTGCTTGTGCTGGGAGGGAGCATCCTGCATCCACCCCTGTTTTCTGGGAAGGTGCCCTTTCCTGAGAGTGGTGAATGTCTGACCTTGGGTTTCTTTATGTTTGTGTAAGAGGGGAAAGTGCTGTCACCGCAGGAGACACTATCCATCTACTTGTGTTAGAAACCAGAGCACCAGCTGTGTCTTTGCAGTTTTCACCCTGATCGTTGCCATTTCCCGTCACTCTCCTTTTTTCCAAGTTGGTTGTGATGGAAGAGGGTGGCAACCCCCACCCAGGCCACTGGCATGGCCCTATCTAGGTCTCAGAAGGCTTTTGAGGTTGGAGCAGATTCCACTTTCTTTTAACTCCTCTGAAGAGCTCTGATCAGCAGACTCTGGCCTGCTCCTCCACCTGCCTGTGCAAGAAGCCCGGTGAGGGTGGCCTTTCAGAGACCTTTCAGAGACCGGGTTCCTCCCGTGGAGCTTCTGCTATCTCTCTCAGCAGCGTATTGTCTATTTTGCACTGAAGGACAGCGAGCAGTTTAGAAGGTGGGACCAGGATATAAGAACAGGGCAGTGTTTTCCTGCTTAAGAATTCTTTGTCTCCTACTGTACACACAGGGAACTCTGCTCAGGGTTATGTGGCCGCCTGGGTGGGAGGGGAGTTTGGGGGAGAATGAATACATGTATATGTTTGGCTGAGTCCCTTTGCTGTGCTCCTGAAACTATCACCACATTATTCATCGGCTAAGTCACTTCAGTCGTGTTCGACTCTTTGTGACCCTATGGACTGTAGCCCACCAGGCTCCTCTGTCCATGGGATTTCCCAGGTAAGAATACTGGAGTGGGTTGCCATGCCCTCCTCCAAGGGATCTTCCCGACCCAGGGATCAAACCTGAGTCTCCTGCATTGGCAGGTGGGTTCTTTACCACTACCGCCACCTGGAAATTGGTTACACTCCAATACAAAATAAAAAAGTTAAAAGAAATCTTTGTTTTTCCTTTGACAGTTTATACAAACAGTACTAATGACCACCAGTATTAAGGTACACTGATCCGTGTAAGTCTTTCATGCATGTTCACCTTTCTCCCAGTAACCCTCAGGGGTTTAAGATGAGAATTTTTGTTACTGGCTCCATTTTTCACAGATGCAGGAACTGAGGCTCAGAGAGGTTAAGTGACCAAAGGATTGGAATGCAGGGTCCACTGTCTTCACATCCTCTTCTCTTTTCATTTTTCCTCTAGCTTTGAGTTTGGGAAGCCTCATCTCCCACGCTTGACAGGTAGTCCCATTGTTTTAGAGTAGAGAGTAGGGGGTGGTCAGGAGGCTGGTATAAATCTCATTGCAGTTGGTCATCTGTGTTGGTTGCTGGGGAATGAGGATTCCTCACTGACCTGCAGGCCAAGATAGAGCATCTCTCTCATTAGTGAGGCATCTCGAAGGGGTGAGATGCCTGACTCTGTGCTATTCCAGGAAAGTGTGTGTGTGTGTGTGTGGTGGGGGCTATGGGCAGGGTTGAGATATGTTCTTTGAGGTGTAATTACTGTCTCTTGCCAAAAAACAAAAAGGGGATTGAGATTTTACAGCTGGTTTTCTTTAACTACCAGCAACACCAGCATTGTTTCAGGGAGCCGCAGAATTTCCAAACACAATGAAAATTCCAGGAGTGTAGGGTGGGGGTTTTGGGGCCTGGGGTGGGTGTGGACACACTTGGGGAGGGAAGACCACAGCCTGAGCCGTTTTGTCCTTCCTTGGTAATGAATTTCACACAGCTTGTCTGCAGGATGCTCAAATTTAAGCCTGGGAAAGAAGGGAATGAGGAAGGAACAGGCTCCAGGGAATAGGGGAGGCCATAAAAACCAAACATCAGCCAGGACAGGACCATTTGGTGTGGGCTCTAATGCCTGCCTCCCCATTAACTGGTGTCCATGGAGGCTCCAAGGGGACATTTGTATGTGTGAGTCTGTTCATGGGAAATTAATTTTCCTCTCCTCGGTTTTAAAAAAATATGCAGTCTGTATCCAAATAGTTTCAAAATAGTACCAATATTAACGGTAAGCAAGGGAGCTAATGTCACCAGCAAGTCTTGTGGGGTCAAGAAAGAAAAGAATAAACAGAAAAGAAAAGAATAGAAAAGAAAGAAATAAAAAAGAAAAGGAAAAGAATAAGCAGGCAGTATCAAACAGTAGCATCTTCGGAAACCATTTCCACATTCCTGAAAAGCTCTCAGCAATATTGACAACAAGTCCGCTGGCCCTCAGGTCAGAGGTGGCCCTACTTTCTCTGAAGGGTGAAGGGAAGTGAAACAAGCTTTTCCTGATCTGCCTCCACTCTTAACGACTCCCGCTTTACACGCTGCATTTACATTCGCCTTTTCAGTTGACAAGCTCAGGCAGCCTGACCGAATAGCTCTGACAGTTGTGAGGGTCAGTGTTGGGCTTTCAAGTAAAATCTTTATAATGCCTTTATTATCCTTTGAAGCACAGGAAAGTCAGGAGCCCTCAGTTCTAGGTCTGGCTGTTCGATGAGTTAATTGAAATTTACGGCCTATCAGTGTAGTCAGACACATATACATGAAGGGCACAAACAAGGCAGAATGTGGCGAAGGCTGTGGGGGCGCAGAGAAGGTGAACAGCAATTCTTCCAAGTCGTGAGGGTGTAATTCTGGAGAATTTTCTCAGTTCTTTTATTTGCAGGAAGAGGTATGTTGTAATGGTTAAGAACTATTACATGCCAACTTAGTAAGGGGAGATAGAATCTCTCAACAAATGGTTCTGGAATGAATAATGCTAAATACCAGCAGAGACTTCAGAGGAATTGAATGGTTGATCATAGAAAATGAAACTCTGAAAGGATGAGGAGAAAATATAGGTGAATTTCTATCTGATCTCAGAGTGGGGAAGCCTTATCTAACTATGACAGCAAAGGAAGAAAAATCAATTAGCAAGCAAAACTGATAGGTTGAGTTATAAATTACATACGCAAGCGTATTCACGGGAACACAGCAGCAGGACCTTGAAACAACCCACATGTCTATTGAGAGGATGATGGATAAGCTATAGAATTTTTCACCCAGTGGTATTTTTGTGAACAGCCAAAATTAATAACTACAATGACATATAGTAATATGTGTACATTTTAACAACATAATATTAAGTGCAAGAAAGGTTGCTCACAACACAATAGCATCTGAAAATTTAAGTTGAGGTATATGGGCTTCCCAGGTGGTGCTAGTGGTAAAGAACCCGCCTGTCAATGCAGGAGACATAAGAGATGCGGGTTCGATCCTTGGGTGGGGAAGATCTCTTGGAGGAGCACATGGCAATCCACTTCAGGATTCTTGCCTGGAGAATCCCATGGACGGAGAAGCCTGGTGGGCTGCGGTCCACAGGGTTGCAAAGAATCAGACATGACTGAGGTGACTTAGCACATATGCACAACATAATGATATCATTTTAGTTTCTGGTATACAACAAAAATGATAGCATGTTTGCTCCAAGTTTTAATATGAAACATTTCACACATTTAAGTTGAAAGAATTTCACTCACAGTGAACACCTGTACACTCACTATCTAGTTTCTACCATTAACATTCTACTGTATTTGCTTTACATATCCAGTATCCATCCATTCTTCCCACTAATGCAGTGGTTCCCAGTGGGGGCTGACTGCCCTCAGGTAACTGCCCCGTCAAGGCAACTACTGTTCAGATTGTTTCCACCGTAGATTACTTTTATCTGCCCTAGAATTGCATATAAATGAAGTCATAAAATAAATATCCTTCTTTGTGAGACTTCTTTCAGGTACAAAGCCCAGCAGACCTTAAAGTGTTTTATGGATCTCCGGGAGCATCTAAAACCCTTTCAGGGGGTCTGGATGTCACAGTAATTTCATAGTAACACGGAAACTTTTTTCACTCTTTATACTGTGGTTGATGTTCACGGCAAGGGAGATGGGCGGAAAGCTGCTGGCTTCTGAGAATGGAAGCAGCGACATCAAACTGTTCATAGTTATTGTTCTTCACCTCCACTTGTAGAAGAGGAAACCTGAGTGACCTAAGAGTGCCCCTGCTGAGCTGTAAAAGCAATGAATGTTATGAAATCTCGGCCCCTGAGTGTGTGTCCTCTAAGTATTTAGCAACAGAATGGGAAGCCCGCGTGCAGTGCTGCTGCTGCATGCCACAGGTGTCTCCAGAGACAGTCTGTGCCCCAGTATTTGATTTGCGGCTGAACTAGCTTTCTTTTTTTAATGGGACATCATTTTCACCTGGAAGAACAAATGGCAGACAAACTCTGGTTTGGACTTGAGCATGTGGCAGAGTGAACCTGTCACTTGAAATGACTAACAGCCTTTGTCACTATTGATAGAACTTGAACGTTCAGATAAAGATTAAGAATTTGGAAACTTGTATCATGAGGAAGTCGAGAGCTTCCCAACAACCGAAGGCTTCTCTGATGAGACTGGTGGTGGTTTTGTTAAACGTGGTTTTTGAAACAGTGTGCCCTGATGTGTGTCAGCATTTGGGAATTCTGCATAACTCAGTGCATTCTTATTTTCCAGATGTCCCGTGTATGATGTTACATCAGACATGGGTAAAAGTTCCACTCCAAGTGTCAATAGACCCATGAGTTCTCGTGTATTTAATGACAGAGCAAAAAGCTTTTTGACATGGTTTCAGTTTCCACATTACAACTAACCTTTAAGGTACAACCACTTGTGAGGTTTTGGTGTGTATCAAAGATGATAGCCATAATTACCAGAAAAGACTTTTAAGATACTCCTCCATTTTCCAACTGTGTCTCTGTGTGAGGCTGGATTTCCTTTAGATAGTTAACCACAAAAACTTACCACAACAGATGGAGTACTAAAGAAGACTTGAGACCTGAACTATATCCTATTAAGTCCAAAATTAAAGAGATTTGCAAAAACGTAAAAGAAAAAAAAGGAAGAGGCCATTCTTGGTTTTTTGCTTAGGAAAATAGAATAATTTTTCTTAAAAGAATAATTTATAATAGGCTTCTTTTATTATATTTAAATAAATTGATACAGATATTAGAATTTTCTCATTTTAATTTTTTTCTATTGCTATAAAATATAACCCCCATAAACAAAGGCTTTGGAAAGTCCTCAGTGCTTTAGAGTGTGAAGTGATCCTGAGACCAAACCTTTGAACACAGCTGACTTTGTGTTTAAGGTATACCATGTTACTATATGGGCTGCTTGTTCCTTTTTATAGTGAGTTGTATCCCATTGTGTGAATATACCACAGGTTGTTTATCCTTCTACTGATGGACATCTGGCTCCTTCCAGATTTTGGCTCTTATGAGTAAAGCTGTTATGTACATTCTTGTATAAATTGTAATCGAGCAAGACTTGTTGTCTTGTGCTCAACTGTCTTTTGAGCACAAGTTGACTGTCTTTTGCAGAAAGGTTTTATTGCAAATACCAAGACGACTGTCTTTTGCAGAGAGAAAGGTTTTATTCCAAGTTGGCCAAGCAAGAGGACAGGAGGCAATGCTCAGATCTGTCTTCCCATGACTTTTGAGAAGGGTATTTATAGTGAAAGTAGGGAGTAAGAGGGGAAGGGGCTTGGAAGTGATTGGTGGGAAGTAAGGGGAAGATTCAAGAGTTCTTTGCACAGGCGTGACTGTCCTTCATATCTATGCATGGATCACACATGCAATTTTGGGGGTGGGCAGGTTCTGTATATTACATGCAGTGGATTTTCATCCTGTGATATCCAGAGTTCACTAGTGGTCATTGTAGTCCTTCAATGTGCCTGTGTGATGCTCAGGCAAAGGGGCTGTCAGAGGTTATCTCAGTATCTGTGGTTTCCCTGGTCCTCTGCAAAACAAGCTTCCAGCTCTTGAGTAATCATTTCGTTTCTACCCTATGGGCCTTGAGTGTATAAGTCATAGGGTATGGTTTCCAGATCTTTTTTTTTTCCAGATCTTTTTGTGAAAATGTTTTTATTTCTCTGGGGTAAATACCTAGGCATTGAATTGGGCTGGTCATAACATGGGTGTATATGTTTAGTGTGTAAGAAACTTGCAGATGGTTTGCCAAAGTAGTTTACTATTTAAATCCCCAACACAATGTATGAGAGTATTTCAGCCTTTTTATCAGGTCAAAACAGCAATCTCTCTCTCACACACACACAATTTCAGAATTCATATAGATGAAATAATACTATATGAATAGGCAAAGAAGTGAGTGATGAGTGCAAGGTTCAAAATGACAGCGATGCTGGTGGGGGTGGCAGGGAACTGGAATGAGGAGGACTGCAGGGCTAGATGTAAGGTGTGGGGAGCTCTATTAAAGCACTGTTTTGGGGGGGGGGGCGTTCCTTGGTGGCCCAATGGTTAAGAGTCTACCCTGTAGTGCAGGGGACACAGGTTCGATCCCTGATCGGGGAATTAAGATCCCACATGTTGCAGGGCAGTTAAGCCTGTGCAGTGCAACTGCTGAGCCTGCGTGCATCAGCAACGATCCTGCATGACACAACAAAAATTAATTAATTAATTTAAAAAAGCACTGTTTTATAAAAGCAGGAGGGTAGTACCACACAGCGGGTTCTTTCTAATAGTAAAACACTTCCCAGAATATCACTATTTGTGGCAGCAATATTTTCCTGTCCAGTCTCTTTGCATCTAAGTCTTCTGAGGCTCCAGTTGTTTGTGAAGAAGTTGTTTGTGTCTCTGACCTTATGCAGGAGGGTAATGGAGAAAACAGACTTCTGTTGCTTATACTGGCTGCATCAGGAAAGGGGAATGGATGTGCCTGTGGCTCCTGCCATTCAACAGTTCCTTTTAGGAATCAGCAACTACTTTTCTGTTGGGCTTCCCTTACCTATCTAAGTCCTGCAGTCCGTTGCTGTGGATTCTTCCCCTGGCTTCCAAGTCCTATGCAGGTGGCTTGAAGCCAGAGCGAGGCCTCATTTAGCTATGATCAGAGGCAACCCCCCACCCCTAGTCCATAGGGGCCAGAAAGGTTTAAGCCAGAGTTTATTTGCCCTTAGCAAAACAGAACGAGCTTTTATTATTATTATTTTAGGACTTGGGATAAAAAGGCCCATAAAAATGAGAGCATAAAACAGCTTTTACTGAACAAACATTATGCTGATTTATTTGTGAGTGAAATCTGAACCATATGGTCTAGTTTCCCTTAAAACGCACAAGGAGTTCGGGATTAAGGGAACAGCACTTGGCAAATTTGTTTTGTGTTTCACTGAACATGTTGTGTTAAAAAAAATAGAACAAGGGTGCTGTTGGTGCTCAACTACTGTTCTCACGATTGCTGAGTGCGCACTGTGTGCAAGAACTGGTGCCTAGTGATTCCCACCCGTTATCTCACTTCATCTTCCCCACGATCCAGGCAGTCCGGGAGGTGGGGAGGGGGTGGGGAGTGGAGCGCATTCCCTACCGGGTCAGCAGTTCCGAGCCCAGCGTCCTTATTGCCTGTAGGAATTTTGGACAAAATGGGGAAGATCTGGAATCCAGGCTTTGTTCAACAGTGACGGCTTTTCCTCCTAAAATCCCTCGACAGTGAAACGAAAAAAACGAGGATCTGCAGATCGGCTGGGCTCCTCAGATCCCACAGCCAACACACATCCTCTTTATTTAATGAGCTCCTCCCAGCCTAGAGGTTTCCCTGGTGGCTCAGAGGGTAAAGAATCTGCCTCTGATGCAGGAGACCCAGGTTCCATCCCTGGGTTGGGGAGATCCCCTGGAGAAGAAAAAGGCGACCAACTGCAGCTTTCTTGCCTGAAGAATTCCATGAACAGAGGAGCCTGGCAGGATACAGTCCACGGCGTCACAAAGAGTCTGACACGACTGAGTGACCTTGACTTTCCCAGTTGAGACTAAAAGTAAGGTCTTCCCAACCATCTGGGTATCATTTTCTGTCTTGGCCACACTTGCCTGGGTATCTCAGCCTTCAGTGTGTATTCCTGGGGAGCATGCATCTCTTGGAGTTCTGGAGAGAAAAGGATGTTGTTGCAGAGTCACATGTTGCCCTGTAGTTACTGTGATGATGTCATGCGTTTAAGCTTCTAATTTGCCCTAAGAAACCCAGAAACTCACCTTCTCTCTGTAAAGGTGGTCTAAGGAAAGACGTTTGTTTTTGTTTTCCGTTAAGCTCTTCCACAGACATCTGATTCCATATCACTGGTTTGTCAGGTGGTGTATTTCAGATTCTTGAAATTCGGGCAGTTTTCTCTGAATGAACTGTAGAGAATGGCAAGCTGTGAACTCAGTACCCCTAGATTTAGGTCAGCCCTGTGTCACCTTTAACATGTTCTAGGGCAACTTCTTTTTCAGTACCAGGTGACATTATTACTTAGGAGCCAGTTGCTGAGGGATTTGCATTTCTGGTTGAACTGAGCCATGGATACAGGCCTGAAAGGAAGGGTGGATGTCCCTGTGGTGAGATAAGTCCCTGTTTACTTGCCTGTATGGTAAAGAAAAGAAGAACCCCTTTTATTCCACAGCCAGAGGGTTTCAAATCTGCTAAAATCACCAGCATGACAAAGCCTTGCCTGTGCCATTGGCACAAGGCAACGGGTACACCAACGTGACAGGGAAGCCCCGCTGTGTCTCTGTACCCAGGCCTAAGGCTGTGGCCTCCCTTCTCCTCCTTTGTCTCTCTCTCCTTCCTTTTTACCCCACTCATGTGGCACTTTGATGATGCTTGTGCATCTTGGATTCCTCGTGTGCAGAGCCACTGCCTTCTCAGCCTGCTCCCTGCCTTGTTCCAGCCTGTGGAATTTAAAATCAATAACAACAGGAGAAGGGGATGAACATGTTAGAATTTTAGACACATTGTTTCCTGAGCCACTAACTTGCAGGCTTTGATGTATTTGGGTTATTTCCCAAAAATCCTTTTGTACTTTTTTAAAATTCTGACTATATTTATCCATGACATAAAATTTGTAGACCTTCCTTCAAAAGCCATTTGTACTAGCAGGGTCATAACAAGTATATAGATTCTTTTTTTAAGAAAATATTTATTTGTTTATTTGGCTGCTCTGGGTCTTAACTGTAGCACTCAGGATCTTCAGTCTTTATTGGATGTATGGAATCTTCAGCTGTGGTACTTGAACTCTTAGTTGTGGCTTGTGGGATCTCGTTACCCGACCAGGGATTGAACTTGGGCCCCCTGAATTGGGAGCTCAGTGTCTTAGCCACTGGACCACCAGTGAAGTCCTTACAACATGGATTCTACAGAAAATGGGGAGAGTGGGAAGACATCTCCCTTCATTCTCCACTGCTTCTTTTACTGTCTTAGCAGCTCCTTAGTGGCCCTCTTTATTTTCTACACTTAACTATCTCCATAACTGAAATGACCTCTGTGTCTAGATATTTATAAGAGCTATCTCTAGGTCCTTATCTTCCCATTTATTCTGATTTAAGAAACAAAGGTCAATTTCTCCTTTTTAATTATAAAGTTTCCTTCATAATTAGGACTAGGGGAAAGAGTAATAGTATTAATAATGGCAAGAAAACACACAGAGTTGTTGAATTGCTTACTATGTGCAGGAAATACTGCTCAAGATTTATATCTGTTATCTCCTTTAATCCTCACAATAGTCCTAGGAGATAACGTCACCCTCACTTTACAGCTGGGACTTAGCACTGGAGCTCACACACCTAGTAGTGGTGGAAGGGAGACAGAGCCCAGGTTTGCCTGGCTCCAGAACTTACCCTCCAGCCATGACTAGATACCGTCTGCTAAAAGTAGCCTGAGGGCTTTGACAAAAGTAAGTAAGGTTACATTCCAGCTACAGGGAGATTTTTTTTTTTTTTTTTTTTTTTACTCATACCTCTCTGAATGAATATATTGTCAAATTCCCAAATTGTATTTTTAGGGAAGTTTCAAATTTTTCTTCCAAATGATCTTTTAACAGCAGTATACTCTCGCTGCCTAGAGTGGTATAGATACAGTTCCCAAAGGAGGTACATTATATTTCATAATCCCTGATAGTCAGGAGCTCAGTACTTACTAGCTTTCAACTTGTGGATTTTCATAGGTAAGAATAGAGCTATGTGTGTGTGTCCTCACTTGTTTTAGTCCTGTCCCTACGGACTATAGCCTGCCAGGCTCCTCTATCAGTGGGATTCTCCAGGCAAGAATACTGGAGCGCATTGCTATTTTCTCCTCCAGGGAATCTTCCTGACCCAGGGATCGAACCTGAGTCTCTTGTGTCTCCTCTGTTGCAGGTGGATTCTTAATCCCTGAGCCACCCGGGAAGCCCAAAAACAGAGCTATACTCTAGAGCAAAATTTAGTCTGTTCACTGATGCTGCACAAGAACTTTGTTTGGTCTTGGCCATTCTGTTTTTCATGAATTTTATGTATACTTTTTATTTACATGTATACTTTACCAGCATTGTCAGCCTCATCATAGTCTATAAGTGATGGGCACAGTGATTGTTGAAAGTGCTGTTGAAGGAAGTGTTTGATTATTGTGTAATGGAAGTGTTACTCTACACTTAAAATTAAGGCCCTGCCATCTGTATCTCAATTTCTATTGTTTTCCAAATTTCTCTATTCATTTTCCTGTTGGTCTGTATAAAGATCAACAAGAAGAGCGAATAAAACCACTCATAATCTACTTCTAAAGTGTAACTAGGAGACAAAGAATACGATAAACCAGTCATGTAAAGTGGGGAAATAAACATCCCAAACCAGCAGAGCCAACTTCTCAGTCCCCTCCTCCACTCACTCTCCAATGTGCTTTGTTAAGATATGCACTTTAGCAACAGAAGAGGCATTCGGGAATTAAGTAATTTAGCAAGCTATCCAAATGATGACCATCCAGATTTTTTAAGAATGACTAGAAAATGATAAGTAACACGCATAAAAGTTGACTATAAGAAGGAAACAGAAATTGAGAATAAACCCTTTTCAGTGAAAGGAATAAAATGCTCCTTCTAAAAACAACCACAACTCAAATGAAAACTGTAACACTGCCTCCAACACAAACTGATTATCATTGAACAAGCATTTGAAGAAATAGGAAAAAACCTCAAATCAGGAAATTGAAAATCTCAGAATAGAAACAGAAGAAGTGGAAGATGTAAAACTAGAGACTGTGACATGCAAGAGAGAAATTGAAGAAAAAGACAAAATCATCTCAGAAATGAAGATGGAGTTACAAGAGGACAATTCAGATTTTACTGAGAAAATTGAGAAAAGAAAAATCAGTCAAGACAACAGAAATGAGGTAAAGAGCTGAAAGGGATCAGAGACAAAGTGATATACAGAAGATAGGCAAAGAAGACCCAACACACAAATATTTGAAGAAAAAGCAGATCAATGGAATAAAACAAACTTTAAAAATTGCAATCCAAGAATACTTTCCAGGAAAAAAAAGATGAGAATCTGTATACTGAAAAATTTTACACCTATTGGGGAAAGTTTACTGAGAATGCTTGAAGTCTAGACATATCCTAAAGTACGTAGAGGTTGCAAATGATAAAGAAGGAGGTGATAATACAGAGCAGGAAGAGAAGGAGGAGGAGGAGGAGAGAGGGGAGGAGGTTGATGAAAACAGCTCTCTGGCCTCCAATAGTGTTCACTGCAGCACTATTTACTGTAGCTAGGACATGGAAGCAACCTAGATTTCATCAACAGATGAATGAATAAGGAAGCTGTGGTACATACACAAAATGGACTATTACTCAGCTATAAAAAGAAATGCATTTGAGTCAGTTCTAGTGAGGTGGATGAACCTAGAGCCTATTATGCAGAGCGAAGTAAGTCAGAAAGAGAAAGACAAGTGTTATATATTAACGCATAAATATGGAATCTAGAAAGATAATACTGATGATCCTATGTGCAGGATAGCAAAGGAGACACAGACATAAAGAACAGACTTTTGGACACAGTGGGGGAAGGAGAGGGTGGGATGATTTGAGAGGATAGTGTTGAAATATAAACATTGCCATATGTAAAATAGATGCCAGTGGGAGTTTGATGTATGATGCAGGGAACCCAAAGCTGGTGCTCTGTGACAATCTAGGGGTCTGGGGTGTGGAGGGTGGTGGTGGGGGGTTCAAAATGGAGGAGACGCATGTATACCTATGGCCGATTCATGTTGATATATGGCAAAAACCATCACAATATTTTAATTATTCTCCAATTAAAAAAAACAAAAACTTTTTCCTGATTCAACAAAGCAAAACACCCAGGGCTTCCCTGGTGACTCAGTAATAAAGAATCTGCCTGCCAATAGAGGAGACACAGATTTGATCCCTGATCCAGCAAGATCTGACATTCTCAGAGCAACTAAGCCTGTGCATCACAACTATTGAACCTGTGCTCTCGAGCCCAGAAACTGCAACTACTGAGCTCACCCGCCTATTGCCTGTGTTCTGCAACAAGAGAAGCCACAGCAGTGAGAAGCCTGAACACTGCGACTGGAGAAAAGACTGAACAGCAACGAAGACCCAGCACAGCCAAAAATAAATAAATAAAAGTAAAAAATAAGCACACCAGGTCACTTAACAAAGGGAGAAAATTAGGTTGGTATCAGGATTGTCAGCTGCTGAGGCAAAACATGACAACAGTGAGACAATATTTTCAAGAAACGTAGGGAAAATGTGAGCCAGGGATTTTATTTCCAGTTAATCGGTCCTTAAAGTATCAAAATGATAAGAAGACACTTAGTCATACAAAAAGTCAGGGAGTATTGTACTAGCAAATTCTTCCTGAAGAAGGTACTAGAGGATTGCTTTCAACCAACTAAGAGATAACTAGAGAAATTTAACAAAATACCCAGTGATTTAATAAAACAAGTGGCAAAGCTACTTGAAAGAGGACCTCAGGTTTCTGAGATTAACTGGAAATAATCATCCATAAGATCCTTGCTGCTGCTGCTGCTGCTGCTAAGTCGCTTCAGTTGTGTTGGACTCTGTGCGACCCCGTAGACGGCAGCCCCCCAGGCTCCCCCGTCCCTGGGATTCTCCAGGCAAGAACACTGGAGTGGGTCGCCATTTCCTTCTCCAATGCATGAAAGTGAAAAGTGAAAGTGAAGTCGCTCAGCCCCCATGGACCAGAGCCCACCAGGCTCCTCTGTCCATGGGATGGTCCAGGCTAGATCCTTGCTAAGAAGGTTAAAAAATTCATGGAGCCACGTTGCGGTGTTTTCATCAAATCCAGAATCTCTGAGGAGAGTTCACAACAAGGCTTTGGAGGGCCTGGATTCCAAATGTGAAAAGCGGGGGAAGAGAGAACTTGGAGGTGATTAATGGAGCTTTGGGAAGACCAGAAGCACTATGGTGGGAAGAGATGAAAGAGTTTTCTAGGACAAGAAGCAGAAGTTTTGAATTTGGTAAATTGTTCTGAGACAAGGCACCAAGGACATTTGAGAGTGTAGATCTTAACAAAAATATTTTATGGTATTAAGGAGACAGTACTCTTTAGTTGTAATTTGTGTATATTACAGAGAAAATCTATGTATACTACTGCTTTCCTTTGCTATCTAGACTTGGGAAGATCCCAGTCTAGAAATGGTGGCAAATATATGACACGTGTGCTTTCACTCTGTTCCTCCCAAGTTATAAGCATTCATAATTGATCTTGGCCACGGTTCTCTTTTTCACTGAGCCCCAGTGAAGCCTCAGAAGTCTGCTCTCCATAGCACGCCAGGAAGCCATCATCATCCTATCGGCATCTGTTAGAAGTGGAGATACACTTGCTGCCCTATTTGTAGGGTTTGTAGTTTCCTGACTTAGCATCTTCATCTCATTTGTGGACACTAATGGGATTAAAGACCTTCCCTCAGCCAGCATTTGTTAGTCACTTTGTAAATGTCAAGCACCATTTTAGGTGCTGGATATAACACAAATGATCAAGACACATCTGCAGGAAGTTCTCAGAGCCCAGAAGGAATGAATGACTCTGTAGAGCTTGCTTGGTACATATGTTACTCTTAAGTTATAGCCAGCATTGTAATGATGATAGAATACTTTGTAGAAAAATCATGGAGTCAGACAAATCTCAAGTTTTAGGCATGGCAAAACATGCACAACTTATTAAAGCGGATGCCCTTGTTCTCATTCTATCGTACCTTGTTACTCGAAGTGGGGTCTAAGGACAAGCATGACATCGCCTGGCAGCTTATAAATGCAGAATGCAGAATCCCAAGCCTTACATCAAACCTACTGAGGCAGAAGTTGCATTTTATTAAGATACCAAGGTGATTCAAATGATTCAAGGTGATTCAGACATAAAAGTTTCAGAAGCACTGTGGAGTGTGTTTAGATAGAGCCAAGATTTATCATTCGCTACCATCAATGACACTTTCCAATAAAAAAAAATCTTGTAACCAACCATAGGCATGTACTCCAAATATCAGCTTCTTTCTTTGCTATAGTTTTCTTATTTCTCCAATGGAGATACCATTATAAAATCTCATTGCTGTTAGGATCTGTTCTGTAGGTGGGAAAGATTTACTGAGGTGTAATTCATGTATGAATTCCATGTAGTGCCTGGCTCAGTAGAAGTTCGTGAATGACATAACTAATATTAGTTTAATGGAAAATTGGAGATTTAAAAATAGCCTTTCAGTACCCTAATCTTTTGCTCAGTGCAGGAACTTCAGAACCAAGCTCTTGGCCCCTTGTTTGATACTTTTAAGTAAACAGGCAATAGTATGGTACCAAAAGCACCCCTGCAGGGCCAGGAGTACTCACACTTGCATGCAGACTCCCATCACACACACACACACAGTCCACACGTGTGCCAGGGGGGACCATCCCTGGCTCCGGAACTTGAGTGGGGAGCTCTGTCTTGCCCTTTATGGAGGTCTCCCAGGTCCCACTGCTACCTGGCCACCCCTACTTGCTCCTGGGAGCTAGAGAACCAGGCGGGAGTTTTCCTGGCACTGCTGGTGAGAAGCAGTGTTTTCTGGGCCGCGTGTGAGCATGCCTGGGTGGAGGACAGCCCAGAGCTTTGGTGCTTCCTGGGGGATTCCAATGAAAAGAGGAAACATTGGGGCAAAGGGCTGATTTATTCAGCTGTGAATGCCTGGGTCTGCGGGTTTGATGGCAAACTTTGAACTTGTATGAACTGAATAGGGGGCTCCCTTCCAGGCCTCTGCAACATCAGCCTTCCGTGGAGTGTCTCTGAGAGAGTGAAAGCCTGTTGTGTTAAAATGCTGTGCCCTGTACCAGCCTGGCGGCCAATCTGTCCAGCTCCTGGTGGCCCTCAGGCCCACTCGGTGGGGGTGGCCATGGCCTTCCTGCCTTTCAGAAGGCAGAGTCTTCCGAAGAGGTGAATGGGCTTCCACAGGCACCTGCGTGGTGAAGTAACCGCAAGGGACTTTTCCGTCTCCCTCCTCGGCTCCCTGCACGGCATTTAGTCGTCTGGGGAGGGGCAACTGCTGTAGTTTTGTAGAGCTGAGGTGTTCAAGGAAAATAAGTATATGTTGGAATTCAGTAAATTAGATCATTACTGTCTTACTTTAAGGTTGTATTTTGAAGGCCATGTTTATTAGAGATAGATGTCCTTTGCCATTCAAAGCAAAAGTTTGTATCAGTTAAATCAGATTTGCTTTTTAATTCCCATTAAGTAGGGGATAGAAAGGAAGAGTCCACGGAATACTGAAAGACTTAGTATTGTAACGCTGGAGGACAGTATAAAGATCCTGCAGTGTCCCTGTGTGAGCTGGGAGCTGTGTGTGCAGTTTTAAGACATGTAAATGATATGCAGGGCTTATCATTTGGTTTCTCAGTAGGTTTCTGGGTAGTTAAGAAAATGCCAATTGCCTTCCCCAAACACCACCACCACCACAAGTTGCCCGCACACAGTATATAATTTATGTTTTGATTGTGAACAGGTAAGAAAGTTAAGCATGTTAAGTGCTATCTTCTTATCTTGGTTCCATCATTTACCCACTGTGGGTCTCTGGGCACCTTAGTCTTAAGCATATTGAGCCACATCTATTCCCATCCTTTTCATTCCTGTAAGACAGGAATGAGTTGTTAACTGCATCACAAGCTTATAAAGGATATTGCATATGACATAGCTTGGCACAGTGCCTGGGACATAATTGATGCTCAATAAATACTATAATCATTAATATGGGAACTATAGGATTTGTTATTTGGGAGAACGTTGTAATGAATTCCTTTATAAATTTATAATGTTACTAATCAGTTCTGAATTATATTTGTTTTATAAATTAGAGTTTGATATAGTGAGTTTTCTTCAAGAATATCTGTCTTTGTGTAATGCGTGGTACTTGGTTTTTCCTTGTACTTTCTTACTTTTGGTAAAAAAAATCTGAATAGAAAGTGAAAGTCACTCAGTCCTGTCTGACTCTTTGCGACCCCATTGACTGCACGGTCTGTGGAATTATCCAGGCCAGAATACTGGGGTGGGTAGCCTTTCCCTTCTCCAGGGGATCTTCCCAACCCAGGGATCGAACCCAGGTCTCCCGCACTGCAGGAGGATTCTTTACCAGCTGAGCCACCAGGGAAGACCCTAAAAACACTAGAGGTAGAAATGTAAGTACGTGACACAGAGTCCTCCAGTGCTAGAGGTACGGGGAGGGACTAGCGTGTTTCCTGGCTGTGAGCCCCTCACGAGGGCAGGGAACCTTCCCGTTTGGCTCAGAGCACGTGGTAGGCACCTAATAACTGTGTGTTGCTCGATTAAACTCGAGATCACATAGCTCAAAGCTCTCATTTTGCAGATGGAAAAATGGGGTACAGAGGCGTGACGTGACCGCTCTGTATTACGTAAGACAGAGCTGGGACTGGCGCCTCTGGTCGGTGATGATGATCATAAACGTATCTATGGCTCACAGAGCAGCTGAATTCCTTGGGAATGAAGATTGTGTTGCCTTAAGCAGCACCATGCCTGGATGCTTAGCTTCCTCCCTTCTGCCCTCCCTCCTTCCCAACTTCCTTCTTCCTCCCATGCCATCACCCCGGGTGGTGTATCCTTTGCCAACACCAGGACTTGGACAAAGACAACTGTGACCTACAGATTGGATCCCCTACCACGCGCCTCTGAAGTCCATCCTTGGACTAAGACTGTGGTAGATGTAGGCGTGTTACCTCCCTTCTTTATGGACAGATGGCACATTCCTATTTCTCTGATAGCAAGTCTGCTCTCCTGCTACCAATTTCAAGGTGCCGTTGGTTCCTGGAGGTCATCTGGATGGAGGTTTCATGATGCGGAATGTGCTTCTCCAGCACCCAGGAAGCCTGGAGTGGGTGATGGTGCCAGCGATCACGCGGCTGTGGTGAAACCTACGTCCCTGGCTTCAGGAAACTGTGCCCTGGTGAGCTGCGATGCTGGAACTGGGGCCCAGGGGCCCGTGAAGAAGTAAAGTGAAGTTGCTCAATCGTGTCCGACTTGTTGCGACCCTGTGGACTGTAGCCTACCAGGCTCCTCCATCCATGGGATTTTCCAAGCAAGAGTAACTGGAGTGGGTTGCCATTTCCTTCTCCAGGGGATCTTCCTGACCCAGGGATCGAACCCAGGTCTCCCACATTGTAGGCAGATGCTTTACCATCTGAGCCACTGGTGAAGGGGCCCATGAACATCATTGCAAAAACCAGGATGGGACTCCCCAGTTTTACGGCTTTCAGCTTTTTTGGAAACAAACACATTTCCCCTGCTTCTTTGCTGCTGGAGTCTTTTGCAGGCTGTCTTTGGAACAGAGTGCTTTTCTTTGGATTATCCGAGGGAATCTGCAACTTTCTATACGAATAGGAAAATCATTACTTGCAAGTTGCGAAACACCAGTCTTTTTAAACGTTTGTCAGTCATAGAGGACAGAACTTCCTAAACTCTCTGTGGTCAAGGATCAGTTTCAGTAATTTCCAGTATGCTGCATATTGATAGGTTTCTAAAATACAATACTACAAAAATGAAGTAAGAAACCTAAATTCATAGAAAATATAAACCCTCATTTTTATGATCGGAAATAAGATATATCTTATATTCATATTGCTACAGAAGATTCTAAATGCTTCCTTTTAATGCCTGTACTTTTCTCTGGGAATCAGTAGGCTGTCTGCAGTCATAACTTTGAGTAGCCCTTAATGGGAGATACGGCTTCTTATCTTAGTGTTTTTTTTTCCACATATGCTAAAAGTTTTATTTTCTGCCTCACTTCCCCCACACCCTCCCAATCCACTGATTTTACTTCCCTGATCTTAGAATGGCCTGTGTGACCTGGAATCCTATGGCACTTAGTGGAAGATGGAAGTGGGGTGGGAGGAAATGCCGCTGCTTCCTGCGGCAGTTGGCTCGTTCCCCCTGAGAATGAATTCCTGTTCTTCTTGCATCTATGCAGATATTTAGCTGAAATCCCACGGAAAATAATGATATTGCATACAGCAAAAAAGGGAGCTATTGCCCCAAGGCCCAGAAAAAAGGTCATCTGATTCATTTTCCAGAAGAGCGACATCTTAGTGCTATACTGGGATATGAATTCTGTATTTGCATCGACTTCTATCAAAAACTTATCGGAGGAAACTTCCCTGGCAACCCAGTGTTTAAAAACTTTGCCTTCCAATGTAGGGGGTTGTGGGTTTGATCCTTGGTCGGGGAGGTAGGATCCCACATGCTTCAGGGCCAAAAACTAAGAAATATAAAACAGAATTAATACTGTAACAAATTCAATAAAGACTTAAAAAATGTCCCACATTAAAAAAACACAAAAAACTTATCAGAAATGCCGTAATAGGTGAGTGGAACCTATTTTGGATCCCTGCCTTAGGATTATGATGAGTATGATGATCTTCTGAACTTTTTGTGTTTTTCCATCCAAAAGTTATCTTTCATGACAGTGTACTTTTCTTTGTCACATCAAGAGTTCCTTCCTGTGAAAGTCACACCATCCTCCGTGAAACCTATGAATTTTTGTGATGCCTGGTGTCTTCCTGAGTCCACTTTTGCAGTGTTCATTACCATGTTTGCTTGGTTTTTCTTTTCTTGGGGGGAGGGGGATGAAGGCAGCGTGTCAACATGGAAACCAGGAGAGTGGAGTTGCAGCATCACCTTATTACTATGTACTGTAAGGTCGAAATTCCTGAAAATTGTGTTTTGGGGTTGATGGAATTAGTGTTCTATGTCATAAAATTCTGGAATTTAAAATCTGAATTATTCTGAGCGTGTTCAGAATAATGTGCACAAATGCACATATTAACACACACATTTGTGCCTAAGATTGTGCTGAAGGTGCTCAGTCGCTTCAGCGGGTGTCCAACTCTTTGTGACCCTCTGGACTGTGGTCTGCCAGGCTCTTCTGTCTGTGGGATTCTCCAGGCAAGAATACTGGAGTGGGTTGCCACGCCCTCCTCCAAGGGACCTTCCTGACCCAGGGATCAAACCCGCGTCTCCTGCATTCTCCTGCCTTGCAGGTGGATTCTTTACTGCTGAGCCACGGGGGAAGCCTGTGCTTGAGGTTACTGTGGAGGAACACCATTCTGCTTAGACTCCTGTGTTTCTATTTAGTCTTTTCCCTTCTAAGGGAAGCTTTCAGAAGCAAAAGGGACTCAGTATATTAATGCTTCTACCAAGAGCTTCCTTAGGGCTGGAGGTGAGTGAGCAGCCAGCAGGGAAGAGGAGCAGCAGGGCAGTTTGGCTGAGATGGTCCTGTAAGCTCAGCGGGTTGATGGATGCAGGAATGTGCTCAGAAGAGCCAGGAGAAGAGGACGCCATGGGGAGGATGCCAGAAAGTCCCGGGGAGCTGCTGAGGGAGGGTGGAGGATGTGGCCTAGTGGCGCAGGGAGGGCGGAGGCTTGTCAGAGCTTTGTGGGAAAGAGCCCCAGGGAACTCAGAAAACCCAGAGAAGAGGACTTTACCCGGATGGAGCTGGAGGACTTTGTCCAAGCCCTGGGGACCTGCCCCAACTTACCTCCCCTGAACCCTGGATCTTCACTGCTTCCTGTTTTTGGGTCCCTTGGGGCATTCAGAATATCCCCGAATCTTACTAAGCAGCTCTTCCTGGTCTCAGAACTTTCCTGTTGGAGGAATAATAATCAGGAGTCAGGAATGGCTTCCCTTGACCCCAATTAGTGTCAGTATTTCCTGAGTGGCTCCAAAGCATTTAGGGGATGTCATTGCCACCAAGAGAAGCAAGGAAAAGAGAAGCAAGGTGAAAAGATGGTGCTAGCCAGAGCCGGGAAGGGGCAGCTGGAGATAAAAGCCTGAGAACGCCCAGGCGGAGGGGAGGCAGTCAGCAGGCAGGTTTGAGATGCTCGTTTGGCCAAAGGGAGCCAGCAGACCAGCTGTTGTGCAGAGATCCAGAATCCCAGGCCCCTTGGGCGGGAGCAGGGCTCCCAGGTCCCTCGAGGCCCTCGAGCCCAGGGCCGGGATCACTGCTGGCCCCCACTTTCATTTTTCCTTGCCTTGCAGGATGAGGGCCTCGGGACACAGTGACCCACCTGTATCCTCCTGTTTGGTGCTGGGGACTGCTGTGGGGCTGTGGGGACAGCGGCCGTGGCAGCCTCTGGGGCCCAGGGCAGGCGCTCACAGCAGCAGCGGCAACAGGAGTCGTGTCTGATCAGTATTTGCTTTGGGGGTTGGCCCTGGTGGCTCCCCTTAGCCCGTGGCATGAGCGCTGGCCAAACTCCTCACATGGCCTTCAGGGCTCATTCCTGACCTGGCAGCCTCATCTGTGGCCGCTGGAGATGCAGGCCCTTAATTGCTGTTCCTTGGATTTCTCAGGTTTTCCAGAACCTCTGTGCTTTTCAACTTGCCTTTCCCTCTGCCTGTAATGTCTTTCCTTGCTAGGGAATCAAAAGAGAGAAAAATGCCTGTGAGAGTTAAAATAGCATCATGACGTTCAAGGTTATTTTTAAATAATGCAAATTATAGATAAGAATAGAGAATCACATGTTGAATGTCCATCAGCAACTTTATCAGATCTCAGCTTGAGGCCACATTTGCTTCAGTTCAGTTGCCCAGTCATGTCCGACTCTTTGTGACCCTATGGACTGCAGCACGCCAGGCATCCCTGTCCATCAACAACTCTTGGCGTTTACTCAAACCCATGTCCATTGAGTCAGTGATGCCATCCAACTATCTCTCCTCTGTCATCCCCTTATCTTCCCACCTTCAATCTTTCCCAGCATCAGGGTCTTTTCAAATGAGTCCGCTCTTCCATCAGGTGGCCAAAGTATTGGAGTTTCAGCTTCAACATCAGTTCTTCCAATGAATATTCAGGACTGATCTCCTTTAGGATGGACTGGTTGGAAGTCCTTGCAGTCCAAGGGACTCTCAAGAGTCTTCTCCAATACCACAGTTCAAAAGCATCAATTCTTCTGCGCTCAGCTTTCTTTATAGTCCAACTCTCACATCCATACATGACTACTGGAAAAACCATAGCCTTGACTAGACGGACCTTTGTTGGCAAAGTAATGTCTCTGCTTTTTAATATGCTGTCTAGGTTGGTCATAACTTTGCTTCCAAGGAGCAAGCATCTTTTAATTTTATGGCTGCAATCACCATCTGCAGTGATTTTGGAGCCCCCAAAAATGAAGTCTGACACTGTTTCCACTGTTTCCCCATCTATTTGCCATGAAGTGATGGGACCAGATGGCATGATCTTAGTTTTCTGAATGTTAAGCTTTAAGCAAACTTTTTCACTCTCATCTTTCACTTTCATCAAGAAGCTTTTTAGTTCCTCTTCACTTTCTGCCATAAGGGTGGTGTCATCTGCATATCTGAGGTTATTGATATTTCTCCCGGCAATCTTGATTCCAGCTTGTGCTTCCTCCAGCCCAGCATTTCTCATGAAGTACTCTGCATATAAGTTAAATAAGCATGGTGACAATATACAGCCTTGACATACTCCTTTTCCTATTTGGAACCAGTCTGTTGTTCCATGTCCAGTTCTAATTATTGCTTCTTGACCTGCATACAGATTTCTCAAGAGGCAGATCAGGTGGTCTGGTATTCCCATCTCTTTCAGAATTTTCCAGTTTATTGTGACCCACACAGTCAAAGGCTTTGGCATAATCAATAAAGCAGAAATGGATGTTTTTCTGGAACTCTCTTGCTTTTTCAGTGATCCAGCGGATATTGGCAATTTGATTTCTGGTTCCTCCGCCTTCTCTAAAACCAGCTTGAACATCTGGAAGTTCATGGTTCACGTATTGTTGAAGCCTGGCTTGGAGAATTTTAAGCATTACTTTACTAGCGTGTGAGGTGAGTGCAATTGTGTGGTAGTTTGAGCATTCTTTGGCATTGCCTTTGTTAGGGATTGGAATGAAAACTGACTTTTTCCAGTCCTGTGGCCACTGCCAAGTTTTCAAAATATGCTGACATATTGAGTGCAGCACTTTCACAGCATCATCTTTTAGGATTTGAAATAGCTCAACTGGAATTACATCATCTCCACTATCTTTGTTAGTAGTGATGCTTTCTAAGGCCCACCTGACTTCACATTCCAGCATGCCTGGCTCTAGGTGAGTGATCACACCGTTGTGATTATCTGGATCATGAAGATCTTTTTTGTACAGTTCTTCTGTGTGTTCTTGCCACCTCTTCTTAATATCTTCTGCTTCTGTTAGGTTCCTACCATTTCTGTCCTTTATTGTGCCCATCTTTGCGTGAAATGTTTCCTTGGTATCTCTAATTTTCTTGAAGAGATCTCTAGTCTTTCCCATTCTATTGTTTTCCTCTATTTCTTTGCACTGATCACTGAGGAAGGCTTTCTTATCTCTCCTTGTTATTCTTTGGAACTCTGCACTCAAATGGGTATATCTGTCCTTTTCTCCTATGCTTTTTGCTTCACTTCTTTTCACAGCTATTTGTAAGGCCTCCTCAGACAGCCATTTTGCTTTTTTGCATTTCTTTTTCTTGGGGATGGTGGTCTTGCTCCCTGTCTCCTGTACAATGTCACGAACCTCCATCCATAGTTCATCAGGCACTCTGTCTATCAGATCTAGTCCCTTAAATCTATAGAGTTGAGATGATAAAGACAGAGCTAAGGCTGTTTGTATTTTTTCCCACTCCTGATTGTCTTTCTTAGAAGTGGTAGCTTTGCAAGTTACTTGTGGTTACCCTTCCCATGTTTGGTGTTCATATTCTAGACACATGTTTATATAACAAATATTGGGACACAGAGTGCCTTGAGCTATTGAAAAGTTGCATATTAAATGGTATCATGTTGTGTGTGGCATTCTACATTTGCTTTTTCATTCAATATTGTTATTTTTGATATGTGTATGCTGTTAGCTGCTGTGCAGTATTCTGTTGTGTAAATATCTGGTGTATTCACAAGTCTCTGATTTAGGGTTTTGCCCTCTGTTACCTCCATTGCTGCTGTGTGCATCCTTGTATATGTCTTTTTTGGCACCTATGTGGAAGTTTCTAGTTTTATACTGAGAAAGAGAGGGACAGAGAGAGAGAAAGATAGGGAAAGAGAAAGGGGGAGAGACAAGGAAGAAGAGAGAGAGAGAAAGAGAAAGGAGGGAGGAATTTTCAGGTCATAGGTTATACATGTCTTCAGTTTTACTCATTATTGCCAAATTACTCTCCAAAGTGATTGCGCCAATGACACTCCCATCCTGTTCTCCCTTGCCAATGCTTTTTTTAAAAAATAAAACTCTAAGTTCTTGCCAATCATATGAGTGAGAAGTGATATGTCATTGTTGTTTTAATTAGCCTTTCCCTAATTCCTGGTAAGATTATCATCATGGCGAATACTTATTAGCTCTTTGGAATTTCCCCTTCTATAAACTGCCTGTTATCTCCTTTGCCGGTTTTTTTTTTTTTTTTAACCTGATGCTTGTTTTGTCCTTGTTGATTTAGGTGTTTATATATGTTCTGTGTAATAGTCTTTTGTTTTCTATGGCGTGCTTTTACTTCCAGTCTGTGGTCTGTTCACCATGTTCCATCTTCTGTTCTACAGAAGTTTTAAACTTCAATATAGTCACATTTACTCATATTCTTCTGTATTGGTTTTGCTTTTTGCATGTCATATCTAAGATAATTCTTCCTTAAAAATCTTTATATATTTTCTCCTAAAAGCCTATTTGTTTCATTTGTCTGTGAAAGATAATCCAAGATATTTCCATATTGTTTTTCATAGTGGCTGCACCAATTTACATTCCCACCAACAGTGCTCAAGAGTTCACTTTTCTCCACATCCTTGTGCACATTTATTATTTGTATGCCTTTTGATGATGGCTGTTCTGATAGTGTGAGGTGATACCTCATTGTGGTTTTGATAACATATTTCTCTGATGCCTAATAATGTTGAGTGTATTTTCCCGTGTTTGTCGGCTATCTGTATGTCTTCTTTGGAAAAAATGTCTTTTCAGCTCTTCTGGATATTTTTTTATTTTATTTAATTCTGGATATTGCATTATTTGTTAAAAGGAAGTTCCACCTAATCCAGGTTACCTGATGCCACCTGAATCAAGGCTCTGCTCTTTGGAACCATTGATCCTTTTGGGCTGCTGATTCCGTTATTTCCTCATCACCCTCATCTTCAGTAGCATCAACAGCAGGACTGCTATTTAGCTGGTAGGCATATGTATGACCACACTGGTTGTTAAAATACTGAAACGCCATCACACAGTATCTGAGTCCAAGTCCACCCCACCTCCTAAGCTACTCCTCTAGGATGTCTAGGACCTCCTCACAATCAGCAACTAAATGGTTAACACCTGATAGAGCAGGCAGTCTCTAGGACCCTGATCATGACTCTGGCTGGTTTATATCCCAGGAGGAAGACAGACAGGCAGGCAGACACAATCTCACCTCCCCTCACATACAGTCATTGAGAAATCTATTTTGATTGATAGGTGTCCATGCCACAATAGTTGTTAAATATTGTGAATATCAAAATATCATGAAACAAAACGTGGGCCTTTTCTGTGGTTAGATGACAAAAGAATTCTGCTGTATGCAGAGCTATATCCTGGGTTTTTTAGAGACACTATAATAATAGATGGTGCATGAAAAGCTTGCAAGTCGAGGTGGGACACACACACACACGCAACAACACACACACAACACACACACACAACGTATTGAAGCCATGCATCACCATGTGACACGGATGTAGGGCACAAGGTGCTGAGGAGTCTGAGAGTAAGACAGAGCCAGACTGCTCTAGGGTGTAAACGATTTTCTTTCTGTGATCCTTACAGTGTCTGCCACTGTGGCTACATAGGATTTTAGTGTGACATGCATGCTCAGTTGCATCTGACTCTGCAGCCCCATGGACTGTAGCCCATCAGGCTCCTCTGTCCTTGGGATTCTCCAGGCATAAATGCTGGAGTGGGTTGCCATTTCCTACTCCAGGGGATCTTCCTGACTCAGAGATCGAACCCACATCTCTTGCGCCACCTGGGAAACGCCAGGATTTTAATAATTATTCTAAAATGTAATTGATTGGAGGAATATCAAGTCAGTGAAATTTTAAGGTAGAGTGGGTTGATGGAAGAGTGATGAAAGAAGAGTGGCAAATGTTGTGAATGAGAAGGGCCTGGGCAGGGGATGCTGCTGTGGGCCATCAGTGGTGAGCTTGACTGGGAGGTGGGTCTGTGGGAGTCGTAGTCAGTGGGCCTGGGGGAGGCAGAGAGGGTTGGCAGGACTCTGAAGGCTGGACATGGAATTTTGCATTTAATATGAAAATCAGTAAGAATTCCATGATGAAGAAATACCAGCCACAGCTTAAATTAGCAGGTGGGCTCCTTGCTCCAAAACAGTTACAACTCACCTTTTTGGAGGTGTGAGGATGCAGAAGGAGGAGCCCCCACCGCGACCACATATATTCACAGCCTGCAGAGAGCCTTGCCCTCTTTTCTTTTGCTCTATGTACTTTTCGGACCCCTACTGCACCGAGATGTCACGGCAGATGTCCGCAGCTCACCAGAGCCGACATTAGCCCTGGTTCCAGTGCTCGGTCTCACTGCGGGACCAGAAGATAAGGGAAAGCGGCTTCTAATAGTCACACCCCCAGCGGTGCACATACTGCCGTGAACATTCAAATGACTTCATTATCCTCTTAACATCCTGGGTGAGTCTGAGGCTTACAGCTAAGATACATTGCTTTTTTGGTCTCTAGGATAAACATGCTAATAGTATACTTTTATACCCCAAATACCTGAGTGCCTTGATGAAGATGGTGAGACCTACTTAGGACCGTCAGCAATATGACTCGGGGTGCTGGCTGGCTTGGTAGTGGAAGGAGCCGCTGCCTTCAGAGGTCTGAGAGCCAGTGTTCATCACTTTACCTTCTGCCCGTCTGCAGGAGGGAAGAAGGATCTCTTAGGTTACTCAGGTTGCTCCAGATTCTCACTGTGTTTCCATGACTGTTTCAGAGCAACTTTTACATATGAAGATGCATGTTATTTGGCCAAAGACTAAACTAAGGTTACTTCCCGAACTCAGGAATAATACTTAACCCAAATCACTCATGTTTAATGATTGCCAGAGAAGCAGGCTTGCTTTTGAATGCTCCACCGTCGTGAAAGTTGTAAGTGCCAAGAACTAAATGGTAATGAGCTTGAAATGTTCATGTGTGCGTCACAGCAGGGATCTAGGCTTAGATAACACTTTGTGGTTTTTATGGTTAAATCCTCTCATAAAATCTCTCTTTAAGCTAACACGTGATTATCCCCCACAGTAGTTTAAACTGAACTTGATTTGTGGATTTGCTTTTCTTCCCCCTCTCTTTTCTGTTTGAGATATTTGTCAACATCTGACATAGCTTCTTCTGTGGAAATAAACACTAAATGACACGTCAAAGAAGTAAGTGTAAATCAGTTTATACCCCAAGTGGAAATCAGCTGTTGGGATGTGAATAAAAATAATCTTCTATTCATTTTTTTTTTTTTTATTGAGGGCTTTGTGGAGATTTAGTATCTCTGGAACAACCTCTGTAGATTACTGTGGAGAGAGATGCTTGAATTTAGGACAAATATAGTGATTTTGCTTTAGCTGAGTAAGCTGGGAGGGCAGGGAGATCAGTGAAGGAAGAAGCACAGGGGCATCCATAACATAGGGTGGGTTCCAGTGGACAAATGGAAGTCCTGTGGTGTAAATGATGTATGTCAGCTTCCTGCTTTGTGCGTATAGGTTTAGACAGTCAATCCACAAAACTGATCTGGGAAGGATCACTTTGTTTTTGGGTTTGTACAGGACAGGTTAGAACAATACTAACATTTGATCTGATGGTAACATTAATTAGCATATCTGTAAATTGATATACTGAGCAACTGAAGAAATTCTATTTTCCCACCAAGTAGAAGGTCCTAACTCAGTTGGTAAAGAATCCACCTGTAATGCAGGAGACCCCGGTTCTATTTCTGGGTTGGGAAGATCCCCTGGAGAAGGGATAGGCTACCCACTCCAGTATCCTTGGGCTTCCCTGGTGGCTCAGGTGGTAAACCATCTGCCTGCAATGTGGAGACCCAGGTTCAATCCCTGGGTTGGGAAGATCCCCTGGAGAAGGAAATGGCAACCCACTCCAGTACCTTGCGTGGAAAATCCCATGGACAGAGGAGCCTGGTAGGCTACAGTCCATGGGGTCGCAAAGAGTCGGACACAACTGAGAAACTTCACTTTCAGAAGGTCCTATAACTATCTGTTTTGAATGTGATCCTCAAAATGTTTACCATTTTTTTGCTTCAAAAAAATTTATTTGGCTGCATCAAATCTTCATTGCAGAATGTGGGATCTTTCCTTGCAGCTTGTGAGCTCTTTGTTGTGATGCGAAGGCTTCTCTCTAGTTGTGGTTTGAGGGCTCAGTAGTTGCAAGTGCACAGGCTTAGTTGCCCCAAGGCATGTGGGATCTTAGTTCCCTCACCAGGGATCAAAACTGTATCCCCCACATTGAAAGGCATATTCTTAACCACTGGATCGCCAAGGAAGTCCCTATTACCATTTTTTTAAAAAGGTTGAGAAGTTCAAATATTTAATTCTCTTGTTGTTCAGTCGCTAGTTCATGTCTGACTCTTTGCAACCCCATGGACTATAGCACACCAGGCCTCCCTGTCCTTCACTATCTCCTGGAGTTTGCTCAGACTCATGTCCATTGAGTCAGTGATGCCATCCAACCATCTCATCCTCTGTCATCCCCTTCTCCTCCTGCCTTCAGTCTTTCCCAGCATCAGGGTCTTTTCTAATGAGTCGGCTCTTCACATCAGTTGGCCAAAGTATTGGAGCTTCAGCTTTAGCATCAGTCCTTCCAGTGAATATTCAGAGTTGGTTTCCTTTAGCATTGACTGGTTTGAGTCTATAGGCAATGATATTATATGATCCATGTAGCTTTTATCCATATTTAGCATTGCCATATTTGCTTCAGATGCTTTTTTTAATATTACCATTACATGTTCCTATATTGTCTCTCTCTTTATTTATTTGTTTAGGTGTGTTGGGTCTTAGTTGCAGCAGGTGGGATCTTTGTTGCATCATGTGGGAACTTTTGTTGCAGTGCCTGGACTCTCTAGTTATGGCACACAGACTCTAGAGCCCACGGGTTCAGTAGTTGCAGCTCCTGGCCCCCGCTACCCTAAGACATGTGGGATCCTAGTTCCCTAACCCTGCATTGCAAGGCGAATTCTTAACCACTGGACCACCAGGGAAGTCAGTTAGATGCATTTTTAGTGTAATAAAACATTGTCAAAGGCTCCCCCTTTTATTGCCCTGTTTTCTTCCCTAGAGATAATGGAAATTAGCCTCATTTGTGCTTTCATGGATAATTGCATAGCTTTCTATGTAAAGTACCATATAGTAACAGAGTTTGCTATATGTTTTGTGTATTTTAAAATTCATAATGGTAATATACTCCGCATATCCTTTGAGAACTTACTATTTCAATCCATGATAGCTTCAGGATTAATCTACTGATTTCATTTCTTTAACTGTTTAACTTTCTAATGAATGACTACACCATAGTTTACTTAGCCATTCCTCTTTTGATGGACACTGAGGTTGCCTCCAGCTTTTCACTATTACAAGCAAAGCTTAGTATACATCCATGTGTGTTAGTATTTCACATATATCTTGCTCACATAATTTGCAGGCTCACAGGGTACACACAACTTCAGCTTTACCAGATGTTGCTAGACTGTTCTCCAAAGACATTTGTCTACAATGAACAAGCGTGAAAGGGTGTTTCGTGATTTTAACTTGCATTTCCCTGATTCCTGGTGAGGTTGCTGCCTTTTCTACTTTTATTAGCCGTGGGACTTTTCTCTTCTAAAAATAGTCTGTTCATTTCCTTTGTCCATTTTTCTCATAGTATTGCTCATCTTTTTCACACCCTTTGGTACAGCTGAATTTTAGGAGGTTTCAATGTATGTCTTTGATGGTTATTGTGTCCAGGGTCCCCTGTGACACAATAAGCAGGAACTCAGCTCAGGACAAAGTCTTACAGCAAAGATTTATTACAGCACAAGGATACAAAGCAAAATTATCAAAGTGAGAAGGAGCATGAGGTCAAGTTCAGAGGAAACTAAGCATAAGCTTCCAGGACTTCTGTTCCTGTAGAGTCACAGGGAGGCACTTACTTCCTCTAGTAACAAATTGTGGCAATTAACATGAACTGTACAGGGAAGCTGATTAGAGACTCTGTGCCCAAGGTTTTCTGGAGGTGCTGTTTGTAGAGGCACCCTCTGGCTAGCCCATACAGAATTCCAGATTCCCAGAGGGAAACCTGATGTTCAGCCTAAACCACAGCGTTTGAACAAACAGTGTTAGGCAGGGAGCCACTCATAACAGTTCTGGGAATGATGGGAAACTTCCTGAAATCCAAGTTTCCAGATGCCAACCAAGGGCCAATTTTACAAGGAGTCCTTTCTAAGGACACTAGTCTCAGGTCTGCTATACTAATTCTATTCATTTCAAATATCTTCCCCTAACTTATGTTTATATTGTCTTTTGCCATAAAGCAGTAGTATCTATTTCTTCTTCAATGCTTTATAATTTTAATGTTGTACCTAAAAATATATCCTTACCTACCTCATTCATAAAGGTAGTTCCTTACCTGTTTCTCTAATATATTTTACATATTAATGAAATGTGCAGCAAATTGGCTAAACTCTTATTCAGCCTAAAACTTTGTGGATTCTCTTGAATTCTCTGTGTAGATGATCATATTGCCTGTAGTTTTGACCATCTTTTCTTTGTGGCTCTTATTGGTTTTTCTTGTCATATCTTCTAGTTATTAGGTTCTGTAGTACCATGTTGAATGGGGGTAGTGATAGTGGGCATCCTTGTTCTAAAGTGTTTAAAGAAGTGCATCTCCCATTCAACCATTAACCATGGTGATATGGGTAGATATCCTTTACCAAGGTAAGGAAGCTTTTGTTCCAGTTTGCTAATATTTTTAAACTTTTGTGAATGGGAATTGAATTTATAAAGTGGCTTTCTGTGTCTATTGAGGTGATTATAATTTTTATCCCCAATATTTAATGGGAGAGCAACTTTAAGATATTTTCTAATGTTCAGCTATTCTTACAGTATTTGTTCTAAAGATGCTTTGGTTATCATCATTATTATTTTAAAAAATATTTTTCTGGATTTGATGCACTAAAATTTTGTTTAAGGGTTTCACATCTGTGTTCATGAGTGAATGTGGCCTATAATTTTCTTTCCTTGTCCTGTCCTTATGTGGTTTGGTTTCAAAGTTATAGTGGCTTGTTGAATGAGTTGTGGGAATGGTTCCTTTTTTTTCTATTCTCTGGAAGAATTTGCTATAAGATTGAATTGATAAAATTTGGTAGAATTTGCCTATAAAACTTTTGACATTGGGATTGTGTCAATTTTAACTACTCATTTAATTTTTAAAAATGATTATAAGACTGTTCAGTTTTTCTACTTATTCTTAAATTGTATACAGATTAAAATTTTTTTGATTATATTGTATATGGAATTTTAAGTCCTACTTTTTTCCTTTAATATTATGGGCATTTCCTATGTCACTAAATATTGATCAAGAAGGTGACTTTTAAAGCATTTACTTTAGCAGTTGTTTTTTTATGGTTAACTTTATTTCTAGAATTTCTTAAGATTATATAGGAAGCACACATAAAGTAGCATAACTATAATGCTTTGCATATAGTAGACACACAATAATTTCTGATAGACATTGCACCCAGAATTAACCAGGTATTGGAACTTTCCAGAGCAAAAAGCTAGAATTTCTTCATGATTTACAGAGAGAGGGTAAAGGTAATTCTACGAAAATTAACAAAGGGAGGGGGGTAGTTTCCTTTTTGTGAAAGGAAAAATAGCACATTCTTTTTGAATGATGACTTATCTTTAAAACACATCCTGCCTGAACTGATGAGCTCAGATTTCCAGGCCTGGGCAATTTCTGTTGAAAGACACTTCGTAGAGATTTCCAAAAGTACATATATAGGTGGTAGGTTCTTAGTTTGGGGGGGAAGAATAACCTGGGGAGGACATTTCTCCCCCTTTTATTGATTTCAGGTTAATAATTTTTCATAGAACTGTTCTTTTTAAAAAAAAAATTTTTTTTTAATTTATTTTTGGCTGTGCTGGGTCTTTGTTGCCACATGGGCTTTCTCTAGTTGTGGCTAGTGGGGGCTACTGTGTAGTTGTGTGTGGGCTTCTCATTGCTGTGGCTCCTCGTGTTGTGGACACAGGCCCTGGGCTGCATGGGCTTTAGCAGTTGCGATGCGTGGGCTCAGCAGTTGCAGCTCATGGAGCTGTTCTTGAGGCCACACATGGGGCCAGCACCTGTGCTGCAAGTGCATTCTCAGAGAGGCTGCACATGGAGCTACAAAGACAGCCGCCCTCCGTTGGGTTTATGGATGCCTGGGTCAGGTTTGCAACTGTTGGACCCTTCCAGTGCTTGGCTTTTACAATATAGCAATTACATTTCTTAACAAAAAGAAAACACTCCTCCCATTTCTAGATGTCTAAAAACATTTCTTCCATACCTTCAAAATCAGTGAAGTGTCCAGAACCGCTGAAACCAGTGTCTTTCAGAGAAGAAGTCTCTGAAAACTCACACCAGGTTTCCTGATTGGAGCTGTGTGTAACCCATTTAGATTGAAATCAGAAATATGGTCAGGCTTGTAAGTTCTTTTGAAGAGCCCTGGCTGATAATCACATATTCTTTCTGAAAAGCTCTTGATAAGCCATGTCTTGTGTGTGTTTTCTGCTTGATGCACTTTTTGCAGCCCACTGCCCACAGGTGAGCTGAGTGGTCCTTCATGCTGTGTACCAAGGGCACATAAGACGATGGTGCTGCCACACCTTCTTATGAAAAGCAATTTGGCTTCTTTTGAAACATTCTTGTCCTGATTAGTTTACAACATAATTCTTTAAGGCTATGTAGAATGATCTGCATATGTAAAAATCTAACCTTTTTCTTTTAAATTAACATTTTAAAAAAATCTGGGGACCTGGAAAAATTCCTTTTTCCTTTTCTATAAGATGGTACTTCTAATGTTTTCTTCTCTCTCTTTTTTTCCTCCAGAGTAGCAGTTTCTAAATTGTTAGACATGGTGCTTCCTTGGTGTTGCATAACCCATTTCTTTATGGTACCCAGAGCTAGCCAATGGTTGAAACGTTTCTTTGTGAAGTAGAAACGGAGAGGCATAAAGCATTAGATGAGTCACTTAAAGTCATCCTAAGACAGTTTCTCTGCATATTTTATTTTGTTTGGTTTTGTTTTCTCTTGATCCCCTGTTGCTTAAACCCTTTCCTCCTCCTCTCCCTGTGCTGGAAAGTCCACTGGACCTGGGTGTATGACCCAGTTGTATGACCTTGAACAAGCTGTTTGAACCTCTCAAAGTCTCAGTTTTCTCATCTGTAAAATCTAAGATCCCGTCTCCTCTGATGGCCAGCTAATTTATGACAAAATTTGAACCCTTAAGTCACCAGTGCTATAGGCCAGGAATATTACTGACATTTGGGGATTTGACATAAAACCCTGATTTGCCTTTATGTAATCTGGCTCCATGAATATGCTGTCTGACATCTCTTAACCACAAACATGAAACTGACACGTGCATTGTCATGACACTACGAGGCAGGTGTCAGCCTTAAATTCAGAAGCTGCTGTCAGCTTCGTCCAGCCCAGCAGTCTCACTGTCCAGGCCCAGCCCATCTCTGGGCGGCTGTAGTAGTCGTTCCTCACCCTCACTTCTCAGCCTCTTGTACCCAAGGAGTCTTTGGTGATGTTGCTGGTTTTTAGGTCATGTGTGGCTTCACAGGTTATATCCCCCACATCCGGCCAGTACATGGGTGAGTCTCTGAAACACTATTTTCTGCTCACCTCTCAACTAGTGCAAAGAGATTGGTGAACTTTCTTTTCTTCACCCCCAAATTCTTGTCCTGGTTGAGTGGCTCGTCAGGGGCCCATCGTCTGAAAGGCCTGGCCCAGGGCTGGAAGTATCACTGTGGGAGGGTCTCAGGTGGCCCAGGACCGACTCCAGGTTTGTTATCAAGGCTGTTGGTCAGACGGTTGTCGTACTTGATTCTCTGGAGGTGAGCTGGGAGCCGCCCAGACTTGGAGCCCTGGGGCCCTTGGTGTGGCTGCTGTTCTGCGCTGTTTTCATTGTCATTTCCTCAGCACTGTCTTCACCCCATCTTTTAAAAATTTTTATTGGAGTATAGTTGCTTTAAAATGCTGTGTTAGTTTCTACTCAGTTACACGTATACATATATCCCCACTTTTTTGGATTTCCTTTCCATTTAGGTCACACCGAGCCCTGAGTTCCCTGTGCTATACGTCCCATCCCCTCTAGGTGCGAGGTGCTAGGGGCTAGCATCCCCTCTTCTAGGAGGCTGGAGTCTTAGAAGGCAGGACCAACTCATAAAGATAAAAACACACTAGGCCACGTGGGCCACGCGAAACCCAAACTTCAGGTGCCAAAGTGCAGGAGGAGGGGTCTCGGGATCCCCTGGGACAGAAGCGGGGGCGCACTCCTGACCCACCTTGCTCACCACATTTCCTCTGCTCACTTCCACGGGCAAACAGGGATGCTGGGCTTGGAGCAGGATCAAAGCTCCTTCCTGGCTAACCTGTTGACGTGAGCAGGTAAACAAACGGGAGCCGTGAAGCAGAGGGAGGCTGAAGTGCAAGTTGGTCTCACTGTGATTAGCAGCTGGCTCCTTTCCAGATTCCACCTGCTCTATGTGGCGCTGCGGTGTCTCATTCCAAGTGTCTTCCCACAGCGTCTGACCCCGGGCCGTGGGGAACAATACCCTGGTGTTTGCCAAGGATAACAGTGCAGAGCGGCTCCAGCAGCAAGGCGGGGTGGGGTAGGGGGAGGGCAGCATGACATCAGAGCCGGTGGCCCGGTCGGGGGGAGCTGGGGGGACAGGGGCTGAGGCAGAGGCCGCCATGGTGCTTGCTGACTCACTGTACTTCTGGGAGGTTCCCCACCCTCTCTATTCCATTCTCCTGCCATGCGTGAACCCACTTTGGTGCTTGGCATGTTGATATGCCCGCTGGCATAAAAGGTAAAAGTGAGGCTGTGTTGAAATCACAGGCGCCCCTCATTTTATGCCACAGATTCATGTGAATCAGACTTTTGCAAGAGTCCTTCAATTGCCAAACCGCAGGGGCTTCCCTGGTGGCTCAGTGGGGTAAAGAATCCGCCTGCCAGTGCAGGAGACACAGGTTCAATCCCTGGGGCGGGAAGATCCCCTGTAGGAGGAAATGGTGACCCACTCCAGTATTCTTGCTTGGGAAATCCCATGGACATAGGAGCCTGGCAGGCTATAGTCCATGGGGTTGCAAAAAGTCAAACACGACTTAGCGACTAAACAACAACAAGCCACCTCCTCTGAGGGGGCAGCAGGTAGGCTAGAGAGTTTGTTAGGTGATAGAAACAGTAATGGGTCAGGAAATATTTAAACTTTAAGCTCTGTCCTGGGTCTCCCTCTGCTTATTACTAAAAAGAAGAGGCACTGTTGGATTGGAAGATTTCTTAAGATCTTTCCCAGCTTAAGTCTGTTTTTGTGTCCAGTTTGGAGCACAGCCCTGATTGCTGCTACCCAGTGTTGGGACTGGAGGCTTAGAAAAGACCACATATACCTGCCCCTGCCTTCCCTCCCCAGCCCTGCTGGGTTCTGCTGCGTCTCTCCTAGCTGGAAAAAGACCGGGGCTTGGCCACTGGAATGTACAGGTATTGCTGGGCAGGGATGTTAGGGCCAGTTCCCATAAACTTAAACACCCTCATCGGATTAGGTGTCTGGATTCTGGAGAATAAGGTCCAGGAAGCGAATACATGGAGACTGCAGGATGGGGTAGGAATGCCCTGGGCTTTGATTGTGAAAGTGTTGGGCACTCAGTCATGTCCAACTCTTTGGGACCCCATGGACTGTAGCCCACCAGGCTTCTCTGTCCATGGAATTCTCCAGGCAAGAATCCTGGAGTGGGTTGCTATTCCTTTCTCCAGGGGATCTTCCTGACCCAGGGATTGAACCCGGGTCTCCCAAATTGCAGGCAGATTCTTTCCAGTGTACCTGACCATCAAATGCAAACATCACTTCCTGGAAACCTGGAAACTAACCTTTCATAATGTTAAGAAACCATTTGCAATATTGATAATAACTGAAAAAAGATCTGCTTAAGAAGGATGAATCTTCTCTATGGAGTTTATTGAAGTGGATACTGCTGGGTATGACATGGTGTGATGGGATGCTGTTTATTTCTTCTCCGGAGGTGAAGAGACAGACTTCCTTTTTCAGTGGAGTGGAGGTAGGAGAGGCAGGAAGGTGGAATGAAGTATTGATGGAGTTGGACTCCCCCAGTGGACTGTTTGCCTGCCCCTTGCTGAGTTTCCGTGCAATGCAGGAGATGGGCCTCCAGAATCAGGAAGCCATGCTCACTGCTCTGTAAGTATGAGCAAGCTTGGTCCTTTCTGTCATGAAGAAATGCCATTCAGGTCTGTATGGTAAAGCAATGTGGACTCTTGGTAAGGGCCGTTTAGGGGGCCTGGAAGTTACCTCATTGTTTCTCCCAACTTGCTGTGTGGTTCAAGGCAGTTGCTTAACTTCTCTGGGGTTTGGGTACCTGTAGGAAAGGAAATAAGAATGTTGGACTCTCCCTAGAGGCCTGGAAAGAATGTCAAATAAGAATGTTTTGATGCTTTATAAATATAATATTTTTAATATAAGACTTCCAGTGAGGACTATAGGATTAACGGGGGCTTCCCTGGTGGGCCATCAGTAAAGAATCCACCCACAATGCAAGAGACTTGGGTTTGATCCTGGGGTCGGGAAGCTTCCCTGGAGGAGGAAATGCAACCCACTCCAATATTCTTGCCTGGAGAATCCTATGAACAGAGGAGCTTGGTGGGCTACAATCCATAGGGTCGCAAAAGAGTTTTCCACGACTTAGTGACTAAACAACAGAAGATTAACACCGTTTGAGGCTCGTGTCTTGGATGCCTGTCACACTGCCTGGTGCAAAGTCCTTCCGTTGAATGGCAGGAAGACGGAAGCGCTTCTCACCCGTCTGTTACCTTCTGCCAAGTGTGAATGTCATGCTGGCATTTGTGTTGGGCCCAGGTGGGGTTAGTGCTCACCTCAGCAAACACAGACCCAGGTTCCTGACTAGGGGTGTACATCACTTAATCAATGGCCTTCAGGTGCAGCATGTTTGCTATTTGCTTTTTGGCTCAACAGCCATCTCGTCTGCTACGCTCCTGTCTTATATTCTCCATGGCACCTCACATAGGGACGTGAACAGTCACAGATGCTTAGCGATGACTGGTTGACTAGATGACTGGTTGACTAACGGTGCAGTCTGAGCGGTTAACCCTTGAATTTCCTGATGGTTCTTAATGTGCAGAATCTGAAACTGGGGGGCTATCAGTCATCCCTGGACCTAAGATTAGAACCATCTCTCTCCGCAGCACCGTGCCTTGTGTTGTTTTGGTTACTGAAGAGTGTGGCCAGCATTTTTCAAATATCCTGTCTGACCTGGGGCATGAAATACTCAAGATGGAGCATGTTATTACTGCTGCTTCCACGCTGGCAGACAGCTTGGTCCCATCCGTGTGTTTATCCTTGAGAGCCTTTCTTTCCCCCTTGTAATGTACACACCTAAATGCACTGGGATCAATAATGTAAGGCTTCCAGGAGACCACCACCTCCCAAAGTAACCAACTGAAGACAAGACTGCTGAGTTTGATTACTTGTTATAATTTTGCTCTGAATACATTTTACCTCCCTGTTGACATTTTTTTTTTTTTTTCTGGCCACACTGCAAGGCTTGTGAGATCTTAGTTCTCCAACCAGGGATGGAACCCATATCCTCTGTACTGGAAGGCAGAGTCTTAGCCTCTGGACCCTTGGGGAAGTCCCTCCTCTTGTTGACTTAAGAGACATCTGCCTGTGCTTCACTTTTTCATTTCTTTTCTAGGTAGAGTCTCCAGTGAGGGGATGGTTTCCTAAAGGTGCCTGTCAGGAGTCTTACTCTGGAGGCAGAGGGCAGTTTTTAGAAGGATGGAAGACAGATGTTCATTTCACGTACACATGTACCACCCACAACAGATATCTCAGCCAGTGTTTAGGATTTAGTCAGAGAGCTTCATCCCCATGAGTTCATGTGTATGTGTGTGACAGCATTCAGAAACATACCTAGCACAAAATAAAAACTTTTGATGTTTTCATTGTTCTTCTTATTAATATTATTGTCATCTTTTACTTCTGGTCAGCATTTCCCAGCGGGCAGCAAAGGGGAGTGTCACGATAAAGTGAAAGCGAAAGTTAATCGCTCAGTCACATCTAGCTCTTTGCGACCTCATGGACTGCAGCCCACCAGGCTCCTCTGTCCATGGAATTCTTCAGGCAATAAGGGGACTTCAAAAGTCTGTCTCACACATGCACCCCAATGTTCATTGCAGCACTGTTTATAATAGCCAGGACATGGAAGCAACCTAGATGCCCATCAGCAGATGAATGGATAAGGAAGCTGTGGTACATATACACCATGGAATATTACTCAGCCATTAAAAAGAATTCATTTGAACCAGTCCTAATGAGATGGATGAAACTGGAGCCCCTTATACAGAGTGAAGTAAGCCAGAAAGATAAAGAACATTACAGCATACTAACGCATATATATGGAATTTAGAAAGATGGTAACGATAACCCTATATGCAAAACAGAAAAAGAGACACAGAAATACAGAACAGACTATTGAACTATGTGGGAGAATGTGAGGGTGGGATATTTCAAAAGAACAGCATGTATACTATCTATGGTGAAACAGATCCCCAGCCCAGGTGGGATGCATGAGACAAGTGCTCGGGCCTGGTACACTGGGAAGACCCAGAGGAATCGGGTGGAGAGGGAGGTGGGAGGGGGGATCGGGATGGGGAATACGTGTAAATCTATGGCTGATTCATGTCAATGTATGACAAAACCCACTGAAATGTTGTGAAGTAATTAGCCTCCAACTAATAAAAAATTAAAAAAAAAAAAAAAAGTCTGTCTCAGGGACTTCCCTGGTGGTCCAGTGGTTAAGACTCCAGGATCCCAATTCAGGGGGACCCAGGTTTGATTCCTGATCAGGGAATTCGATCCCACATGCCGCAGCTAGAGATCCTGCATGCTGCGATGAATATTGAAGATCCCTCATGCTGAGACTAAGACCTGGCCCAGCCAAATAAATAAATTAATAATATTAAAAGAAGTCCTGCCTCAGACTAGCCAGTCCCTGCTTCTGTAGCCCAAGGACGGGAGGAGAATTGTGACGGCAGGGGGACCCCGCCTTAGTAGTGATGCGTGGATTTAGCCTGTGCCCTCTGACATATGCTCACACTTCTGACCTGTACATTTCCCTGATCCACTGCATTTCTTTATGGCGGGGTCACGTCTCCCGTTGCTTCTCTGAGAGAAGGTGCAGACGCGTGTATCTGAAGTTCCGCCTCCGTCACACTCGCTGCCTCAGCTCTGGCTGGGTTCTGGCATTTTAGTGCTCCCTCCTTGCTCTCCAGGCACGTCAGAGGCATGAGTGATGAATTGACACGCTCTAGGGAGCAGTTCTCAGAGTATACATGGGGGCCTTTGCAGAGAGGCTTGCCGATACACCTCACAAACGCTGCTTGAGTGCTTAGCACACACTGGGCTCCTGGATAGGACTGGGGACAGGGAGCTGAGAGACCCTGCTGTTGATTTCATCCCCACTCTGCCCTCAGGAGCTCAGGCTGTTTGGTTCCGTAGCCGACAGACTTCCCACACCTATTGGGAGAGATGTGACTTGTAAGACCCATTTCCTTAAAAAATTATAATTGTGGAGGACTGTCTTCCTAGAGTCAAGCATCAGTCATTTGATGTCTGGGTAATATAAAAAAATTCATCTGGAAGAAAGAGAAGCACAGTTAGTTAACAGATGTTACAATGCTAAATAACTGGTTGGCCGACTTGAATGAGCTGACTAGTTCTTTTGTCATCTTGTAGCCACAGTCTGCGTGTCTGCCCAGCTTTCTTATGCTGAGGCTTTTCCCTTGGGATCATCATCAGTTTTTTTTTCCAGTATTTAGATGATTAAACTCACAGATGGCAGCTTCTACGTTATTGTGCCACTGATTAAAGAATTGTTAAGGCAGATTTATTTCTCTAAATACAAACACATGCAATACTGAGATTTGGCCCAAACTTTGCCAGACACAATAGTGCATTGTTTCTCTCTTCAAGATGTATTTCATTATATCCTTGTGTTATAAAACAGCAGTGCCTGGTGTTTATATCTTGGTGTCTATCTCCAAAGAGCTCTCAGCTCCTGCTGTGCTTATTCTTTCAGTCATTTCTGACTCTGCATCCCTATGGGCTGTAGCCCAGCAGGCTCCTCTGTCCATGGGGATTCTCCAAGCAAGAAGACATGAGTGGGTTGCCATGCCCTCCTCCAGGGGATCTCCCCATCCCAGGGATCGAACCCAGGTCTCCTGCGTTGCAGGTGGATTCTTTACTTTCTGAGCCACCGGAAGCCCAAGGATACTGGGGTAGGTAGCCTATCCCTTCAATAGGGGATCTTCCTGACCCAGGAATCAAACTGGAGTCTCCTGCACCACAGGCCGATTCTTTACCAGCTGAGTTTCCAGGGAAGCCCTCTCAGCTCTTGACCACAGCTTTAAACAGACACTAGGTTCCAGGTTTTTTATTTTTGTTTTTTCTTTTCTTTTGCTTTCTTCCTTGGTCACCAACATTCTTAGATGTGTGAATGTAGACAAAGCGCTCCATTGCATACAGTGGATGCTCACTAATTCTGATTATTGTCTTTATTAATAATCTAACAAATGTGTTAGTGTTAAATATGCACGCTCCTTGCCCCACATGACTGCATCTTTTTAAATTTGGGGGCAGGTAGAGAAAGTGGATTCATTGTAATCGCTTCCCTGTGTCCTGTTAAAGTTTTATTTCATGGAAATTACTGGTCTTGGGTCTCATGCCACCTGGTTTCAAAATATTGTTCTTTAAAAAATTAAAAGCACTGTCATTATGAACAGATATGATTTTGTGTGAAAAAAATCACTGCCACAAAAAGTTCATTCTCTGGGTGCACGTGTTGCTTCTTTATCACTGGGAGCCTCTAATGCTTCTTGGAAGTTACAGCCTGGGCATTGGAAAGAGCCCTGGAGAGTACAGGGCTGGTGTATGGATGGGGTCAAGGTACACCCTTGTGACCCTCTCTCTATGCAGCAGTCTCTGAGATAAATTTACTCTTTTGTGAAATCTCCTTTCTTAGATTGGCTTGTTCAAGAAAACTCAACTGTAGTTACCTGTAAACTTGTGCATACGTGATGGGTGTGCTCAACTACCATGATGGCTCAGGTGGTTAAGAATCTGCCTGCCAATGCAGGAGACAAGAGTTCAGTTCCTGGGTTGGAAAGATCCCCTGGAGAAGGAAATAGCAACCCCCTCCAGCATTCTTGCCTGGGAAATCCCATGGACAGAGGAGCCTGGTGGACTACAGTTCATGGGCTCACAAAAGAGTTTGACACAACTTAGTGACTAAACAACAACAAAGAACAGATATTGCTGGTGGCTTTTAAGTATCATGGAAATGGGAAAAAAGTGATAAAGAGGCAATAATTCCAAGTGAGTTTCAAATTCCAAGAACTTGACAAATTCCAAGGAATTCTTAAATTAAGGCTTTCAGGTAAGAGTACATAGTTTAACCACTTAAGTGTTTTAGAATGACAAGTATTTGTGAATTGCAGATTTTTAGGGAACTTCAAGAATCAATTCAGGAGAGTTGGGGACTTATGCTGGTTGTCTCTGTATTGGAGGGCCTTTCTTATATCTAAGCTTTCTGTTGCTTAGCAAAGATTTGAAAGCTCATCCTCGTTATTGTGAAGATTCTTAAAGAGTGACAGTAAAGGCAGAACTTCAGACCAGTGAGGGGGATGAGAGCATGGTCCTTTGCGTGCTCCTCCTGTTTCATGAGTTGGGCCATCCATGAAGCCTTGTTTCCAGTGCCCTGCTGGGACCACTGTTTGAGTTGAGGTGTACAAGTCAGCACCCAGAAGTCAGAGCCCAGGAGGATTTGATCTGATCCCTGAACTGGTCTGGGCCTTCTGTCCAGGTTATTCCTAGTCCTCCAGCCTCTGAATTTTAACTCTTTTATAGACACCATGTTTGTAAGTCCGTTTGTGTCTGAGTTAACACAAGAGTAACCAAGCATCTGGTTTGCCTGGGACTGAGGGCTTGCCTGGGACACAGGACTTTCAGTGCTAAAACTGGGAGTACTCAGTCACTTTAGTTGTGTCTGACTCTGTGCGACCCCATGGACTGTAGCCCACCAGGCTCCTCCATTCATGTGATTCTCCAAGCAAGAATACTGGAGTGGGTTGCCATTTCTTCTCCAGGAAATCTTCCTGACCCAGGGGTGAAACCCATGTCTCTTATGCATCCTGCATTGGCAGGTGGGTTCTTCACCACTAGTGCTACCTGGGAAGCCCTAAAACTGGGAGAGTTCTGAGCAAACCCGACTGTTAGTCACCCAGTCAACACCTGCCTTGCACACCTGGTACACGTGAGCCATAGCTGCGTGTGCATCTGTAGGGTTGAACAGTGACCTGCCAACAAACATCTGTCCCCTGGAGCCTCAGGAGGTGGCCTTATTGGGAATAAGGGTCTTTGCAGATGTAATTAAGGTAAGAATCGTAAGATCATCATGTATCAGCGTGGGCCCTAAATGCAGTCAGTGATGAGTGTCCTTTACAAGAGACAGAAAAGGAAATGCATAGAGACAGGGAGAAGGCCATGTGGAGATGGAAGCAGAGACTGGAGTGATGTGTCTGGAAGTCACGGAACACCCAGGATTGTCAACAGCTACCAGCAGTAGGAGGGAGGCACGGGACCGTCTCCCTCGGAGTCCTCAGAGGGAACCAACACCTTGCTTTCAGACCTCTGGACCCCACAACCATGAAAGAATGCGCTTCTGTAGTTTTAAGCCAACAAGTTTGTGGTGATTTGGTATGGTCACCCTAGGAATCTAATACAATGTGGGGAGTGAGTTTGGGTCTTTTACTGCAGAAAGCAAAGCTGGGGGTGGAGAGGGTGGTTTCAGACAGCAGCAGTCTGGCCTCATCGCTCCACGTGGGGCAGCCTGCCTGTGGCTGTTGTCTGCACGGCTGTTTGGTGGGAGCTTCTGTTCAGTGGTGTCCGACTGCGTTCCTCAGTGCCCAGGGACCCCAGGGGCTGCCCTCGGGGCTGCGTTGTAGGGAGTGTGCCAGCAAAGGCGGAGTCTGTGGGCTCCAGATTCCTGGCCTCTTGAGCCAGAGCAACTCTGTCTTAGAGGAGCTGTTTTTAGGAGATTTTGTTTGGTGTGGGGAGGTACTCTGCCACTTAAGAAAATAAAAGAAAAAGAAACCTTATGAAATCTCTCCAGGTTGCACCCTCTCTCCTTTCTCTTCAAATGCCTTTCTTGACCCTTTTCCAGGCAAGACCCTATAAGGGTGTTGTATCTCCTCCAGCCCCAGGGACCCCATGATCCAGAAGTTGAGGTGGGCTTGATGCAGAGTCTCCTGATGAGCCCCCAGTGCTTCAGATAAAATCCCATGGAGTGACTGTCCCCCCACCCGCCCCTCATGACCAATATCCTGCAAGTGTTCCCATGCAAGGCTGATGTGTCATATTTATTGATGGCCCGTGGCAAAGCTCAGAGGGTAGAAAGTTGGAAGGAGGTGGGGTTGTTGGTCAGGCACTCAGTCGTGTTCGATTCTTTGAGACCCCATGGACTGCAGCACGCCAGACTTTCCTGTTCTTTACCATCTCCTGGAACTTGCTCAAACTCATGTCCATTGACGGGGTGGGGAGAAATCATTAAGTACTAGGGGGGGGAAAAGCAGGCAGGCAAGAAAATGGTTTTTAAAGGGTTAGGGGAAAAGGAAGGCGGAGTGATAACAAAAGGGAAAAGCGTACCTACATTAGAGTGCTGTAATTTTCCCCAAGTACTGCCATAGAAATCACACTTCAGACTCTCTGCCATGCATACATTTGAGAACAATTTACCTGTATTGTTCACACTGTGTCCTCAGCATCCTCTTCCTTGCGGATCAGTCAGCAGGATTCATTTCATACATTATCATCTGGTCCTGTTGAGTGTTCATTTCTTTGCACTGATTTTGCTGCCAAAGTGTCCTCTTTTCAAGTCATGGACATCATTAAGTATACTTTTTATTTTACATCACTTATCATTTTCAGAGCTCCTTTATTTCATTACTTTGTATTCAGAATTTCAGGCCTCCATCAATAGCCCTGACATAAAGGCAGGTCCCTGCTTTCTCTGTTTGGTATTAGTAATTCCTTTCCTGAATCAGAGATTTCTTTTTCTCTCCAGAAGTCCACTGTGGAAAATAGCATACTTAATATGACTTAATCTGTTCGTGGGGAAGATGGAGATAAAAATGGGTGATGAGAGTTCCCTGTAAGAGAACTCCACCTGCTTCTGTCTCCAGCTGTGACACGCTGCTTTCAGGGCCTTCTTAAGCCCTGTTTCTTTCTCCAAGGAACAGGGGTTTGTGCAGGGGAGCTGTCTACCTGGGCTAGGAGGTCCAGCCCCAGGGGTGCACATACCTGAGCTGTTAGTTAACTTGTCTTTCTGTATTTTTCCCTATAAAATGGAGACTCACTGTCTCTTGGGGGCTTCCTCAAATGCTCAGCAGTTAAAAAGAAAAAAAAGTCTGCCTGCAATGCAGAGACACAGAAGATTCAGGTTTGATCCCTGGGTTGGGAGGATCCCCTGGAGGAGGAAATGGCAACCAACCCACTCCAATATTCTCCTGAAAAATCCCACGGACAGAGGAGCCTGTCAGGCTCCTCAGTCCAAAGGGTCTCAAAGAGTCAAACAGGACTGCGCCATCGAGCACACGCACTCAGCAGCGTACATATAGCAATAGAACAGAACAGATACTGGCTATCTGTTGTTGGGATGGCACCACATTGACAAGCTACCGCAGAACTTAGTGGCTTAAAATAATGGCCATTTGCTCTTGTTCCTGTGCCTGGGAAGTCAGCTAGGGTCTCTCCTGATCCAGCTGGGCTCGGCTCAGCCTGGTACCCAGGGGAGCCCTGGGTGCAGTCGGCTCCCGTGGCTCTCGTCCCTGATGGAGCAGGAGAGCATTTGCTTCTCATGGCAGGGGCAGAAGGGCACGACTGCTGGGCGAAAGATGTCATGCCTCTTAAGGTTGCATGCTCTGGCCACATTCCACTGGCCAGAGCAATTCATATGGCCCCCAGTGGAGTAGGAAATATATTCTGCCTTCAGTAGAAGCAACTGCAGAATCACACAGCAGATGCACGTAAAGAATTTGGGTTACTAATTCAGTTCACCAGGGATAGCACCCTTCTTCATGTTAGTGGGTGTGGATCTGTACTCATTAAGGTTTATTCTCGGAAGCTGACATCTTTTAAGGGTTGAATTTATCACTTGAGTGCGTTCATTTTTATCCCTGAGCTCTCTCAGGTGGGATATTCCAGGTAGAATGTTTCCTAAAATTAAAAAAAAAAAAAAAAGAGAGAAAATCAGAGGAAGGAAACTCAAACAGACCACTGCTTCCTCCCACTTCACTGCTTCCGGAGGGCAGGGCATCTGAGAAGAGAATTCACGTGGCAGCCTAGGCAGTTAAAGCTTCCTCCTCACAGGCCGAGGGTGTCACCTGGTCTGAGGAATACCTATGCATTACCTGGGGCTTCTTAGGCTGGAATGGGCAGGAAACAAAGCCCAGACTCAGATATTTTGGATTTTGCTCCTTAAGCCCCTGGTGAACCATATCATAATTCTGCAGAAAATTACTGGGATATATATTTGTCCCATTTTTAACATATCTAGATATTTGGCATATTTATAAAAAAGATAAATTAGATGGTATTCATAAATTAGAGATTCTTTATTAAAGAAGTCAGTACAAAGTAAACTTAAGTAGCAAATTTTTTCAAAACATTTAACATTTCTTGGTATTTTCTCTGAGTCTGTAGCTTATCTTTTTACTCATTGTTTATATCACCTTGCTTATGTGCTGATAAAATAAAATATGTCAAAACAAAATAAAATTTCAATTACAAATTTTTTAATTTTCTTACAGCTTTTCAGAAGTTTTTTTTTTTTTTTTTTTTTTTAATCACATATAACAGGAAAATCATTGCCAATCAGGAAATATTTTTCCTCTATGGTGATTGCTATATATTTTTAACTATTACATTTAATCTTTATTTTTAAAAATGTTTGAGGAATCATATATAGGTCATTTTACACACTTATTAATTTCTATTACTTTAAGTCATTAGATTTTCATGTTAGGAGGAATGGGCGTGTGTGCTCAGTCACTCAGTTGTGTCCAACTCTTTGTGACCCCGTGGACTGTAGACCACTAGGCTCCTCTGCCTGTGAGATTATCCAGGCAAGAATAATGGAGTGGGTAGTGGGTAGCCATTTCCTTCTCCAGGGGATCTTCCTGACCCAGGGATTGAACCCCAGTCTTCTGTCTTCTGCATTTATTTTAAAATTGAACAATGTTTGCATATTTCTCTAGTTTTTTAAAATCTATGCAAATATTTTTCCCCCCAGTTATTGATATTTGCTCTATTTTTAAGGCTAATTAAGAGATTATTGGTGGACTTGTACTTTTAGCACATTTCAGAGATCACATTATTAGTTAGAGCCTGTAAGCTGAGGATCTCTGAGTACCCTTTCTCTTTACTGATGCGTGCCCATCGAAGAGGAATGAATTCCTGATTTTGATCGTAATTTAGGATTTTGTTGAAAAGTAGCTGTTCCTTTTCATCTCCCCATCTTTTTTTTTTCCACCAGCTTCTGGATTTTGATAAGCATCTTGTGAGGGTCCCAATCATGCTATTATAGATTTTTAAAAAGATAAAAAGAATGGTAAGAGAAGGAGACAGAAAATCCCCTGACAGAGTTAATTTCTGTGTCCCCCGATTCTTTCTTTCACCGCACCATCCCTTCCTCCCACTCATTTTTAGTCCTGAGCGTTATTCCTGGGAAGAACTTTTATATTTTCTAGGAGTCCATCTGCTCTTACTACTTATCTCCCACCTGAAGCTATAATGTTCCATTCCAAGCATCGTAATCATTTTCACAGCAACTAAATGTGATTTCACACACAGCAGATTATGACTTCTGCAGAGAGTGAGCAGTATAAAATCATTAACCCCTTAGGACAGGGACCCCATTTCACACTAATCTCCTTAGCAACCAACACAAGACAGGAAAATGGACAGCATAAATGGATTGTGGATAATACAGCATCCAATTTAATAATCTGTTCTAAATGCCTCCAGAACATAATCTCAGGGAGAAATGATAGCTGGCATGAAAGAGTATTGAGCAAATTTACCCAGAAAAGGTGGCACATATGTGGAGAAAGAACATAGGAATGTGTACCATAAAAATGAGGTTTGTGTCCATTGGAGATGAAGTCTTGGCTGACAGTGGTGGACCAGTTGGCCAGTAGGACTCCTAGAGAGATAGCATCACAAGATGAATGACAGTGTTCTGAATCGATTAAATCTGAATGAGTTGATTCTCATTTATGTCTGGTTTCCTTGTGTTTCAATGAGGAAGAGCTATACAGCACATAGAACTAGATCTGTGCAGTAACACTTGTAACCTCTCTGTAATTAACAGCAATAAGAATAACCAAAAGGTCTTGATTTCTTACCCAAAGACTTGTAACATCCCTGACAGTTGAATACTTGTTTGGTTTACTGTTGCTACTTCAGAGGAGGGCGTTTTATCAACAAGGGGAAAGTCAGTCCAAATAACACAACTGTTTTTTTGTACCTGCCTTGTATAAGATGCAGGCAGCTGATGCAATGGGCTCCATTGTATTTGATTATGTCTGAGATTTGTGCTACTTTTTTATATGTGATTTACATAAAAAAGAAAGTTGTTGGAATTTGTGGCTAAAAGTTGCTCAGAAATAAAATGTTTCTCTCTGAAGCGGCAGTAATTTTGGAATCCTCACCGTAACTGATTGATCAAGTCAGACAACTTTCTTCGTAAAGTGCAATGAAATTGAATTTTGGTTTAATCATAGATATGCTTATAGGGTGGAATAGGAACACATTTTCTGTCTGTTGAATAGAAGACTATCACTGGAAAAAATTACCAGCAAGTTATAGGAAGCCAGACATTGTAGAACCCTATTACCCCTTTCAGTTATTATTGTGATTTTCTACTCAGCAAGTATATAGACTTGAAAAAAATCATCTAATAAACATTTATTAGTAGCTGCTGTATGCCTGATAGCAGAAAATTAGAAGGAACCAGATGCACCCACTTTAATTAATTGGTGTAATCAGGAGTGGTATGCAACATCAAGGGTGAAAATTGCTAACTTAAATTGTGGCTTTGTGGCTCAAATGAGTTTTTGCAGTCTCAAAGTGGTTTTTTTTTTTTTTTCTGTTTTTTTTTCTCCTTGAATATTTAGAGCTTCTATGTTTTTATTTCCCATCTATTGGAAAAATTTTCCTTCTTTTTGGAGGGTGGGAGGGTGTTCAATTAAAATTCTTTTTATGGAGTAATAGGTTTCAAATTGCCAATTATTTGCAGGAGAGTTGGGAGTTTAATCCCTGAGTTTTCTCAGTTCTTTCAAAAGACCAATAAAGAGTGGAATAGCATCAGGAGATGTAATGGAAATAACACAATACATGTTATCCTCCTTGCAACAATAAGTAGTATGGATTGAAAATATAAGTATCAGTCTTCTCCTTTTTCTGGCTAAATTTGCTCACTCCTTAGGGCTCTGCTTAGATATCTTTTTCCCTAGGAAGTCTCCCCAAACTGCTCTCCTCTACCCACAATCCTACTTACAACTCGGTTAGGTTTCCTTTGTTGTTGTTTAGTCCGTAAGTTTGGCTGGACTCTTTGCCGCCCCATGGACTGTAGCCCGCCAGACTCCTCTCTCCATGGGGGATTTTCCAGGCAAGACTATGGCAGCAGGTTGCCATTTCCTTCTCCAGGGGATCCTCCCCACCGGGGGATAGAACCTGAGTCTGCTGCACTGCAAGTGGATTCTTTACTACTTGAGCCTCCCGTGGTGGCGGGTAGGGAGCAGAGGAGGGAAGCCCTAGGCTTCCTTATCCTTAGGCTACTACACTCTATTTTGGAATTGTCTACCTATATTCTCATTTACTTTGGGTTATGGGACTGTGTCTTGTTACCTTTATATATCCAGCTCTAATACAGAGCCTGGCATCATTTAGGTGCTCTATAAAACCTGTACTGAGGAAATGAGTGAATGGAAGTGGTGTCTGTCTCGCCGAGGTGCTGGACTTCTCTGCACCACGTTCATCTCTGCATCCCCAGTGCTCTTTGCTGTGTCAGTTATCTACTGCTGCACATCCAACTGCTCCAAAACTTAGGCACTTACAGTGACCGTCATTTCTTTAGCTGTGATTCTGGGCTCAGTTGAGGAGTTCTGCTTTTAGCTGGACTCCCTCATGTGTCTGTGATCAGCTTTCAGGTCAGCTGGGGGTTGTGATCTTTTATCTTCCAAAAGGCAAACCTGGGCTCATTCAGGAGGCAACTGGGCAAGGTTCTAAGAGAGTGAGCAGGAGTGTGTGTGGTCCCTAGAAGCCTGAGCTTAGAATCGGCATGGTGCCACCTCTGCTGTATTTTATTGGCTAAAGAAACTACAAGGTCAGGCTAGATTTAAAGGGAAGGGAAATAGATTTCACATTTTAATGGGGGTTGGGGGGAGCTGCAAAGTCTTACTGTGGACGACAGGGATACAGGGAAGAGACTAATTGAGGACATTTTTGCAAGCAAACTACCACACTTGGCAGAGAATAAGTGTACAAATAAAATGTTTGAATTACATCTGAGAAGTATTAGATTTAGCCAAAATCTGGGAAGATCTTTCAAAGAAGAAAACTTTTCTCTTTGGTTCCATTCCATGTAGCTTTTGTCATCATTTTCCCACTCCCGTGGCTCCACTCTGCTTCTACAAGGACTCAGGCCTGTGTGCTGCCCATTGCTCCCTGTCAGTGCCCAAGTCCTCCTAGGCAATTGACAGACTATGTGTTGGACCCCACTAGTGCCTAGTATAAGCCAGACTCTATATTGGGAATATAGCAGTGTGTTCAGTTCAGTTCAGCCGCTCAGTCGTGTCTGACTCTGCGACCCCATGGACTGCAGCACGCCAGGCTTTCCTGTCCATCACCAACTCCCGGAGCTTGCTCAGACTCACATCCATTAAGTCGGTGATGCCATCCAACCATCTCATCCTCTGTTGTCCCCTTCTTTTGCCTTCAGTCTTTACCAGCGTGAGGGTCTTTTCCAATGAGTCAGTTCTTCACATCAGGTGGCCAAAGTATTGGAGTTTCAGCTTCAGCATCAGTCCTTCCAATGAATATTCAGGACTGATTTCCTTTAGGATGGACTGGTTGGATCTTCTTGCACCAAGGGACTCTCAAGGGTCTTCTCCAACACCACATTTCAAAAGCATCAATTCTTTGGTGCTCAGCTTTCTTTATAGTCCAGCTCTACAGACAGTAGTGTGCAGGCGAAACATAATTCCTATCCTGTGGTGGTGAAGATATTTGAGTAGAAATTACAAGTGCAATTAGTTATAAAGACATGTGGAGTTGAAGAGAACAGATAACAATTGGCCTGTTGGAGAAGTGATGTTTGAGATGAGACTGAAAGGGACAGTTGGAGATGGCTGACCCAGAGGCTCATACAGACAGAGAAGGCGATGTGAAGCACTTTCCCGGGAGAGAGAGCAGGCGAGGATTCGGGAATGGGAGGGGGACTGGATGACTGGGGCCCTGGGGCCAGGGAGGAGCATGCAAGAGCAGATCTCCCAGGCGCCCAGGCCCAGAAGGCTCTTTCCCAAGAGATAAGAGAAGCTGTTGAAGGATTTTAAGCAGGGGAGAGATTAAAAAAAAACAACAACAACAACTCTTCCTGGGCTGCATAGAAAATTAGATTAGAGGAGTTTAGAGGAATGCCAGACTGGTTATGAAACCCACTCCCTTCCCCACCAGCCAAACACCACCCCAATCATGGGCTTGGGAAGAAAGCAGAAGGACTAACCTTAATCCACGCTAGTTATGATAACCTTGTCATTAAGTGTGTGTTCAAAGACATCTTTAACATGCATTTTTAGAGTTGTCCTTTCCTGAACATGACTTCTTAGCCTGTGGCTATTGGAAGGGAGGGGAGTGGGAAGGGCCAGTAGGGGGCTGCTCCCCTGGCTGCCCTGCCTGGAGGGGCTGGGTGGCTGTATAAGGCCTTAAATGGGTGCAAGAGGCTGCTCCTTTTTTTTTTTTTCCTACTCTTTTTACTGGGGTTCATTTTAAAAACTTTGCTACCTTAGGGTACCTGGTTTTCAGGGTAAAGCGGGCATGGCTTGTCACGGGAAGGTCTCTAAGCCCCGCGTTACCAGCTTTGCCACTCTGGGAGTAGCTGATGGACCTTTGTCCACGGTTGGAGTAAACCAAGTGTGTGTCTTCCAGCTGCATTCAGACCTGGGGGAGTGAGTCAGGGGGAAGCGGTCACAGAAGCAATGTGTAAACCAGCCAGTTTCTGCCTAATGAAACCCTGATGGCCCCCCTCTGGCCAGCAGTTCATTCACCAGGAGGCCCAAATGCCACTCCTGTCTTTGTGCTCGTGAATTTTCAACATTTAGAGTTTTCTTCAAAGCCCATGATTTCTGCTTATCAATCATGTTCAATATCAGGTTACTTGGAGAATGGAGTTATTACCTTTAATGTTTAATAACTGTACCACAAAGATAATATAATAAAATCCAAGAAATGTAATTTAGACCGGCTTTGGACTCAAACCTTACCTGTGTGTGTCTGTTTAATCTTTCTTAATCCCGTCCCCAGGGCTAAGAAAAACCTTGTTTTCTCGATGACTTCTGCTTGAGCTGTGTCTTTATTTTGTTCCTGTTTTTGCTTGGCGAGGTCCTAATGGTCTGGGTGGTGCTTCCTGAGTGTGGGCAGCTGGAGGGAGAGGTGATGCTGAGGATGACCATGCTCTGAGCCAGCTCTGTGCTGCATGAGTAGGGGTTGGCGGCAGAAGTAGAGTCAGGGCAGGTCTTTGCCCTGGCTGCAGATGAACCACGTGCCTACATCTTCTGGATGATCTTACTGATTCCTCCAAGCCTGAGTGTCTCTGGGGGGCTTTCCGGCACAAAACTTAGCTTCACAGCAGACGGATGGCTCTTTGTGGTGAAGGGATTCTTGGGGTAACAAAGTGTGACAATAAAGAAGGAAGATTTCTTCCTTTATATTTTTCTGCTTAGGAATATGCTTAAAATTGAATTTAGTCATTCTGATCTGTCTTTTTGGAAGGAGCATCACTATAAATTTGAATTTGCAAGTTAGAACTGATTTCCCTCAGGCAGATTACCCTGGAGAAGGAAGGCAGTTAGACTGTGTTTGAGTTCTTCCTGTAAGGAATATAGACCATAATGGTGGCCCTGTTTTGTATCCTGAGGGGCTGTGAGTGGAAAGTCTATGGCAAGGTTCATAGAATGTTTAGTTTTCTCAGAGAAAGGAGCCATAGAAATGTAAGGCAGTACAGTTGTGCCGGGAGCCCCCAGTCTCTAGACTTTCATTTCAGTCTCGGTCATAGAGAGAGAGGATCCGTGAGCTTTCCTTCCCCTCCCCATCCCTCTCACTCTGTTCTCAAGGAATGAACCAAAGGATCAGAGACTAACTGTACACGAGGATCCTTCCAACAATTAATCCTCATCTTACATCTTTGAAGGAGCAGGGTAACTCCCATCTCAGATTTTACAGTTTTCTTTTTTTTGAACTTCTTCATACATCATGAACTGACTTGTCTTCTAAAGGAGTCAGAGTTAACAAGGCTGCCCTTTAATAGCATAACCCTGAATCAGGTATATAGCAGGCTTTTGCTTTTTCATCTAAATGATTGAATTTCTCTTTCTGCTCTACTTTTGTTGGGTATAAAGAGAGGAGACAAGAAAAAGGGCTGAGACCAGTTCCTAAAGGAAATGTTCCTAAGGAAGCCAAGTGTGAGTTCTATGGATACTCCAGTTTTGACTGCTCTGATATTTTCTTAAATATATCCAGGTCTGCTTCAGCTCATGGGGAAAGATGGCAGAGATTTGAGCCCAGAGTCGTATGTCATACCAATCAAGACAAAAATAATGGAGCATAGACATTAAAAACCTTTGTTGTGAATGCAGTGATATTATCCCTTTTCAAACATTAGATACAAATCTGTATATTCCAGGGAAATGTCTCTACACACCATTGGTTTAACAGTTTAACTGAATTAATTAGACACTTCAGTTCAACAAATGGTCAATTCAGCCAACTTCCTAATTGATTCTCAGTAAAACCGAACCATCAACTGCCTGAACCAACTGGTCATTGTGTGATTTAGACACAGGCCTAGGGTACCAAGGTTAAACTGATAAGTGAAAAAAAGTGAAAGTCTGTTACTAAGTCATGTCTGACTCTTTTGCGACCCCGTAGACTATAGCCCTCCCAGGTGGTTAAGAACCTGCCTGCCAATATAGGAGATGTAAAAGATGTGGATTTGATCCCTGGGTCAGGAAGATCTTCTGGAGAAGAAAATTCTCCAGTATTCTTGCCTGGAGAATTCCATGGACAGTGAAGCCTGAAGGGCTACAGTCAAAGAGTCGGACACTACTGAAGCAACTCAGCACACGCATTGACTGCAGCCCGCCAGACTCCTTTGTAGGATTTCCCAGGCAAGGATACTGGAGTGGGTTGTCATTTCCTTCTCCATGGGACCTTCCTGACCCAGGGATTGAATCCAGGTCTCCTGCATTGTAGGCGGATTCTTTACCGTTGAGCCACCAGGGAAGCCCAAACTGATAAGTGACTAGGATCAAACTTAAAGAAGAGTCAGAGAACTCTAACCATGGAGCTAGAACAACATCTCTTGAAATAATACAGTGAAATCATAATCCACACTCCTCCAGGTCTCATCTGACTTCACATTAAGTGGTGTTTTCAATCCATTTTGAAAAGCACATGAAAAGATGTTGACACGCTTGGATGAGTGGCAGGCCATAAAGGAGATACTGAGAGTGAACTTTCCCGAGGCAATTTGAACATTAGAGATAATGATGCTATTTAGTATTTTCTTAAGTCCTTTCTGGAAACATTACTTTTCAAGGACTTGAAGTAACTGAAAGAGAGATATCCATTAAATATGTTTAGAAAAAAATTTTCTGTCTAGTTTTGAGTATACTGGATTTGCCTGAGAGACTTTTTTTGGAATTCATTCAGAGAATGGCTTGGGTAGATTTGCTTTGACTTGATGGCTTTGGGGTATACAGAGGCATGAATGAGTGTGAAGATGTTTGGGGAATTTACATCTGCTTAAGATAACTCTGGTTCAGACTTGAACCTGAGCTTGCCTCTCCATTACTCATCTTTGTACCCCTGGCATCTCACCTAAGGTTGATCACAAAGAGTCCAATAAATCTTCAGGTTTGGTTATTTGCCAGTCTCTAGCTCTTGAGTTTATTCATTGAATTGGACTCCATTTGCTGTTAAGACCTTTGGCTTTAGGGAAGGAACTGTAGGGTCCTGGAATTTTTGATGTGTTGTCATTTTTTTTTTTTTCTTCTTTATGGACTAAGAAATTTACCCTAAGTTCAGAGTACAAGGAGGGTGATGTTTTACATGGTATTCCCTATTTAAGAGCAAGTGAGGAGGATTCGTGCTGCTTGTTGAAATCTCTCCTCTCAGCTCTGTGCTGAAGAACTGTGTTTGCAGTTGACATCCCTTATTTAAAAAGTCCTGAGTCTCCATGGTTATAGGATTTGTCATTGTTGTTCAATTTCTAAGTCATATCCAGCTCTTTGCAACCCCATGGACTGTAGCAAGCCAGGCTCCTCTGTCCTTCACCATCTCCTGGCGTTTGCTCAGATTCATGTTCATTGAGTTGGTGATGCTATCTAACCATCTCATTCTCTGCTGCCCCCTTCTCTTCCTGCCTTCAATCTTTTCCAACATCAGGGTCTTTTCCAATGAGTTGGCTGTTCACATCAGGTGGTCCAAGTATTGGAGCTTCAGCTTCAGCATTAGTTCTTCCAATGAATATTCAGGGTTTCCCTAGGCAAGAATACTGGAGTGGGTTGCCATTTCCTCCTTCAGGGGATCTTCCCGGTCCAGGGGTGGAACCCACATCTCCTGCACTGGCAGGTGGATTCTTTACTGCTGAGCCACCTGGGAAGCCACAAAAATTAATTTTCCAGAATATTGTCAGCTATATGCATAACCACGTTTAAGACAAGAGGAAGATGGACATGGTCATAGCAAACAGTCTCGGGAAAGCAGAGGAGACCTCAGCCACCAGCTGGTTTCCAGAGTGCAGGAAACATCGGACGGACAGCCTTCCTGTGAACGTGAGCTGCTTTGCTAGTGTTCAGAGTAGCTCTGGTGAGGGTGGCAGCCCTGGACCAGGATCTGGGTGACTCTTGCACAGTTGATGGGGTAATGAGAAGAGCTGGTCTGAGAGAAATGAGAACATGTGTATTGGAAGGCTGCCTTTGCTTAATGTTCCACATGATCCAGGAGGCCAGATGGCATTTTATGTGGTTTTCACAACTGTGATTTTGGATTGATTACTAAACGTGTTTGTGTTCCTAACCCAGCTCCCTGCCTCCCGCCTGGCTTTTAGCTTAACCCGAATTCTGAGTTTGAACAATTGCATTATTATTTTTTTCTTTTCCTTATTACTGTTGCATTGGTGCCAGCCTCTACTACCTGATCCAGACCTATTTGCCTGCCCGGAATCTAACATGGTAAATAAAATCCTTTTTCCAACAGGTCTGATCAAATGAATGGCTTTCACTTTGCATTTGTGTTCAATTCCAGATTGACTTTTTCTTAGTTTGGATCACCCGCTTGATGTGTTATGAGAGGAAAATGCATGATCCCATGTTGACTTTTCCTCACCCTGTTGGCTTCCATCATCAGACAATGTTTTCATAGGAAAGGCAAATTTATTTTATGTTTAATGTAAGAAAAACAGAATATAATCATAAAAGTAATAAAAGTTAATATTTGAATTTTCAAAACACTTGTCACATAAATAATCTCTTTTAATCCTGACAACAGTCCCAAGGAGTTGAGCAGATATTTGCCCACTTGATTGGAGGAACTGAGACACAGAGATGTTACGTAATATGCCCAAGCTGGCCTGGCTAACACTGGATAGAGCTGGATCTGGAGATGTTAGCTTCTGGGTCTACATCCAGAATTCTTTCCACCAGCCCACTCTACCTCCTGGAAGAGAAAATCCAATGCAGTGTAAATAATTTTGGCATCAGCTACCATTTCAAGCTACTTACCAGATCTTTGTCGTCCTTTATTAAAAAAGTCATAGACCTTATATAATATTAATTAATATTTGCTCAGTCACTCAGTCGTGTCCAACTCTTTATGACCCCATGGACTGGAGCCTACCAACCTCCTCTGTCCATGGGATTTTTCAGGCAAGAATACTGAAGTGGGTTGCCATTTCCTCCTCCAGGGGATCTTCCTGACCCAGGGATCGAACTTGCATCTCTTGCGTCTCCTGCATTGGCAGGTGGGTTCTGTACTACCCGGGAAAATCCTCTCTCATGCTGTTTGTTCTTTAGGAACGCCTGTGACAATGGTCCGCGCTGGACCCACTTTAACAGACTGGCAAAGTGAGTCAGAGAACAAGCAGCGTGGGGGGAGAGAGCCTGAGAGAGGAGACTGATCTCGGGATAGAGGACCTGCCTTGCCCCTTAAACTGTGGACTCAGGAGGGAGTATCTTCTTCATCTTTCCTCTTCGGGCACTTTGCCAATGCTGATGCAATAGGAACTCAGTAACTATGTGTTGAGTGGAGGCTCTGAAGATACCAGTTTCTTTTTGTGAGGAATTAGATTGATTTGCTCTGTGAAAGTGTATTTCATTAAGATTTCAAACATAACTCATTCATAGTTCTTCTCCCCTTACTTTTAAATGAGGTTTTTCATGTCTTTAGTTCAAGTTCCTCTTAAAACACAACTATCATTCTTACACTGGTCGAGGTATGAATGGATTAAAATCTGGTTGAGATGACAGTCAACTGTGATGGCTATACTGTGGGCCCCTTCGCCTGGTTTCCTTGGGCTCTCCCGCTTCCCGAACTATGCAGGAGGTGAGGTGGGGGCTCCTGGCCACGGTGCTCTGGGTTATTACAGTGATATATCTTGGAACTGAGCTTGAGCAGGGATCATCCTGTTTCCTGTTGGAATTGATTTTCTGTCCAACTTTCATTTCCTATTGTGCATTCCTTTGGGGTCAGAGCAGCTTTGTCAGACAAAAGCAGGGCTTTCTCCTCTGGAGATATTCCTGGATTCTCTTCAGCTGTGTGTTTATATAAGTGGACAGCCAGGCAGTGCAATAAAGTGGCTGCCTGGCCAAATTCTGGCTGTACTTGCCTGGTTGGACTCTGGGATTGGACTCAAAGAGCTCTAGGACTTGGGCTGGAGTCCCAGGTCATCCTGTCACTTGCCCTGTATCTTAACGTTGTAGGCTTTTATTCTCTGACACCTGTATCAGAGAGCTCTTCAGAAGAGAGGAAATGTTATAGTGCTGTTATCATTTCAAATGTTTACTGCTTAAATGAATCTGGTTTGAAGCTTAAGCAGACTGTTGGTGAATCATAAAGCTGAATCATTTCTCAGAGAAATCTCTGACCCATGCTTCTGACTTCCACTGCCTAATTACTTCCTAATCAGCGTTAAGATGACAATCTCCAGGTTGCCAAGATGTGTGAAAACTGAATCCTTAGCATCCTAAGATGCTGAGTAGAATCCACTCAGTTGTTTCACTTTCTATGTCCTCAGTATCCACTGCTGTTTTTATTGCTCTGTCCCACCTCCATGGTCTCTGCAAGTGTTCTAGGATATGTTCATCAGCTGGAATAGCGGTGCCAATAAAGTACCATTTTATTAAGTTTACCAAAGATTAGGAATTTTGTTTGATCTTTTATTGTGACTTAGTACCTCTTTAAGCAGTCATTTTCCATCATATTTCTCAGATTTATGCTTAGTAGACTACATTAGTCCATTTGCTGCTTCACAATCAAGGCCCTGTTTGTTGATGTGTAATCATATCAACAGGATTGTGTCTGTCAGCATGTTATTATCAGTAGTAGTCAGAAAAATCTAATATAAATTTACTGTAATGCCACAAAGGGTGCCAGTCTTGTGGGCCTAAATAATCTCTTGTTGGGAAAGAAAGCCAGTGATGTGGTAAAGGATTTGAAGGACTTGTTTTGGAATTATTTCTAAAACATGAGGGTTGATAGTATACAAACATGTCCAAATGAATAGAGTCATGTGAAAGCATCCAGTTTTATTCAGCCATAAATTAGATGTTGTATTCTCTGAGTATAGGATTGAAGGAAGGTGGTTCCATAAATTCAGCAACAAGGAAGGAAATAGCTTATCACTCTAATCCACCCCTCCCCCCCCATTTATGTGTCATGGACACAGCAAGAAACTTGAGGATTTACCCAGTATATCAGAGAATCATGGTTATTTCTTCCAGGTTATGAAGAACTGTGTCATTGTAGAGAATGGAATGGTCATCTACAGAGTGATTAAGAAAAATAGAATAAACCAAGAGATTTGAGTTCTGTTCTCAGTTCTGCTTCTAACATGTTCAGGGACCCTGAGCAAGTCTCTTTATCGAGCGGGACCTTAATTTCCTTATCTGTGAAAAGATATTTTCAGACTAAATGTCCCTGGGGATCCTTTTCAATTCTGACATTGAGCTCAGTACATCAACTCCCTTCATTTATTTACTCAATCTTAGTGAAATTAATTTGAATTGTTAATTGTTTGCATCTGGGTAATTACTGCTCACACACCTGAAGAATATCTGGCATGCTGGTGGTTTCTGATGTTAAAGTGTGGTGAAGGCAATGTGAAATTCCTCCCCCAAACTAAAACTAGAAGCAACTTCTCTTTTAGAGCAAGTGCTAGTGGAATAAACATAAAGGCAGTATAGCCAGGCTAGGCCCTTCTGTCCCTTCATCAAGTCCTGAAGTTTCAGAGTCAGTCGTTCCTGGCCCTTGTGTCATGAAATGACATCCTGTCAGGCTTTGTGACAACATGTGAAGGAGGAGGAAGTGTGAGGCTGTGATGACGCACCCTCTCATCTGTGGCTTCACTGCAGAGCAAGTGTGATGCTTCTCAAGTTAAGCACTTGGTTGGAAAGTTGTCCAGCTCTGTGGTCTCCCCCCGGTTCAGATGAGGGTCCCTGGGGAAATTCACAGAGGAGCAGGCCCCCTTACACCAAGGAAAAGTTTAAAACATTCCAGTTCCAGCAGCATAATCCAGCCACATGTGCAGGGGGCAAAATTGGCACTGTCTTTTGGAGAAAGGGAAAACACTAATAACAAATAAATCTGATGGGATTTTGGAAGAACTTCAGTCTCATTCTTCTGTGATTTCTTGGTGGCTCAGATGATAAAGAATCTGCCTGCAATGCAGGAGACCTGGATTCAATTCCTGGTTTGGGAAGATCCCTTGGAGAAGGAAATGACAACCTGCCCCAGTATTCTTGCCTGGAGAATTCCATGGACAGAAGAGTCTGGTGGGCTACAGTGCGTGGGGTTGCAAAGAGTCAGATACCGACTAACACTTTCATTTTCTTTTGTGATACTGGAGAGCTAAATTTTAATCTAGTCACTCTGGGTGTGATGGAGGCTGATAAATAGCACGGTATCCCACTCTCTTCCCTGATCAATCTGAGTACTAATCAAGACCAGAAAAAGGCTCAAGGATTGATGGCAAAAATGATGAGGAGGATATTTTTACTCAGGAAGATATGTCTGACCAATGGTACAAAATGGATTTCACATCGTTTTAGATCCTTCCTGTGAATCCTCAGAAATATTTTGTTTCACTGACTGAGGAGGAACGATCCCATCTCTTCTTTTTTTTTTTTTTTTTTTAATTTTTTTATTAGTTGGAGGCTAATTACTTCACAACATTTCAGTGGGTTTTGTCATACATTGATATGAATCAGCCATAGATTTACACTTATTCCCCATCCCGATCCCCCCTCCCACCTCCCTCTCCACCCGATTCCTCTGGGTCTTCCCAGTGCACCAGGCCCAAGCACTTGTCTCATGCATCCCACCTGGGCTGGTGATCTGTTTCACCATAGATAGTATACATGCTGTTCTTTTGAAACATCCCACCCTCACCTTCTCCCAGAGTTCAAAAGTCTGTTCTGTATTTCTGTGTCTCTTTTTCTGTTTTGCATATAGGGTTATCGTTACCATCTTTCTAAATTCCATATATATGTGTTAGTATGCTGTAATGTTCTTTATCTTTCTGGCTTACTTCACTCTGTATAAGGGGCTCCAGTTTCATCCATCTCATTAGGACTGGTTCAAATGAATTCTTTTTGACGGCTGAGTAAAATTCCATGGTGTATATGTACCACAGCTTCCTTATCCATTCATCTGCTGATGGGCATCTAGGTTGCTTCCATGTCCTGGCTATTATAAACAGTGCTGCGATGAACATTGGGGTGCACGTGTCTCTTTCAGATCTGGTTTCCTCAGTGTGTATGCCCAGAAGTGGTATTGCTGGGTCATATGGCAGTTCTATTTCCAGTTTTTTAAGGAATCTCCACACTGTTTTCCATAGTGGCTGTACTAGTTTGCATTCCCACCAACAGTGTAAGAGGGTTCCCTTTTCTCCACAGCCTCTCCAGCATTTATTGCTTGTAGACTTTTGGATAGCAGCCATCCTGACTGGCGTGTAATGGTACCTCATTGTGGTTTTCATTTGCATTTCTCTGATAATGAGTGATGTTGAGCACCTTTTCATGTGTTTGTTAGCCATCTGTATGTCTTCTTTGGAGAAATGTCTGTTTAGTTCTCTGGCCCATTTTTTGATTGGGTCATTTATTTTTCTGGAATTGAGCTGCAGGAGTTGCTTGTATATTTTTGAGATTAATCCTTTGTCTGTTTCTTCATTTGCTATTATTTTCTCCCAATCTGAGGGCTGTCTTTTCACCTTACTTATAGTTTCTTTTGTAGTGCAAAAGCTTTTAAGTTTCATTAGATCCCATTTGTTTAGTTTTGCTTTTATTTCCAATATTCTGGGAGGTGGGTCATAGAGGATCTTGCTGTGATTTATGTCGGAGAGTGTTTTGCCTATGTTCTCCTCTAGGAGTTTTATAGTTTCTGGTCTTACATTTAGATCTTTAATCCATTTTGAGTTTATTTTTGTGTATGGTGTTAGAAAGTGTTCTAGTTTCATTCTTTTGCAAGTGGTTGACCAGTTTTCCCAGCACCACTTGTTAAAGAGGTTGTCTTTTTTCCATTGTATATCCTTGCCTCCTTTGTCAAAGATAAGGTGTCCATAGGTTCGTGGATTTATCTCTGGGCTTTCTATTCTGTTCCATTGGTCTATATTTCTGTCTTTGTGCCAGTACCACACTGTCTTGATGACTGTGGCTTTGTAGTAGAGTCTGAAGTCAGGCAGGTTGATTCCTCCAGTTCCATTCTTCTTTTTCAAGATTACTTTGGCTATTCGAGGTTTTTTGTATTTCCATACAAATTGTGAAATTCTTTGGTCTAGTTCTGTGAAAAATACCGTTGGTAGCTTGATAGGGATTGCATTGAATCTATAGATTGCTTTGGGTAGAATAGCCATTTTGACAATATTGATTCTTCCAATCCATGAACACGGTATGTTTCTCCATCTGTTTGTGTCCTCTTTGATTTCTTTCATCAGTGTTTTATAGTTTTCTATGTATAGGTCTTTTGTTTCTTTAGGTAGATATACTCCTAAGTATTTTATTCTTTTTGTTGCAATGGTGAATGGTATTGTTTCCTTAATTTCTCTTTCTGTTTTTTCATTGTTAGTGTATAGGAATGCAAGGGATTTCTGTGTGTTAATTTTATATCCTGCAACTTTACTATATTCGTTGATTAGTTCTAGTAATTTTCTGGTAGAGTCTTTAGGGTTTTCTATGTAGAGGATCATGTCATCTGCAAGCAGTGAGAGTTTCACTTCTTCTTTTCCTATCTGGATTCCTTTTACTTCTTTTTCTGCTCTGATTGCTGTGGCCAAAACTTCCAACACTATGTTGAACAGTAGTGGTGAGAGTGATCCCATCTCTTCTTTACTCTTCTCCTCTTTGGGTGTCCTTTTCTCTTCTACTTTCTCTGGGTGTCTGCTCCATCTGAATCTTCATTCGTTTACAGATAAGACTAAGTTGAAATAAAAGTCAAATGTCCCCTCATTCTGCAAGCCTCTCTTATTGGTGTCCTAATTTCCCACCCACTGTGCAACTTTCTGAAAGAAAAGTCAGTACTTGCAGCGTCCGCTGCCTCACAACTCACTCACTCCTTAATGTTCTGCAGCTGGTCGTAAATTCTTACATTGTCCTGAAACCACTTTATCAAATGTGGCCAACAACTTACTGATGACCAAACTTAGTCACCAATTCCTAAGCTGTTTTGTGGATATTTATTGTCTTTGACTTTTTTTTTTTTTTTAATAACAGCATCTGACACTGTTGATTTTCCATTCTGGAAAATCTTTTCCTTCTCTGGCTTTCTCTCACTGGGTTATGATCAGTCTTGTCAAGTGATGTCTAGAAAGCACTTAAAAAGTACTCACGGAGACTCACTCAATAAATATTAACTGCAATTATCATTATTCTGGACCACTGTGCTTTATAGTTTTTATGTTGCCTGTTTCTTTTTTGTTGATTCTATATACTCTTTAAAAAAAATTACCTATTTTTTAACTGAAGGCTAATTGCTTCACAGAATTTTGTTGTTTTCTGCCAAACATCAACATGAATCGGTCATAGGTATACATATGTCCCCTCCCTCTTGAACCTCCCTCTCTTCCGCCTCCCCATCTCACCCCTCTAGGCTGTTACAGAGCCCCTGTTTGTGTCCCCTGTGTCCTACAGCAAATTCCCATTGGCTGTTTTACATATGGTAATGTAAATCTCCATGATTCTGTTTATTCTTTCTGCTCTTTAAATAGAGACATCTCTCTTTGCTTCTGTCCTTAGCCATCTTCCCTCTTAAAAGGCACACAGAGTGAACTTACTATTAAATTGATGAAGTTTAAGATTCAGGGCCTCCCATTAGCATGGGTCACTTACTGTTGGTTAAGACTCCTCCTCCTTGTACCCAATTTTGCCCTTCCTCACACTTCTCCTGTCGGCTGGTGATGGAGGAGCTGTGGACATTTTGACTTGAATGAAAAAGACAGGTGGTGTGAAATGTTGGCAAGGATATGGAGAAACTGAATTTTCATACACTGTTGATGGGAATGTATAATGCTGCAGTCACTGTGAAAAATAGCTTCAGAGATCCTCGAAAAGTTAAACACAGAATTACCATATGCCCCTGAAATTCCACACCTTGGTGTATACCCAAGAGAAACGTGAAAGAAAGTCCACACAAAAATTTGTGCACAGATGTTTATGGCAGCATTACTCACAACAGTCAAAAAGTGGCACAAACCCAGATGTCCATCGACTGATGAATGACTAATCAAAATGTGGTTTATCCATAGAACAGAATATTATTTGGCAATAAAAAGGAATGAGGTAGTAATACATGCCACAACATGGATGGACTTTGAAAGCATTATGGTACGTGAAAGAAGCTAGACCCAAAAGACCACAAATTGTATGGTCCCACTTTAATGAAATTTCCAGAATAGGCAAATCTGAAGAGAAATTTAGTAGATCAGTGGTTACCAGGGGCTGAGGTGAGGAGTGACAACTAAAGGTATGGAGTTTCTTTTAGGAAGTTGAAAGTGTTCTCAACTTGGTAATGTGTGCACAACCCTGTAAACATTTACACCCCAGAATTTATTCTTTAAATGGGTGAAGTGTGTAGTATTTGAATTGTATCAATTCAAGCTGTTTGAAAAATGTAGGAAAAAAATTTATCCATTGCCTTCTAAATAAGTTCAAACTCCAAGGCTTGGCTTTCAGAGTCTTTTATCTATATGGTACATATTTCTTCATCTATACATTTGTAAACCTTAAACATTATTCAGATGTCATCCTTGGTCAACTTGGATGTGTCTTCTTCTAGATAGAGACTCCATTCACCCCTGTCCTGCAGCCCTCAGCAGAGTCTGCCTCATGTTGTATTTATTTCTGTATTTGCCTCATTATCTACATCTGATGGAGAGCTCTTTAAGACCAGAGAGTGTGCCTGTCCATGTTCGTGACTGACCCCTAGTCTTGTCTGGCTGGTACGTAATAAATGTTTATCACTTGATAGAATGAATGGATTATGGAATTATTAGAAGTGACCCTGGATATGACACTCTCTTTACCTACCCTTTTCACAAGGGTCTTTCAAGAACAATGAGAGATCAAGTGTATGAAGACATTTTTGGAAACTCTTAAAACTAACTGTGCAGGGTATTACTATTATCTGTAACCCTGGTAACTATTCAAATTAGTGTCAATTAAGTTTTGGCGGCACTCTGAAGCTGCTTTATCGTCTGTGTTAGTTTGTCAGATGAGGTAATGCACTTTCTGGGTACAGTTGTCACTGGAGAGACTGGCAGCATTTCATAGTTGTAAACAAAACTGTCTCGTGTGCGCGATCATGACAAAGACGGAATAGGATGCCAGCAGCTCTGTGAAAACACTTCAATCCATTTCAGCAAGAAGGAATTGTGATCTGGTAAGTAAATTAGTGTTCTCTGTCCTCAGCTCCTGCTAATGAAGGGGCCCCAGAGACTTCTGGCCCCGGGGGATAAGCCCCTGAGATCCATTCAGGTTTGGTTGAAAGCTCCTTTTCTTTAGGGATCTTTATTTAAAAGCAGAATTCTTTAAGCAAATATATTTATCAGCTTAGAAATACTTCAAATATACAGAAATGCGCAGGGAGTGATACAACAAACCAACCTACCACTCATGTTTAACAAATGCTAGCTTTTTGCCATATTGGCTTTGGATTTTTTTCTTTTTGATGAAAGACATTTGGAAGACAGCTCATTGAATCTTTTTTGCCCCTCCCCAATCCCACTTTCCTTCTCCCTCTTCAGAAATAATTAGTATCTTCTCCCAGGGATCTTTAACTGGTTAATCTTTCAGCCCAACTTTGATGTGAATTGTTAACTTTTGGGGGCCAAAACTGTTATCTGCAATATTCAAAGTCTGCCTTCGAGCCCATTAAATGACAGTTTTCCCTGAGTTGGTTTAAATCAGCCCCTGGGTAAGGGAAAGACACTCTATAACTGTGACTCTTATCACCACATTCCTAGAATTCTGGGAAGAGTAAAGAAAAGGCAATGTGGTCTTGTCTTTGAAATGTGGAAGTTAGGTGACAGCTCTGGCATTTTGGATATGGCAGGTATGGTGCATTTAACAGACGATCAAAATGCAGAGCAGTCTAATTTAGTAGTCGTTTTGGAGAAAATGGCAAGGCGTTAGGTCCTGGAGAGAGGGAAATAAAATAACCTAGATGGGGATGTATACCTTTGTGTGCCTGCCTCATTCAAACATAAACTTGAGAACTTGAGATGTCCTTTTTTTTTTTTTTTAATGTGGATTTATTTGTTTTTGGCTGTGCTGGGTCTTTGTTGCTGTGTGGGCTTTTTCTCTAGTTGTGGCTAGTGGGGGCGACTCTCTAGTTGTGGTGCGCAGGCTTCTTTTGCTACAGAGCACAGGCTCTAGAGTACTGCAGGCTTGTGTAGTTGCAGCAGGTGAGCTCAGTGGTTGCAGCTCCTGGGCTCCAGAGCACAAGCTTAATAGTTGTGATATACAGGCTTAGTTGGCCTTCCCAGGCGGTGGTAGTGGAAACAACCCGCCTACCAATGCAGGAGACATGAGATGTGCGTTCAACCCCTGAGTCGGGAAGATCCCCTGTGGAGGGCATGGCTATGCTGTGCTGCTTAATCGCTCAGTTGTGTGTGACCCCATGGACTGTAGTTGGAATTCTCCAGGCAAGAATACTGGACTGGGTTGCCATGCCCTCCTCCAGGAGATCTTCCCAACCCAGGGATCAAACCAGGTCTTTGCATTGCAGGTGCATTCTTTACCGCCTGAGCCACCAGGGAAGCCCATTAATACTGGAATGGGTTGCCTATCCCTTCTCCAGGGGATCTTCCCGACCCAGGAATCGAACTGGGTCTCCTGCATTGCAGGCAGATTCTTTACCACTGAGTCACCGGGGGAGCCCTTGAGATGTTCTTTTAAACTACATGCAAGAGAACAAAAATGGGGATGAGGTGGGGAAATGGAGATGAAGGGAAGATGAGGGTGGGAATAGTAAGTTCAACCCTAAGGTAAGATCAGCACATGAGTGAAGTTTTCTCTAGATGATCCACACACCTTGTCGCAAGCTTCTCCATAGACAGTGAAGGGAGGTAAAGTGATCAGTAACACAATTTGGGGCCGTGAAGATAAAGGCAAACCAGTAGCCCAAAGAAGAGTATCTGTTTGTAGCACAGATGCCTGAGAGCCATTTCCTTACTGATGTGGTGCTCACTCTTGATGGAGGGGTGGGGGGGGGGGGACCTGACTAAAACATTGTGGAAGAGTACTGCAGTGCTCTGGAGTGGTGTATACCGTGCGTGGGGAGCACCGCTGAGGGCCGGCATGGTCAGTGTGCATCAGAAATGCCCAGAGCCAAGGGTTGTCCATGCTGATAATGCTGCCAGTGGCATTGACAAGGTTCATTTCATATGTCAACTTGTTGGGCCACAGGCGCCAGATATTTGGTCAAACATTATCCCGATGTGTCTATGAGGGTGGTTTTGGGTGAGATTAGCATTTGTATCCATAGACCTAGTAAAGCAGATGCTCTCCCCAATGTAGCGGGCGTTGTTCAATCAGTTGAAAGCCTGAGCAGAGCAAAAAGGCTGACCTTCCTGTGAAGGTCTTTGCTCTCAGACCTCTTTTTTTTTTCTTTTCTGCCTTCAGACTGGAAGTGAAACTTTGGGTCTTCCTGGATCCACCAACCTTCAGACTAGCTTCTCCCTATATGGGAGTTGTTCTCACCGCCTGCTTTTTCCTTTTTGATTGCCCATTTTCCATGATCCTAACTTCAGCTCAGAAGGAGTGGTGCTCTGGGCAGGGCCAGAGTGGCTGGGTCTGGAGCCATTCCCATACAGTCTGTGCTCCGTAAAGCTGCTGCTGATGCCTGGGCTGCTCATCCTTCTGTCATTCCCGAGAACAGACTGAAGCCCATTTCAGGGGCGTTAGCCTTACCTGCTCCATCGGCATCACCCCTGGTAGGATCAGCCAGGCTGGGTTGGGCTAAGGTTATAAGTGTGGCAGATTGAGGGTCTCCTGGGATGGTGGGTGGGTGGGTGGGTGAGTGGGGAAACAACTTGTTCAAGCTGTGAGGGGCCCAGCCTCTGTCTGTACGGCCAGGTCTGCCCCCAGTGTGGAGATGGCCAACTGAAGATATAACAGGTGCTGGGATGGGAGGGCCCAGCTGATTAACCACTTCCTGGCTTGTGCCTTCTGCATCCTTCCTTCCCACCAGGTAAATATTGCTTAGACACCAGGTTCTAATTAAAACTACAGGATGAAACTTGTACCAAGGATACAACTGATGGTCTGTGTCAGCTTGTTGGAGTTAAAAAATATATTTTAATTTGTTTAACTCTCTGGGGAAATTATCTGAGGCTGCATGTGATAATCAACTTTCACATGAGCTTTCAAAACCCTGAAATTATTCGAGCCACAAAATGAGATTTTTTTAATCTACATGAATACAGGAGTCTTTTGCCCCCACCCCACTTTTTTTTTGAGTGGGAGAGGAGGGGAGATTAAAAAATTTCTAATTCATTCCTCTCATTTTCCCCTAGGACACTATCGTTAGCAGTTGTAAGAAAAGGAGCACACTAAGGTGTATCTTAGATGGCATTTTCACATATATTTTCCCTTTTAATTTTAAACTCTACACCAACTCTTCAAGTTGTAGCAAGTATGACTCCCCCTTTTATAGAAGAAAGTGGTCTCTGAGCGCTTATGAGATTTACCCAAGTTCTTATGACTGATGGGTTGCAGCGTCCATACTAGAACCCAGTTCTTCTGGCAACAATCTTGATGCCCTTTCACCCCACCAGCCTGTCTCAGATAGTAACAGTGATAAAGTATTTATAGAAGAATGGAGTATGGGATTAAGATGGGTTTATATTGTACTCCACCTGCATTAGTCAGGATAAGCTAAGTTAAGCTGTGGTAAGACAAAATTCCAGTGGCTTAACTTGTTTATACAAAGTCTCCTGTGGGTCCAGGTGACTCTCTGGGACAGTTGCCCTCCACTTCTCCAAATTTCTTTAATCTCATGACTCCCGTGTCACCATGAAGCTTCAGGGGTGCACCGAGGCAGAGAAAGGGGGACAGAAGAATTGCAAGTTGACTTTTAGATGCTTCAGCCCAGAAGTAACAAAATTTAATGACAGTTGCATGACCCTGCTCAACTGCACAGAGGATGGGAAACGTTGTCTTCTGTGTGTCCTGGAAGGCGAGGAAAGCCACCAATACTGGTGACCACCAGCAATGACCACCACTCCATCCACAGGCCAAAAGGCCTGTCCTGTAGAGCAGGACCTCTTTGGACAAACACCCATGCCACAGGTCACAAGGAAAGTGTTCATAGTACTGGAAATTACTTTGAAGGGACATCCAAGTATTTGACAGCTGTTTAGCAGATAAAAACCATGCGACCTCTCCTAAACATCTGTGATATGGTTCAAGGATGGTGATTTCTGTTTTATAAACACCATTTTCCTAATTAATCCTTCAGTGATCCGACCCCCACCCCCAGACCCCGCCCCGCCCCTTGTCCTGAGGAAACAGTTAAAACTCCTAACACAACTCAGTCCCATCTTGATTTGGCCCCTGACACCTTCTCCAGTCTCATTTTTCACCGCTTGTCATACCATATCCAGGCTTTCCCAGTGGCTCAGTGGTAAAAAATTTGCCTGGGATACAGGAGACACGGGAGACTCAGTTTCGATCCCTGGGTCGAGAAGATACTTCGGAGTATGAAGTGACAACCTACTCCAGTATTCTTGTCAAGAAAATATGGTCAGAGGAGTCTGATAGGTTAGAGTCCATAGGGTTGCAAAGAGTCGGACACGACTGAGCTCATGCACTCACACACTCGTACCAGATCCAGGATTATGGAACTCCCGTCAGCTCTGCCCAGTGAGCTTACTCTCTTTTCCTCCTGGTCTGGACTCAAGCTGTTCCCACTGCCTAGCAGTACTTCCTCCCAGCCCCTCCTACTCTTAATCATGTTTTCAGGCCAGTCCTCTCCTGCCAGGGTTAAACCCCTTCCTATATGGTCTGTCAGCCCTTCTGTTCAGCCAGTGGACCTTGGTAATGTAATATCCTACTCACTTATCCGAATCCTCAACTGGATGGCAAACCCCTTGGGGTCAGACAGTGGGACTAATGGCAGCACTTGCCCTTTAGGGTTTATCCTCAGCACTGAGCTTAGTTATTTCATGGAAGCGATTGACTGTGTATTTGTTAAATAAACAATTAAATGGACATGTGAGTGAATGAATGAGACTTCACTAAAATCTCTGGCTCTCATGCTATTCTCCACTGGCTGTATGGTAAGCTGTAGTCAAGATGGTCGCTTTTGAGCTTTGATCACTATTTTGCCCACTCTTGGGGTCAGTGCACATTTGTATGGTAGCCTTGGTTTGCCTTATATTCCACCATTCTTTCTTAAAAGTGGTGATGGTTGTTCAGTTGCTAAGTCATATCTGACTCTTTGTGACCCCATGGACTGTGTAGCTTGCCAGGTTTGCCTGTCCTTCACCATCTCCCTGAGTTTGCTCAAACTCATGTCCATTGAGTCAATGATGCCATCCAATCATCTCATCCTCTGCCCTCTGCTTATCCTCCTGCCTTCAGCTTTCCCAGCATCAGGGTCTTTTCCAATGAGTTGGCTCTTTGCATCAGGTGGCCAAAGTATTGGAGCTTCAGCTTCAGCATCAGTCCTTCCAATGAATATTCAGGGTTGATTTAAAAGTGGTAGAAATATCTTATATTTCTAATATTAAATAATCTTCTATTTTCCCTATACGGTTTAAATTTGTGGAATAATGCATGAGTATTGGTAAAGTGTCATTAGGTATCTGAATTACTTGACTATAATTCCCATTAGAGTTATTGTTTAAAAGACAATTGTTGTATGATGCTACTTATAAAGAGGTCCCTAGAGTAGTCAGGCCCATATGACAGAAAGCAGAATGGTGATGGCCAGGGGCTTGGAGGAGGGGGTGAGTGAGTGAGTTATTATTTAATGGGTATGGAGTTTCATTTTGGGACAATGAAGAAATTTTGGATATGGATGGGGGTGACAATTGCACAGCAATGTGAATATACTTAATCCACTGAACTATACACTTAAAAAGAGTTGAAATGGTAAATTTTTATTTGAACAGAATAAAAATTTGATTCCCATTATAATATATATCACTGATTCCATAAATTGAAATAGAATACCAATCTATGGTAAATGAGTACTCTAAACATGACTATAGACTGCAATATAATGTCACCTAATGAGACCACAGCCCATTGCATGTCGCCAGGCTAGTGTGTGATTATGTTGCAAGAAAGTTTGCTGAAGCTGAATACATTGTGGTTCCCTGGCTGCTTCTTATTTAGGAAAATTATTCCCGAAATGAGATTCGTTTTGATTCAATAGAAACATTCTCCACCTTTTCTCCCAAGATGAAAACCCAGCTTGGAGGTTTCCAAATTTTTTTATGAACCATGCTTAATCTCTTTTGTTATTTTTTTCTCTGATAGAATTTGCTTTAAAAAGGTTTTAAACTATTTCCTACCCCTGCATTTACTAAGGACCAATTTGTTTGTCTCCTTTCATCCCCTTAAAAATATTTAGACACATGTAACCCCACCCAGCAGTGTTTGTATTGGCCGGCATGGCCAATTTCCTGACCTTGATTTGATATAATCGCTGCATTGGATATAAAATGCTTACGTTTGAATAAAAGTGTGATTTCCGTGGGGCTTTTGACAGACATGTACTAGCTCAAGGACCCCTATTATCATGGTCAAGAAAACCAGGTAATCTGCCTTTCACATGCTTCCAGCACGTTTTCTTTAAGATAGTTCAGCCATGGTGGAGGGGCTCCCGAGGGCCGGGTGATGGATGCCCCCAGTCAGGAGTGCATATTGGATCTGTTCTGCGGAGGTGATGTATGATTTCAACATTTCAGGGGTAATTTGGAGTCGCCGTGCTCCCGCCTGGAATTTTGCTGCCATGTTGTCTTGTGCTCTCCTGTGTTCAACGAGAGGAAGATAGATCTAGAAACCTGCTTTAAAAAGGGCATACTGTATCCAGTTTTATATAATTAAACGATCTTAAATGCTAAGCTTAATTTTCTTGTCTATAGAAGGAAGAAATTGAACTAAGCTCCCTTCCAGCTCTAGAAATCCTAAGATTCTACCTAACCCATAGCAACCCTAAGGGAGCCTAACAGCCCTTACCTTTTTCTTGTCTTGCAGGCCAGGGGGCTCATTGTCTGTGGGTTTTCAGGGGTTGCTGCTTTCCCTCGGGGTTGATTGATCTGTTTATGCTAAGCTTGAGGCTGGAGCTAGAAGGGAGGTCGTTTGTTTTGGGCACTGCTGAGAGAAACAGCCTAATCACCTAAACATCGCCTTGGGGAATGAAGTCACTCCAAAAGGAAGGGAAGGGGCCTGTGCTTTGGTTTTGAGTGAGGGCCGTGAAGGGGTGGTGGTGCGGGTACCTGGAGAGCTGCAGCCCGCGGGGCTGTGATGATGACCAGGAGAAAGGGGTCTGGTTTCCATAAATGCGCAGGGGTGGGATCCTCTCTGCAGGTTTCTGGGGACCTCCCTGGAGCTCCCCCAGACCATGGTGCTGGGCCGAGGGACTGCCCGGGAAAGGTGTGCTGGGAGGGCATGGGGCTCAGACACTGAGAATGTCAGTCTTTCTTGCCAGAAAGGCTGGGAAGTTTTCAGCAACTGGGAAGTTTTCAGATGAATAGAAAAAAAGTAAAACAGGGAAACTTTGCTAAAGTAGAATGGCCACGAGGTTTCATCTTTCTGTCTTCAATGACCCTGAACAGTACGGGGATAGTGGGGATTTAATATGTTTAAGCAAGTTAGTGTCTCTAAGATAAAACTGCCACCACACCTGACTTCTGGGTTAGACCCTCACCAGGCCTCTCTCAGACTGATTGAGAAGTACTTGTTGTTCAGTCACTAAGTCATGTCCGACTCTTTGTGACCCCATGGACTGCAGCACGCCAGGCTTTCCCTGTCCTTCACCATCTCCCAGAGTTTGCTCAGACTCATGTCCATTGAGTTGGTGAGGCCATCCAGCCATCTCATCCTCTGTCATCCCCTTCTCCTCCTGGCTTCAATTTTCCCCAGCATCAGGGTCTTTTTCTAAATCTATTGTTTTCCTTCTTCGTTTATATTGCCTCTGTCATAAGGGCTAAGAATTCTGAGACAAGAACAAGGAGACCCTCAAGCATATTAAGATTTAACTCTGGGTCAGATCAGCAAATATTTATTAGGTACACACAAAAGACAGGGCCCTGAAAGACAAGACAAATCAATTAACCAATATCAACACTTGTCACTGATCAGGCAAAAAAGGCAATACAATGAATGACTGGTAAATACAGGTGTGAATTCCACTTAGTTTCAGCAAGATGAAGGGAGAGGAAGCTTCTGGAAGGAGACAATTCTGTGAGCACCAGTCTGAGTATCTCTCTGGGGGCTTGACTACCTCCATTGCTTCTCTAAGGGGCCTCTTTACCCCAGGGCGGGTGGCGGCGGAGGGGATGTACAGTCTGACAGGTGGGCTTGCCCACTAGGGTCTGCCTGCCTGATTCCTGAGCTGTGGGTAATAGAACAGTGCTGGAATCGCCCTAGAGCTGAGTAGTGTCACTTCTGGATGCTGACGTTTCCCAGCAGAGACTTTGCTGTGACTGGCTAAGATCACAGGGCTAAGGTAGAAAGCTGCAAACATGAGTCTGGGGACTGGTATACACATTACATCTCCAGGGAGAAAGGTGGTTCTGAAAACTCCATCAGCTGTGTGTAACTTCTTTCCTCTGCCTGCTGGTATCTCTGTCATCCCTGAGATTCAACATGGCCAGATTAGATCAACACAGGCAAATCAACAAAACAAGGTGAAGAGAAAAAGGGTTTGTCAATAACAAGGACAGCTTTTACTATTTGAGACCAGTTCTCCCCAAATCAAACCAAACAAAAACAAAAAATCCAAAACAAAACTATTCCACTTTATTCCTAGAAAAGAAGGACACTTTTCTAAATAGGAAGAACATGGGAATATGTGGATCATGATTCTTCTGGAGATTTATAGTGACTTTTATATATCTTTATCCTCTGGTTAAGAAGCATCTTTAGCCTCGAGGAAAAATCTAAGCTTCTGAAGTATACACTGGAAGAAAAAGCTGGGGAATTTTGGCAGTGGTGGAGAGAGAGAGGAACACAAAACTGAGTCTGCAATAATTCTTTTATATAAAAATGTGTTCTGAGGTGCCAGGAGATTCAAGGAGAAGATGAAGCTCTCCTAAGGTTAAAAGATCTGGCAAAACCATACTCTTCTCTGCAAGGAATAAGAGCTCTGTGAAGGTCTACAAATAGGCATTGAGAGAGGGGAGTGGGCTGGGAGGGCAGCAACAAGGAGGAAATAAAGCTGGTGCGAAGTATCTGGAGATCATAAAGGCTCTTGGCTAAGATGGGGCAAACTGGCAAGATGCCTATGGTTTTGAGTTTGATGTAATCACTCTGCTACATAGACCCAAAGGGATTAATTCAGTATAGCTATGGATATTCTTTTCCTTGAACTTATAGCTGTCTGGTTGTAAACAACAGAAAGCCAGACACAAGCTGAGCGAAGGTCACAGGGCTGTATAATAACATGTCCAGATCCAGGTCACTCATGTGCTCAGACTTCTGAGACCTCTGTCCTCGGGCTGGACTTTCTGACTTCTGAGGCTTTTCTCAGCTGTCCCCACTTAGTATAAATAACAGCCTGCTGAAGAGCGGGTGACAGTGTGGCATTTTGCGGGGCCACTTCTTGCTCAGCATTCTTCAGGAAGTCTCTTGTCGCTGGCCCTGAGCCAGGCCTGACAAACAGCCGTGAAAACGACTTGGCATAAAGTGATTTTTAAAAATTATTGTTGAGGTTAGTTCATTATTACATCTCCCGTGCTTGGCAAAATAATTGCTATGCTTTTTCTTAAATCAAAAGAAAACACTGATAGAATGTTTTCCCATGTTTGTATTATGGAACATTTCATGATGTCTTGAGCTTTGTCTTCTTGTATGCATCTCACCCGATCTCTGTCCTTCCTAAAAACGTGTGTCCACCAATTCCTGGGGATGAACCTTGGTTAGAATTGCTGGTCATTTTCCAGGATTTTTGTGAATAATTTTATTACTGGGATTCATTGCTGATGGCGTCTCTGGCCCATCACTGAAGATGGGTTGGAGAAGAAGAGATTGTACATGAAGTGCAGCCAGTGACTTTGAGAAATATGTACATGGAAGCGTTTTGAGGCTTAGACTCATATAAGTCCATGATATTTTTCTGTTGCCCCTTAGGTGTGGATCCCTCAAGTGGGAATGATTTAAGAGCATGAAAAGACAGGCCAGTGTTATTATTCTACAGACACTTCAGAGAATATATTTGTTCCTACCAGTCTAAGAACTTTCCATAATAATAAAACGACATTTATTCAGGATTTTACTGTTCACAAAGGCTTTTACCTATATCACTGTATTTGACTATGATATTATGATGGTCAGCTCTGTGAGGTAGATCAGCCGTTCTTCTTCTTTGTCCCAGAGGAGATACTGGAGGCTCAGAATAGTAATGTGACGTACACACTACCGTGTATTAGTGCCTAGGGCCAGAGATAGGCAGGCTGGAACCCTGAATCCCTTCGCTACCTTTAAAAAAAATTAATAGACTTTTTTTTTTAAGCAGTTTTAGTTTTTTTAAAAAAAAGTGATCAAGAAGTACAGAGGGTTCCCATATGCTGCCTCCCCCACCCCTAGTTTATCTTATTATTAACATCTTGCATTAGTGTGGTGCACTTGTTATAACTGATGAACCAGTCTTGATACATCATTTTTTTAATGTCTCTTACTTCTATTTCCAGAATATAGGCAAACATTTTCTGAATATAGTAATAATACCACCTTAAAAAAGAATGCTGTAATGTATTTAGAATGGGTAAACAACAAGGTTCTAATGTATAGCATAGGGAACTATATTCAATATCCTGTGACAGATGATCATGGAAATGAATATTTAAAAAGATTGATACATTATTTATTAACTAAATTCCATAGATTAGGGTTCACCCTTGTGTTGTACATTCTATGAGTTTTGACAAATGTGTAACAACAGGTATCCACCATTCTGGACCATACAGATTAACGGTTCCACTGCCCTAAAAATTCCCTGTGCTGTTTATTCAGCCCTCCTCCTCGCTCCCTCCCAGCAACCAGTGGATCTTTTTACTATTTCCATGGTTTGTCTTTTCCAGAATGTTACATAGTTGAAATCATATAATATTTTTACTTCCTTTTACAACTCTAATATGTCCCCCTCTTTCTTTATATCAACAATAATTGTTGTTCAGTTGCCAAGTCTTGTCCAAATCTCTGTGACCCTGTGGGCTGTAGCACGCCAGGCTTCCCTGTCCTTCACCATTGCCCAGAGCTTGCTCAAACTCACATCCATCTAGTCAGTGATGCCATCTGACCATCTCATACTCTGTCATCCCCTTTTCCTCCTGCCTTCAGTCTTTCCCTGCATCAGGGTCTTTTCAAATGAGTCAGTTCTTCGCATCAGGTGGCCAGAGTATTGGAGCTTCAGCATCAGTCCTTCCAATGAATATTCAGGATTGATTTCCTTTAGGATTGATTGGTTGGATCTCCTTGCTGTCCAAGGGACTCTCAAGAGTCTTCCCCAACACCACAGTTCAAAAGCATCAATTCTTCGGCACTCAGCCTTCTTTACAGTCTGACTCTCGCATCTATTCATGACTACTAGAAAAATCATAGCTTTGACTGTACAGACCTTTGTCAGCAAAGTAATGTCTCTGCTTTTTAATATGCTATCTAGGTTTGTCATAGCTTTTCTTCCAAGGAGCTAGCGCCTTTTAATTTCATGACTGCAGTCACCATCTGCAGTGATTTTGGAGCCCAAGAAAATAAAGTCTGTCACTGTTTCCATTGTTTTTTGCTGTGAAGTGATGGGACCGGATGCCATGATCTTAGTCTCTTGAGCGTTGAGTTTTAAGCCAGCTTCTTCACTTTCCTCTTTCACCTTCATCAAGAGGCTCTTTAGTTCTGTTTGCTTTCTGCTATAAGGGTGGTGTCATCTGCATATCTGAGGTTATTGACATTTCTCCCGGCAATCTTGATTCCAGCTTATGCTTCATCCAGCATGGCATTTCACATGATGCACTCTACATATAAGTTAAATAAGCAGGGTGACAATATGCAGCCTTGATGTACTCCTTTCCCAATTTGGAACCAGTCTGTTGTTCCATGTCCAGTTCTAACTGTTGCTTCTTGATCTGCATACAGGTTTCTCAGGAGGCAGGTAAGGTAGTCTGGTATTTCCATCTCTTTAAGAATTTTCCACAGTTTGTTGTGATCCACACAATCAAGGCTTTAGCATAGTCAAGAAGAATATGAAGAGTTTACTGTTTCTTTCTATTTGAGTTAAATTGTTTTCATGAAAATGTATACATACTTTGCCCCTACCACCATCTCCTTTGTTGGTTCTTACCACTGGTTGGAATATGGCCAATAGATTTATGTCTGGTCAAGATGTCCTTGCTTAATATGACAAACCTAACTGTTCATGTGAATTTGAGTAAACTCCAGGAGATATTGAAGAACAGGGGAGCCTGGTGTGTATGGGGCTGCAAAGAGCTGGACACGGACTTAGTAACTAAACAATAACAGCAACAAAGCTGTTTGTGTATATCAAGAATTTTGCTCCTCTGGGGAAAGTCAGCAAAATATAGTATATCCTCCTACCTGTGATCTACTCTCTTGTAAACCTGTTTTACGAGAGAATTTTACTGTAGCCATTGAGAAAACTGGGGCATTGAAAGAGAAAGAGGCTTGCCCAAGTGAAGACACTGGGAGAACAGAAAGTGAAAGCCATATCTATTTCCATCTGAGATGCTGATGACTTTAGCTGTGATTGGCCAGTGCCCCAGAAAGAGAGAGCTCAACAGGAGAAACTGTGCCCGTTATTTCAGCCTTTTAGCACAGGAGCTCTGACTGTTGTAGCTTCCTCCACAGAATCTGAGGAAGCCACAAATTTGATTTGATCATCACAGAAATTAGTGACTTACACTGGGACTCATTTTTAATTCCTGGGAGGCTTTGGGGCCCACAGGGAACCCCTGGGTTGTGAGGAGAACCAAGACAGTGAGTTTAGATCTCTTTTCCCTCTCACCCCCAAACCCAGGGAAAGTCAGGTTCCACTGGAGGCAGATCAAGCTTATGTTTTTGTCTGTTTGTTTTGCCTGACGGGACTGAATACAAGCATTGGTTGATGGAAGAGACTACATCGTGAAGTCATCTTATAGTGGAGAGAGGAACTAGGAATGCACCCAGTAACTTATTACGCGTTTGCTTGGCATTCTTAATTATTGTGGGTTCTCTGTTGCTTTGGTGGCCGTTGTTGACAATTTTTACAGTGACAAAATGGTGAAGGTCCCAAAATATTTAAAAAGTCTTCTTGTTTTTTAACAAAGATAGAGTACCTTATTAAAAAGATAACCAAGGATAAAGATAACTAAGGATCAGATAGCCATGGATACATTGATGGCTAATGCACTCTTCTAAGTGCTGGCGTAATAAATATGGGTGTTTTTAACCTTGTCAGTTAGGTGGCAGCATAGTCTAGTAGAAAACAGTTCTAGCTTGTGGGTCAAAATTTCTCCAATTTGCTCCTAAATCCCTTATTGACATCATATTTGGGTGAGCCCGGACAAGTCGCTTGATTTCTTTTGATCTCCCTTGCCAGGTCTGTAAAAGGAGACTAATCATAGCAATACTTGGCCCTGATTTGGGACAAATGAGGTAACACATACTGAGAGTTTCATTCTGGCAATATACAACTTTGAGCTGTTATACAGCTATCCCAATTAAAAGCATGTTACCAAAAAAAAAAAAAAAGCATCTTACCATTAATATTTATTTTATGTGGCATACGTATATTTTGCTCTATATGTATACATATACTATTAATATTCAGTACATGTATGTGTGTTCGATACATATATGTGTGTGTGTATCTATATGTGTGTGTATGTGTAGCTTACACTATATATGTGTCCTGTAGTTTGTAGTTTTTCAAAGTTCTTTTACAGGCATTACCCCATTTGATTCTCCCAACGATCTCTCTGAAGGGGGATGTTTTTGCATTCATTTTATACCTGTGATTGATAGAGGTTATGCTTCCTGAAACTTGATACAATTACCATGATTTTAAAATCAAGGAAAAAGATCTTCAGTGGAGACAGAAGTCACAATTTTAAGTGCTTTTGTAACAAATTGTGAACAAGTGTGGAAAACTTTCAAGAAAATCATTAACCCAAATCAAGAAGATCAGCCTTTTGAGAAAGGTCTTTCCTGATGCAGAGACTGAACAGTGTCTTTCATTGAGCCATTAAATTTGCATGTTGAATGAGATTCCCCATTCCCTGGGAAGGTTCTGTTTGGGATGGTGTTCTTCAATCAACCTGAAAGAACTGCTTAAATCTGCTATTTAAGAAAGGCTCTAAAAGTCTCCTGCTCTCTAAGGTACCACTTTTTCGTGTAGTTGTGAATTTGTTAATCAATCCATCTAGCCATTTATTCATTCAGCCACTCAAAAAGCCTTTACTAAGCTCCTACTGCATGCCCTCAAGGACCAAGCTAAGGTGGGAAGCAGACAGTGTAGATGGAATTTGTCTCAATGCCATGCAGTCTGGGCTGACGGAAAGCACGTTTTTGGACTTGAGATAAGTCCCATATGGTGGACGGAGTTGCTGAAAAGAATTCAAGATCCATTGTTTAGGAATCTGATCTTCAAGATGCACAGTCCTGTTCTTATAGAACTTTGAGGTATATTAGCTGGGTGAAAAAGAATTCTTTCAATGGAAGCAATATACAGTGATAGTGTTTCACATGAGGTTCACAAAGGTCATAGAAAAATCCCTGAGACCTGCAGAGAGAAGTTCTCCACACAGTGGGACGGCAGAGGCAGTGGGAGGTAGAATGGAGCTGGGTGCTCTTGGTTGGGGTTTATTCGTTTCTGTCTTCACATTTCTCAGTGCCCGGGTCACTTCTCTATCTCCCTTGACTTGAGATGTCTCCTGTTTGGAGTGCTGCACAGTGTTTGGAGCATGCAGTCTCTTGAGATACCTACCATGGGCCAGCCGTGCCTCAAACACATCATCGCTGTGATCTCGCAGGCTTGTTAACACAAGAGAAGGATCCAAGATACTGTATTCCTAAAGAAAAGTGCTATCTATTGCCCACCTCCTCACACAATACCCAGATCAATCACTCCCTCATCAGTAAACCCATAGCAGTTTTTACATATATTAAGTTGAACTGTATGAAATTGCCATTGTTCACCATTTTGACCACAAAAATGGCAATTCGTATAGTTCAACCTACCATGTTATGTTATTTAGATGTTTATGTCTGTTTTTGTAGACAATGGGATGGGACCACTTCATGGTTTATCTTTGAATCCACATCACTTAGCCAAGTACCTGACACATAATAGATGCTTAATAAGATGGACTGCAAGGAGGTCAAATCAGTCAATCCTAAAAGAAATCAGTCCTGAATATTCATTGGAGGGACTGATGCTGAAGCTGAAGCTCCAATACTTTGGCCACCTGATGTGGAGAGATGACTCATTAGAAAAGACCGTGATGCTAGGAAAGATTGAAGGCAGGAGGAGAAGGGGACGACAGAGGATGAGATGGTTGGATGGTATCACTGTCTCAATGGACATGAATTTGAGCAATCTCCAGGAGATGGTGAAGGATAGGGAAGCCTGGCATGCTGCAGTCCATGGGATAGCAAAGAGTCAGACATGACTGAGTGACTGAAATGAACTGAACTGAATAAGAAATATATTAAAAGCTGGGAAGAGCTAAAAGTTCTCCTATATGGTTCTGTTGACTAAACAACAAATTAGTTGACTTTAGTATCCGGCTAAGGAAAAGGACATTTAAAAAAAAATCAGAATTACATAGGTTAATCACACTCATCTCCTGATTTACACATCTCTGCACTTCAGGTATCGCCATGATATGTATAGATTCCTGAAGTATTTATGTTTTTAAAATGACAGAATCAAGAATCTTATTGGAAGGCATTCCAATTTAGGGGGAAGACCCTGCAGTCCAGTGGGGGAAAAAGTATCATTTTAACTATGAGCTAGCTCATTTGTTGATGTGAGCTTAAATAGAGGCTTTTCCATCGAATGCCACTTTGCCTTCAGCCCAGGAAATTGTATAGACAAGCTTAAGAGTCCATTTCATCCAGACTTCAGATTCTAGAAGTAGGAGCTTCAGTTGAACCCAGGGCTTGCTGTCGGGTACAGGTTGTGATGGAGACTTTCTAACCAGAGCTGCCAAGGCAGGCTTGATCATGACCTCTTACTCCTGAGGGCTATTTGGAAACCCCTGTCTCAGTTGCTGCTCCCTTGCTTTATTATTAAATGGAGAGAAAAACAGGGAGGATGGTGAAAATGAAATCAAAGTGCATGGTAAACTGGATTTGATACAAAGATAGGCAGGAACACAGACTCCTTCTCCCCCACCACCACCCCAAAGAGTGTGTCTCCATAAAGATGAGAAATACCTAACAAGACCTGAGTGTGTATAAATTCTCCCAAAGTAAGGTGGGTTCTTTGCAGTGTGCAAATTTTGAACAGTCACCATCAACCTAACGGATATATTTCAAATGTAAATAAAAGTTCATCTCCTAACTTCATTTTTTGTTGTCACAGAGGTGTTCTGTTTAGAGAGAAAATAAGCTGTTATAATATTCCAACTGAAATATCAAGAACATGATTTAGTAGGTGAGTTATTTAGGGCTACTTAGCAAATAGCATTTCTGGACGGTGGTAAATGTGTTCCGCTCCTTCACATGTTCAATGAAACGGCCTTTTCTTCTTCTCACCAAGGTAGTTATCCTGTCCTTAGCCCAGAGACTCAGTTTCTAACGGCTGTTGGATTTATTCCAGGGCCACCGAGCACAGGTTCTGAACCATTTTCTTTTTCAATTCCTGTGGCCTCAGAATGCTCAGAAATGTTGACTTTTGCAAAGAGGCCAAGGAGGTCTGCTTCTTGGGCCAAGGCTTCTGCTATGGGCTTGGCACAGGAGAGGCAGCTGGGAGGAAGGAGCGTGTGGGCCTTCCGTGGTGCACGTTTCTCCAGAAACTAATTCAGGACAGTCTTGTGAGCTACATACATCTAGCAGGCATTTCTCTGTCCCTAAGAATTATATCCATTATTGGAAAAATCCACCTATATTAGTATCAATAAATCCATCTATTTATTATATTGATACTAATATTAATATCAACACCCCCTTTACAGGTACACAATCAGGCCCCCAAAGGCCAAGTGATCAGTAGGAATCCTTCTCCCCTTCACATCCATCTCTCAACTTCTTTCTCTCTTATAGTTTTCCTTAAATCCTTTATTTCTCTGCTTTCTCTTCTCACTCTTCATAGTCTGAAGAAGTTAAGACTGTGACGGTCACAGCAATGGTGGGACCAGGGGCATAACCAAGTTTTGTGTGAGATCTGTCTTCCCAAGTGGCTCAGCAGTAAAGAATCCACCTGTCAAGCAGGAGACGTGGGGTCGATCCCTGGGTCGGAAAGATCCCCTGGAGAAGGAAATGGCAACTCACTCAAGTATTCTTGCCTAAAAAAATCCCATGGATAGAAGAGCCTGGGAGGCTACAGTCCAGGGGGCCACAAGAGTTGGACACGACTTGGCGACTAAACAACAATAATGAGCCTTATATGATTTAGGCGACCTTCTTTAAGAACAAGAATGCAGTGTTCACTAACCTAATGGTGGAAAATATTTTGCAGTGTATGCATGTATCCAATCATCATGTTTCTATACCTTCAATTTACATAATAATATATGTTACTTATTTTTTAATTAAACTGGAAAAAAAAAGAGAAAGAATACAGTTGACTTTGGGCAGACATTGCTAGACCCACCACCCCCAAGACCCAGAAGGGACCCTGCAACTGAGGACTCCAAAGCTGAAGCTTCCTTTAGCTTTATGGTGATTCCATTTCTGGTGAAGTTTTCCTATTTTATTTCCCCTACCCCCACCTAACCCCATGCCTTATGTCAGTGGAACAGGTTTGAGGGTTTGAATCAAAGAGCCTTCCTTTATAGGGTAGTATCATTTCAGATGATTAAGGTATGTGGAATAAATGTAAGCGAGCCCAAATTACTCTTTTTATCTAAAGTGTTAGTTTATTCCAAGGCATACTTAAAGTATTAAAAATGGAATTAACGTTAAATAGATTTATTTCTTTCTATCTTATATTGGAGTATAGTTGATTAACATGTTGTGTTGGTTTCAGGCGTACAGCAGAGTGGTTCAGTTATACACTTACATGTATCTATTCTGTTCTTTTTCAAGTTCTCTTCCCAGAGCCCGAATTCCTCTGACTGGTTATCACATGTGTGGTTTTAGCTCCTTTTCCTTTCTGCTTTGTTTTCCTCCCTGTGTTCTGGGCTCTCCCTCCTCCCAACGTTTAGCTGCGAGATAGCTCTAAAAGTCTACACTGGCTGGAAGACACAGCAGGAACGCATGACCTGGATCTAAGAGGGCTCTGGGACCCTGGTGGAGTTGAAAGCAACTGCTTCATGGCATTGATCCTGGAGGAGTCTAGTCTCTTATATCTTTTCTTCTAAGATGACGGCAAAACATCAACATGTTTTAGCCATCTTTTCAATTACGTGTACATTCCAGTGCCTTAAGATACTAGACCCATGAGAGAAAAAATGAGTGCTTTATACTTTTATGAAGATAATATTTTTGGTGGCAAATGGGGTTTATCAGACCTCAAGAACTCGTGACTTCCAGAAAATGATAGTGGGCTAACCTGGGTTTGGAGGAATGTCCTTATCCTAGACACAACAAGAAACCGTTAGCCAGGGTGCAGGGGAGAGTGGCAGAGAGTAGGACTGTCTGTCCTGTCACAGCTGTCAGGGGAGTGACAGGTGAGGAAGGACAGGGAACCCCGAGTGAGCGGCTCTGCTGACAGCGCTCTCATTACCTCGGAGGACGTGCGGGGGAACCACCTGGACGTGGGGCTGGAGACGCGGGTTTACTCACCCCTGTGCCACTTGGAGCATATCAAAATGGAGGAGCCATTTATTCCTTTTTTGGGTCTTAGTCCTAACGTTTACAGAAACAAGGGCTTCCGCCTGGACTAAGGGTCCCTGGCAACCCTCTGTTTTGTTATCCTTCAATTTATTTATTCTTATTCATAAATATCCCTATTAAGTAGGCCAAGATAGTGAGTTAGTAGCTGTAATTTTACTCTGTTAGACTTTGTCTTCTGGGTATCTTAGATTCATTTTTTTTTTTTTTTCTTAGATTCATTTTTATCTGTTAATTACCTGGATGTGGTAAGCATACACCGACACTGCATGCCTTTGTATAAGCTGTAAGCATCTGGCCTTAATCCACTCTGTGTCTGTGATAGAGTTCCTACAGTTCTGAGAGGGGCCAGCTGCCCTGTGACCACCACCTGACACTAAGCCCCTGCTAGGCAAGATCAGGATGTGGGGATACACTTAGTTGGTTTATAAAGGCTCAGCTTCCACGAGACTGGAAGGACACGACATGTGTGATTCCGTGATCAATCTCCCCCTGATGCCCACTCTGGCAGGGCCTTTCTCATCATAGGTATGATGGGCGCCAGATATCAGACCACTCGAGCTGTCTCCCGTGGGGAGATTGTGAAGACAGGTGGGCGAGCAGCGGCTGGGAATTAGCCAGGATATTTCATTCATTCTGCAGGGAGAACTGCCTCTGTCACAGTCCTTTCTGTCCACGCATCTTCTGTGATGCATTGTTTGTTATTATTAATATAATCTATTAGAGGGCAATTTTCTCTAATTTTCTGTCATTTTGCCGTTCTATGCAAAAGGCATTAAATTGTGAATTAAAATGTGGGCATCTGGTTATCACTGGAAAAAACCCAGCTGAATTTACAGGCTCTTAAAGCGGCAGTATGTTTGAAAAGTTTTAACCATTTCTGTGATTTTCCTTTTTGTGAAGGTAGGGGCAGGAGAGGAGGTGGCCACTGGTCCCTAGAGAATATTTCAGCTGTATGTGACTCAGCAAAGACTGAATTGTTTTCACTGACTTAGTCTCACCGTTGGGCTTCCTTCTCACTCCAGAATTTCCAGGCCTCAGAGAAGCATCTGATTTTCAGGGCTGTCAGCCCCGCCACCTGTCATTAACACATCAGAGAGAGAAGCAGTCATCGCCAGTGCAACGATTTACAAGGGCAGAGACAATATATACAAGTACCCGGTTATTCTTGTCCATGGTTGTAAAGCTCCACTCGCTCACCGGTACTGGTTCTCTTGGGATTTGAACCACAAACAGATGAGATACCCAGAATGCTGGGAGCAGCACCTGGGAGAGTCAGGAAATCCAGAATGCCAGCCTAGGGTGTTCACCATCCCCTCCCTGCCATGTTGCCAGGGGCCAGATGGTTAGAGGCCATGATGATGCCCCTCATATGTGGTCATTCACCATTCACTTCAGTTCTCCATTAACCCCCTTCTGCCCCCAGCTCTCTCCCCCATGTATGACTCTTTGTGACCCCATGGACTCCACCAGGCTCCTCTGTCTATGAGATTTCACAGGCAAGAATACTGGAGTGGGTTGCCATTTTCTCCTCTAGGGGATCTTCCCAACCCAGGGATCGAACCCACATTTTACCACTGAGCCACCTGGGAAGCCCTATGTATGACCTAGGGGTTCATCAAATGCTATCACAGTAGATACTAACTAGATAGTTGTCTGATAAGCAGTGGAGTGCTGTGTGTACAAAATAATATAAATAAAATAAAATAAAAAAGGGATTTTAATGTTATTAGCCTGCCTTATCTAGTCCACCCTGGCTGCCAGGCTTTGTGTGGTGAGCTGTCCACTCTTAGCACACAGAGCCCCCCTGGGCTGACCTGAGGAGGGGAGTCAGGAGTGGGGGTGCTGTGCTGTCTGAGCAGAGGGGTGCTGTGCTGGGACCCCTGAGGCAGGGCAGGTGACGAGCAGCAGCATAGCTCCTGGGAGCTGAGTCCCAGACAGCCGGCTCTGGACAGGCAAGGTGGCAGGATGCCGGTGGCCGGCTGCCACATGTGAAGATGAGCAGGGGTGACATGGCTTTGGGGGAGGGGGAGCAAGGGTGTCAGATGAGGTTTGACCTATTCACTCATTCTCTTAGTGATTCAAGTTACGTGATTAAGAAAACACGTTCATGAGTGAGGTGGGGGAAACCCCAGCAAAGACCGAACACTGGGAAAGGAACAGGAGGGATTAGAGATTCTGGAGAAGCAGGCTGAAAAAATGCAGCCTGAGGTGACATGAAGCCGCAGTCTGGAAATATGGCCATCCAGGCAGGAGATGCCTCGGAGGAGGAATACAGAAGCGCATCCAGGCTGGTGGGAATTCGCGATACGGTGTGGTGGTGGAAAGGGCCTGGGCACTTCGGGGGACAGAAACACAGCTTCTCAATCTGCTGTGAGAGACAGACAGCCTGGAGTCCCATCCTTGCCGGAGAAGTCCAGGCCCTGGAGGGGTGTGGAGAAATGCCAAAGGTTTCTGAGAAGCACTGAGCCAGGTTGTGGGGGCTCTAAAAGATAAATTTTAGATTTTTTTTTAAAAATGTGAACCATTTTAAAGTCTTTATTGAATTTGTTACAATATGGCTTCTGTTGTTCATGTTCTGATTTTTTTGACCATGAGGCATGTGGGGTCTTCGCTCTCCAAGCGGGGGTTGAACCCTCACCCCTTGCACTGGAAAGTGAAGTCTTAACTACTCTGCCAGGGAAGTCCCAGATTAATTTTAGAAGAGTTGTATAGGTCAACTTTGAGGAGCGACAGGCCCAAGTTGGGAAAAATTATAGCCCTTAACATTCTGTATATTTAAAATAAAAGAATAAGTAACTCAAGGAGCAAAAGGAAAGCCTTCTGTCATCCAAGACTTCAGGTGAAATTACAGATCTAGAAATCAATGAAGGAAATTTGAAATAACCAAATTTGTGGGAAACATTGCATCCACCCCCAAATACGGTACTGTGTGGGCACACACCTGTATTAGTCTGCTTGGGAGACAGAGTTTCTGGGGAGCCCAAGCCTGGACTTGGGTACTGTCCCTTGATTGGTGGCTGTAGAGGAAAGGCTTGATTTTTCCACTGAGGTCTGGTTGACTGTGAGATTTTAGGTTGATTACTGGATATTGATGATAAATGGATAGATGTCTACAAAGTAATATTCATCATATATGATTATGTAATGTAGGGTAATACAGCCATGCACAAAATGTGATATTGTGTACTTCTTCCATAGGGAGGAAATGAAGGGATTTTTTTAAACTCAGATTTTGTGTTTAGACTAAATGAACATTAGAAAATAAAGTATATGATTATGAACTGGACTGAGCTGCTGGGGAATCTTCTGAGGATACTTGTTTATGGGTGGTTGGAAGAGTGTGTGTGTAAATGTTTCTCTGAACTGTTGTGAATTCATTCAGGCAGATGACTGAAAATGACATGAGCCCTGCAGGTCTTGCAAGGACCAGGTGAGAGGTAGGTTTAACATTTCAGGACAGAACAGGGGTTCCCACTATTAATGAGCATTCACTCTCTAGGTCTGGATTTATGTTTTGAAATATGTTCTCTCTTTAGCTTCTGAATGTCAGAAGTACGCACTTCTTTTTAAATTTTATTTTTCCCCGGAAGATTCTTTACTGAAGGAGCTTTTGTTTGGTTACCCTTCATTCCCCGGGTAGTTTCAGCCCCTCCGCCGTTCTCGGTCCCACCCTGCACAGCCGCGCTTCCCCCATGGCTGAGCCCCCACTAGTGTCCCTGGCAGCTGGAGCTTCCTTTAGGTTTCACAGAGGTGACGGGGCCCTCACATCGGTCTGTGATGGTTGTCGGTGCTTTGCACAAGACAGTGAGGAGTCCTGGCTGCTTTGCCAGCTTCCAGCACTGCAGTTGGCTTCCGCTTATGGCTCAGCAGTTTGCTGTTCTTTGGGCGGGGTGGCTGTGGCTTAGATGCCACCACACTGCCTCTCCTCTGCATCAAGGTCGAGGGAGGGGGCGGGTGCCTGGCTGTGTTGGTTAATGGCAGGGGTAAGAGGCAAGCTCAGAAGTGGGAGTGAAGGGCTCAGGAACGTCTGGAGAGGCCATGTGCTTTCAGAGCGGGTCTCTCCAGATCAAATCCACAGAATGAGGGCATGTTGTAGGCTAGGGGTGCCAACAGGAAGCTGTCACAGTGGTCCAGAAGGATATATTGGGCAGCAATGGTCAGAAGACTGGTGAAAAATAAGAAAGAGTCAACATTCAAAAGAAAAGCAGGACAAAGACACTCTGGATGATTTAATGTAAGATTGGAATTCCTACAGATGTTTGTACATCCATGTTCAGAGCAGCATTTTTCACAAGAGCCCAAAGGCAGAAACAACCCAAATGTTCACTGATAGATGAATAGATAACCAAAATGTGGTCTGCCATACAATGGAATATTATTCAACTGTAAGGGGGAAGGAAAATCTGACAGATGTTACAACATGGATGAACCTTGAGGACATTATGCTTTGTGAAGTAAGTCAGACACAAAAGAACAAATATTGATGATTCCACTTACATGAGGTTCCTAGAGCAGTCCAGTCCATAGAGGTAGCAAGTAGAATGGTGGTTGTCAGGGGCTGGGAGGAGGTGGGGAAGATGAGGCACTTACTGTTTGATGGGTACAGAGTTTTATTTTGGGATGACGAGAATGTTCTGGAGATGGACGGTGGTGATAGCTACACAGCAATGTGAATATGCCTAATGCCACTCAACTGTACACTTAAAGATGGCTGAAACAGTAAAAGCTGTGTTGTGTCTATTTTACTACATTTTAATAAACTCTGAAACTCTCTATTTTATATTTTTATGTACTTAACTTTTAACCTCTCCAGATCTTTAACTTAAACATCTCCCCTATGAGTGTGTGTGGAGGTGGTATGGGGAATTTATTTGGGACTCGGAAGGAAACAGGAAAGGACAGTTTGGTGGTCTGTTGTTCCCTGTGCACTGAGGTGCAGGAAATGACGTGTGGGAGTCGGCGATGGCCTCTCTTGTTTTTATTTTTCAGAGGAAGTGGTAGCAGCTCCCTGTTAATTCACCTTGAATTCTGCCAGGCAGCTTTAAAATCTACATTGCTATATATCAAGCAGTCCCATAGATGCCTACTAACTTAATTTGTGTTTTGCTCAGTCTTTATCCCCAGGAATGTTATTAAAATGTTCTTTCCTGGTCTTAAGTAACACTGTTCAGTCCTTGTAGCCTCACTGATTAATGGCAGGGTAATTGCCCTTCATTTCTTTGCCTTCAAAACAGTGCCACCTGGGTCTTTACTGCCCTCAAAGCAGATGTCTTCTGCAGAGAGTGAAATTCCTACCAGTTCAGCCCCTCCTCCTCCAGCACGTAGGTGAGAAGCCCCTGGGGTGCACAGGAAGGACCCAAAGCAAGCAGTCCTGCTGGAGCCTTCCGAAGAGTGACCCCCCAGCCCTTACCCAGATGAATTATCACTGCCTGGGTTGGGCCCAGTGCTACCTGAAGGATCAGCAGAGAAGGATCATCTTCTAGAGAGGAATATGGATGCTGGCCAGGCAAAGAAGCAGAAACAACCCCCGAGAATGGGGAATGAGTGTGCAATACGGTGTGTGGTGTGTGGCTGTTTGTCTATTTTCTACTCATGGTGAGATTTTTACACAGTCACCGTGTCTGCCTCCACCAAGCACCTTCCACAGTCCCCATCCTGGCATCCTTCTGCTGCCCTCTGAACTGGGTGTTCCTTTCCTTCCATTTTTGTAGATGCAGAAACCAAAGTGCAAAGAGGGAAGTCACTGGGCCAAGGCCACACGTGTATTTGGTGTCAGAACTGGGATCTGAACCCAGATCTATTTGATTCCAAAGCTTATAACCCTAAACAGAATAAACACTGGGTCTAGTCTCAAGTCCCCAGCATATCCCAGTAGGCCTGTGGTTTCTGTTAACCTTGAGAAAGTAGGAGACAGATGGAAGTACTGTTGGACCAAGGAGTGCCTGCCCTCTCCTGCCCTTCTCACTTATGGCTACTTCTGACCATCAGCCCGATCTCTGGCCTCTGGGGCCCAGCAGGTCCTTCTGTCCTCAACATGAAGGCATAGTTCATCCAGCCCAGCTCACAGATGGGCCGTGCTACCCAGCACACTATTATTTTACCTCCTAAGTACTCTGTCAATCGAATTCTAGATCTGGAGTGTCCTTTCCTTTTAGGGCCTTGCTGTGGCCTCCCCAGACCTGGCATCCCAGGCTCTGGCATCTGGTTTACCAGTGAGTGGTTGTCACTGAATGAGTTAGTTACTCCTCTGGTTACCCATGAGAGAGAGTCTTGGGAAGTGAGCCAGAGCTGGAATTCCCAAAGGAAAAAAAAAATCCTCCACAGTGATTTCTGCTCCATTCTGTGTAGCTCTTGCCTTTATGCTGCAAAGTGAAAATATTAGTCACGCAATTGTGTCTGACTCTTTTTGACCTCGTGGACTGTAGCCCGCCAGGCTCCTCTGTCTATGGTACTCTCTAGGCAAAAATACTGGAGTGGGTTGCCATTTTCTTCTCCAGGGGATCTTCCAGACCCAGGGATCAAATCTGGGACTCCTGCATTGTAGGCAGATTCTTTACTGTCTGAACCACCAAGGAAGCCCTTAGGCCCCAAGGGTCCTCTCTAAAGATTTTTTAAATTAATAAACTAATTAATTTTATTTTAATTTATTTGGCTGCCTCAGACTTAGTTGCAATATGCAGAATCTTCATTGGGACAGGTGAGATCTTTTGTTGCAGCACCTGGGCTCTCTAGTTGTGGCATGAGGACTCCGTAGTTGCAAGGCACAGGCTTAGCTGCCTCGTGACAAGTGGGATCTTCCCGGACCAGGCGTCCTCTGCATTGCAAGGCAGGTTCTTAACCACCAGGGAAGTCCCAAGGGTGCTCTCTAAAAGAAACTCCATCCTCTGTTCCCAGGAAAAAGACAAGGAGGGAGGCTGTTGGGCCATACAAAGAAGAAGGACTGTACAGGGGCCTATGGATTGATGTGGAGGACTTAGGGGCAGTTTGAAAGACTGAGGGTCACAGCCATTCGTGTGTGTGCTTCGTCCTGGCTGCTGGATGGTTGATCTGGCCCTCGGTGATCTGTTCCAGGGAGGGATGCAGTTTTCCCTTTCTCCATGTGGAAATCCTCCATGGCAGAAAATCTTCTGTCTCTCTAAAGCAGATTTGCTTCTCTGTAGGCATGGGCTGTGATGGATCTGTGGCACCAGGGCTGGGGACAGCTCCTGAAGGGCCCTCGGGGTTTAGCCATTTCCTGGTTTTTCCTGTTCACCTACTGGATCAACAGCATGCTTCTTGGCCTTGCTCACCTGAATGTTGCTGGTTCTCTGTGAGTCCTTATCCTTTCCCTTCCCCGAGTGCTCAAGGACCACAAAGCCAGCTTCCTTAAACTGGAAAGACTGGCCCTTTGCTAAGCAGTCAGTTTTACATGAAGCTGAGACCCGAGCTAGGATTTTTGGTTCACCTCCCAGATCACAGGGATGTATTGCCTCATTACCAGTCAAATAAGCAGTTTTAAATGATCCAAGAACAGACTGACCACTTGCAATCCCAGGTAGTCTGTTAGGTCTTTTTGTGACCTACCTTTGCTTCCAAGGGGGTCTACCATGGGAGGAAGGAGCCAGGAAATGAGATGAAGAGAGAAAATTGGAGTGAGTGGACATTCTGGTTTATCAAACAGAAGTAACTTTAACTGTGTGTGTGGAGGGGAGGGAGGCATTTAGACGTTTTGTAACTAAAGATTGTTAGTCATTTAACCTGGTGACCTACAAGTACTTAGGAAGTATGTGTGTGTATGTTAAGAGCCATGTGTTTTTAGTAGATTCAGATCTACTTTAGGACAAAGATGATTTATCTATTTCCCACTGCTGTAATGTAAGCTCCCTGATGGCTGTTTTTTGTTTGTTTGTGTGCGTGTTTATTTTGGTTTTCTAATCTTTTGTTTACTAATGTAGTCCATGTACTTAGAACAGTGACTAGCACAGAGGGATGCAATAAATATTTGTGGAACGAATAAATAAATTACTATGAATGTGTGTGTAGATAGGTGTACATACACGTACAGGCAAGAGTAACATCTTAGCCTTAAGTCATTTATCTAACAACCTTGATTATGTAAAATAAGTGCAGAATTAGAACATAGTCCAAAGGTCTATAGAGTAGCCGTTCCTGGGGTTGGTAAACCTTGTGCCCTTGTTTCTTTTTATTCTGTTTTTATATATATATATAAATTTTTTTCTTAATTGGAGGACAGTTCCTCTACAAATTTGAGTTGGTTTCTGCCGTACAGCAATGTGAATCAGTCATAAATACACATATAAATATGTGTGTGTAGGTGTGTATGAGCCTCCCTTCTGCCCACCCCCACCCCCCAACTAGGTCATCCCAGAGCACAAGTCTGGGCTCTCTGCGTTTTCTAGCAGCTTCCCACTAGCTATCTGTTTTACACATGGTGGTGTATATGTGTCAGTGCTACCCTGTCACTTTGTCTCACCCTCTGCTCATGTTTCTTTACGCATAAGAGAGACATATGGTCCTTCAAAGCCAGGCCTACTTTAGATACTGTTTTTGGCCTGGAGCAGATCAGCAATGGCAAATTGAAGATAGAGACAATTACAGAGACAAAACCAACAAAGTGATGGCTAACAGCTTGACAGGAGGAGAGGAGACAAAAAACAGACCCCAGTGATCTATGTAGCACCTCCTGGAACCAGTTGGTTTAGGAGCACACAGCTTTTACACTTTACAATCCATTGGGCATTATGTGATGTAGTATGGTATGACATTAATTAATGTTTATAAGTAGACACTGAATCAATGAATGCTTAAATGATGTCTCATAACTATAAGAAGACAAGGTTGTCTCTAATTCTTTAGAAAGAGTCCTTTGGAATAGTTTAAGTAACTGTTTCTTAACAAGTTTGTGCTTCCATTTGCTGTACCAGGAGGCAGAAAATTATGGCCTGCAAGCCACGTTCAGTTTGCTGCTTGCTTTTATAAATAAAGTTTTATTGGAAATGGCCATGCTCATTCATTTACATATTATTTATGGCAACTTTTGCACCGTAGTAGCAGATTGAGTCATTGCAACAGAGACCATATGGCCTGCAAACCCAAAAATGTTTATTGTCTGATGCTTTATAGGAGAAGTTGGCTGATTCCTGATTTACATGTTGGGTTCTTCCAGGATGTTAGTTTCTGCTCTTGTGTACATCTGATACATTTGCATGCATTACTGAGTGATCTGTATACATAAATGTGTATAAATACTCATTTCGGTGTGATAGTAAACACAACTAAATACTAAGCACCACATTTCCTTTACTGCTAAAACATAGCTCCATAGCTCTATAAGACTTTGGATCCAATTCATCATTACTCTTCCTGCTTCACTCAACTGATGGTGTGTTGTGACCTCTGAGACATTTTGGAGAACTATAGCATCCTCAGAAACCTCACTGCACATTCGTGGTCCTCTCAGTGGTTCCTGGGGTGTAGGCATTTTGATTGCACTCAGCTTATATAAGACAGATGTCCTTGGCAGTGTGAAGGATTCAATGATTATGTATCCCAGATTACAGAGGGTCTTATGGGATTTTTAAATGGTACTGGAATCCAAGTGCAATAGCATGAAATATCATATACTTTCTAGATTATAGAATCGTTTTTTAGGTAGAATTTACTTTCAGATTATTCTTGGGGCCTTTGCTGCTGATTTCATGGAGAAAGCTTCTCCCTTGAAGGCAGTCACACTGCTTTATTATTCTGTACCAATGTGGCTTTACCGCACTGATGCTAGCTTTGACTAGTTCTGACTTCAGTGACTTCTTGCTCAGCCTTTTGCTAATATACTTCACTTTGTTTTATTAATTTTTGAGTACCAGGGGCCAATATTCATTAGGGAAGGTAAGCTTCTAAGATTGTAGATTCCCTATGGGTAAAATGTGCATATATGTCATTCAAATGAGCATGGTTTGGGGTGGCAGAGGGAATGCCTTTTTTATTGAAATGTAATTTGAACTGTGGTGTTGGAGAAGACTCTTGAGAGTCCCTTGGACTGCAAGGAGATCCAACCGGTCCATCCTAGAGGAGATCAGTCCTAGGTGTTCATTGGAAGGACTGTTGCTGAAGCTGAAACTCCAGTGCTTTGGCCACCTCATGCGAAGAGTTGACTTATTGGAGAAGACCCTGATGCTGGGAGGGATTGGGGGCAGGAGGAGAAGGGGATGACAGAGGATGAGATGGCTGGATGGCATCACTGACTCGATGGGCATGAGTTTGAGTAGACTCCGGGAGTTGGTGATGGCGTGCTGCGATTCATGGGGTCACAAAGAGTCGGACACGACTGAGCGACTGAACTGAACTGAATAGAAGTGACCTTTTTAAAATGTACATTTCAGTAGCTTTTAGTATATTTACAAAATTACACAGTCATCTCTTTTTTTATATATCAATAGAAGAAATCTGGTTTATTTTTGAGGAACTCTATGTAACCATACAAGTTGCACTGAAATCCACATATTTATGCTCTGTTGAGATTTACCAAATGGCCTGTGTGCCATGGGGTTTGCTGAGTGTGGATTCTGACAGTCCGACAGTGTGAATTATTTTATACATCAGATTGTTCATCCCGGTTGAGCAGTGTCAGAGAGAGCACCAGGACCTCGTGTCCCATCCCTTTGTCCTATCCTCAGACCTCAGTGGTTTGATCAAGCTTCCTAGCTCTGAAATTCTTTTCCTGTCCATAAAAGTGAACCCGGGAGAGCCTACCAAAAATGACAACTGCTCTGGCTGGGCTAGAGTTCTTGGTAGAGTCTGTATTGGGATGTCAATGGACTTGCTCTTCTTTTGTCTAACCCCACCCCAAACTCTGTCCAGAATGGCCCTGTGCAAGGAGACTGGTCACTTGTTTATTCATTCCCTCTTAAGTATGTGTGTCTGCAGTGATCCTACACCGCATGCTAGACCCTGAGAACAAAAAGGGAAGATAGACAGGATCCTACGGCTCGTGAAATTTATATTTTAATGAACAGCAGAGACATCAAATGAGACTAATTACCCAATTAATTCTGCAGTCACAGTTGTGATAAGTGCACCAAGAGAAATGTACAGCATCTTGTGATAGAAGGGTGCAACATGGGGCCAGACTTAGTCTGCAGGCAGGGAAGTGTCTTTGAGGGTGTGATATTTTTTAGCCAAGATCTGAAGGATAAATATGGCAGGGGAAGGAGGAGAGGCAGAAGGTAGGATCTACATCACAGACAGCCTTGCAGGCAAAGGGAGGGTTTTGGATTAAGCTGTGGAAATTCCTGAAGCTCAAAACAAAACCCACCCTAATTGCTGTGTGTTAAGGAGGAAGTTAGTGTGGAGTGGGGGGATTTATTGCAGTCACCCAAGTAGATGATAGTGGCCTTCATGACTAGGACCGGGACAACTATGAATATGGAATGTGAATTTGAGAGATATCGAGGAGATGGAGTTGACAGGACCTGCTGCATCTCTGTTTTTTTCATTCCTACAGTTAGAATCCATCCTCCTTTTCCAATTCAGGCTCCTGAGATGTCCTCATTGTTCTTTGGGCTGAGAATCCACTGCATACACTAAGAGTCGTTCAGAGTCCCAGAGTCAACTGGTAATCCTCTTATAGGGGAGTTTTGGTGTTTGTCGTTCAGCTTCCAATTCGTGTCTGACAATTTGCGACCCCATGGACTGCAGCATGCCAGGCTCCCCTGTCCTTCACTGTCTCCTGGAGCTTGCTCAAACTTAGTCCATTGGGTCAGTGATGCCATCCAACCATCTCATCCTCTATTACACCTCCCTCCTCCTGCCCTCAATCTTTCCCAGCATCAGGGTCTTTTGCAGTGAGTCAACTCTTCACGTCAGGTGGCCAAAGTATTGGAGCTTCAGCTTCAGCATCAGTCCTTCCAATGACTATTCAGGGTTGATTTCCTTTAGGATTGACTGGTTTGATCTCCTTGCAGTCCAAGGGTCTCTCAAGAGTCTTCTCCAGCACCAGAGTTTGAAGGCTTTGGCACTCAGCCTTCTTTCTGGTCCAATTCTCACATCTGTACATGACTACTGGAAAAACCATAGGGGAGCTTTAGAACTGTGTCTATAATGTCAGGATCCCAGAAATACAAAGGATAGGTTTTCCAGATTGTCCCTGGGGGATTTCACTGGAAAAAGCTGAAGGCTCCAGAGAAGGCAGACCATTCAGGGACCTAGAGAAAATTGTGGAGACTCATACTAGTTGACAAGCTTCTTCCCCACAGCAAATTACATTCTCCACAATGAAAAGTTCCTTCCTCTTTTTAAAAGCATCCATATTACCTCAGTCTCACTTGCTTGCTGGTTGTCTGGCCACTGGCTGGGGGAGACAGGACAGCTGTGTGGGGCCTAGGCTCCCAGGCACCCGTCCTCTCTCTCCGGGGTTCACATGATACTTTACTACCCAGATATAGATTTTTTTTTTTCACTTTCTCTCTGGATTTTCAAATTCTCAGACTATAGAATGAGTTGGGAAGTAATCCTTTGCTTCCTCCTAAATGTGGAATAAGAACATGTGCTCTAGAGACCACCTCAGGTACTAGAAAACATCCTCAAATCTCATTGCACCTCAAGGAAATGCATTTGATTGCCCCTGAGCCTTTGGTAGATGGCATATTGATTGTGTGCACCTTAAGGGTCTGGATCCTTGAAATTTTTCACACACTTGACCCAGTAAACTGTTTCTTGCCTTTGGTGGGTTTTTATTTCACCAACCAGAAAACTACTGCAAGATATAGAAATTAAAGAGTTGAAGGCCTTTGAGTCATTCAGATTAGTCATGTATGGATGTGAGAGTTGGACTATTAAGAAAGCTGAGCTCTGAAGAATTGGTGAAGAATTTTGAACTGTGGTGTTGGAGAAGACTCTTGAGAGTCCCTTGGACTGCAAGGAGATCCAACCAGTCCATTCTAAAGAAGATCAGTCCTGGGTGTTCATTGGAAGGACTGATGTTGAAGCTGAAACTCCAATACTTTGGCCGCCTCATGCAAACAGCTGACTCATTGGAAAAGACCCTGATGCTGGGAAAGATTGAGGGCAGGAGGAGAAGGGGATGACAGAGGATGAGATGGTTGGATGGCATCACTGACTCAATGGACATGAGTTTGGGTAGGCTCCGGGAATTGGTGATGGGAGGCCTGGCATGCTGCAGTTCATGGAGTCACACAGAGTTGGACACAACTGAGTGATTGAACTGAACTGAACTGAGTCATTCAGATAGTGTTCTGTGTCTAGGAGCCTAGGATAGAAAAGTGCAGAGACAATTGTCTTCAGCGTTTTTATATAAAATTGCTTTTTCAAAAAACAAGTTGTTTAATTGAGGATATTGATGATGTGGATTCAAGCAGGGGTGGGGGGGGGCACCTGTGCTATATGGACAGGGAAAATGGGTCTCCCACCCCAAGGCTGCTCCTCGGTATAGGGTCTTCAGTCATTTTGCTTCTGTATTTCTGCAGAAGTTGATACTTTTTTTTATCTTTTTTCCCCTGTTTTTCCCAAGTGGTTGGAGGACCACTGCACAATTTCTTAGTAATCTGGGCCAGTTTACTAGGATTAGAACCCAGTGCTTCAGTGTCCAGGGAGGCAGCAATCCAGCTGAATAAGATCTTTGCATGAGGAATTGGGGAGAGAAACAGGGGACAGACAGAGAGAAAGCACCAACTTAAATAGGATTTGGAGAACAAGAGTCAGATATTATTCATGTTTATTTTGGAAAGAAACAACCATAAATGTATTGATATATTCTAGCTATCTGCTTTCACTATTACTTTGCTTCTGCCTGAATTAGGAAGATAAATTCCTTTGGTATCTTTAGTGTATTAGTTGCTTGGGTGTGAATTGTTGAAAGAAATAGTACATTTCATACAGGAATCATTTGAGATTTAAGATTAGGGCTGGCCAGTGACTTTATTGTATAAAAACTGTTAAAAATATTTAGAAAGTCCCATAAAATCTGTTTTTTTTTCTACCATGATATATATCTTTTTGAGAATCTCCATTTGCCTACCAGAATAAGGAATACCCTCTACACCTTAAGGCCATTGTCCAAATCAGCATGATGAAAGCACCTGTGAATATGAATACATAGTTTGCAAAAAGTTACTGCTAAATTTTTAAAACTTTAGGTTTTTTTTGCTTGTTTTTTTGTTTTGCTTTTAGCAGTAGATTAGAGATAGGAAAGAAGTCATCTTGGAATGGGAAGTAAGCCCAAATTCTTTGCTCCTAATTGATAAGACCTCATTCATGGCTGCTTGAGGTTCAGTTTATTGTTCTTGTCAATGCTTAATGGCTTTGACAGGCCACAGTCTCAAGGGAAATAGGTGTATTTGGTCATGAGATGTTGACTTATAAATCATGAACTATGATGTTCCACCTGTAGAGGAGAGGAATTGGCCAAGGTGTGGTTTTGATTTACAAGGTGAAAGCAGGAAGACCTATGCTGTGCTGTCACAGCTGGTGAAGGTAAGTGTTGAAAAGAAATCCAGGATGCTTCCTGCACATCCTGAGAAGGCCGGGGGCTTCCTGGGTGGAATCGCCAGGCCGTCTTGGGGTGCAGGTGGGTCTCTGGCCCTACGCTGCTCTAACCAGAACTGCTGTGATCTCCTTCCCTCCCTGCTTCCCTCTCTCTCTCCCTCCTTTCCTTCTTCTCTTCCTCTCCCCATCTCTCTCTTTATCCCACTCTCATTACAAAACTGCAGCCTTGGTAAAATCCTGTTGTCCACCCACTTGGCCCATGTGTTTGCCCAGAGGAACCTGGGTAAAGTAAAATACAAAGCCATGATGACTGTGTTCAGTTTCTTTTTATAAAACTTTTTTAAATTGGAGGATAATTGCTTTACAATGTTATGTTGGTTTCTACCATACAGCAACATGAGTCAGCTGATTCATATGTATATACATACATATGTATACATGTGTATCCTCCCTCTTGAGCCTCCCTCCCCACTCCCATCCCACCCTGGTAGGTCATCACAGAGTGTCAGGCTGGGCTCCCTGTGTATATAGCAGCTTCCCATTAGCTATTTATTTTACATATGATAGTGTATATACGTCAGTGCTGCTTTCTCAGTTTGCCCTCCCCTCTCCTTTCCCTGCTGTGCCGACAAGTCTGTTCTCTACCTCTGCGTCTTTATTGCTTCCCTGCAGGTAGGTTCATCAGCGCTATTTTTCTAGATTCCATATATATATGCATTCATATGCAATAATAGATGATATTTTTTCTCTTTCTGACTTACTTCACTCTGTGTAACAGGCTCTAGGTTCATCCACCTTACTCGATCTGACTCAAATGCATTCCTTTTTATGGCTGAGTGATATTCCATTGTATATATGTACCACATCTTCTTAAAGCGTTCATCTGTCGATGGGTATCTAGATTGCTTCCATGTCCTGGCTATTGTAAATAATGCTGCAATGAATATCAGGGTACATGTGTCTTTTTGAATTGTGATTTTCTCAGGGTGTAAGCCCAGTAGTGGGATTTCTGGGTCATATGGTGGTTTTATTCCTAGTTTCTTAAGGAACCTCCATACTGTTTTCCACAGTGGTTTTCTCAGTTTATATTCCCACTAACAGTGCATGAAGATTCCCTTTTCTCCACACCCTCTCCAGCATTTACTGTTTGTAGATTTTTTTGATGATGGCCATTCTGACCACTGTGAGGTGATATCTCATTGTAGTTTTGATTTGCATTTCTCTAATTATGAGCGATGTTGAGCACCTTTTCATGTGTTTATTGGCTTGTGGTATATGTTCTTTGGAGATACGTCTGTTTAGGTCTCCTGCCCATTTTTTGATTGGGCTGTTTGTTTTTCTGACATTGAGCTGTATGAGCTGCTTATATATTTTGGAGATTAATTCCTTTGCCAGTTGCTTTGTGTTCATTTACTGACCATTTACCTTGAGCAGGCTCTCGGTCCCAGCTGGCAACTGTATTATTCACTATCCTCTCTCCTGGTCAACTATTTTACACCTTCCTCTTCTTCCCAGCCTCTGACACTACCTCCTCCGTCTTCATTCTCAGTTGAATTTCCCAGGCTCCCACCATCTGCCCACCTGCTCTCCCTTTTGGCTCATGTAGTGGGTGGGTTTGTACTCCTTAAGGCTGGGTGTCCTCTAAATGCCACCTCACCAACTGGCTCGGTGACATCCTCCAGTGTCTTCCTCTTCTTTCTGTATCATTTTTTCCTTCTCTGTGGATCATTCCTTTTAGAATACTAAAATGCTCTTATAGCTCACAACTTAAAAAAAATTAAGAGCTCTCTTGACCTTATATCCCCCATTAACTACTGCCCCATTTCTTTGATTCCTTTTGCAGCAAATTTACTTTTTTAAAAAAAGACTTATTTGACCTCTATCTTTAGACTCTCATCTCCACCTTTCTTGGGCTTTCTCCATTCAGCCTTTAGTTGCCATCTCTCAGTCAAAAACTCTTGCAAAGGTCATCGAAGATAGTAATGATAGATGGATGATAATGTGAGATGTAACAGACATTCACTGTGCCATGATCATCTTACTACATTCATTCATTCAACAAGGATTTGTTGACCCCCTGCTATTACAGACACTGTTGTAAGTGTTTTATGAATATTAACTCACATATGCTTGTAAGGTAGGTACTATTTTTATCCTCATTACATGGATAAGGAAACTGAGAAACAGAGAGATGAAAGAATTTATCTACTCCACCATATATAGTGTATATGATGACTTTTCAGCCCTCATTTTGATACTTGACCTACCTGTCGTGTTTACCATCGATCATTCCCTCCTTCCTGACCCATGGTTTGACCTTGTTTCCTGGACAGCATTCTCTTTAGGTTCTTCTTCTAACTCATTATCTGTTCCTCTCAGTATCTTTTGCAGGTTCCTTCTTATCTTCCCTAAATAGATCCTGGGAGCTCAGTCATCACTCCTCCTCTCTGTCTGCACTCACTCCCTGGGAAACCCCCCCAGTCCCACAATTTTAAATGCGATCTATATACTGTTGGCTTCTGAAGTGTTGTCTCTAGCTTGGGTCTCACCTCTAGACTTGATATTCTCCCCAACTTCATTTTCAACAGTTCCCCTTCTCACTCACCTGCTATAGCCATGCTGGCCTTTCTGTTCCTAGTTATGCCGATAGTGCTCCCACCTGAGCTTTCTGGACCTGGCCTGGCTGAGGATGCTTCCCCTAGATGTCTGCTGGGCCCACAAACTTGCTACCTTCAAGTCTCTGTTTAAGAGAGGCCGTCTCTGCTTGTCATGTGGAAAAGAGCAGCCCCTTCCTCCAACTCCCAAGTCCCTTTTGACCTGCCTTGCTTTATTGTTCTCCGTGTGTCTCCACAGGGCAGATCATGTACTGGCTCATAATTCATTTTTTTTCAGAAGAGAGCTCCAGGCCGCCGAGCTCTGCAGAGCTTGGTCTCCACTCTGTAGCCAATGTAGGGTGTGTAATAGGTGCTTAATAAATAGCTATTGAGTGAGGGAATGAAGTCATCACAGGAAATGCATGGACAATGCCTTTTAGAACTCCATGTCTTTAATTTTTTTTAAAGTCAATTGATTCACATTTACAAGATGAGTAAAATAACAATGTATAAATGAGTTTTCTTTCCTCTTCCCTTAAGTTTTATGACACTTATAAATTCACCTGAAATTGTAATAAAAGATTCCAGAAGCTTTTACAGAATGTTTTCAGTTGATGATAACATTCAGAAATAGTTTAAATAACAACATTAACAGGTTATGGTTTTCCTAAAGGACCAGGGTATTTTTAAAAGAGAAACTTCAATAATTCCATTTTACTACTTCCCTAAGCCTTTGAAATACATGGTACTCATTAATGTTGAATTATTTACTAGAAATAACCCCTCCCCTCACCCAAAATACCCACCCTGATATTAACTGCCTTGAGTTTAAAGGTTTTTGTCTCAGTACTATTGGCTTAATGAATTAAGTTCTAAGGAAATGTGGCCAGGCTTAGTTAACAATAAATCAGGTAATACTATTTGTAGAAAAAGTAACCAAAACTCTGCTTATAAATAATAATGTGGAAAAATCTGGTCTCCATCAAACCACTGTCCACAGCTGGTCTCTATTTTCAGCTCACAAACACAGTGGAGTTAATATTGAACGTATCTGTATTTGAAACTTAAATAACACAAGCATGTAGTCCTTTGAGAACAAGCTTTTGCAAAAAATCAGTGGAGAACTGCACCTGAAACACATTTATAACATCTTACTTCCAGAGGATTGTCTTGGAGCAATTTTTTTAAAAAAGTGTGGATAGCCTCTTGACCATGTAGCTGGTATTAGAAAAAAAAAAAGAGTATTTTTTTCATAAATAATTGCCTTTCACATTCCACCAAAGGCATTAACCTGATCAGCCAGTGGCTGTGAAGACAGCTGGCCCGGTACTGTCTGGCGTGGTGGACCCCTAAATCAGGTGCCCGGGGCAGGGGTCCAGAGGTGTGCACAGTTTGCCTGCAACACTCGAAGCTTGGCAGAAAGTCATCTGAGCAGTGGCTAGAGGAGAACACAGATCTTGCTGCATCAGAATCCCCTTCTTTTGAAGGATATTTCTTGAGAATTTTGTACCTGTTTCAGCTTAGCCCCCTCTAGATAATCAGGAGTTCACTGAGAAATAGGTTCTTAGTGTCACTTCACAGACCACTGTGAAACTCTTGACCTTCTCTGAAGCTTGCCTTGTGCCATGGGCCACAGAAGTTTCTGCCAACCCCTCAAAACATGATTGGTTAAATTTTTAGCTGGGTTCCAAGTGTCCTTCCAGTCCCTGGGCTGGTGTCTTCTGAACAGGACTGCCTGTCCCGTTGCTGACCCTTTGACCCTGAGTAGACATTGGGATGCAATCTGTGGCCTTCCAAACCCACATACGGCTGTTCCCCTGAGCCCTCTTCTAGCCTTGTATGCTCTGGATGTGTACTCTGCATCTTGTGGGCCTTGGTGCATGTGGACCCGACTCCTGGATCCCAGATCACTAGGATGAACATCAGTCGTGCAGAGAGACCCACGACGGGGCCGTTGCTCATGGCTGGGCCACTGCACTGAGGGGGTTATATGATTCCAGGGGAGATCGTGTAAGGTCTTCATGGCTCTTGGTAACTGTTCTACGGTGTTGAATGGTTCCCTTTGCCTGGCTTGTAAGTGGGCTCACAACAGAAGTCAAGATAGTGACGGACTCTGTTGCTTTGTCCTTCTGGAAAATTCCACCACAGCAGAGAGGAGGGGAGGCCAGGGAACTGATTTCTCACAGGTGTCCTAAGGCACGTGGACAGAGCGTACCAGAGTCAGTCTCACTGCATGGGGAGGAGGCGGAGCCCCCCTGGCTTTATCTTTTCTGACCTATTCACTGGGACACACTTAGCTGACATACTTAGCTGTCTGGGTCGAGGTTCTGGACGGAGAGCTGGGTGTTGAGCTGGACTCGATGCTTTGACCTTGGCCTCTCTGGCCTCCCTGTGTGGGCTGTCTTTGGTCCTGTTATTCTGTTATCCCTTTTGACACTTGGACCTTGAACAGATAGGTGCACGATTAGGACATGGCTTACCCCTGACTGTTCCTCATGTAGTCAACATAGGAAAGACTTATTGTTTGTAATAATAACACATTGCATTTGTAGAGCTCTTCACAAAGTGCTTTCATGTCCATGCTCTTGTTTCATACTTACATCAGTACTTATCCTGTCTCATGATGAGAAGGCTAAGGTTCAGGAAGGCTGACTGATTTGACCTAGGCTCTGAAACTAAAAAATAGCAAAACCTGTACCAAAACCCAGATGCTGGTAATTCAGGTTCACAGCTCTATTCAGCTTTGCTAGCACCTTCATCATCTCCCCCAGATGAGAAGGATGTAGTATTTTGTTATGGATCTTTACAAAATATTTTGTAATAGTCCATAAAAGTTGGGGCTATGCTTGTTTTCCAACACCTATCAAAGGACCTGACACAGTTAGGTACCTAGTAAGTGTTTGATAAATGAATGAAATTTGTGAATGAAGAAATGAATGAGTGAATATATTGAATGAATAGGTAAACATGGCAAAACCTATCAGTCTGCATTTGTATTGGGAATTACTACATGTTAAGGAGTTTTAAAATGTGGGGGGATATGCCCTAAGTCTTTCACTCCTTCTGACTTCCTGTCAGGATGGAAGGCCTGAATCCAGTTCATATCATGACTCTTAAAATTTTCCTGGAATCTGTAGCCAAACTTAAAATCTACTTGTGAATGTGTTCTATGCTCTTATTTTCCCATTCCTACTTCTTTAAGATTTACTTCGGGGCAGGTAACTCTGCTTGGGACTGAGTTTTGCCATCTTATCTCTTGTTAAACACGCAAATCAATGGAAAACGTATCCTGGGGAGATCTCATCAAGGCAGGGAGTGGGAGGTAGGGGAGATGACTTTTCTTCCCAGACTTGGAAATTTCAATTTGTGAGCCTGTCTTACCTGTACTGTTTTCCCTGAGCCCCGCCAGAGTCCTCCTACTAGTTTTCTAGAAAGATATCTATTTCTGTGTGTATGTGCACGTGCATGAGCATGTGTGTTATTCAGTCACCAAGTCATGTCCGACTCTTCGAGACCTCGTGGATTGCAGCACGCCAGGCTCCTCTATCCCTCACCATCTCCCAGAGTTTGCCCAAGTTCATGTCCATTGAATCGGTGACTCCATCCGACCGTCTCATCCTCTGTTTCCCTCTCCTCCTGGAGTGTGTGTGGAGTGGGGAAAATGTACAGTGTGTCCCCACCCCCTCAGTCTGAACGCATTCCTTTCCCATCAACGCCGTTATGTTCTTCCTACGACTGACATGTCAGAGAGTTCTCCCTGTGGTCTCATGGTTAAGAGCCCACACTTCCAATGCAGGGAGTCCTAGTTCCATCCCTGGTTGGGGAATTGGATCCCCTATGCTGCAACTAAGACTCAGTGCAGCTGAGTATTAACACATCAGAGATCTTGGTGAGATAGTTGCTGTTGCCATAAGTTTCTTACACAATTAGTTTACATTCATAGACAATGTATACGAGTCAACCAATTCAAACCTGTCTTTTGTAGGCTCTGTTAGTCAGAAGGCCCCTTTAGAAAATATGAAGGCAGATGGATAATGTAACAGTGTAGCAGATAAGCACAACTGGCGCTCTGTCAAATGCCATCTCCCATGTGCTAGAGTGACTGGAGGCAGCAGAGAAGGCTGTCCTGGTCTGCTCACTCTCTCTCTCTTTCTGATACGAGCCTGGGCTTCTTGTGGTTGAGGCTGTATAGGAGCATCTAGAAGGCATCACTCAAAACAGACAGCTTCAGCTCTTCCTCACATCCTCAAGATGCTGTGGCAACCCTCCCTGCCACAAGACGCCTCTGAGAAGCCAGGAATCATTGTGGCCTTCAGAGAGGTTAAAATTGTGTTGGTGGGGAGTTGGCAGGGGTGGCAGTCTCTCAGGAGGATGCCAATCATGGTACAGGCCCAGGGGCATGTCTAGAAACCATCACTGTCTTGCGGTAACTCCTGGTCAGGATTGAGAGGGTGGGACCCTGAATTGAGGCTGGCTGGATGGCTGGTTCTCTGACTTGTGGGCTTGTAAACAGTTCACAGCAACTGGCTTCTTAGGAATGACTGTTACTAAGCAAAGCTGGCAGAGAAGCTGGATAAAGCCTTCCTGCCTGTCCCAAGCCCCCAGCCCTCCCAGCCCCCCACATTCAGAGCTTTTTGAGTGGTCTTGTTCATCTCGGTGACTTTTCACTCCAGATCATTATGGAAAAAAGGAGGGTGAGAAGGATTGCTGGCTCTTCTGTGATTAATCCATCCCACCCCAAACGAGCAGACGAATGTCTGATGACGGATGGTTAGGTTCCAGGCTGCCAAGCGCAGATCTTATAACTAGGTCATGGAAGTGTGATCCGTCTGATGTGTCTAGGACTCCCCTTGCCAGGGGTGTGTTACGGCATCACTAACGTATCATGAGTGGAAACAGGAATGTCCGGTCAGGTCCTTGTCTTCTTGGTCTCCTCAGCCGGGGCACTTACGGAGGAAGCCTGTAGGACTTCGCTCACCAAACCCAACCAGCGTGGAACCTGGCATGTAGCCTGTGCTACATAATGTGGTTTTTGCAGGAACAAAGACTCTCTGGTCTTCTCTATAATTGCATCAAATTACATCTCAGAGATGACTTTTTCTTGTCATGGCATTGGTTTTCTTTCTCCAAGAGGGAAATTGTAAAGTTACCATGACATGAAATCTGGCCAGAGGCTTGAAGGATTTTGTAGTTATAGCAACCTCAGCTGTGCCCTCTCAGACCGGGGCAGGCGGCAGAGCTGAGGGTGACAGACTCATTGCCGCCCCCTGAACCGCCAACCAGATTCACGGTTCCGTGTGGTTGGGACTTTGAGTCTCCTGTCAGCCTCTCCCACCACACTCTAGAAAACATCGCCTGGCACTGTCAACAGTGCCCGTCTCACCAGGAAGGGCAGTGGCTTGAGATCCAGATGCAAGGGCAGCCCTGGGCTGGGGGCCGTGGTGTGGGGGGTTTATTAGCCTGGGGCCAGTGCCTGCCCCCCGGCTCACTCACCCACACCCTCTGTGCCTGGCCCGCTAGTCAGCCAACACCCAGTACCCAGAGGTCAATGTCGAGATTGTGCTTTCTGGAATTTTTTTTAAAAAATTTATGTATTTTTAATTGGAGGATAATTGCCTTACAATATTCTGTTGGCTTCTGCCACACATCAACATGAATCAGCCATAGGCGTCTCTATGCTTACGAGAAACCAAAGCAGATGAGAGCCCAGATTAGCTTCTGGATTTAAAATAGCCCTCTTTTGGTTCTGCCTAGAGATTCCTAGGAAAGCGTGTGAGAAGGAATCAGGGAGAGGGCTCAGACCAGGGATTTACCTCAGCGCAATTGACATTTGGGACTGCATCATTCTTCATCATGAGAGTTTTTTCCTATGCATTATAAGACATTTAGCATCATCCTTGGCCTTTGCCCACCAGTAGCCCCCTCTCAGTGTGACAACAAAAAATGTCCCCAGGTATTTCCAAATGTCTCCTAGGGATCAAAATCACCAGGGGTTGAAACTATGGGAGTAAGAGAGAATTGAGTGAAAAGACATTTGCTTATGCCTGTGGTCTTGGGCTGTGTTGCAAGAGCCATTTATCACTGTCTTGAATTATTGTCTAGACAAAGTTGAGTTTTTCAGAATGGTTGCAGTCTGTTGGGTGGCATGGTGAGCCCTGCAGGAAATGGTCAACTGCTCTCCAAAGGCCACGGCTAGGCTTAGAAACTTAAAAGGGAGAGGTACCCCTTCCTTCTCCCTGCCCCATCTCAGTCTTCCTTACCATCCCTTCCTCTGTAACCCCAACCACTGAATCACCTGGGATGCTTATTAAAATGCACCCAGAGCCTTACTCCCCAGAGCCTTACTCATGTCCATTAAGGCAGTGATGCCATCCAACCGTCTCATCCTCTGTTGTCCCTTTCTCCTCCTGCCTTCGATCTTTCCTAGCATCAGGGTCTTTTCCAATGGGTTGGCTTTTCCCATCAGGTGGCCAAAATAATAGAGCTTCACCTTCAGCATCAGTCCTTCCAATGAATATTGAGGGTTGCTTTCCTTTAGGATTGACTGGTTTGATGTCCTTGCAGTCCAAGTGTCTCTTAAGAGTCTTCTCCATCACCATAGTTTGAAGTCATCAGTTCTTTGGTACTCAGCCTTTTTTATTGTCCACCTCTGACATCAGTACATGACTACTGAAAAAAACCAGAACCTCTGTTGGCAAAGTAATGTCTCTGCTTTAATATAGCTTTTCTTCCAAGGAGCAAGTGTCTTTTAATTTCATGGCTGCAGTCACCATCCCCAGTGATTTTGGAGCCCAAGAAAATAATGTCTGTCACTGTTTCCATTTTTCCCCCATCTGTTTGCCACGAAGTGATGGGACCAGATGCCATGATCTTCATTTTTTGAATGTTGAATTTTAAGCTGGCTTTTTCACACTCCTCTTTCACCTTCATCAAGAGGCTCTTTAATTTCTCTTCTCTTTCTGCCATTAGGATGGTGTCATCTGCATATCTGAGGTTACTGATATTTCTCCCAGCAATCTTGATTCCAGCTTGTGCTTCATCCTGCCCAGCATTTCACATGATGTACTCTGCATATAAGTTAAATAAGTAAGGTGGCAATATACAGCCTTGATATACTCCTTTCCGAATTTTGTTATTCCATGTCCGATTCTAACTGTTGCTTCTTGACCTGCATACAGGTTTCTCAGATGGCAGGTAAGGTGGTCTGGTGTTGCCATCTCTTTAAGAATTTCCCACAGTTTGTTGTGATCCACACAGTCAAAGGCTTTAGTGTCGTCAATGAAGCAGACGTAGATGTTTTTCTGGAATCCTCTTGCTATGTTGACAGAAGGCAGAGCAGGGGGTTAGGGATTGCTTGGGGTGACTTACATCTGTAATGAGGTGGTCAGGGAGGCCTCATTACAAGGGGATATTCGACCAGCTTGCAGGCGGTAAGAGACAGCCAGGCCTGTGTGTATAGGCACAAGTTTTCCATGAAGAAGGAGGAGGAAGTCCAGAGCCACTGAGGTGGTGGTGAGCATCCCTGGTGTGATGGAGGAAGAGCTGAGGCTCTTGTGGTTGGAGCAGACTGGGTCACAGAGCAGTGGCTGGAGCTGAAGTTCGAGAAGGAACAGGAGGCCACATCTTGTAGAACCCAGTGCAAAAACTTTGATTTTTTTTTTGTTGTTGTTGTTGTTTTTGGGGTTTTGTTTAGTTTTGCTTATTGATTCTTCAAATTACTTTTTAATTTTAATTTTTATCCTGCAAATGCTACTTGAAATAAGTAATTCAAGTGAATCCACAAACTTCAGTCAATTTAGGGTCAGAGATTTAATGACTGGATGACTGGTATCTAAAATGAGTTTTGTAAACACAGATTCTAATACTTTGATTTGACTCTGAGGGAAGTAGGGTGGGGGCCATGGGAGGATTTTTAGCCAAGGACTGCTAGGATCAGATTTAAGACTTATGAGGATCTCCCTGGCTGCTGTCTGGAGTAGATATCAGGGGGGCAAGTGTAGAAGTTATCATTACTTTTGAAATTATGGCATGGTTTCTGCCCCCTAGGAATTTACCACGATTGTGGAGATAGAGCATGTACGGCTCTAACCAACAAGGAAGTATTTGCTAAGTGATGTGAGTCACTCAGACCAGAAAAGTGCAATGGAAGTGCCTCCTGGGAGTCAGACTTCGTGGACGAGCTGGGCCTTACTATGGATAAACAAGATTTTTTTTTTTAGCGTAATGGGTTTATGATTGACATTCACTAAATGGTACACATCTGAAGTGTACAATTTGATATATTTGGTCACACATAGATACCTAGGAAACCATCACACTGGTGAACATACCCATTACCCTCCCACTCCCAGCCCCCTAAATTTTCTTGTGGTTTATAAGGCAAGATGGAAATTGTCATCAGGGCAGGAATGTAAGCAAAGGCACACAGAGGGGAAATGAAGGAGCTTCTCAGGAACAGAGGGAAAGCATCTTGCCTGTCCTGCAGGGTCACATGAGGAACCCAGAGAAAGATGTCTGACAGGACAGCTTTAAATAAATTACATGGGGCCCTTGACACTGGGTTGCAAGGGTTAGCTCACAGGGGGACCAGCAGAAGCCTTTAAGTTTGTTGTGGTTTATGGTCAAAACTGGAGAAGGAAATGGCAACTCAGTCCAGTATTCTTGCCTGGAAAATTCCATGGACAGAGGAACCTGGCAGGCTACAGTTCATGGGGTCACAGAGAATCGGCCATGACTGAGCACATCAGCAAATGGTCAAAACAGAGTTTATTTGCTAAAATTCCATCTTTTAAAAACAACAGCAGCAACACAAAATTTTAGGTACTTTATCTTTCTGTAGTAAGTCTAAGAAAACATAGCCAAGTACATTTCTGCAGTGTTTCATACACATAAAATCAATTAAATAAAAAGAAACATTAGGCAATTTCATAATTAGATAATTAACAGATTCCTTAATACAACTAGAGTTTCACTGGTAGTTCAGCTGGTAAAGAATCCGCCTACAATGCAGGAGACCCCGGTTTGATTTCTAGGATCGGAAGTTCTGCTGGAGATGGGATAGGCTACCCACTCCAGTATTCTTGGGCTTCCCTGGTAACTCAGATGGTAAAGAATCCGCCTGCAATGTGGGAGATTTGGGCTCAGTCCCTGAGTTGGGAAGATCCCCTGGAGAAAGGAATGGCTACCTACTCCAGTATTCTTGCCAGGAGAATTCCATGGACAGAGGAGCCTGGCAGGGTACGGTCCATGGGATCACAAAGGGTTGGACATGACTGAGCGACTTTCACTTTAATACAACTACTTACAGATGGAAAATAAATCCATTTGCCACCTGATGGTTCATCATAGCCCACATGTAAAAAGTACATCTAATCTTGTTCAGTTGCTAAGTTGTGTCCATCTCTTTGTGATCCCATGGACTGCAACATGTCAGGGTCCCTTGTCCTTCACTGTCTCCCTGAGTTTGCTCAAACTTATGTCCATTGAATTAGTGATGCTATCTAACCAACTCATCCTCTGCCGTCTCCTTCTCCTTTTCTTTCAGTCTTTCCCAGCAACAGAGTCTTTTCAAATGAGTCAGGTCTTCACATTAGGTGGCCAAAGTATTGGAGCTTCAGCTTCAGCATCAGTCCTTCCAATGAATATTTAGGACTAATTTCCTTTAGGATTGACTGGTTTGATCTCCTTGCAGACCAAGGGACTCTCAAGAGCCTTCTCCAATACCACAGTTCAAAAGCATCAATCCTTCAGTGCTCAGCCTTCTTTATGGTCCAACTCACATCCATTCATGACTACTGGAAAAATCATAGCTTTGACTAAACAGATCTTTGTCAGCAAAGTAATGTCTCTGCTTTTGAATATACTGTCTAGGTTTGTCATAGCTTTTCTTCCAAGGAGCAAGTGTCTTTTAATTTCATGACTGCAGTCACCATCTGCGGTGATTTTGGAGCCCAAGAAAATAAAGTCTGTCACTGTTTCCATTGTTTCCCCATCTATTTGCCATGAAGTGATGGGACCAGATGCCATGATCTTCGTTTTTTGAGCATTGAGTTTCAAGCCAGCTTTTTCACTCTTCTCTTTCACTTTCATCAAGAGACTCTTTAGAAACTCTTCACTTTCTGCAGAAGGGTATCATCTGTATATCTGACACCTTCCAACGTGAGAGGCTTATCATTTTTGCCTTTTCATGGGGTTTTTGCAGCAAGAATACTGGAGGGGGTTGCCATTTCCTATCCCTGGGGATCTTCCTGACCCAGGCATCAGGACTGTGCTAAACATGTTATATGTTGCACATATAATACTTACATAACTCATTAAAATAGGGACTGTTATCAGTTTCCGTTTTTATATTTAAGGAGACTGAGGCTTGGGTAGGTTTTTAAAAATGGCTTCCTGTCCCATAGCTACTGAGTAATGGAGCCAGGTCTTGATCCTCCCATGAAAGTGGAAGTGTTAGTCACTCAGTCCTATCTGACTCTTTGTGACCCCATGGACTGTAGCCCACCAGGCTCCACTGTCCATGGAATTCTCCAGGCAAGAATACTGGAGTGGGTTGCCATTTCCTCCTCCAGGGGATCTTCCCCACCCAGGGATCAAACCCAGGTCTCCTACATTGCAGGCAGATTCTTTACTATCTGAGCCACCAGGGAAGCACCTGAACCTCCTATACGCACTAACAAGCTTTTTCAAAAGCATTGAGACACCGTCCATGCCATCCAGTTGGAAAAGATGAGAGACATAGACATAGAAATAATTTCTGTGGTCATGATGAGAAACACCTCAACTATTCTTTTCCTCAAAAGAATCCGTGAACTTTTCTTAATCATATGAAGTTCCAATTAAAAATCTCCTTTTTTCCTTTGAAGCAGATAAGTCTTATCATATGCAACACTTTTTCACATGTTGCAGCAAGCAACCCTATTAATTGCATCCTGTCTGCTTCTGGTGCTCCCAGCAGCCTCGCGTCCTGAATATAATCATTCAAATTGAAGCACGCGTGAATTTCTAATGGGCCAACATCTCTCGTCTGTAACACTAGGCAGGGTGGCTTAGGCCGTGTGCAAAGTCACTACAGTCCAGGTTAATTTGGTTTCTTATGTAGAACAACTTTGGTCTGACATTTAACATTTCTTCCTTTGACTTTTTTTTCTTCTTGGTCTTTCTGAGCTCATTACCCCGCATCTTTTATATTCATTCTTTTTTCCATGCAAGATCAGTGCAGGAGTCCAATAATTGTAAAAAGCCTGGGGACTGGATGAGGCCTGGAAGGCTAGGAGGTTTCAGGGTCACAGAGCAGTTCTGTGGGCCAGCTATGATTCCAGGGCCTGGCTGAGCTGCCGTCACATGGTGCTGGTTCTTCGGGTTGTCTCAGACCTCACCTGGAACAGACTCTGTCATGCACCCAGTCACCTCTTCCGTGCCCCTCTTCCTCCCTGTCACTAACTTTGGAGAATGAGCCCTGCTGTCTCCCCTGTGCCCAACTGAGTGAAACACTCAGGGACTTTCTTGAGTTCCCACAGTGCATCAGCGAGAATGGCAGCCTCTGAGGGTGGTCACTCCTATACAAAGAGCACTGGGATGTCACTGCTTGTCACACTTTCTAATCAGTTCTCTGCCTTGTTTGTGCATTTGGGAACTCTGAACAACAGGAGTAAAGATATTGATGTTTATTTGTCCATTCTTGCTGGATAGATTCAGCATGATAGCCAGTGAGTAGAGTCTCATGTCAGAGACACTCTGGGTTCCCCAATCCTTTGCATCCCCTCAAACACATGCATGTCCCATCAAACACATGTGGGCAGTGAGATGCTAGATCAGGGCTGAGGAGCATGGAGGAACCAGATCTTCCTGAGGAAGCAATCACACCCACTGGTTGGCATTTTGGGGTATCCTTACATGTCAGGTTTTAGAGTCTTCTTCCTAGTAATACCAATGGCTAAGTGAAAATTGTTTTTTCTCCTTCTTAAATTACCAAGTTGGGAAAGCCCAAGTTCTTTTGAGACTTTTGAATTCAAATATATGAATGTTCAGGTGTGAATGAGAATGTTTATGTGGCAGCCTAGATGGGAGAAGGGTCTGGGGGAGAATGGATACATGTATATGTATGGCTGAGTCCCTCCGCTGTTCATCTGAAAATATCACAGCATTGTTCATCGGCAATAACCCAATACAAAATAAAAAGTTAAGAAAAAAAAAAACACCACATTTGTTTTCTTGGGTCAGATTCACCTGAGGTTTGCTATCTGTTGTTTTGCAAACTATCAATTTTGCTGTTTCCAGTCAAAACAGAGAATCATTAATATGGACACTTGCCTTTGGGAATAGGACTGCTGGGAAGAACGCTGAGATTCTTGAGATGGAAAGGACACAGATGGGGAATGTGGCAGGAGGTGGGCAGGAGGCAGGAGGCAGACCCTTGGGTGGAAAGATTACAAGGTGTGTGAGGGTAAAGTCCCTTGATCTTCTGGGAAACTGCCTGCCACGGGGAACAAAACATTGCCTTCTTGGAGTTCTAGCCACCATTCTGGGTCTCATGGGATAGCATTTATGGAAGAAGAAAGTTTAGGGACAAAGTGGAAAGAAACTGCCTTTGAAGAACAGTTTAAATCTTGTTGAGCTTGTCACTAGAGGCCTCTAGAATAATAAACCAGGAGCAAACATCAGCAGGAGTTTGCACAACTCATGCTGGACTCTGACTCCAGCTGTCCTCTTCCTCACAGACCCAGAGGCTTTGCGGGAATGCACTCTAAGTACTCTTTTGGCCAAAATAAAGCTGGGGAAAAAAATCCTGTCCTCAAAACTGGCTTGAGTGTTTATTGCCGAGGAGATCATCCCTTAGAAGATGAAGTGGGACAGAAAGCAGTGAAGACACTAGTAAACAGCTTGGTTTGCTTGGGCGGTAGCTCTTTTTTTCCGACTCGGGTTCCACAGACTTCCCACACTCATTAGCAGCCCTGCCTCATGTGTTGAAACCTGGCTGCTGGCTCTTGGAAAATAAGCACATTACCCGCTTGCTGGGGCCTAACCCTACTGGACCAGATGTGTGGTATCGACGTGGAGTTTTCCCTTCAGTAGATTTCTCTTGGTGGCCTGCTGATGAGCTGGCTTGATGGTTAAAAAAATTCCTTGCATATCACCATTATTTTCTTGGGAACTTAGAGAAAAGAGTAATAGATTGTATATTGAGGAGAGAATAGAGGGTCTGTTCTGATAGTTTAAGAAAGCTTCAGGTAAAAGGAAGCTATCAAGATTATGGTTGACTCACTTTCGGCTCTTTAGTTAGGCAGAACAAGTGCTGTTGGAAAACTATATTAGCTTTAGATTTGAAGGAATTTATTTCATTACCATTTTTATAAGAGGCAACTAGCTCACATAGACAAAATAAATGACAGATGGACCAAGACCAACTTCATTATTGATCGTTTTAGCTTTGGTTGAGTTCTTTCAATTTGTTTATTTGACAAATGTTTGTTGGGCCCTGCAGTGAGGTAAACACTATTCTAGACTTGGAGGAATTAAAGATGGAAAGGATATTTCTTCTTAAGGGGCTGACAGTCTAACAGACAAACAGTTCTGCAAATAAAAACTACAGATAATAAGATAGTTTCAAGAGTGGAGCTGTAGGAAAGCAGGATGGTGACTAATTTCTGTTTTATCCTTTTCTTTTTTTTTTTTTTGGTGCAGGGAGGGTTTTGAGGTCCAGGCTATAATCTGGGAGACCATGATGATGTGAGAAATGCTGAAAGCTTTCTCATTCCAGTGAGCATGGAGAGGAGGGACCATTCAGGAGCTTTTAGGAAAGACTGTTTCCTACACTTTGTGATTGGATTGTAGGGAACAGGAGGAGGCAAGAAGGTTCTAGATTTCTAGCCTGGGTCCCTAAGTGGGTAATAGCACTATTTAGTTTGATAGTGACTATTGAAATAAGAATAGGATAAGAGGAAAATAAAATGAATTTTGGATGGTTAGTTTGAAGAGTGTTTATCTGGATGATGTTTTCCAGGGCCTGGAAGGCTTAGTGTTCAGGAGAAAGGCCAGGTAGGGGTGGAGATGGAGAATTCCCAGTCACTGGGATACAGAGGGCTGTGGAAGCCATGGGTTGGTATGCCCTTGCCTGAGGCAGAGAGATTTATGATGTCTTAGATCAGTCTGCCAGAATACACATGAGGCAATCTTAGAGAGCCATTAGATTATGAGAGACCTCCAGGGGACAAACCAGGACACCCGTTTTCCTGAAACAGCCCTAGAAGAAGTGGAAGAGTTAGGGATTGGAAAACCATTTTCTGGCATTCTCTTTGTTCTTTTGTAGCAGTCACTCAGTGGGCAGACATAGGTGTCTGCATGAGCAACTGAGCGCGCGCGCACACACACACACACACACACACTAACTTCATTTATCCCCAACTTTCCTTCTAAGGACCTTTTGTTGTTTCAGTTCAGTTCAGTCACTCAGTCGTGTCTGACTCTTTGCGACCCCATGAACTGCAGCATGCCAGGCCTCCCTGTCTATCATCAATTCCCAGAGTCCACCCAAACCCATGTCCATTGTGTCGTTGATGCCATCCAACCATCTCATCCTCTGTCATCCCCTTCTCCTCCTGCCCTCAATCTTTCCCAGCATCAGGGTCTTTTCCAATAAGTCAACTCTTCGCATGAGGTGGCCAAAGCACTGGAGTTTCAGCTTCAGCAACAGTCTTTCCAATGAACACCCAGGATTGATCTCCTCTAGGATGGACCGGTTGGATCTCCTTGCAGTCCAAGGGATTCTCAAGAACACCACAGTTCAAAAGCATCAATTTTTTGGTGCTCAGCTTTCTTTATAGTCCAACTCTCACATCCATACATGACCACTGGAAAAACATAGCCTTCACTGGACAGACCTTTGTTGGCAAAGTAATGTCTCTGCTTTTTAATATGCTGTCTAGTTTGGTCATAACTTTCCTTCCAAGGAGCAAGCGTCTTTTAATTTCATGGCTGCAATCACCATCTGCAGAGATTTTGGAGCCCAGAAAAATAAAGTCAGCCGCTGTTTGCACTGTTTCCCCATCTATTTACTATGAAGTGATGGGACCAGATGCCATGATCTTAGTTTTCTGAATGTTGAGCTTTAAGCCAACTTTTTCACTCTCCTCTTTCACTTTCATCAAGATCTCTTTAGTTCTTCTTCACTTTCTGCCATAAGGGTTGTGTCATCTGAATATCTGAGGTTATTGATATTTCTCCTGGCAATCTTGATTCCAGCTTGTGCTTCATCCAGCCCAGCGTTTCTCATAATGTGCTCTGCATATGAGTTAAATGAGCAGGGTGACAATATATAGCCTTTAGTCACTAGCTAAGTTATGTCCAGGCTCCTCTGTTCATGGAATTCTCCAGGCAAGAATACTGGAGTAGGTTGCCATTTACTCCTCCAGGGGATCTTCCTGACCCAGGGATCAAACCCACGTCTCCTGCATCTCCTGTATTGGCAGGGGAGTTCTTTACCACTGAGCCACCAGGGAAGCCCCCTAAAGACCTTTATCAGTTTCCTAAGTGTTTTCTTGAATTCCTCTCCATCATGCATGTGGAATAATAATAATTTTGTGTTATTTTTGAAAGATGAGAATGTTTTGAGCACAGAATCCTTAAGTTGAAAACGTAGGATGAAAACGTTGCCCAAATGCCATCAGCCCATTTTCCAAGGTGCTGAAATAAACATCAGGACTCCAAAAATAGAGGTTTGGCTGTGCACAGATTCCTGTTATTCCCATCTGACTTTCTGAGGTCACAAGATAAGTCAGGACAAGGCAGTATGAAAGTGTTTGAGTCCACACACTAGGTAGCATGCCAGACTGCATACTAAGCCCATTCCCTCTCTGGGTCCAGGTTTCTTTTGGTGCGAGCTGAACTGGAGGGCACTCCCTTGTCCATCTCCTGGTGCCACAACAGTCCTTTCCTGTCCATGTCAGGAGAACTCAGCATGTGTGAGCCTTCCATGATTCTGAAGGCTTCTTTTCTCCCTGTTTATTCCTACTCTCCCAGGAAGCAGTATTCCCTTTATTCCATCACTTACAGAAGACTCTGTCTGTTGACCTTTCCTCTTTGAAGTTTTGAGGTGCACTAAAATATTTATTGTATGTAGACCAGCACTTGAAAGAGATTTTAGTTTCCCTAAGACATATCTTTTGACTTACTGAGGCCTTTTGATGCTAAGAACTCACTTAAGGTTTCAGAGCAAGGGTGGCTTAATTTAGGGAACACCTCTTGACATCCATCAGCAATGGCAGACTCATTAAGCCATCCATCTCGCTTTCCTCTGGATGAGGCAGCGGTGGGCTCTGGGCTTTGCCACTTCCTGGATGTCAGGGGCCATCCTAGTTGTGGGCTCAGCTGCAGTGCTCCTGATGGTTTTGTCAGTGCCTTGGGAACTGGGAGGGCAGTGCTGGGCTCCATGTGCCTGAGTGTGTGCTGGTTGGTCCGAGACTAGAGCAGGCAGCAAGGGGACCTGGCACTGCGTAGTCCAGGAGCAAAGAGGGTTCCTTGGAGTCTGAACTCAGAGAGAACAGAAACCAAGATCCTCAGCCTGTTGCACAGCCAACATGCATTGTTTGTTCCATGTGGGAAGTCAAGCAGCAAATAGCAGCAGGCTAAGTGAGGAAGGTACTTCAGGGGAGAGTGTGAAAACCAAGAAAGAAGAGAGAAAATGAATCCTCAGCATTAGGCAGTTTTTGTGGAGTGGATGTATCTTTTCTATTCCAGCTGCAAATGTCAGAGTCAAATCCAGATTCTACAGGAATCTAAAATCAACTATGATATGTGGATGGGGCTGGTCTTATAACTCCCTTTTTCCTATGATGCTACTTCAGGTGATTGGGTTAACAAAAATATTCTAAGTAAGCAATTAATTTGAGTTTTCTTGAAACCAAGTAGTTTGGTGCCTTGAAAGCATAAGCCATGGGGAGCAGATTGCTTTTGAATGCCAGTCTCTGATTTCTCACCCTGCCTCTAATTAGGTAGTAGACGTGGGAATTAAAAAATGACTTATGAAACAGCCACAGGATAAAATACCATGTGGTCATTTAAAAAAAAATCACATTTTCAAATGACATGTATTGACAATGGAAAATGCTCAGTATGTAATATTATGTGAAAAAGCAAGAAACTGTATTTTGACACATAGGAGGGCCCAAATATTTCCTTTTGATTAAGTGAACATTTCATAGATGAAGGTGGTGAAAACCTTATGTCTGTGCAAAATTCTGAGTCCATTGATGAAGATGCTGTTCGGCTCTTGCAGTGGAAAATCATGAACTAGAGGTCAACTAGTCTGGGTATAGTCCAAGCTTTTAACCCTTTTGGGGTCTCAGTTTTCTTATTTGGAAACTGAGGTGGTGGTCTGCTCTAGAATGGTCCCTAGGGATCCTTTTGGGTCCTACATGTGCTGACTTTTGGTCAGGGACTCCGGAAAAAGCAGCTGAGAAGGGGCCCACAAACAGGTCTCATATGGTTTGCATCACTTCAGCAGTCAGACTTGGTCAACCTTGACCTCCTATTGTTTCCCATCATTTTCTATGACCGTCTTGAGTTTCTACCCCTCTGAGCCACTCCTCGCTGCTGCTGTGTAAAGAGGCCTCTTGATTTATTAATCAATTAATCAGTGCATGCTGAGGAGCTGTTCAGGGTAGTTAAACAGGGAAAACAAAATGCTGGAGCCCGTAATCAAGATGGATCATAATGACCCTCCCATCACTGATCTCCCTGCCCACCCTGGCTGCCCCACACTGCCCTCCTCACCCCCACCTCTTCAAATCCCGCTCAGCCCTGATGGGGTTTCCACCCCATAAAAGATACCGCAAATTTCAGAAGGGAAGATTTTCTTCTAATGTCCTCAGGAAAACACACGTTGAGATAAGACTCATGAGTTACTTGCAGCAATTGTATCTCAAAAGTTCAACCAGGCCCCCCAAACAGCACAGGGGCTCTGTCCATCTCTGCAGACATTGTACCCTACAGTGTACCCTACTGTATCCCCATTTCTCTACACAGAGTCATGGAGCTGGAAGAACCCTACAATAAAGATAGGCTATGGCCTTGAGTGACAGATGAGAGGTTCAGAGAGGCTCCGTAAGTTGTCCAAGGTCACACAGCTAATGAGTAACAGAACTGGAACTAGAATCCAAGTATTTTGATAACCGGTTAACATACCTGGTACTTGTTTCTCTGTGCAGTCCTGCTTTCCTACAAAAATTAAAGCAAAGTAAATGAAGAAAGGAGCTTCCCAAGTGGTGCTAGTGATAAAGAACCTGCCTGCCAATGGAGGAGCTGTAAGAGAGACTCTGGATTGGGAAAATCCCTTGGAGGAAGGCATGGCAACCCACTCCAGTTTTCTTGCCTGGAGAATCCCATGGACAGAGGAGCCTGGTGGGCTATAGTCCATAGGGTTGCAAAGAGTTGACATGACTGAAGCAACTTAGCACACACGCACACACACAAATGAAAGAAATTATCTTCATTAAATTCATTTTCTGGTTTCTTTTAAATATATGCTTCTGAGCAAAAGAGTTTTTAATAGTTTCAGATGAAGTTTCTGGGGGAAAGTATCTTGGACTGTTTATGAAGGAGATAGTTTTCTTCTGATGGTTCAGAATGTCAGCTACGAGCCTGCTGGGGGCTGACGGTTAACATGGGGACTCTGGCGGGGTTTGTTGGACTGCTGGAGAGGCTGTATCTCTGCGCTAGAATCTCTTTAGTTGGTTTTTCTTCCAGTAGCACTTAGCAAATAATGCTAATGAGGCCAGGGTTTTAGAATAGAATCTCTGTTTTGGGTCACAAGTAGTACCTCCATCTGCTACCAAGTTTTCATAGTTTATGGGGCGGGGCACAGAGCTTCAGTCCAGAGTGACTGCACTCACCCCCACCAGGCCTGGACACCCATTTGTGTCTACTTCACCCATTTGTGAACACCTTGGGAGCATCCAGGTATGCCTATATAGCTACAGTGGACACATGGGGAAAAGTCTGGAATGTTCTTATTTGACTAGCCTGGTAAGGAGGATGCTTAGAAATATATATACACATATATAAAATTAATTCCTTAACGTCTCTGTTGTAAAATGTTACATTTGTCAAATGTGTTTGTCAACTAGAGGCTCATCTGCCAACCTGGCTGCTCATTTCTGCTGGATGTCAATCAAACAATCCAACTTCTTGGATACATGAAGGGCTTAACTCATAAACTAGACATCTGAATTGCACTTACCAGCCTTGATTTATAGGCTGTCTTTTTTTGTTTGTTTATGTGTTCTCCAGGATCCTGCTTTCTCGGCTGTGATTCACGACAAGCTCCAGGTCCCCAATACCATCCGGAAGGCATGGAATGACAGGGACAACCGCTGTGACATTTGTGCCACACACTTGAACCAGCTGAAGCAGGAGGCCATTCAGATGGTGCTGACCCTGGAACAGGCGGCTGGCAGCGAGCACTTCGATGGCTCCCCTGGCTCTCCCCCACCCCTCTCCAATGTCCCCACTCTGGTGGGGTCCCGGCACGTGGGGGGGCTCCAGCAGCCCAGGGATTGGGCTTTTGTGCCCGCCTCCTATGCCCCCTCAAGCTACACAGCCTTCGTCACCAATAAGCATAGCAGCAAACCCAACAGCCTCGGGGTCAGCAATGGGGCGGAGAAGAAGAGTGGGTCTCCAACCCACCAGGCCAAGGTCAGCCTCCAGATGGCCACCAGTCCCAGCAACGGGAACATCCTCAGCTCAGTGGCCATCCAGGCTCACCAGTACCTGGATGGCACCTGGTCCCTGTCGAGAACCAACGGGGTCACCCTGTACCCCTACCAGGTAAGTAGCCTCTGAGTTAAAAGGGACAGGGTTGGCTACAGTCAAAGCAAAGAGGTGGGTAGCACTTTGTTTCTCTACTTTGTCCCTCTGGTAACTCCCCAATGCAGAGCCTAGTATTTCCATGTAGCCCTGCTGGATGATGCTAAATAGAGAGAAAATGTCTGAGGGACCAGTGATCCAAGAGGGTGCTCTGTTTCCATTGTCTATACCATCAAAAGAGAGGGAGACTCTCGTCTTAATTTCTCCCACTTTGACCGACCATAACCCTTTTCTATTTGCATCTTACCTTAAAATACATAACTCAGTTGGTAAAGAATCAGCCTGCAATGCAGGAGACCCCGGTTCGATTCCTGGGATGGAAAGATCCACTGGAGAAGGGATAGGCTACCCACTCCAGTATTCTTGGGCTTCCCTAGTGGCTCAGCTGGTAAAGAATCCACCTGCAATGCGGGAGACCTGGGTTCGATCCCTGGGTTGGGAAGATCCCCTGGAGAAAGGAAAGTAAAGAAAGTCCAGTATTCTGGCCTGGAGAATTCCATGGACTATACAGTCCATGGGGTCGCAAAGAGTCGGACATGAATGAGTGACTTTCACTTTCACTTCACTCAAATACTGTGGGATTAGGTTACCAAACATGTATTCCCCTTTTCTTATTTTCTCTTTTCTGGTATTTAAATTAGCATATGCTCTCAAGTTCTCTATAGAAATAAGACAGCAGGTCTGAAGTCTGCCAAGGAATCTAAAAAAGTTTTCTTAATTTTTCTTGGGTGAGTTTTCTGCTGGAGGAGGGTTGGGTTTACCATATGTGCTCTCTGTGTCCGCTGCGTCACTCATGGTGGGAAGCAGCAGAAAGTGTTGACTTTGAGTGTATTAGTCGGGGTGGATAATTGGTGCAACAGTTGGTCTCAAGTTATTTCGCACTTGTGTCCCTGTTGTATGGGGTGTTTGGTGGGTAGTCTTCCACTATGACAAGGGTCCTAGGCACCTCCATCTATCAATAGATAGATAATAGATAATAGAAAATGTCACCATTTTCCAGAGGTCTCAGAGTCTTCCACAAGATCTTGTACAACCAGCCAGGAACTGGAGAAAGAGAGAGAGGGTGGAGGATCTCCCAGGGAGAGGTGGGGGGCCAAGCCTGGAGGGGGTGAGATTTCAGTCTCCTGGTCCCATCTTCCCTCAAGGGAGGCTGAGAAAGCCAATCTACCCACATGTTTAGGAGAAAAAAGAAACAAGTTGAGTGAATGCATAGCATAGTTTTTCTTTCATGGGATAGAGGTACAGGGAAACATAAAATGAGTTGAATGCAGTTGATAAAATTCCTGGTGACTTTTCTAGAGTGTAAAAGGGAGTATAGATTGTTTCTCTTGATATCTTGAAAGAAAGTGGGGAGCGTGGATCTTTATCTTGAGAAGTTAGTGATCTTGGACAGCCAAACTATTCATTTACCTGATGATGCTTTATAGTTTACAAAATATAGAGCACACATCATTTTATTTAATCCCCCCCTGCCCCCGCAACGATACGCCTGTGAGGTCAGCAGGACAGATGTTGATCTTCCTCTTATAGATGGGGAAACAGGATGCTTAAAGAAATGGAATAATTGCTATGGCCACACAGCTGGTGCCAGAGTAGCACCAGGTCTTCCCTGACCAGGAGAATGGCTTTCCCTGGCCTGGCTGCTGCTTCCAACTTTCTGAGCTTACCCCAGAACACTTATCTCAACATCTTTTCCAGCTATGGTTTCTTTTAAGACATGGTACACCAAAAAAAAGGCCTCCTTTTTTGACCTGTGGGGGCCTGCCTGCCACTTCACTTTTGGACAGAATTTCCTGGGTTGTGGATAAAAATATAATGAGAAACCAGTGGCACCCTGGGTGGGACTTCCTAGTCTAATGCTTGAATATAACCATCTAGGGCAGGAACAGAATATCTTCTTTCCATTATTGAATAATATGCTTTTTTTTTTTTGGTTTGTAATTTAAAAATAGTTTTAGAAATTATAAAAAGTGATGCATGTCTGTTGTAAAATAAAATTTTAGAAACATGAAAAAGTTTAAGACAGACTTTAAAAAGCCACACCACCCAGAAATAGAAATTCACAGCATTTTGGTATATTTCCTCCCAGGATTTTATATGCATGCAGTTTCTAAAATTGTGATAATGTTCAGTTCTCTGATCTGCTCTTTGTTTAATATACTTCATGGTATTTTCCCATCATTATATATTTTTCTAAAATAGGATCTTTAATGGTAGCCTAGTATTCCATTATATAAATACTACCCATATATTTGTCCTAATTTATATAACCAAGCATCAATTATTTGAGTTTAGGTTTTTACTACTATAAATAAAATGCTCTGGTGCACATCTTTATACCCAGGTCATATTTTCAACACATCCTGGGTTGTGCTAGCCACACACTCACTCATGTTACACAGACAACTCACATTTCACCTTCCAGGGCCCCAGAGCACTTGTAACGTGTATCAGGTGCTAGTTAGAAGATTCAGCTGCTGCACGGTGCTGGTGAGTGAGGACAGAAGAACTTGAAACTGGTGCTTTCATAGAAAACATCCAGAGTGTGGGGAAACTCTGTGTAGGGGGTGGGGGACTGAATAGGCTGCTTAAAAGGAAGATTGGGGATTATTGGTACATTTAAAATAATGTGTGCAATAATTCTTCCTGCTCTTCCTTCCCCATGCTCCACCTCAGAGGAAAAAGAATTTCCTGTATGATAATAAGTGTCTATAAGCTCTCCCAAGTGCCAGACACTATGCTGTGTGTTGGGTGGGGCTCCTGCCATGGGCTGGAAACCCAGGCTCCTGTCCTGTGGTCCTTAGTGGAGAAGGCAGGGGAACTCTGTGTTATAACCCAGGGAGGTGCTTTCAAGGGTAGACAGATGCCCAGCGTGCTCTGAGAGCCTGCAGAAGGGCTTGAAGTCCAGTCCATGGGGCAAGGGTGTGTTGATGTGGCCAAAGGCAGGCACAAAGGTGATTCACGCAGTTACCAACTTGAGATCGTCCTGGATACATTCAGTTGCTTCTTTCCAACTCAGAATAGACTAATTTGTGCATTTCCCCTGAGCAGTAGTTAAAGGGATCAGAGGAAATCTCTCTGGGATAAAGAGATTTGGTGCCTGGTGAACCAATGTCCCCGTGTCGTGACTATGTTATCCTCATGCCCTGGGGTGGGGGCTCTGGGTCTGGCTAGACTGCATGGCTCCTCTTATGGACATCTCCCTGCAGTAAATATTCTGCAGTTCATAGTCTGGCCAGCTCGCCAGAGATGGTTGACTGCTCTGAAAGCTGACCTCACTTTTCCTGCTCACCCTTACTCCCACTTCCCTCCCCACAGAGCAGATGGTCCTCTGGCTTAGTGCCAAAGCTGTTCTCTGGGCAGAGAAGTATCTATCTAGACTTTGTTGCTGCAGAGGGCGCTGCTCCACACCAGCAAACCTGGAGCCTGTAGAAGCAAGGGAGAAGAGGACGCTGTTCTGCCATTTAAGTACAGGGGGATGACAAGAATGAGGACAGGCTTTGCAGAAGTGAGCAGAGTAAAACCTCTGTATGGGAGAGAGAAGTGTCCCTCAGGCCCCTCAAGTTCCCTGTTTCCCACAGCACTGTGTGTGTGTGAAAGTAAAAATGTGAAACTATTAGTCGCTCAGTTGTGTCCAACTCTTTGCAATGCCATGAACTGTAGCCCGCTAAGCTCCCCTGTCCATGGGATTCTCCAGCCCAGAATGCTGGAGTGGGTTGCCATGCCCTTCTCCAGAGAATCTTACTGGCCCAGGGATTGAACCCTTGTCTCTTATATTTCCTGCATTGCCTGACGGGTTCTTTACCACCAGTGTTATCAGGGAAGCCTGGTAGGCTGGAAGGGGACCTTCAAAGATGTTCATGTCCTGATCCCTGAAACCTATGGATATGCTACCTTACAAAATAAAAGAGGTTCTGCAGATACAATAAAGTTAAGGATCTTAAGATGGGGAGATCATCCTGGACTATCTGGGTGGTTCCAGTTATAAGGGTCCTTGTAAAAGGGAGATAGGAGGAACAGAGTCACAAAGAGAAGATGTAAGGATGGAAGCAGAGGTCAGAAGAGAGAAGGTGCAACTTCGCTGGCTTTGAAGATGGAGGAAGGGGTCACAAGCCAAGCAGTGAAAGCAACTTCTAAAAAGCTGGAAACATCAAGGAATCAGATTCTCCCCTAGAGTCTGCAGAAAGAAGCAGCCTGTCTAGCCCATTTTAGATGTCTGACACCCTGGACTTCATGGAGTAAAGATGGATGTGTGTGCTGCTTTATGCTGCTAAATGTTCAGTAATTTGCTTTAGGAATAGGAAACTAATACACCTGGTAAGGACTGGGTAGCTGTGAACTTGGTAGGAGAAGTTAATGAGGTATACAGACCAAGGAGTTGCTGTGGAAACCTGCAGGATAGCCAAGAACATGGGCTTTTCATCCCACACAACAAACTACATTACCCAGTGGATCAGACAGTGTATTAGCAAGTCAGATTATTTCATTTGGGTGCCTCCACAGAATGAGAGGTTACTCATACTGCGCGGTTGGTTTTCAATTGTCTCAGATTTCCCTATTGTTATAGCATCATAATAACAAGCACGCCACAGCCCTCTCCATCAGCAGCTAGTAATTACCATTATGTAAGTATCTCATACTGTTGAAACTGCAGAAAACGTTCCAAGCTGGGGAGTGGGAGGGTGAGGAGAGACTTGGCAGGAATATCTGTAGAAGGAAGCCCATCTTCTCTGTCGTGTCTGTTGTCCTGATTGAAGGCATTTCACAGAACTGCCCCAGTATTCAGGCTTATGTCATCTGGTGTTTTGAGGGTTCGCCCTGCCAGCTATAGAGCAGAAGTTGTTAGTTACTGTCCTTTTCTTTTAAGTCGGTAGGCAGAAGACAACCACTGGAGATTTTGGAGCAGGAAAATGGAAAGATTTCCTTGTTGACAGCAGGAGTTCTCAACTAGAATCACTTGACGGGGCAGGGGGCGGCTTTAAAGAAAAATACTGGTGCCTAAGCCACAGTCTAGACCAATGAAATCAGAATATCTCAGGTGGGACCCAGACTTTGGTTTGAACTGCCAGGGCACAGAACCCCAGCTTTGAAGAACCGTTTATCTGACAGTAGTGTAATAAGTATAGGGAAGAGAACAATGCAGATAGATAGATAGATGATAGACAGTATATTCTTTTTCCTAGGGCTGCCATAATAAAATTACTACAAACTAAGTGGCTTAAAGTAACAAAAATTTGTTGTCTCATGGTTCTGGAGACTTGAAGTCCACAATCAAGGTGTGTTGGCAGGGCCATGCTCCCTCTGAAGAGTCTGTGGGAGAATTCTTCCTTGTCTCTTCCAGCAAACATTCTTTGGCTTCTGACTGTGTCACTCCAGTCTCTGCCTCTGTCTTCACGCGGCTTTCTCCTCCATCTGTCACTTTCCTCTTATCATAAGGACACTGGTCATTGAATTTAGGACCCGCTTTAATGCAGTATGATGTCATCCCAACCCTTACCTAATTACATCCACAGAGATCCTGTGTCCAGGTAAGGTCACACGCTGAGGCTCGGGGCGGACGTGAATTTGGGGTCACTGTTCCTCTGACTACAGATAGATAGATGCCAGCCAGATGGGTGAAAGATGATGGTAGCATTGAGGAGGTGAGCAACCCATGCTTGCTCCTTGCTGATCCCACTTCTGAGAAAGGAGGAGGTGCAGATATTCACAGCTGGTCAACAGCGGCACATTCTTGTTCTATCGTGTGATTAGAGAAGATTGAAGGGAAGGGGAAAAGATACAAGGGGCAAAATAAAGAAAGCGGGGAAGAACGTCATATCCATACACACCCTTGTACAGATGGAGAATACTTCAAGTTAGATGAAATGAAAAAATATTCATATGTGTTTCTTTGTGGAATAATAACCTCCTCTTCTGAACATGGCCTTCCTGGGTGGCTCAGACGGTAAAGCGTCTGCCTACAATGCGGGAGACCCAGGTTCAATCCCTGGATCAGGAAGATCTACTGGAGAAGGAAATGGCAACCCACTCCAGTATTCTTGCCTGGAAAATCCCGTGGATGGAGAAGCCTGGTAGGCTACAGTCCATGGTGTCGCAAGAGTCGGACACAACTGAGCAACTTCACTTCACTTCGCTTCTGAACTTATGCATGTAATACCATTATATGCTTTTATACACACATACCGTTATATGTGCTTTTACAGCCGTAGGTATAGATGTAAACAGTACTTCCTGGAGCGATCCCTGGGGTAGGTTAGCTTATGCTGAGGCCCTACCTAATTGACCAGTGCAGGAAGCTTCCATTCCTTTCCTACTGACCAAGCTGATTGCTGGGGTTAGGTTGGTGGAATGGTTCATGTTTTTTTTTTTTTCTTCAGCAGTAGTTCTAGGGTCCAGAAAGAGGCTAAAAATAGTGAGTAAGGTGCTGTGCTACTTAAAAGCATTTCTTACTCTCCCCCTGGGTCCTTTGGGTGGGCGGGAGGTGAGAAGCAGTGGGAATGTGGCCCACCGTCTCGTCCAGCTCCCCCAGGCCAGGCCGGGGTGGAGGGCAGAGCTGAGGATGGCTGTGCAGGGGAGGTAAAGTCGTGACAGAGAGAGGATTCCCTGGATGGGGACCCCTTTTTTCAGTTATCTTTGTTTTAGACAGCATCTCATCTCCTCTCCCATTTGGGCCATCCTCCCAGCCCTGGTTTACTTGGGTAAAACACTGGCTTTTCTTTGTAGAGCTGAGGAAAGGAACTCAGAACACCCACTGTCCACAGGTCCACAGTGAACAATGGCTGCGGCTTTTTTAAAATGACAAAGTGAACAGATTCTGGGGAGGGGGCAGTCTGAGACTGCTACTCATCAGTGATTTTATCCAAGTCTCAAACAATGAGGGACTAGATATTGGGTCACGCTAGATTTGCTGTTCGTGCACCGGAAATAAAAGTCTAGCTTCCTTGCTTACAGTGTGACCTCAAGCAGGCTTCTTACTGTTATGTGTCTGTATTTTCTCCTCTGCAAAGTGGCCGGTTGCAGCGCTGTCATGACGATTATACAAAAATGATGTATGTTGAACACAGCATCAGGTCTAACACGTGGTGAGACCTCGGTGAAGGGACTGGACATTTGAGGGCCATCTTACCCTCAGTCAACTCAGGTTCCCTAGACTCAAGACTGCATGGAATCAGGGTCCTCTTTTCTGATATAAAAGCTGGTAGTGGATGAAAAAACAAGACCCAAACCATAAAATGATATCAAGCTCATGAAATAAATGTCACCCAGCTCCGACAATGTCAGCCACCTCCACGTATGACCAGAAACCAGCTTTCTGTATGTGCACCACATCTTGCAAGAGAAGGTCACATTCTAAACAGGTTGATCTCATCCCACCACTAGTGAGTAAATTGATAAAATATTGAAAGGCTCATGGACCCATTTTTCTCCATTTTTGAAGATCTTTTTTTAAAAAGGAGGAGGGGCGACAGTGAATAAACATGAGTAATTTAAAATTCTACAGAATAGTAGAGGGGTGGCATTTGAAAGAATCCAAAAGAGTAAAATCTCATTATTCTGAAGTTACTTTGAAATATGAGGTTATTCACTCCTGATTCATGACTCCCGTTGCACGAGCATTTTGAAATAGTCCTCAGGTCGCTCATCCTTGCTTTCTTTAGTTTACACATCTAATAAAATGTAATATTCTAGCTTTCTTATTATCTGCTTGTATCTTTATTTGTCATCTTTTTTTAAAAATTATTACATAATTTGAAATCTTCAATAACTTGGCGATTTCAGGTCTGCTCCTTGCCTATCCCACCCCAGGCACACACCTAATTAATTTTAAATTGAGATTTTACTGTGCTAACAGTCTTTAGCGTGACAAATTAGCATGCCTCTATCTTATAGAGGTATTTGTGAAGATTAGTTAATGAGTCATATATTTCATATGCCTAAGTCACTCCCAGGGAGTAATTTCGGTGTTTAGGAAGCATATTAGTCACCATTTTTAGGACTCTGAAGATCACTTAGTGCATTGCTGCTGCACCAGTGGCCACAAAGAGTTAACATACTCTTTCAGTAGCTTATCTGAGTGCCCAGGAAGGACTGAGATTCTGGGAAGAAAAAAGGTGCCACGTGAAAAGCAAGCATAGCAGCAGCCCTGTCTTATATTCAAGGCTGTGACCAGGCGTTTTCTAATTCCATGACACACCTGAGCCCGTCTAACAGTTTCCATCACTGTAGCAAGCCTGGTTTCCCTTGGTCCCTGTGGCTTAGGCTGTGAGGATCTGTATCAGTGGAAAGACTGAACCCATTAGCCTGTTCTTGACGGGCTCCCTTTTTGTTAAAGCAAACAGTCCCTAGAGACCCCAGTGGAAGCAAGACGGGAAGGCTACCCTTGTGAATTACAGATGATACACCAAGGCCCAGAAATGTCAAGTGACTCACCCAAGGTCACACAGCAGCTCGAACATGCCAGAGCTGAGATTCAAAGAGCTTCCTGTGTACTGGCCTTTTCCACGCCCCCTGTCCCCCAGGGGAAGGGATCAACTCCTTAGATTGGTCCAACATTCCCCATCTTGGGGAGGGCCACCCACAGCAGCACACTCTGTTAACATATCTTTGTGGGCAGTTCTGGGTCACTTGGACTTGCAAGTCCACGTTCAAATTGTATTGCTTTGTGCATTCATGTAGAAACGAATGCCCTACATCACATCTTCTCACTGGGAGGTGGGGAAACCAGTGGGGACAAAGCTTGAGACAAAGCTGGGCCAAAAATCAGCAAAAAAGGCTGTGGAGGCAATGCTGCCATCTAGTGAGACATGTTTTAGCTCATCTGAGAGACTGAACAGGCCTAATACTGGGACTGTCATCATGAATTATACTGATTTCCTAAGATTAATAAATAGCAACAGGGCCCTTTCCTTGTTAATAGTGTGGTCTTTGTTGAATAGCGTAAGTAGACGTTTAAATTCGATGTCCTAACACATATGCTTTCTTCCAATTTTTTTATTACTTATTTATTTATTTTTGGTTGTGCTGGGTCTTCAGTGCTTTGTGTGGGCTTTCTCTAGTTCTGGTGAAAGGAGGCTGCTCTTCATTGCAGTGCTCAGGTTTGTCATCACAGTGGCTTCTCTTGTTTTTGGAGCACATGCTCTAGGCACATGACCTCGGTAGTTGCAGCTGGTGGGCTCCAGAGCGCGGGCTTAGTAGTTGTGGCACATGGGTTTAGTTGCTTTGTGGCATATGGGATCTTCCCAGACCAGGGCTCAAACCTCTGTCCCCCGCATTGGCAGGCAGATTCTTAACCAGTGGACCATCAGGAAAGTCCCCTAACACATATGCTTTAGAAAGGACTCTGTTGGCTGAGATCTCCAGTGAAGGTGGAACTCTGTTTGGGGTAGTGGGTGGGGCACCCAGGTCTGCCTGTAAAGTCTGGCTTACCTGCTTATGAGCTGAGTGACATTTTGCTACACAAAATATCAATATCCACTTTTATATCTCTCTCCTAAGGTTGTTTTAAGGATTAGGCTCACTTATTCTGAATTTGTTTTTAGTTCTAAGTGCTCGATTAATGAAATTTTACACACACACACACACACACACACACACACACACTTGCAAAATGAGATCCCATACTGAGAGATTCTATAAAATTGACCTGCACTGACTACTCCTAGAGCATGACTCTCTGCCTTCCTGCAGCCTAACAACACACTTAAAGGCGAGGTAGATATACCCGGGGGCTTCTCTGTTGATTCAGATGGTAAAGAATCTGCCTGCAACATAGGTGACCCAGGTTCAATCCCTGGGTTGGGAAGATCCCCTGGAGAAGGGCATGGCTGCCCACTCCAGTATTCTTGCCTGGAGAATTCCATGGACAGAAGAGCCTGTCAGGCTGCAGACCATGGGGTCACAAAGGGTTGGACATGACTGAGCGACTAAAACACACACACACACACACACAGACGTACCTGGAACAACACACATAAGCCTGGAAAAAAGTGATGGAATTGGTGAATTCAGAAGTCTGAGGCAGGCCTGTATCTGAGGTCAGTTTCCAGCTGTCATAGCATGACAGTTATCTTGAACATGGCTATTTCTCAGGGCTCACTCTGTAGCTTCAAGATGCATCAGAACCTATTTCAGGTAAGATTGTGTATTGGAGTTTTTGTTGATGACAACAGTTGTTTTGTTCTCCTCTAAGGACATTTAGATGGACATTCCATTTAGATGGAAAATATAATCTGTCTTTTTTGATAGAATGCTTCAGTGGTGTAGGTGCTTTGAGGGATTAATTGCTGCTGTTCATTAGGTGGCTCATCCCCTCCAGACACCTCAAAATCCACTGCTGAGTCACAGTTTATGAAACTGGCCATTTAGCAGCAGCAACCATTACTATTGAGCCCTTAGGAGGTAAGAGAGGGACAGAGAGCAGAGGAATGAAAATTCTTGTCCACATGTAATGAGTAGAAAAGATGAGGGTAGCTGGTGCTTCATGGAAAAAATGAGAAGCAGAAGGCTCTGGCCTCTAACAAGGGTAGTTTGGAAGCTTTACTATTCTAGAAAAAGGGCTCCAGATCTATTTATTATTGAGGAAGAGATACACTGATTTGTTGCTGAACATGTGGCTGGATGGCTAAAATGGGCCAAAACTGTTTCTGCCATCGAAATGGCCTTTGCTTTGGGGACAGTGGATATGGTAGAGTGCAAAGAACCACAAATCTTAATTCCATCCCCACTTCTACCACTTACTTCATTAAAAAAAAAAAATCTTTTGACTGTGACACATAGCCTGTGGGATTTTAGTTCCCCAACCAGGAATTGAACCTGAGCTCCCTGAGGTTGGGCTTCCCTGATGGCCCAGATGGTAAAGAATCTGGCTGCAATGTAGGAGACCCAGGCTTGATCCCTGAATCTGGAAAATCCCCTGGAGAAGGGAATGGCAACCCACTCCAGTATTCTTGCCTGGAGAATTCCATAGACAGAGGAGCCTGGAGGGTTACAGTCCATGGGGTCCCAAAGAGTCAGACACAACTGATCGATCAATATTTTCACTTTCCCCTTGCTATTGGTGGTGTGGAGTTTTAACCACTGGATCACCCGGGAAGTCTTCCCACATACTTCATGACTGTAGGCGGTTTCTCTATTTGCAAAGAGGAAAACTGGAGTTCCCCCTACCCCCCATTCTGCTCTCAGCTTTGTCAGCCTGTGAGCAGACAACTGAGCTTTTAACATTTCATATTCTCCTACTGGGGTGCTCAGCCATTTCTAGTATGATTTCTCTCCAAAGTTACCAAGTTCATTGTCTCTCAACTTGACAGCTCTGTGTGCATATCAATGATCTAGCGTTTCATAGTAATAAGAATAATAATTACAGCTAACACGTACTGAGTTCTCACCATATGCCAGGCACTGTGCTTGCTGCTTTGTGTGTTTCCACTCAAGCTTCACAACAGTCCTCTGAGGTAAGGAGATTGTTATGCCCATTTTAAAGATGAGGAGACTAAGGTACAAATTAATGTGAATAGACACCACCTGCATGGAGGAAGCCCACATTTCTGAATGCTGAAAAATTTAGCCAACAAGTATTTTATTCAGTGTGTAGTTATTTGTTGAAATAAGTTTGATAAATTGCATTTCTGTAAGTTCATAAAAACAAGTTTTATATTAGTAATAAACTTGAGGGAATTCTGTTTTTTTCTTACTTTAATATTAAGCAAGTTCTATTCTGATGATTCTCCTTATTTAGTTACTAATCCCCAGTCTTCATTCTCCTTACCTTGCCCACGTGTCCCTTCTCTCTTTTTCCTTCTTCCATTTTTATTTTAAATCACACAATCATCCTCTTGAGAGTTCTAAGACTTAATTATATAGGTTATAAATTATTCGTATGTTTCCCCTCATTCTACCCTCATAATCTCATTTTATTACGGTTTATTTGCATCTCTGAGAATGGGTGGGCAAAGGAAATAAAAGGACTTGCAATGAAAATCAGTCAATTCTATATCACTTGTTAGCAATTCATAGAAAATATTTGTCAGAAAAGGTAATGGAAACTAAAATACAGTAATTAAAAAGGAAGTCACAAATTTAAAAATCACAAACATTTCAACCTCTTCAGAGTAGTTGCTGACTTCTAACTATATAATAGGCTTAGTGGTAAATGGCATAATGCAGCATTTAAGGTTAATGGGTATAAATGTATTAATTACAGTAACTATTCATTAAATGTTTTATAAGGTGTGTATTTTCCTGGGTGGATGAGGAGTGGGAGGAACTAATTCTTGCAGAGCCCACGTCTTCTGGCTTTGGTTTCATGTCTTCTCCATGGTACCATTCTGCCTTGTCAGTACATAGACATGAAAAGCAGCGTCACTATGTTATAATCACATACATTTATTCATCCATTCAGCAAACATTTTTTAAAATAGTATTTATTTCTATTTTTATTTTTGGGTGTGCTGGGTCCTCGTTGTTGTGTGGGCTTTTCTCTAGTTGCAGTGAGCAGGGGCTGTTCTCTAGTTGCGGTGCTCAGGCTTGTCATCGTGGTGGCTTCCCTTGTTGTGGAGCACAGGCTCTGGGGCATGCGAGCTCCAGTCGTTGTGACATGTGGACTCAGTAGCTGTGGTTTCCAGGCTCTAGAGCCCAGGCTCCATAGTTGTGGCTCATGGGCTTACTTGCTCCAAGGCATGTGGGATCTTCCCAGATCAGGGATCGCACCTGTGTCTCCTGCACTGGTAGGCAGGCCCCCCAGCAAACATTTTTTGAGGCAGATATCTTACTATACTAGTTCCTGGGAGTACAAAGTACAGTACTTTAGACAGCTAAATTACGGCTTTTCCTGTTAGCAGTGTGACTTGGTGTAGAAGGTCGGTGAGGGGTGATGGCCTGTTCTAAGTGGCTCTCCTTGACCTGCACGTGTGTGTGTGTGTTGGGGGGGGGCGGACAGTTGTGTTCTTACATTGGCACTGATGACTCCTGTGTCCTAGATGATAGGCAGGCTCTATGACCCTGACCACAGATGGTGGGCTTAGGGGGCTCCTGACGCCCAGCTGGGGTTGCAACTGTGAGGAAACTAGACCCTGACCACCCACAATGAAGAAGAATCTTGCCCCCTCCCCCCATCACCAACCCTGATCTCAGTGTCCGTAAACACTACAAGGGTCACAAGGATCCCACTAACTAGATTTGCAACCTGTGTTGGCATTGTTTCCTCCTTTAAACAACCTCCTTTTTAACACCATCCATTGATAAGATAAGTGATGAGTAACTTCGTCAGCTTAACCTATGACAGAGATCACTAATCATCTTGTCAGTCCCTGATCCTAGGAGGAGAAAGACAGTTCTGTCGAAGAACAGATTTAAGTCAGTATTTCTTTTCATTCGGTGTTTTGAGACACTCACAACATGCCAGGTGTCAGGGGCGGAAAAGTACAGATGAGTGAGGCTCAGCTCCTTGTACTTCCCAGTGAGGCAGTCTGACGTAGGTCAGGCTGGGGTCAGCGCCAGGGCAGAAGCACAGACACCATGCTGTGGGAAAGCAAGGGGGAGCCAGACAGGAGTCCATCCGGGTATCTGGAAAAATGCATCTTCATATTGGTTACTTACATAGCTATGAATTAGATGAACTATTTATTTAACTGAACAGAAATCCAGAAATAAAGAGTAAATGTTGTATTATTGGAGGAAGTAGAGGTATATTATCCTGACTAGCTCTTGATTCCTCTTTTAAAAATCTCTCTCTGCTTCCCTTGTGTGCATGTCTTAGTAGCAGGCAGGGCTGCCCTGACAGCTCCCCGGAGTGTAACCGGGTGTTGCTGTGGCCCAGTGCATGTGGGATAGGAGGGGAAAGCATCAGAGGCCAAGTGCAAGTCTCACTTTTCTCCCTCATCCACTTCATCCAGCCCCTGATCATTCACTCAGGAGATGTTGCGTCCTGGGCTCCAGTTACCAACTTTGGTCTAATACGTATTTATATTTTTGAGGCTCGAATAGGTCATTTTGAATCCTTGAGTTAAAAGATCCTCTGGTTCCATGACTTCCACTTTAGACCCTGAGCAGCAGAGCTGTTTCCTGTCTTCCTGGTGAGTCTTTCATGGCTCATCTGTATGAGACTGAGATGTTTAATCTTACAGGACAAAGGCCCGTGATATGAATTTCAATGTTTTTATCATAGTATTTAAAAAACACTTTCTGGGACGATCTACATGATAACTTTATGAGTGTGTGCACATGTGTTCAGTCGTGTCCACCTCTTTGCCACCTATGGATTGTACCCCGCCAGGCTCCTCTGTCCATGGGATTTCCCAGGCAAAGATACTGGAGTGGGTTGCCGTTTCCTTCTCCAGGGGATCTTCCTGACGCAGGGATTGAACCCAAGTTTCCTGTGTTTCCTGTATTGCAGGTGAATTCTTCACAGTGAGCCACCAGGGAAGCCCTGATAACTTTCTGAATTGATACTATTGGAAGAAGTAGAAAAATAGCTCACACTGAAAATGTTTTTCCTTGAAAAATAATACTAAAGTGACTATTAGAATCAAGCACTTTTAATTACTGAAGAAAAAAATGTCTCCTTTAAATGCCTAGTCACATAAATGTCACAGTCCTGGTTTGCCCAGATTTGCTCTTTTCTTCTCTTGCCTTGCACATATGATGCTGTTAGCATTTATCGCCGTGTTTGGAAACTGCCAAGATAATGACTGTGTTAATTAATCTGGTCCCATGTATTTTCACCATCAACAGGAGCATGACTGAGTGGGTCCCTCATTCCTTTCACATCTGTCTCCCGCCTTCTCTGGGGAGGAGCAAGTCTGAGTCATCATGGAAAGATGATGTGGATATTTACGATCCTCAATAATTTTAAAATTGCAAAGTTTTCCTGAAACTGACAAGTTTGAGAATCACTAACCAATTGCTTAACCACTGAGGAACGTGAGGATTTTTCTTTCATCACCACCCACCCCATTCCTACACCGCAGATATGCTTATTTCTTGCCTTCCCATTGCTCCAACAATTTTGATTCGATTATTATGATCATGTAAAGGCTATAGAAAGGTATTGCTATGACATATAAGGGTATTTGCAGTTGATCCATTTAACTGTAGTTGCTTTTCCTTGAAGTATACAAGAGGGGTAAATTTTGGTATTTTGGATCTGAACTATCTCTATTCTTTCTTGACACTTAATTAATCATTTTTGTCCAAATGAGACCAGGTGGCTCAGTGGTAAAGAAACCTCCTGCCAATTCAGGAGACCTGGGTTTGATCCTTAGGTCGGGAAGATTCCCTGGAGAAGGAAATGGCAACCCACTCTAGTATTCTTTCCTGGGAAATCCCATGGACAAAGGAGCCTGGCTGGCTACAGTCCATGAGGTCACAAAGGAGTTGAATACAACTTAGTGACTAAACAATAAGAGTTCTAGGTTGCAAGTCATTTCCCCTCAGAATTGTAAAGGTATTTCTCTAAAGACTTTTTAACTTCCAGTGTTTATGCTGAAAATCTGAATCTTGATCGTTTATATACAACATTTCTCATCTCTGTCTCTGCTTTCTCTTAAGGAGTCTTTTATCCCTAATGTTAAATTTCGGAGATGTGTTTTGGTGTGGATCTATTGTTATCCATTGTTCTTGCACTTCACTGACCCTTCTGTCTACAATATCATGTTAGCCTATTCTAGGAAACTTTATTTCTTTGAGAATTTTCTTCCCCTTCATTTCCCTTGTTTGTTCTTTCTGGAGCTCCTATTATTAGGTCTTATGGTCTGGTTTAAAAAAAATTATCTTTGCTTTTCTATCTGCCAAACACTTTTTTTCATTTTCCCATATTTTCTGGAAGATTTCTTCAATTTTATCTATTAACCATTTTATTAAGATTTTCATTTTTGCTATCATATTTTTAATTTCCAAGAGCTTCTTTTTGTTGTTGTTATTGTTCTCCAAATTTTCCTTTATTAAATGGCATTCCATTCTTGCTGATATAAGATTTTCATTCATCTCTCTGAGAATATTATTGAAAGTGGGTTTTGTTTTGTTCTCTTTTACTTTTCCTTCCTCTGTAGTCTCTCTTTCCTCAAGATGGTTTTCTTATTCTCTTTTGTCTTAGATGCTTTCTTCAAATATTTGGTGCTCCTTGGCTGACTGATCATGTTTATGAAGGAGGCACAAAATAGGTGAATGGAGGAGCATGGAAGGGGACTGAGTCTGGTTTTACCTGTGCAATGACCTAAAGGAAACATTAAAAATTTTTTCTTTAGTTCTTTTCTTTGGGGTTGTTCCAACTCCCTTAGAAAAGACTCTTCCTCTAACCTGGTGGGTGCTAGTTTTCTGTGACCCGAGAGGAAGAAGACAAGAGAGATCTCAAATTCGGTATGTAAACTTTGAGTTAATTCCTCCTTAATTACTTCCCTACATATAACTGTGCTTAGTGGGTTACAGTCTAGAGACCCTGGGTTTTATCATCTCAGAGAATAAACCTTTAGACTCTGCCAGGATGGGAAAGTGCAACCACCTGGAGCAGAGAAAGGGATCTGGAGTTCTAACTACATTTTTTTTTTTTCCTTTTTATTCTTAAATTTTATTTTATTTTATTTTAGTTGGAGGATAATTGCCTTACAGTATTGTGGTTTTTGCCATGTATCAACATGAATCTGCCATAAGTATATTTATGTCCTATCCCTCTCGACCCTCCCTCCCAGCCCATACCACCCTTCTAGGTTATCACAGAGCGCCTGATTTGAGCTCCCTGCCTGGTACGGTAAATTCCCACTGGCTGTCTAATTTTGCATATGGTAATGTGTATGTTTCAATGGTACTCTCTCAGTTCGTCCCACTCTCTCTCCTTCCCACTCTGAGTCCACAAGTCTGTTCTCTATGTCTGCATCTCCATTACTACCCTGCAGACAGGTTCATCAGTACCATCTTTCTAGATTCCATATATATGCATTAATATATGATATTTGTCTTTCTCTTTCTGACTTACTTCACTCTGTATAATAGGCTCTAGGCTCATCCACCTTATTAGAATTGAGTCATATGTGTTCCTTTTTATGGCTGAGTAATATCCATTGTGTATATGTACCACAACTTCTTTATCCATTCATCTGTCGAGAATGGACATCTAGGGAGCTCTAGCTACTTCTTAAACAGAGTTTAAAAATCAATCCGTTTGGCTTAGTTCAATCACATTTACTTCCAGTGATGCTGTCAATTCTTGATCCTTTTATAGGTTTCAAGGTATAAACTGGGTTGTTTGCAACTTGACCATCACTGGCTTGGGATTCATCTTTCTTGGGTCTGCTGACTTAGTTCCTACTCACCTGTTTGGGTTTCAGCTTACAAAATTATATTGCAGTTGCTTCCTTTCTCATTTTCTTCAGCCTTGTAAGTTTCTATCCTCTTAGGTATTCTTTATTGTCATTTTATTAAGGTTTTAGGAAATAACAGTTCTAAGTGCAGGTATTGAGCTCACCATGTTTAACCAGAAGGGTTTTTTTTTTTTAGTATTTAAAAAGCATAAAAATAACTTTCATACCCAGTATTAAAATAAAAGTACCTTCTGTATTATATTAGTAGGTGATTTTGCTAAGACAAAGAAGCATTTATTCAGCTCCTATTTCTTGAATAAAGTTATTTATTTATTTTAAGAAATTTACCAGTATCTGCAATATATAGGCCTAACAGAAAAGTAAGCAACTTGATTTTCATTCCAACCTTGAACAATCATAATGTAATATCAGGTTCAAACTCAAGTAGATGTGGGCAGATACATGTGTTGAAGATAAAGAGACTTTTGGGGCATTTCAAGGATGTTCTGGCTTTTCAGGATGGAATTTTTTATGATCTTGATTTAGTTGACTAGTTCATTCTCTTCTTTCCCTTTTATTTTCCAGAAACAGGCCGTGTTATGTCATAAAAGGAAAAGATAAGTTTGGTAGTGTGGTGGCAACACAAGGTCAGGAAACTATGGACCTTCCTTGTCCACTAAGAAGCAACCCAGGAGCAGGTAGACTTCCATGGACTCTGCTACCTGGAAATAAGCCCTGCAGACCCAGTGGTGTGCTAGAGCCCATGACTGGGCCATGGAAGGAGAACTTACGCCTTTAGAAATGGGCAATGCTGCAAATCAAGATATTTTTCCTGGTCTTAAAATCCTTACCAGCACATCATGCCTAGACCTGATGTTACTATCAGGGCACCCTGGTGAACTCCAAAAGCTTCATAATTATCATTGTTGTTATTCAGTCGCTAAGTCATGTCTGACTCTGAGACTCCATGGACTGTAGACCACCTGGCTCCTCTCTCCATGGGATTCTCCAGGCAAGAATACTGGAGTAGGTTTCCATTTCCTCCTTCAGAGGATCTTCCCAACCCAGAGGTCAAACCCATGTCTCCTGTATTGCAGGCAGATTCTTTATCACTGAGCCAGCTGAGAAGCCCCAATTATGTCATTATGTCAACATTATAGACATTGTATTTACTTGTCCTACTGTGGCCCAGGGAGGCCAGGTGAAACAGTGGGAAAAATACAAAATTTGGAGCCAGACAGCTTGACATTTAGATCCTTCTGGACATTTAGATCCGGCTACTTCTAGCTTTGTGACCTTTGGCAAACTTCTCTCAGCCTCATCTTCACTCTCTGAATCTGTAAAACGGAAACCCTATTTTTACCTAGCAGGATTGTTGTAAAAATAAACAACAGCACATCTGCCCTCCCCAGCTATGTCCTATGGGAAACCCTGGCTCTGTGGGCAGGTACCTCTGTGGCCTGTTTCTGTTTCCCAGCAGGGTTGTGACATCATTAGTTAGGACCCTCATTTTTATAACAAAATAATGAACTTTACCTTTTGTTTATTTGGTCTCTAAAATGTATGAAGCCCCTAATTAAAAAATGTAGAACGAGTATACTATACTCACACAAGAGTATGATCTGAAGCTCTCTTCTCTCCAGGACTCAGAATCCCCGAGGATGAGATGTTTGGTTAAGGGTCAACAATTTAAAATGGGCTTCCCAGGTAGCGCTAGGGGTTAAGAACCTGCCTGCCAATGCAGGAGATGCAAGAGACATGGTTTGATCCCTGAATTGGAAAGACCCCCTGGAGGAAGGTACAGCAACCTGATCTTGTATTCTTGCCTAGAGAGCCCCATGAACAGAGAAGCCTGGCGGGCTACAGTCCACAGGATTGCAAAGAGTCGGACATGAATGAAGTGACTTAGCACAATTTAAAATAGGACTTACAGGTTATCCAGCTATTCTGCTACATCTTGGAATAAGGTTAAAATACTGAAAAAGATATTTGTGCACTTGTACCAAATCAACTTAACCCTTTCTATAATCAAGAATTGTGTCTTGATCTACCTTCAAGCTTTCATCAGAAATTACTACAAAAAAATTACTTCAATTTTGCTTAGCATTTGCTGTGAATTTTGAGGAGGAACACTGATTATCCATTGCATGGCTCAGCGTCCCTGGTTTCCAGTGCCTTACACAAGACCTCTGTCCTTTACACAGGGAGTCACCTTTTTCCCCCCAAGGAACTGGTCTGTTTCATCCTCGTAATACAGAGTTGTGAGACTCAGAGCGTTTCTCTGTTTGCTTTTGCACCAGAAACATTAGTGTCAAGTTTTAAAATCAGTCATAAAAAAACGAGCAAACTTTTTGTTTGGCACGTTAGATCTCTCTAGACCCTGTTTTTGCATAACCATTTTATTAATTTTGTTGTGTTTGCCTCTTCTTAAAAGTAACGTGACAAATTTCTTTTGGAAACAGATGAATAAATGAATGAGTTGTGAAGGAGTATAGGGAGGTGAGCGACAGTAACTGGCCATGTTTCATAAACTGTAGTGTGAGGCACAGTTATGGGAAGTGGAGGATTTTAGACTGGACAGGAGAAGACAGGCAGACATGAAACTATCTTCAAGTGCTTGAAATTCTGTGTCTTAGAAGATGTAGTGGATGCTTTTCATTGCTCCTGAGGATAGAGAAAGAGCCACTGTGCAGACTATCCATTAACTGATTCATTCATTCATTCCCAAGTTATTTTTTTCTGTTGCCTGCTGTCAAGGCACCAATGAGGACAGTTCTCTGCTCTCAAATTTCTTTCATTTTTGTTCAGTTGTTGTTCAGTCACTCAGTCATGTCCGATTCTTTGTGACCCCATGGACTGCAGCATGCCAGGCTTCCCCGTCCTTTAGAATCTCCCGAAGTTTGCTCACACTCATGTCCATTGAGTCGGTGATGCCATCGTCCATTTTAGGGAAACAGGTTTTGGCTGACTACAAAGGAGAACTTTCCAACAATCAGAGTTATCCAATCGTGGGGTGTATTGCCTTACAATGTGAGGAATGTCCCGTCTGGTCGCTGGGGAATCCCAAAAAGGGGCTGAGTGATCCAGTAGCCTGAAAGGTACCCCTGCATCAGGGGAGAGGGTGGACTTTTTGACCATTAAGGTTTGGCCCTGCTCTTCTTCTCTGATTCTCTTTGACTTGGAGTAGTTTTAGCGCAAAACTGAAGGATTCGATTGTTTCAAAGTAAGCAGGTTTTCAGGGGGTGGGGCGAGGGAAGGCAGCAAAAATGCTTTCACAAGCCACTTGCTTTCCTCTGTGGCCCTGGGGGTCCCCACAGGTGCCTTGACGCCCCGTAATCCTGGCTGTCATCCTGGCAGCAGTGTCGCAGCCAGGCTTCCTAGGAGCCTGTGGTTATCTCCTTAGCAGCTTTCAGAGCCACTGTGAAGATTGCATTAACCATTGACAGACTCCTCCCGTGTCTCTCCCCCCGGAAATGACAGTGTGGGAAGGACATCTGGGCGCGTGTGAGACCCAGCACCCAGCGCCCACGTTCTCTCCACGGAGGAGACGAGACAAGGGCCTCGAGCGCAGAGCTGGAGCCAGGGTAACCCAGGAGAGAGGTGGGCCCTTTACTCGGTGGGAGCCGGGTCGTCGCTTTCCATCTTCTACAGTCAAACCCAGGGGCTTGCTGTGGGAATTAGGAAGAGAGGACCAAGGGACTGGCCAGTGTAAACTCCTAAAAGAAAAATTTGGCTCGGAAGAATTTTTTTCCCCACCATGTATATTCACTCTTAAAATAATTAGAATTTTCTTGGAAATAATTTTTACCTTACAGAAATTTTGCAAAAATAAAAATAGTACAAAGGATACCCATATTTCCTGTACTTAGGTTAACTATGGTTCATTTCTTTTCTGAACCTTTGAGAGTCAGGGGCATATACCACAGTCCTTTATGCCTAAATACTTCAATGTGTATTTCCTAAGAAATGGGATATTCTTTCGTGTAGCCAGAGTGCAGAGTTTTAAAAATTAATTAATTAAGTTTTGGCTGTGCTGGGTCTTCCTGGCTGCAAGGGCTGCTCTTTAGTTGAGGTGCTTGGGCTTCTTGTTGCAGTGGCTTCTCTTGTTGAGGAGCACAGGCTCTAGGGCACGTGGGCTTTAGTAGCTGTGGCTTCCAGGCTCTAGGGCTCAAGCTCAATAGTTGTAGCATACGGGCTTACTTGCTCCACGGCATGTGGGATCTCGGATCACAGATTTAACCTGTGTTTCCTGCATTGTCAGATGGATTCTTTACCACTGAACCACCAGGGAAGCCCCAGAGAGCAGTTTTCAACTTCAGTAAAATTAACTTTGGTAAATAACTTTACCACCCATATTCCAATATTTTCGAATTAACCGAATAATGTCCTGTATAGCACTGTCTTCCTCCAGTACAAGGTTTGGTGGAGGATTAGTTTGCATTTAGTTGTTATGTCTCTTTTAGAAGATCTTTTAACAGTGACATTATTACAGTTCATTGGTCGTCTCAGTGCCTTATTCTAAATCTATAGATAAAAATACTTTTAATCTTAGGGTATATTTCACTTACTTTTATCCTTTGGTTCACTTGAAAACCAAGGCAGGATTCTCTGGAATCCAAAGCCACTCCCGTTCTAAAAAACATATGCTGTGGAAGGGAGAAGGGCAAGGAACTTTGAGTGTACATTTTATACATGGTTGACTTTTCTTTATTTGATTTAAAACACACAAGGGATTTCCCTAGTGGTCCAGTTAGACTCTGCCCTCCCTGTGCAGTGGGACTGGACTTGATCTCTGGTCAGAGAACTAGATCTGACATGCTACAACTAGGAGTTCAAATGCCACAAGTAAAAATCCCACGCGCTGCAACTAAGACCCAGTGTAGCCAAATAAATAAAAACAAACAAATAAATGTATTTACAAAAACACACAAAAGCAGATCAAAGACTTCGAGATCATCCTCAAATTCTCCTGTTGTCGATCTGACTTATTGCCAAGAAGGTCTTGCCTTTGTCTTCGAGGAGGAAAAATGTCATCATTTTGAGGTTCTTTGTTTTAACTTGAGACAACACACTCTTATGAATCTAGAAACAGAGAAAAATACCTTTACATTTACTCAGAGCCCTTATTTCAGTGTGTGCATGCATTTTATGAGCCAACAGCAGCAACACATGGGATAATTAAGGATTTCTATGCACACGTTGCTTTGGTTAGCTCAGCAAAGAATACATTCAACAGCTCTGGTCTCTGCCCTCCAGAACAACTTGCTTAACATGCATCAGTATGCATTATTAAATAGAATACCACATCAAGAAAAAAATACGCCTCACACTTGGAAGACATAACACAGAATTATTGGGGTGATTTTTTTTTTAAAGATGGCAACATTTAACCACAGAGAAACTAAGTAATTTGCCAAAACTTACTTAAAAAATCAGAGATACAGAGATACTTCCCCAATGGCTCAGATGGTAAAGAATCCGCCTGCATTGCAGGAGACCGGCATTCAATTCCTGGGTTGGGAAGATCCCCTGGAGAAGGGAATGGCTACCCACTCCAATATTCCTGCCTGGGCAGAGGAGCCTGGCAGGCCACAGTTTTTGAGGTCACAAAGAGTTGGACACGACCAAGTGACTTTCACTCAAACTGACTCGGTTAAAAAATCAGAGATACAGTAATGATGTTTTTGGTTTAATCCTTCCTTTTAAAATGCCCTGTATAAATGTCTTTTTTTTTTTTTTAGTATCTACGCTAAGAAACTGAGGGATGGTGGAAAGAGTAATAGGAGACAGCATTTTTTGAAAGGTCATAAAAACCTAGTACATAGCTTCTTTATATGGGAAAAAAGTTAAATGGAAAAAGATTTAACTTCTCCTTTTCCCAAGGTGCAATTTCAAATGGAAGAAACTTCACAGTGGTCTGTATTTAGGAAGCTTCTGTGGCTCCTTGGTGGTTCAGTGGTAAAGAATCTGCCTGCAGTGCAGGAGACACGGGTTCCATCCCTGTCTGGAAGATAACCTGGAGGAGGAAATAGCAACCCACTCCAGTATTCCTGCCTGGGAAATCCCATGGACAGAGGAGCCTGGTGGGCTGTAGTCCACGGGGTCACAAAGAGCTGGACTTGAACTGAGCGACTGAACAATAACAGCAGGGGCTCTGGAGGCTGGTTAGAGGGTCTGATCAGTAACACTTTCTAACTTACCTCTTATAATTGTTGACATAGGCTTCTTTTTTGGCTGTTCTAAGTATTTCTCCTTTTCACTTGTCTTACTTTGCCTATTTTACTGTCAGTTATAGACAGAAAAAAAATGGACTTTTAAAATAACATGTAATTTTATTATTTTCTGAGTTTATAATATGTTAGATTCACAGTTATAATCTTGGGAGATGTGTGCCCACAGGATATAAAAGCAATCACATAAATCATGAAGTTTCTTTTTTTTTTTTTTTTCTGGTTGACAGACTTTATTGTTAAATCACAGAAATTTTAGTGCAAAACAAACCAAAACATCAATAGCAGCCACATGTCTTGCTCTCTCCTGGCAACCAGAAGTGGAACAGGAGATGCAGCCAGAGGGGAGAGAAGAAGGCAGGGCGGCAGCCGAGGCCCCGGGACAGCACACCCAGCAGACCTTCTACCTGGAAGCCAGAGGCTTAGGAGCTTGTCATCCACATTTATTGGCAGGTCGAAAAGAACATCTACAAGATGGGGGTCGGAGGGGAGGGACTGTCCTGCCCAGAGCAGTGGAAGTTTCTTGGAAATTATCTTTCCTAGGCTAGTCAAGGATTCTCTAAACCCTTGCTGTCCAGCAGGGTAGTTGTCAGTCATATGTGGCTATTGAGCATTTGAGGTGAGACTAGTCTGAATTCAGTTGTACTGTAAGTAAAATACACATTAGCTTTCCAAAACTTAGGACAATAAAAGAACAATGTAAAATATTTCATTAGTAAGATTTTTTTTTAGATTGATTGCACATTAAAATGACAGTAGTTTGGATACATTGGGTTAAATAAGATACATTCTTTAAATTAATTTCACCTATTCCTTTTTACTCTTTTAATTAAAAGTGACTATAGTAAATTTTGAACTACATACTCAGCTTGCATTTGTGGCTCCCATTGTATTTCTATTGAACAGTGTAAATCTGGAAGGAAAGAAAACAGAGAAAACAACAACAACAAAAACCCACAGACAAAATCCAACTCATTGAGTGTATTTTTAGAGTGCATTACTGAAGGAAAAGCTGAATTACCCAGTGATCCAGTTTTGGGGAAAGAGGAGTTAGGTTTGGATTTCATTAAACTTCTTTAATTAAACCTATTGTAAATCTGCTGTAAGGTCCGAGTCGAGAGGAGAATTGAACCTTTTTGTTTGCCTAAAATTTTTTTCTAGCAAAATCCTGAACTCAATTCAAAAGTGATTTATTTTTTAAAGTTTTGTAAAAAACTTTCCATTCGCTGAGTTTGGAGGGTTGATTAAGACTGAGCTCTTAGGAGGCTAAAAAATTATGAAAATTATCCAGAAACTTATGAAAGGAACTGTCTGCTCTCTTGGAGAGAAATCCAGGGGGATGTAGGGCCCTCAGAAGCCGCAGGTAGTCATTCACTTCTGTGTTCACACCTTCGATAAATGAAAACACTGGGAAAGATAAAATATTTATTCCTATGTGTCAATAACTGAATTTATGGATAGAGCTTGCTAGATATTATTGCCTGTGTAAACCCATGTTAACTGTGCACGTAAAGCATGTTTTTATTAGTTCCTACATAAAATTTTTATGATAATGGCAAACAAAGGACCAATTTAGTTTAGCTGAGTTTGTTCTTATTACTCCAGCTTCGAATAGATAAGCAACAGTGCAAATAATATCAGTCAGTTGGGAAGAAGGTCGGGTCTCCTAAGGCTGGGTCTCCTGGCCAGGAAGGCTGAAGCAAGGCTGCCTGTGGGGAAGCCCCCAGAAGGCCTGGCTGGCAACCTGGTGAAGTGAGGCCAGTGGGGACTCCACTGGCTTTCAGGCCTGTCGTTGAGCAGTTATATTCCCAGTTGGTAACTGCAGAGTATTCAAATTTAGTTTTTGAAAAGGCCTGCATAACTGCTATTGAAAGAACTCCCACATACTGTATTTCAACTGGGGACTTACAGAGAAAAAAGTTCAAGTGGCTTATTGTGGGTCATCTCCCACTCTGGGATTTAAACAAAGCACAAACAGAACAAAGTTCCTTTAAATGGGGTGCCTTCATCCGAGTGCCTCCTGTCTGTGCTTTGGCAGGCTTGCTAGATGGGTTGGGGGAGCCTACGCCTCTTATTCCCATTACTGCCTTTTTATGTTTGACCCTTGGATGTGGCAAATGCTCCCTGTGCTGACCTGGATTGGAGGGAAGTGTTTCTAGAATCTGAAGGTAAAGCATCTTTCATAAATACTGCTTTTTCGCTCCTGATAGCTAGTTAAAAATTGATAGTAAGCCTGCAATCTGGAGCGAACATAATTCCTGGAGCAAAATTTAGGAGAACAGATTTGACATATGTAAATGTACTTAGGAGGCCAATAACAAATTTTAACTGAATGAGTCTGAAAAATGTAAGATATATGAGTGTCATAGATATGTAACACTAAAGCCTATCTAAGAAATCCACTGAGAAAGTGGGCAAGCGTGGTATACATTAGGTTTACTCGGAGCTGTGGTCTGTCTGGGACATTGATGAAATTACAATTTGATAATTAGAAAGCTGCAAAGGTTTGGATTCTGTACATTAGAAGTACCTACACATCAAAAACGCATGCTTGGGAAAAGTTTTCCTCTAGACATCTGGTACATTTCTCCCTCTGGGTAGATCAACCCTGGAGCTCTTCTAGACAGTTGGTTACTATGATTGTTCTTAAGGTCTCTGTGGAAAGAAGGAGCTTCTGTAACTTCTTACAGCCCTGCTTCTGTGATGTCTTCCTTTTAGAGCCCATCCAATCCGAGGTTCTTTACTATTTAGTAGGTCTGTTTACTAATTCTCAAATGTCTCTGTCCCAGACAGCCCATAGCTCTGAGTTAAACCTAATGTGCACCATACTTGCCCACTTTCTCAGTGGATTTCTTAGTCTCTAGTGTTACGTGTCTATGACAATCATATCTCTTCCATTTTTCAGCCTCACTCAATTAAAAATTGCCCCAGAGGAGTAGTTTTCATTTTTTTGCAAAGACGCTGCTTGGCAGAGTTGGTCTTCCAACAGGAGCAATTCTGGGGTTTATATATGTGTGTATCCTTGTGTGTGCTTGTTTATTTTGGCCTCATCTTGGGCTCTAGGGAAAAAACAGTCTACTAAATCTTAAGCTGCTATAAAATGTCTATGTATTTTTTTGCTCTTACCAACTTTATGTGAGTGTGTGAGTGTGATAGGCCGTGTAGAAAGTCAAAGAGCAGTTTTCAGTACTTACTGTAAGAGGGTTGCTCAGGGTGAGAAAGGTACTCCAAAGGCGAGATTTATTTCCTGCCTTTATGCGCCTGACCTTCTGAAATGGCTGTGTTGCCGTCCATGCTGATAGGGGTTACTACAACCTCTATGTATTCTGGGTTTGTGTTGAAAATCGTAATTTGGGGCCATCAGCTTCTTTCTGTGATGGCTTTGCTGATTCCATACTCTGGACCCGAGAATCTAGATCTGTTTGCATGGTTGTCCCGTATATGGAAGCCCTGTAGACTTCAGTGTTACTTTGTGTTAAGGGTAGAATCAAGGTTTGGGGAGCTGAGGAACGATGACCAACAGACTCAGCTGAGATGTTGATGCTTTGTTGCTTTCTCTCAAGAGGTTGTTAGGAGAATAATTCAATTTTGGGAGAATTGGAACCAGACTGATTTGTTAATACAGTTTAGAGTCTTTTAACTCAAGATTGGATGAATAGCTTTTCAAGTGTGAATGAAAGACAAGAATCCCCAAAGATCTGCTCTGTTTTAAATAGCAGACTCCAGGGACTCAAGGTTTGTAACAAAAGGGCAGATGTGGAAGAGATGAACTCACGGGTCCCACTCTGTGAGAGAATAAAGCACAGCGTTGGCTGCAATCCCTGAGGTGTCGGAGTCTGCCAATCTTGCTGGCTCTAAGTTGCTCACTGGGGGAATCTAGTTAGATAGGCTCACAATCAGTTAGCTGGTATTGACTTTGCTGGGCCTGACCCATATTATGAAGTTCTGACAAGTGGAAAGTATAGCTGAACTTTGGGAAAAGCCATAGCATGTACAATAGACGAGAAAACCAACATCTTAAGTGAACGGAGAAGAAATTTGAGCAGAGCCACCAGGTGAAGAAATTAGGACACCTGATGGAATGTTGCAGCCCAAGCAGATTAAAAATAGGTTTGAGTAAAGACATACAAGATTTTACAAGTTTGGCTTCAACTCACTCAGAAACTCTTTGTCTCTTTGCTAATGATGTTAAAAGAGTCTTCTGTTTCAAGATGCTTGAAGAAGTACTGAGAAAATAATATGGACGTGAAGAAATCTAACAACAGCAAAGCTAATGTATGAATTTCATTTTACAACTCATGGGGTCCAGGATTTTTAAATATCCTTGAATTTGAGAATTCAGGGTTGAGGATATAAGGGATAGCCAAATATTATTAAGGGCTTCCCTCAGCTCGGTGGTAAAGAATCTACCTGCCAATGTAGGAGGCTTAGGTTCAATCTCTGATCTAGGACGATCCCCTAGAGAAGGAAATGGCAACCCACTCCAGTGTTTTTGCCTGGAGAATCCCATGGACAGAGGAGTCTGGCAGGCTACAGTCCATGGGGTCACAAAAGAGTCAGACATGACTTAGCAACTGAACAACAAAATGTTATTAAACTTCTAAAGCATTCTCAGTGTTATTTTTACTAGTGAAATACAGAATGGAAACAGGCCTGTGTAAATAAATGTATTTTATTAAGCATCCAGATCCCCTGGGTGAACTGATTCAGAAATCCATCAAATGCAGTTTGTCATGGGCCTGGTGACAAGATTAGGATCTGTCCTGATTGGGATTAATAATCAAGAGTTTCCCAGGAAGCAACCCTGCTGAGCCGTTCCCAGAATTCTGGATGTGTAGGAACACAGAAGAGGAAATTACCAGCTGTATAGAGTGACTGATCCTAAACTCAGAAGGGACTAGACCAAGGGACAGTTCCAGACCTCTTCACAGGATTATTTTAGGTCAGCCCACACATACTTGCCTACTCTTGTGCAGCTTTTCAATGAGAGACTTTGAAACATCAGTTTAGAGTCTTAAGCCATTGTTATTTGAGGAAAAGGATGTCTGAAAGTGTTTTTATTTGATATTCCTTATGGCAGATCCTTGATTTTGGAAGGTAAGTGGCAGAGAGGTTGATTGACTTCGTGAAGGTCCTGTAGCCAGCTCTTCAGCTAGAACCAAGCCCCTGGCTTGTTGCTGAACTCAGACCCTGACTCTTTCTGTCTCTTATGTGTTTCTAGGAATTCTTAATCATTTTAGAGTTCTGTGGTCCTAGTGTTAGTTGTCTGATGCCCTTTTAAATAAGTACTGCAATTGACTGGCTGTGCCACAAACCAGATGTATGATTTTGGACAACTCAGGTCACCAATATGGACCATGATCCCTCCATGTTTGCACATGAAAGTTGGCCTAGACTCTATCTAAGGACTTTTCAGCTCCATTGAAATATTTTTGTGAAAATTGCTCTTTGGCTGGTGTTCAGTTCAGTTCAGTCGCTCAGTCATGTCCGACTCTTTGTGACCCCATGAACTGCAGCACGCCAGGCCTCCCTGTCTATCACCAACTCCCGGAGTTCACCTAAACCCATGTCCATCGAGTTGGTGATGCCATCCAACCATCTCATCCTCTGTCATCCCCTTCTCCTCCTGCCCTCAATCTTTCCCAGCGTCGGGGTCTTTTCCAATGAGTCAGCTCTTCGCATCAGGTGGCCAAAGTATTGGAGTTTCAGCTTCAACATCAGTCCTTCCAATGAACACCCAGGACTGATCTCCTTTAGGATGGACCAGTTGGATCTCCTTGCAGTCCAAGGGACTCTCAAGAGCCTTCTCCAACACCACAATTCAAAAGCATCAATTCTTCAGCACTCAGCTTTCTTTATAGTCCAACTCTCACATCCCTACATGACTATTGGAAAAACCATAGCCTTGACTAGATGGACCTTTGTTGGCAAAGTAATGTCTCTGCTTTTTAATATGCTGTCTAGGTTGGTCATAACTTTCCTTCCAAGGGGTAAGCGTCTTTTAATTTCATGGCTGCAGTCACCATCTGCAGTGATTTTGGAGCCCCAAAAAATAAAGTCTGACACTGCTTCCACTGTTTCCTCATCTATTTGCCATGAAGTGATGGGACCAGATGCCATGATCTTAGTTTTCTGAATGTTGAGCTTTAAGCCAACTTTTTCACTCTCCTCTTTCACTTTCATCAAGAGGCTCTTTAGTTCTTCACTTTCTGCCATAAGGGTTGTGTCATCTGCATATCTGAGGTTATTGATATTTCTCCTGGCAATCTTGATTCCAGCTTGTGCTTCCTCCAGCCCAGCATTTCTCATGATGTACTCTGCATATAAGTTAAATAAGCAGGGTGACAGTATATAGCCTTGATGTACTCCTTTTCCTATTTGGAACCAGTCTGTTTTTCCATGTCCAGTTCTAACGTTTGCTTCCTGACCTGCATATAGGTTTCTCAAGAGGCAGGTCAGGTGGTCTGGTATTCCCATCTCTTTCAGAATTTTCCACAGTTTATTGTGATCCACACAGTCAAAGGCTTTGGCATAGTCAATAAAGCAGAAATAGATGTTTTTCTGGAAATCTCTTGCTTTTTTGATGATCCAGCAGATGTTGGCAATTTGATCTCTGGTTCCTCTGCCTCTTTTAAAACCAGCTTGAACATCTGGAAGTTCACGGTTCATGTATTGCTGAAGCCTGGCTTGGAGAATTTTGAGCATTACATTACTAGCATGTGAAATGAGCGCAATTGTGCGGTAGTTTGAGCATTCTTTGGGATTGGAATGAAAACTGATCTTTTCCAGTCCTGTGGCCACTGCTGAGTTTTCCAAATTTGCTGACATATTGAGTGCAGCACTTTCACAGCATCATCTTTCAGGATTTGAAATAGCTCAACTGGTATTCCATCACCTCCACTAGCTTTGTTTTTAGTGATACTTCCTAAGGCCCACTTGACTTCACATTCCAGCATGTCTGGCTCTAGGTGAGTGATCACACCGTCGTGATTATCTGGGTCGTGAAGATCTTTTTTGTACAGTTCTTCTATGTATTCTTGGCACCTCTCCTTAATATCTTCTGCTTCTGTTAGGTCCATACCAGTTCTGTCCTTTATCAAACCCATCTTTCTATGAAATGTTCCCTTGGTATCTCTAATTTTCTTGAAGAGATCTCTAGTCTTTCCCATTCTATTGTTTTCCTCTATTTCTTTGCATTGATCACTGAAGAAGGCTTTCTTATCTCTCCTTGCTAGTCTTTGGAACTCTGCGTTCAAATGGGTGTATCTGTCCTTTTCTCCTTTGCTTTTTGATTCCCTTCTTTTCACAGCTATTTGTAAGGCCTCCTCAGACAGCCATTTTGCTTTTTTGCATTTCTTTTTCTTGGGGATGGTCTTGATTCCTGTCTCCTGTACAATGTCATGAACCTCCATCCATAGTTCATCAGGCCCTCTGTCTATTAGATCTAGTCCCTTAAATCTATTTGTCACTTCCACTGTATGATCGTAAGGGATTTGATTTAGGTCATACCTGAATGGTCTAGTGGTTTTCTCCACTTTCTTCAATTGAAGTCTGAATTTGGCAATAAGGAGTCCATGATCTGAGCCAGTCAGCTCCCAGTCTTGTTTTTGCTGACTGTATAGAGCTTCTCCATCTTTGGCTGCAAACAATATAATCAATCTGATTTCAGTATTGACCATCTGGTGATGTCCATGTGTAGAGTGTTCTCTTGTGTTGTTGGAAGAGGGTGTTTGCTATGACTAGTCCGTTCTCTTGGCAGAATATTAGCCTTTGCCCTGCTTCATTCTGTACTCCAAGGCCAAATTTGCCTGTTACTCTGGGTGTTTCTTGACTTCCTACTTTTGCATTCCAGTCCCTATAATGAAAAGGACATCTTTTTTTGGATGTTAGTTCTAGAAGGTCTTGTAGGCCTTCATAGAACTGTTCAACTTCAGCTTCTTCAGCGTTACTGGTCAGGGCATAGACTTGGATTACCGTGATATTGAATGGTTTGCCTTGGAAACGAACAGAGATCATTCTGTCATTTTTGAGATTGCATCCAAGTACTGCATTTCGGACTCTTTTGTTGACCATGATAGCTACTCCATTTCTTCTAAGGGATTCCTGCCCATGGTAGTAGATATAATAGTCATCTGAGTTAAATTCACCCATTCCAGTTTATCTTAGTTCACTGATTCCTAGAATGTCGGCGTTCACTCTTGCCGTCTCCTGTTTGACCACTTCCAATTTGCCTTGATTCATGGACCTAATATTCCAGGTTCCTATGCAATATTGCTCTTTACAGCATTGAACCCTGCTTCCATCACCAGTCCCACTCACAACTGGGTATTGTTTTTGCCTTGGCTCCACCCCTTCGTTCTTTCTGGAGTTATTTCTCCACTGATCTCCAGTAGCATATTGGGCACCTACCGACCTGGGGAGTTCATCTTTCAGTGTCCTATCTTTTTGCCTTTTCATACTGTTCATGGGGTTCTCAAGGCAAGAATACTGAAGTGGTTTGCCATTCCCTTCTCCAGTGGACCACATTCTGTCAGTGTAGGATTTGCCAATTCTGTGGCTGGCAAACAGAAGATGTGAGGTCAGTTCAAAGCTGGAACCTCGAAAGTCTGTGATCGCTTGGACAGAATCAGCCCCCTTTTCACCATCAATGGTTTGGTACTGTGCTGGGGAACTCTTTCTGTTTTGTTGTTGTTGTTGAGTTGATGTATATGTATGTTTTTGCATAAACCCACACAAATGTTAAATTATGGACATGCTTTAAGATGAAACAGGAATATGTTTAAACCTCCCTGCTTTATATGTGATAATGAGCCCCAGAACTGCATTATCTCATTTTATCCCAGACATAGACTCACGACTTCCCCTCCCTGGGAAAATTTGGGCTAAGAGAGGGGAAATGACTTGCCCGGAGTCCCTCACGTTGTCATCAATCAAGTCAGACCCAGAATTGGATCCTCTCATTCAGTATAACCCTTCAAGGGTCTGGTGCGTGGTTGGCACTAGGATTCCACTGGCAATTCCATTTGGCCCAGCCTGTCTCCAGTCTGGGCATCTCTTCTTGGTCACTGTAGTTTGAGCTGGCCAAGGAAGAACAGGAGGAATCCTCTGGTCTAGAGCCAACCCCCATGCTGTCAGCTTTCTCCAAGGACTCCAGACAAGGACAGGCCCCTTCCTGTGTGCTGGGAGCCCTGCAGACCTGTGTTCTTACGTCTCCAGGATCAAGACTCCAGCAGCTACAGACTTCACCCATTCTTGTATGTGGACTCTCCGTTTACCATCCCAGCATCCTGAGGGCTGTGTGTGTGTGTGTGTGAGTGCATGCACACGTGAGTGTACACATACGTATATGTCTGTGTGTGTGTGTATACATGCCTTTGTTTGTCAAGTTCCTAACATTGTCCCCTTGGTTTTGCCCAGAACGCCAGCTTGCTTTGGCATTTAGTGAAGTGGCCATTCTGCAGACCTTAGTAGGTCACTTACAGAAAAATATTGTCTCAGGTCCCTCTTGACTTTTTCTCATGAGAGCTCAAGGAAAATATGAGGAAGTGAGGTGCCTACAAGGAATGCACATTGTAAATTCCAGGCCATAACGCACTGCTGGTTTTCTTGAAAGTTTTCCAAGCATTAGCCAAGACTTAGGTGAAGAACAGTGGCATGTTCTGGGAAGGGACTGCTTCCTAAAGCTGCACGATGTTGTATAAACACAGCAGGTCAGGCCTGGATGGAAAGGCCACGGTCTGTATTAGAATTAAATGCTACATCAGTTCTGTAATCTAATGTTCAGTTTCTTAATCTTATTGTGTTTTCTCTTGGAACCATAACTAATAAACAATGCCATCTGTAAAAGTTACATTAGCAGTTCCAAGCCCCCGCTTTTGCCCCAGAAGTTAGAACTATGTTTTTTACTTGGAAAAGGGTGAGAGAATGGCTCAATTTTGTGACATGGGTCTTTTAAAACATATTTATTTATTTGGCTGTACCAGATCTTAGTTGCAGCATGTGAAACCGAGTTCCCTGAACAGGGGTGGAACCCAGGCCCCCTGTATAGGGAGCACAGAGTCTTAGCCACTGGATTACCAGGGCAGTTCCTATGAGTCTTTAAACTTCTTCCTTCACACCTTTTACCTTCATGCACCTCAGGGTTCTGGGTACCAGGAAGAGCAAGAACAGGCAGAGGGACTTCAACCTCCGAGCTTGATTCTGTCTCTCCTGGAAACTGTGTTCCTAGGATCGACTGCCCAATAGTCCAGAGAATTCCAGCTCCCTAGCTGTGGCCATCACATGCTCAACTCAGGCTGGCTGAGAGGAACTGATCTCCTCTCCTTTTCAAAAATCTTTTTCTATAATTTCTTTTTGTTTTTCTCTTTCTTCCCCTTTCTCCTGTTCATCTCTTTTCTTCTTTGTCTCTGTCCCTTGGCCTCTTTGTCTCGTTTGCCTTTTCTTCCCCACACTAGTCATTTGTGTCACCACTGTATTAATGAAGTATATGCTGAAATATCTTATTTTTATTGAATAGAGCTTTATGTAGCCCATACACAGTTTTAAAAATCAGGTGAAAATAAGCTTTATCCCTCAAAAACAAGGACTTCCCAGGTGTTTCAGTGGTAAATAATCCAACTGCCAATAAAGGAGATGCTGGAGACATGGGTTTGATCCTTGGGTTGGAAAGATCCCCTGGAGGAGGGCATGACAACCCACTCCAGTATTCTTGCTTGGAGAATCATGGACAGAGGAGCCTGGTGGCCTAAAGTCCATGGGGTTGCAAAGAGTCAGATATGATTCAGGGACTGAGCTCTCACCTGCGCTCAAAAGCAAACAAAACTCCAGTAATCCTATCCCCACTATATTAAGTTCATTTTTATTTAATTGGTGTATTTATTAGATATATTCCATATCCAGACACCATGCCATTCTGGTAGACCCAGTCTGTATCCTCACTGGGCTCACCATCTAGTTGGGAAGAGAGACCCGTGACAGGCAGTTACAAAATGAAATAAAACAAATGCTCTGATGTAAGGGCAGGTGTGGAGATGATATGGAGGCGTGGCCCCAATCATTCAGGGTGGGGAAGCGTGCTCAGGGCATGCTTCCTGGTGCAGTGGCTCTTGGAAGTGTTTAGGGTGGAGAGCAATGGTAGGTGGTAGTGGTGACTTAGTCGGTAAGTCGTGTCTGACTCTTGTGACTCCAAGCACTGTAGCCCGCCAGGCTCCTCTGTCCTTGGGATTCTCCAGGCAAGAATACTGGAATGGGTTGCCATTTCCTCCTCAAGGGATCTTCCTAACCCAGGGATTGAACCCACATCTCCTGCATCGGCAGGTGGATTCTTTATCACTGCTGATAAAGAAGTGATAAAGCCCCAGTGACTTTATCTGGGGCTTCCCTGAGCAATGGTAACCTTCCCCCAGTAAAAGAGTAGCCCACATGATTCATTACAGAGAAAAATTAGTAGTCCTTCCAGGTTTGGGGAGCTGAGCTAAGAGTCACCTCTGGCCTAACCCTTGATGAGGGTTGTGATTTTTCCTTTGACTGCTCTACTCAGTCTGAATTTGCTTAGTTGCAAATTGAAAGTGAACTCAATTACATCGAGATTCAGACCATTTGATTTTACTTTCCTTTGATCATAAAAATCACCAAACATTGGATAGAGCAAGTCTGCGTGCATATTGAGAAATTATTCAAATGATCCTTTCCTCTGCTCTTCATCAACTCGTTGGCTGTTACCATGTTTTCTGAATGGGGCAGCCATAGCTGAAGAGCTGTGAATTCTCTGGATGTGATCAGTGCGAGATAGAAAACTCAAGGATAGAAAGGGAAGCTGGTGACATTACCTCCTCTGGACTTCTTCCATGTGGCATGTGACATAGTTTAAACTATTATTTGGTGACAGTTGTGCCTCCTTCATAAAGTTGTGGTCAGGATTAAATATGGCAACACATACACAAAGCTCTTAGAATAGAACCTGATTCAAAAACAATAAGGAATACGATGATGCTCCATAAGGATGTCTGATGTCTTTTCTCAGCATTCTCTCAGGCTGAAACTAACCTCATCATGTCAGCTCGACTCCTAGTATCATTATTTGTCTTTGAATGTGTCATCAAACCACCCCACAAAGCATACTTGAGGAGTAGGTATTAAAAGTATTTTCAGTCAACCATTTACATGTATCTGTATGTAGAAATAGGCTTCCCTGGTGGCTCAGTGGTAAAGAATCCACCTGCCAATGCAGGAGACACGGGTTGGATTCCTGGGTTGGGAAGATTCCCCAGGAGAAGAAAATGGCACCCCACCCACCCTAGTATTCTTTCCTGGGAAATCCTATGTACAGAGGAGCCTGGGGAACTGGTCGCAAAAGAGTCAGACACGACTAATCAACTAATCAACAACTAATCAACTAATCAACAACTAATCAACAACAAGCATATGTAGAAATACTATAAGGTTAATGGTAAGACTTTATCATTTGTTATCAGATATTCTTTAAAGGAATATTTGAGCTCTGCCTTGAGCTGCACATCTCAGAACTAAGAAATCTAAGGGAAGAATTCAAGACAGAAATGCACCTGGCCCTTTGCTGCACCGCGTACCTGTCTTTTCTAAAGCTTTTGGGTGGCCCTGCCCCTTTGCCTGCTAGCAGCACAAAGAATAAAAGGAGACAGTCACCCCATGCTGAGGGGCCAGATTTAAGCCCTGATAACGGGTATCATGAAGCACAAGCAGCCTCTTCTGTTTGCTGAGTCTCATCACAAGGGGCAGAACCCTGGATGAAGGCGAGGCTGTAAATTAAGGGTGAGGAAAAGGTGGCTTCTCCCAGGCCCCAGTAGCACCGGTGTGTGCAATTCTCTTTTGCAAGAGGTCACTGAGTCAAACGCTGTGGATGGATAATTTTATGGCCACTAATAAAATTTATAGCCAAAGCAAGCTAAGATAATAAGGGTAATCAAACATCCAGCCCTGGAACATAGGAATCCCATCATGGCCTCTTGGTGCTGATGGGGGAGGGGGTGACTGGACAGCATGGGGAGTTTATCAGACTTAAGGCAACCGAAGGGTCTGAGAAGTGATCTGTGTGCCAGGGAGCCGTGAGGACTGGGCCAGGTCTGGGACCAGGCTCAAGTTATGTGGCACTGCCTCTGTTCTGTGGACAGCATGCCGAGGGCTGTAGGAAAATTAACCAAAGCGTTAATGCCTAAAAGTCAACAGTGGCATAGGAGAAGATCTGAACCAACCCAGTTCTGGGATACTCCATCATGGAAGGAATGTTAACCCACTGTTCAGGTGTGACTTGACGTGAGTGAAGTCACTTGAGTGAAGATGAGGTAGGATAGCATTTGACTTGGCAAGTGTACAGAATTCAAATGCGGTTTAACCCAAGGGTCCAGTTCTGCTGGGGGCTTTCTTCAGCCCCTTCTGGCTCTCCTGGTTTCCCCCTCGCATTGCCTCTGTGGCTGAGGGCTCTGGCTGACCCCATCTCCTGTAGGCTGCGGGCACAGGCTGGTGGGTCCTGTCACTGAGACCACCCTGCAAACTCACCCTCAGAGTCCCTGGAGGACTCGGCCCCCTTCTCTGACTTGGCCTAGACCCTCAAAGTCCTCATGACACCCTATAAAATGACAAAGCAGGCACAGACCACCTGGGACAAACTGAAGGGGATTAACTCTTTGATGCTGTGGTGTTTTTGTTGTGTGTCTTTATTATTGTGGTAAAATAGACATAAGCTAAACTTTCCCCTTTGGTGTTTCTGGATAGAGAATCTTTTGTCCCATAGGTGAGTCTCACATGGAGAAGATCTCAGCACCTCTGCTGTGTTCCAGGAGAGAGGTCTGTGTACCAGCACATTCTCTAATACTACTGCTTTAATGCTACAGGACAATCTCCTCTTGAACTACTTCTTCAAGTGATTCTAGAACATTCGGGAAATATTTAGAGCACCTACTATGTGCCAGGCATTGCTTTAAGAGCTCTGAACTTTCAGGTACAACCAAATAATTTAGTTGAACCCTGGAGATGTTATCGTGGTTGTGGGGCTGTGTTGTGAATTAAGGGGAGTACTGTCCTTCCAGCTTTGGTTTCTGTCCACGGGCTTTTTTTCTTAGTCCTTTCAGTGAGTGGATTCTCCGGCTGTCTCTTTAGTCAGCAGTCTCCTGGTGCTCCTTAGTCTAATTTTTTTTTTAATTGTGGTAAAATGTACAAGATAAAATTTACCATTTTAACGATTTGTAATTTACCCTTAGTTCTGTGATATTAAGTGTGTTCATGTGTGGTGCAGTCATTGCCACTGTCCATCTCTAGAACTTGCCCATCTTCCCAGACTGAAACTCTTCTGCTTCAGCCCCCCCTGTCCTCCTCCCCAGGCCTCTGGCAACCACTATTCTACCTTCTGTCTTTATAAACTTAACTACTCCAGGTGTCTCTTACAATTGGAATCATGTAATATTTGTCCTTTTGTTTTTTTGTTGTTAAAACATCTTTAGATGAGATTAGTGGGAAACCGATTTTACTGCCATAGTTTTCAGTAGATTTTCTTCAGGCAAAAATAGCCAACAGTAGTTAACTTGCTGCAGTGTCTGCTGAGACTTCTAAGCAAGAACTTGAGCTGTGACATCAGCTCTGCCCCCTTTACAAATCCTGCTCAGGAAGGCTGCTCACCACTGCGCACGGGTCCGGAGCGCCTTTGAAGCGTGCATCCCTTCAGTTCCAGGCAGATCTGCTTTCCAGGGGGAAAACAGACAGGCAGAGGGAGATTAGGGTTGAAATGGGATCAAGTTTGCCCAATCACTCAGGGGCAGAAAGCAGACAGGGAAAGAGCACAGTGGAACAGCTCAGTGAGGGCCGAGGGCAGCCAGCCCAGGCCGTAGGAACCTGCACAGACACAGCAGAAGAAGAGATCATTCAGGCTTCGGAGACATCCCAGTGCTTCCCTGGTGGGTTGGTAATTCCTCTTCTCTGCCTGCCAGGATCAAATGAACATAACTCATAGAAGGAAGCATTTTGGTCCCTAGAAGGAGTGGTTCCAAAGTAAGAGACACACACCCGTGGCTGTTGGCAAGAATCCTCTCTGCTACTGTCCTTGCTTCACCAAGTGCAGCTGCTTCCCCAAGGGGAGCCTGCTCTGGAGGGGCAGGGTTGCAGGGGAGGGGGCCTCTGCCAGGGACGGTTACAGCCAGCCCCAGAAGTGACTCAGGTGGGGACTGACACATTCCTCCAGTGAAAGCAAAGACTCATATACAGAAAGGGAAGAAAAATGCTCTCTCCCCCCCACTCTCTGATATGAGGAAAAACGAAGTAAGTTAATGCAGTCTATCTCACTGCAATGTGATTATTGGAGAAGGACAATGTTCTCTATTACCCTATTATCACAGCTTCCTATTACCCTGTGACTGAAATGGAGGGTCTATGTGATCAGCTGTAACTGTTTACCTTTGGTTTGGAGGTCCATTTTTTGACCTTGTCCTTCGCAGATTTGTTTATCTCATCTATATTTTACATAGGCTTTTTGAAAGTGTATTCTGCTGTCCTCATTCCCTAAGAGTGCAACGGCTGACAGCATAGACAATACCAAGGGCTGGCGTTACCTGTGTCTAGTCTTTTTCAGGATAACTGAATTGGTTTGTGCTTAAATACATCAAAAATATTTATTGAGCATCACTGTTTTTGCAGGTGGCTCAGTGGTAAAAAATATGCCTCCCATGCAGGAGATGCAAGTTTGATCTCTGGGTCAGAAAGATTCCCCTGGAGAAGGAAATGGTAACCCACTCCAATATTTTTGCCTAGAAAATCCCATGGACAAAGGAGCCTGGTGGGCTACAGTTCATGGGGTTGGGAAAGAGTCAGACTCAACTTTGTGCCTAAAACAACTGTTTTCTTTTTTTTTTATTTATTTTTATTAGTTGGAGGCTAATTACTTTACAATATTGTAGCGGGTTTTGTCATACATTGACATGAATCAGCCATGGATTTACAAGTATTCCCCAACTGTTTTCAAAATCATAAAAATATTAAGTAACAGTGTAAGTAATAAATAACAATAAAGGAGCTATCCCAATATTAATTGCCTAAGAGAAAATGCTTTATACGTTATATTCTGGGATTTAGGGTCATAATGTCATTAAATACAATGACTGAGTGGGATGCGTTTTCTGTCCATAAATGTCTCTCCACAGGAAATGGATACTGTGGTGTTTTCTGCTGCCTCAGCAGAGTCAAAAGGAGATGCCTTTCTGGGTCAATAATGCCATTTAAGATGAACCCCCAACCTGTCACACTCTGGAAGCTCTCAGATGCCTTCCTGTCGGTGGGGAAGTTAAAGGTCAATGGCTTATAGATTGCGATTTGCAATGTGAAAGCCTCCTTGGTTGATAATAGCCAAACATCTTTTGTCTTGATTTCTGTGGTCATGATCATAACTGAATGTAAGATTTGAGACTTCGTTGTTGACCAGTATGTGGCTGCTCATCCTGGGGTGTCAGTGCAAAAATGTAAATATGATTGTAAGACATGACTCTTTCCTGAGATGAAAATGTAAGGGAGGAGCTTTATCTGTGAGGTCTGTGAGCAACTCCTGTGCACAGGAATGTTAGTGGGGACTCCCACGCACACCAGAGACCCCATGTGGACAAGGACGCACATGTGCAGATACCCAGGCCCCCTCCTCCCTGGGCCTGGTTCCTTTACTGCCCATCTCCTGCTTAATTGACCACCGCTTGAAGGATGTGATGTGCTATTTGGAAAAGCAGATACTTTGTGTTAGTGAAACTGTCCAGTGTAACTGAGATGGGGAGCTAACCGCAGGTTTTAATCAGAACTAAACCAAACAAAATCCTGTGATAAAAATCTAGTCCCCTTAAAATTAGTGACTAGAACCCCCTGGCAAGTTTTCAGTTGCTGCTTCTAGACTCTAACGTACCCACATAATCAAGATAACGAATCCTTTCCCCTAAACTTTACATTTTTTAGGCATGTTAACATGGAGAGAATGAGGTTTTGGGATTTGAATTTTCCCAGGAACATTCTGGTAGCTTTCACAGTGTCGTGAGAGAAGAAATTAATTCAGGACAGTCTGAAAAGCGGAGGTAAACGGTAGTCCTCTAAAAAGAAGGCTTTTGATTGCAGATTGTTTCTGGCCTGGCCTGAAACTCCTGCTGTCTGGGCATTTTCTTGCACAGTGGACTGTGGGGAGGGGGCCACTAGAGCCACCATGAGGGGACAGTTAAAGCCGGGGTGGTGTTTGGACAGAGTGTGGAGTACAGGATGAAAATGTCTCAGAATCAAACAAATCGGGGTCCAGTCTTGGCTCCTCCTCACTGGCCACTCTCCCCTGAGGAGGCACCCTGGCTGTCTGACCATCAGCCTCTTAGAATCCGGCTTCCGCAGGCCTGCAGTGAGGGCTCTGTGGGACTGACCACTACAGTCCACCCCTCAGCTCCACCCCGCATGCCGCCCACCTACCTGGCCCCACCAAAGGTGGGGTTGCTGCACAACTGGTGAAGGGGTTGGGGTTCTCCTCGCCCTTTAGAGGAGCAGAGTCTTCCGGGCAGATCTGTCCAGAACAGAGCCTTCATTATGGCTGGCAGCGAAAGAGCGGGCCTTCTCAGAAAGACTTGCTTTTGAAGTGCGGGGGGCCCCTGGCTAGGGGGAAAGGCCACTGCCCTGAAATAAAATTCAGAACCCAGGAAAGAGTGAGTGCTGTTAGGTCGGTGGTCTGCCTCCCAGGAGGGTCGGCTGGGGAATGCGGGATGGGGGTGGGTGTTAGTTCTGTCACAAGGATGATCAAGGAAGGAAATCAGAATCCTTTAGGGGCTGTAGGGTCTGCCTCGCGTGGCTCCTGAGACCCAGCTCTGGCTCAGGAAGCGTTGGGTGGCGGGAATTCCCAGGGAGGTCTCTCGTGGTCATTCGTGTTGTATGACGGGGGCTGCAGCTGGTAAGCCCACCAGGGGCCTCTTTCCTTCAGGAGGAGGTTGGGAGTGACCCATGTTCAGCACCTGCTCACCCAGGAAGGCCAGCAGGTGAGCGCAGACACCTTCCTTCCTTCCGGTTCCCGGAGGACCTCTTTGACCTAAAGATTTGGCTAGAAACACATTTCGGAGGCTCCCCGTTGCCAAATCACAGACAGCATTCCTATATCCCCTCCTCCCTTATTTTGGAGAGGGAGAGGAAACATTGTCTTTCTTTGGCTGACTGCAAGTTTTTCGGTCTAGCTTTCTTTCAGATCTCTTGAGGTCGGTGACTGTGGTAGTTTAGTCGCTAAGTTATGTCCAACTCTTGCGACCCCCTGGACTGTAGCCCACCTGGCTCCTCTGTCTATGGGGTTTCCCAGGCAAAAATACTGGAGTGGGTTGCTATTTCCATCTCCAGAGGTCAGTGACTAAGTAAAGTTTATGCCCTGTAATCTGCCAAGTCTGATGCCCAGGTTATTCAGTAAAGTTCAGTGACTGAGATGAGATCTGACAATAATTTTTAAAAAGAATAAAGAATGTATCAGAAACCTGCACTTCCATCTGAACTTCCCTACTTAATGGCTGAACAGCCCTGGACAAATCACTAACTCTCCTGAACCTCTCTTTTCTCATCTGTGAAATGGGAATAATAACCAATTTGTCTGCTTAACCTAATATTGATAGTTTCAAATGAGGTTTGTAAGAGGAAGAAGAGGTTCATTATCAGCAAAAAGGTCAACAGGTATTAGGGCCACCTTTATTCTGTTAGTGACACTGTAACCATCATAGATACAGAGCTTTAGCCTTCTCTACATAGTGTGTGACCAGTACAGTGACAAGCGATCACAATTTCAGAGAGCCATAGGAAGAATTTGGATGGGAATAGTTGTTTCATGGCCAAATTTCAGCCAGTAGACAATTACCTTGTTTCTTCTATAGTAGAGCAGTTCAATTACAACTTATATGCAGTTTGAGGGGTTGAAGAAAAGGGAAATTTTTATAACAAGCATGACAGTACCATAGTAAGAAGAGCTCCATCAAAACCTAGCATTTTAAAGCCTATGTTCCAGTGTGTATATGAAAAATCATTGCCTATCTGACAAGAGGGCTCCCTCTCTTCCAGAATAGTCTAGAATATGATTTTATTTGTTCAGTTAAAGCAGCTATAGTTGCCTCTGTTGAGAGAAAACCTAGTTGGGCTATTTTTCAGAATCATACAGATTTGACTAAAGGGGAGATAACAGATAGGAGTTATGCTTTAGGCCAACTATTTTGTGGATTATCTTTGTATACAAAACTGATGGCCAGTGAGCCAGTGAGTTGTACACAGCTTTCAAGGGAAAAAAAGTAACTATTGAAGATATAGAGACTGTAAGAAATGTTAGCATGTATGCCTGCCGCAGTACCTGGCATGTACTAAGTACCTAGTATGTGGTTGTTCATGTGAAGAAATGAACAAATGAATTACAGGTCTGAAAAAGAGGTAGCTCTTGACCCCTAAGCTAGCACAGAGTGGAGCCAGGACTCTACACTTCAGTGGTAACAGGGAGAGGGAAAATACTAGTATATCCCAACAGGCAAACAAAATAGACATACAGTGACATTTTTAAAAGAACTAAGAACTTCTTATTTAAATGACTTAAGGAAAAAATATTTAATTAGATAAATATGAGAAGTAGAAAATAATAATAGCTCAGATTTATTCCAAAAATATGTTTCGGACATCCCAGCATTGTGTTGATCTCTGGGAATATAGTGGTAACCCTTGATCTACTATCCTGGGGCTTTTGTGTAATGAGAGACCATGTTGTTTGTTGTTGTTTAGTGGCTAAGTCGTGTCTGACTCCTTGCAGCCCCATGGACTATAGACCGACAGGCTTCTCTGTCCGTGGGACTTCCCAGGGAAGAATACTGCAGTGGGTTGCCATTTCCTTCTCTGGGGGACCTTCCCAACCCAGGGATCCAACCTGTGTTTCCTGCGTTTTGGCAGGAGGATTCTTTACCACTGAGCTATCAGGGAAGCCCCAGTGACCTACTCTTAAATACATACTAGAAACCAAGGTAAAGATACTGAAGGAAGGACTGCAGTTCTGTAAAAGCTCCACAGAGGCTGGAGGGAGATTGGAAGAAGCCTTTTCTGAGAAGTGATGCTCGAGCTTGGATCTGAAGGAAAAGTAGACGCATTCCAGATGGAGAGTGAAGGCATGTGCAAAGGCCCTGTTGCAAGAGGAGCCTATTTGAGAAACTTGAGGGAGGCTGGAATCCTGGAGTGCAGAGATTGAGGGGGAGGTCAGTTAGCATTGCTGTAGCTGTTTGTATATTATTTCTGAAAGTTTGTAATCCCTGAAGAAGACACTGGGTGTTAATTACAAATAACATGAACTTTTAGGTGGGGACATTGTACAGCAGGCGGCATTTGGGAGGGCGCCCCCTTCCCAATTTGGAACAAGCAGAACAAAACCTAGAGAATGCTCCAAAGGAACCCCAGGGCGAGCTCAACCAAGCTCTTGAGGGGTGTGATGTGATGGAAGTCACATGGTGAAGAAAAGCATGGATTCAGTTCAATTCATTCATTCAGTTGTGTCTGACTCTTTGCAACCCCATGGACTGCAACGCACCAGGCTTCTCTGTCTATCACCAACTCCCGGAACCTGCTCAGACTCACGTCCATTGAGCCAGTGATGCCATCCAACCATCTCGTCCTTTGTCATCCTGCCTTCATCTTTTCCTGCCTTCAATTTTTCCTAGCATCAGGGTCTTTTCCAATGAATCAGTTCTTCACATCGGGTGGCCAAAATATTGGCCCCACCAAAATCACAACACTGACCATGTCTGGAAAGGGGGAACCAGGAGGAAGAGCAATGTACCAGGGACATGGGCAATTCAATTCTCTATGTGATTTGATTTCTTTTAAAATATATTTTCTAAAATATAAAATGTTAACTTTTGTTTTTTATAATCCCTGTCATATGTTTGATCATTATTTTATTTTTTTTCTATATGTGTAAAATTTTTCTTTTAATTAGGAGAAAGAGAGGGAGAAGAGGGGGTTAAGGAGAAGAGGAGGGGCTAGTGCTGGCCTTGGAGTCAGTATCCTGGTCTTAACCAACATTCGTTTGGGCAAATCACTTCTCTGCTCCTCAGTTTCCTTAATTAAGAAAAAGAGGATGACCTTGACATCACTTCTAGCTCTGAAACATTCTCTAATTTTAATTCCTAAAAGGAACTGAGGGGACTTCTCTGGTGGTGCAGTGGCTATGAGTCTGTGCTCCCAATGCAGGGGGCCCAGGTTCCATCCCCAGTCAGGGAACTAGACCACACATGCCTCAGCTGGGAGTTTACATGCTGCATGTAAGAGTTTGCACGCCACCAACAAAAGATCCTGATTGCCACAGCAAAGATCGAAGACCCCGTGTGCCACAACTAAGACCTGGTGCAGGCAAATAAATAAATAAAAATAAAATAAAAGCAACTGATTATTGAGTAATTGTATTTAGAGGCTTAAGAATTGAGTGTCCCATGTCTACTCATCTCCAGTTCTTTAAGAGTTAGAGTTTCTTGCTTGGCACAAGGTAACCAAATAGCTCTCTTTTAAGGAGGCCAGTGCATGGAAATTCATTTGCTGGGTGACACTGTGAAAAGCCATGTGCCCACAGGATCCTTGCATTCCTCCCGGGCCAGACTCAGGAACCTGGAACTGCCCGGAAGCCCTTGCCTCTGTGTTAGGCCATCGTGTTATTTGCCACACATCCTGGTGTGTTCTCTGTGGGTTCGCAGGGCATCTGCAAGGACTGTTCATACATAGAGAGGCAGAAGAATTCCATTCCCTTCTCTCCAAACTTCAGATTATAGTGACATTAATGAAAAGGGAACAACACAAGCAGAAGGTCAGATGGTAGCTACAGCCAATGAACGCATTTTATAAGTGGTAACAAATTGCACAACTCATGCAACTGGTTTACTGACTTTTTTTCAGTTGTCTTTGTGTATTAAACGCAGTGTATGTGTCTCTTAGATTGTAGCTGCTTGATGAAAAGAAAATGGTGCTACAAATTTTGGAGTTTTCTGGGGGGACATTGTCCAGGATGACATCAGGTACCACCAGTGCTTCATAAACACCCATTTTGTGCTGACAAGAGTGCGTGGCGGTGGCCAGGTCCCTGATTGTTTCAGATGCCCCCTCTCCAGCCGGCCTCATTCCTCTGGTAGAGTGGCAGCTGGTTGAGGGGAGCCCACACCCCATGGGCAGCAGAGGAAGCCCCAGGGCAGCAGTCCCTGTCTCTGCAGGGGACGTCCTCCAGGCCATTGGCTGTCTTTCCTGCCTGCCCTCCTCTTTTGCTGATGTAGGCTGAGTTTCCTTACCATGCATTTAATGAATGAGAATAAGAAAGTGTGTGTTGGCAGAGTTACAACTGAATAATGCCAAGGCTTTCCAAGTCAGAGCATGAATTGAAGCAGAGCAAAGTTTCAAGTCTATGGGGCTCAAGAGTAATCGCTATTCTTCTAATAATGGAAAGTACAAATGTTTTATGTTCAAAGGTTAACAAATGGACTCTTTCACTGGCCTTCTGGCCTGTTCAGTTACAAAGTAGAAACTGTTCCTGATCTTTGCCTTATTGCTCTTGTATTTTCTAGGCAATTAGAAACATTTTCCACTCAGCCTTTAAGAGGTTTGAACTGCCTGGAGACCAGTTTTTTGTTTTTTGTTTTTTAAGGAAACTAAAGTTTAAAAAAAAACAAAACCCAACAGTTTTTCCTTTTTGTAAGTAGACTGAAGTTTTAAAGTACCAGGCTTTCAAAACAGCACACTTAGACTTGCCTGCATAATTGTTGCATTTGTCATGGGATTAGCCCTTTCCAAAAGTATATTTCTGTACAGGTATCTAACTTTGCCCAGAAGTATGGTTCTTCATGGTCTATTATGTGCATTTAGGCAAAATGGACTAGAATGCATCATGCATTCTAGAATGCACCACTAGAATTTGCATCATGAAGTCAATTATCGCAAATAAAATGGAAACCATTTATCTTAATGAACCAGTAGGAAAATTAAGTCTGTTGAAATGGTCTAAACCCTCCAAGAAAAAAATTTTTAGTAATTCATGGTGGACTAGATCTATTTTTATGAGCTCCTCCAAGTCATCTCTTTGCTGACTGCCTATAGCAACAACAACAGTAACAAATAGTGTTTTGTTTCATTTTTTAGGTTCTTCATTAGCAGGTTCACTTCTGCCTTAATAAAAATGATATCTTTGTCCCACTTGTCTATTTGAGAGCACTGAGGCCATTCCTGGTAAGAAACCAGCACCAGTTGGTCTTACTGGTCTGGTCTTGGGCTGCAAATAGTGTTGATTAATGGCTCCTGCTTTCACCTCCAAATGGAAGGGAGACACAGACGTAATTGAAACTTACAATGTCAGAGGATCATTTTATTCCATTACATTTAATGAAAATGAGGTATACAAGCTAAAATGCAGGGAAATGGCCTCAGAGAAGCCCTAGACACTACATGCAGTGTGTACGTGTCACATGTCTCTGAGTGCATGTGGGGAAGTGTTCCTGCCAGTCCACCCCCGCCCCCCAACCCCCATCTCCCCTGCACCCTGGCCTCGACCCCAAACAGAGATGCTGCCAGTGGTGGTCAGGAAATGCCATGAGCCACAGGTAATGAGCTCGATATCCGTTTTCCTTGTCAGATCTCCCAGCTGATGACAGAGCCTGGCCGGGAAGGCCTGACAGAGGCGGCGCTGAATCGCTACAATGCGGACAAGCCTTCGGCCTGCAGCGGCGTCCCCGCCCCGCAGGGCTCCTGCGTGGCCAGCGAGACCTCCTCAGGCACCTCGGTGGCCGCGTCCTTCTTCGCCAGGTAAGAGAGGTGTCCAGAGCCTCGGTTCTTTCGGGTGAGCCCACCTGGTTAGCCTCTCAAGTGGACCAGTTAAGCTAAAACACCAGCAAGACTTTGGGGCTGTTGTTTGACTTTGCTGTTTGAGTCAGTTTCTTAACCTCAGCTCATTGACACCTTGGGCCAGATAATTCTTTGTCGTGAGGACTGTCCTGTGCTTGTAGAATGTTTAGCAGCGTCCTTGGCCTCTACTTGCCAGATTCCCGTGGTACCTTCCCTGGTCGTGGCTGTTGTTCAGTCACTCAGTTGTGTCTGACTCTTTGTGACCCCATGGACTGCAGCATGCCTGGCTTCCCTGTCCTTCACCATCTCCTAGAGTTTGCACAAACTCATGTCCATTGGGTTGTTGTGACAGACTAAGCTGTCCCCAGACAAACAGTCCCCAGACTGTTGCCAAACTTTGCCTGCGTTGAGAACCTGCGTTGAGAATATGTGGCTCTAAAGATGGTCTTCAAGGGGTGCGAACTCTTATGGGTGCAGCCTCAAGGCTGGTGTTTCCAGATATGTATTCTCATTACAGAAAATGAACTGCTTAAAATTTAACTATTAAATAGATGGCAGTTTTCTTCCTTCTTGACAGACTAGCTGCATAGTTGTCAAACTATCCAGCTAATTCTAGAAACTTAAAAAAAGAATGCTGAGAAATAAAAAAGAAAGGTATTTCAACAATGTTTTCTGCCTAACTTTAGCAACACGGCAGAGACAGGGCAGGAGACAAAGGACAGCTGGTCAGGAAAGCACTTCAGAGACTGTCTAATTTGATCCCTTGTTTTATGAAAGAGGAAACTGAGGACCGAAGTTAAACTGTGAGGTAGTTTATAGCAAAGCCAGAAATGGAAACGCGATTCCTCTGCTTTTTTCTCTGTGACTCATTCTCTAATGCTTGGAACTGAACCATAGAAAGCTTTCTGTACCTAAGATTCATGAGCTCCTCTTCCCTGGCAGCTTAGTTGGTAAAGAATCTGCCTGCAATGCAGGAGACCCAGGTTCAAATCCCTGAATCAGGAAGATCCCCTGGAAAAGGGAATGGCCACTCACTCCAGTATTCTTGCCTGGAGAAGTCCATGGACAGAGGAGCCTGGCAGGTTACAGTCCATGGGGTCACCAAGAGTCAGACATGACTGAGCAACTTTCACTTTCATGGATGTCACTAGAGTGTCAGAAGGAACATTGTTCAGCTTTTCTTGTTATCCTTAGGAATGGTAACATCCAAAGCACAAATGTGATGAAGGGACTCTGATTAGGAAGGGAGTGAGTGAGAGGAGGAACAGAGACTGACATCTTGGATTAAGACATGATAAAGCCCACACACGGGGCTTGTTGGAAGACTAGTGTTGAGATCCCGATTATTCCTTGGTGCCATGTGTACTGTCCTAGGAACAATTGGGCCAACTTGAATGAATAGGACATAACAGGAAACATGTATGTAGTGGCCACCTGACAACAGAGTCCATCGTGTTAGCTCTTTCTGTACGTGAATTTCTGTGTTGTCTGGGACCACTGTGCAAGCTTACTGGGAGGTCATATCCATGCGATTCAGGGAGAGAAGAAAGAGATGAAACAGAATATGAGGAAATGCCACAAGCACAGAAGACCCCAGGTCCTAGGTAGGCTATTAGAACATGTCCGGAGGAGGGTGACCAAGTGGTGAGGAACGAGGAAGGCATGTCCTGGCAGGTTTATTCTGGAAATGGGAGCCCTCGGCTATCTCATGGGCCATCACATAAAAGAAGGATTTGGATGGTTGTATAAAACACCCTATTATGTGGACAGAGGCCAAATAAAACCTAAAGATAAAAGGGAGGGCTCTCTCAGCCCAGAATGAATGAGAACTAGCTCACAATTCACACTGCCCCAGGAGAGAGCAAGGTCCCCGCCGCTGAGGGAGACTGAGCTTGCCTTGGGTGACTACCCAGCCTCGTTTCAGGCAAGAACATTCAGTGCCCAGATGGGATTTGATCTCCTGAAATACTGAAATGCCTTCAGTTCACAATCCATCCAGAAATTTTTACAGATTGACTGACTTACAAAAAAACAAAACAAAACAGAAAAAGGCTTTGATGTAGGAAGAGTTAAGAGGCTAGGGGCTCTGATGAACAGTGTTTAGGGAGAGCAGTGTTTCCTGCTGGGAGGAAACCAATAGTGTTGTCAGAGTCAGGGAGAGGATGTCAAAATGCAATGAACCTGGAAGGCCAGAGTGCTGGACAGATGTGTGGAGGCCAGCTTTCATGTGGATCAGAGGAGGATTGAAAGGATAGTGAATGCCTGGAAAAGATGGCCTTCCTGAGACTTTTGCTTGTACACCAAGGGGTAGAATGGAAACACCAAGATGGACCCAAGTGAATGGGCCAATGATGTCGGCTGGGGCTTATCCTACAGATGATGTTAGTGATAAACAAGAACTCTTGATTTCAGAATTGCAGGGACTTCTGACATGAGCTTTCAAAGAGCTGGAAAGAATTCAGAGGTCTGCCTAAATTCTTGTTATTGCTTTCTTTGTGATGAATTTTGATAGCACTTGAAGCTTAATGGTTTAAGGCATTAAAAGTACATGGCATATTTTTACTGCCATGTGTAAAATAGATAGCTAGTGGGAAGCTGCTTTATAGCGCAGAGAGCTCAGCTCAGTGCTCTGTGATGACCTAGAGGGTGGGATGCGGTAAGGCAGGGAGGAGGCTCAGGAGGGAGGGGCTGTATATATACTTACAGCCGATTCACTTTGTCGTATAGCGGAAATTAATATGACATTGTAAAGCAATTTTATATGTGTAGATATATATATATATAATAAAAAGGGATCAGGACTAATAATGGAGATGTAACCTTGCATGCCGTAGCTGGGTGATCAACGTTCATATAAGAAATACTTACATATAGATATAGGAAATATAATTGGTTTACTACATAAATTAGCAAAATAAACCTTTGAAAATAATTTTTACTGGAGTATAGTTGATTCACCATGTTGTGTTAGTTTCAGATATACAGCAAAGTGAATCAGCTATGTATATATATATAAATCATCTTATATTGAAGAGGGAATTTAACATAAAATGTCATCAACTAAAGAGACTAAATAGTTCTTTTTAAAATAGTACATGGCCTGTGTTTAAAGGGTTCACCGTATATAATAAAGGGGAAGTACCATGTGAAAAAGAATAATTCTTTAAATGGATATATATATATTTATATACTTTAAATATATGTTTAAAGAATGAATATATATATATGTATATATTCCCCCACACCCATTACCCTGCTTGCTCTGCTGTTCTCGTCAGTAATAGTTGGGCCTCATTTCTCCAGGAAGGGAGGCAGCATGCTGACAAGCCTCTCTGTCACTGATGGGGACCGAAAGCAGAAAGAAGGCTGAGTGATCTGCCCAAGGTCCACACTGTCAAGAGAGAACCAGGGATGTACCCCACATTGTTGGGTTCCCAAAGGCCCACGTGAGAAGTCAAAACCAGCCGGGCTTATGTCGTCAAGCAGTAAACTGAGTTCGCATCAGATGAGCTTTCCGTTTCTGCTGGAGCGAAGCTGTGTGAGGTGATGGTAGAGGTGGCTTTTAGTAAGGGTAAAATCTGGGTCTGTCACTGGTGCCAAAACTGGAAACACGTTAGCGTTTATGTGGAACACAGTCAAGTTAGGCTTTATGTGGAAGGCCGGGAGCATCTTTCCACATCGAGACTGGGGGCAGAGCCAGCCCCTCGCATCTGTGCTCACCGCTTTTCTACTCATTCGTCTTGACCGTGTGATGGACACAGCTCCCCGAGTCTGCAGGGCTCTGGACTCCACGCAGCTCCTCATGAGCGCAGGGGGACCGGCCTTCAGGGACGGTGTTGGCGTCCTTTTCTTTCACCTAGGAGTGGCGCCATTTGCCAAATGTGTGGGCAACCCTGGCTGATGTTTACTGAGCGCTCAGTATGTATCACTCACTGTACTGAGCTCTTCGTGGGCAAAATCTCCCTTAATCCTCAGAGTAACTTTGTGACATAGATCCTGCCACTTCCTCTGTTTGATGAGTGGAGAAAGAGGTGTCCTGAGACAAGTCTCCGGCCCAAACTGCTCAGCTGGAAGTGGCAGGGCGGGGAGTCATCCATGTGCCTTCTTACCTGTGAGCCTTGTTGCTGTTCTCTGTGCTAATAAGTAGGCCCAGTAAATACTTTGCTGCAAGATTTTCCCACCATAATCATGAACTGATGATCATTGCTGATAAAACCCTAGAAGCAAGTGGGCCCTGCAATCAGTTTGAGAAGGTAAGCAGAACAGCGACAAAACCTCAATTTGTTGAGGGCTGCAGATGTCCACTTTTCTTCCCCCATGATACAAACCTTTCTTTTTAAGGTGTTTACTTTTTGGAGCTATGGGTAGAGGTCCAAGTGGACCTTGTTGCATTTCAGATGTAACAGCTATAAAGTAAGAATTCCAGTTCTGAATAATACTGTCGACCAGGGCTGCCCCCTTGTGTGGTCTCTCAACGGCACATACTTACTGGTCTGTGGTAGGTGTGGAAATTCAGAGGAAGAATTTAGCAACCTCTGTAGCAAGTTGACAGGAGTTTTATGCCTGCTGAATCTAAGAATAAAAAAGTAGGGCTTGAATGTAATTAGAAATAAGAAAAAAAATGGTTCTTTCACCAGATAGTTTCAGAAATGCAGCTTCAGAAATTGCATCTGTGTGTGTGCTCAGTCGTGTCTGAGTCTTTGGGACCCCATGGACTGTAGTCTGCTAGGCTCCTCTATCCATGGGATTTTCCAGGCAAGAATACTGGAGTGGGTTGTCATTTCCTCCTCTAGGGGATCTTCCCCTTTCAGGGATTGAACCTGCGTCTTCTGCATTGGCAGGTGGATTCTTTACCACTGAGGCACCTGGGAATCCCCTGCTTTAGAAAATATTGAAGCCCAAGTAGCTTGTCCTTCTATCTCTCCCTTGCCAGAATTTCTTCATTTCTTTAAATATGAACATTTTGGTGGACTTCCTTTGCTTCAGAATGTCAGTACCTTGCTTTTGGAAAAGCCCTTTTTGTCTTTGGAAAAAGTAGTAGTGGTGAAATAGTGACAACAGTATTTAAAGTGTTAATCATAACTAAAAAAATAAAGCTGGGTGTAGCTGATCCTCAGGTTGGTTAATTATCATGCTTCGAATTTTTCAAGTGAGGGAATCTCCTTTGCGTTGTGATTCCCATGTTAATATGAAGTAGTAAAGCGAGGTATAGATTTCCCATTTGTTGACTCTTCACTTTGAAGAAAGATTTACTTAAAAAATTTTTTTTTCATGATCTTGTTTCTTCAGTTTTATTGAGATGTGATTGATGTACATTACTGTGTAAGTTTAAGGCATGAAAGTGAAAGTGGCTCAGTCGTGTCCGACTCTTTGCGACCCCATGAGCTATCCAGTCCATGGAATTCTCCAGGCCAGAATACTGGGGTGGGTAGCTGTTCCTTTCTCCAGGGGATCTTCCCAACCCAGGGATCGAATCCAAGTGTCCCACTTTGCAGGCGGATTCTTTACCAGCTGAGTCACAAGGGAAGACCAAGAATACTGGAGTGGGTAGCCTAATCCTTCTCCAGTTGTTCTTCCTGACCCAGGAATCGAACCGGGGCCTTCTGAATTGCAGGCAGATTCTTTACCAACTGAGCTATCAGGGAAGCCCCAAGTTTAAGGCATACCACTTAATTTGTGGTATACCTTACTTAATTTGTCTTACATGTATTGTGAAATGATTACTGCATAGGTTTACCTAACACCTATCACCTCATACAGATACAGATACAAAGACAGAAAAGAGAAAGAATAATTTTTCCCCTTGTGATGAGAACTCTTAGGATCTCCTCTCTTAACAAGTTTCAAACATGCCATACAGCAGTGTCAACTATAAGGGGAATCGGATGAAGGTTGTCAAAAGGTACAAACTTCCAGTTATGAGATAAATACTAAGTATCAGGGCTATAATGTACAATATGATGACTGTAGTTGAGATTTACTTAATTATGTACTTTGTGTTTTAAAAGTATGAAGTGCATGAAACCCTGTAAAAACTCTTAGGTGAATCCGCAGCATTGCAGGTTGAGGTAGTGGAATCCTAATTTTAATTTGAAGAGCAGTGAACAAATTCTGGATGATGCCTAGAACTGCCAGGAACTCTGGTACATTAAATGAATCTTTCAAGTGATCTCATATCTTTGCATTGATGTTCTCTCCCAAGTAACCTGACCGATAATCGTATTGTTGTTGTTTTAAAGCTTCTGGAGGATTTTAATCTACATTCAGATCAAGTATTGGAAAAATAGTGAAAATTGCCAAATATCACATGAGCTTTGCTAAGACAAGTTCAAGTTTGGCAGAACTGGTACTACCATCTCTGTGGGGTTGGTGAGCACATGGGTTTTTAGTTCTGTTTTCAGACACCACTTCTTATTGTAATACTTTTTTATTTACAGCTTTTACCTTTACTTTACAACCTTTGTAAGACTGTATGTAACTTTTTACCAAATTCAAATGAAAATTTCAAGTAAAATTATATAAAGGGCATTTCTGGTCATTAATATTTTTTCATTTCTCTATTTGATTTATGTCAATAAGGCGTTTAAATCTGTTTTTGTAGGTTTTGTTAGTTTCAGATTACTGAATGCCTTCTCCAGTATTCTGGCCTAGAGAATTCCATGGACTGTATAGTCCATGGGGTCGCAAAGAGTCAGACATGACTGAGCGACCTTCACTTTCATGTTCACTTTCAAATCCTTACTGTCTGTACGTCTGCTCATTGTTGGATCCACCATATTAGTTAGAGTTTCTCCCTCTCTTTTCCTCTGTTTTTCCAGTAATGGGGCCCTTTTGTGATTATTGACTCTCTTCTTGAAGATTCTAATCTTTACACAGTTTTCTACTGTTGATTAAAAAGACATGGCTCCTGGAATTTTCTGCATAAATATTTATGTTCACCTCAGTATTGGATTGTCCTCAAAGTTGTTTCGTAGAGTCCACTTGCTCTGTTTTGTCTCTCTGGCTTGCCAAGCTGTTTCTCATTTCCTTTTGCTAATTTTTTGCCTTTTGCCAGAACTCACCCTTTTCTTAGGGATTTTATTATAGTTCTGTCCATCTTTATCTCTTGCGCAATTTCTTCCGTCTTTGTTCTTAGACCGTTCCTCATATCACCTAATGGCTTTTTCCAAGGCCCATTGTCATGCCGTTGACTCTTACGACTGACTTAGCCAGCATCCCTTTGAGGCCGGAGGTTGCTGTGGCATTAACACCTAGACCATCTCGGATCCTGGATCGGGGCTAAGCTGAGCTGAGTGGGCTGACATCGGCTCCAAGGCCTTACCCTAAGATGAGTCTCTGTGTTCATCTCCCCACCCGACCCCACCACCGCCCCCATCACAAGACCTGTTCCCAGTACTCTGTGAACACGTGCTGCTGCAGACACAGCTCCTCCTGCTACGGAGGAGGTCCTTCCTAAAAGCCATTTTCCACATTCTCGCTGACAGGCAGCTCAAATAGTGCCTTGTTTAAACCGGGTACAGCAGATGCTTTTCATATATAATCTTGTACAGTGAAGGCTTTCTTTAGTCCCTGGGCATGCTGACACAGAGCAGTAGTAGTTGGTTATTTGCAAGGAGCTTATTAAGTCAAAGAAGGATGCGAAGGCGTGTGAAACTGTCAAGGTTCTTCTGTTCTTCCATCAGGTACAGTTCCCTTAGGGATGCTCGCATCTTCCACTATAAATACATCAACAGTTATTAGCAGAGAAGAACTATCCTAAACACACCACAGTTGGTCTCAGGTGATCCAGGAGGAGAAAGATGGAGCAGGGTGCACAGATCCGACTCTTCTCTTGCTGATTCTTTGTGGAGATGGGGCAGACTTTCTGCCCCCAGTTTTGCAGATTAGAAGTTCCTTTCCAGCACCATGTCTGTTACAATAGAATGATAACTTTACAAAAACCAAACCAAACCAAACAAATAAATGGACAAAAAACGGGAGGGGTTTTAGGAGCTCATTTTGTGGGAATTTCTCTTGATGATTATTGTATTTTTCTGTTTTGTCTGCATTGACGTGTGCACCTTGATCTCCTCCCTTGTTCTAGGGTCTCATGCTGACTCACTGTCTATCCCTTTCCCCTTTGCTTCCATTAACTCTTCTCCTCCCCCACTACACCTGCCTGTCTGCCTCTTCCACAGCTCCCATGGGAGTGGGGCTGCTGTTGACCCTTGTATGGAACACCTGTGGTCAGGACCGACATACATAATTGTTTGTGTATTTGAGAGAGAGCTCAATGCTCTCTGGCTCAGACTCGACTGGTCGAGCTGTGGTGCCTCTCACTGAGGTGCTCCGTCCATTCAAAGGGGCATCTGCTCCTCGACTGCTGAAAGATAAGGTCTGGGCTTGTATGGCACCAGCCGCTCCTGCTCCTTCCTTGGGGGCTAAACTGTGGCAGGGCAGTGATCTTTGAAGGCTTGAAGTGGGAACCAAACACCTACTCTCTGAGTTTCTTGTTTATTTATTCCTGTCAAGTCATAGCTTTACTTAGAAAAGACTCCATGGACTTCTCAGAAAAGAAGGGACTCAGGCCTTTGTATACTGATGCAGTGAATGTTTAGGAATCATAGCTATATGAATATAGTTTTGCTTGAACACACAGCAGTCGCAATGTGAAAGGAAAACACGAAGAAGTCAAACGTGTATTTAGCGCCGTCAGATTTCAGTGGCCCCAGGAAATAGTTTAAGGTATTTGCTGCATGAAGAAGTAAATCCTTGATTGTTTATGAGAGACAGAGAAAGCACTGAAGAAAAAGTGGCCACGATTCTACACTATTATCCTTTGTGTTAAAAAAAAAAATCCTAAAACACTTTAAATATATAAGCCTAACACCCAGTACCCCACCCCAGCAAGCTTCAGGACTGTTCTGTTTTGAGGTATGCAGAGCATAACAGAAATGGTACTTATGGCTTGGTCCACGCCATTCTGAACCGATGGTCTCTAAAGAAAAAAAGTGGTCGGTGTTTGCCACTCTTCTCATCTCCTGCCACAGAGGATGTGTGAGATGGGCATTTTCTGACTTAAATGAGTCCTTTGTTTGATGGATGGCCAGTTGGGGTGCTGGCAATCAGCTCACAACATCTGGGAATCATTTGTAGAGCTTTCCCTCAGTTGAAAACCCAATTCATGCCTTGATGTGGATGTTAGAAGGCAAAGCTGTTCAGTGAGGCTGAAGGATCCTGGTGATTCTTGTCAAATATTCTCAGAGTGAGGCATCCTGGTTCTTATTGTACAATTTGAATGTCTTTTCTACTCATGCAAGGGTGGGGGAGAGGAAGAAGAGTATCGGATAAAGAAAAATGGAGTGGCCCATGGTTGAATCCACAGCCTGCCACTGACATTCTGACTTTAGGCAAGTAACTTAGTCTCTCTAAGCCTCAGTTTCTCCTGTTAAACAGAGATCATCATATCTACTTCATAAGATTATGGTAAGGATTAAATGAAAATGTGATCATACTTTGTAAATGTCATCTAAATCCTAGAGATGATGTTAAGATGGCATTTGCTATGTGCTGTGCTTAATCGCTCAGTCGTGTCCAACTTTTTGCAATCCCATGGACAGTAGTCTGCCAGACTCCTCTGTCCATGGGAATCTCCAGGCAAGAATACTGGAGTGAGTTGCTATTCCCTTCTCTAGGATTTGCTATGAAAAGGATGAAATTCTACCCTTGTGGGAAATCCAATGAATTCTCAACATTCCCTTTTGAGCAGGCGACTTGTGTCATGCCTACCTTTATACTGTGCTTACACGGCACCTTGTATTCCAGCCTAATGACTACCTAGGGACCTCCACGGTGATTGTAAAGGTCCAGCATCATGCCTCCGAGCAAAACTGCCATCACAGGGGACTGAGGACCACAACTGGCTCTTAAAGCGTCACCTGGAAAGAATGAAGCGCCGCTGGTGATTGAAAACATCAGTGATGCACACAGAAAGAAATTCTGTCCTCTCTGATGGGGCTCCAGCTAGCTGACTACACACTTCTACATCTTTCTTTTTGTAGTTTTATAGTCCTAGCAAAACTCTCACACAATAAGAGAGAAAAACAAAAGGAAGAGAGGATGAAAGGAGCAATTAAGAATTCTATGACCATATACCTTGGTAGTGATTCACGGGTGGGGAGCTGGAATTCTGCCATGACACTGACAATGAAAATTAACCAAACAGGAGATAAAATAGAAGTAAAAGAGGGAAATATTCACTCTCTTTGTTAATACCCTCAAGATTTGAATTGGGAGCTGAAGAGGGAGGATTCGGTGGCATGGAGTCGATTAAAAAGAACAGTAGCATGACCTTTGTCCTGAAGGAGAAGATGGATGGGGATAGGACACAATTTTATCTATTACTTATTTCAAAAATGTGTTTCCTATTCTGCACTTTTGCCCCCACCCCATTGGCAATACCCCTGTAACTTGTTCTTTCCTTCAGTACTTCACTCATTTAAAACTAATAAGAGCCTATGTTTATTGAGGGTTTCCTATACACCACACCCTGCTTTGGGTTCTTTACATGAATTTAAACTTCAAAAGTCCCCACAAGTTGGCCCTCTTATCATCCCATTGTTTAGATGTGGAAACCGAAGCACAGAACGAAGTAACTTGATTGTAGTCAGACAGCTAAGAAGGACTTCAGTAGGTTTTCTGATTCCAGAGACCATGAGCCAGAAAGTCAGATCCATACAGGTAGGGATATTTGCCACTTTGTTCTTGGTGGAAGCCCTAGTGCCTAAAAGAATATCTAAGATATGTTTGTGGGACGGATGAACAAATGCTCTTAGCCACTGTGCTGTCCTGCCTCCAAACGCAAGACGGGTTGTGATGGGTGGGCATTCATGCAGTCTCGACAGAAGGATGATCAGTGAGACCAAAGTAGAGAAATGAATGCAGGGCACATCACTGAAGCCATAGGGAGAAACATTTTGACCAACTACTCTATCCTTCTAATTTTGTTGCTTACTAAAATATTGCTTCCGGTCTCAATCAGAGTTAAAGGTAAGCGTTTTTCAGTGACTTGTCAGGCTCTCTCCACAGTCTGGCCGCCCGACTCCTCTACCACCCTCCTTCTTGCCTGCTCTGATCTAGACTCCCGACTTCCTTGCTTTTCCTCAAAAAGCGCCAAGACCATTCCCTCCTCATAGACTTTGCTCTTTCTCTTTCCTCTGTTCTTTCTCCAGATATCTTCTTGATTCAGCCCTTCTTTCCATCAGATCTTTACTCAAATGCCACTTAATGGTAAGGCCTTCCTTGACTTGCCTACTTAGGATCACAGATATTCAGGGTCTGCATCTCTTTTCCCACATAATACTCTCTAATGAATATATACTGAATGAATGCATTTCAGACTGAAAGGGAGATGTGCTGCTAAGTCCCCAGATGGTCTCCCACTGAATTTCTTTGAGAAGTTTACATTTTTTTCCCACTAAATTCAAAACTACCTGCTTAGGAATTAAATTATTCTTTTAAATTTAAGATGCTAGGGGGAGATAACATCGTGACAAAGCACGGGAAAAGGCATGGTTGGGAAAGTGAGATTCTCATTAAGCTTTAAGTACCTGGCTGTCTTTTTAAGAGGAGGCTTTGTAGATATGGGATAAGAGGTACTGCCTAGAACAAGAAACCAAAGAAAGAGTTAAAGCAGAGGAAAGAGCTGTGAGTTGTAACTCTGGCACAAATGAAGCAGGGCTCTCCATCTTTTCTCCTGGCTCGTTGAAATCCTGTCTTTTCCTCCCTTGAATAAACCTCTTTGCTTTCTGTCCCAGGCTTTGATTTATTATTTTAATTCTGTAGCTGTCCTAGTGAAGTATGTAAAGCATTTGGGGATAAAATCATGTGGAAGACATTATAGAAACTAAAGATATATTATCTTACGTCGTATTAGGTAGAGGCTCAGTGTGCTGAGGAATTGTATCCTTGATGAAAACACCAATCGGTCTGTGAAGTTAATTGACTTAAGAATTGGCTGCTCATTTAGGGTATACGAAGCAGAATTTAGGGAATACTGTTATAATCAGTTGGTGAGAAATAGGTAAAACTGAAGGCTAAAAGAGATCTCACTGAAGTCTCTGCTTTTCATAACTGAGAGACGTCCCTGAAGGTGAGATTTTTATTTTCTTGCATCTAAAGTGAAAATAATGATTTTTTCTTTTCCTTCTGTCTGATTCCTAATGTGTAGATTTCATGAGGACAGGAACTGTATCTAATTCCCCCTTTGCATTGAGCATCGCCTAGTACAGAGGAGGAGCTCAGTACATGAATGCTGAAAGAATGAGTCAACCATGCTTGAAAACTTAGGTCTGTCTTGCTTTTCAAAGGAATGAAATACTTAAAAAGAAACTGTAGGATTGTGTAACGACAGAGTTATCATCATTCCAAGTACTAGTATTAATGATAAATAATTCTGATGGATATAAAATAAATGGAATATTTTTTATGATTGATTTCAACACAGTTAGGTTCAGCAGGACACTATTTCTGATAATCATCTTATTTAGTTGATGCAAAAATGATTTTAGCATCCACAGTAATTAGATGCCTTTTTTGGCACCTGGTATGCTTGTTCATGAAGTACCCTGGAATTTGGGAAATATAATTTCACAAGCCTAGAAATAATGGACTGTGTCATTTTCTTGGCATCCTCTGATACCAAAGCCTTAAGAGTCCATAGCTTGTCCTTTTAAACCCTTGCAAAGGAAAGAAAAGGGCCTTGGCAATAACAAAGAAAGAGGAAATTCTCTCGGGGTCTGTAGTGAAAAGGTTGTAATCAGCACCAGGCAAGCCACTTGGAATAAAAACATGAGAAAATAGAAACCATCACTCAAAATTTATTCCCAGTCTTTTAGGCACTTCAAAAAATAAATGTGGTTCATTTTTCTGAAATAAATTTTCATCTATTATTATATCTGTCTCTTTAGTACTCAAAGTGGCAAGGTGGCAGAATATTCCTGAACCTGGCTGTACAGGATTTTAAGGGCACTTTCTAAGGACGATAAAAAAAAAAACCCTAAACAATCTTAAGTCCCTATGAATGCTCCCACCTTCAAGTGTTTTAAAATTAAATTAAAATAAGACCTTGTTACCACTGTCGAGGACTCAAAGCATCAGGTTACAACTGAGAGAGGTAGAGAGAAAGAACCAAGGATGACCAAGCCTTGTGTCAGCAGGTCTGACCCCCACTGCCTCCACAGACCCTTCACACACCACGGGCTCCAGTCGCCCAGGAATTTACCAGATGCATATAGCTGGCACTGTAGCAGGTACTGTTGGGCCCCACACCCTTCTGCTCATCATTTTCTGAACCAAACCTTGCAGCTCCCAAGGTCCAGGACTTGTGACTACCTGAGGGTTTTCTCTGGCTGCTGGCGTCCACTGCCCCCAAGCATGGACAGTCTTGATAGCCGTGGAAGTATTCCTGTTGGGAGCAGCTCTCAAATAAGGCTGACAGGAGCTGGTGGATAAATACCTGAGGTCCCTTCCCCCTTGGCTGGTATAACACCGAGGCAGGGTCTTCCCTGTTTCCCTGATTTCCTAAGTTGGACTGAGCCCCAGTTGCCCACATCAGCAATCTGCTCGATCACTTCCTCCCACCCTGTCTCATTTTCCCACTTCCCTGCACTGCTTTCTGGAATCACCCTCCAATTAAACCTATCAGCACTCTCTTCCTCATCCAGGGATGTTTCTAGGGAAAGCCAGCTTAAGATATTGGCAATATATTCCCATTCATTCATGCATCCATTCAGTATTAATTCCTTCATTCATTCACCAGGCATTTGGTAAACCCATACTCTATGCCAGGCATTATATTAGACACTGAGGAAGACAAAAAGGCAGCCACTCCCATCAAGGAGCTCCCTGTCCAGAGGGGCACCGGTTCCATTGCTGAACAGTTATAAACAACATAGGGCTTCCCAGATGGCTCAGTGGTAAAGAATCCACCTGCAAAGCAGGAGACATGGGTTCAGTCCCTGGGTCAGGAAGATCCCCTGGAGGAGGAAATGGCAACCCACTCCAGTATCCTTGCTGTGATAATCCCATGGACAGAGGAGCCTGGCGGGCTGCAGTCTATGGGGGTCTCAAAGAGTTGGACTTGTCTGAGCATGCACACAGCATATATAATCAGCATGGAAGTCCAGGACAGAGCAGTACTTAAGAGCTCTCAGTATCACTCTCCACAAGTCTTCAGGTTATTTGGAAGTTAAAAGTGACTTTACAGCACATATTATTATCAGAAATTGCCTTCTTCATCCATTTCCTGTCTCTTTTAGAGCGTAAGATCCATAGAGAGAGGCACTTGTCTGTCTTGTTCCGTTGTTACAGCCTTAATTCTTATTAGAGTGCTGGGGCCCAGTCGGTATTTGATGAGTGTGTCTCAGGGGCGTTAGGAGTCTGCCGTGGAGAGTTCCTGCCAGCCTCCTCCTTTCTCTCCTGGCAGAGACCACTCGAATCCCAGGCCACCCAGTTCCACCGTGAAAGTCGTGTCTCCAACACAGAGGGAGAGCCTGAGTTCAGGGCAGGAGAGAAGGAAGGAGTGCCCCGCCTGCCCCGTGCTGTGCCTTGAGGGTGGGGCCTTCTTTCTGGTCACTTGGAACTGACCCCTTGGCCAAACCACGTGTCTGAATTGAGTATTTTCCTTTAACATAGCAGAGGGGAACCTGCTTCATTCAGAGTCTGTTGACTCAGATGTGAATCACATCTTCACAGCAGCATCTAGGCTGGTGTTTGACCAAACAACTGGGCGCCATAGCCTGGCCAAGTGGACCGTCACACCTAGAATCAGTGCTCAGTTTAACTTGAAAATACTTTCCATCCTGTGCAATTTGCCTGTCATCTTCTGAGACCCCTGAGGTTTCTTCTGGCTCTGGTTTCTGAGCACTGGGGCTGTGAGGATGAGCCTGCTGGTCTTCAGGAGGTCTATCTCCTTCCCTCCCTCTGCCCACTTCCCATTGTCATCCTGTGCGCCTCAGCATCCCCATCTGCGGACAGGTGTGATTTAATCCTTGTCTCCTTTAGATCAGTAGGAGAGCTCCCATTTCACTTATTGCTTAAGATGCTGAGCATTTTGTTTTAGCTTTCACACTAAAGATAGAGAAAATAAAAATTGATATCATGAATCTTTAGGCTTCGCCTGTGGTCCTAATCACCAACCACAGCCTCAAAGTCCTGTGGTGGTGGAGTGGATTTACTACTTTACATGTTCTTTATTTCCTTTAAAGCTAGGCACACGAGGAAGATTGATTTATGGAGCTTAGATCCTGCTTAGTTGGTTGGGGGTGGAGGGAAGCTGCAGTAAATTTCAAAATCACTAGTATTTCTTTGCACGTTCAGGGGAAAAAATCCTAGCTTACATCTATTGCTACAGGAGCTCATAAATTAAAAATACCAAGTGTATTTCCTATACACCTGGAACTTCAAAATTATTATCTATTCATTCTGTGAGCGCCCCCTTCACAAAAGAGGCATGGGGGTGATGGCTCAAACAGGATTTCCCAACATAGCTTTGATATGCAGGCAGTGATTCACCCATGTCTTTTGACCTTTGCTTAAAAAATATTTCAGGATAAGGGAATTATTTACCTGAAGCACAGACTCTAAGAATTTGGTCCCATTATCTTTTTCCCCTAACCTTCATCTTTTCTTACTCTCTCTTCTTTCTCTCCCTTTCTATCTTGGGTTTTGGTTTTGATCTGTTATTTTACATAAATTTCAAAACAAGTCTAACAGCATCAGAAACAAAACACAGGAAAGTCTTCTTTATTTTCCATTCTGTTCTGAGCCATAAATTCCTACATATACTCAAATAATACACCCAAGAGGGCTGGTAGAATGAATTTGATTAGCCTCTTAAATGTTTTAGCACCTGCACACCACAGCACTTCCAAGAGTGGGGAAATGATGTTTCTTCCTCTCCCTAAGGGATTGCTTGTTACCTGGGCCATGTAACTGCTGTATGCCACTTTGTTGAGGTTAAGATTGAGGGGCCCTGGTGGAGAAAACAAGTCCTAACAGGTACAGCATCAAGGCCACATTTTTTTTTTAATGTTTTTATTGAAAAATAGTTGATTTACAATGTTGTGTGAAGCCCCATATACTTTTCCTTCTTAATTTTGTTCTTTGGGAACCATGTTTACTTTTTTTTTCTTTGAGAAAATACATAAAGGTGAAAGAAAGGCTATACTTTATTTAGATTTTCAGAAAGCCTTTAAAAATATGTCATACTTGCAACCTAGAGGGGTGGGATGGGGTGGGAAGGTGGGAGGGAGACACAAGAGGGAGGGGGCATATGTATACTAATGGCTGATTCACATTGTTGTATGGTGGAAAACAACACAACTTTATAAAGCAATTATCCTCCAATTAAAAATAAATTTTAACAAATGTCATACTGAAAGCAGTAGACATGAACTGTGGTGTTGGAGAAGACTCTTGAGAGTCCCTTGGACTACAAGGAGATCCAACCAGTCCATCCTAAAGGAGATCAGTCCTGGGTGTTCATTGGAAGGACTGATGCTGAAGCTGAAACTCCAATTCTTTAGCTACCTGATGCAAAGAGCTAACTCATTTGAAAAGACCCCGATGCTGGGGAAGACTGAAGGCTGGAGGAGATGGGGACAACAGAGGATGAGATTGTTGAACGGCATCACCGACTCAATGGACATGAGTTTGGGTAAACTCTGGGAGTTGGTGATGGACAGGGAGGTCTGGTGTGCTGTGGTCCATGGGGTTGCAAAGAGTCGGACACGACTAAGCAACTAAACTGAACTGAACTGACAGAGACATGATTTTATACTACCCTACCCCCAGTCTTTCACTTTTAGGTATTTACTGAAGAGAAGTTAAGGCATTTATGTTCACACACAGACTTGTCCATGAACGTTCACAGTAATATTATCATAATAACCCCAAACCAATGAATAAATAAAATGTGGTGTATTCATATAATGTAATCCTACTCAGAATATTCAAACTATTTATATATGCAACAACATGGGTGAGTGTCAATTATAGTGAGTGAAAGAAGCCAGACTCCCCCACCAAAACCAAAAGACTACTATGGTATGATTTCATTTATATTTGATTATAGACAATACAAACTAATCTACAATGACAGAAAGCATATCAGTGGTAGACTAGGAATGGGGGTGGGGAGAGAAAGATAACAAATGGGCAGAAGGAGGCTTTTAGGGGTAATGGATGTCCATTATCCCATGATGGTGTCCCAGGCGTATACATATGACGTGCGTGCTCACTCAGTCGTGTCTGACTCTTGCGACCTTACGGACTGTAACTCACCAGGCTTCTCTGTCTACGGGACTCCCCAGGCAAGAATACTGGAGCAGGTTGCCATTTCCTTCTCCGGGGGATCTTCCCCACCCAGGGATTGAACTCAAGTCTCTGCATTGCAGGTGGATTCTTTACCGTCTAAGCCAACGGAGAAGTGCATACATGTGACAAAAAACTCACCAAATTGTATACTTTAAATGTGTATCACTTATTATATATGACTTATACCTCACTAACGCTAAGTAATTGAGTTCTTTTGGGGTTAGAGAAAGTGTTTTGAGATGGAGAGAGAATTGTTTTCATAAATGAAGAGGTGGGATAAATGATCATTTTCTCTGGAAGTAAAAGGGTTAATAATAGCACACCCCCCGCCCCCCAGGAAGGCATGTTGAACTAGACTTGTTTAACATTTTCTTTCGAGGTATGGAGATAAGAAGTACCATGGGAAATTTCCAAATTTGTGCATAGGGCTAAGTTCTTCCATGTAATAAAATATCATCAAGGTAGAATGAACAGGGGAAGAAATGAGCAGAGGCGATCTAATGAGGGCAGGAAGAAGCAGTTCAGGTGGAATAATTCAAAATCTTCTATGAGATGGAGGGCTCAGAGAAACTGATGATAACGCAGCAGGAAACTTAAGAACCTCATTGCCTGAAGGTTCAGTCTAAGATTACAACTGGGAAACCAACAGTAACAAAATTTGTTGGACATTATCACAGAAAATATTGGAAACAAAGTGAAAGGTGTTGTCTTACCTTTGGACAAAATAGAAATTTGTTTGAACCCAGAAGTTCTTAGGAAATTTTGATAAGTATACCTTAAAATATAAGAGGGAAGCAAAAACCGTCGAGGGAGTGGAGAAACTTCTGGTTGAGAACAGACAGTTGGAAGAACTCCTCACTCTGGAAGATGCTGTGTGGGAGGAAATCAGAGTAACTCATGTGACATGTATATAGATTTTGCATTAAATCTTGAGTTAGGTCTTAAGATGGAGAAGAAACAGCGTTAGGGAAAAATAAAGTGAACTGTCTCCCACATCCTCAGACACGGTACTGACTGAGACTATAAATCTGCAGGTCCAGATTCATTCACAGGTGGTAGGCTGATGGGGAGCTGTTAGCCAGAGCTGGGAGGTGGGGAGTGAATTCCCAGCTTCAGATGCTGTGGGAGGTACCTGCCTCTCGTGTTCAGGAGGAGACAGAATTCTCAGCTCAACGCCTCAGGCCTTCAGGCCAGTACCATGGCTCTTCTAATCTATTTCTGAAGTGGTCTTTCCTACAGCATTTTAAGAAGTGGCTACATTATCCTGAGTGTTTTTATCAAGTAACAAATCAGCTGATGTAAATGCATAAAGTTGGCTGAAAGCAAGCCAGGATTTTGAAGCCCCTTCGGCATGTCTAGTTTGGGCACACGTCACGGGCTTATCCTTTGGAGGCGAACTCAGGGGCAGGTTGGTGTAGAGTGACTTCTGGTATCCGGTGTTTTGGACGTGAATGTCAGCATAGCAGATGCTAGACAGTCCCCCCTTGCACCTGGATTGTTTCATGCCCAAGAGGAGGCAAGACAGGAAAGAATAAAAATCCCAATCAGCGCAGTGACTCAGAAAGAGGACAGGTGATGGTCTGGCGTCCTCTCCTTGGCTTCTTGTGGAATCGCAAAGTACTGCTTTGGGATGGTGAACTCCAGCCATCTGCTTGCTTGGATCCCGGGGAGCAATCCAGCTGGTATCTGCCGCCCTAATGAAGAAGGGCACGGAGCACCAAGGCCCTGCTGTCTGGTTGCTCACCGGGATGGAGCTGGGCTTGGGAAACGGTGAGGATTCACATGTGAAAGTGAAGACGCAGGAAGCCTGACAGCTCTCGGAGGACACAACTGCCAGGTTTCCTTTGTTAAAGAAACAGGACGCAGTACAGTTTTGAAAAAAAGTTGACTTTTTTCAAGATGTCTACATCTCAGCCAAAGGTGAATGAAAGAGTCTTTCTCTGTTGTTGGCTTCTTGTTTGTTGTAATCATATAATTTTCTGGTCCTCATGACCATCCGTACTTCTCCGGCTTCCTCCTTGTCCTCCCCACCACCGCCTATCTGTCGGCTCCAGGGAGCGGGGGTTCCAGTCCACTTGGCCAACCAGCGTGTGATTCCACCAGTAATGAGCCACATGCGGAGACCCCAGGAGAGGAACAGGAATAGGTCGTCCCTATATTTTTATGTAGAGATTGATAATCAGGGCTAACAGTCTCGGCAGAAGGTGAGCAACACATTAAACGGAGGGGAAAAGATAATAAAATATCTCCTGCTGCTTAACAGTCGCTGGGTGGATACGTTCCCTGGAACTATCCAGCTGTTGCGCTTGATGGCTCATAAAGCCTTGGTAACGTCCGTCAAGGGCCTTTTTTCTTGGTGAGGGACCATTTTTTTTAAGCAGTTATGATAGCATTTGGTTGCTATCCCTGGAAATGCAAAGAATCCACAGGCACAGGCAGACAGCTGCTGGGGAAGAGCCTGGACCGCAGAGGCAGCTGGCTCCTTTGATAGATTTTGGGTCACTTCGGACCTAACGGGCACCATCAGAATGTAGATGCAGACTCAGCAGGCGGTCTGAGCACCTGCTCTGTTATCACATTTCATCCTCCTCCTATGAGGTAGGGACTATTGTCGTTTAGTCGCTCAGTCGTGTCTGACTCTTTGTGACCCCATGGATTGTAGCCCACCAGGCTCCTCTGTACATGGGCTTTCCCAGGCAAGAGTACTGGAGTGTGTTGCCATTTCCTTCTCTAGGGGATCTTCCCAAGCCGGGGACCGAACCCATATCTCCTTCACTAGCAATCAGGTTCTTTACCACTGAGCCACCAGGGAAGTCCATAAGGTAGGGATTATCACCATTCGAAAAAGAATACCATCGAAACAAGAGCCCTGGACTCTTTGAGGGGCATACCCAGGTCACACTGCTGCAGGTGACAAGCCGATATGCCCACGCCTGGTGGCCTTTGCTCTGTACCACCTTGCTGCAAAGATGGAATAAAAGAGGAGTTGCTTGCCATGTGTGCTCTGGGTACATGTGAAACAGCTCTGCACCTGCCTGTTCTACCTGATCCTCATGCACATGTGTGCTAAGAAGGAGTGACGCCTTCCAGAATGCTCAAAGTAAACCGTGGGTGTGGTAGGTGACTTGCTGTCTTAGGCCATCTCTCCAGAAGTAAATCCCAAAGCAAGTGACTTATTAAGAATGTGATCCCCAGGGGACTGGTAAGGAATTGAGAGAAAGGGAAGGGAAGAGATAAGAGAAAGCCAAAGCACACCCTTCCTCTGGCAGAGGTTGGCTTTCTGTGTCAACTTGGCCCTGCTGGGGAGCCCCGAGCTGTGGTCACACCTCAGAGCTGTCCTGAATTGGGCAGCAGAGCTGAGGCTGTCGTGTTTCCTGACCACCTATCAGGGTTGCAGGAGAGCAGTAGATCCCAGAGACTTCCGGCCAGCTCTCCGTGCGTGCAGGCAGAGCAGGCTCCAGCAGTCCAGGGATAAGCCTTTGGGAGAGAGCAGAGCTGCTGACTGTTAGGAGCAGAAGTGCGCTGAAGGGGGGCACAAAGATGCTGCGAGAGCGCGGAGGGGCCCTGGCCTTGTCGTCAGCACCTGCCCCTCGTCGTGCGCAGCTGGCAGAGGAGGAGACTGGAGGGATAGAAGGCGGCAGGGAGGGGCACCAGGAACCCCTGGTGTTTTCAAGCAACACTGTCCTCTGTATCACCACAAGAAAGAGTGTTGATTTTCCTCAATTCTGGGAATGGTGTTTTTTCTTCACTAAGTTCACACGTCTGATTGGTGAGCCACGTTCCATCCGAGTCAGCATGGAACGGAACCTTGGGTTATTTCATGTTGGATGATATAATTCATGTTGACAAGGCAGACCTCTGGGGAGTGAAGGGAAGTAGTTCCTAAGTAAACTTCCATGTTCTCTTACGAGGTGGGAAAATGGAAAGGGAAAATAAGAAGTGGGGATTGCTCAGGACAGACAGCCTCCCCCTCTGAAACCCTGCTGTGACTTGCAGTGCTGCACAGATTCCAGACCTGTGTGTGTCTTCAAAACCAACAGCAGCATGTTAAAGAGATAAAAAAAATATATATATATATATGAAATATGTGAACCCATAGCAGTAATATTCTAAGTGAAAACAGATTTCTTCCACTTAAAAGAAATGTCAACTCCTTGTCTTGGGGTATGGGGGTTGCCCACATGTGTTCCAGCTGAACACAAACACCAAAGGCCAATGTAATTTATAGCAGATTCGAGTTCTGTCCTTAGCTTGCTTTATATCCATCACAGTCATCACCATCAAGGACTATGGATGCCAAGTACACTATGGTTTTAACTGAGCAGGGACAGGAACGAATCTTCCTCCTTTTGGGCTGTTTGACGGCTCAGAGGGTGAAATGCAAGCATGGCAATCAGGGATTATAGTGGAACCATGCTTCTCTTGTTGTGTAAGCCTGGTCTCCCAGGTAACCTTAGCCTGGGAGACCCATCAAAAGGGCATGGGCAAACACTTAAACATGTAATGAATTAGAATGTTTTATGATGATAGTGGAACTATAGTTTTTATGTGTATTTATCCTTTAGAGATACATACTGAAATATTTACAGATGAAAAGTTACAGTGATGCAGAAGAGGAAAGTGTTGGGAGAGAAAAGCAATGGAAAAAGATCGGCAATGAGTTGAGAATTGTTGAAACTGGGTGGTAGTTGCATAGATTGTTCTATTTGCATATGTGTTTGAAATCTTCCATAATAAGAAGGAAAAAAGGTCATGAAACTAGTTTATGCTTAAGGATCCCTCCAGAAGGCTCTTTGGAAGCACAACCTGGCTGGTCCCAGAGTGTCTGTTGCCTTCTCTTTGGGTGAATTTTTATCCCCAAGGCCACCTCCTTTTGGTAAGTCTGGAGGTTCTAGAATTTAATTAGAGGAACCTAAGCCTCTAGGTTTAAGAGTAATTTAAAGAATAACCCAAAACCTATGCTAAAACAGTTAACTCTTAAGTGAATGATTTATCTCACAGAGGTAGTGTGCTCCAATTTACAAAACATTCACGTGGAACTCTAGCCTCTCCCATTTTATACAAAGACAGATCATTACTACTATCGCAAGGGAGTTCCCATAGACGTTGACCGGATTCTGGAGGACCCTGAATAATAATTCCATTATTGGGGAAGTAAATTTCATTTTCTTTTCATATTTGGAGGTACAGTTTCTGACCACACCACTGGTCTCTTTCATAAAGACACATGTGCCGTGAACACTGACAGATTCTAGGATATAATCTGATTGACTGACGGATTGGGTGGTAATATATGCTGCAGTTGCAACTGTCAGCTCTGTTTTATTTGCCCCTTCACCATACAGCACGTGGGATGGATCAGGCTTGTGGAGCTGGTCCCTTGCGTGGAGTAAACTCCACACTGTAGCTGTGCTTTCATCTTCTCTCCTGAAGGTCACTTGATACTGATTGTGAGAGGGAGCTCATGGCTACTGTTCTAGCCCTGATGTTTTAATTCATTCTGCCCAACTTATCTTTTGTTGTATCTACTAAGTGAGTAAGAATATGCTCAGTACTAGGGGGATAGATCATAACTCTTAGTGAGAACTAATCTTAGAAAGAAGGAATCAGTGTAGATTTGCTGAAGGTCTGGTTGATGCTCCAAAGCCTGGAGGAGACTGGGAGTTCTCTCAGTTATAGAAACAGCCCAGAGCTCTTCTCAGCTTGGTGTGCAGAAAGATAGCTGTCTTTAGGATTCAGAATTGACATGACAGCCTACAAAGTGTTGAATCCTCTCTTGCATACACAGAGCTACCGTGAATTTTAATAACTTCATGTTCTCCATTCACTGAAAAATATATTTATTGAATATATATAGATTCCAGATAATAAAGTCTGCTAGACTTTGGCTTTGACTGTGGTTTTTAAAACCAGAAGAACCCAGTAGCTATTAAATCCTTAAAGTAATACAAAATGTGCGTATTCTCAGAGTAAAGAACCTTTAGTGTCTGGAAGGAGGAGACTGTTCAATTTAGCACACCTGTACTTGAGGACTGATCTCCTGTTGCTGCTTTGAGTCTGCAATTCAGGGTAACATCATGTGGATTTTTGAACCAAAATGAATACAACAACAGATAGTCCATCATGATAATAGAAAGAGGCTGGAGCTTGCAGATCCCGTCCACATCAAGGATTTTGCTTTCATTGAGCTCTGCATCCCTGTGGATTGTTGTCATATGGAAATGATTGGGGTGAAAAGAGCCAAGATGTTTCTAAAAATCAATGAGAGCAGTTTGCAAGCCTGAGTCAAGAAACAAGCTGGATATGCCACAAAGGAAATGCATTTTCTCAATAACATTTTTTTGGAGGAGGCTTTGGATAACTTGCCTTTGAGTAACATTTGTTTATGGAGTGTCTAGTAATCACTTCCATTGTAGCTGGACCAGGAGGGGCTGTGTTTTCATCGCTGACCTAATTCCTGTGATTCAGTGTGCTGTAAGAGCTCCATTTTTATCACCCTTCTATGACTGACATATATTTCCACTTTGTACTGTTTATCAGATAACTTACTACAAGCTGGAAAGTGCATTCGCTAAACACCTGGCTAGCCTCAAGCTCTTTACATTTGACAAAACAGGAGGCAGAAATTATAAAGACTTTTCCATTTTAGACTGAATTATGGAATTTTGTAATTAAGATTTGCTTGAAAACCCATGGTTGAATAAAGAGGTAAAAATACCCTTGATACTTTACTGCTAGGGGAGAAGTTTATCCAGCAAAAGAAAAAAACATAAATTTCAAATGACAAGTTGTCTCAAGGATATGCCTCTACCATAAGATGCTTTTTAATCTTTTTATAGTCTACTTGATATCTCTTGCACTTATTGTCAGTTTTGTCTGCTAATGGATTCATTGCAAGTAGGTCTACCATAAATGGAATCCATAATAGCTTTTCTTGTGTAAGCATTTTTCATTCTTATACATGTGAGGTATTTTCACACATGTTGGATGTGCTATTTATTGATAGGAGAGAAAAATGTATCAATGGGGATTGCTCATGTATTTTTCTTTGGATAGCACCAGAATTCTAATATAAAACTGGTGTGTGTGTGTAGGCAGAATGCTCTAGTTCCATTGAGCCCCTTGCAGCAATCACCTGTTTGATCCAGTTGGCATATTTTGTGTGTATGTGTGCGCGCACTTTAGTTCTATTTTTAAAAATCTTTTGTTCTTTTTCAAGTTTATTTATTTTAAATTGAAAGATAATTGCTTCACAATAATGTGTTTGTTTCTGCCATACATCAACATAAATCAGGCATAGGTATACATATGTCCCCTCCTTGTTCACCTCCCTTCCACCTCCCATGCCCAGTTGGTATTTTTGGTGGCCATTTCCTCTCACTCTTCTCTATTGACTTTGCTTTTACATCCACAAGTTGCTTTCTCTGTCTAGCTTGAAAGCAACAGAGTGGCTTGTCCCAAATCACTGGGTTTACAGGGCTGAAAATCACAATTTACAATAGCTTGCTTGCTACTCGAATTTGAACGTGAAGATTGGAAGGGAAGGTCTGGCATCACACTCTCTGAAAAGATTTTCACTGTTGCTCCAGGTGTTCTGAAAGGGGAAGTAAGTGGTCTTCTCTCATGTTTAATGCTGGAGGGAGAAAGACGTCATCTTAATTATATGGGAAAATAATGTAATCCTTTTCTGTAAGGCCCTTTCAATAAAGTGTAGGGTGCTGTTCAGTGGCTCTGAGAACAGGAATTGCTGGTGAATTATTTATTGTTCCATTTCTGGTACTATTTGATTTCGATGTTTTTGGTTAAAAAAATTCACTTCATTGTGACTTAATCTTTTGAGAAAATGAGGTCAGTGGTGTTATTTCTATCTCTTGCATAGATTATTCTGTGGTAAGATTTGGAATGAAAATGTGTGAATCCTAAAGGGATCTTCTCAAACCCAGGTACCTGAACCCCCAGTGATGTTCCGGGGCCTCTAAGAAGCTGTTGAGTATATGGCACATCTTCCTGGGTCATCGGTTTTTCTTGAAGCCTTAGGGGTAGGAAAAGACCAACTTTTTTTTTTTTTTTTTTAAATATGGAACGCTTCACGAATTTGCGTGTCATCCTTGCGCAGGGGCCATGCTAATCTTCTCTGTATCGTTCCAACTTTAGTATATGTGCTGCCAAAGCGAGCACAAGACCAACTTTTTAAGAACACAAAGAGATGTACTATGGAATACAATATGAAACTTGGATGAATTTTTAAGATAGAAAGTGAACTTGTAAGTAATTTCTTGCTAGATTTAGATTGTTTGAGGTTATGTCCCCACTTGGGCACTAATTCATCTTGTCCATTGCCATTAGATGTACTACAGAGAAAAGTTTCTTTCTTTTCTGCCCCTCAAAGAGCAAGCAGCTTTATGTGTTTGTTTGTTTTTTAATCAGTTTTAGGGTTATTCTATTGGGTTGGCCAATAAGTTCATTTGGAGTTGTCCACGAGATCATCTGGAAAACTCTGAGTGAACTTTTTGGTCCACCTGATATTTGCTACTTCACTGCTTTCTGCTTTTAATCTTATTATTTCCATCTCTACTTTCTTTTGGTTTACTTTGTTGTTGAAGTTTGGAATTTAATGCATTTATTTTTATTAAATGTAAAATTCAGGCTATGAATTTTCCACTCATGACTGCATTAATTGTATTTTATAGATTCTGATATGAAGTGTTTTATTAACATTTTATTTTAGAAATTCTGCAGCTTTGGTTTATATTTCCCCTTTTACCTGAGAATTATTTAATATAGATTTTTAAAATTTCTAATGGAAGAGCCTTTTGGTTTTATTATTTTGTTATTTATTTCTGGTTATATTGCATTATGATCAGATAATATTTTTATTACTTCTATCTTATGAAACTTATTGAACTTTTCTTTGTGGTTTAAGGTACAATCAACTTTCATGAATTGCATGTGAGGAGGTGTATTCTCTGTTTTTTGGATGCAAAGTATGATATGTATCCAGAAGATTTATTTTTCTATAATATTATTTTGGTAAAAAATATAAAACATAAAATCTTCCATTTTAACTATTTTTAAATGTATAATTCAGTGGCATTAATTATATTCACAATATTGTACAACTATCACTACTATTATTTTCCAAAACTTTATCATCACCTCAAACAGAAACTCTGTACCCATTAAGTAATAACTCTCCATCCCCCGGCTCCTAAAAACCTCTGCTTTATCTCTGTGAATTTGCCTAATCTAGATATTTATATAAATGAAATCATTCAATATTTGTCCCTTTTAGTGTCTGGTTTCTTTCACTTAGTATAATGTTTTCAGGGTCTATCAAGTTGTAGCATATATCAGAATTTCATTCCTTTTTATTGCTGAAAAATATTCTTTTATATGTTTATACCACAATTTGTTTATCCATTCATCCGTTCATGGGCACTTAGCTATTTCCACATTTTGGCTATTGGAAATAATGCTACAGTGAACACTGCTGCATAAGTATCTGAGTCCCTGTTTTCTCTTCTTTTGAATATATTCCCAGGGATGGAATTGCTGAGTCATATCGTAATTCCATTTAGCTTCTTGAGGAATTGCCCAAGTGTTTTCTACAGAGGCTGCATCATTTCAAATTCCCACCAGTAAAGAAGGAGTATTCCAATTTCTCTACATCTTCACCAGCATATTATTTTTCATTTTTGTTTGTTTGTTTAAAGTCTTAACATTACAGTTAATGTAAAGTGATATATCATTGTGGTTTTGATTTGCATTTCTCTAACGACCAATGATGTTGAACATCTCTTCATGTGCTTCTTGTTGAAAAATGTCTATTTAAATCTTTTGCTCAATTTTAATTGTCATTTTGTTGTTGAGTTGTAGGAATTCTTTATATTATCTGAGTATTATCAGACACATGATTTACAACTATTTTCTCTCAGTGTGTGTATTGTCTTTTCCCTTTTTTGATAGTGCTTATGATGCAAAAGCTTTTAATTTTGGTGAAGTACAGTGTATTTTTCTTTTGTTGCTCCTGCCTTTTGTGTTATAGTTCAGAATCTATTGCCAAATCCTAGGACATGAAGATTTATGCTTATGTTTTCTAAGTTTTGTGGTTTTAGCTCTTCTATTTAGGTTGTTTATCCATTTTGAGTTAGTTTTTGTCTATAGTGTGAAGTAGAGGTCTAAATACGCTATTTGCATGTAGATATCATTTTTCCAGCATACCAGAGATTTATCTTATTGATTAATTTATCATATTGTTTAGGTTTCCTGTGACCTTACTTAATTTTTTGTCTTCTTGAATTGTTGAATTGTCTTGGACCAAGAGTGATAGGTTCAAGCAGTGCCAGTGTTATGCTAAGTTATATTGGAGCCCGAGGCAAGTAAAAAAAATCAGTAATGCTGCTCCTATCTTTATTTTAAAATTTCACATTTTATTTATTAAGATTATATGCATTAATTTTTATTTTTTAATACATTGCATTAAAATATTATTTATTTTGGTTCTGAGTTTTAGGCACTCCTTTAAATTGTGCATCCAAGGAAAGTGCCTCACTCACTTCACCCTAGTCCCAGCCTTGAGTTAAAGGCTCCTGTTTTTAGCGTGTTTCTATTTCTCTTTGCAGCTCATGCAGTTGTTTTTCAAAAGTGGTTGCCATGTATTTGTGCAAAAAAATTCATAAACATTATATTTTTGTTATTATGAATTGTGGCTTTTAGTATTACAGTGTCATTTGTCTTGTTTCATGTTTCTTGACCCTCATTCTACCTTGTCTGATATCAGAATCACAAATTGTAAGAGAAAACGAGATTCTAACAAGTCCTCAGTTTACCAGTGATGAAACAGAGGCTCAAAGACTTTGGAAGAAGTTGAAATAATTGTGTCTATTAAATTTAAAATGTTGATTGCTTTACTTCTAAGCACTGACACAGTAACAGCCTCAGTATACTTCATTATGGAAATGGTGTCATTTCTGAACTTGTATAAATCAAAATTGCAGTAAAGCACCTCCTATGCGTAAGCACCACATGGGTCACAAACCCAGCCAAGGTTTTAGGATGGGTAGAATGTGGTACCCTGTTAGGGAGCTGAAACTCACACCAGTATGGAGGATGTGAACTGGAGGAAGGCCAATCAGTTGATGTGGATGATTCACTCTACTCAAATAGTTAGAAGTTTTGGTTGTAGCAGCGGAATCCTGGGCTTCCTTTTTGAGTTACTACAAGTTGTATGAGAGAAGGGAGTCTTTTTGCTGCACATTACAGAGTAGAGTCTCTTGTCTTTCCCTTTTGTACTTCTTGCCATAACCTTACAGCCTCTACATTAATTAGACTGGCTTCATTCAAGCAGTTCTGCAGCATTCGAGACTGCCTTCTTACTTTTCTTCTAAGTGGTTCTTGTGTCTGTGTCTTGACCATTCAGGGAGGTAAATCTGAAGACGAAGGGAAATAAAATATGGCTCAGTTTTGGCCTTACCAGCCCCTTCCAAATGCATTCATGTTTCTCTCTGCATGTCTTGTTATGTGAATGGAAAAAGAAAAAAAAGCATGCTTTGGTCCATCAGGTTTTTTTTTCCCCTTTGTCTCCTTCTGAGGTGCTCAAAGGCATCAGTAACAGAGCAGGAAAGCCCTGGCTGAACAAAACTTGGTATTTTCCTTTGATACCTTCCATTGGGAGGCTTCATACAATGCACTTTGTCAGTAAGCCCCTGCTTCAGGCAAACATTGAGAAAACTATTGAGGAGGCTTCAATGGAAAGGATCTGATCTGCCCTAGAAACTGCCCTAGTTCTCTATCAGGGGAGCCACCAGCCCTGGAAGAGAAGATTGCCCCACCCCCTAATAGTCTTTTTTCCTTTCTCCTTTTTAATCTCCTTTCTATTGTAAGAATTGTGGGAACTCTCTTTAAATGAAAATAACTCTCAAGCTGGGCTTTGTTTTCCAACATGGATAAATGCCTAGATATCTCCTATCTACTCTGTAAATCTTGAGTCTCAACTTCAGATTATAACAAACTTATCTGGGACAAATGCTTGAGTTAAGGTGAAATAAGCACTGGATGTTGTGAGTGTGATTATCTAAAGCACCTGAATATTAAAAACTTGTTCATCAACCTCCTGCTAGGGAACCTCTACTCCCTCCTCATGGTCTGTCTGTATGTCTGCTTGAAGCTGGCTCCATTACTGTATTAATAGCAACCTGCTCCAGTATTCTTGCCTGGAAGATCCCATGCACAGAGGAGCCTGGCAGGCTATAGTCCATGGGGTCCCAAGGAGTCGAGCACAAGTGAGCACACACACACATCCAGTCTCTTGCCTCTACCCGCTGTTTGATTTTAGGTGTTTCTAAACCCCCAAAGCATCAATTACTTTTTAAAAACTGTGCTGTGTCACTTTCTATTTTCAATTGCAGTTTAAAGTATAAAGCAAATACTTGAGGTAGTGATGTCAAGCGAAATAAAATATCTTTTTAACGCCTTTCCCCAGTTATTGTGGTGAACCCAATTGCATACAAATGGAAGAATATTCCAGGAGTGAGAGAGCATGAACACTGCCCAGAGCACTTGTTCACGGTGTCTGCAGTTCTGTTCTGGCTGGACCCCAGGGGCTCAGTAGAGGTCTTGCAGCTCTTCCTTGGGGCCCTTGGAAAACATGGCTGCCCAGGCCAGGAAGGAGTATGATCACTCAGGAGCGTGACCATCGCTTAATCTCTTCCCGACTATAAAAATGAAGGTCCTTTCTAGGTCTCAGTTTCTATAATTATCTGAAAATTTGTGTTTTCTTCCAATTATAAAACAGGGCTATTGAAAAATACATCAGGTTATAAGGAAATAAGACACCCATGATCACAGGAACAGAGATAATCACTAGTGACTTTTTGGGTATTTCTTTCAATCTTTCGCCAGTGCGTAAGTTATTTTGCTGAATTGGATTCATGCCTGTATGCAGTCTCCTGTTTGCTCCACTAACATTATCTCTTGAACATTTGTCCATTTAATATAATTTGAAAAATATGAAAATATATATGAAGACTGAAGATTATTATATTATGTTGATAATATTTTATTTAATGAATATGCTATTGTTACATGTTCAGGGGTTTTGTTATGATAGATGATGCCATAGTGAATAGCTTTGCACACAAATCTTTATGCATGTCTTCTGTTATTTCCTTAGTATATCCTAGCAGGAGAATCACTGGGTCAAAGTGTGTCCAGATTTTTAAGGCCCTTGATAAATAATGCCAGATTAACCACCAGCAGTATATAAGTGCCCTATTTCGTGAAACTACACCAGTATTGAATAGTACTTTTGCCAATTTGGTAGCTTAAAGTGATATCTCATTTTAAATTTTGTTCATTTTATTGTTTATTTAGTTGAATGTTTTTCATGTTTTCATCAGCTATTTAAATTCTGCTAGAATTGTTGTATCTTTCATATTCATCCTTCTATTAGAGTATCTGAATTTTTCTTAGTGATTTTTAAATTTTTAATGAAGCTGCAATAGCTGGTATCCTTTTATAAGGATACCAGCTGTTTTCATTTTCCAACCTTTGTACTTTGAATAGAGCTATCCATACAAGAGGTTACATAAATGTTTTTTAATGAGAGAATGATTCATTATCTAAATATGTTGTTGTTGTACAATGTTGGTTAGTAAAGCTAAAATGAGAATTTTTAGTCTATTAGGAGTTGTCATGAGAAACTTATTATTTTATAATAAATTGTCCCAGAAAAGAAAGATTGAAAAAAAGAAGTAAACGATATTCATATACGTGACCTCATGCTCGCAGAACATCAGAGAGAACAAATGCTACAAATCAAGACAAAAGTACAGGCAGCATTTGTTTCAACAATATTTTATGCATGCAAAATATTAATAGAATGATATAAGAAAGACTTTTATCAAATAGGATTTTATCATTTTTTCTTTATTTTTTTAAAGAAATAAAATATCACAGAATAGTTGAAGCCCCCTGTATTTCCCCCTTCTATTGCATTCCTTTTCTTCTCCAGGGGCAGCTGTTATTCTGAATATGGTACTTTTAATTTGAGTACATGCTTTATACTTTTATGGCACAGGCATATATCTGTAAGCAATATGGAATATTGCTTTACATTTTAACCCTTTTATAAATGGATTATACTGTAAGTTTCATACTGCAACCTTTATTTCCTCATTCAGTATTATGTTTTGGAGATTCAGACATTTTAATAGTGTTCTATTATATGGAAATTTCACAGCATATTTGTCCGCTCTCCCATTGATGATCATTCCAGAATTTTGCTCTTGCAGATGTTGCTGCAATGAATGTTGTTGATTGTGCCATTTGCGAGTTTTTCTAGGGTAGCATTGGAAATGCTGAGTCATAAATAGGTCCATCTCCTTCTTTTCTAGAAAATGCCAAATTATTTTTCATGTTTAAAGGTATCACATAGATACCAGAGTCTCCCCCCCATGGACACTTATATAAAGAACAGTAGTAAATATTTTTTGAGTGCTTGCTGTGGGCTAGGAAATGTTCTAGGGACTTTTACATGATTCAGTATATTTTGTCCTGACCTCATTTTCACACGTGAGGAAACTAAGATACAAAGATCTTGACTAAGGTCATACAGGGAGTGACAGAGCCCCTTCAAACCACAAAAGTGTAGTTTACAAGACCTATCTCTTAACACTAGGCTATGCTCCAGGTTATAGAAAGACACTGCCCGGGCCACATTTATAGTGGTACAAAAACACCAGCCATTTAGCTGATGGGAGACCTCTGAAGAAGGGAGCAGCCTTACTAGAGTATTACTGTCTACTGAGTAGGAGGAAGAAGCAGAAAGTTGCTTAATTTGTGCAAGATCCAAGGATCAATGACTAGACCTTCTGCTCTGGTGCAGCGTGCCACCATGTTGTGTCTGTTTAGTGTCTCTCTCCCCACCTGTGTGTCCCTAAAGGCATCAAACTCCATCTCCACGTGCTTTCAATTTCTTTCAGTCTGGGGTAGATTGCTTGTAATAGAAAGGTCAAATAATTTTTTTAGGAGTAGTAATGGATATAATCTCATACATGGAAATTTTAATTGCAGTGCTTTAATCCCATTCTAAGTGCCAAACTTTTAGGATTAATTTGTTGAATCTGTTGGTAACATGGTGCTCAGTCTTCTGATCAGATTCTTTGCCCGAGGGCTCTCATTTACTAATGAGTAATCGCTGCAATTTTCAGAGAAAAAGCTACCGGTACAATCACGTTTGAACATTCATCAAATATGACGCAAGCCCAGTTAGAAGAGATGTTAGCGTCCTTAGCCTGCAAATAAGGGCATGGAATTAAATCTCCCTACACTGTAATTTTCCTAGGGTTATTACTCCCATCAGTGTTTGGAATGGCTGATGCTGAAACTATTCGTGGCCTTAGAGCTCAGTTGATAGGAACATGTCATGAGTCAGGCTTACAGAGCGGCTGGCTGAAGCCTGCCTTCCATTTGCCTGTTATTACTGAAGCCCATTTTGGAAAGAGAAGGCAGAGGTGGGAGAGGAGGTGCTCCAGGAGGAGTGCGTTTCTCTTTGTACACACATCATAGACTCACAGCGCTGACAAACTAATTATAGCTTTAGGTTGAATGCTTCCTTGCTCTGCATTCTGTTTGCAAACAGCCCATTATTTCCATCCTGTGTGCTGGAAAAACACAAGACAAAGTGGGTTCATCGGTTATGTTTCTGGTTAAGTCCAGCTGTCTGCTTATCACCCCTCTTTTTTTTTTTTTGACTAAGAAAAATAGAATCTTTATTACTTGAAAAAAAGCTTTTGCTCAATTGCAATACATACACTTATTTTGATTACTTTTTAAAATTAATTAATTTATTTTAATTGGAGGCTAATTACTTTACAATATTGCGGTGGTTTTTGCCATACATTGACATGAATCAGCCATGGGTGTTCATGTGTCCCCCATCCTGAACCCCCCCTCCAACCTCCCTCCCCATCCCATCCCTCTGGGTTGTCCCAGTGCACCAGCTTTGAATGCCCTGTTTCATGCATTGAACTTGGACTGGTGATCTATTTCACATATGGTAGTATACATGTTTCAGTGCTATTCTCTCAAATCATCCCACCCTCGCTCTCTCCCAGAGTCCTAAAGTCTGTTCTTTATATCTGTGTCTCTTTTGCTGTCTTGCATATAGGGTCATCATTACCATCTTTCTAAATTCCATATATATGCATTAATATACTGTATTGGTGTTTTTCTTTCTGACTTACTTCACTCTGTATAATAGGCTCCAGTTTCATCCACCTCATTAGAACTGATTCAAATCTGTTCTTTTTAATAGCTGAGTCATATTCCATTATGTATATGTATCATAACTTTCTTATCCATTCATCTGCTGATAGACATGTCTGCCAATGGACATCTAGGTTGCTTCCATGTTCTAGCTATTGTAAACAGTGCTGCAATGAACATTGGGGTACGTGTGTCCCTTTCAATTCTGGTTTCCTCAGTATCATCCCTCTTTTTCCTTTAAAATTGACTTTCTAACGCCTCTTCCATCCCTACCTAGCTTTTTTTTTTTTTAATCTTTCTAAGCTGCCTTTAGAGCAGTGGTTGGAATTCCAGGTTTATGTCATCTTGTGTTCAGCCTTATCTGCTTTGGAATATCCTGAGAGCCAACAAAGCCACATGTCTTACACCTTCCTTAGGATGGCAGTGACACCTCCTTCACTGACTAAATGGCCCATCCTCTATATGTGAGGTGCTGCCAGTCCCTAGGAGGATGGGGTGAAATTCATACCTTGCTATGAAGGGCCTTCAGATTGACTGAGTCGATGAAAGAGTGACTGGGTACTTTGGGGTCACCTGAACTGTAAAAGAACTAAAGAAAGCAGCAAAGCCAGAAAGAGATGCGAGAGTGGGATAAAAACTGAGTGCTACAGATCTGGGGCTGGGTTCCCATGCTCTGTTACAGTGCCTAAAAGGATGAAAACCTCTGAAATGTGGATCTGTGATCAAGTTTGCAGCCTACTTTAAAGTCTAGGATTCAAGATCTCTGTTCCTCCACTCATTCTTTTTTCTGCATGTGACCTATGGTAGAATGAGAAGGTTCAGAAATGCCCTAGAATTAATTTTCTCCAGCATTGCCTTCAAAGTGTCCTTAAAGCAGAATGAGTTTACCATGTTCTCTCAGGATGATTTTTCTCTTAGATCAGGAATTAGCAAAGTATGGTCCAAGGACCAAATCCAGCCTAAAGTCTCCTGGTTTTGAAAATAAAGATGCCTTGTAACACAGCTGCCCCATGTGTTTTTGGGTTGTCTGTGACTGATTTGGCACTAATACACTGAAACTGAATTCCCTGGAGAAGGAAATGGCAACTTGCTCTAGTATTCTTGCCTGGAAATGCCATGGACAGAGGAGCCTGGTGGGCTGCAGTCCATGGGGTCACAAAGAGTCAGACACGAGTGAGCAATTGAGCACACATGCACGCACGATGCACATTGGAATCGTGTAGCTGGACGAAACCATTTAACTTAAAATATTTACCACTTAGCTCTTTGCCGAAGGAGTAGAAAGAAGCAGCCTTCAGAGAATTCCAGTGTAGGAAGGTTCTTGAAAAGTCATTTGGTAAAGGAAAGTTGTGAGAAAGAGAGGTATATATTTTGTAAAAGAGAGGCAGACAGTATGGACAGCCCGCCTTTTCTTCTAGCAGCAGGACCAGAGGCCTTGGTGTCTGTGTGGGAGCATATACACAGCTCTCAAGTGATGCCACCCATCCTAGAGTTATTTTGGCCATCATGGCTCCTATCCGTTCAACAGGCTTTTTGTGAAAACTTCTGCACTCACAACAGAAGATACAAAGACAGAGAAGGCAGAAGCGGTCCCCTGCTTCTGGGCAGTGGAGGAGGCAGAGAGCCAAACAAATCTTGAGAACAAAGTTACCAGAATCAAAGATCCCAGAAGAACTCTTATAGAGACAGGAGCAAGGTTGACAGGAAGCGAAGGAAAGAGCTCTCTCTGCCGGGAAGAGTTGGAGAAGACCCAAACCCGCAGTCCAAAGGTCTAGTCCCTTTCATTCTTATAAAAGATCCTAAATGGAAACCAAGAACCTGTCCATTCACTGAGGACATGAAGCATCCAATAGCCATCTTCCCTGTCATGGCTAAGCTGACGTTCAGGAAAATGGTTTCTCATCTCAGTTGTCCAATAACATTTGGGGACCCATTGGAAGCCTGTATTGCTTAGGCGTGATGTGCTAAAACCTGGGTTGACTCTTTGGTTCTGTTTTCTCAAAGTCAGCTCAGTTTTCACAATCTTTTAACCAATCAGATTGGTTGATAATGTGTTCAGTAAGGTCACGCTCTGGCGGATCGTGGTCAGTGGCAATACACTGGGAGAAGCTCACTGGGAGGAGGAAAGAAATTAATGTCCATCCAGTTACCACGAGCTGCTTGGTCCTTGACTAGAGCTGATGGGAGCATCCTGGGAACACTGCCCCATGGCTTTCAGGAAGCAGAGGGCTCTGGGCTCCATCTTCCACTTATATCCATGGTCTCGAATGTATTGGGCATGGGAGTGGTATTCCAAGTGGTGTACTCTTTCCAGACACGGAAGGAAATGTTAATAGAGATAGAATGCAGAAATTTATATCATTTTATTCTTGCCTCAGGAATTTGATTTTAGGTGTCTTGTGGACAGGAGATCTTAACTGGTAATAGTGGTGGAAGAATTTCACAAAACTCCATGGAATCTACCTTATTTCTCAGGAGAACCATTGAGAATGGAGTGAATTACATCAAAATCTGAGCAAATGGAATGACTTCTTCAAGACATACTGAAAGAATGCTATGACACAGGCATGCTTATGCTTTCCCCTAGATAATATTTTTTTAGTTTAATTTCCAAAATATCTTCAAGTTTTGTGATATCTTCATAAAACCTATTGGCTAGGCATATTTCACATTATGGAGTATTTCAGTCAACAAATCAAAGCCAGAAATGGACTCCTGCTTTGAAGAAGAAGGAGAAAGTGATGGTCATGGCAGTGGACCTTCAATAGCATCTTCACGTGTTTTTGCACCCACAGTGTGATAAGACCTGATATTTACTGAGGGGCTTTCACATGTCATTCTCTCTTCTAATAAGTGCTTTACAGACACCATCTTCCTTTGTGCTCACAGCATCCATACGAGGAAGCTGAGGCTCAGAGAGTGAAGTTAGTGACACCCAGTCCTTTAGGGCTGGGATTTGAACTCCAGTGGGCCTAATTTAGAGACTGCCCTCGCAGTCCTTACCCTGATGTCTCCTGTGAAAGAATCGATGTTGAATAAATTAGTGAGTCACACAGACTGAGATGAGCAGGTTCTGGGGGACACAGAGAGACAGCTCCTGCCAAAGCTTATGACCAAGTTGGGGAGATAAGGCTGGATACAAAACACACATAAGTGAAACAGGATGGATAACTGGATAGCATGTGGTATAATTTGGGTCACATAATACTGAGGACACACCCTGTGTCCTGCACCCATGTTCCCCAGTGGTGCCTTTCCCACAAGGACCCACAGCTTCTGGATGCCAGTGTAAGTCAACAGGAATGACATCTTGCTACAACTAAAGATCCCTATGCCACAACCAAGACTCAGTGCAGCCAAATAATTAAATAATGAATAAATGTTGGGTTTTTTTTTTTTTTTTTAAAGGCAGTGACATCAGCTCATATTTATTCCTTGTACTCATCCTATTGGTAAAGAATCCGCCTGCAATGCACGAGACCAGGGTTTGATACCTGGGTTGGGAAGGTCCCCTGGAGATGGGAAAGGCTACCCACTCCAGTATTCTGGCCTGGAGAATTCCATGGACTGTATAGTCCATAGTCCATGGGGTCACAAAGAGTCAGAAACGACGGAGCAACTTTCACAGAAACACAGGACTAAGTTTAAAGTAAATTTAGTTAAGTTTACCTTTAAATGAATTTAAAAGTAAGCTGGTACAAAAACTTGAATTTGGCTTTTCTTTCTGTTAAGAGGACACACTTTCTTCAGATGTTGAACTGCCTTTGATAATAAATTTAAGTTTATTTGCCTCTTAAATGATCCATTCTACATTTGCCTCAATCTGTCTGCAACGCAGGAGACCCTGGTTTGATTCCTGGGTCGGGAAGAACCCCTGGAGAAGGGATAGGCTACCCACTCCAATATTCTTGGACTTCCCTTGTGGCTCAGCTGGTAAGGAATCCACCTGCCATGCGGGAGACCTGGATTCAGTCCCTGGGTTGGGAAGATCCCCTGGAGAAGGGAAAGGCTACCCACTCCAGTATTCTGGCCTGGAGAATTCCATGGACTGTATAGCCCATGGGGTCGCAAAGAGTTGAACACGACTGAGTGACTTTCATTTACTTACAGTCATCCCATTACATACATGACCATATCTAGTCCTCACACCAATCTCATGAGGTAGGGATTATCATTCTCATTTTATAGAGGAGACCACTGAGGCTTAGAGAGGTTAAGTAACTTGCCAGATCTCACAGTTGAGTAGCAGTAAAGTCAGGATCCAAGCAGTGGTGTGGCAGACCACAAAAGCCTGAAGACTCCCATGATATGTTGTGTGCCCCGTGCATATATATGCCAGTAATGGGGTGGGTTTTATTTCTTCTTAGCTGGAATGGGCAGATGAGGGCTAGAGGGCTCAGGAAGGTAACAGTAGTGAAGTCATAGATCTGAAGGTATTTTCATTATCAGGAAGTTCATGGACTTCCTAGGACTGTACAATCAAGTGATTACAGAAATTACTCTAGATTGGCTTGTCGCAGGACCTGGGAGTCCAGCATATTCCCTGCTTGTGAGGTGCAGCTACCATTGCACCACCTCTGGGGACCAACTGTCTGGATTGTGATTTAAAGGGAGAAGAGGAGGTAGATACAGGATTGTGTTGTATGTTTTGAGTGTGAAGTGAAAGTGTTAGTTGCTTAGTCATGTCCGACTATTTGTGACCCCATGGACTGTAACCTGCCAGGCTCCTCTGTCCATGGAATTCTCCAGGCAAGAATACTTGAGTGGGTTACCGTGCCCTCCTCCAGGGGATCTTCCTGACCCAGAGGATCTTCCTGACCCACGGATCAAACCTGGGTCTCCTGCATTGCAGGCAGATTCTATACTGCCTGAGTCACTAGGGACCTCCTAAGAATACTGGAGTGGATTGCCATGCCCTCTTCCAGGGAATCTTCCCGAGCCAGGGACTGAACCCACATCTCTTACATCTCTTGCATTGGCAGGTGGGTTCTTTACCACTAGCGCCATGTGACTTTATTACAGGAAATTGGTGGTGGCTGAGTAGGATTCCATGTACACTCACCTCAGAGATGAATCCCTCTTGCTCATTTTCTACTTGGGAATATTGTGCCGTGAGGTTTGTTGCCTAAGGCTTCCTTGTAATGATTTTTGTAAATGATTCATTCCTCAATTAGTGATGTTTTATTGCTGTACCACAGAGCTTTCTTTCTTTCCTTTTTTTTTTTAAACCACAGAGCTTTCTAAATCATTACCTCCCCCTCCTCTGGAAAACATGTACAGACTCACACTTAATCACGCCATCCCTACCCTTTCTAGCCTTTCCTCAAACTTCCGCCAGTGCCTGTCTCTCTGGCACAAGTCAGATGAAAGGAGCATGTCATAGTAGGAAATAAACACAAAATGCTAAATGCATATTGAAAACAGAGTGCTGGTCTCTGCTTCCAAACATGCTATGGTTGACCCATTGCCCACAACACTGGGTTGTTTTTAAAATACTGGGAAGGGAGGGATTGATGCCTCAGGAGATGGTGGGCCAGACAGAGCCATGTGGGACCATTTCCCCCACCTGTGAGTGCACGTGCGTGCAGGTGTGTACACGTGCATGCTCAGGACAGGGTGTTTCTTTCGTGGTGCCAATATTCATAAGACAAGAGCCCGAAGCTGCGTACTAGGGAGGGCATGAGTAGTGAATCTAGAAAGTGAAATCCACAGCAGTTCACTGATCAAGGCGGGTGGCAGGAGAACAGAGGGCAGCACTGGGGTACAGAGCAATAGGATGGGACTGGCTAACTGATGGAGCCCAGCACATGTGCATGGGGCTGTCAGCCGCCCAGGCACAAGCCCACAGGTTGCCTGCAGGACCGCCTCTCTCCCTGCAGCATGCTATGGGCTGTGGACTATTGTTGTAGTTTCGCAGGAAAGACCCAAGACCTATGAGCAGCTGTTACCCCTTAGCCTAAGCTCATACTCAGATGAGAAGGGGAAGCAGCACTGATGCTCTGGCAGGAGCTCCTACATCTAGTGCTTGGGGCTTGTATGAAGGCACTCGGGGCAGAGAGATGGCATCAAAGGGTGGGAAGGAGCCACGGAGAAAATGTCTTTTGGGTTTTCTGTCTGATTACCTGGAGATGTGCTTTCTGGTTTTTTTTTTCTAATTTCAATTTCCACCAAATTTATACAGATCCGTCTAGCGTATAAATATTCATTACCCTTTAGGATCATCAGCCTCTTAAATATTCTTTGGGTCCTGGCAGAAAAGAGATGGCACAGTCTGTTGGGCTTCCCAGGTTCTTTGCCTGTGGTAAAGAACCCGCCTGCCAAAGCAGGACACGTAAGAGACATGAGTTTGATCCCTGGGTCGGGAAGATCCCCTGGAGGAGAGCATGGCAACCCACTCCAGTAATCTTGCCTGGAGAATCCTATGGACAGAGGAGCCTGGAAGGCTACAGTCCATGGGATTGTGAAGAGTCAGACACAGCTGAAGCCACTTAGCACACACACACATGCATTTTTAAAACTAAGCAGTTTTAAAGGGGGCTGTTTACGAAACTGTGGCCAGAATAGAGAAACCACAAGGGATGCTCTGTAGGCTGGGTAGCCAGCACTCCTACCACAGGCAGCCCTGAAGGCAAGGAGAGGATGCTGCTGGCACCACCTAGAGAGAGGACCCCTGACAAGAGCTGGGGCCATTAGCTGAGAGATACAGCCAGCCTTCAGTGACCTTCAATGCTGTCCTCTCCCATCTCCTTCTGAGTATTCCATCATCCTGAAACCAGAAGGTCATCTATCTGTTCATGCAGCGTGCATCAGTCCACCCCTGGCATTGAAGGAGTGGATGCTGGAGAGGGACCTAGAGGGCAAAATGGAAGACCCCCAGCTCGAGCATCTAATGAGAACAATAGGTCTGCTCCTCAGAAAAATGCCCAAACATGCAAAATGTTGCATATGTTTTAGGGGAGTTTCAGCACTCCTTTCAGCTCATCTCTGGAACTCAGGGTCAGAGTTCTTGACTGAGATTGACGGGAATAGCTTTTTTTTTTCTCAATAAAAAACCTTGTGTTCTTCCTAAAGCCTGTAAAGGCTGAATGAACAAAATGGCCTGCACTTGGTACACAGGTCAAATGAGCAGTAAGCAGACGCTTCTTTTCTTGTTTCTACATATCAAAAGAATAAATAAGCCCTTTAGAAGGAAGGATCAGGTGAATAGAATAGGAGTTCAACCCTGCATTATTTCAAGGGAGTGTTTAAAGTGACGGCAGTTTAAAGGAAAATTTGTGGCTGGGATTTACAAGTAAATAAAATCAGCCATAGGAAGGAAGGATAAGATATAAAGCAAAGTCATTTTCCTTCACTTGGTTTACTGAATGAAAACCAAATGTGTAGGCAGACAGTTGTGAGGATCATGATTTAATGCTCGATTGCCTTTTCTCGTAAATGCTTTAAAAATCCTCTGGCTCCTTAAATTATTGGCATTCACTTAAAGGGGAAGGCTTACCTAACCCTGTTTTAGCCTTGCATTCATTTAGATAATAAAGTCACTTGGGGTCTTGGGGCCAATAGCGTAATATTCTGCTTAAAATGGAGAAAGACATGGCAACCCACTCCAGTGTTCTTGCCTGGAGAATCCCAGGGATGGAGGAGCCTGGTGGGCTGCCATCTGTGGGGTCGCACAGAGTCGGACACGACTGAAGCGACTTAGCTCGCTGCTGCTTAAAATGGTAAAAATGAATGGTTTTTAAATCATTTAAAAAATTTTATGTATTTATTTTTGGCTGCACTGGGTCTTTATTGCAGAGCACGGGCTCTTCGTTGCTGCATGCGGGCTTTCTCTAGATGTGGCAAGCGGTCTTCTCTTTGCAGTGGCTTCTCTTGTTCCAGCTCAGTAGTTGTGGCACACGGGCTTTGATGCTCTGTGGCATGTGAGCGCTGACTTTGTGGATCAGGGACTGAACCTGTGTCCCCTGCATTGGCAGGCGGATTCTTAACCACTGGACCAGCAGGGAAGTCCTTAAATTTTTATTTTATATCGTAGTATTGTGGATTAATGATGTTAATGTTATGTTTTGTTAGTTTCAGGCGAACAGCAAAGTGATTCGGTTATACATGTACGTGTATCTATTCTTTTTCAAATTCCTTTCCCATTTAGGTTATTACGGAATGTTTTTATTTTTCTTTTTGGAATATAATTGCTTTACACTGTTGTGTTAGTTTCTCCTGTACAACAAAGTGAACCAGCTATATGTTCACATATATCCTCTTACTCTTGAACCTCCTTCCCACTATCCCTGCGCCCCACCCCCTCATTACAGGATATTGAGAAGAGTTCCCGGTACTTGACAGTGGGTCCTTGTTGGTTATCTATTTTAACTATAGCAGTGTGTACATATCCATCCCAGACTCCCTAACTGTCCCTTTCCCCCTTCCCTTTCCCCTCATAAGTTTGTTCTCTGAATCTGTGAGTCTGTTTCTATTTTTTTTTTTTTTGTTTCTATTTTAAAATGACTGGTTTTGTTCATAAGATGTAAGACTGGAAGTTATTAAGCTTTGGACCTAGGACAGTTGTAGTTATTTGAGAATTCACCTAGATATCAATATTCTGGACATTGCATAATAAAATAAATTCTCCTAGATACAAAATATTTATACTACCTGATGGGTGGTATGAAAGAATGAAGGAAAAAGCAGTGATCAAGCTACAGAACAAAACAAACCATTGACTAAATGAAAAGGCAACTTGCTGAATGGGAGAAAATATTTGCAAATCATATATCTGATAAGAGGTTAATACCAAAGTATATCAGGAGCTCCTACAACTCAAAAGGGAAAAAAACCTGAACAATCTACTGAAAAATGGGTAGAAGATCTGAATAAACATTTTTCCAAAGAAGACATGCAGATGACTAACAGGTGAATGAAGAGATGCTCAACATTACCAAATCTTTAGGGAAATGAAAATCAAAACTACAATGCGATATCACTTCACACCTGCTAGAAAGGCTATTACCAAAAAGGCAAAAAATACCAAGTGCTGGCAAGGACGTGGAGAAAAAGGACCCCTTGTGCACTGTTGGTGGAAATGTAAAGTGGTGTGGCCACTGTGAAAACAGGATGGAGTGTCCTGAAGAAATTAAAAATAGAACTACTATATCATCTAGCGGTTTCACTCCTGGGTATTTATCCAAAGAGAATGAAAACACTAACTCAGATATGTGTACCCCCATGTTCATTGCAGCATTTGTACAATAGCCAAAATATGGAAACAGTCTAAGTGTTCATTAATGGATTAATGGACAAAGAAGATGTGATGTGTGTGTGTGTGTGTGTGTGTATAGTGTGTATATACAATGGGATATTATTGAGTCATAAAATAGAAGGAAATCTTGTCATTTTGCAACCTGGTTAGACCTTAAGGGCATTATGCTAAGTGAAATAAGCCAGATAAGTGAGACAAATACTATATGATCTCACTTACATGTGGAATCTATTAATAAAAACAAGAAAAAGCTCAGCGATAACAGAGGACAGATTGGTGGTTGCTAGAGGCAAGGAGGTTAGGGTAGCCAAAATGGGTAAAGGGGGGTCAAAAGGTAAAATAAGTCACGGGAATGTAATGTACAATGTGATGACTATAGTTAACAATACTGTATTGCATATTTGAATGTTACTAAGAGAATGAACTTTAAAAGTTCTCATCACAAGAAAAAAAATCATATATGGTGATGGAATGGATGTTAACTAGACTTATTGGGGTGATGATTTTGCAATATGTACAAATATTGAATCACTGTTTACACTGAAACTTATATGAATTACACCTCAACTTAAAAAATTTAAAAGGATGATGCAAGCTATTTATTCTGTGTTTTCAGTTTAATCATTAGGATGATGCTTCATGGGGTTTTGTGTAGGTGGTCCTGCCTGTTGTGCATCATTTCTTAAAATACTGCTTTTGGTTGCTGTGAGAGTTTGAGATAAAAATCTGGTTTTCCTTTATTGCTGGAGGGCCTCAGGGTTTGGTACTTGAGTGTTTGCAAAGGAAAGGAGGCCTTGGGACTTCCCTGGTGGTCCAATGATAAAGAAGCTGCCTTCCAGTGTAGAGGACGTGGGTTCGATCCCTGGTCAGGGAGCTAAAATCTCACGTGCCACGGGGCAACTAAACCCAGGCAGGCACCAAAGCACCCACGTGCCGCAGTGAAGACCCAGTACAGCCAAAACAAAAGGAGGCCTCTATTCCCCAGTTCTTTCTCCCTCTTCTGGGTCCAAGATGCAAACCACTGGATCTGAATTCCTAAGAGGTCCTGTGTATGTTGTGTGTGTTAGGTGGCTTCAGTCATGTCCGACTCTTTGCCACCCCATGGACTGTAGCCTGCCAGGCTCCTCTCTCCGTGGGATTTCTCAGGTAAGAATACTGGAGTGGGTTGCCATGCCCTCTTCCAGGGCATCTACCCACCCCAGAGATCGAACTCGAGTCTCCTGCATCTCCTGCACTGGCAGGCAAATTCTTGACCACTACGCCACCTGGAAAAGCCCTAATAATGACTTAAATCATGTGTTAGATGATTTATAAGTGAGAACCAGGTTGAATACTCCTGAATTGTTTGTCCTTTGACCTACAGAGTCACCTGTACCTTTGAACTTTCCCAGGAAGAGGGGTGGGGGGTGGGGGTGAGTAGCACCAACCTAGAATTCTTTAAATTCCTTTCTAAGGATTTGGAACTACCAGAAACACCAACTTCATTTCTGCCTTTCACCCTCCCTAACCCACCATCATGAGGATATTTTCATCCTCCATAGAGAATCAGCCCTGGGGAGTTAACATAAACCACCTTCCCTGGGCTACTGATGGACCAGCAGACATGGTCCTTAATCTGAGAAGGTGAAGGAGGGAGAGCATCTGTCTGTGCCCTTACCCAGACCTCACTGCTTCCGCAGATCCCCTTCTCTGAACTCTCATCACAAAAGAAGGTAATTACCTTCATCCTGGCTCCTTTTATAGAGCAGGTGGCAGCCCATCGGGGTGGCAGTATTTCATTCTCCTGAGAGTGGAACTTCAATGCAAAATGTCCCAGGAGTCATATGCCATTTGTACGAAAACCCAAAGAGGTTAGAGAAAAGAATGAAAAAAATAAGGAGGCTTTTGCTGGAAAGAAGAGAGCTGCTTGCCAAAAGAGGGAACTCAGGCTTAGAAAGTTACTGTTTGAAATTCTTATATCTTAAAGAGACAGAGAGAGAAAGGGGGAACCCTTGTTATTGAGTTGAGTGACATTTCTCTTTATTAAAAAGTTATAAAGTCTGGGAGTAGAACTGCTGATAGAAAGCTCAGTTATACACAATGGTTTGGTTTTGGTTTTTTGCTAACTATGCTTTTTTTTTTAGCAGTTTGTATTGGACTGTTAAGGGTTCTTGCAGGGCAAATACTTCTTGATTTAATAAGTGAAATTACTTGTCAAACTAGTTACTTTTAAATATGAATATGAATATGAATATAAATATAAATATGAACATACTTAAAATATGTGTATTTTAATATATACATATACCATATATATGTGTGTGGGCTTCCCAGGTGGTGCTAGCGGTAAAGAACCCACCTGCCAATGCAGGAGACCTAAGAGATGTGGGTTTGATCCCTGGGTCAGGAAGATCCCCCGGAGGAGGAAATGGCAACCCAGTCCAGTACTCTTGCCTGGAGAACCCCATGGACAGAGGCGCCTACAGTCCATAGTATCGCAAAGAGTCGGATACAACTTAAGTGACTCAGCACACACACACATCATATATATGTAGTATGTGTGTGTGATTGATTGGCATGTCACCATTCATGTTTAATGAAATAGACAATCTATGGCCCTATTGCAACACATCCTAAACACAGTTGACTTAAGCAATTGATTAAAACTTATTTTACTATCTGCCTGCAATGTGTATAGTACTTCACCCTGTGGGGAGAGAGAATCTACTCTCTGGTTTTTAGGAGTTCAAGATGTATGTGTGTGTGTGTATGGTTTTGTCTTTTAAGGTCAGCTGGGATAGAAAGAGAAGGGTGTCTATGCTGTATGCCTTTCCCCAGCTGGGTCATAAAGAAGAGACTCTGGCTCCCTCCCGCTCCCACCAGCATGGCCCCCCAGTTTAACACCAACACCAGGTTCCAGTGTAGGAAGATCACACACACACACACACACACACACACACACACACACACACACGCACGCACATACATTATGGCACACAGAGAAACACGGTCCTCAGGGGAGAGTGTCTGAAAGGGATGGCCTACCTAGACTTGAAAATGCCTTTCCTCTCATCTCGGTTGTAATTAAGCCATTAACTTGGCTTTAATGTGAAGGTTTTGTGGTTCAATTTCCTTTGGTGATATCCATTAAAAAGGGGGGGGGTAGATGGGTAACAGAACTGATTGGCATAGTCTTCGGGCATTTAGTATATATTATTAATACTTAGTATGTATTATTAATATTTCCTACCTGTAGCAAGAACTATCATGATTTAATCAGTGTTATCCTTTCCTCCAGAATTAGACCAGGTGTTTTGTGGTTCCCTGACTTCCAGGAGGGGCTAGGCACACCAAGGAGTATCTATTAGCACCTTCAAGTGATTTTTGTATTAGCCAAGCCCTTTAAAAATCTGTAAAAACTTATACTTGTCTTTATCCTTGTTTGATTGGTATTGTCACCACTCATGCTTAATGAAATAGAAAATTTACAGTCCTATTGCAACACATCCCAAACACAGTTGCCTTAAACAAATGATTAAAACTTTCTTTTTTTTTTTTTTTTTTAACTGTCTGACTGCAGTGTACTGTGCTTCACCCTGTGATGGGGAGATGATCTACTCCCTGTTTGTTAGGAATTCAAGATCTCATTGAAAAGAATAAAATGTGCATTTAAAGCTTCCCAGGTGGCTCAGTGGTAAAGAATACGCCTACCAGTGCAGGAGATGTAGGAGATGTGGGTTCAATCTCTGGGTCGGGAAGATCCCCTGGAGTAGAAATGGCAATCCACTCCAGTATTCTTGCCTGGAAAACCTCATGGACAGATGATCCTGGTAGGCTACAGTCCAGAGGGTTGCAAAGAGTCGGACACAACTGAGCACACACACATACATGCAAAAGGTGGTCTATGAATATATGCCAAATAAATGGTACCAGAAGGGAATTCTATAGATGTGCAAAGAAAGTGGAGAGCATGGTGGATTAGTGTCAGGGGAGAGTCTTCAGGAGTTTGACTTAGGCCTGTAAAGAGGATTCAGATGAATGAGAGAAGCTAGAGTGTATTTCCCACTGTACATGTTGATAGTTGAGAGTTTGGGTGCTAAGCCCAGGGATTGTGTTGAGAAGGTGGGTCTCATTGGAAGGGTCCTCGACACCCAGGCTTATATCTTATCGGCAGGGGGAACATACTGATGATCTTGCAGTCCTAATGGATTAGGCAGAAGGCAGATGAACTGGGCTATTGCAGTAGTCAGGACTGGGGTTACTGAGAATCTGAATCAGGCAGACATGAAAAGAAAGCAATGGGTTCAAATTATGGAGGAAGAATTGGCAAGGGTTGGCCAAAGAGTTCATGCTTAGAAGAGCACTGTGGTCTGAAGCATAGTGCCGCTGTAACTCCAGCCTCCATCCCTGATCTCCTGATGGACAGGATGGCCTTCTGTGTTGGATAACTTCCTGCTTATTGGTGCATAATTTGAAATCTTGCCTGTGTAACTTTCAGATGCCCATTTCCTCCTGAAGTTCCCAGCACAATTTCACATCTGATCTCTAGCTCTTTCCTTACCTCTTTCTCTCTCTCACACATGAATAGATACATAAGATATATTTGATTTGATAACTGGCTCAAGAATTTCAAGATACACATTCCATTGTTGGTTAACTGGAAGCATTTTGAAGAGAACTGAAGCCCATTCTTGTATTGGCTTTTAATATTATGGTTTCTATTCTCAAGTAAGACAATGTAAAAGTGATTACTAAAGTTGAGTCTCTTGCTCAGCTTTTGATAGTTGTTTTTTAACTCTTGCCAGCCAAAAGACACCTATATAGATACAGAAGTGAGACAAAAGTCAATAGTCTGTTGACAAACACCTTTATACTGCTTTTACTATCTATTTATATGACAGAAGTTTATTTTCCTGCATTGAAATATGTTATCTCTTATTAATAAGAGTTCACACTCTTTAGGGAATTCTTGTCATATAAGGCTCTGTATCTCTTCGGGCTACATGTAGACATTTTCTATCTAGTTATATGATATTTATATTCATGAATTAATTAGCTATATCAGCAAACACTTATTGAGCCCATGCCTGGAATAGTTCTAGGTGATTGAGTACAATGGGGCCACAAAGATAAGCTTCCTGCTCTCATAAATCTTCCATTCTGATCAGAGGAGACAGACAATAAATAAACCAGAAAATATTGGACAGTCAAAAAACTATGATGAAATCAACCAGGCAGAAGTCTAGGGGGAAGCATTGTAGCCCCACCTCTACTCATGTAAGATGTACATACAAGCACATGTGCCTTGCACATGGGAAGTATTACTGGTGCACTTATTGAGTGAGTAAAGGAATGAATGGATGCATTTATTTTCCTGCTTATAAAACTTTCACCAGGAGACTGTTGGCTCTTAGAAGTTTATTGTGCTAATAAAAGTAATCTTGTATAGTATTTTCTTTCTAAAGAGACTTGATAGAGAAGTGAGCAGCTGCCTTAGTTGGCCCTCTATCTCTGGGCTCACTGTGCTCTCTTGCCCTCAGATAATGGAGAAGAATAATTCATCTTTACCCTTCAAGGCTATAGCTCCTTCAGGGAACCTTCCTGAGCCCTACATTGAAATTACAGTTTTTGTTCCTGTCTCACTCTCTAGACTTGACTCCTCCAATGTGGACACAGAAAGTTATTTTCCTAGTGCAACCAAGAAGTAGATGCAGAGGGACCATTTCTGTTGAGATGAAAGGCCCCGAGCCTGGCCATTTGCCTCTGTGTATGTAGCACCGTGGGCTTTCCTGATGGCTCAGTGGTAAAGAACCCACCTACCAGTGCAGGAGGCATGGGTTCGATCCCAGGGTCAGGAAGTCCCCTGGAGAAAAAAATGGCATCCTACTCCAGTATTCTTGCCTGAGAAACCCCATGAACAGAGGAGACCGGCAGGCTACAGTCCATGGGGTCCCAAAAGAGTCGGAATACAACTTAGTGACTAAACAACAACAACATAGCACTGTGTTGTTCCTTTAAATCTCTTCTTCCTGCCCTTATGCAGCTTAACCTTTTATTTAGGGAAAGTGAATAAATCATACACAATAAGAGAACACTTGCAAACCAAAATAATAAAGACTTGTGGAGAAATTCAGAGGGGATGAAAGCAAGAGAATCTGCTGGATGAGTGGGTGGGCATCACCATGGCCTCCTTGATTTGCTTAATAAGGATCATTGGACCAAAGAAGACCTTCTTTGGTTCAGTGGTCCTTATGGAGCACATCTTTACTATTAGATGCAAAGCAATTGTTTTGGAGGGCTAGTGTGCAATGGTTTTACGATGTATCTTTTATATGATAGTTCTTATTGTTTTCAGTATTTTAATTGATGCCTTTGACTTCCCTGAAAGCCTTAAATATTTCATGATCTTGAAATCAGGATTTATAACTGATGCATGTCACTCTTGTTTGAGTGAGGTGCTGCTACTGGGGCAGCGGTCATCTGGGTGGGCATGCCCTGTCAATGAAGGAGACGGAAGAGCTTTTTAAAATCTGCACTTTATAAGCACTCTCTCTCGCACTCACCTGCTTGTTTCACTCACCTGCTTGTTTTAAATTACAAAATCAATCCATCCTTAATGAGAGGGATGGAAAGAAAGGGGGAAGAAAAGTAAGGCAAGAAGAAGAAAGTTAAACATTCATAACCCCAGCAACTACCGTTGCTATCTCAGTATAATGCTCTAAATACTTTGAGAAAATATTTCTTTTTAAAATATAACAACAGACAAAATTACAATGCCAATTTTCTCACTAACAGGGATCTTACAGGTGAACACATGGTTTTCAGACTGTGTTCCAAGAGGTGACAGGGAGAGAACAGGTACCCTGCAGAGAGCCAGGGGCCCATCTAGTCTCTCCTCCTCAGTGCAGCTCTACTGTTACTGGACCATGTTGTATAAGTAACAGCTCTTTTTGGTAAAAGGGTTTCATTACTCATGTAAACAACACTTTGTAAATGAGTGTTGTTAGCCACATTAGCATTGATTGACTGGGGTAGTGTGTGCCCACTCAAAGTTAAAAACTCTGATAAACACCTCTGTTCACCAGTCCTCCCTCCCTGGATGGTGAGCTTTTGATTGGCCCTGGAGCAGCCAGCTACTGTGCCCTGCAGAGACTGTGGCCACCTCAGCCTCTTGGACTGAGCTGCACAGACAGTTGACCTGATGGATGGCAATCAGATCATACTTGTTGATGTTTGTCAAGGGTGCCATTTCCGGCCCCAGTTCTGCTGAGGACGTGTTAGTTGACCAGCAGTTGAGGAGGAGGAACTGCCGGGTGCCAGTTGCTGAGAAGGCGGCAAGGGCAACATGAGATCTCCTGGATTGGGTCCAGGCTGGGAGTCGGAAGGTCACTGGGTGGATGGGAATAAAAATCAGCAAGAAGAATGGGAGATATATTTACAAATCACATATCCTAGAAGGGTGTAGTATCTGGACTATAAAAAGAACTCTTACAACCAGAGACAAAAATGCAACAACTCAACTTTTCAAAGGGTAAAAGGTTTGAATAGACATTGTCCCAAAGATATATAAATAGCCAAAAGCATATGAAAAGATGCTTGAACTCATTAGTCATTAGGCAAATGCAAACCAAAACCACAGTGAGATACTGTTTCACACCTAGGAGAGCTATGAAAAAGACATGGTGCTTTTGTGGTGTTTTGAGTGTTGGCAAGCATGTGGAGCAATCGGAACTTCAGATATTACCATAATGTTTTCAAGGCTCATGCACTTGCAGCATGTATCAACATTTCATCCTTTGTACAATCAAATAACATTCCATTACAAGGATATGTCACATTGTGTTTATCTGTTCATCAGTTGATGAACATTTGAGTTGGTTCTACTTTTTGGCTTTTATGAATAATGCTGCCATGAATATGTTGTACAGGTTTGGGGTGGGTATGTGTTTTTTAAAATTTTGTTTGTTTTATTTTTGGTTTCACTAGGTCTTTGTTGCTGAGTAAGGGCTTTCTCTAGTTGTGGCGAGCAGGGGCAACTCTCTAGTTGTGGTCTGAGGGCTTCTCATTGCAGTGGCTTCTCTTGTTGCAGAGCACAGGCTTCAGATGTCGGGCTCAGTACTTGTGTTGTGCCAGCTTAGTTGAGCCTCACAATATGTAGAATCTTCCTGGACCAAGGATTGAACCCCTGTTCCCTGCATTGGCAGGCAGATTCTTAACCACTGGACCATCAGGGAAGCCCCTGCATATGTATTTTTATTTCAGTACATGCCTACAAGTGGTGGGCTTCCCAGATGGCTCAGTGGGTAAAGAATCTGCCTGCAGTGCAAGAGACTCGAGTTCAATCCCTGGGTCAGGAAGATCTCTTGAAGGAGGGCATGGCAACCCACTTCAGTATTCTTGCCTGGAGAATTTCATGGACAGAGGAGCCTGGTGGGCAACAGTCCATGGGGTCACAAAGACTCAGACATGACTGAAGCAGCTGAACAGGCATGCCTACAAGTGGAAGGACTTGGTTTTGTTTTGTCCTGGGTGAATGGGGAGCCACAGCAAGGTTTTGAACATATCTGAAGTTCACTGTGACTGCCTTGTTGAGAAAAAGACTGTGGGGTGCACATAAGGGAGCCTAGTCAGAAGGCTATTTTATTGACATAGATGAGAAATAATGATGGCTCAGATCAGGGCAGAAACAGTGATGGTGGAAAAGTGGTCAGATTCTGGATGTATTTTGAAGGTAGCCGGTAGAATTTCTCTTAAGTATGAGACAAAGTGAGGATATAAAGATTAACCCAAATATTTTTGGTTTGATTAACCGTAAGGATGGAATTGCCATTAAGTGAGATAAAAAGGTTTGTGAAAAAGACGAGGAGTTTAGTTTGGATGTATGCTGAGGTCGAGATGTCCATTAGACATGTAAGAGGAGCTGTCAAGCAGGCAGTTGGATAAATGAGTCTGGAGTTCAGGAAATAGTCTGGTCTGAAGATATAAATTTGGGAGTCATTGGCATGTAGATGGTATTTAGAATCATGAAATTGAGCAAGATCACCAAGGTTCCCATTTATTTTAAGGACAAAATAACATGAATGTGGATAGAGTTTGGTAATATTTTTTGTTTATTGAATTTCAACAATGAGCTCATGTTATAACTGAAAACACACATTATAGAGAAACTTCTCTAGAAACATATATTTAATGTGGTCACACTACAGGCACCCGGGGTGTATGTAACAAGTCATTCATTAATGACCTCAGGGGCCCATGCATCAGGATTGTGTGAAATCTCCTTTGTTCTAATCATGCTTTCTGGTTTTTGGTTGTTTTCCTGTTCTCTCACACGTACCTCAGCTTCTGATCAGTGTGAGGGGGTAAGCGTGGTTGTGTTGTTGAGATGTTACCACCCCAAAAATGAGTGGTAACCTTACCTAACTAGACTAATTTGCTTCATTCCCTTGTAGAGAAAGCGGTTTGACAGCAGAAGGCAGAGGATGGTAAAAAGCACCAACACATTGTTAGATCACTGACCAAATATTGTGTCCATCCGTCAAAGGCAAGTGGGTTGCTTACTAGTCTAGAAATCACCTCAGGGAGGAATAATTTTAGATCTGAGGGGGTTGAGCCAGGAGGAAATGAAGAGGAGGAAGGAAGGAGTTACACTGAAATGTTTGAAAGGACACAGACTTGCTGCCTTGGCTCTAGATAGAACTGGGATTGGTGGTTAAGGATTGCAAATGGACACCTTTCATTTAAATACAAAGGGACTTTCAAATCATTAAAGCTGCAGTATTATATGCAAGGTAGGTTTGGGCGTGATGTAGCAGCCTTCTCTTAGCCTGCTCTGTAGAAGCTCAGTGATCATTTGTCGGGCTGTGGCCAGAGGGACACCACACTGGGTGCAGACCTCCGAGAGCTCTGCCAACTTACAAATCCTATGATTCTCAGGTAGCAAGACTTAAGAAAGAGGGGATGGACTTGAAGAGGGCCTCTGAGAGTGTCTACATTTCTGTGATACAAATAGGCCCTGGTCCTTCAGAGGATTATAGTCCAACCTGGTATTATTTAACCAGTTAATCCCAGGTTGAAGTGAGTGGTTGGGTGTAACTATGCATTCCAAGAGTTAGAGCTGCTGAGAGGTTGGGTGGACAGACCCAGTTTGAGCTGGTTTTTTAGAACTGCGCTGCACTTGGGTACATGGACTCTCCTTCTTTCTATAGAGACTTTGGGATTCTTTGTTCTGTTTAACTTATGTGTTCCAAGTGCTAATGTAGTTTAATCCTAACACTTTTAGAGGGTTGAGAATAGCAGTGTTTAAAGTTTGGATACAAACCCTTGGAGTCATTAAATGTTCCCAGTGAAAGAGACCCCCACGATCATGAGGGCCCATCTCCTTATTTTATAGAAGTGAAGACATAAGGTCCTGTTGGCAGTTTATCCCAGAGCAGTTAGTTGATTCAAAACTCTTCTTATCGCCGCTGTAGTTATTTAACCACAGTTACTTCATATTTAAGATTTGGCAACAACTACCATGTGAGAAGTACTTGTACTGTGCCGTGCAGGCCATGCGCCGCACATGCATTTTCTCATTTCAGATATCACCTGTAAGTGCTGTCTTGGACTTTTCATGCTTCAGGAAGATGCATCTGCTTAGAACCAATGGTGGACCAAATGGCTTCTCTCTCGTTTTTCCCGCCGTGTGGGTTGCTCCGCAAATGCTAACTGGCAGAGGCTCTCTCCACAGCACCGTGGCCCTCCCTTTGCCTCAAGAATGCCCATCGCCACCAGCTCAGCTGGCACAAGGACTGTGTTGGGTCCCGTTCCCATGTTTCAGTCAGTCTGTCTAGAGAACAATGGAACTCCTGAAACATTCTAACGCTCAAATGTAGTATAAAAAGGACAAGAGAAAATTACAGTTTTCCGTGTTTGAACTTCTCCCCCCGTGGTGACTGGGGACTCATCATTCAACAGGAAAACTCAATGCATACCCCAGCATCCCTCAGCGTTCTGGTCTCTGGTAGAGAGATGTAACTCTCCTTCCTAGTCCCAGATCTTTGATCTTTCTACATGAGGCTAATGTTTGAATACTCTTTTCTTTCCCTGGAGTGTCAGACCTCCTGTCAACTCACCATAAAAACAAGGAATAGATTTTCTTTTTCAACAAGTGAGGACAGTTGTGGGCAAGTGTTGATGATTACTGTAAGAGGGGAATACAAATGTTACCATTACTGAGCGCTAAGCTTTGTTTATTTCTCCAGAAGTTCCCCAGAGTCTCTAGGCTGGGAATCTCGCCCACAGACCTGATAAATATTCTCTGCCTCCTTGAGGAGCCTCTCATTTGACGTGACTGGTGCTGCAGTGTCTTCTCCTAGCAGTGGCGTAGTGGCATCGAACCAAATTGCTCTCCTCTCAGAGCTGTGTGTGTTATGAGGCCCATATCAAAGGAGGAGAGAAATAACAAATGGGCAGTGAATTTGATTCTAGGAGAACTGCAGACCACGAGTGGAGATTGTCAAGAAGGCAGTTCAACAGGGAGAGATACTTCTTTTTAAGTAAGAACTTCCAGTGAGTAGTCCTTTATAACCAACATTAGAACTAGGTGTCTCACTAGATGGATGTATATTCAGAGATGCATATTGTCTTATATGAATATCCAGAAGGCTGAATATAAACATCATTCACCAGGTTCTTCTCAGGGCTTGGGAAGAAACTGCCCGAGGGCACCCTGCTTTCAGTGTATGTGATATATTCCATCTGCCTGACGTCTTCCTTTTCAACGAGAAGAGAAGACACTGGTGGGATTGAGATGGGAACAGGTCCAGGGAAAAACTCACTTTATTGGTGGGCTGTGGAGCCTTAATTAATATGTTCCTCATGTGCTTCCTACCAGGAGTGGTTGATAATTACTACTGGTGTTCCCACCAATGAATGGTTCACCCAGGGAAACAGGTAGATTTCAGAGGATAGCGTGTGCCATGAAATCCAGTTCTAAGAGATGAATGACCATGCATGGAGTCTCCAGTGTTGGAGGCTTGGAGTCTGGAAAGTGTGGTGTGATGTTGCAGGGTACCAGGTGCATAGTTTCTGGGAATAGGAAACATTGAGTCCAAGTTGTTGAGGAAAGCCTCCCCTTCAGGTCTGAGAAGGCGCAAGAGGCAAGTGCTAGGTTACACTCTGGGACATTGTTCCCTTTGGAAGATGGGGTGCTAGGTGCTGGCCAGAGTTCTGGCTCATCTTCCTTTGTGTCCCTTCCAGTTCTCAGGGGGTTTCATAAGTGCCTGGGGTCTACAGGCACACTGATGTTTCAAGTAGAATCCAAGAGCCTGGTGGAGAAAGGCTGCCTCAGAATCAATTGTAATAAAAATAATATTTAGTAGTTGACATTATACAACATTATAGAACACCTGGGAGCTTCCCAGGTGGCGCAGTGGTAAAGAATCCCCTGCCAGTGCAGGAGATACCTGGAGACGAGGGTTTGATCCCTGGGTTGGGGGGATCCCCTGGAGGAGGAAATGGCAACCCACTCCAGTATTCTTGCCTAGAGAATCCCATGGACAGAGGAGCCAGGCGGGCTACAGTCCATGGAGTCACAAAGAGTTGGACAGGATTGAGCCATTGAGCCTATTATGGAATGTTTGCTGCTGCTTACTCGCTTCAGTCGTGGCTGACTCTGTGCTATCCTATGGGCTGCAGCTTGCCAGGCTCTTCTGTCCATGGGATTCTCTAGGCAAGAGGACTAGAGTGGGTTGTCGTGCCCTCCTCCAGGGGACCTTCCTGACCCTGGGATCAAACCCGGGTCTCCTGCATTGCAGGCAGATTCCTTACCACTGAGCCACCAGGGAAGCCCTATGGAACATTTGCTTTGTCTCAAACGGTGTGCTCAAGGCATCATTTCTTTTAGTCCTCACAGGTTCTACTAGTGTTCGCTTTCATAGGTGAGAAAATGAAGCTTAGAGAGATCGAGAGAGTTATCCAAGGCCACCCAGCTGGCATTGAAATCCAGACCCCTAGAGCTCAAGCCCTGAACTGCTCTGCCTTGTTCCAGAACTGGCTTAAGTGCCTGGAATGTCACAGTCTCTTCCCTTCATATTGAAATATAGTTGATTTACAGTGTTATGTGTCACAGTCTCTTTACCACAGATACTTACACCTGTCTTGCAGAGAGCCAGGCAGGTGTAGGAGTAAAGTTTAAATCATTGAGAAGAAATTTCACTGATTGATTTTGGGAGGATGTGTTGAGCAAGGCCCAGCACGTTGCTACAGGTGCTGTCGCAGGCAGGCACAGACGAAGCACCTGGAGTGGTTGCAACAGTGGGGCGACCAGAAGGTTAAAAAGGAGAAGGTAACTTGCAGAGCTGGAGCATTAACTTTGCAAGTTAATTTTGTCAGGTTTGGTTTAGAAACTCCAAATTCTCATTACAAAAAATAACTCCTTGGAACTGAATCAGAAGGAGTATTTCTTTGGGGCTTCTCTGGTGGTCCAGTGATTAAGACTCTGCACTCCAGATGCAGGGGTCATGGGTTTGATCCTGGGTCGGGAAAGATCCCACATACTATGTGGCACAGCCAAAAAAAGAATGTATCTTTTTAAAAAAATTTACTTATTTTTGGCTCTGCTGGGTCTTTGTTGCTGTGCAGACTTTTCTCTAGTTGCAGAGTGGGGGCTACTCTTCATTGCATTGCACAAGCTTCTTATCGCAGTGACTCCTTTTGTTGCAGAGCACAGGCTTTAGGGCACCTAGCTTCGGCAGTTGCGGGATGTGGGCTCAATAGTTGTGCCAGGCTCGAGAGCACAGGCTCCACAGTTGCGGCCAATGGGCTGAGTTGCTCCACGGCGTGTGGGATCTTCCTGGATCAGGGATTGAACCCGAGTTTCCTGCATTAGTGGGCAGATTCTTTACCACTGAGCCACCAGGGAAGCCTCAAGAATGTATCTTTTAATATTAGTTTGTAAAATCTTTTTCTCTTCTTTTTCAACTTTTCATAATATATTAGCAAAATATTAATATAAAAACCCATAAGTTAGTTTCCTTGCTTCCTCTTTGTATTTTTTCCTTCTTCGTTCTAATACATTCTCCTAACTGGAGCTCTTCACTGTAACGGTGCCTTGTCAAGAGGGACAGTCAGTAGTCTACTTTGTATAATATTTCTCCTTGTTTGATTTCTACTTCCACTCCAAAGATTTCCACTTCCATAGCTTTTCTTTCTTTCCCTTCACTTCTGACTCCTGTGTGCTCACTTATTAAGTGTTCATCATTCTTGGTTGTCATTTTGCTTATTCTGGGCAATATTCTGAATCTTACCTCACCAAAGAAAATGATAGTGAGGTGTTGCCCTTTATATACCTGTTCCATCCTACAGGTGCTAATCAGCTCAAAGCAGCTGATGGAGCCATGTTGCTGCATTCACCCAAAGTCCAGAAACAGTGAATGAAGGTATATGACCTTGATCATCTGTTATATGTACCTCATAATGCTAAAACCAGATACCATGTAATTTCTCTGATACAGTTTCATGTAGACCAGTCCTTCTACTATTCCATGTAGTACTGGGATGGATTCCTCTCTGGAATATTTGGTTTACAAATTGGACTGATGAAAAAGAAATTTTGTTGCACAATGAAACATTTTGAAGCAGTGTTCAAAGATTGGAGATTATTCTAGCTATTTAGAACTTTATTTTTTTCCTTTTTACTGTGAGCCATTAACTCTCTTACTTCTTCCCTCCTCCCTCCCTTCCTTCCTTCCTTTCTCTTTTCTCCAAAAAAAGTTTCCAACAGAGTAGATTTGTATGACTGAGGGCCCTGAGACTTCCTCTCTGGATTAAGTGGGATGACAAAAAAGCAATGCTTTTTTGCTTGGTATTTAAGTCTATTTTTACAACAGAAGCCAAGAAATTAAAATAATGCTGACCAAGTATTCATCAATAGAGGCATGAATGGATAAACAAAAATGTGGTGTACCCATACAATGGAACAATATTTGTCTGTAAAAAGTAATGAAATTCTGACACATGCCCCAACATGGATGAACCTTGGAAACATATGCTAAGTGAAATATGCCAGCCACAAAGGAAAAAGATTGTACGATTCCACTTATATGAGGTACCTAATGAAAGTGAAAGTGAAGTTGCTCAATCATGTCCAACTCTTTGGGACCCCATGGCCTGTAGCCCTCCAGGCTCTGCTGTCCATGGGATTCTTCAGGCAAGAATACTGGAGTGGGTCGCCATTTCCCTTTCCAGAGGATCTTCCCAACCCAGAGATTGAACCTGGGTCTCCCACACTGCGGCAGACTTTTTAGCCACTGAGCCACTAGGGAAGCGTAATAGGCAAATTCATAAAGACTGAAAGTAGAACAGTGGTTTCCGGGAGTTGGGGGAGGAATGATGGGGACTTATTGCTTAATGAATTTTAGTTTGGGAAGATGAAAGGTTTGAAAGTAGATGCTGGTAATGGATGTTCAACATTATGAATGTGTTTAATGCTACTAAAATGCACACTTAAAATGGTAAAGATGGCAAATTTTATATACATGCTTTACCACAATGAAAAATTTTATTAAAAAAAAAAACAAAACTCTGTATGCGAAGGTAGCCTTAGGAGAAATTTCTGCAGTTCTTATAAATTGGTGACCCTGTGTAGCCTTTCTCTGGGATCACAGACCCTGTGAAACAAGACTCTAAGGTGACAGTGCTTTCTGGTCCTTCCACATGAGTGGTGGTGACATTTTTTTTTTCCATTGCTGTGATGAATAAATGAATGAAGGAAGGAGGGAAGATTCCATACTGCTTTGCATCCTGATCAATACTCATCCTACCTTCTAGTTAAATATGAACATTTTTCTTTGCAGCAACCTCCTCCTAGCTGTTCTTCTTAAATATGCTGGCATTTACTTAGATATGACCTTTGCTAAGGGAGCTTTAAAGAAATCCATATACCTTGATTAAAAATAGAAGATGGTATACTTTCTCAAGGGTTAATGTAGGCAAAGTGAAGAAATGTTGGTTCTAATTTAAGTGCCTGTTTTCCAGTCTCTTTTTGCAACACATTCTTATTTTATCCTGTCCATTTATTTGGTCTAACACTGTTTCATTGAGCATTTTGTAAAATTATTGAGAAATTACAGAAAAAGATCCCTGCCTTTTTTTTTTTTAATGAGGGTCATATTTGAAGCAAAAGAAGGAACAAAAGCATCTGTCGATTTGATGAATCTTTTCTAAGAAAAATGTTGTCCCAGTGTATACGATTGAGCAGATAATTCAAGGGGAAGAAAAGGAAGAACATTACATAGAGTACTGTAGAAATGGTTTTATACAGAACTTTAAAATACATAAAGTAATTTAATTCTTGTGTGTGTGTGTTTAGTCATTTCAGTTGTGTCTGATTCTTTGTGACCTCCATGGACTGTAGCCCTCCAGGCTCCTCTGTCCATGGGGATTCTCCAGGCAAGAATACTGGAGTGGGTTGCCATGCTCTTCTCCAGGGGGATCTTCCCAACCCAGGAATTGAACCTGCATCTCATGTTTTGTAGGCAGGTTCTTTACCGCTGAGCCACTGGGGAAGCCCAATTTAATTCTTAGTATCTCTACAGATTATTCTGTAGTATCTAACTACAGCAAAGTAGTTATTATTTCTTTCTGAAGTTTCAGCTTTCCTAAACAGCTCACTAAGGTCATACCAGAGCCTAAGTTCATATCTCAAAGTCTAGAGTCCTGGGTCTGAGGACTGGGTTAGTTGCAGAGGGTTGGAACCCCATAGATAACCTTTATGGTCTCCATCCATGTATATGCAGCCTGAACCTTTACCTGTAAAAACTGAATCAGGGGAGTGTTCTGAGTCCCTTGAAATGTTTCACCAGTGCAACTCGTATTCTACCACCTCTTTGTTTGTGAACTTGTAAATATGATCCACCATGTATTTCCTAAGTGGTCTTTTTTTTTTTTCTAAGTGGTCTTTAGCATATGGATTTGAGATTTTAAATTTGACAGATTTAAATCTGTCAGGTTTAAATATGTGCCTTAAACATGGGCTTCCCTGGTGGTTCAGATGGTAAAGAATCTGCCTGCAATGCAGGAGACCCGGGTTCGATCCCTGGGTCAGGAAGATCCCCTGGAGAAGAGAATGGCAACCCACTCCAGTATTCTTGCCTGGAGAATTCCATGGACAGAGGAACCTGGTGGGCTACAGTCCATGGGGTCACAGAGATGGACATGACTGAGTGACTAGCACTTCCACTTTCAAAAGAGAGAAGTGCCACTGCTAGGACCCACTGTATAATTTGTGGGGCCCAGTGCAAAAGGAAATATGAAGTTCCTCATCCAAAAATGATTAAAAATTTCAAGGTGATGAGAACACAATATTAAACCCAGCACAGGGCCTGGAGTAACTGTGGCCAGTCTTGCAGGTCTGTAGGCTCCTTCACACGGACCTCAGGGGCTGCTTTGGCCTCTCCTCGCCCTTTTAGGAGCAGCCTGGTCGCTTGCCTTTCTCCTTGACATCCTACAAGGTGAAACCTCAAAGGAACAGTAGTAAGTAGTCCTCAGGCCTGAACACTCCTCTAACCCATATTGTAAAATTGGATGTGTGTGTGTTTTGTCTCCTTTGAGCATGAAAACCCTCCCATGGTGGAGTGCCTTCTCCTTTCATTGCTTTGGTGGCAACTCTCAGACTCACTTGAAAGAAAGTGAAAGTGTTAGTCACTCAGTTGTGTCTGATTCTTTGCAAGCCCATGGACGGTAGCCCACCAGGTTCTTCTGTCCTTCAAATTCTCCAGACAAGAATACTGGAGTGGGTTGCCCTGCCCTTCTCCAGGGGATCGTCTCCACCTAGGGACTGAACCCGGGTCTCCTGCATTGCAGGCAGATTCTTTACTGAGTCACCAGGGAAGCCCACTTAGGCTCACTTAAACTTTAAAAAAAATCCTCAAAAAAGAGCAGAAGGCTTCTTACCCACCTGACATTTGGCCACAATTTTGGCAACAGACCCCAACAGTAGGTACACTTTTTGGAAACACTACCAAATAAACAGTCCTCCTCATGGCGTGGGATGATATCAGGAGTGAGAGGAGACAGGGTCCGCTTGTGGCGTCTGTCACAGCTCCACACAGCCCGGTTCCTGAAGGAACAGCCTCTAGAGCATGAATCACCCTCGCAGCCTGAGAGGCTGGCGCCTCCTGGTCTGTCCATTCCTGGGATTAGATCTGAACCACAGATCATGTCACCCCTCTGCTGTGGCCCCATCCGTCCCCCGTCTGGATTTTGATGAACAGAAGACTCAGGTCTGGGCTGTAATGGAGACTTAGAGGAGAGTGAAGCATTTGAGCTTTAAGAAGATTGTTATAATTATCTCAAGGCACTGAAGTGGTGCTCCATTTGCTTTTCAGACACTAAAATCAGAGGGCAGATCTACAAGAGGTTAATTCTGTGAGTGAGTCCTTAATAACAGAGGCACCAAGACTTGATTCTTTATGCCTTAGCCTGAGTTTGCTGTTGGAAGATGCAAAATATACTCATAAGATTAAAGCTCCTCTAGTGACTCTTGAGCATTCCCAGTGTCTCAGTGGGTAAAGAATTTGCTTGCAATGCAGGGGACACAGGAGACGTGGATTCCATCCCTGGGCTGGGAAGATCCACTGGAGGAGGAAATGGTAACCCACTCCAGTATTCTTGCCTGAAAAATCCCCTGGACAGAGGAGCCCAGTGGGCTACGTTCCAAAGGGTCTCAAAGAATCAGACACGACTGAACCGCAGCAGTGACTCTTAAGAGAGCCTCATGCACTTTTATTTGCAAATGACCTGGACCCTCCATCTTGGAGGACTCCCTGGACTTCAACACCCCAGAATCCCTCACAGTGGGTCCTGTGGATTTGTATGGGCAGGAAAGCAGATTCTTACCTCCTACAAATCACTGCCAGACATGGAACAGCTAGTCTAGCTTCCACACTGTGGCAGCTAAACCTCTTTACTGATCATCCAGGTAAAAACCACTTACTGATCATTATAAATACATCCACCATAAAGCAGTCCTTTGGCATTGTAGGCATTTTCTTGAACAAACTCTTTGAAACAACAGCCTCAGGAGGACTAATGCATCCTTTTCAACCCCCCAGAGCAGATATGAGAATGCAGCATCATTTGTTAAATTGCAATTGTGTGTCACTTATGAATAAACATGGACTGGATTCGTGATGCAAATATAGAAAAGATATTTATATCTCATGGAAGTAAGCTTGATGGCTCATTTCATTTTAAAATTATCCAATCTATGATCAAGTCCTGAGGTAGAAATCTAAGAGATGTCAGGCCCCAGGATGGACTGAAGTGACTGTGGGATAGCCCCCAAGTGTTAGCCTGTCATTTTCCAAGACAGTCAGATCTAGTACATTTTAAACATAGCACCCCACCCTCTTAAAAAAGTTCATTTTAATGTTTGCTAAGTTCGAAGCTTTTTAAAGCAGTGATTTATTTTCCATTTCTGGTTCTTCTTTGGGATGTGAGTCTGTAATGTCAAAGGTTATTAAGGGAAGAAGCAAACTTACTCTTCAGAAGATATCATATGATATAACATAGTGTGACTTAGTTTAATATAGACCAGGACTCTCTGTTATTTTAGATACTGCTAATGCTATTCATATTATTCTATTACTATTAATAATAGCTAACATTCACTGGATGCTTACAATGTGCCTGGCACTTTGCTAAGAATTTTATACTAATTACCTTACTCAGTTTTTATAGAAATATTTTGAGGCAGATACTGTTAATATCCTAACTCAAAGGAAAAGACAGAGGGTCAGAGAGGTTAAGGAACATACCTAAGAACAGCTTGCTAATCAATGACTGACCTGTGTATAAAGCCCATGTGTGTGCGTGCTCAGTTGCTTTAGTTGTGTCTGACTCTTTGCAAACCTACGGACTATAGCTCACCGGGTTCCTCTGTTCATGGTATTCTCCAGGCAAGAACACTGGAATGGGTTGCTGTGCCCTCTTTCAGGGGATCTTCCTGACCCAGGGATCAAACCCATGTCTCTTATGTCTCCTGCACTGGCAAGCGGGTTTTTTACCCCTAGTGCCACCTGGGAAGCCCATAAAGCCGTATTTATGACAATTGCACTGCTGTCTGTAGAATTGTTTGATCACCTGGGATAGTTAGTCAGTTTCAGCTTGCTGCTGCTAAGTCATTTCAGTCGTGTCCGACTCTGTGCGACCCCACAGATGGCAGCCCACCAGGCTCCTCCGTCCATGGGATTTTCCAGGCAAGAGTACTGGAGTGGGGTGCCATTGCCTTCTCTGAATTTCAGCTTATTTGCCCACAATAATCAAATGTTGGCCTGCACCTTGAGTATTGAACTTGGCAGAACACAGTGCTGTCTGTGATTGATTTGTGATATCTGTAATGGGTAGATCCAGGGAGAGCAAAGATGAAACTCAAGTAGCCATTCTCATGTGGTGGTGGTTTAGTCCCTAAGTCATGTCCAACTCTTGCAACCTCATGGACTGTAGCCCTCCAGGCTCCTCTATCCTTGGATTTCCCAGACAAGAATACTGGAGTGGATTGCCATTTCCTTCTCCAGGGGATCTTATTATTCACAAGCATGAGGGACTTCTGTGTGGACCACATGCCTTCTGGATTTCTGTAGAACACATTTTTATTACACAGTCTGTATTTGTATTTCTAGCCTGTTAGTGGGCTACTTGCTAATAAAAAGTAGACATGTCAAATGAGTGTCTTATCAAAAGCAATGCCCATTTTCCATTAATCTTACTTTTGGATTTGTTTTCTTCCTCTGTATTGAATCCTTGGAAAATGGTATGTACAATGAAAAATATTTGAGTGGTTTATTGCTATATGTGAACCTTTCTATCAAGAATCCCAGGTGCTTGTGGTTTCCCTGTTTGTGAAGTACATTGCTAGCTCTAATTATAGGTGGAGAAATAAAAACAGAACAAGTAAATGCTGTTTCAAAATATCTGTAATATTGGCAAATAAATCGGATCCTCATCATTCTTCATTTTTACGGGAAATTCAAACACATATTCACCTCTTCAGTGATGAAGAATTTTTCCTCTTTCATTTTGTTGCTTAGATTGGCATTTGTCCCATGAGAAATCACTGAGCAGATTTAATTTTGTTTATTCTTTCTTTTGAGACAGCATATTTATGCTCTGCCAGAATTATCCAAAGAATGAAATGAATTTCAACCAGAGATGTAAAGACCTAAAAAAATTAGGTCAAAGCTAACATATAAGTCTCTTTGTCTTGCTGACATCAGTCTTTTCACAGTTCTCCTCTGAAAAGAAAGAACTATATATTGGTATTTCAAAATTAAAAGTAGTCCACATTACTGACTGCGGTTGTTTCCTGTTACTCTGATAGAAAAAAACTTCCATTTTCTTTGCCTAGGGCAATTTCACTCATATCCAAGACAGCTGAATAGACACAGGTCACCTAAAGTTCTGTGCTGGCATCAGCGTTATGGTGACCTAACTTGGGATAGATTGGAAGAGTCGGCCTGGGGAAATGTTACTATAACCTGAGGAGGAGCCACTGGCCTTCAGGAATTCTTCATGGAAGACAAAAGACAGGGAGCCCTAAGCAGGACAATGGATTTTAAAATCTAGTTAACTGAATTCCGGATCAGGCCTTTACTTCCTGAGTAATGTTGGCTAAATTACCAAATTTCTCTTGACCTGTTTCCTTAAACTGGAAATAATAGACTAGAAAATCTCAAAGTTCCTGCCAAGTCTAGGAGTGTGAGGATCCTGTGATCCTCTGTACCCAGCACCCTTCTGGAGTCTGCTCTCCCAGGAGGGCAATGAAACAGCAATCCCGTTCACTCTCTGCATATTTTTGAGGAGGGGAGTCATTCCCACTAAGCCCCATGAAGACAAGGGCCGAGCACTGTCAGCTGTTTTCCAGGAAGCAGTTTTTAAGCCCTTCACAAATGTCAGAAATGCCACTTCGGTGGTTTCTCTAGAGTCTTGAGGTATTTCATGAAGCAGCATTTAAGATTTGTAATATTTCCTTTGCTTAAGGTGATATTATAAGCTTTGTATACTTTCTTCTGATGCGGAGCAGGAGGAGTTCAGTTCTCTTAGATATGGTTCACCTGTCAACTTAGAAAGACCTTTCAGAACCTCAGTTCCTCTTGTGTGCAGCTAATAAGAGAACGTGGTTAAATTGGGCCATGAAAAAGCCAAGATTACCATATTTCACATGACATTTTTAAAGAAAAACAAAGATGAAAAGCCAGAGCAAAGGATAAGGCCATCATGGCCCCTGAAGTTCTGCACTGACTTGTGAAGCAAAGGATGTTTTCCAAACTGACCTAGGCCGATTTGGTTAACTGTAGTTATTTTTGGTAGATATGTTAGCCTCCCATAGTTCAAGGTAAGTGGGTCCATAGGTTTCCTTCCACAAACCATGAAGAAAATAAGTCTTAAACTAGATTCTGCCGTAGTTATAAACATGTGATAGCAAGCCAGCAAAAAGTTATTCAGTCTATTTTGTAAACGTAATAAAGAGCTACATCTTTGTCCTTTTAGGTACATAACTCCTACAGCACCTTGCATAAAAAATATGCTAGAGGTAGGTGTATTTCTTGGCTGACAGTGTGATACATCTAGTTAAAGTCAGGCAAAAAAAATACATAAGTAAGGATTTGAACAGTAGACCAATCGGAGTTCCAATCTATAGGCCATTTTGGCTTGCTGTGTTCCTATATACTGTTTGTGTAAGAATACCTACATACTATTTCTAGCCAATCCACATATTTTGAACATAATCATTTTCACCAAAGATAAACCACTTCTAACTTGCATTACTTTAATTATCAGTGTCTCTGCTGTTGACCAGTAATAAAGATAGCCAAACCAATTTTAGTAACTGCTTCAGGACTGTTACCTTACAATTAGAACCTCTTAGATAATAATTTGGACTGTCATAGGCACTGGCCAATCAGGACAGATTCCAGTCTCAGCTTATGCTAGGTTGAGGAAGACCCCTACTGAGCCAGAGTTGTGTCAGAGAGCTGCCAAGGCAATAGGACTTGAGTAGCTAAGATCTGAAAGAGAAGGGAACTACAGAGAGTTGAGAAGATGCTTTTTTCTGTCAGGTCATCTCCTGAGAATGTAGCAGACCTTTTGACAATATCATGAGAATTTGAGTTCAGAGTTTTCAAGGTAGGCAGGACTTGAAAGGTGGAAAGCCTGAGAGAAGGAAATTACAGAAAAGTTAGCTAGATACTCCAGTATACTTCCTTTATATTATATTTGAGAAATATTATTGAACAGAAAGGAGAGACTAAGAAGCTAGGTAAAAAAAAAAAAACAAACAAAAACCCCCCAAAAACTGAATAGAAGAGTTTTCAGCACACAATGCTGACTAAAAAATATTGCCATGCAAAGCCCTTCAAGGAGAAGAGGCCCCAGCAGATACCATTTTGGGATCTTTAGAAAGCTATACCCTAGGAGTAGAGGTAAACTCAAATTAGACCAAGCCATACAAAAACTAATGTGAGTCTTTGATTGGGTTGTGGTGTTCACCCCCCATTCTGCCTACTAGATGATAGGGTCACTGAAAGGAGAGTATATTTAAGAGTCTCTAAAAGTTTTCATAAATTTTTTCAATAAAGAATGACCAGGCATACCAGGAAACAAGTAAAAGAGAAAAAAAAAAATGCTATGGAAAAAACTCCCAACCATAAATGACTCATTTATTGGTGTTATCATTCATAGACTTTAAAATAACTCTGATTGGTGTGTTTAGAAAATAGGTGACATGATGAAGAATTTCATAAGAAAACTGGAATTGTTAAATAATAAATTGAAAATTCTGAAGCTCAAAAAATGAAATAATGGATATTAAGAGCTCAATAGATGTATTTAACTGCAGATTAGATGCATGACAAGAAAGATTTAGTGAAAATGGAAGACAGATCAGTAGAAAATATTCAAGTGGATGCATGATGTACAAAGAGCAAAAGGATGAGAATACAAAAAAAAAAAAAAGCACAAAAGACATATATAACATGTGTTATTCTACATCACATGTGATAGGCATCCCAGAAGAGAAGGAATAGGGCAGGAATGGTATTTTCTGAAAATGATCAAAAACACAGATTCAAGAAGCCTTGCAGGTCCCAAGTAGTATAAAATGTAGTAAAACTGCTGAAAACAAAATCAAAGGGAAAAATTGTGAAAACAGCCAGAAAAAAAAATTCATTGATTTCAAAGGAGCAACAGTAAGACCAACAGCTCACTTCTCAGAAGAAACAATGGATGCCAGAAGACAGTGTAATTCATATTAAGAGGTTGAATGAATATAACTGCCAAGCTAAAATTTCATAAATCCAACAAAAATAGTCATGAGAAGTTGATGTGAAATAAAGACATTTTAAGACAAACAGAACTTGAAAGAATCAATCACCAGTACTCTAACATTAAAAGAAATACTAAAAGTATTTCTACAGGTAGAAAGAAAATGACCCCAGAAATGCAGGAGGAAATAGAGAGTGACAGAAAGCGTGAATATGTGCTTAAGTTGAAATATATTAAAAATATAAAATGAATTGATGGCTGGACAAAGAGGTGAATAGATAAGTGGTAAAGCAAATAGAGAAAAATGTTGATTAGAAAATCTGAATGAGGTTGTTTACTATATAATTCTTCCATTTTTATTTTTGAAAAATATCATTTTAGAATAAAATGTTGAGAAAAATATATGGACAACTATAAATGAACATTTATCACACAAAACAACAAAAATGGAATCTTATGGAGTCTGAAATAGATGTAGAATTAAATGTATGGCCAAAATAATGCAAAAAGTGGAAGAGGGCTAAATGGAGTTCATGTGTTATAAGGTGACAGCAACATCTGGAAGTATTAAAAGTCATAATTTTACTATACTATAATAAGTCAAGGACATGCATTGTAATCTCTAGAGTAACTAGTAAAATAATACATGGAAGGGGAAATAGAATGAAAGATTCTCGATTAATCTAAGAAATAGGAGAGAAAAGGGAACTTAATAACAGCAGGTGGACCAATAGAAAGCAATTCTAAGATGCTAGCTATAAAAACAAACATATCAGTAAATGACTTAAATGAAAATTGACTAAATACTCCAACTAAATGATAATTATTGTCACACCACATTAAAAAAGAACAAAAAGTCTAACTATATATATGGCTTATGAAAGCCACTTCTTAAATATAAGGACTCAGAGAAGTTGAAAATAAAACAAAGGGTAGAGAAGGAAATGGCAACCCACTCCAGTACTCTTGCCCGGAAAATCTCACGGATGGAGGAGCCTGGTAGGCTGCAGTCCATGGGGTCTCGAAGAGTCGGAGAAGACTGAGCGACTTCACTTTCACTTTTCACTTTCATGCATTGGAGAAGGAAATGGCAACCCACTCCAGTGTTCTTGCCTGGAGAATCCCAGGGACAGAGGAGCCTGGTGGGCTGCTATCTATGGGGTCACACAGGGTCAGGCACAACTGAAGTGACTTAGCAGCAGCAGCAGAGATACATCTTATAAATACTAACCAAAATAAGCTGGTATAGTTTACTAAGGTCAGAGAAAATAGACTTTAAGGGAAGAATTGTCATTAAAGATAAATAGAAACATTTTATAATAATTAAAGGATGAAGCCACAGGAAAGTTACAATTCTAAATTTGTTTAAATCTAACAATATGGCTCCAAATGTAAAAAGCAAACATATGACAAAATAAAGAAGATAAATACATCAATCCATAATCATAGTGGGAGCCCTTAACACCACTGTCTCAAGAAATAACAGAACACACAGACAAAAATTCGGTAAGAATAAAGATCTGAACAATTACTATTAATTTATTTTACCTTATTGATATATATTAGCCATTGCACTCAGTATTGACACAGTACAGTTTTTTCCCAAATTACCAAAATTGACCCATTTGTTGGCTTATAAGGCAGATCTTGACAAATTTCAAAGACAAAATTCATTCAGAGTATGTTTTTTTGACCAAAGAGAAGCTAAGTTAGAAATCAATAACAAAGAAAACAGAAAAATTCCCAAATGTTTGGCAGTTAAGCAATCCACCTGTAAATAACCCATGGGTTGAAGAAGAAATTTCAGTGAAAATTAGATGATATTTTGAAATTCAATGATAATGAAAATTCAACATATGAAGTGCTAACCAATCATCCTTGAAGTGTGTATTCCTGATTAAGACATTTTAAATGTTAACTGACTTTCCCTATAGTGTAAATTAATGTTAACTCACATGTATATCACACCATGTATGCTGAAGGACTGTATTTTAAAGCAAATTGCTGTCAGGGACAAGAATGGAGATGATTATAGTAATGCCAGTGCTTTATGTGAAATTTCCAATTATTAAATAAAAAGCAATGCTTAGCTGGTGCTATTTTATTTATTTTATTTTTATTTTTAGTTGGTCCTATTTTAAAACGCACTTGTTCTATCATATATTCATCCATCTAAAAAAAAACAAAAATACAAAATATGAAAATAATGCACATATAATTTCCAAAGTGACTTCTCAGCATTCAGACATCATGTATTATCCATTAGATTGGCACATTCTTTCATTTCCCTGTGTATCTCTTTCCCACGTGGAAGTCTTCCTAGAAGCCGAGTGAGGTAGGGGGGATGAGAACCTGGGCTGCCTGCTATATATTCTAATATTTTCAACCCGATGGCTTTAGTGTGATCGGAGAAGCTGGGAATTGAATCAGAAAGCTCAGAGGCAGCCCAAGTGATGAGTCAGCCTGGCTGCGAAGGTTATCACTGTTGGCTCCCTGTGCTTAATTAGAAGCTAGTGGAATACCGTCATGTACTCTGCCAACAGAAACCTTCACTCGGGAAGCAACTGGGTTAAGGAAGAACATGCTGAAAACAGAGTTTGTGAACATAACTGAAAACTGTTTATCCACAGCAGCCACCAGCAAAAGTGAGTGGGAGAAAGTGCAGCCGTTGGCAGTCTTCTCACGGAGCCCGTGTGTGGGCAGGGGGCAGTTTCTTTGAAGCTGTATCTGCCGGCGTTCAGTTTTGTTCGCTGGGCTTTCTTCCTGAAGAGATATTAATAGTTTAAATCTGTGTGGATTGTCAAGTTTTCTTCCTCTCAATAATATACTCATTAATATTTGACTTGCTTTCAGCCTGGAATTTTCAATAATTTAATAGCTGCCCTCACCAGCTGCCTGTGAGGAAGACCCGTCTCGCCCGTCGCCTAGTGGTTCTGTGTGTCCACGGAGCGGCTCTGAGAGCACCGAGCAGAAAAAGCAGGAGCAAGTCTGGTCTCCCCTTACTCCTCCCTCTGGCCTACCAGCGTTTCCTTTTCCGGCTCACATTCTTCTTTGCCTCCGTTTTTCTGGGTCCCTGGGGATATAATATCACTAAGTCCTAGGCTGACTATAAAGATTCATCTTTGATGGTCATGGGATGGAGGTGGCATTTTAGCTCCAGGAAGAAAGGAGACAGAGCTGGTCGAAGGAAATGAATTTCACTTTTATCTTCCCCCTGACTCTTGTGTAAGTTACAAATCAGTGAATTCATCCTCTTCTTATTCAGCATCTTGCCACCCTGAGGCCCCTTCCCGACTCTTCAGAATTCCTTCTGTAATTAAGTGCAGTGGTGGAAAAGTCAAAGTTTTGTGTGTTTGTGTGTGTGAGGGAGGAGGGGAGAGGAGGCTAAGCAGGTGCTTTAGGGAAGCAGACTCAGTCACATTCACAAGACGGCAGGTTGCCAAACTTGTATGACTACTGCAAAAAGAACTCACACTGCATTTTTGCACCAGGTTTTTATTGATATCAAGTATCTGGTATCAGTAATAGCAGTGGCTCTTGTTACCTGTGCTCGGAGAGAAAGGTCTATGGAAGCTCTAAACTGCAGACAGTTCTCAGTGTCCTCAGCAGCGACCCATATTACAGAGGTAAGGAAGCCCTAAATAATAGTAGCATGTGTGTGTGTAAAGGTGGGGAGTGTATCCTTTCTTGGAGAGGGTTCTAACACGTTACAAAAATAATCTAGATTAATCCAACATCATCAGAGTATCATGAGGTTAAATAAATCAGCCTAGATAGACTCAGTGATGTAGCCAAGGCTGCACAGTGAATTTAGAAGTAAAGTCAGATGGAGATACAGTCCCCTCTTCATACTGACTTTTTCTTGCCATATTCCATGGGAACTTAAGAATAACAGAGGTTATTTTCTGATTTTATTTTGTTTGGACAGGTTAAGCTGGCTAAATTAGCTGGGGGTACATGCCTGACTCATAGATAAATAGGTAACTGTCAGTGGTATAATTTTTGTAATCCAAAAAGTTTCCACTCACAGATTTGCTATAATTTACTGACAAATAAATCCATGACCCCAGGAAAGAGAGACGACAGCATTGCTTCAGAAAGCACATGTTTCTTGGAAATAGCATACTAGTGCATATGGCTTTCAGATTAACCAGTTGATGTCCTGGGCCTGTGGGAACGGAGGCCGGGGCAGAAGCCTTGTTTTGTTGGGGTTTTGCTCTTGGTGTTCAGGCTGGTCGGTCTGATGCCCAGTAAAGCGTGGAGTCCATAATGGACACCAGGTAAGCAGTGTGGAATGTGTGATGAGGCCGTTTTCCTTGAAGGAATCCTCCCTCCCTCAAGATTCTGCCGAGGCTTAGCCAAGGCGGGAGCATCACTTTCTCCCCTGTTCTTGATTTTTCAGTGCTCACTGTTTCTGCCTGGGTGGCTGCACGCCATTAAGTAGACTGTAGATAGATGGCCTCCACTCTTGCTAAGAATGTGGCAGTTTGGGGAACCACATGTCTTAGACACCCATCCTCTAAGCCCCAGAGCAGAGCATTCAGAAACATTCCTTCCAGTTCTGAAATTCCTTAGGATGAAGTTGTCGGTTTACTTTGGGGAACTGAAAATGTAGGGCATTTCGTCAGGGTGCTGACCTTACACCTGTGAGCTTGACTGGCTCAGCCCTGAGAGTGACATTTGTCCTAGTCTTCAGCTTTCTAAAGTGATTATTTGACTTGAAGAAAGAGTATTGATCATTTGGCCCACATCCTGATTCCTAAGACTCACTTGCTATAAATATATCTCACATTTGAGGTCTGAATTCTTCATACATTCTAAGCTCTCTGAGTTGGAAAAAATATATTACTTTGTAAGTACAAAAACTGTAACACTCTATAACCCCGACAATAGGTTGAACACTGGGTTTCTTGTAAATAACATATTAATAACACCTGGTATGATACCTGTGAACATGCTCAGTGCCTGAAGCAAATTGGCAGCATCGTCTTCTTCTTTTGCCAGTAACTTGTCAAAAACTCCCAAACTCTCAGAAGAACATCCAAGACAAGGTAGCTTACGTAGCATTCAGACTTCACACAGGCGAGGGCTGGCTCCTAGCCAACTTGAAAAGCCAAGTTGAATTAGAGAGGGAATTCTGAAGAGTTGGGAAGGCACCTCAGGATGGCAAGATGCTGAATAAGAATGCGATGAATTAATTGATTTGTATCTTAAGGAGATCAAAGCAGTCAATCCTAAAGGAAATCAACCCTGAATATTCATTGGAAGAACTGATGCTGAAGCTGAAAAGAAACTCCAATACTTTGGCCACCTGATGTGAAGAACTAACTCATTGGAAAAGACCCTGATGCTGGGAAAGATTGAAGGCAGGAGGAGAAGGGGACGACAGACAATGACATGGTTGGATGGCATCACTGACTCAATGGACATGAGTCTGAGCAAACTCCAGGAGAAGGTGAAGGACAGGAAGCCTGGTGTGCTGTAGTCCTTGAGGTCTGAAAGAGTTGGACACGACTGGGCGACTGAACAACAACAATCTTACACACGAGTCAGGGTGAGGATAAAGGGGAAATCCATTTCCTTCAACAGCTTGGGCTTCTTTCTTTCTGGAGCTAAAATGCTACCTCCTCCCCTTGATGACTGAAGAGGAATCTTTATATCCAGGCTAGGACTTTGTGATTTCATATCCCCAGAGCCCAGAAAGGATGGCAGGCAATGTCAGGTCACTTATAGGTATTCCTAGAGGAAGAATGAACTACTTAGCCCAATGGAGGCAAGGAGGGATTGGGCACCGCCTAACAATTAAAATAGAGACTAAGTATATGTGATGTGTCTGCCAGGCACTTTTAGTTGCTTTATCTTAGACATCCTGGCAATCCTTGAGGTCAGTACCATTATTCACAGATAAAACAGTAGCTTAGAGGACCTCAATAATTTACACGAAGCAATCTAGTGCAATGTTTGATGGAGGGGACTCTAAAAACCACATTGAGTGTGTCTGAATCTTGGCTTTGCCACTTAGCTGTGTGACCTGGAGAAAAGCTTTTAGCTTATTTATGTTTCCATTTCCACATTTGTGGAATACAGATAATAATGTTAGGTACTACACAGAGTTGTGCATGTGTGCATGCTCAGTCACTCAGTTGCATCTGACTCTTTGTGACCCCATAGACTGCAGCCCGCCAGGCTCCTCTGTCCATGGAATTTTCCAGGCATGAGTCCTGGAGTGGGTTGCCATTTCCTCCTCCAGAAGATCTTCCCAACCCAGAGATGGAACCTGAGTCTCCTGTGTCTCCTGCATTGGCAGATTCTTTACCACTGAGCCACCTGCATGGTAGGTACATAGCCGTTGTGATGAGGATTAAATAAACGGATACATGTGAAGCCCTTGGACAGGGCCTGGCACGTGGCAAGTGCTATGTAGTATCTGTTGTGGTGCTGGCTTGTTTCTAGCTGTGCTAAGAGACTTGAACCTAGATTAGTTTGATGCTAGAGTTCTTTGCCACTTGTTTTATGATTTTATAAATGCAAGTGGAGTAAATGTCTTCTTTCTCTGGCATCTAAAATGAGATGATAATCCTGCTTTAGCATACACAGGTATCATGGCGATTCATATTTGTCTATAGAGAACTTTTTAAGAGAGGATAATTGCCATACTGGGCTAGGAGTTGGAATTCATATCAGAATTAGATTTTGTGAACTGAAGTATCAACGATTGTCTTTTTTCCCTGAGACTAGCCAGATATTTAGAGGCATCTTTAGTCCAAAGTAATCCTGTTCCCTTACCAACACACAAATGGACAATTGTTGAGCCTTTGACTAAATTTGGCCCGGCTACAATTCTCTCTTTAGAACTAGCAATTGCTTCATCACACACACATTGTGTTTCCCTGATATTTTGGTAACGGCTGCCCTGCACGTGCGTAGGATGTCAGCTGTACCTCGATCCAGTTCTCTGAGCGTCTGACCATCGAGGGTCCAACTAAGGTAGCATGCACTTCAGAGGAGAAGAGCTCCAGACCAAGGACAGATAACTGCATTTTGCTTTTCTTATAAGAAGGTCATTTTGTCTATTGTTTTATAACTACTTGATATGAAGGGTCATTATAGCATGATTTTGTCCAACAAGAGATTTTAAACTTAATAAAAAACTAGATAAAGCATATACTTTCTTACATTTTTTTTGAGAACAAGGTAGAGTATGGGGCTGTTATGTTTAAAAAGAAGCAGCAAAAATTATTCTGGAAACCATGAGCTTCGTTTATGTTGGACTGCAGAAGATCAAAACTAGGTCGGTCTTGTTCCAGGCCCTTTGTGCAGATTTGTTTAATTGAATGAATGAATGAATGAAAATAGAAGTTATGATTATAGACATTTGGGTTTCCCAGGTGGCGCTAGTGGTAAAGAAACTGTCTGCCAATGAAGACGTGGGTTCGATCCCTGGGTCAGGAAAATTCCCTGTAGTAGGGCTTGGCAGCCCACTCCAGTATTCTTAACTATTGAATCCCATGGACAGAGGACCCTGGCAAGCTACAGTCCATAGGGTTGCAAAGAGTCGGACACGACTGAAGTGAGTTAGCACACACATAATCTAAGCATGAAGAAATGCCTCTGGATAAGGAAAGAGAAGTAAAATGACAGAGGGATGAAAGAACACAGGACATTAGTGGGTACCAAATCCTTCCTTGTCATCAGGGAGGTCTCCCTGAAAACCTATCTGTATTAATTGGAAAAGAACTTTATGCTAAGCTCTTTTCAAACTACACACGCACTGTCCTAATTTGTCTTTTAAACATTACTTCTAGATTTTCATGTATCATTTTCCCTCATGCATATATCTGATTAACACACAGCTTTCATGTCTATTTGGCTGTGTATGGTATGAATTAGACTTTAATTTTTCTAAGGTGCCAAGATTTTCATGCTCTCTTTGGGTGGTGCTGACCACCCCGTATATACCACATGTCGAATGAATTTTTAAGATACTGGCTTTTCCCAAATTCAGCACCTACATTCTTGAAAGCACTTCCTTTTCCCCCACATAGATCTAACTAAATATCAGAGGTATTTGACCTTTCATTTTAAAAAATGTTTGATGTTCTGACTATTTTCAACAAAAGATCTCTGTTCTCAAATCCATTCTGTGGAGAGAATTCCTCAGTTCTTTTGAGAGGGATGAAAATCCTCTCTTAAGTCCACCAAACCGAAGATCAAGGCATCAGAGCCCCACTTATCTGCAGGGCAATCATTGTCCAGAGAGAAGGCTCCTTGGTGATAGCGCTGCTTCAAGCCCTGGATGGACGGGTTGATTCGGAGTGAGGACTGGGGAGCTTTACTCTTGGCTTTGCCGCAGGGTGGCTGTCTTGCCTTGTGAAGGTTTGAACATCGGTCTCTTCTCCTGTGGCTTTCCAGGTGGCTCAGTAGTAAAAGAATCTGCCTGCCAATGCAGGAGACACAAGAGATGAGAGTTCGATCCCTGGGTCAGGAAGATCCCCTGGAGGAGGAAATGGCAACCTGGAAATATTCTTGCCCAGAAAATCCCATGGACAGGGGAGCCTGGCAGGCTACAGACCATGGGGCTGCAAAAGAGTTGGGTGTGACTGAGCACAGCACAGCTCTCCTCCTCTACGGCTCTTGGAGTTTTCCTAGGCCTCCTCAGCTGTTGTACTGTGGGATTTGACATCATGTGACTCTACCTGGGCCCACCCCAGGCATTCACCAGAGGTGTGTCCAAAGGTTTTCTAGAGAGGATTGCCAGTGGTCCTCTGCTGAGTGGCCAAGTGCAGCTGGTGCAAGAGCTCCCCAGGGAGAGGAACCTGGCCCTGCTCTGGTCATTTTCTTCTACCCCTAGAGGCTCCTTAATAAAATAGCAATCCTCATGCTATGAGTTTTCCAAGCCCCCTCATCATGAACATGGAGCACAAAAGACTGCAGGAGGCTACAAAAGAAATTATAAAATTTAAATATCTTAAATGAGCTAATCCTTAACTTCCTACTGAAGGGTGAACTGCATAATGTTTTAACTTGGGAAATTAAGCAATAACTCATAGTATTGTTTAAAAAAGAAAAAGCTATACCAGCTCTTACATGCCTGACTGCTCCACATAGTAAGATGTGCATGTGTGCTATGTTGTTTCGGTCGTGTCTGACTCTTTGTGACCCTATGGACTGTAGCCCATCAGGCTCCTCTGTCCCTGGGATTCTCCAGGCAAGAATTCTGGAGTGGGTTGCCAGGCCCTCCTCCAGGGGATCTACCTGACCCAGGGACCGGACCCACATCTCCTGCAACTCCTGCGTTGTGTGTAGGTTCTTTACTGCTGGGTCACCAGGGAAGTCCAAATAGTGAGAGAGAGTTTTCTCATTAGCAGATTCAGGATCCACACTTGTGGGCAATTGAAGTTTTGAAGGTGGAGAGGACGCTATACAAGGTGCTATGTACAACTCTCATCATATATTATAATGTCCCTTGATTTGTATGTCACACTTTATTTTCCAAATATGAATAACAGGGATCTTGAAAATAATGACCAAATGAAAACATTCAGAAAAGGTGTAGATTTTGTGGCACAGCATGTCAAGGAACAAAACTTACTTTTTAACCATCACTTCATTGCATTTCCAGAATGCATATGCTTCATATTAGCATGAGTGTCTTTGAATGATTAAGGCTTTTCATATGTTTGGTATTTCCCACAGGGAAATTCACAGGTAATTTAGGTATAATTCTCATTTTAGGCTTGTTCTGCTCCCCGCCCCCCATAGTTTATAATGATTTGATAACCATTAAACCTTCTTCCTTGCATGTGAATACATACATTTTTATACAGAATATGTCACTAGAGTTTTAACAGATTAGATTTCCTTTTCTTTTCAGTTATTTTCATTGCAATGGTATTTCCTTATAAGAGGGAATAAGGAAATCACTCTCTCAGGCCTACTGCAGAAACAGTGGAGCCCAATTTCTTGGGTCCTCCAAGATGGCCTTTGTCACACACTTGACATATTGTATTTGGGGCTCAGAAGGAGGAGATGCCTGCACACCACAAGCAGGGACTCTGGTGCACTTAAATGAAAGCTCTTTTCTTTACTTTGCTGTCTTAAATCCTTCTGATAGTCCCATAAACTAATACATTGTCCAAATCCTCAGGGAAACTCTACTCCATCACCACTTTATAGTTCCCTATCTGTCCAGTAAACTAGAATTTAGCCTTATTTGGTGTCTGTCTCTTAATCTACATCTTGGCTTTATATGTCAGTTAATTTGTTTTTCCAAATCACTGGAGCATCTTAGGTACCATGTTGTTGGGATTCCCTGGTGGCTCATATGGTAAGGAATCTACCTGCAATGAGGGACACTTGGGTTTGATCCCTGGGTCGGGAAGATCCCCTCAAGAATTGACTATCTACCCACTCCAGTTCCTTTTCTGGAGAACAGAGGAGCCTGGCAGGCTACAGTCCATGGGGTTGCAAAGATTCAGACATAACTGAGCAGATAGGCTACCCATTCCTTCTCCAGTGGATCTTCCCGACCCAGGAATCAAACCAGGGTCTCCTGCATTATAGGCAGATTCTTTACCTGCTGAGCTACTAAGGAAGCCCTAACACACGCACACGCACACGCACACGCACACACACACACACACACTACCCGCTTATTATCCTACTTCTTTGGTTGTCTCGGAGGATAATCAGAGCACCATAGAATGTTACAAATGGGAGGTATCTGTGGGATCAGCTGAACCAGTGTTTTTCAAAAACATGTGTAACTGTAAAGCTTCAATTTTAAATGAAATCCTCAACATATAAAACATAAAAGCAGAGTTACTCTGGTTAAAGATTTCCCAGGTGGCTCAGTGGTAAAGAATCTGCGTGCCAGTGCAGGAGATGTGGGTTTGATCCTTGGGTCAGAAAGATCCCCTGGAGAGAGAGAGACATGGCAACCCACTTCAGTATTCTTGCCTGGGAAATCCCACGAACAAAGGGGCCTGGTGGGCTGCAGTCCATGGGGTACCAAAGAGTCAGACACAACTTAGAAACTAAACAGCACCACCAACAACTTTGGGTGAAGGGGCTCTGACTTGCCTCATGCCGCTCAGGTGGCTCCAGGGTCCACAGCCTGTGATTTCCTCTAGATAAAGGAACTGAGACCTGGGGATAAAATCAGTTGCTTGACATTTTAGTGAGGGCAGAAGGATCAGCTGTCCTTGCCTTGAAGCCTTGACGTCACTAGAGGAGAGTATGTGAAGACCGCTGGTAGTAAAGCCCAAACAGAGCACAAGGACAACACTGCTTCCCCCTATGGCCTTGCAGGTTGGGGTCTCCGGGAGGCCAGCATGGAGATGGACCTGCCCATGCAGGGTGTTTATGAGAGGTGAAGGCTGTGGAAAAGAGGAGGAGGATGCAGGACTATATGGAGGAAAATGTCAAGCTGCCAAACAAAACCTCAGTCAACACGACAGGGAAGCTCTAGAACATAAATGGCCATCATGTTGACCTGTACTAGACTTGACGGCTGGGCCCTTGAACCCCCATCAACCATGGAATGTGGGTCACCCAGGGAAGGCCATGCACTTGGGTAAAGTGGCATTCTGCAGCTAGGCAAATCCTAAAAGAGCTGACAGCTAGAGGCTAACTGCCCACAGCTAGGGCAACAAGACCTCCCTTGAAGAAAGATCTAGAGAACACATCTCCATGTCCAGTACCCATGGCCACTAGCCTTCTGGTGAACTAAGAGATAGTGAAGAGGAAAGTGGTGATGGCAGCCTTCCCCACCATCTGCCAGGCCGTCTCAAACTTCTGGTTAGAGAGTCCCAACTCTGTAATACTGAATATGATGCTTGCTGAACAGATGTTTTGACAGATAGACCAGTCCTCAAGATAGCTTCTCCACTGTGCTTCAAGATGGAATCTTGGGAGTGATTTTCATTTCCATTTCTGTTTACCAAGTTTAATGACCACATTCACCTGTTGGGGCTTAATTGAGTATAGTGGGAAATGCGGCAAGTTACCTGTGGAAAGGTTTGGATTCTAGATCTCCTTCTAGAAGTTATTAGTTGTGTACTAAGAGCAAGGCGTTTAACTTTTCTGATCTATGATTCCTCAGTTATGCATGGGATCTTGTTACCAAATGAAACACTTTAAAAACTATTAAACAGCATTTAAAATGCCCCTTAGATAGTGATGTTACTCAGAGTTGTGGGCCCTTTTGCCTTAGCACCCCATCCATCCATCCATCCATCCATCCGTTCATCCAACCATGTTTTCATTCATACATCCAGTCATTCATTAATTCAATTATTATTGTAATTCCTAACTTTCAATTTAGAATTTCTCCAAACTTTTTAAGTAAACTAAATGAGAGATCTTGTTCTCTGTTAATTTAAGTGGTCCTTCTCAAGGAGACTTAGTGCAAGCTCCATTCCCGCTTTCGTGTAACCCATCTCTGTAAGAACACCCCTTTGCCACCACTGCTTACAAGTGTGACACCTTTCTGAGCCCCAAACCCATCAGTTTATCAAAACCCACCTCCACTCTATTGCTTATTCCACTGGGTTCACTCACTCTGGTGCTTTCTTTGGGTTTTTTCCCCTCCTATTAACTTTCTTTTTAGGTTAGCTCTTTGCAATTTTTTCTCTTTATTATTCATTAAGACCTAACTTTTGGACCAAATCCCAGCTGTTATGACTCATTTAAAAATGTTCTTTGTCATTAAGTGTATCGTGCATACAAAATAATATGTGAAATATAGATTAGATAGATGCTCAGTTTAAAGACCAATAGAGTAAACATCTACGTAACAACCACCCAGGTTAAGAAATACTCTTATGATATATTTAGCCATTTAATGAATGCACATTTATTGGGCACCTACTTTGTAACCAAAAGTTAGGGATGTATATAATGATTGAGAGATCATTGGTTCCCGTAAAACAACTCACCATCATCTACTAAGAAAGAAAGAAGCTGATACATAATGGCAAGTTATGAAGGTACTTGCAGGAAGAAGTACAAAATGTGATGGGATCATTACCTACCTCTGGACGAGACAGAAAGGCTTCTAAGAGGATGAGATGCAGACTGGGTTTGAAGGGATGGTTTGTCTGGGGATGAAGTGAATTCTTGGCAAAGTCAATAATAGTGTGTGTAGTCGCAGAGCTGTAAAAAGCATGGGGCATCTGGAAAAGAAGCAAGTCACTCCTCCTGGCTCAGGTTTTGTTTCCTTGGCACTGCTCTCCCCTGGGTCCCCTCTCACCACTCCCACTGCACACTCTCAGTTTCCTTTGTCCCCCGCCCTCCACCAATGTTCAAGTTCTCACAGGTCTCCCATTTGGACCTCTTCTCATTTCGTTCACTTTTCCATTCACTCATCTACTCACTCCACACTGACCAAGAAATGAATCTTCAGTAAGTCCAGTCCGCATCAGGATCAACCTTGGGCTCGTTAAGATGCAGATTCTGCAGGTATGCGTTAATATATGATATTTGTTTTGCGGATATACTGGATAGCACAGGGAACTCTATTTAATGCCCTGGGGTGTTGCTTTACAATGTTGTGTTACTTTCCACTGAACAGCAAAGTGAATCAGCTCTACATATATATACATTACCCCTCGATGTGCAGTTGAAAGTAATACAATATTGTACAGCCACTATGTTGTTGTTGTTCAGTGGCCAAGTCGTTTCCAACTCTTTGCAAACCCATGGCCTGCAGCACGCCAGGCTTCCCTGTCCCTCATCGTCTCCCAGAGTTTGCCCAAGTTCATGTCCATCGAATCAGTGATGCCATCCAACCATCTCATCCTCTGTTGCCCTCTTCTCCTTCTGCCTTCAATCTTTGCCAGCATCAAGGTCTTTCCCAATGAGTCAGCTGTTTGCATCAGATGGCCAAAGTATACTATACTCCAACAAAAATTAATTTTTAAAAAGGTACAGGTTCCGGTCCCCAACTGCTCAATCAGAATCTTCAGGATAGAGTCCCAGGATCTGCATTTTAACATTGTCACCAGGTATTTCTAATGCAGGTGACTGGGACTCTTGGAGAAACCTGGCGAAGGGATTTCTTGAGTGGAGAGGGGAGGTTTGTAGAGAAATTCAGGAAGTGGTTGGAGATGGTCTTGTGGTGTCCACCTTCAGGCTGCCCCTTCCTCACGTCTGCCGCCTGCTTCAGCTCCCCTCTTGCTGTTGCGTCTTCCTCCATGTCCATCTCCTCCTGTCCCTGGCCATCTGCAGAGCCCACGTGTGTGTTGCATCCCTGCTCCCTGCCGCTCCCTGCCTGAGGCACAGTGTGTCTGGACTCTGTCTGCAGAGTGCCCCCAAACAAAGGAATCACCACACGAAGTTGACAGTCAAGCTGAAAACCCCTGCCTCACCTCCTATCCTCTTCCTTTTGGGGGCTTCTTTCCTGAAGCAGGAAAAAAGAAACCCCCCTAAAAATCTGGGGAAGGCGTGCTCAGGGATGCCATCAGAGGCAAAGAGTGCTGTTGGTCTGATTTGCACTTCCATCACTGAGAGTATTTGAATAGTTTTAAGACATGTAAACTGTGAGACTAGACATTTTCACTGAAATATATGCATGGAAATATGATTCTCGTGGGGACACATGCATCTGTTTGTCTACATGTGTTTACTTGCACAGTCACACTTGCAGACCCAGAACCTTGGTTCTCCCGGCTTTGTCTGCATCAAATGTGTATATGGATGTATAATTAAAGATTTTTAAACACTTGATTTTGAGAGTCTGTTTTGCAGCTGCTGTGCTCAGAAAATTCCTCAGCTACTGCGGGTTAATGGGAGTTCTAGCAAGTGTTTCTCTCTGTGCTGCTCTCTTTTTGTAAAGCTCCTGTCTTTCCTCCCTCTCTCTCTCTCTCCCTCTCCCTTTCTCTCTCCCCCTCCCTCCCTGCCTGCCTCTGCTCTTCCCTCCCTCCCTCTCTCTCTCTCTGAGATAGCAGACAAGAGAGAAACTGGAGCGGCTTGCCCTGAGAAGCGTGCTTGTGTGTGTGGATTGGCAGGATCCCGTGGGTTCCTCGTCCATCAATGCAGTGTTCTTGGAGGGAAATGCAATGTTGGAGCAGGGGTTAAGCTGGACCAGGAAGGTGGCTGGACGCTCAGAGAGGCTGGGATCCTGGTTTAGCCAAAGGCTGGAATCACAGGAATGTTTCACCGGGGTCTGCTCTGAGAATTCCCAGACCCCCATGGATTTTAGAATTTCCCAGCCTTTCCTCCTTCACCTTCGCACTCTCTTACTTCCTCCTGAGATGGCCCCCGATCTGCGAGAGACATTTGAGAGAAGCTATTTATTAACAGATGTGAAGAAATGGATTCTGCACTTGATTATTTAGCCATGATTTATCAATGATGATGGATTGGAAAGCGGTGTAAGTAACAGTTATGTTCCTGTAGTTAGATGGTCTGTCTTAGTTGCTCTTTTCTTTTTTGCTTTAGCTTTTCCGGTGAATTTCCTTTTGAGAAAAGTGAAGAATAAAATGTATCAAGTATAGAGAAGTTAGAAGTTAGGAGGGTCCAGCTTATATGAGCTTTCTCCTTGTTCAGTCGACTTGCAGAATACGTCAGCTATATCAAGTGAGACACACAAACTACCCAGAGAATCTACAAACATCCCCCGGAGGGTGAGGCTAAAATGGGAAATAAATGAACCGGGGATTTGAACTGACAATCATTGCTATAATCAGACTTGTTCAGAGGTGCTAAAAAAATTGACATTGGCTCATTTTAGAATCAAAGATGGAATTGACACGTGCTGTCTTCACGGGATCATAAAAATGAAGTTAGCCTGTGGCTCTCAGAATAGGTTCTTTCTGGCCACATAAATGTGAGATGGACTTTTTCCCCCCCTAATGTTGAATGTTGACTGTATTTACCTCCCATTTCAGCTTTTCTTGAGACAGAACCCCTCCCATTCTGGAACATAATGTCTGGTCACCCTACGGCTGTGTGACATTGGCAATTTGAAAGGCACTCACTTGCCAGTCAATGCCAGTCAGAAGAGATTCCATTTTTCTGTGCCAGGGCTTGATTTAAGCACTTGATTTCCAGTATTTGGGGTGGGAAGGTGGGAACAACAAGTAAGTTTAAGACCAAAACCCGTTTATTTGACAGGAGAGAGAAACTGCTCTCTAGAAGATTAGACATGGAAATTAAAGAAGATGATTTGCCTTTTCTTCAGGATTTGAAATGAGGCTAATTTTGTGTAGAAAGAGTAACTTAAACTTTCTTGATTTAAGAAAACGGCATTTTAAAAGAAACTTTTAAGATCATAAATCACTTAGGTAAGAACATCAAAACAGATTGCTAACATTTTTATGACCAGTTGAAACTTTTTCTCTTTGAGTCTATACAGTAGTGTTTATTACAAATATGTCTGGCTTAAAACTTGCTTAGTTATTTGGAAAAGGGATTTCTAACAGGGACACTGTAAAGAGCTTTTCTGAGTGATCTTTTGCCTTTCCCATTCATCACATCCATACTGTAGCCCCTGCCCCTGCCTGTCTCCCAGCCCCCGTCTTCCCTCTGAGTCTTGGAACCTCATGAAAGACCGTTCTAAAGATTCCCTTTAGCATGCCCTGCCCAGCTCTGGACAGAGGAAGCACTGTAATGCAACACAGAAGGCTGCCAAATTTGGAATTGAATGAGCTCAGTTGATTCCTGAATATTAAATCAGTTCTATGAGCCATTGAATGAGATCATATCTTATAAACCTGACCCAGAGTGTTGCTAACTTTATTGACTGGCATTTTGCAGCTTCAAGGGCTGTGGCACTGGGCACCTGAGGGGATCAGCCTAAAACCAAAGGAAATCCTCCCACTCTTCTTGGATTCCTGCTGGCCACATATACCTAGGGCCACGCCTTTTAAAATATGTCCTTTGTTATCAAGGGAAATCTGAGACAGAAAACACATGTTGGTAGCATCACGTGAGTGCCTCTGCACATGAAGTGGTAGTATCACAGGGGAAACGCTTTCCATCTTGTGCTGTTTTGTTTGGGTTTCTTGTTTGTAAGGATTCTGTCAGACTCGTGCATCTGGAAGAGGTTTGGGGTGGGGGGGACTGAAAAACCTAGAGCAAAACCTGAAGGGGAAAGGAAAATCACTTAAAAGCAAGGTCAGACTAGAAATGGAATAACTCTCTTACCCAAATTCCAGTTCTCATCCTTAGTTTTAGTTTCCTGTTAGAGCAGACACTGATCATTGCCTTCCTGGGCTTGTAGAGATAGATTCTTTCCTACCACTTTTAGATTTTGAGCAAAAGAGGGGCAATTTCTCCAGAAACAGAAAAGCCAATAGGAAACCATCTTCTGCATTTCTGTTCCCTTGGGCCAGCAGCTCTCTCCCATCCCCATTGTCCACCCCCCTGCCTTCCTCCTCTCTGCTAGTCCAGGCTCTCTGTGCCTCAGAAGTGTCCCCCTTGAATCTCACCTGTATCCTGTTAAAAAGATCTGCTGCCGAGGGCAGGGATTTTGGGAAGGGTAGAGAGAGCTTTGTAGTGGTGAGTGAACGAGGGGGCTAGTAACGCTGACACCTGCAAACAGTCTTTGAGAGAGGCGGCTGATTGGCATCAGTAAAACTGCTGAGCAATTAAAAACAAAACAAAACAAAAAACCTGGAAGTCAAGGTGAAAGAAGAGAAAGGAAAGGAGCTGTTGTCTCTGAGGAGTGTCAGGCAAAGTTCTGTTAAGTGCCCAGAAGGTCGAAATTGACAACGCCAGATGGTTAAGGTTGTCTTGAACTGATCACTACCTTGCAGATGGAGCCAAGCCTTCACTGTGGCCCTGGGGTTCTGCTGTAGAACTTTGCTGGGGACGCACTGCCTGTCCTCTCGCTCTGCTCGGCTCCCCCCTTCTCTGACTCTAGGTCCCCATCTTCCGTGGCGATGGCTTCTGCTTTACAAGTGGAAGCTAAGGAAGGTTCTAAAACCACCTCCTGAGATCTGTCACTGTGGGAAAGAACTTCTGTTAGGGTCCTCATTGCTCTTCTCCCAGGTCTAGCTTGTGCCTTTGCACTGGTTAAGACTTAGCTTTATACCTGATGCTTCTCTCCGGGAACTTGCTCCTCTCTGGTCTCACCTGTACTGCAGGGGGTGTTCACCCTCCTGGTGCTTTTCGCTGCAGAACCATGACCTCTTCATATACTGTGCCCATCCTTAACCTCCCCTGCCCTCCTGAGGCCTGGGAGAGACTGCAGGGGAGAAATATATCTGCAATAAATGTGGAAAAGAAAGCTGTCCGGTGAAAGCTGTCTCTGCAAGCTTTCCTGGTGATAGGAAGGACCTGCCTTCTCTCGCTGCCTTCCTCCAGGAGTCCTCGGAAGACCCGCTGTTAGTTTACATCTGCCTTCAGCAGAACCCACAGTTACTCTGCACATCTGAGCCCTTGGCCAGTAAATTGCTCAGCTTCTCTAAACTTCTTTGCACCAGTAAAATGCATGCACAGCTTATCTCATCAGGTTTTGCGAGAATTAAGTGAAGACACGTGGTACTTAGCGTGGCGCCTGGTCATGTCCTTGAGAGGATGCTGTCCTCGCGTTTTGCTGTCAGCAGTGGGCCTGTCGGTCAGACATTTTCAACAGAGGACCCACGTCCTAAGTGATGGGGATCTTGAGGAAGACGGTGTGATAGAACACAAAGAGAAGTGGGTAAGAGTCAAGACCTAGGTGTTTTCATTACAGCTCTGTTAGTAATCGCTCTGTGACCTCGAGGACGTTATCACCCCTTCCCATCGCTCTGGCCCCACTGACACTCTTCCCTGTCCCTAAACAGTTTGCTCCATCACTTACCACACCTCAATTCATGCTGCTTCAGGCAGCTGCCGCCCTCCCCTCCTGCTCTTGGCTAATTCCTTTCTTCTCTTCTTCTATGAGATCTGCCCTGATCCTTGTGCCAGGTCAGCAACCCCCACCCCCCGACTCTGTGCAATTCCCAGGCAATCCCATGGACGAGGCTTCACCTCCCCTGCCCCCTTGCAGCCCTGTCATTGCTTGGAGAGGGACGCCGCTGCCTGAAGCTCCTCGTTTGGTGTTAAGAGCAGGATGCTGCTTTGTAAACACTTGCAGAGTGGATGAGCAAGTGAAAGGATGAGTGAAGGGTCCTTGCTGCCTCCATGGTTGGTCTTGAGGGAAGGAAAAAAAAGAAAGAATGTATGCGAAAGGCTTTGATGAGTAGAGATGGCGTTTGGTTTTAAGTTTGTAGGAGGCACAGTGTACCTTGAGTACCAGTGTTTCAAGTTGGTCTCTCAGATCCTAGGATTCATAAGTTTTAGTGAAACAAAACAGTGTTCTTTTTTGTACTGTCCTTGTAGTACAGGACCCATTCTTTGTCTCGAAACAGGACAGGCTTTATGTGGGCCAGAGGCTCTGATGTTTGAGACTACGAGCAACCGAGCTTCTCATTCCACAGGGAGAGATAAGGCTCTGAAAGCCCCGGCCCCTGGGGGCAGCCCTATGTGGCTTCAGTCTCCTGGGCATGAGTAGCGGGTGGTGGCAGGTCCCCACCAGAGAGGATGCAGGAGGGGTTCTCAGGGCAGAGGTGGGGAGAGAGGAAGAAAAGGGCCCTCGGCGTGAAAAAGCCACGTCACTTATGTCGTCAGCTTCATCACTGATGAGGCAGCTCAGGCAAGGGAGGAGCAGGGACTTTGGAGTCTGACAAGCTTGAGTTTGGATTCCAGCCCTACCGGCGGGACTTTACTGTATTTCTTGAGCCCTCTCACCGAAGGTTATGGTTTCCCATAGCAGTGCTTGAACTCTGGCCCAACATGAAGCAGCTCTGCCTTAGTGTTTGGTCTGTTTTTTCTTCAGAATTTTTTTTTTTTTCAGGAAGAAAAGAAAGCATGTTTAACAGAAATAGTCATTCTCAATGACCAGTCCTGATGCAGAGCCGTAAGATGGCTAGAGGTGACGAGATCATGTCCATGAGTGTGCTTTGTTAACAGACAACTCTACAGAGATGTATATATCCATACTATGTGTGTGTGTGTGTGTGTGTGTACACACACACAGTGGGGCTTTTCCACAGATATATGTATATATACACACACACACACATATGTAAACATATCTGTGGAAAAGCCCCACTGCAGCTGCATTTGCCATTAGACTGACTGCACTGTGGATCTGTTATTCACCTTCACCTCTTCAGGTCCAGCTCAGGAGTTGTGTAAGCTCATTTTTCACTTTCCTCTGACCCTCGATGTCTCCACAAATGAGCCACTTGCTGTATCTTGGTGCTGGGGTGGAGATGTAGGGTAGAGTAATGAGCCTGCAAGGCCTTCCTACACCTATTGGTTGTTCTAGAGGGAAATTGAGGAATACTGCAAAGCCACAAATCTGAGCTGTCAGCTCATAAATATGTAAGCTCCTCGCTTAGGTAATAAGCTCCTTGACAGCCAAAACTGTCATTTGCACATGCTCGTCAGCTGAACACAAAGTTCCAGTTGCCAGACTGTCCCTGGATACTGAGGACTAAAAGCTGGCGAGTGGAGAGTGGGAGGGGGAGCTGGGCTGATGGCTCTTTAGAGGTCTCTGGCCGCTCTCCATGGCTGCTGGCTTTGCTCCTCACCCCACCATGGGTGGGGGGTAGGGAGCTTTCACTCTTGGTATTTTGATTACTAAATGTGGGCAAGAATTTTGCAGTGTGGCAGTTGAGATAGGAAGAGGGTTAAATATATAAATGGTGACAGGAAAAAATAGTGCCCAGCATTTAGCTTTTGGCAGCAATGACTAAATCTGTCCAAATTTCAATCTCTGTTGTATTGTGTTTAAAACTGTACTAGGAGTTTTGATACAAATCAAATCAACAGTTTATGATATGTATATCTAATTTTAAAATATAGGCCTGCAGATAAGATTCAGGGCAGGAAGCAGATATTTGGTGCACAAACATCTATCAAGCACCTAATATGTTACAAGCAGTTTTTAAGTTTGGGGGATTCAAAAGTGTATTAAGGAGAGATGTGGTTAAAACACAAATTAATTCTAGTGTAATACACTATGATAAGCTACAAAATAGCTCTACTGACAAAATATTATCAGAACATATGGAAGAAAAGGATAAATTCTCCTTTGGGTGGTAGGAAAGGAGTGCCAGGCATTAGATCTAGAAGGATGAGTAGGGAGGTGGCAGGGAGGGGAGGGCATTTCAGACAGGAATTGGCTTAAGTCTCTGTTTATACACAGAAGCATAAAAGTGCAGGGGTGTCATGAATTTATCTTCATATTGCACAATTAAAATTGTTTTTGGATTCTCAAAATAGGCCGTGATTACTAATGTGTGTGTGTGCTTAGTCGCTCAGTCATGTCCAACTCTTTGCAATCCTCTGGACTGTAGCCTGCCAGGTTCCTCTGTCCATGAGGATTCTCCAGGCAAGAATACTAGAGTGGGTTGCCATGCCCTCCTCCAGGGGACCTTCCCAACCCAGGGATCGAACCTAGGTCTCTCGCATTGCAGGCAGATTCCTTACTGTCTGAGCTACCAGGAAAGCCCTAATAGATCCTATTAAATACAGATTATGAAAGAAAGTGAAAGTGTTAATTGCTCAGTCATGTCTGACTGTTACAACCCCATGGACTGTAGCCCGCCAGCCTCCTCTGTCCATGGGATTTCCCAGGCAAGAATACTGGAGTGGGTTGCCATTTCCTTCTCCAAATAGGAATTATAATGATGATGAATTAATAACTGGTATCAGGTAAGATTCAAAATCACATCACATTTACACAGCTGTTTGGAAACAGTAGATCATAAGTCATGAGTCAAGTACAAGGGAGAGGATGTAGGAGTAGCCCCACCGTGTGTTTAGACCTTGGTTCTGTGGCTGAGTAGGTGGGTAGTCTTACACTACTGGTATCTCCTTCTATCTGTGTATCCATTTCTAAAAATTATTGCTTGGAAAGGAAGAGTTGCTCCAAAGAGAGAACAGGAGATTGAGTCCTAACAACTTAAATTCACTTGAGAAGTCAGAAAAAGTCACTGGGAAAGTATCTATAGTAAAAGCACAAGATTTTCTAGCACCTTTCAGATAACTCAGAGTCTTTTAAAAAAACATTTATTTGTTTATTTGGCTGTGCGAGTCTTAGTTATGGCATGCGGGATTTTTAGTTGCAGCATGTGGAATCTGATTCCCTGACGAGAGAGATAATCTGGGCCCCCTGCACTGGGAGCATGGAGTCTTAGCCACTGGACCCTGACTTGCTGTTGTTTAGTCGCTCAGTCATGTCTGACTGTTTACAACCACATGGACGGTAGCCCACCAGGCTCCTCTGTCCATGGATTCTGCAGGCAAGAATCTGGAGTGGGTTACCATTTCCTTCTCCAGGGGGATCTTCTTGATCCAAGGGTCAAAACTGTGTCTCTTGCAAGTCTCCTAGGGAAGTCCCCAAAGTCTTTTTACAGTTGTGGTAAGAGCCTGCCTGCCTGTTAACTGGTTACTTTACTGAAGGTTTGTGCGTCTGTGCGTGTTGTTGCTTCAGTTGTGTCTGACTCTTTGAAATCCTGTGGACTGTAGCCCATCAAGCTCCTCTGTCCATGGGATTCTCCAGGCAAGAATACTGGGGTGGGTTGCCATGCCCTCCTTCAGGGGATCTTCTTGACCCAGGGACCGAACCTGTGTTTCTTATGTCTCCTGCATTGGCAGGCGGGTTCTTTATCACTAGCTCCACCTGGTAAACCCGCTTTTAATAATGTCCCAAATTCATGATAGTGGGAAAGGTACTAATGAGCCTTCTAAGGGTAGAGTAAGGTTTTAGACGCTTTTAATAGTAAGTCAAAATGTCAGAGTGGTTACAGAAGCATTTTTGCCTAGGGAGAGCCCTTAAGGATCAGGTGTTTTGTTGGCTTTGGACTCTTTGAAGAATGGTGTTTTGGGTAAGGAAACCGTGCCAGATGTCTGGAAGCAGAGTTAGTGAGAAGCACCACACTCTTATGTACTCACTCTTGGGTCCACATGTGCATTCATTCTTTCATCTATAAATGTTCCTAACGCCCTTGCCACATGGAGGCTAAGTATTGGGATAAGATACTGTCTGTACCCTCCAGGAGCTTACAGCTTTGTAAGGGCATAAGACATGGACGTAAAGAATATAAATGGGAAATTAGTTTTAAAATAAAATGAAAGGGAGCTATTAAAATTCAGAAGATGGAAAGCTATTTCTTAGTAAAATGGACGACTATGCCCTGATTGAGAATTCGCTGTATTAATGCAGACTTAGATAGTCACAGTTGCTTTATTTAAGAAGTTTTGAGCATCCAATAAGTGGGTAAAGTTGTTTGACTGAGCCATATTTTTATTATGGGGAAATGCAGAGCAGTATTAAAATTGAATTGTTGAATTGTCATTTGTTGACAGCCTAGTAAGAACATATTGTTCAAGTACAAGAACATTATTGATTTAATTACCTTGAAAATATGATTGTGACAAATATCTATTTTTCTAAAAAAAAAATCAAAGATTCATCAGTTAGTTAACGATAAATGTGAGCAGTATCTAAAGGCATCTCTCATCAGAACTACCCCAAGGATAAGTCAAGGAAATGTGGACTTTGAGCCCCCTCTGGAGGAAAGAGGAAGAGCCCTCCCTGGCTGGTCTGGGAGCAAATGGTTTCTTTTCTAAAGGTCAAAAATGGAAAAAAGAATCATCAAATGACTTTTGGAATGAACCTTCTGAAACAGAAGTCTACGACTTTTAACTCATGGAGAACCCAGTGAGCATATTTGCTTTAACAAGCAACTTCAAAAACATCCCTCCCCCAAAGGCTTGCTACAGAAAATACTGGGCACAGACTAATAATGAGCACAATAATTATATTAGTTTTATGAACATAATAGCCAACAAAATCCCATAACACAAAGTATTTTATGGATTACCATCATTTAAGGAGCTAGCAAAATGTAAAAACAACTCCTCCCAAAGTGTTTTTATTCATTTCTGCATTCTACTAGTGTTTATTGAGTACCTGTGGGTGTACCAGGCACCATTCTTGGTGAGAAATGAAGTAAACAAAAGCCTTGCATGATACTTACATGGGAGCAAAAGATAGTAAGCACCAGCTCTGACCATATGCCTTTCCTTAGGGAACACAGCAGAATGAGTGAGGCTGTGGGTATGGAGTCAGGCTGACAAAGATACTGGTGAATCTGGGAATTCTTGGGTTAGATTGTGCCAAACTCTTTAAAAAGAAATAGATAAACTCTTATTTTAGTTCTCCTAAAAATAAAAATAACCACCTTTCCCCCAGATGATGAAGAACCTGTTAATATAAATGGACAGGCTTGGCTTGGAAGATATTTAGAAATTTAAATACATCAGAATATGCCCTCAAATCATAGCTGTGCAGAACCTCTGGGCTGGAGGAACCCTTAAATGTAAATTGCCTCCAGCTCGACAGATGTTTGCAAACTCTTCTGTTGGGCAGCATGTGAGGACCACAGGGTTGCTCCTATTAGAAAGACAGGCAGCCAGACTTTCTTCTTCAGTGTCTTTGATAAGTGAAAGTCGCTTAGTCGTGTCTGACACTTTGCGACCCCATGGACTATACAGTCCATGGCATTCTCCAGGCCAGAATACTGGAGTGGGCAGCCATTCTCTCCTCCAGGGGATCTTCCCAACCCAGGGATTGAATCCAGGTGTCCCGCAGGTGAATTCTTTACCGATTGAGCCACCAGGGAAGCCCAAGAATACCGGAGTGGGTAGCCTATCCCTTCTCCAGTGGATCTTCCCAACCCAGGAATCGAACTGGGGTCTCCTGCATTGCAGACGGTTTGTTGTTGTTTTTACCAGCTGAGCTACCAGGGAAACCCATGTCATTGATGTGGGGCCAACTCCATCCATTCATCCATCTATCCATCCATGTTTGTAGAGTGCTCGCCATGTTGAGGCAATGCTGAGAATGCACTTGCAAGAAAGACAGATATGACTCCTGACATTATGAGACATTTAATATTGTAAGGAAGACACAGTCACGGTCAGTTTTAAGAAGCAGTACTGGCAAGTCACACTTTTGGTCCATTCCTCATCTTGACCAGGGACCACACTGGCAGGTGCCTGGCTGGTGTGAAAGACATAGCAGTCAGGTTCTATCAGTCTCTGTGCAGCAGAGACAACGTATTTCCTGTACGTGAAGGAAAATGATACTGTCTACACCCAGTTTAACTTGTGGGCCCATTTAAACAACCGAGTCAGTTTGCTTAACGGCATTTTGATTTTGCATATGTATTGATTTTTCTGAGTGCTCCAGGACACTGCCTGATGAGTGAGGATGAAAACTGGTTGCCCTACACAGTCATTCTGGAATGAGGACTCCTTGTCAGAGAGGCAACTAGCAAATAATTGCCTCCAGCACATAAAAGCTGCAGACACATGGTTGATGTAAGAATCTAGTTTCAACTGGTGGTTTTCAGGCTGAAGCAACTGCATCAACAGAGACTTCCCTGACATCTGATTTAAGGTTGTAGAAGACCCCAATTTATTTACTGACATTGTCCTTTTTTCTGACCTTTTTTTGCTCTAAATACCACCTCCCCTACCCACCCACCTTCGCCAACAGCACAACCAGAATTCTCATTCAAGATGCCCAGGACTTGAACACATCAGATTCAATATCATAGAGTCAGTTGCAATAAACCCTGGTGGGCCATGTTCAGAGTTGACCCAGAGTAGCTTAACAGGGCTTAAAGGAAAGGCATCTCTTTTACCTTTCTTCTTATGATTATATTTTAAGAAGCTTATGGGAAAGAATCTCTGAAAAGAAACATTTAGGATATAGCTTTCATATTAATATTTTATTATAACAGTAATCGTAGCAAACATTTACTGGGTAGGTACTACGCACCAGGAACTGTTCTAAGACATCTGTTCGTTTAAACCTCACGACAGCCCCACACAGTGGCCGTCCTGTTTTGCAGCTGAGGAAACTGAGGAATGGGAAGGGTAAGGAACTCAACAAAGGTCGCAGAGCTGTGAGTGTCAGACAGAAGATCTGAACCCAGGCCACTTGGCTGCACAATCTGTAAACTCCGGGCTGTTTCTTCTTTCTGCCTCTCGAGGGAACTCTGAAATACTGAAGTACTTAATGGTAAATCATTGTTTGCTGGAGCATGTATTGAATCACACGGCTTCATTTACAAGAGCTCTTCTCTCCACCCAGAGACTTCTTGAGCCCTGTTGAAATCATAGGTATGGAAGAGGCTGGAATGTTCTTTTCTAGATCCCAACCCAGGGATCAAACATGGGTCTCCTGCTTTGCAGGCAGATTCTTTTCCTACTGAGATACCAGGGAAGTCCCAGATTTAACAGAGCATTTATCATCTAATAATCTAAAATCACAGATAGCACCTTACCAGCTTTGGCCCACCTAACTAACTTTAAAAGGACTACAAGAGTTGATCAAAACAATATTGTTACATAGTACATTAGGTAGGAGCTCCTTTTAGCAGCCTTGATAAAAATGTGTGAAAAATCACCTAGAAGATCAATAAATAGCAGAATAGTCATATATAACATTAAGAATTTATACCCTAAGTGATTTTAAGTGACTTATAAAATTATGTATTTATAAAATAAATTAGATCCATATATATGTATACATATTGTGTGTGTGTGTGTGTATATATATATATATAGAGAGAGAGAAGTGTGTGAGAGAAAGATACCAGTTCCTGGACCAATTTGATTATTGCTATTGGACATTAACTAGACTTTGGCTAAGTCGGTAAAGAGTTAGCCAGCAATGCGGGAGACCCATGTTCAGTCCCTGGGTGGGGAAGATCCTCTGGAGAAGGAAATGGCAACACACTCCAGTATTCTTACCTGGGAAATCCCATGAACAGAGGAGCCTGGTGGGCTACAGTCTACGGGGTCATAAAGAGGCAGATACAACTGAGTGACTAACTCACTTTCAAGGTAAATGAATCAGAAGAGTGAAAAAAATGCAGAAGGGAACAAAACACGTATTGAACTCACTGGTTGCAGACCATCCTAATGGCACTGTTCATCCATCCTGCCCTTTATCTTCACGCAGACCCTCTTGGTGGGCGTTATTATCTTTATGCAGATCCAAGAGTGGCAAAGCCAGGATTTGCCCAGGACTCTCTGACTCCACATCTTCCCAGGTGGCTCACTGGTAAAGAATCTGCCTACCATTGCAGGAGATGCAGGAGACTTGGGATTGATCCCAGGGTTGGGAATCTCCTGGTAGAGGAAATGGCAAGCCACTCCAGTATTCTTGTCAGGAAAATCCCATGGACAGGGGAGCCTGGTGGGCTGTAACCTATGGGGTCACAAAGGGTTGGACTGAGCAACTGAGCGCACACACACTCTGACTCCAATGCCTGTGTTTTCATATTGAATTATTATTTTTACCCAATAAAGTGATACAGAGTTTGCTTGGAGACTCCTAGTCTTCCTTGGAGATTTTTTAGGGAATTTTAATGTAAGGAACAGTGGGTAATAGCATAGTTACCTGTAAATAGCAGGTATTCAATAAGTATTTGTAGAATAACATGAATAATAAATGCATAAGATGCATAAGATGAAATGCATAAGATGCATAAATGCATAAGATGCATAAAATGCATAAGATGAAAGCCATTTACTTTTTACAAGCTATAGAAATGTTTAAGGATGCTTTTATGTTAGCCTCTATAAAAACAAAGCTATACATAGCATCATAATTCAGCTCAAGGCATTTAGGTGAAGCCTAAAAATATAATTTTTTATATTTTTCCTTCTATATTTTCTTAAAACAATGGTATAGACCTCCTTATCTTTATTTCTTCAGCCCCCATTTACTTCTCAATCCATTGGAATGTACTCCACCTCTCCTCTGATTCTGTTCAAAGTTGATGATGAATTTATTAATTCCAATCCAGCGGACACTTTTCATTCTGTTTTGGTCTGTTAGTAACATTAACGTTATTGATGTCTTGTTCCATCTTTCCCTTCATCTCTCTGGCTGCTTATTTTCAGACTCCTTTGATACCTCCTTTTTGCATCCACTCATTAAATGCTGAGGTTTCTGAGGGTCTTATGAGCCACTTTCTGTTCTCATTCTTCTCTGCATCTCCCTGGGCCATCTCACATCCACATGATGAAGTTTCTCCAATCTGAAAATCTAAGCCAAATAGTTTTTGTATCCAAATACTATAAATGAAGCTCTAAACATAGACTATGTATCTTGAAAATAAGTGGTTTCTGTCTATGGAGTCAAAGGCAAGTGTAAAAATTAAGAGACTCTTAAATATTTCTTAGCCATTTCTTGGCAATTAGTCATGCATTAGGAGTCACTTTTGTGCACCTTTGAATACAGCACTGAATGGCTCTTTGCATTGGTTGCTAGTGATTTGTTTGACAGAGTAGAGGGAAAGCATAGAAATTTAGAGTTTCCAGCCACTTTCAATTGAATATCATTTGTAAAGATAAAGTAGCTCTGAAATTTTAATGGAAATCAATGTGAAATAAGATTCAATTTGTAAAAACTTAAATTACAAGCAATTTGTAGAAGTATATTGTGTAAATGCAAGAATTCACAAGGGGAGAAGGTGATTGATTGATTATATAATATGCATTACATTCTGTCCAGTGGCATGTGACTTTGTTCACAGACACAGTGGGATGGCATCTGGGGCTAGAGAACAGGATCACATCACCTGTTCTTAGGTGCTCTATCAGTATATAAATATTGTGCTCAGTCGTTCAGTTGTGTCTGACTCTGCTACCCCATGGACTGTAGCCCGCCAGGCTCCTCTGTCCATGGGATTTCCCAGGCAAGAATACTGGGGTGGGTTGCTATTTCCTCTTCCAGGAGATCTTCCCGACCCAGGGATTGAACCTGGGTCTCCTGCATTACAGGAAAATTCTTTACTGCTGAGCCACCTGTGAAGCCCAATGTAATTATTATCTTTATAATAATGTCAGAGCTAGGAATTTTATTCTTAGCCAAGGATTGGGTGTCAGGAAACTATACTTATAATTAATGATGTTAAGTAAGTTGAGATAGTACTTGAAACCTATATGGGTGCTTAAGGTAATCATGTTCCAAATTCTGCAAAAATGGTGATCATTGAACTTAGGATTCTAATACCTAAGAGTAACTACAGCATATAAAATTTAATTTACCCATTTTAGATCTCACCTGCCTAAAAATAATAGGCACACTAAAGTAAACAATAGTAAAATGTGCAGTTTAACATGGCTCAGGTTTCTTTATGGAGTTAACCAGGAAATTTGAACTAAATCCTTGTTGTATTTTGACAAATTTCTCCATTGCCTGTAATTTATTTCAAAATAGTTTTTTCTTTATACCAGTTTAGTTATTAACTATTTGATCATTGTTCTCAAAAATACTTTTTAACTATAAGACAAAAAAGTAGCAAGAATGTAATAAAGAATTTATTTTTTAATTAATTGATTTTATTTGGCTGCTCTGGGTCTTTGTGGCTGCATGCAGGTTTTTTCGAGTTACAGTGAGTGCGGGCTACACTCTAGTTGTGCACGGGCTTCTCCTTGTGGTGGCTTCTCTTGTTGTGGAGCACAGGCTCTAGGGCGTGGCTCCTGGGCTCAGCTGCCATGTGGCATGTAGGATCTTGCTGGACCAGGGATCAAACTCATGTTCACTGCACTGGCAGGCAGATTCTTAACCACTGGACCACCAGGGAAGTCCCAATAAAGACTTTAGCTGAGAGAGATGTGAATTACTTGGGAGGAATCCACTGCATTATCTTTTTTTATTATTTTATATGATTTAATTTCTTTATTATTCTCCCTGCCTCCTCCCTCCATACCCATGCTACACACACACACATGCACACACATACACACACACTAACATGCACACACATATCCATGTCCCGATTTCAACAACCCCAGATGCAGTATGCAAAGTGAGGGGTGGAGAGCATCCATCCTTGGTGGTCAAATCCACGTCCTGGCCGTGGAGACAGGCAGGCTCGTGTTTCCTTCCCAGGCTGTTTCCTAGCAAAACTGCCTTGTTCATGTAGAATCCTCAAATAAGCAAGAACATGCAACAAAAAGTAAAGCACAGGTCTTTGTTAGCGGCCTTGATGCAAAGTCACAAAAAGAATTGCCCCCATAGTTTGTTGTTGTTGTTTTCTGACGCTGAAACCTGGAGATAAACCATAAACTAAAATTTTATTATGGTAAAATATACATAACCCATCCTTGGAGAAGGGAATGGCAACCCACTCCAGTGTTCTTGCCTGGAGAATTCCATGGACAGAGGGGCTTGTGGGCTAGAGTCCATGGGGTTGCAAAGAGTCGGACACGACTGAGCAACTAACACCCACTCATCTTAACTACTTTTAAATGTACAGCTCAGTAGTATTAAGTCCACTCATGTTGTTGTGCAGCATCTCCACCGTCCATCTCCAGACCTCTTCATCTTACCAAACTGAAACTCCATCCCCATGAAACAGTAACTCCTCATCCCCTGCCTCCCTCAGTCCCCGGTAACCACTGTGCTGCTTTATGTCTCTCTGGCTTTGACTGCTCTAGGTACCACATACAAGCAGAATCATACAGTATTTGTCTTTTTGTGCCTGACTTATTTGACTAAGCATAATGTCCTTAAGGTTCATCCATGTGGTATCATGAGTGAGAATTTCCTTCCTTTCTGCCAACGCCTGTAGTCCTAATTGGCCATGATTATTATAGATTCTTCCTCCTTTCACAAGTTATTTTGCTCTGGAGTAATCTCTCATCTATGCTGTCTGCTCCAGGGAGATGGCTTCTTAACTTCATTGAAAGCAAAAGCTGCCTCCTTTCCTCTGCTTTGGAGCCTTTGAACATGCCTATGATGAGTTCACCTATATATTTTTAATTGGAGTATAATTGCTTTACAATGCTGTGTTAGTTTCTGCTGTCCAACATCACGAATCAGTCTTGTGTATACATGTGTCTCTTCCCTCTTGGACCTTCCTCCCACCCCTCCAGGTCATCACAGAGTACCAAGCTGAGTTCCCTCTGCTGCAGAGCAGCTTCCCGCTAACTGCCTATTTTACACATGGTCGTGTACACCTGCAACATGATTTTGCCATGTTTTTCAACAATCTGCATAGACTCCCTTCCAAGTGACCTGACAGTAGAATAAATACGAGAGGAAGGGATGTGAGTTTCTTTCTACCTCTCTCCCTCAAGTGGGGCTGCTGAGGTATCAGCAGTCTAAAAGATTGCCCCAAATCTGGGGTTGCCTGACCTTGCAACAGAGGTGGGGGGCAGACATTCCGAACCGCTGCTGTGTCTGGTTCCTACTTTTTTAATGCAGAGATCCCTAGCAAATTGTTTTTCTTTGAAATAACTTACTTAATGATTTCCTCAGATTTCAACTGTACCAAATAATTTGTTAAATAAAAAGAAACATTGATATTAAAGGGGAAAAAAGAAATCACTTCCATTAGCAAACAAAACTAACATATATTCACATTTAATTAACCAAGACGCCCCCAAACCACAGAGTATGTCACCCAGCATTGACAATTAATTATCTTTGCTGTGAGAGAGCTACAGGTATTGAGCAAAGAGTTACAGATTAAAGGCTTTGTTTTCTCTGCAATTGCTGTCCATTTCTAGTTATCACACCTTGATAACAGCTCGACTGCTTCAGGCAGCAAATTATATCTGAAGTATGTAATTTCATGTCAGTTTTTAATTTCACATGATCAAAATATGGGGAAAGTGAGGATAAAGCACTGTTTCTTTTAAAATAAAAACATTAAATGAACAACAACTGCTTTTCAGTTCCTTATGCTTTTTAAGATAATTTTCTACCAAACAGCTAAGGAAGATAAATATTAAGGGAAACTAGGGAATTAGTGGTCACCCTTGGCTTTTAAATGGGCTCTCTGTTTATGGTAGATCATGTGGTTTCTTCCTTTGAACATTACATTAGCATATATATAAATGATTTAACTAGAAACTACTGGAGTTAGCATCTAAAAGGCTGCATGATGTAATGAAAAGAACATTAGATTCATTAGATTCTTGAAATCAAATTATCTGGAACATGCTTATTCCTTGAAGGAACCTTAATTTTAGTTAGCTATTTCTTGCAATGTAGTCGATATCCATACATATATTATGGACAATTGTTTCTCTGCAGAAAAATCAAACACAGGCATTCCTAAGGAATAGGCTTTAATTAGCCTATGATTGTCTTTTTCTCTGTCTATATTTATAAGCAGCTGAAATAGCTAGTTGTAGTGTATCAGCTTCAATCAAGAAGACCAGCTAGTTCTCAATTATTCATGTTTATGAAAGATAACAGTACTGGCAATTAACTACAATCATATATACCTAGTTTGGGATGGAGTTTTCAACTACAGTTGTACTGACTAGGGTCTGATGGTCTCGATGTTTACAGTTCTTTTATTTGTTGATCCCAGTTTGCAAAGGTCTGACTCTGGAGGAGGTTAGAAGCTACCTGGTTTCCCAGGTACTAGTAAGAAGGCTTGGCTGGGCGGATTAGGCCAGGGACCTAAAGATCTGCCGACAGGGAGCATCTGATCAGAAGGGACTGATGGCTAGAAGGTCATTTAGCACAGGGAAATATGATGAGGACCTTAGTGCTAATAGGAGGAAAGACTAGGAGATCCATCCAGGCTGAAGCAGAAGGCTTCTAAGCTGAAGTCAAGTCGGCAAGCAGAAGGCAAAATGCAGATCAGGAAGCCAGGTTAGGGGTCTGGGAAGACCAAGACCTAGGCTTTTCACAGGCTGTATGAGCAGGAGCAGGGAGATTTGGAGTGCAGCTGGGGCTGCGACCTCAAACCCAGGCACGTGGCTGCTGTCCCCAGTTAGACAGTGGGCAAGGCTGTGTCCCACCTGGATGGGGCAGTGGGCTTGCCCTGTGCTGTCCCCTGGCATGGCCTCGTCCAGGACATCTGTAGTGAACATCTTTGGAGCAGAAGATCCTGGAGGTGCACCTCCAGACTTCTGTGCCCGTTACACTTTTCCCCTCCCTGGTAAAGTTCTTAGGTATGTGCCCTGGCAAGTTGGGAGTCTACTGAGTCAGGTCAGCAGGCGAGAAGAAAGTGTAGCTTTGTGCATCATGGAGTGAAGCAGTGAAATAAAGAAGCTAACAGCTATGGAGTCACAAACTAATATGTATGTCATACATGCTCAGTTGCTAAGTTGTGTCCACCTCTTTGCAACCCCATGGACTATAGCCTGCCAGGCTTGTCCATGGAAAATTCTCTAGGCAAGTATACATACTGAAATGGGTTGCCATTTCCTCTCCCACGTGGCATCAAAGGCAGCTTACAAATTGGCAGTATGTTCTTTAGACCTCCAGGATCTAATGCCTGAAGATCTGAGGAGGAGCCGATGTAGTAATAATAGAAATGAAGTGCACAGTACATGTAATGTGCTTGAATCATTCTGAAACCATCCCCTGGCCCCCCGATCTGTGGAAAAATTGTCTTCCATGAAACTGGTCCCTGATGCCAAAAAGGTTGGGGGCCACTGCTGTAGATCTTTATATTACACATCAGTTGAGAACCATTTTTGGTTTATTCAGTCTTCCAGTGTCCTTGAAAGAGTGGGGAGCCCTCTCAAAATATGAAAGATTGATGAGGCCTGAAGCGAGTTGCATCTTTCTGAGGTCACTGAGTCTCGGAGACAGAAATTCCCTCTTTCTAATGTGTTTTCGTCTAGGTTTGACCTGGAGCTGGCTGTCTCGGCAGTGTTCTGGTCTAACCTACTGGGTTTGCTGGACACACAGAAATAGAAATGTGTAATAAGAAAGCCCACATGTCCCCAGGCTGCCAAAAGAGTGTGGCACCAACTGTCAAGTTCCAGATGAGATTAAATTCATTAGAGCAGAGGTCCCCAGCCTTCTTTCGGGCCCTGGAACCTAGCCTTCCAAAGATGGCATCTTGGCTGTTAGTGAAGGCACTCCCTCAAAGCCCCATCACATGAAATATTAAGGAAGCTGCCAAGATCGGCCGCCATGCCTGGCATCCTGCTGCCAGGCGCCTGAGGTGACAGAGCTTGGGGGCCCACACAGTACAAGCAGCAGCTGCTGCATAATGAGCTGAAAGGGCTTAACTCCCAGCAAGACGAGTGGAAGAGTCTTTCTTAAAATGCTCCAAATCCTTGTAGACACCAAGGAAGCTTACCTGAGCCCTGAGAAAGCAGAGCATCAGAGATATGGAGGCAAAGGGCCTCAGTAGGACGTAAATTCTGCCACCGACACAGTGTGCATCTGCGTTCCTACGGTCCACATTTCCTCAGCAAGGAAACAACAAATTCATGCTTTGTACTCCTGTTTAGCCTTCCACGTGTGCGTGCTTAGTTGTTCAGCCATGTCCAACTCGTTGCAACCTCATGGACTGTAGCCTGTCAGGCTTCTCTGTTCATGGACTTCTCCAGGCAAGAATACTGGAGTGGGTTGCCATTCCCTTCTCCAGAGGATCTTCCCAACCCAAGGATCTAACCCAAGTCTTCTGCATTGTAGGTGGATTATTTTACCCTCTGAGCCATCAGGGAAGCCCTTAGCCTTCCATGCCGATGGCTAATTCTTTTATTATTAAACATCTCCTGCTTTATTTGAGCATATGAAAGCATTTCTATTTTCACATAAGGATTTTGGCTCAGCAAACACTTTCTTAGGTACCTGGCTTTCAGCAAAGGAGAAGATTTTACTTTGAATAGCTTTCTTAAAAAAAGAAAAGTTAGTTTATGAAAGGGCTGCTTTTCATCCCATTGGTTTTGCCTTTAGCCGTATTTTCATTCACCTCTATTATTCTCCCTTTGACCATTAAAAAATCCAGACAGGAATGGATTAGCAGTATTCACCAACAGTATGGTTTTTAAATTTTGCTTTTTCCCCGTTTTGTACCTCTAGGCATGTGAATGATGTGCAGTTCAGGTAAAGCTTCTACCTTCTCTGAGCTTCTAGGGAGCCAGTGGAAGTTCTCAGTAATGTTGGGTGGTGTGGATTCCTCTCATAGCCACAACTTAGGAGTAGACTCTTGAACACAGAGCACCTGCGGGGTGACTCGGAGGTGACTTGACTGACATGCATAGCCTATTAATTGCATAGTTCTTTGAAAGTGAAAGTGTTAGTCACTCAGTTGTGCCTGACTCTTTGCAACCCTGTGGACTACAGCACACCAGGCCTCTCAGTCCATGGGATTTTCCAGGCAAGGATACTGGAGTGGGTTGCCATTTCCTTCTCCAGGGGATCTTCCTGATCCTGGGATCGAACTCGGGTCTCCTGCCCTGCAGGCAGATTCTTTATTGACTGAGCTACCAGGGAAGCATAGTTCTTAGGTATATAGTTGTCATTGATTGATTGATTCTGTTTCCAGAGCACTGAGATGCATTCTAAGCAGCTTCCAGCATTCTTTTTGCATCTGTAGAAGGAGAGGTATGAGGCAGGGGAGAATGGCACAGAAGAATGGTGTGTGGTGGTGGTAGTTGTGGTGGTGGTGTTACTGTCATGCAAGGACTCGCTCTGGGTTGGGATTGTAGGAGTCGAGAAACCACTTTCATATAATTTGCCTTTCATATCCTAATTCTGGGCATGACCTGACTCACTCAGCTGAGACATTTTCCCCCTGTGATGAGAAGGTATGTTGCTAAGCAACTAGATCAGTAATTGGTAAATGCTTATATATGATTTGATTTGAGTTACATACAAAACTATGTAACTGCTTTTTTTCTGTCTTCATTATTAGGCACATGATTATCATTTGGTTTTATATTGCCCAAATGAAATAAAATAAGTGCTTCTATTTATCATATTGCATAACAGCATGAAGTGGTAGACTGACCCTAAGTCTAAAGCAGAAAATGAAAATCCTCATCTCAGTTATGACAATCACTAGTCCTGTGACTACAGATAAAATCAGGTAACTTCTGTGCCTTCATGGCTTTTTACGCCTGTACTTTGTGGTACAAATACCTTCTCTGCTTGTCTCACAGGACTGAGTGTGATGGATGTGACAGTATGTGAAAAAGGATTTAGAAAGAGTGAAACATTCCAAGATCTAAGCATTTCTAGAATTTCAGACACATAGTCTTGGGACTTTGCGTATGTTTCTTTAACTCCAAAAGCTGGATCAACTAAGAAGCCCTGAGCGGGTATACACCAGTGGTCCCCAGCCCTTTTGGCATCAGGAACTGGTTTCATGGCAGACAATTTTTCCATGGATCGGAGGTCATGGAAATTGTTTTGGGATGATTCAAGTGTATTATATTTATTGTATACATTATTTCTGCTATTATTACATCAGTAATGATGCAGTGATAGAGTCAACACTAATGGCATCCAGAAGGAAAGACCACACTGCACATCAGCGTCTCATTAAGTGTTAAGACATAAGACATAGGCTCTCAATTGCCTCTCAATTGCTGAAGCCTCAAGGAGTTGATAAGGGCAACTTGTAGAAGCCTTGAATGGGTAAAGTTTTAAGGGGTAAATTCATAGAGATTATCACTCTGGGTTAATGATGTGCCGCTAGTTGCAAAAATCAATCTATTTTCAAATTATAAGAGTGTCTGGCTGCTGTGTCTTAATGCAATATTGTTTGAGGTTAACCGTCAGCCATGTTTTGCCTCCTAGCAGTAAACATTTTATTTGAAGTCATGTCATGAATTATCTTCCTACACTAATGAAATGGATCATTTACATAAAAATCTGAAAAACCCCAAGACCCATATGCTTTTTGGTCTCCGGAGGCATGGAAATGACCTCAGTGACAGCCAATTAGAAAATGGAAAGGTGAAGGAGGACGCTTTTTATTCCCTGTTTGGAGAATTTCCAGAATGAGTAACGTGCTTCATGGCAGTGCCAGAATACTTTTAAATAGGCATTATTTCAAAATGAAGCCTAACTGATTTTTTTTAACACGTAGATGGATATCTTAACTATTTCCAGAGGGCTTTGCCTCAGACCACTGGTTCTTGTCACACATCCTCCCTATTCATAATCTGTTTTATTTTCTTCTACCCCTGTGTCACTGACCCCATGAATTTCCTGGGAGCTGCTGTGATCTGTCACGTCATTGCTTATTTACCAGACAGTCTTAATCCTCAGAGCATTGAAATATTTTATAATGGCACATAAGCCATCGGAGCCTATGACAGCCCTGGCCATTTCACATTAAATTGCCATGTGGATTGTCTTTTTACCTGCTGACACTGGCGATTTTACCACTCTCATCTCCCTCCTGGGTCAGGACCCTTTCTGGGCAACAGATGGGGCAGTTCTAAGGGCCTCACCCCGCCCTTTCTTGAGCAGTTTTTCAGTTGATGTCTCACCAGTCAATTGCTTGGGTTCAATTTAGTAGAGCTTGAATGACCTCTTAATTTTCATGAAGCTTTCACCCACCCATATGATCATCTCACAGTTGAACACCCCCTTCAGACAGGATGAAATGCTCTCAGAGTGTTGTTAGCAAACACGGTACTTAGAATTTTTTAAAGGAGGAAGAATCCTTAAAAAAACAACTGTACTACCTGATATTCCTGCTTGATATTATCTAAGGAGAGTTCTATTCTTCACAAAGCTAATAATTCTTACAATATTGTTAGAGCAATATTTTAGTAAACTCTAGACACTAAGGGGGGGGCAGACCCCAACTTAATTCTCATGGGATGCGTTTAGAATGAAGGGCTTCCCATTTAAACAGTCTGTAATTCTGAAAATCCAAGGTCAAATAGTCTATCACATAAATGCAAAAAAAGAAAAAGATACCCCATAAATTCCCCCTCTGATCTGTATAACTAAGATCTAAAGCTCTCCTCCACCTAAACCAATTAAATTTACTGGATAGTTATTTACCTCTTTTCTTTTTGATCTGGGTGGATCTGGCCAGGGGGAACAAGGAACCATCTCCTTTGAAGGTCATCTCAATTCTAAACTGATTCCTGAATTCAGATGGTATCACATTGATGTGTTAGGGTAATTGTCTCCTGTGTGAGACGAGTAAGGATGGAGAGAAAGGCTAGAGCCCAGAGGGAAGAACTGAGCTCGCTAGGTTTAAATTCTCGCCAAGTTCACATTATTGCTCCTCTCCTCACAGACTGATAATGCTTAGTGTGGCATCACTTTCTTTATAGCTGTTCAGTGAGTATTAATTTCATCCTGCTAGGGAGGCTGCCTTTTTTTTTTTTTAATTGAAATAAGGTTCAGAGAATTAAGTGAAGCCCAGGGATATTTAAAGATGTGTTCAGGGCTGAATAGCTGTAGGAAATATGTGATGCAGTCCATGCCAAGAATGAGTCAAGTAAATATTACTTCTCAGAGTTTTTAGGTTAACTTTTTGTTATTTAAAATCTTATCAAACAGCATACTCATCTGTTCCTCTCCCTACAAAAAAAAAAAAAAAGAGAGAGAACTTGTGAGACATTAATTACACAAAATAACTGCTAGCCAAAATGTCTTTACCTTTTCAATTCTTTCATGACTGCTGCTCCTTTATGTCACTGAATAATACAACTATATATGAATGACTTCTGTCCCTCAAACTTGACTCATCTGTGTATCATTGAAGTGCTCTGTAAAAAGAGCAGAAGCTGCTGGCCTTCAAGAAATTGAAACATATAAAATAGAGATCAAATAGCTGGTTAGGATGATGCCGAAATTAAAATAAAGTGTTCTTATGCAATATATGGCTCTAAACTGTGATTTCTGAGCTCTAGAATACTTCTGTTTATTTCATATATATGTTTTAGGTTTTGTATTTTTTTTGTAACTGTGATGTGAGCAAAGTTTCCCCCTTGAAATTTCATATATGTGTGTGTTTTAAGAAGAAAGTAGTTTTTATGTATTCTCCAAATAATTTCCTGCATTGAAGCCAACAGAGGCTTCCCTGAATGGAATAGAGATTTCAGGGATCATTTCAGTGTCTTTGCATCGGAAGAAATTTTGGAAATCATACCATGTTCCCAGTGTCTGCTTTCATCTCCCTGGTATTCCCTGTAAATGGCTTTCTAGCCACTACTTGGACACTTTCGATGATAAAAGCTATTTCAAGAAGCAGATCCATCACTAATGGGTTACTCTGATTTTTAGAAAGATGCCCCCTTTACTTATACCCCACAAATGCCCTTACATTTCCCCTGCCTGTCTTCCTACCTGTTCAGAGATGATATTATGCAATATGGGGAACAGAGACCTAGACTCAGTCTCAGTTCCACTGTTTATTATTATATTCCTTCAAAGTACCATATATTAAGCACTTCCTGTATACTAAACCCTTCACCTGCACTCTTATTTAATTTTCATAAACGTCTATAAAAGATAGATAATTTTTTTGTTCTGTCTTACTATGCAGAACCGAGGCTTGATAATAATATGTGTAATAATGATGATGATAATATTACTAAGTACCAACTATATGCTAGGGTGCTATGCTGGACCCTTTACAAAAACATTATCAGAATTTAAGTAACTTACCTATCACCTACATATCATCTATCTGAAGAAGCTAGATGTTCAAATAAAGTCAGATACTCAAAGGACTTTGGATTTAACTCTTTAAGCCTCATTTATTTGTCTGTTAAATGGGAGTACTATTAGTATCTTCTTCACAAAGTTTGCTGAGATTCAAAATATTGGCCTGAGTAGGATATCAGAAGGACCTCTGATAGGTCAAGTAAAATGGGGCTGAGGACCATGACATTTAGCAATCATGAGGTCATTTGTGGTCTTGACAAGAGCTGTGTCAGAGGAGATATGGGATGGATGTCTGGTTGGGATGAGCTTATAGGCAATGGGAAGAGGTGAACTGGAGAAAACAAGTGTAAACAACACTTTCTATGAATTTTGCTGCAAAGATGAGCAAGGAAACAGAACAGTAGCTGTCTGGGTAAGAAGAATGAAGAGAAAGACCTGTGTTTTATTTCTGAAGACAGGAGAAATAATAGCATGTTTGTATGCTGTTGGGATTGATCCAGTAATAGAGTAAAATTTTGATATATTAATATCAAATATCAAACATTATATTAATATCAGGAGAGAGACAGAGGAATGAAACCTTGACTCCTTGGGAATGCCCTTTATACACTTTAATTTCAAGGACCCTCTCTTTCCTCCTCTGCAGGGTCTGTGTGGAGGGAGTAAATAAATGCGCATGGGTAGTACAGATAAGAGAAATGACAAAAAGCCAGCATCTCTTCTGAGCTGCCTTTCAGTGTCACTCCCTTCTCCTCTCTGTCTCCACTTTTGGACCAGGAACCCCCAACTGGTGGGGAAGTGTGAACCACAGCAACTCCTTGGTCCTTTTCCCACCATCTGAAAGAATCCTAATGTGAATAGATAAGCACATGATCCATTCAGTTCCTAGCAGATCATCATCTTCATCCTTCTTCCTAATGCTCCTATGTCTGTAGGCACCCTGACTTGAACGCAGTAAGAGGTTGCTGTCGGTAGAATGTGATGGTCACACACAACACCTCTGGATGAGTCACTGTTTGTTCAAGGAGAAAATCTCACAGAGTAATGAAAACTACCAAGAGATGCACCAGAAGAATCCCACTTCACCTTTAGTTTTAGAGGGGCAGTATCAGAAAGAGTGGCAATGAAAGCATGAGAAAAAAATTACTCCTAGGTTTTTTTTTTTTTTTGCTGATTGGGGAAAGAAAGCACTGTGGAAATCCTTCCTAGTGCCCTTCATTTTTCATCATCTTACATAAATTCACTATAGAGGTCCCTAAGTTTGGCATTGGGACTGTTAGGGTATCATTCCATCAAAATCTGTCATTCCTCTGTAAATCACTCTTGTGAAAAAGATGTTCAGTTTTACAGCTAAGAAAAAAATTAAGCTTTGAAGTGGTAATTCTATTTGCTGTATTTGTGCAGTGGCCGTTTTGTAGCTCAGGGGATTTGTCAAAAGCATGACAGTTACTGATACAAAATTAAAATTAACCAGACCAGAGCTTAAGATTCGTACATGAAGATGGAAGGTGGTGGGAAGTGGGGGGTGGGGGGGTGGAAACAATGCTGATTTAATCTTTTTGAGCTACTTTGCTTGTGACCTGTTATGCAGTCAGTAAAAACATGGGATGGATTATAAGGTTTTGATGTGTAGAATAAATTCACAGTAGCCCATTTGTTTTAAGCTGCAGCTAAAAGGTTTCTTTACCTTTGGTAAGGAAACTGGAATTCTTAGAACAAGAATATAGTGTGAAAACACCAAGAATGAATCCAGAAGTGAGTATGTTATAGTCTGTGCCTTTGCCTTATTTTCCCCTCTTCTCTATGATAAGATTGTCATATTTCAGGTATTGTAGGACATTCTAATGAGGGAAGATGTGATGAGAACAACAAATGTTATTAATGACGGCAGCACCCTCCCTCCCACCTTTTCCTTTGCATCCTCTACCACCTTTGTGAGTTCTGACTCTGTCACCCCTTGCTCTTGCCCATGAATTGCATTTTGTAGTGAAAGAGCACCCTGCACAAAAGCCTGCTTTCCTCATGAGCTGCCCCTAGTCTCAGGACCCTATACCTTGGCTGCAGTTTATTCTGATTAGGTGTTATGTTTCTTTAACAACTTGATTTATATTTCCCCACTGCACTGGGGTCTGTGTTTTTCTTCCACAATCACATCCACAGCATACCTCGAACAGTCACCACATGGTTCTTTCTCAGACCAGTGTGGATTTTACAATGTGTTAGAGTTTCTAAAAAACTCATAAGGTCTCTCACACTTGAGTTTATACCAGGAGTTATGAAATGATTAACCTAATTGGTACTGTTTATCCCCAAAGATGGCCAGCTTTATTCATGCTTAAGCTGAGTGTTCGTGGATAATAAGCAGTTCTTTGTGGATGGAGGCTGCAGAACCGTGTGAGGTCATGGCATTGCTCTGCCGTGTGAAGGATCAGGCAGCTCCCTGGGTTCATTCATGGCGCTAGTGGTAAAGAACCTGCCTTTCATTGCAGCATACGTAAGAGACATGGGTTTGATCCTTGGGTTGGGAAGATTTCCCCTGGAGGAGGAAATGGCAACCCGTTCCAGTATTGTTGCCTGGAGAATTCCGTGGACAGAGGAGCCTGGCAGGCTGCAGTCCATAGGGTCACACTGAGTCGGACATGACTGAAGTGATTTAGCATGGCATGCACAACACTGGATTCGCTTGGTCACAATCAGGGGCTACCACCTGGCCCTTGGAGGAAGAGAGAGAACTGTTTATTGCCATAAGAACTAGGGGCTTCCTTAAGGGAAAGGACATACAGTGACCCTAGCATATCTGATTGTGCCATACGTTTTTCCTTTATGGTCTTTTTTCTGACTTTTTCCCTCCAGAGCTGCCCAGAAGTTAAATCTCTCATCTAAGAAGAAGAAACATCGGCCTTCCACTTCTTCTGTTGCCGAGCCACCTCTCTTTGCCACCAGCTTCAGCGGGATTCTCCAGACGTCCCCACCCCCGGCCCCACCCTGCCTGCTGAGGGCCGTCAGCAAGGTGAAGGACACCCCAGGCCTGGGCAAGGTAGGCGCCTGGGCCGCATCTGCTCAGGTTTCCACTGTGGGGCTCTGTGTCAAAGGCAAGGAAGAGAATGGGGGCTCAGCTGGATGATTAAAACAAGAAGGTGACAGGGAGAGAAGGAGACAAAATGAAATTCATTGGGAAGTACTGTAAAATTTTCCTTTGGTTACATATACGAAGTGGTAAATTAAGACATTCCATCTATTGGAGATGTGGTTTGATTTTGGCAGGAAAAAAAAAACAAAACACAAAACTCAGCCTTGTATTGATTGACAGAACTGTAACAAATTAAAGAAAAGACCCCAAAGCACAAAATTTGGAAGGCAGAAGCAGGAGAGACCAAGAGATCGTACAGGAATAAGACATAAAGATGCTCTCTCATTTCCCTGCGACACTTTCATTGTTCCTCCCCTTTAGAGAAATCACAAGTTCTTCTTTTGAACCAGACCACTGATGGGATTTCTGGGGAGCATTTGCTGTGTGCCATTCTAGCCAAGAAATGCAATTTTGAATTGTTACAGTTACTTAGAGATGAGGTACATAATGAGATGTAGGGACACCATCTCGAGACCTGGCTCAGCTGTGTTTAGGATAACTTTGTTTTTAGATGTCATCTCTTAACTCACTCTTCTGAGATGAACATCTGGGTGAAGTAACTTACAGTTTACTCTTCAATGGGTAAATAACCTGGGACTTATAAAAACATTTAGCTGAAGAAAGGGGTGGTTGTTTTCTTTCTTTTGCTTTCATCACAAGTAGGCTGGTCCATGCCACCTTGCCGGTCTCTCACCGCTGACTCAACAGCACTTGTTTTGGAAGCTGCAGGTCTTGCTGAGGGAAGTGGCTGCTCAACTATGTGGACTAATATTTTCCTTATTTGTTGTTGCTGTTGTTCAGTCACTTAGTCCTGTCTGTTTCTTTGCGACCTCATGGACTGCAGCATGCCAGGCTTCCCTGTCCTTCACTACCTCCAAGAGTTTGCTTAAGCTCTTAAGTTGATGATGCCATCCAACCATCTCATCCCCTGTCACCCCCTTCTCCTCCTGCCCTCAATCTTTCTCAGCATCAGGGTCTTTTCCAGTAAGTGGACTCTTTGCATCAGGTGGCCAGAGTATTGGAGCTTCAGCTTCAGTGTCAGTCGTTCCAATGAATATTCAGGGTTGATATCCTTTAAGATTGAAAGGTTTGATCTCCTTGCAGTCCAAGGGACATTCAAGAGTCTTCTGCAGCACCGCAGTTTGAAAGCATCAATTCTTCAGCACTCAGCATTCTTTATGGTCCAACTCTCACATCCATACATGACTACTGGAAGATTTTCCTCATTTAGGTCACTGATTCCCTTTCTCCTTGACCCTCAAAGTGATTATTCCCAGGTTCATGGTCTTCAGTGGCCTCAGCCTGACTAGTGGTCCTTCTGGAGTTTACCCCAATCCCTCTGCCCTTCTTCCTTCCTGCTTTTCTCTCTTCTCCAGCTTCCTCCCATACCTTCCCACCCCCAATTTCACCCCACTGGGAAAGTACTAACTTGCTAACTACTCTGCTATTCTTTCCAACAGAGTTTACATTTTAAGATTCTGTTGAATAGAGCAATATTCTTTTCTTTTTTTAATCACTCTATTTCCAACTAACCAACTACACCAAACTGCTCTCCAATTACCAAGCATGCCATACTCTTTCTGGTCTTTGCACACAGTAGTTTCTACTTCAGGTCTTCCCTCCATCTCTGTTAGACACATGGTCCAACTTTTAAAAATCAGTGTGAAAGTGAAAGTGAAAGTCACCCAGTCGTGTCCAACTCTTTGTGACCCAATGGACTATACAGTCCATGGAATTCTCCAGGTCAGAATACTGGAGTGGGTTGCCTTTCCCTTCTTCAGGGGATCTTCCCAACCGAGGGATTGAACCCAGGTTTCCCACATAGCAGGCAGATTCTTTACCAACTGAGCTATCAGGGAAGCCCCAAAATCAGTTTAGAACCTTCTTTAAGAAAGTGAAATCAGTCAAAGAATGAATTTCTATTGTGCCCTCTTCCTTCTTTAGTCCCAAGCAGTGCTTATTCTGGGCTTCCCAGGTGACTCAGTGATAAAAAATTTGCCTGTCAACGCAGGAGACTCAGGAGATGCAGGTTCGATTCCTGGGTTGGGAAGATCCCTGGAGAAGGAAATAGCGGCTCACTCCAGTATTCTTACCTGGAAAATCACACAGACAGAGGAGCCTGGTGGGTTACAGTCCATAGGGTCCCAAAGACACAACTTGTTGACTGAGCATAATGCTTATTCTAATGGAAGGCATTCAATCCTGGGATGCTCCATGGCATTGGAAAGGACTTTCCCGGGCCCAGAGGTAAAACAGGAAACCAGGTAGCAGGGCAGTGGCCTGGGCCCGGCCTCAAGGGCTGCTGTAGCATCACCAGCCGTGGAAGGAAATGGAGGAAACCCCATGAGCAGGACTCACGTGGGTGGTAGTGGCACGCCCTTGGGGGCACACTGAGGTCATAGTGGATGGCTGATAGACTGCCTCCTAAGAAGGGTGGGTACAAGTAATTGCAGGACTTTAAAAAAAAATTTTTTTTTAATTTAGTTGTGGTCAGGTACACATAACAGAAAACTTACTTTGTGAACTATTTTTAAGTATGTGTGGACTTTGGTTTTGCTAAGAGGAGTTTGGAACTTTAGTGCCAAAGCTGAACCACCCTGGACAAAGTGACATCAAATTCCCACTGCAGTCTCCTTTTCCTCTCCTGCTCTAAAAGACATCTTACTTCTCTTCTGAGTATATGTGAACCAGTATTTAAATGCTGTCACGCTAAAGAGGTACCCAACTATTAGCCAACCTGGGGCATCCAGGTAACCCACTATGACCCTGTCCAGGATGCCTCAAAATGAACCATGTAAGAAACCATCCTCCTCCATCTGTGACAGTGGCCCAGTCTGTGATTTCTAAAAGAGTTGTTGCAGATATATGTTCAGGTGGACCTGGGCCCCGAGCCTAGGGCCCTCTGTCCCCACTTCCTCCATCCCTGTCCCCTTTCCTGGAATTCTGAGACAAAGGAATCAGGGCATCAGGAGGGGCCTGAAACAGCAGAAGGACTGTTTCCAGCCATGATGAGCTGGGCCTTGAATGAAAATAATCTGGGGGGCACTGGTTCAATCTTGATTCCAAGATGTACTGTATGTAGTGATCAGATAGACATATAAGTAAGATAAGCAGTATAAGACCAGGTATAACTACAATTAATATTAAAGTCATTCATAAACTAAAGCTCACAAATGATACCCTTACTTTTTTTAAAAGCAAAATACTGTCCCTCTCACTCATTTGCAGTCCAATGTGCCCTTTTGAATGGGAGAGAAAGGGTGACATTACCAGCCAGGAATGCAGGAAGCCCAGAGCTTGTCCAGGGAAGTGGGGTCACCAGGCGGGGTGTCTCAGAAGATGACAGAAGGTGTGACTTCTGCCTGACGATCGACCTCGCGGCCGCTTCCAGCTGAGCATGGAGATGCAGGCGCTGGTGGAGAGGAAGGGACAGCGGGAGGGGGTATGCTGTCTGAAAGGCAGTGTCATTATATCCTTTAACTTGAAAACGTGTGTGATTGAAACCAGAGGTAGAGAAGTACACCTCCTCCTGCCTCCTCCCTCGGAGGCGTGTGCTTCTCAGAGTGCAAGACGCCCATGACTCTGCCACGGTGGCACCAATGGCCTGAACTTAGTGGAGGTCCATGTACCAGGCTCATGCTTTTCTCACCCCCTGAGAGTCCACTGCCATGAGGAACTGCATTCTGTGCTGAGTTGCTCAGTTGTGTCCAACTCTTCGAGACCCCAGGGACTGTAGCCCATCTGTCCGTGGGATTTCCCAGGCATATTCCCAGGCAAAAATACTGGAGTGGGTTGCCACTTTCTTCTCTAGCATTCTTCTTGTTTTTGTTGAGTTGCTCAGTCATGTCCAACTCTTTGCAACCCCATGGACTGCAGCATGCCAGGCTGCCCTGCCCTTCACCATCTCTCAGAGCTTGCTCAAACTCATGTCCGTCGAGTCGGTGTTGCCATCCACCCATCTTGTCCTCTGTCATCCCCTTCTCCTCCTGCCTTCTATCTTTCCCAGCATCAACATTCTTCTTACCTGTATGGAAAAATCCCTGTCAAGTTATCTCTGTTGCACAATTTACATATTAACATTTCAAAGAAATACAGTGGAGTTTCATATAGAACCTAAAGAATTGGCGCTATTACATTTGAAGTAGAAAATTTCATAGAATTGCCAAAAGTAACTCAATTATTTAACCTGGTCGGGGCGGGTGGTGGGGGCGGTGCTGGGGTTCTTGAGGCCCTGTGAGGAGCAAGCCCAGCCCAGTCCCAATTCTCATCTTCAACCACCAAGGACTCCTCAGGAGACCCGAAGACACCTTTTGTGGGTTTGTTTACAGTTAGCCCCAAGAAAACTGTGGCCCTGAGGGAGCAGGAGATTTCCCAGTGCCTCCTGAGTCAAACCCAGAGGTCAGGACCTGTGAGACATTTTATTCCCTTCTGTTTCATGTGACCTTTAAAAACTCGAGTGGAGACAAGAAAGTAATTAGACCATAAGGGTAGCAGAATAAATTGGGAACCAGTCAGCTTCATCCTGTAGAGGACAGGCTTCCCTTTTCAGAGTCGTGGTTGAGAAAGAAAGGGCAGTGACAGGCCAGGGTAGACACACAGCAAGTCAGAAGTGCCCCTCCTTCCCCTCCTCTCATCCCACTGCCGGCTGATTCCAGCAACAACTTTCCTCCCTCATCCCACCAGGTCCTCCACCCCGAGTTATTGCTGGCCCCCAAGTGCTTCTTGAGGCAGAAGCTTTTCTGGAGACCACAGTGATGGACAAACTTGGGGTAACTGCAGTGTACCTGACGCTGAAGCACAATACATAGGAAATATCTCAGAATCCCCAGCACCTAGAGTTGTACTTGGCACACAGCAAAGTTTACTGAGCACCTTCTATGCCTCAGATGGCAAAGAATCTGCCCGCAATGTGGAAGACCAGAGTCTGATCCCTGGATCGGGAAGATCCCCTGGAGAGGGAAATGGCTACCTGCTCTAGTATTCTTACGTGGAGAATTCCATGGACAGAGGAGCCTGGTGGGCTACAGTCCATGGGGTCGCAAAGAGTCAGTCATGACTGAGCTGGTGACGCTTTCACTTTTCTATGTGTCAGGCCCTGTGCTGAGCACTAGGCTTTGCCGCAATGGACATGCAGGCAGAATCCCTGTCCTGACAGCACTTACAATCTTTTCCTTTTAATAGTCAGCCTTAGACATCTCACTGACTTGGACCAAGATGAAGGATGACTTGACTTAAGGAAAACTTGGAATCACAGACTTCAAGTAATTCTGTCTAACTTTCAAGTTGTATAAAGAAGCTATAGTACTAAGTGTTGTGTAGAGACATTCTTAATGAACAGATAAAGATGATTAGTGGATCAAAGCAGCTTAGTCCCTGTTTATATTTCATGGGTTTGACTTTATGTAAATGATATTTATAATCTGTTTGAACATGGCTCCTTCTCCTAAGTCAGTAAAAGCTCTTCATGAAATTTGTTTGCACAATTAATTAACATCCATGTTTAAAGTTCATTTGTTAGTGTGTCACAGATTAATGTCAGAGCTCTTAGTGTTGGATTACAAGCTTCTAGAGCAAAGTGTATATTATCTGTTTAACTCACTCAGTATTTGACTCTGCAGCCCCACCACGGGGGCATATATGCTTTTAAGGGTGAGAATGGTGGTAGTGACAGTTACATTAGGGATGGTTGATTCTCCTCTTCCCAGAAGAATTCCTGAAGGGAAATACATGAAGCATGAAGGGAAAAGAGACCTTCTCTTCCTTCATAATCTCCAAGAATGCCTTGAAAGAATGGAATATCAACTCCCTGCCTTTGTTCCCTCAAATATGCTTTGTGAATACAAGAAAACTCCTATAGGTGGGTGCTAGCAACAAGGGAGGACTTCCTAGGGGGCTCAGTGGTAAAGAATATGCCTGCCAATGTAGGAGATGTTAAGAGATGCGGGTTCAATCCCTGAGTTGGGAAGATCCCCTGGAGGAGGGCATGGCAACCCACTCCAGTATTCTTGCCTGGAGAATTCCATGAACAGAGGAGCCTGGCAGGTTACAGTCCATGGGGTCACAAAAGAGCCAGACATGACTGAGCAACTAAACAACAATAGTAGCAAGAGAACAGACTCTTTGGAATTTGAAAAGATCATAAAAAGTGGATAGAGCAAACATGAAGAATTATGGAAAATTGAACTGGAACCAGGTTGAGGCAGGCTTGTCATACTCAGTGCATATCTGTAGACATACTGTGTTCCAGGGACTGCAGGAGGTGCCACTGCCCAGGCCAGTACACAGAAGCTGCTGGGCTGCTCTGGGCCACCTGCCTGCAAAGGGGGGATGGGGTATATATCCTGGTCTCCAGGGACTCCAGCCTCCTGTGAAAATGTTTGCCTGCCTGCCTCAGCTACCTCTCCTGAGCTACAGATGCTGTTTTCTTCTCCTGGGGATCCCCCTTTGCCTAGTTTCTGGGTAGAAGAAGGGTTGTGGTTCCCCTCATGCTGGATCCTAACCACCACTCATGCCCATCCATCTGTGCATTTCTGAAGCACTTCACTAAGATTTCTCTGTAGACAGTGCAGCCCCAAGGCAGGCAATTCCAAGCAGTCCTCAGCGTTGTGGTTTAGAAACAGACTTGCTTGTCTGGCTAGATTATCTTTCTTAGGCCGTATAGGTGGGAGCCACTATTATTATTCTTCACATGCTAAGTTGCTTCAGTCGTGTCCGACTCTGCGACCCAGTGGACTGTAGTCTGCCTGGCTGCTCTGTCCATGGGTTTTCCTTTCAAGAATACTGGAGTGGGTTGCCATTTCCTTCTCCGGGGGATCTTCCCAACTCAGGGATCAAACCTGCATCTCTTATGTCTCCTGCAGGGCAAGAGGGTTTGTTTTGTTTGTTTGTTTGTTTTTTACCACTAGTGCCACCTGGAAAGCCCTTCTTCACAGTGCTTGATTTTCAGTCACCTGTCTCTTATTTAGCACTACTTTTCAAACTCTGTCGCAGCATATTTTGACCTCTATTTTTAAAAAAATCTATGACAAACCTAGACAGTGTGTTAAAAGCAGAGATATCACTTTACTAGCAAAGGTTCATATAGTCAAAGCTGTGGTCTTTCCAGTAGTCATGTACAGATGTGAGAGTTGGACCATAAAGAAGGCTGAAGAATTGATGCTTTCGAATTGTGGTGCTGGAAAAGACTCTTGAGTGTCTCTTGGACTGCAAGGAGATCAAACCAGATCAATCCTAAAGTAAATCAACCCTGGATATTCATTGGAAGAACTGATACTGAAGCTCCAATACTTTGGCCACCTGATACGAAGAACTGATTTGTTGGAAAAGACCCTGATGCTGGGAAAGATTGAAGTCAAAAGGAAAAGGGTGGCGGGTGGCAGAAGATGAGATATATCACAGACTCAAAGAACATAAATTTGCACAAACTCTGGGAGATAGTGGAGAATAGAGGAGCCTGGCATGCCACAGTCTATGGGATCACAAGGAGTTGGACGTGACTTAGCAACTGAACAACAACAACAAAAACATAAAACATATTCTCTAAATAACATCTCCCCCTCCACACACATGCACGCACTCACTCTCACTCTCTGCTTGGCTCATGTTACCAGGTCCTATATTGTCTAGACTTAGTTTAATTCTAAACTTCTCCTTATTTGGTGTGTAGACTATAGGATAGAAAAAATAAATGAACCATGTGTGGTTTTCAGTAGAGATTCTTTCCCTTTACAGATTTATTAACATTTTTAGAGCAGAAGTCATTCAATTACTAAGCCCTTGTGACACTGTAAGGAAGAAGCAGCCAAGATTCCTGTTCAGTTTATGTTCTGATAGAAGAGGATAACAGTAAAATTGAAAATTAGATTAAAATTTTAAATAAGATCTTTTTAAAAGTACTAACGAAGCTCTTATTCATTTGTTCAACAAGTAGAAGTGGCTGATCTAGCTCTTGCTTGTTCAGGAAGTGATGCCAGGCAATACCAAGGAGAAAATTCATGCCTTCCAACACACCAAGTCTGAGTTATTGAAATAGTATGCAAATGATCAAATTCATCATTTCTTCCTTTCCTCATCCTAAAACTTTACCAAAGCAAAGAGGAAAGATTTGAGTTAGCCTTTAACATTCATTTCCAGTGTCCTAATGTGATGGAAAATTCTGGATCTCACTGCTCACTCACCAGGGATTACTCTCCCCACTCCCTTAAACACGCCAGACAGTAGAAAGGAATCTGAGCTTTCTATTTTGGTGTGCTTTTGTGGGTTGGGGAGAAATAGACTGCCTAAATAAAACATGCTCATTCATCAGGATAGCTGGCTTGATAGCTTTGAAAATTGAATTGTTAGCTCTTCTGGGAAATAAACTCATGTGAACTTCCACTCCCTAATTACAGTTCTTTTCTGTGCTCTGTTGGTTTTGGTTGAGTCGGCTAAGCTCCTGTAGTTAGTTTGGGTTTTTTTTCTCCTTTCTTTCTTTCTTATTTTGACCCCTTCTCCAACCTGTATCTCCAGAGAAAGGAGACTTGAAGAAAATGTCCTGACTCATTAATCTTCGTGGTTTCTTCACCATCACCACTCTGTCTCCGTCCCCAGCAGACGCAGAGTGGTCTGCATCTGTCCTAGAGCCTGCCCTCCCTTGCACATGCACAATAAGCTGCTGCAACACCAGACCCTCAAGCTCAGGAGCTGAAGGTGCCCTTCTGGGAGGGCAGTGCTGGTCCTGGAGCCAACCTGAATGGCTAAGTGATGAGGCAAGACTTTTCTCTACATCTGCTGCCTTGTCATTCTTGAGTTTAGCAGGCTCATTCTTGCAAAGACAGAACGTGTTGGGAAGATGTTCTCCATTAAAGGCTACTGGACAGAAAAGTCATGGTAAACCATGTGTAAAAGAAAGCATGAGGGCCATTTTTGTTCTTCAGTATTGGTATGACTGCCTTTAAGACAGCTGATCAAGTTGTATGGATATATTTTTCTGTTGGCTTCATTATTAGGTGCAGACGGAGAAGGGTAAGCAGCATATTTCAGTTTAATTACATCAGATTTCTGATAGGATGGCACATTAACATTATATATAGAACACTAATTTTCTGGTTTTCTTTGCCTGAAATATCTACACAGAGCAAACTGCATGAAATGATTCATGGGTAAGCAGGGAGGAAGTTTGTATTCTTTCAGTGCCAGCTTACATAAAGAACACTCAAAAAATGTTGAGTATTTTATGGTAATTCTGTCTACTACTAGGCATCCTAACTGGGCATTCAGCGCAGTGTAGGAATCATCCTGCATGATAGAGCTGTCTTAAGAAGGCAAAAGCACAAACAACATCTAAAGGACAAGACACTAGTGGGGATTCCCCGGTGGCTCAGTGGTAAAGAATCCACCTGCCAATGCAGGAAACACAGGTTCAATCCCTAGTCCAGGAAGATCCTGCATGCAGAAGAGCAGCTAAGCCAATGGGCCACAACTATTGAGCCTGTGCTCTGGAGCTCAGGAACCTCAACTACTGTGCCCACAGTGCCACACCTACTGAAGTTGTGACCACATGAGCACATGTAGAGCCTGTGATCTGCAACAAGAGAAGCCACCACAATGAGAAGCCCAAGCACCACAACTAGAGAGTAGCCCCAGTTCACCGCAAGCCCAAGCAGCAGTGAAAACCCAGCTCAGCCGCAAAAGACCCTAGCGGTCTTTGGCCCTGCTTACTCCTCAGCACTGAGCTTCCCTTGGGGGGGTGACACCGGGGAGAAGATGCTGCCTAGTGCTGGCACTCTGGCAACGTGCAAGTGCCGGCAGCATCCCTCCCTGAGAGGTTTTCCCAAAGACCGTCTTGTCCAGTCCTCTCCTTTTGCATATGAAAAAACTAAGGCTCAACAAGATGAAGTAACTTTTCAACTCATTTTTGTAGGAGAAGTCAAAAGTTTAAGCTTTGGAGTATAAACGATTGTGAGTCATGAAGACTTTAAGGCAGAATTTGAGTGAGTGATTCATTTTTTTACGTGTTTTTATTTATTTGACTGTACTGGGCCTTAGTTGTGGCTTGCAAACTCTTGGTCGCAGCATGTGGGATCTAGTTCCCTGACCAGGGATCAAACCCAGGCCCCCTTCATTGGGAGCTCAGAGTGTCAGCTCCTGGATCACCAGGGAAGTCTCTGAGTGAGTGATTCTTAAACTTTCCCCTAATTTTTGTGACTTCAGCTTCGATTTTATGACTTTTTAAAGGAATTGAGATGATGGGAGAGGGGTGTGTGTGTATGCACACATATGCACACACTTGTGTGGTAGGAGGTGGAAGGTGATTTTTCTAAGGGTTTTTTTTTTTTTTAAGGCTATAAACCTCTAGCATAATTGGAGGATAGGTTTGGGGCTTCTCGGAATACCTATAATCCCTAATTAGCATCCTGACTTATGGAATGGAAACACAAGATAAAATAAGGGAATTCTCTCTGGAATAAATGCCACTTTCTCAATTAAACAAAGGGCAATAAGATGGATTGTAATGCCAGAATAAGGCTTTTGATCATTCTTTGTCCCAAAACCACATTTTAGTCAGGCTCAGCTCAATTTAACAATTACTGATATCAAGAGTATGGGAAGCGTAGGTATATTTTAAACTAACATTTCTAACATCTTATCTTTCTATGTCTTTCTCTTGCTAATGGCTGAAAGAAAAGTTAATCATGATTTGCTATAATTATCCCATTAAAATGGATTGATAGTAATGTTTTATAAAAAAAAAATAGTGAGTCCAAACTGCTGAGTTAATTAGAAAGTTGTCCTTTGTGCCTCAGAGTAGGAAATGCTATTCTCGCCTACTCAGTGACTAGCATAACAAAACATTTGAATTCCTTTCTAATGCTTCATTGAGCTGAAATGTATCATTATGGAGGGGGAAAATCATTCTGATGCATTCTTAAAAGCAAAACATATTTTGCTTAGATTGTTAAATAGTTTCTGAAATAAAAATTGTCTAGCTTCTGAGAGGCACAACACTCCCTGTGCTCTTTCATAATCCTTTACAAGTTCAGTTTAGCTCTCTTCTGTAATGCTGTCTTAGTCTGTCCCAGCTACTATAACAAAAATACCATAGACTGGGTGGCTGAAACAACAAAAATGTATTTCTCTCAATTCTGAAGGCTGAGCAGTCCAAGGTCAGGTTCTGGCAAGGCCTGTATCTGATGAGAGCTCTCTTCCTGATTTGCCTGCAGTCATCTACTTGTTCTTCACATGATAGAAGGCAGAGAAAGAGCACAAATAAGCTCTCTTGTCTCTTCTTATAAAGACACTAATCTCATTCATGAGGGCTCCACCCTAATGACCTAACCACGTCCCAAAGTCCCCACCTCGAAATTCCATCACCTTGGGGGGTAGGATTTCATTACATGATATTGAGGTGGTCACAAACACATGATCCACAAACCAATCTCCAAATTCCAGTCTTGAATTTGAGTATATAACTTTCTAGATGAAACAACGGTAGTAGAACCATGGCAGGGACAAAATTCCTGCCAAGTTTCTCTTCCTGTTCCCTTGGTCTTGCCTGTGTGTTCCACACTACAGCCAACTATTCATATAAAAATTTTGTCATGTGCAACTTAGTTGAGATCTCTTTACCACCAACAATGAATATCTGGCAGATTCATTAGTGGAGCAGTGTACCAGCTGTAGCTAATCAGAGGTTTTGTTCTTGCTGAAACCACTGATAATAAAATCATTTTGTTTCCAGTGCTAGCTTCTTAGGTTTGTAGGTTCAGTTCTGCATGTTCAGGAGTGTGAACTCACAACAGTATGCCTGCCAAGGGTAAGAGCGCTCTTGCCTGCCCCATCGCTGTTCCCAGATAGCCCAACTTAATCCCTGGTCCCCTACCCACCCCCAGAGCAGCACCGCCTACACTGTTTATGACCCTTGTCTGTATCTGACAACTTATAGCACAGCTGTTAGGCTGGAGCAGCTCAGGCCAGCTTCGGCAAAAGGCAGAGAATTGAGACCATGCAGTGAGTTTGGTTTAGCGGGTACTGGTGGAGGAGCTGCTGGGGGCCAGGCGTGGCTCTCTGGAAGCTCATGTATGTTGTGGCATGTGGGGAGAGCATGGGACCAGGCAGTGTGGAACCAGTTTGCAAATTCCTAACCTACAGCTATCATCATTAAGCAATCTGCTCCTGGCTCTTTCTGACCCTCAAACAGTAAGTCTGGAGAGGTTGAAAGTGAGTATTAGTCACTCAGTCATGTCCTACTCCTTGCAAAGCCATGCACTGTAGCCAGCCAGGCTCCTCTGTCCATGGGATTCTCCAGGCAAGAATACTGAAGTGGGTAACCATTCTCTGTCTGGAATCTTTTGGGGTTTTTTCCTTCAGCAGCTTGGCTACTGCCCTACCCCATACCCACCCCTTGAATTTGGGAAGAAGAACAAAGGGCCTTTGGGAATGTCTTACCCTACAGATGAGCTGAGGGACAGTTTTCCCTGTCATTGTGAACTTGATCTATTCCATGATTCAACTATTTTGAGAAAAACATTTCACCATATTTGAATCAAAAGGTTTTCAGTGAAGGGTACAGTTTTTAAAACCTGATCAGTAAAATACTGCCTGCACTGTGTTGTCAAGTAAAGCAGTTGTTTTTGTCACTAAGTCCTGTCCAACTCTTTTTCAACCCCATGGATTGTAGCCTGCCAGGCTGCTCTGTCCATGGAATTCTCCAGGAAAGAATACTGGAGTGGGTTGCCATCCTTCTCCAGGGGCTCTTACTGACCCAGGGATCAAACCCAAGTGTCCTGCACTGGCAGGCAGGTTATTTACCACTGAGCCACCAGGGAAGTCCCATATAAAGCAGTGGAAAGCTAAAAATCATAGGAATTGGGAGGTCAGAGAACAGGGATTGTTGATCTACCTTCAGCTACTCTATCCCCCATTCTATAGAATGTGATAAAAATTAGCACCCTGCAGGGGCCCCAAAGGACTCCAGGACTAAGAAAACACCATTCAGGCTACCATCAGCTACACCATGCTGAAATCAGGCTGTCTACTCTGGTTCCCAGTACAAGTGGCCAAAGCATGGGCAAGAATGGCATCCAGCCTGGAACATTTGCTGTTGTCTGAAGGTCCTGCTGTTTCTTTGCTCAACTTCTGCTTGGCTGGTTCCTTCCAAGCAGGAATGCCACTTCCTTGAGGAAGATTTCCCTTCTTAGGTGCCCAATTAGGGTGCTTTCATAGCATCCCAGGTTTCTCTTCATTGCAATCATTACTCTATAGATAACTGATCTCCTTAATTCCATGTTGAATGGTTCTCACTATTGGCTGTAAGCTTCTTGAGGATAGGGCCATGTCTCTTTTGCCACCCTTTGAATCCTACACATGTGCTCAGTAAATTGTAGGTATAGCAGTCAGGGCTCTCTAGAGAAGCAGAGCCAACAGCATATGTGTGTGTGTGTGTGTGTGTGTGTGTGTGTGTGTGTGTGTGTGTGTGCACACATGCAGAAAAAGGGGTGGGGGGGATACACACAGTTATGGAGGCTGGCAAGTCCAAAATGTATGGGAAGGCTGGCAGGTTGTAAACCCAGGGGAGAGTCTGCTAGCAGAATTCTGTTTTCTTCCATGGAGGTCAGTTTTTTTTCTATTAAGACCTTCAACTGTTTGGATGAGACCCATTCGTGTTATGGAGGGTAATCTGCTTTACTCCAAGCCTGCTGACTTAAATGTCGGTCTCATCTAAAAATACCTTCCGAGAAACAGTGCCTGACCACATAAATATCTGGGTACTGTGGTTCAGCCAAATTGACATACAGAATTAGCCATCACAGGAGGTGAATGAAAGGATGATGGGAATCATGACCTGGGTCTCAGTTATGCATTGATGATCTGTGTGAGACTTATGGCTCACACCTCCTTTCATCCACATTGTCTCCCTTGATCTTTCATACAGCTCTGGGAAGTGGGCGGTGTGGGGGGAGGGGACAGTGTCAGGCCCTGCTGATAGATGAGATTCAGAGAAGGTAAGAGATGTCCCAAAGGTGTCACAGCTTTTCAGAGTGGATGGGAACATTCTCCAGCTTTGTTTTAAGTCTTCATTTCTTGATCTTGCAACATATATTGGCCATTTCTTTGTGCCACTGGAACACTGTTCTGAGAGTTTCACGTGTATTAACTTGTTAAATCCTCATTACAAGTCTGTTGGAAGGATCTGATATAATCACCCCCATTTTACATCCAAAGAAGCTGAAACAGGTGTGAGAAAGCTGCCCAAGGTCATGTTGCCTGGTCGTGGTGGAGCCGGGATATACAGGAGCCCCAGTTCTGGGACTTGTTCTCTGGACGGTTACGTGATGCTGTCTCTCTGCACCCTTCACACGCAGACATTTGGGTTCAGGAAGGGCTCAGTAAGCAAAGGTCCCTGGTTCTCGTGCTGCAGCTGCATTTGCAGGGTGCTGAACATGGGCGAGACCGGGGCTCGGCCTCCCTCCTCTATGCCAGCATCCCGCTGTCTCCTCGCCACTCGTCATCTGGAAGAGCTCTGTTACTGTCACTGTGACAGTATTTATCACCCGTATTAAAAGCTCTAATGGTGTGAGTTGCCTGTATGGCTCCTGTTTCCATGCAGGAGCGAAAGTAAACTAATCTTCAGGGAATCCCCTGGTGGTCCAGTGGTTAAGTGAGATGCAGGACATACGGGTTCGATCCCTGGTTAGGGAACTAAGATCCCATGTGCAATTGGGCCTGTGTGTCGCAACCAAGACCTAATGCAGCCACACAAATATTTTTAAAAATACTGTGTTAAAAAAAGAAAGTAAGCGAATATTCAAAATGATTTTTTAAAGGCCAAAACAAACCCCCAAAATGTCCTAAATTCCATGAGAGAAAAGGCCCTTGTACTCTAGCCCAGAATAGTGACAACCCTGGGTCAGAGCTGGGTGGGACCTGGAGCTGACCTAACAGTGGATCCCATCCTAGACTATGTTCAGCCATGTGGGCAATTCAGTCCCATTAAAATTCTCTGTCTGGAACACCAGCTCAGTGACAATAGGGATGTTTGAATGTCAACTCTTGTTTCAGGAGGTATGTTGTGAGGATTCATGGAGCTGTGGTCTATGGAGACAGTGCTAGGAGAAGCAGCGCTCCCTGAGCCCCTTTTGCTTTCCCTCCATGGCTGTCTTCTGCTGTTAATTTTCTCTCATATTGGACCACTCTATCCCCCTGTCCACACCTTCCCCCTCTTCCAAATCTGGCTAAGCGTCTCCTTTAGTCAACATCCCATATCTATTCCCCAAATCTGGTTTCTCTGGTGTTTTGCACCTTGTCCTACCCCTAAGCAAAGATTCTGCACATTGACCATTTACTGCTTTATATTGCTCTCATTGTTTTATGGGTATAATTTATCTCCTCCACTGAATGTTCAGTCTATGAGAGTGGAGATTTCGGTTTATACTGCTTTCATATCCCCACAAATGTTTAGCCATATGCCAGGCAGATAGAACTCCCTGAATTGAATGACATTAAAGTAAAGAGTATAACAGTCATTTTGTGATTATTTTTCTTGCTTTTGCCTACTCCATCCTTCATTCACTTATCCATTATCCATCCATGCATGTATCTGTCCACTGATTGGTTCATAAGACATGTGTGATGTACCTGCTATGTGCTAGTAACTTTGGGAATACACAGATGAGTTCAGAATGCTCTCTGTCCTTAAGAGTTCCAAAAATTGCTATTCAAAAGAGTTAAAAATCATTCTTTAGGTAGACAACTCAAACTAAAAATACCTATTATTGTTGTCATCACTCTGGCTTATCATGGCAGATAAAGCTGAAATTTGTGCAAGATAATTGGCTTCCTGGTGAGTTTTCTCCCTCATTCCTTTTTTACTGAGCACACTATCATATTCCTAAAGTATTCAGATTACATTGTGATGACAGCTGATAGTGCAGCAGGCAAGGGACGATGTATCAATACTTCTGTTTCGTTTTTAACACTTTGATGTACTACCCACAATTCCCCTGCAATTAGTTCGTATGAATGAATCACGGTGGCCTGCAGAGAATCTATGTTCCTTCAGACTCTCTCTTAAGAGAACTCACATGTCCTGTACTGAGAGATAGAATTCCCCTGAACGTATGTGATAAGGAAGTTGTACTTGTCCTCTCTGAGGTGGGCTGAAGCAAGGGGCTTTTTTTAAGGTTGTATAGAAAGCTGTCTACCCTTGGGGGTTATGTTCCTCCATCCCCTCTACATCCTCCTTCTGCTTTTATCACCGAGGCGGACACTTCCTACCTTTCAAACTTCCCGTGTTGCCTGGTTTCCTGTGAGATGCTCCTGCTAAGATATGAGACTGGTATCAATGGTCAGTGTGATTCTGAAGCTATCTTGAAAAATATGTGTACTCGAAGGTGGTACAGTCTGGAGTGGGGGTCTCCTTTAGTGGGACCTAAAGGAGAATGAGAGGGGTTTGTCTTAATTAGAAGTCTTTTTAGTTTCAAGCAAAACTGAAACTTTTTAGTTTCAAATGGTCAGGAGCGGGAAATGACTGGAGGGATGTTGGTGTCTGTGGACCCAGAGCAGGGAAAGTCAGGGAGGTCTGGAGCAGGGCTCGCTGAGGCTCAGGACTCTCTTTCTCCCTCTGCCTCTTAGTGGTGCTTTCTCCACATTTTGGCTTTGGTCTTCAGTTCAGACCAGCTTTTGCCCTCCCATACTTGCTGACAGCTCTGAAGTCTATCTTACAGCTTCCACCAGCAGACCCCACAGACTCCTCTCTCACCCTGAGCTGAAAATTCCAGAGAAGGGCTGGGGTTGGCCCCGATTAGGGTGTGGGATGTAAATAAGTGTCTGTTCCCATCGGAACATCAGGGTTGGAGTGAGGAGGAACATGTCCAAGTAGGAGAAGATGCTGCCCCCAGAAAGGCTGAACAGACAAAGGAAAGCTATCCTCGGGATTCGCAGGAAGGTTTAGTGAGCATTTAGGAAGAAAGAGTAATACAGGGAATGATGTGCCTCAGATTAAAATGCAACCTAATCAGTATTTACTGAGCTATTGAAATAAGGATTTCTTTGGGAATTCATTTTGTGGATCACTCATTTAGCAGTTTCTAAGGAAGAGTATCATGCCTATGCAAGAGAGCTTACAGAAAAGGTGGATGACCTTTTCTGTAAGGCCAGGCTGACCCTGGCCTAGACGCAGGGCCAGCAGGTGACCACCTGCAACTTGTTAGGCTCCTCTTGTGAAGGACAAGAGTGGTTTCCAGACAAGCAGGGGGACAGAGCCCAGATTGTGCCAGCAGATGTCCAGATTCTTCACCCCACTCCTGTCCAGCTGATCACGTGGCTTCCCTTTCGAGTTGACCCTTGTCCTCAACTGAAAATCCAAAATATTCAGCCGGGGGGCTGCCAGAGACTGCTCCTGCTCTCCAGCCCCACCTTCTCCCGCTGGCCCCTCAAACCCAAGTGAACAGTTTTCAGTGCTATGAGGAGGAACCTTCCTCTTGCCTCCAAGGCTTCAGCCATGCTCCGGCATCTTCCTCCTTGACTCTTCATCTTTCTTGTTGGGGATTGAATTCGGGTGCTGTTCTCTCCTAGAAGTTTCCCTTGGGCCCCCAAGCCTCACACTGTCCTTACAGCAGCCATGCAGGCCCCAATTCAGTGTTTATTTTGCTGTGTTGGGTTTGGCCCACTTCCCCTCCCTGGAATCTCTGAAGGCAGGAACTTCATCTGACTGTGCCCATGTCCAGCGCTCCCTGCACACATAAGTGCTGGATAAACGTTCATTCGCTGGGGATCAGAGGGCAGAGAGCTGCGGGGACAGGGCGCTCACCATGTCGCTGTGCTGCCTGCCCTCTCAGAACATTCAGGTTGAATGATTTCAGTCACCATTTACTTGCACAGCAACATAACAACTTGCGAAGGGCACGTGTATTTGCAAGGCAAAATGCCTGACATTGTCACTCAAAAGACCTCAGTTCCAGGGCTCACTTACCCAGGCTCAGGAAGAGGTGATAAGGGGAGAGGGTAGGTTGATGCATTTTGTGTCTGGGCGGTGATGTCGTGTTACATAGGATGCTCTCAGATCTTTGACAGGAGTTGAGGCAGAATTCTTGTCAGATGATATAAGAGAAACAACTCATCATTCTGCTACACATACTGGAATCTATTATGTGTTTTCTTAAAGCCTTTGTGTATGCTGGCTCATAGTACTTAAATTGAAATGTAAGGAAATCTGCTTTTACTACCAAATGGACAGCAGAGTAATGAGGGTTTTTGATTCGTACTTGGGTAAGTCTGTTCTTTTCAATTAATATTTTCAACACTTTGGCTGCAGATTTCATGCCACATTATATTAATATGTTACCGACATGCCAGGCCCCTTTGCAGTGCCTCCCTGTCTGTTCACCTGCTCTCCTCTCTGCCAGGGATGCTTGTCTTCCCATCATTTGTTGGCCTCGAAAAAGCCGTTCTTCCCTCCAGGCCCAGCTCCCTCCTGCGTTACCTGCCATCTGTAGCCCCTCCCCCTTGTTGCACCTCCATGCACTGTGCATGTAGCCCCATGCAGACCGTGAATGTGGAAGAAATGGGTTGTATCTTATTAATCCTTTTCCTTTTTTTTTTTTTTTTGGTGTTTATTCATTTGAAGACACAGACACCCATTACTTCAATTCATTGAGCATCTCCCCCTTGGCTTCTCCCCTCTTGGAAGGAGACTCAGATACCCCCAAGATGCAGATCTTGTCTTTAAAGAGCTTTCCTTCCGTTAAGGGAGGAGAGCCTTGTTGCTCTACACATGTGATGCTGGGCCTGGCAACTCACTATTTTATTTCCTCCCTATGAAATAAAAATGTAGCTCATGCTATTATGTCATTTTAATTCTGTCATGATATTTGTTTTAAAACAGATCACTGGATATTAATCCTCTTATTATATTCTGTCCCTAATTCTATTAGAAGAACAAAGAGGGATTTTGGATTTTGGATTGCTTTCACAGAGCACAGAGGTTTTAAACATCTCATTTGACTTCATGGAGGTTCTCGGGGACCCCATAAATTTCTGGGAACAGAGAAATGCAGACCTGACAAGCTGTCAGCCTCACCCTTCCCGAGGAGATCTGACATGGGAATCTCAGGTTGCTACACCTGCTGTCAGGGGCGCTGTCTCCCCTGGAGCCATCCTTCCCTCCAGCTGCCAGCTCCCTCTTAACCACCACGCACTCCCCGTTCCTTCTGAGTTTTCTGTAGACAATGGTGACAGGCAGACCAGGTCTCCACCCAGACGACCTCCCCCAGGCTCCTCTGTGCTCTGGAGAGGACAGATTCTGGACTTCAGGGTCTCACCTTCAGAATCACAGCCCCCAAGGGAAGCCTAGCTCAGGAATGATCAGGCTGTACCTTCTGGTCCTGTGGGAAGTCTGGTTCATAGCAGCCTGCATAGATGTGATGGATGGTGGCCCTGGTCCTTTTACGAGAAACCAAAGCACCTTGGTTGAGGGAGCAAGTGCTGCCCGCAGAGGCCGGGCACCCGGTGCCCAGGGCCGGGAATCGTTCTAGCTCATGGCAGCTGTTTATTATGAGGGGCATCAGGCAGACAGGAGGCAGTGCTGAAACCCAACAGCACAGAGCTATTTCCAGCTTGATCTTGGCCTGTTAATAATGAAACAGCAATGATGTAGGCACAGGCTGACAGTGCGGGGGTGGTGGAGGAGGAGGTTGGACATGTGGGGAACAGCCTGAGCGGCTGCAGATACAGAAAGAAGCCATGTGGTGTGTGGAACGCTCCCCTTCGGGGGAGAAGAGCAGACCTGGATTGAGAAAGGCAGGGTCATGGGCACTCGCAAACCAAGTGAGTGAAATGCTTTCATATCAATAACTAAGAGGCAGGTACATGCACTGTGGAGAGAACTACTTGAACCATTCTCTGTGATTCTGACTCAGCATCAGTTTTTGAATCCCAGCTAAAAAGGGAGTAGCATTCTCATCTCCAATGTAATAATAATTTAGCTAATCCTTACATAGTGCTAACTGCTGAGGACTGTTCTCAGTGTTTTGCATACATTAGCTCATTTACATACATGATACACACAGTATACTTACACGTACTAAGTCATTTTTGTGCATAGTCATACACTAACTCATTTGTATTAAACTAAACATAGTACATTTACATGCTGTCTTAGTCCATTGGGGCTGCCATAACAGAAAGCCATGGCCTGGGTGACTTAAATAACATTGGCTTCTCACAATTTGTTGATGAAGATGCTGGCAGATCTGGTGTCTGGTGAGAGCCTGCTTCCAGGTGCATAGATGACCAGCTCCTCGCTGTGTCCCCACATGGTGGAAAGCGTGAGGGAGCTCTCTGGAGCCTCTTTTGTAAGGGCACTAATCCCATTCATGAGGCTGCCACCCTCATGACCTAAACACCCCACAAAGGCTGCACTTCCAAACACCATCACACTGGGGGTTAGGTTTCAACGTATGAATTCTGGGGGACTCAAAGTTTCAGTGCATAACACCCATGTTAGCTCATTTACATGCATCATACACTTACATACATTAGCTAATTTAAAGAATCTATTTTACTGATGAGCAACAGGCCCAGAGAGTCACATGCCTGGGGTCAAGCCAGTCAACGCTGGCTCCAGTCTTAGCTCTTGCTGGCTCTGCTTGCAGCTCTTGTTGCCTGTGATGGTGGAATTAGGATCAGTAGCCTATCAGTGTGCATCTTACCAACTACTACACATGTAGCATTTCATCAGCCCACAAGACCCTGTCAATATACCTACAGAGCATTTTACAAATGAGGCAGAAACCAAGGTTTCCTAGTCCTGGAGGGATTCAGTGGGGACGTGAAGACTTGTCCAGCTCTGTGGCCTCATCCTTGCGTGTGGCCCATGCTTCCCAGCACCCCTCCGGCTGTTTCCCCCGGGGCCCCTGTGGTCCCTGCTGCATACCTGGAGGCTCATGGGGCAACCTGAGGGGCCGCATCATACGGACAACCTCGTCCTCCTGTTCTCTGCGCCACACTTGGCCACGAAGCCACCTTCTAGCCGTGTGAGTGGCCTCCTTCAAGAACAAAGCCCAGAGGTGAGGCAGGGCGGAGGAGTTGAGGGGGCAAAGGGTGGGGATGGGGAGTCAGGGATCCTACAGAGAGGGTGAGATGTGAGAGGGTAAGTTGGTTTGTGACTTTAACCTTTTGCACTTAATATGACAGACTTTTTGAAAAACAACCTGGTGGCAAAACATGGTAATTTTTAGGTTTTACCCTTAAAATAGGAATGAGCTTGGGTGGCCTCGGCCTGCAGTGGCTTGAAGTAGAGCTTTGGTTCCTGGCCAGAGATTGAGGCCAGGTCATGGGGTGAAAGCTCTGAGTGCTGACCACTAGACCAGTGGTCAGTGACAAGGGCCCCAGCCCATCAGTTTTAAGAATTCCCACAAAGATGGAAAGTAGTGAAACAAGAGAAGCATTTTTTCCTGTCTGTGCTCCTTGTGTATACACTTATCCAGTTAGTTGTGTTGCCATTGTTGGTCCAACTTCCCCGTCCGACAGCAAATTCCTTGTGAAAATTTGAGAAAATCATCGCCTTGGCCATCTTGGCATCTGCTGCCTTCTCTCCTCCCAGCACAGGAGTTGGTGATTAGTACTTGTGTGTTCAGGGAATGAATGTGAGCTTATAAGCGATGGATCTGAAAAGAGCCTATTAAAGGTGGAAATCAACAAAATTCAAATGCTTTGAGTCAAATGCCACTCTCTTCCCAAAGATCCCATCACTTCCACCCCATGTGCAAAGTTCAACCAGTCCTTACTCCTCCTCATCCTCCCAGCCCCCAGCATTCCTCCCAGGACTTTCCCACAGGTTCCTGCTTTCTCTCCTGGTCAGTGCCTCCTTCTGTTTCTGCCCCTTCTTTAATGTGTCCCCCAACAGCAGAATTATATTCCTAAACTCCAAGTGTGATCATTAAACTTAACTACACTTTGTTGTTGTATTGGAGTTTCAGCACCAGTTCTTCCAGTCAATATTCAGGCTTTATTTCCTTAAGGATTGACTGGTTTGATCTCCTTGCTGTCCAAGGGACTCTCAAGAAAGAGTCTTCTCCAGCATCATAGTTACACTGGACTATGTTAAACGTTTGAGCAAGTCACACCAGGCTCTGCACAATCTAATCCCAATATATCGGTCAGACTCCTGACTTCGCTCCCATCAGCCACACTGAAGCCTCAGTGTCCGCTAAGAGATGTTTTGTGTTCTGGAGTCTTTGTACCTCTTCTCTCTGCTGGAATGAGCTTCCCCCTGATTCTCGGTCATACGAGCTGCTCATCCCCTCCACCCCTCATCCCCAGGCAGCATGCTTGCACTTCCGTCCTGTCTCTGCCAGAACTGCTTTCTGCCTCTCTTTCTTCTTCTATGCTGAGATCTCCTCCAGGGCAGAGGCTGGTCACCATTGCGTTTCCTCCTCCCAGCACAGTGTCGGCGTTGCTTCCCTTTTCCTTTTTTCCTTACGTTTTATCGATTGATTGATTGGCTGTGCTGAGTCTTTGTCACTGCACTGGCTTTTCTCTAGTTGCGGTGAGCGGGGGCTACTCTCTAGTTATGATCCATGGGCTTCTCACTGAGGTGGCTTCTCTTGGTGCAGAGCACGGGTCCTATGGTGTATGAGCTTCAGGACTTTCAGTTCCCGGGCTCTGGAACACAGGCTCAATAGTTGTGGCTCCTGGGCTCTAGAACACAGGCTTAGTAGTTGTGGTACTCAGGCTTAGTTGCTCCTCGGCACTTGGGATCTTCCTGGCCCAGGGATTGACCCATGTCTCCTGCATTGGAAGGTGGATTCTTTACCACTGAGCCACCAGGGAAGCGCCCCCTGCCCTTTCAAATGTGAACAGCTGTGAGCAGCAGACAGCATTTTGAAAGCTTGGGGCTAAGTCCTGTCTGCATTAACTCAGAAAGATAGGAAAAGGCCCACCTCAACGGTGCGTCTTTACATGAGGCATCCACCAAGACTTTTTCATCAAAACCCAGACCTCAAGATACACATAGGTCCCCTCCCACTGAGGCACAGGTCACAGACTCCAGGGAATGGTCTCCTTTCCAAAATAATGTTATAAAGAACAAAATTTGAATGACAACTGTTTTTTGGAGTTCACTGTGGTGAAACACTATACTAATTCAGATGTCACTGTGAAGACTGTGGGGAATGAGAGACCTTGGCAAGTCATTTGCACAGTGTTCCTTCTTTAAAATTTTTTTTTAGTTTATTTATGGCTGCTGTAGGTCTTCGTTGCTGCTCATGGGTTTTCTCTAGTCGTGGTGAGTGGGGGCTAATCTTCATTGTGGTGCACAGGCTTCTCATTGTGGTGGTTTCTCTTGTTTTGGAGCACAGGCTCTAGGGCATGTGGACTCAGTAGTTGCAGCTCACAGGCTCCAGAGCACAGAATCAGTAGCTGTGGTGCATGGGTCTAATTACCCCACAACACGTGGAATCTTCCCTGACCAGGGATCAAACCCATGTCCCTTGTATTGGCCAGCGGATTCTTTACCACTGGACCACCAGGGAAGTCCCACAGTGTTCCTTAATGTTTTTGCTCAGGTGAAACGTTAGGGGCATGACATCAGTACTGCCCACAGTATTGCACCTCTGAAACAGATCTACATGGAACAGAGGAGGTAATTTTCTTTGCCTCTGTGACCCTGCTTTAAAGATGCTCAGTGTTAGTTCTTGCAGGTCATTTTTGCAGTGCCCACAGGAAGTCATCAAGCCCTTTTCACATGATGCATGAAACATGTAAGTTGGCTGTGGAGCCTCTTTTCTTTTCAGTTCAGCTTTACCCCACTTGCCCCCTCCCCTCTGCTTCCAGGTAGCTCCTCCACTCTAAGGGCCCCACGTTCTCCCCATCAACTTGCATTCCTTCAGGGTCATGGAGGTTAGAGGCATGTTAGATAACAATTGTGCACCCTGTACAAAATCTTTTCTGAAATAAGGTAGAAGATGAGTGAATGAATGAATGAATACCAAACAAATAAATACAATTGCTTGTGCTAAGATGTAAACAAAAAAAAAGGAAAAAATAAATTAAGGGCAAGAGTGATGATTCTTTCTCTTCCCTGCAAAGTGGAAGCTTTCAAGTGCAACATACTGCTGTTTAAAACTTGCTTCTCTAGCCACACTTTAGCCAAGAGTACAAGGTCAAAGTTAATGTGGCTGTGCTGTGCCCCCCCCGCCCCCGCCGTATTCCTTGTCCTCAGAGTGCATAGCCCTGCCTGCCCCCCACCCACCCAGCCAGCCAGAGCACAGGGTTAGAGATAGCAAATGATGATTGATCAGGTGCCTCCTGTCTTCAGACACAGTCAGCGTTTACTGTCTCTGCGGACCAGACTGTAGAAATAAGCAGACCCATAAAGACCTGCAATTACTATTTCCCTGGAGATATCCCAGATGCTGCTGGGTAGACTGCGACATGGCAGCGCTCTTCCTGCTCCTGATTTATTCCATCCTGGAAGAGCTTTCCTTACATGGGCTTCTCTTCAGAAGTGACTGCTCTTGGCTTCTCAGGAGCTGTTTCAGGTATTCTTATTTGGCCACCCTTTCAGTGTCCAGCGGTGCACAGAGCTGTGTCCTGGGGTCCTGCCTTCCCAAGTGGTGGAGAGGCAGACTTGCCTTCTCCAGTTCCATTCCCACCCCGAGCTCACTTCTTCCTTGCCCTCCTCAGGATCTGCTGAGTAGGTTTGGTGGGAGAGAGATGCTGGCTCGAAGGGACTCTCCCACCCCCAACCAGATGTTGCATTTTATTGTGACCTCCAGGGTGTCCTGGGATGACTGGTGTCAAGAATACAAGTTGGGGATGGGAGGGCTCTCTTACATTCTTCAAACCAAACCATACTGATCATTCGGTGGTCCACCGTGACAAACTCTGAAAAAACATGGCCGAGTTGCTGAATGGTTCTCACTAGCTGAGCCCTGCAGAATTTGGGGCTGTTAGGTAGCCGGATCTCAGGACCAAACTCTCCTTTAAATACTAAGAGTGCAAGCAGGATGAGGTTGTGTGGGAGCAGGATGCTGTCTCTGTTCTCTGTCATCATTCCCTGTTCGAGTTTTCATCTAAATTAACAGTCTCGGGTTAAGAATTCAAAGGGGAAAAGGGCTCTAAGTCTTGTTTGAAAGGCTCGAAAGCATGTGAAACATCACATAGTTGTAGGCATTTCCCTTGCGGTGTGCACAGGCATGAAAGGGAACAGGGAGCTAGAGGGAGCATTGACTGACTCACTGTTGGTGTGGACCAGCATCATCACACTCTGGCCCTGGGGTCACACGGTCTCCTGGGGGTTCCTAAAAAAGTTCTTAAAAGAAGCTGAAGGCATGGAGAACTCATTCATTTTGTGTTTTCACTTGTAGGTTCTGACTCGTCACTCAGTGTCTTAGCACGGATGTGGGAAATAGAATTTCATGGTCTCTGAGGCTTTAAGATTCACTGTGCTTTATCCAAGCTGTGCTTTTCAATTGAACCAGTATAAGAGGAATGATTTTTTGTTGTTGTTTATTGGAATATAATTACTTTACAGGATTGTGTTAGTTTCTGCCGTACAACAAAGTGAATCAGCTTTATGTATACCTAGCTCCCCTTCTTCTTGAGCCTCCCACACCATGTCCCACCCCACTATGTCATCACACAGCACAGAGCCGAGCTCCCTCTGCTATGCAGCCGTTTCCCACTTGCTATCTATTTTACACACGGTAATGTATATCTGTCAGTGCTACTCTCAATTTGGGCCACCCTCTCCTTCCTCCTCTGTGTCCACAAGCCAGTCCTAAGGATTTTAAAACTGAAGATAAAGTTCTGTGATTTTCCTACTTTGAGCCAGAGGGAGTTAGATGTTATTACCAGGTTTAAAATGAGGAAGATGATTTGTTTTGCTCCTTGCTCACTGGGCTAAGATGAGAGATAGGTTTGAGGGACATTATGAGAGTTTGATTGGGTGTGAAGAATATTCCTTATAATCAGTGAATAAATGTTGTGTTAGGCCATCGGGGAAGGTGTGGAGCTTTATCACTGGGAGTTAAGTCTGGTTTGTGGTGCTAGAGGATTAAGGAAATGACCACTTAAGTTCTTGTTCTTTTTCTGTGTATTATTTACTCCACTTTATGTTGACTGTCTTCCCAAAGTATCCCATGTGTGCATGCTCAGTCGTTTCAGTTGTGTCCGAGTCTTTGCAACCCTATGGACTGTAGCTCTCCAGGCTCTTCTGTGCATGGGATTCTCCAGGCAAGAATACTGGAAGGGGTTGCCATGCTCTCTCCTCCAAGGGATCTTCCAGACCTGGGAATCTAATCCGTGTCTCCTGTGGCTCCTGCATTGCAGGCAGATTCTTTATTGCTGAGCCACTGGAGAGGCCCTCAAAAGTATCCCACTGGGCCTTAGGGAAACTTCGCCTCAGACAAAATGAAGAATCCAGTTAGGGGCTTCTTGCATGGTCAAGAGTTCTTTTTGTCTTTTCCTGAACACTTTTTCAGTTCAGTTCAGTCACTCAGTCATGTTCAACTCTTTGCGACTCTGTGGACTGCAGCACACCAGGTTTCCCTGTCTATCACCAACTCCTGGAGCTTGTTCAAACTCATGTCCGTCAAGTCGGTGATGCCATCCCACCATCTTATCCTCTGTCGTCCCCTTCTCCTGCCTTCAATCTTTCCCAGCATCAGGGTCTTTTCCATGAGTCAGTTCTAGTGATCAACTATCTTTCCCTTGAGGCAAAGTTAGGAGATAGATAGGGACAAATGTGTGTCTTTGTTTTATAAATCACTTCTTTTTTTTCTCTTAAATATTATTATTTTTTATTGTTTATTTTTTGGCTGTGCTGGAGTCTTGGTTACTGTGCATGGACTTTATTTTAGGGCTACTCTGCATTTCAACAAGTGGGCTTCTCATTGCAGTAGTTTCTCTTGTAGAGCACAGGCTCTAGGGCATGAGCGCTTCAGTAGTTACTGCTTGCAGAACTCTACAGAGCACAGACTCAGTAGTTGTGGTGTACAGGCTTAGTTGCTCTGTGGCATGTGGGACTTTTCTGGACCTGGGATTGAACCTGTATCTCCTGCATTGGTGAGGTGGACTCCTAACCCTTGGACCACCAGGGAAGTCTCCAGACAGATGGTTTTAATTTCCACTTTATAGATGAGAAAATTAAAATTTAAGGATGTCAAGTGATAATTCCACACAGGTTTGAAACTTTGGCATCATTTTTGTGTTTCTTCTACATATAACCCATCACCAAATTCTGCTAAATTTCCCCTTGTAATGTTATCTGTACCTGATACTTTCTCTCCACATCCACTGTCCCCCTGTAAGGCTATCATCACCCCATGCCTGGACCATTATATTGGTTTCCTGCGTTACCTCTCAGAGGCCAATTTTGCCTCCTCCTCGATGCCTTCCCTGAGTTTTGGAATGTTGGGAATATGAATCCACCTTTGTTCACTTGGCAGTTCCCATGGGCTGTAGCCAGCGAGTCACTGGGATGCTTGTGGTAGGAAATGTTTCTCAGAGATTTGCTAACATGCTGTGCCCCTTGTACCTTGATACTAACTCACAACAGTGCTCAGTATTGGCTTCCGGTCTATGGACCTCTGTTTATATTAGACACACAGTTGCATGAATCTATATTTCTCCCCCAGGGTTACACAGTCACTAAATGTCAGGTCACAAAAGTCAGGGAAAGCTCAAACTGAAATGTTTTGTTTTCCTAGAATGAGGATTCACTGATTTTGCTGTGGACTGGGGATTGAGGCAACCTGTTCATACTTACAATTTCATGGTCACATATCACAAAAATTACAAATCATTTTTAGCCTCTTAGTTACATCTAAAATTTTAAAACCTATCATGTTAAAATGTATCAGTTAGAATGATAATACTGAGAATGATAATACTGCCTGCTTTATCACTCACATTTTCAAGGTTTGAAGTAATTGCATTATATCCTATTTGGTTTCCCTCATGCCTCCTTCTCCAGTTGGGTTGTAGGTCTCTTGGTGACAAAGAACTGTGCTTGTTTATGTGTCCAGGTACTAAGACAGTAGTAAGTACCCATCACGTGGAAAGCCCTATATATACCTGTGGTCCTAGAGGAGTTGTGTTGCTTGATATCAGCAATGCACCAGGCCAGGGAGGTGATGGCCTTGGGACTAAAGGGGCTTCTGCTCCCAGCTCCCACCTGTGTCTACACCATGACACTGCACTGCTTCCAAGTAAACATGTTGACTGAGAGGTCTACCCAGTGTGAAGTTATTTGATCCCTAGATCGAGGTGCAGGTAAGTCTGATTTCCAGTGAATAGAGCCTCTCTGTCCTCCCATCTCTGTCCTTCTTCCCCTCATGAGAAAGCGGTCAGAGGCTTTGCAGTGTACACTGCTCTGAGACTCCATACTCATCGGCTCTTCTTGAGAGGTGCTTGTCCATTAGCTTTGACTTCCTTTTGTCAGGCTCTCTAAACACTTCCAGTAATGGAATTAATGAAGCTTTCTCTTAATTTTAGAAAAATAAGCAGAGGCTTGGGAGAGGCATCATTCTGACATGCTCTCTGTGTACACCATGGAGTCTCTAGCATGGCTTCTGCCTCTCAAATACTTGTGTTCTGTTTGGTCAGAGGTTAGCAGGGTGTCTCCCATGTATTTACACAGATTTCATTGTGAGTCTCCAGATCCCACACTGTAAGGACTTCCATCCTTCCTGCCCTTGATAGACGCAGGAAAACTCTTTCCTGGTGAGAATCAGGTGCTTGTAAGAGCCAGTCTTTCAGAGAGGAATCTACCGTCCAAAGGGCTAATCGTCCAAATGACAGATAGGCACGGCTGGCTTCCCTCTTTACGCCACCTTGATTGAGATGAGAGGAGTGTGCTTCTGGCCTTGGCAATGGAGAATTCTGTGGGAACAACATCCTCAGGGAATAGCTTTTCTCTGCTAAATATGACAAGTATGGCAAATGCACGCAGAGCTGAGATCTCTTGGCTGCAAGGCCAAGGGCCTGCGTCCCTGTTCCAAAAGACAGGCCCTCTTCCTGTAGGAATGCTTCCCCCTGGGGCAGGCAGGAGTTATTTACGTTTTGTCGTTTGGCCTGGAATGTTGCACATCGCCCTTTCACAGACACCAGGCTGTGGCTCTCATGGAGTCACTTTTGGAAACAGAAGGAGGTAGAGGACATTTCCATATTCAGACACCGAGAGTGCTGAGGTTCTGGGGTTTCATCACCTGCTTGGCTCCTGGCTTTTCATGGGAACAGAGGGGCTGCCTGACCAGGGAGTCGGTTTTGAGGGTGAGGTCCTAAAAAGGAGGCTGGGCACCCTTGCGTTGCTCCCCTGACTGTTCTCAGGCATGAGCTCCTACATGCTAAGACCTTAGCCATCTCTAAGTGCACAGAGGACCCTCTCAGTGGCCCAAAGCTCAGAAACAGTCCGCCCTCCTGCCTCCTCTGCACCTGTCACCGTCCCCGAACAAATGGGGATGTTGTTGTGGCCGTTGGGAATTCTCTCTGAAGAGTCATTCTCAGACAGAACCACAGAAACAGGAAGCGGATTAGTGGTTGCCAGGGAGTTAGAGGAGGAGAAATCAGGAGTCACTGTCTTCCCCAATGGCCCAGCAGGTAAAGAATCAGGCTGCAGTGAAGGAGACGCAGGAGACACAGGTTCCACCCCTGGGTCGGGAAGATCCCCTGGAGGAGGGCATGGCAACCCACTCCAGTATTCTTCCCTGGAGAATCCCATGGACAGAGGAGCCTGGCTGGCAACAGTCCAAAGCGTGACAAAAAGTCGGACATGACTGAGTGACTATTCAGTGTACACACACACACACACACAGTAAACAGATGTGGGGTTTCTTTGTGGGTGGTAGAAGTATTCTGGGATTAGATAGCGGTGATGGTTGTGCAACATTGTAAATACACATATTTTTAAAAAATCCACTAATTTGTCCTGGATAAGATGGAAAATTTTATGTTATATGAATTTTATCTCAATAAAATTAGAAATAAAATTTTGAAACTAAAATATTCAATATATTCAATAAATATAAATATTCAATAAATATTCAATATTATCCTCAGAAGGAATCATCCTAGTAACACCCTTCCTGACTTCTCACATTCATCCCAGTTCTCACATTCTATTGCTCACTTTATTTTAAGATATGTCACATACCTGGGCTTCTCTGGTGGCTCAGACAGGTAAGGATCTGCCTGTAATGCAGGCGATCCAGGTTCGATCCCTGGGTCGGGAAAATACCCTGGAAGAGGGAATGAACACTCCAGTATTCCTACCTGGAGAATTTCATGGACAGAGGAGCCTGGCAGGCTATAGTCCATGGGGTCATAAAGAGTTGGATTCAACTGAGCAACTAACACACATGTCACATACCTATATTATATGTTTGTTTTTATTTCGCGTGATCCTATGAAATGCCTATCTGACGAAAAGTAATCAAGTTATAAGGCCTTTAGTGGCTCAGATGTGTTTGTTGTTGCCCCGTCTGTTGGAAAGTGTGCTGGCTTAATAGAGAAACAGAGAAACACACCCTTGTTCTTCCTGCTCCTGCTCTGAGCACTTGATTCTGTATATAAAATTCTTACAAGTACACATGTCAACAGAGTTCTTGATATTTTGCCCAGTATATGAGAAGGAATAAAACCTTTCTATCCCAGCTGAAATGCAACCAGAATAAAATGCAAAAACAGAAGAAGAAATCCCAGGAACACAGATGACAAACACAAGGATATTTGCCTTTTGCTCTGCCACATCCTGAGAGGATTATAAGTGGGACTTATAGATGCAAATTTTATCTAAATTAAAATATTTTTTCACATTAAAGCTCCAGTATTTGCCTAGGCCATGACGCTTTTAAATGAATGAAGCTTACTTTACCCCTAAAATCAGTTCTTTCTGTATCATCCTTTAGCCCTATTTTTCCTTTCAATTTATTTGATATCTCTCTGACCCCTCCCCTTGCAGAGATTTGTTCTTGCTTATTGTAAAGTGGCTTAAAAAAAAAAAAAAAGAATCAATTGACATGCTTTGGTTTGGGATCAGTTTTACATCAAACCTCCATAGTTCTTAGAGATCACTTAATTTGAGTAAGTATCTGAACAAGTGGGGGCTGAGGCTGGGGAGATGCTCCTGAAGCAACAGAGTGAGGCCTGGGTAGACAATGGGGTGGGGGGTAGGCTAGGCGCCTCACTCTCAGCTGTCCTGCTTTAGGTTTGGGGCCTCCCAGCTGAGGTTTTGAGGGTCAGGCTGCTTTGTGGCCCGCCTTTTACCTCTCTTTGTTTGGTGGTGGGGCCATCAACTTCTCTAGACTTAGTTTCACTGGTGCCAAAGGCCTGGGGAGGTACTGTCTACACCAGCACCGTGGGCTTCGGAAGGTTGGGGGAGGGTATGGGGGCCTGCTGTTGCTCCAAACATGCCTTTTCCTAGTTCTTGCACATCACCATCCTCCTTTTCAAAAAAGAGTAATAGTGGGACTTCCTTGGTGGTCCAGTGGCTAAGACTCCATGCTCCCAATTCAGGGGACCCAAGTTGGATCCCTGGTTAGGAAACTAGATTCCACATGCCACAACTAAGACCCAGCAAACCAGATAAATACAATTTTTAAAGGGTGATGGACTTTGTGGGAGAGGGCGAGGGTGGGAAGATTTGAGAGAATGGCATTGAAACATGTAAATTATCATATGTGAAACAAATCGCCAGTCCAGGTTCGATGCATGAGACAGGGTACTTGGGGCTGGTGCACTGGGATGACCCAGAGGGATGGGGTAGGGGGGAGGTGGGAGAGGGTTCAGTATGGGGAACACATGTACACCTGTGGCAGATTCATATCAGTGTATGGCAAAACCACTACCATATGGTAAAGTAATTAGCCTCCAATTAAAATAAATAAATTTATATTTAAAAATAAAATTATTTTCCTTTTTAAATAAATAAACAAAAGGGTGATGGGCTTCCCAGGTGGCTCTGATAGTAAAGAATCTGCTTGAGACCCGGGTTCGATCCCCGGGTTGGGAAGATCTCCTGGAGGAGGGCATGGCAACCCACTCCAGTATTCTTGCCTGGAGAATCCCATGGACAGAGGAGCCTGGTGGGCTGCAGTCCATGGGGTCCCAAAGAGTCGGACACAACTGAGAGACTAACACATAGTTGGGAAGATTATCTTTCCTGTATCTTTTTGAAGGTATAAAATAAACATAAAGCAAGTGTCCTCACTGACACGCCTTTGAACTCTATACGCTCCAGCCCCAGATATGTCAGGTTTCTGGAGTGGGTGACTGTGCTACCCACCACCCCCCAAACTGCTGCCTTATCTAACTCCCTCCTCAGAGGGTGACTTTGTTCATATCACAGGGCTTCCATCATGTGGGTAAGGATGTCGGGGAAATGAAGATTTAAAATCCATAACATTATTAGCACTGTCAATACAATAATTTAATAATGTTCCCAGGAGGAAAACAGGCATTGACAGAGACTACCTCTTCTGTCAGTTTTCTTTCTGTGTGACATTTTCCCTGAATTATGGGAAGGAGGCCTTTGTGGAGGGGAGTCTAGGGCTTGAACTCTTTCTTGCCACCCCTCACTCCCCTTCTTAGTCTTGCCTGGAGACTTTCATCACCTGGAGCTGAGGGAGAATCTTTGCACACATCTGGCTGCCTCCACACGGTGGGGAGGGTCAGGACTGTACTCATCTCTTCAGAGTCAGTCTTTTCAGGCTCAGATATTTGAAGAGTCCAGTTGGCTATGACTTGCCGCATTTTCCTCAGTCTGAACATTAGAAAATAAAATATAAAAATTCACCCTCAGGGCTTCCCTGGTGAAGAATCTGGTGAATAATTCCCTGGTGAAGAATCTCCTGCCAATGCAGGAGACACGGGTTTGATCTCTGGCCAGGGAGGATCCCACATGCCACAGAGCAACTAAGCCCATGCACCACAACTATTGAACCTGTGCTCTGGAGCCTGGGAGCTGCAACTGCTGAAGCCCGCGTGCCCTAGAGCCTGTGCTCCACAACAGGAGAAGCCAGTGGAACCAGAAACCTGTGCACCACAGCTAGAGAGTAGCCCCGGCTTGCTGCAACTAGAGAAAAAAGCCCACACCATCAACGAAGACCCAGCACAGTCAAAAATAAATAAATAATACAATTTATAAAATAATTCACCCCCAGAAGTACCTGTGGTTTTAGTCTCTTAGTTGTGTCCAACTCTGTGCGACCCCATGGACTGTAGCCCTCCAGGCTCCTCTGTCCATGGGATTCTCCAGGCAAGAATACTGGAGTGGGTTGCCATTCCCTTTTCCAGGGGATCTTCCCAACCCAGGGATCAAACCCCAGTCTCCTGCATTGCAAGCAGATTCTTTCCCGTTTGAGCCACCATGGATGTCCTAGAATAGTCATATTCATAGAGTCAGAAAGTACATTGGTAGATGCTGGGGTTCTGGGGTGAGAGGGGGTTTTGGTTTCGTAAAGTGAAAAACTCAAGAGATGAATAATGGCAAGATTTTCACAACAATGTAAATGTACTTAGTGCTACTGAACTGTACAATTAAACATAGCTAAAATAGTATGTTTTATACTATAGTAACTTTTACCACAATAAAAAACATGCAGCCTCAGAAACTCATAAGCACAGGTGGGGGAGACCAGACAGATGTTTCTAGGTAACCCAGACCTTCCTTGAAAACAAGCCTGGAGTTTCCAGGCACCAATCTCTATGTGGAGTGTCGATTGTTGTCATTGCTGGAGTTTTTTCTCCATCCTAAGACTTTTCCTTGTTCCTTGGCTCCCCCATCCTCCCAGTAATCATATTTACTGTCAGTTGTCTTTGTGGGGACTTAGTGACATTTTTCTGAGTCCCTGCAAAAGGACCTGTGATGTTGGCCTTTATGCGTGTGACAGCCGGATGGGAGAAGTGCCCTGAGCTACCAGCATGAGCTGATTGTCGCTGTGTCGTGGCCACCTCTGAACCTGCACCTCGAATGTCTGGGCATCAAATAGCTTTCCCTGGTACCTTCTCAAGTGTTTTCTGCTGTGTTTCATTGATTTTATAACTAACATTTCTTTAGGGCTTGGGAAAGGGGGTACTTTACTGCAACTCCTCTGAAAAACCATTTCCACATGAATCACCTCTGGCCTTTTTCTGTTTGGCACGTTGTTTAGACAAAGAGGAGTTTGTATGTATCACTTCCCACCAGACTCTCCTAAGTGGAAGCCTGGGATTTGGAACCTGGGATTTTTTTTTTTCCTGCCCTCTAAATGAATGCCTTGTTGGCTAGGTTGTTGACACAGTGCAGTTCCTTACAATTTTATAGCCTAAGGGACTGCCTTAGCTACAGGCCACATTCACTTACTATATTATTGATATGAGCTACTATATTTCTACCTATATATTTCAGGGGATTAATTTTACTTCTCAGCATCATTTATGAGGTGATTCACATCTAAATTTAATGTAAGATTATTTACTCCCCCAAGTACTTCATCTACGCTGCAGAATTTTGTCTCCAAAAGTGGTTTTTTTTAAGATGATCTAATCAAAACCTCTTATTACAAATGAGAAAACAGAACTCTAAAGCAAGGTTTCTCCCGAGCAGCACTATGGTATTGATCGCACGGGTGTGTTCAGTCGTGTCTGACTCTTTGGGGACCCCATGGACTGTAGCCCACAGACTCCTCTGTCCATGGAATTCTCCAGGCAAGAATATTGGAATGGATTGCCATTCCCTTCTCTAGGGGATCTTCCCGACCCAGGGGTCGAACCTGAGTCTCCAACATGGCAGGTAGATTCTTTACCATCTGAGCCACCAGGGAAGCCCTGTTGGGGTCTGGCTAATTCTGGACTGTAGGAGGCTGCCTGGTGCACTGGGAGCTGTTTAGAGCATCCCTGACATCTCCCCTTCAGATGCTGAGTGTGTACGTGCTCAGCTACTCAATTGTGTCCACCTCTTTGCAACCCCATGGACTGTAACCCTCCGGGCTCCTCTGTCCATGGGATTTCCCAAGCAATAATACTGAAGTGAGTAGCCACTCCCTTCTCCCGGGGATCTTCCCAACCCAGGGATCGAACCTGCATCTACTGCACTGGCAGCTGGATTCTTGGTAAAGAATTCCCTGAGCTACCAGGGAAGCCCACTGAGATGCTGAGAGCATGCCCCAAACAAATATGTCCCCAGACGTTGCCAACTATTCCCCAGTCAAGAACCACTATACTAGAGGTAAATGCACAGTTGGGTTGTGACAGAGTCAAGAGTAAGAACTAGGTGTCCTGATTGCAGGTCCACCCTATCCAGACTGGACAACAGAATTGAGTTCTGTGCAGAGCTCAAGGTCATGGTCAGAAGAGCTTCCCCAGTTCTCCAGGGAGAGAGGAGGACTCAGGAGGCTGAGGAAGTAGAAGCAAAGAAGAGTTTCATGAATTCTAGGCAGGTGTGTTCTCTTTACTCAGTGTCCCAGTTGCTAATAGAACCGGACCCAGTGGCTCATTGACTCAACTCTTGTGAATGAACTTCTACTGGACAGTATGTCTTAGAAAATCATAAGATGGGTGTTCAGAGAGAACAGGGTTAGGAGAGAGAATACTAGAGGCAGAGGAATGTCTCTCCTGCCCATCCACACACCCAGAGCCTGGGGCCAACCCCGGGGGAGGAGGCCCCCTGAGCCTCACGCAGTAGACCCCCATGCATTCCCAACCAGGTGGGTAGCAGCTGGGCCCTGGTCTCCATCCTCACGTGGAAGTCCTGACTCACACAGTTTCTTTGGCGTTTTCCCCTAAGCTCTAACAAGCATCCAATTTCTACGGATCTCCATTCTCTTCCTTTAAATCTGTGTCACTTTTCTCTCCTGGCCATGGGCTTAGAGAACACAGCTAGGAGGCGTGCGGCAGCTAATGCCTGCCCTGGAGTATTTCTGATGGAGGCAGACAGTGTTATCCGCAGGGAGGGAATTCATAGGTGAGAGATCAGAAGTTGTCTTGCTGCCTGATTCTGGGACCTAGTAGGAACCTGCATTCCACTGTGAAAAGGTAAGAAAACTCTATTGTCGGGGCTCTGGATCCTAAGCCTCTCGCTTTCCTGTTCTGGGCTCTGTCCTTGGCTCACTGGGCTCCTTGCAGCTGGTCTGAGATGACTTTCCTCTAAAAACAATACTTCTTTAGGTGGCTGTGCCTACAGGCAAATCGAAAAATCCACTCGACTCACTGAGACTTTTGTTTAGATGATGCTAGAAATGCCAACACAGAAACAGAACTTTTGCATGAAATTGCTTTTGGCTCAAAATAGGCTCAAAGAGCAGAGTTAATGAACCGAGGGGAAGTAGGTTCTGTTACACTACCAGAAATTGTGGTTTTCTTCTCATAAATCATTGCTTTCTAAACTTTTCCTGTCCTAGTTCCTTTTTTTTTTTTTTCATTCTTTGAATGAACAGTAGGGCATTCTCTGTGTTTCTGAATTCTTCCCTTCCCAGCCACCTGGTCATAATCCAAAGGAAAAAACAAACCAGACTGATTCTGTGAGCTGTATTTCACTGCCTTTGGCATGTGGGCCACAGTGCTCCATTTTCCACCAAAGAAAGGAGGAACATTCTGGAACCTTCGCACAAAGGGAAAAAAATCCATGTTTATCTCTACAGTTGAAGTTTCCGAAGGGGAAAATAGCAGCAAATCAAATGAAAAGGAGCCTCAGTTTTCACTAATACCAGTCTGTTTGTGTCTCATCCTGCTCAGTGAGAACTCTGTGTGATTAAGGGAAGCGTTTGCTGTCTCCGCCATGTTTCTCCAGCGGTAGAATGGGGATGAGAGCTGTGGCAGCTATCAGGACAGCGATGCTCTGAGCACAAGTGTGCACCAGTGGGGAAGAACTCAGACACTTAGGGAAGGATGTCATATCATAGAAAGCCCCCAACACACCCACCCAGTATTTAACATTAAGTGGCCTCTTCCCACAGGGCTTCCCCGGTACCTCAGCAGTAAAGAATCGCCTGCCCTGCAGGAGATGAAGGTTTAACCCCTGGGCCAGGAAGTTCCTCTGGAAAAGGAAATGGCAACCCACTGCAGTATTCTTACCTGGGAAATCCCATGGACAGAGGAGCCTGGTGGGCTACAATCCATGGGGTGGCAAAGAGTTGGGTACAACTTAGCAATGAAGCGCACACGCACAGCCTCTTCCCACTGTATGACTTGTAAATGTCCAAACTAGAGTCTTCTCTCTCCTCCCCTTTCTCAAAGAGCAGCCATTGCCTGCAAACAGAGGGAAAAAAGATAACCACCTGAGCAAGCGGGTATATCAGCAGGATCCTACCAGGAAAACAGTGTCACACTCAAACAGGTTATTTTGAGAAGACTGTAATGGAGGGATTGTTTACAGATGAATGGATCATTTGCAGAAAACTAGAAAAGCTAATAGAGTAGCCCAGGGATAGTAGCAGCAGAGTGCCCACATCCCTGGTCTGAAATAACGAAGAGAGAGAGCAGTTTTCAGAGTCAAAGAATAGGAAGGGTAGAGGGGTTTCCCAACATGCCCTCCTTCCTCTGGAATGTGCGAGCATCTGTGGATGTGGTCCAGGCAGGCCTACCTCCCTGGCACAGAGCAGGGTGAAGAGTGCATCTGGAGGGCAGAGAGGAAAATTAGCCAGCATGGATCGGAATAACTCCTTCAAAATAGCCCTCCTCACTCCTGGAAACTAAAAGGCTTCCACTCGCGCCACCCCTCCTTGTCCCTGACTAGATGTGGCTCACACTTCTCACCCCCTGTCTCACTTGTCATTTTCTCTCCTGTGTGTTGCCCTTAATTCTTCTTTGGCCAGTACTATGATAACGGTCAGGAAAACTAAAGGCTATTTCAGATCATCTCTTTTGCTGTTAACAGCATGAGGTTTGTTCTGCCAGTAGAGTGATACAGACCTAGGACGGAGGGTGGGGAGTTACTCTGAGCTTCTTGCATTCATTTTACTCAACACAGACCATCTTTCTCAATTGCCACTGCTTGATCAGTTTCTGAGTATGTGGTATACAAGGGCATAGCAACGACTTTGGCCCACTCACCAGCAAGGTGGCTAAAATGTGGATTCCACAATGTACGCCCTTTGGATGTCAACTCTTTTGGACCTCTCGTGTGCATTTAGATTATTTCTTTAGATATATTGTCAGTACCCAAGAGACCTACAAGAGTTGATGCTACCTGGAAGGGTGTTCACAAGGTTCTTGAGCTCTAGTTTTATCCCAAGTTCAAACCCAGAACTATTGATGAGAGCTTTGCCCTGGTCAGAAAAGCATTGAGTTTTGTTGCAAATACATTAGTGAGCATTATAATGAGATAGGCATGTGTGTGTGTGTGTGTGTGTTTTGAAGACTGGGGTCAATTTCCTTCTGTGAGCCATCCATTTTCCTGCCTTGGCCTAAACTCAGATAGCTGACTGGGGTTTCAGTCCTAGGGGTCTTCACTTCCTCTAAAGTCCACAACCACTGACTTATTAATACCTCATTTCCAGGTAGAAAGCTATTAAATGAGAGGTGAGAAACATGGACTCTATACTGAGTTTACTGCATCTAACTGTTGAACTTGTGTATGTCACTATACCTCTTTGCTTTTAACAAATTCTTATTTATTTATTTATGGCTGGGTTGAGCCTGCATTGCTCTGCGTGGGCTTTCACTAGTTGCAGTGAGCAGGGTCTCTCTAGTTGCAATGTCCAGGCCTCTCATTGCAGTGGCTTCTCTTGTTGCAGAGCACAGGCTCTAGGGGACGTGGGCCTCAGTAGTTGCAGCACACAGGCTCAGTAGTTGTAGCACACGGACTTAGTTGCCCTGCAGCATGTGGAATCTTCCCAAAGTAGGGATCGACCTGTGTCCCCTGCATTGGCAGGCAGATTCCTCACCACTGGACCACCAGGGAAGTCCCACTTTTCGTCTTTGGATCTCAGCTATTTTACCTGTAACCATGAAGTGACAGGTACTCTCTGGGTGAGCAATGTGGAATAACTTAGCCATTTTACTGGCTCTGGATGTTAACTGTTACACCCAGGCAACCACTGAGACTTGAGCAAAGGTCTTTATGGCCTTTGGAAGTCAGATCTATTGGAAGGAAGAAGGGTACTAACCTTAACTTCACCATTAAACCACTCTAGTCCCGCCGATGTGTCTGCAGAGTGGTCAGCAGATTCTCTTAATGCAGGACTGTAGGAGCTGAGAGTTTCCGGGGTGTCTACCAAGGGGGTCTTTGTGTTCCTCAACCTGTCCATAAATTACAGAGTACAGATTTGAGTAATAAAGCAGAACAGGTTCAAAGGACTTGTTACAATCTATCGAGTCAATAACTAACAATTTTAGAAAATCCCTGAATACAAATTTATACAGTTTTGAGCTATTTCACAACTTATCAGACCATTAATCTAAGTTTTAAAAGTCCCTTAATATACTTAATCATAGCTTGTGCTTTTTTAAAGTGCTGAAATATGTTTCAGCATGCTGAACCACGGCAGCACAAGGGGAAAAAAAAAATGACTTTAGGGAGTTCCACAAAACCTGCCAAAAAAAGCGAATATAAATGTACTCAGTGTGAGGTCTGTTTTGTGTACAATTTACATATTCTAGGTTGGACTTGATCTAAAGGGTTTGTGTTAGTTCTCTCTCCGTATCTGCCCAGTGAGAGAGTTGTGGTGGCGAGGACAGTGTACCTGACCTCCACCCAGAGCTGGGTTTGAATCCTGTTTCTGTTTCCTCCTTTCTGCGAGAGCTCAGGGAAGCCATTCTGTGCTGTTGAACCTATTTCTTCTATGACAGTAAAAGGCCTACCTTAATAGGGTAGCTGGGAGGTTAAGCAAAGAGCAGGCAAAGTGAAGTCCTCAAGAGTCCACCATCTCTTGAGGTATTTGTGAAACTTCTCTGGCTGTCCAATGGTTGAGAATCTGCCTTGTAATGCAGGGGTGGGGGTTTGATCCCTGGTCTGAGAATTAAGATCCAACATGGCTGCAGGGCAACTAAGCCCACACCACAGCTAGAAAGTCCATGTCCTGCAACAGAAGTCCTGTGTGACTCAATGAAGATTCCCAAGTGCCACGACTGAGACCTGATGCAAATAAATTTAAGAGTGAGAGAGAAATGCTTGTTAAATTGAGATCATGTGCAAGAGCTGACACTGAGCAAAAGGGTCAACAGCATTCTCTGCCACCACCTTCCAAAAAACCCTACACACCCCCACTGTCCTTCAGAGAAGCCAGCATTTGAAATGCACTTATCTCCATGCATGCCTGCATGCTAAGTTGCTTCAGTTCTGCCCAACTCTTTGCAACCCTATGAAATGTAGCCCACCAGACTCCTCTGTCCATGAGATTCTCCAGACAAGAATACTGGAGTGGGTTGCCATGCCCTCCTTCAGGGAATCTTCCCAACCCAGGGGTGGAACCCTTGTCTCTTAGGTCTGTTGTTTTGGCAGGTGAATTCTTTATCACTAGCACCACCTGGGAAGCCCCACTTACCTCCATATCTTCTGTAAATTCAGACACAGCCCCTACCTCACCTTCAGTTTAACTACTACCACCTACCTACCCCCTAGAAATATAAGAAAAAAAGTTTAGAATCTGGGTGGGTTGCTTTAGAAAACATTTCCAACCCCTGATGATCTAGTTTGTCATTATTATTAATAGAATGATCCTCCTCCTTCCTATCTCTTTCATTTCCCTCTGTGCCTGCATCCAGCACCTTCCTAGGAGAGATTCCATTGCCAAATTATTTCCATCTCTGCTTTCTAAATCTCAGGTTAAGACTTTACTGATCCTATAGAACTGAGCTCCAAATGGGTGAAAGACACCATCAGTGATATTGGGAATGTGAAGATAAATAAGATGCAGGCTCTCCTTCAAGGCACCCATAGTCTTACAAATGGGAAGATAAATTTTTTTTTTTTTTTTTTTGCCTGGAGCATAACTGCCATGTGTAACTGCCAGATCTGGGTACCAACCCCCTGGACTTGGCCAACCCAGCTGCAGGTCTCTCCTCAGCTGCCACTCTCATGACCCCACCCAGACACCTCTATCCCAGACTCAATCTTCTGGGGGGAAATTCGTCATAGTCTTGTTTCCTCCGTTTTTATAGATGAATGTTTTTTGTCATGCATGAGAGTTTATTAAATCAGTTCATTCTGAGTAGAGTTCAGCAGAGCTTTCTCTCATGTTGCTTGAGGGCCCTTTGCCATCTGGCCTGTGTTACAGGTAGACAATATCATAATATGATTTTCTGGTACCTAAATGGGATTCAAGTTGGATCTGGGTTATATCATCATCCTCACGTTTGGTGTGTCAAAGCTGGACAAACTGGCCAGAAAGGTGCAGGCTTTCAACTGCCCAACAAAGCAACATTTGCATTTCCTCTGCCCTACCCAGTGAGTGTTACATGTTTCTAGTGAGTGGTTTATTCTGAAACACTTCCATTAAATTCAGGCATCATTCTGGAATGATGGCCCAGAGCAAAGGATCCTTCCCTGGTGAAATGATCCCAAATCTCCTGGTTTTAATAACTGTTTTCCACGTGAAATAAGTATTGGCCATTCTACCCAACCACGCATGCTTATTGATGCTGGGAATTGTTCAATCAAAGTGTTAAACGTTAATCTCAAATATGCCCATTTGTCCACACTCGTGCCCATAGAGTCACACATCTTGCAGAGCCAGGACCATGTTCTCCAGGAGGAAAAATGGTCTCAGAACAATTGCTGACTTCCTTTAGTGTTGATTTCCTGATGAGTATAACCTTTTAACACTTATTTTTGGCTGTGCTGGGTCTTCATTGCTGCCTGTGGGCTTTCTCTAGTTGTGGTGAGCAGGGGCTACTCTTTAGTTGCTATGAGGGGGCTTCTCATTGTGGCAGCTTCTCTTGTTGCAGACCACAGACTCTAGGGCGTGTGTGCTTCAGGAGTTATGGCTCCCGGGCTCTAGAGCACAGGTGTAGTCACCCTGAGGCATGCGGGCTCTTCATCTTCTTGACCAGGGGAAAAGACCCTGATGCTGGGAGAGACTGAGGGCAAGAGGATGAGATTGTTGGATGGCATCACTGAGTCAATGGACATGAGTTTGCGCAAACTCTGGGAGACAGTGAATGACAGGGAAGCCTAGCATGCTGCAGTTCATAGGGTCACAAAGAGTCAGACCCAACATAGCGACTGAACAACAACAATACATGATCCCCAGGGTACGGGAGCAAAGACCGTGAATTCTCCTCCGCTAGGGAGAAGAGAGATGTTCCTCTGTCAGCAGTAGCACCCCAACCACCACCGGCATAGTTTGTTCCACGGTTAGGAGCGGTCTAGGTCCTGTGGATTTATGTATAGCTACCGTACAAGTGTTCTGTTCTTGAGAGTTCTGAAGCAGATCTGTTTTGCTCTTTCCTTGAATGAAAATGTTTTGGCATACTTTGCTTTCCTAGGTAAAGAGTGTGCCTTGCTCATTGGCGTTTTAATAAATATTTATTTGTTGGTTGACTGGCTCATTATTCGCCTTGTCAGGTCACGTGGCTGCTTTTAGTACCAAGTTCACTTGCATACAGCAGACTCCTAACTCTGCAGCATTGTCAGCTACATAAGTGCCGCAGTAGACTCATTGACTCAGCATATCTAAAATGCCATGCTATGACAGTGCTAGTTGCACACACACTCTCATCCTTAACTCTGTAACAGCCCAAGTTGAAAGAAAGTTGGTGGTATTGTTAGCACTGGTATTTATGGATGGAGAAATCATGACCCCAAAGCTGCTCTATTGCAGAACGATGGGAACCTCCCAGTTACTTTCCTTCTTTGTCCTTTAATTCAGGGGTCCTCAACCTCTGGGATCTAATGCCTGATGCTCTGAGGTGTTGTTGTCATTGAGTCACTAAGTTGTGTCTCATTCTTTTGCAACCTCATGGACTGTAGCCTGCCAGGCTCTTCTGTCCTTGGGATTTCCCAGCAAGAATAATGGAGTGGGTTGTCATTTCCCTTCTCCAGGGGCTCTTCCTGACCCAGGAATCGAACCCGCATCTCCTGCGTTGGCTGGCAGATTCTTTACTAGTGAGCCACTTGGGAAGCAGCTGATATAATAATAATAGCAATCAAGTGCACCATAAATGTAATTTGCCTGAATCATCCCCCAACCATCTGCCCTACCAGCCCATGAAGAAAATTACCTTCCATGAAACTAGTCCCTGGTGTCAAAAATGTTGGGGACCACTGGTTTAATGTCTCCCCATTTTCCAAATTAAGTACAGAGTTTTTAATTTGGAAGGCAAGTCTCTACACAATCTGACATCCACTTACTTTTCCAGCCTAATTTCTTAACCCTCCTCCACCCAGCCCACCCTAAGGAATGTCAGAGTAAAGTCATGAAGCAATACTCATTGAGCCCTTGCCCTGTGCCAGGCTCTTTGCTGAGAGTTTCACGTGCATCAGCTCAGGTAATCCTCTTAACAACTTCCATGAGGTGTAGGCATTATTTCTACCTCCATTTTGTAGATGAGGAAACTGCTGTGCAGACAGGCTGAGAAACTTGACTCAAGGCCCCATGGCTACTTGCAGGTTCCCAGACCCCAGTTAGCTTCTGCCTACCTGCTTACTCTGCCCAGATACCTGTGCCCTGCCTTAGGTGCCTGGCTGACCCTGACTCTTCTCACTGATCATCATCTTTCTGAAACCTTTCCTAGCCCCGCTCCCCTAGTGGAAATGTCCCCTCCCACCTGGACCCTCACTGTACCCCAGTATAGAGTTCTTTTGTACCATGTGTTACACTTTTTATCTCACCTGATACACTAAGTTCCTTGAAGACAGCATCTGCTCTTTAAGTTCTCTGTTACCACAGAGCCTGGCATGGTACCCTGGCTCAGACTGAGACATGCTCCGCAGATGCTGAAGGAATGAATGGATGAAGGTTTCTTGATTCCTGCTCTGGGTGTTTAGCCACTCAACTAGTTGGGGGAGTGGCCAGGAGTCTGGGAGAGTCACTGGCCATTGTTTGTCAATCCACATCCCTTGGGCAAGTTTCTTCTAGCTTGAGGTTTCTAAGCCTAAACATCTGAACTGGGTACCATGGTCTGATGAGAGGACAGCCCCTCAGGCACTTTGAAAAGACAAGGAGGGCAATTCATGGGTTCACCTGGAAGGCAAGAGAAAGCACTCGTTTATAAGCTGGAGCCCAGGAACAACGTTCCATGATGGGGATACTGCCCAGTTCCGGAGCCCGGTGGTGGTCTCCATTGTGTGGAGTCATGATCAAGCCTCCTCATGCATTCTGATCTTTGAGGAAAGCTGATTCCACGTGATATAAAAGGGCCTGTCAAGGGTATTTGTGTGGGACCTAAGCAAAGTTTGCTCTCACAGTTTGGCAAGCTGGAGCTGCATGCCATCCATCCCAACACATGATAAATGTTTCTGACATTTGCTTCAGACACAGCATGCTAGGAGGGCTTTTAAATTCTCAAATGCGGTAGTACACCTTATTGATCAAGCGCCTTTCATTAAAGGTTTCCAAAGCCTCTCAGCTACTGGGAGAATTCCCCCCTCCCAGGTTCCTCTACCTAGCCCCAGCCTTCCAGGCAAAGAGGATTATCCTTGTTGGATTATGGGTACATGCATGCATGCTCAGTCACTTCAGTCATGTCCTACCCAATGGGCTGTAGCCCACCAGGCTCCTCAGGCCATGGAATTCTCCAGGCAAGAATACTGGACTGGGTTGTCATTCCCTTCTCCAGGTGATCTTCCCTACCCAGGGATTGAAACTTTGTCTCCTGCATTACAGTCAGGTTGTTTACTGCTAAGCCACTGGGGAAGCCCCTGGATTATGAGTCTCTACCTTAATTTAACAGTCTTTCTTTCTCAGTTCTTACCATAAGCACACAGGAGAAGACTGAAGTTAGGTAAATCTCACATTTATTTGGCAGTTCTCTCCCTCAACTCGATCTGGTTCTTCACACACACATTTTAAGAAAATAAAGAGAATACATGTCTTCCAAATAATCCTCCATATTAGAATTCACCCTTCTGCTTTGAACTTGTGTCTTGCTGCCAGCGAGGGCCTCCCTGCCAAGATCCAGTCGGTGAAGGAAATTGGAGGCGGTCAGCGGTGTGCCTCTGGCAAGAGGTGACCAAGCTTTTCATTAGCATTTGCTCCTTTCCTCCCCACTGGGCTTCACTCATCCCTGCCTCTTATCAGCATGCTCTTCACCTCAGGGGCTGCCCAGGTTTATCAGATCCCATCTAGTTCTTCCAACCAGCAGGCAGCTTTGAACTTCGGGCTCTTTGGAGCTATGCCGAGAATTAAAGTTGCTTTGGTTCCAAGCCTAAAACGTGAAAATAAAGTGATCTGAAATGGAAATGCCACCTTCTCCCTTTTCTGTTATCGTAGGTCTGACTTTCTTTACCAACCCCCCCCCCCCCACCTCCTCCCGCGCCTCCCTTGCCCAGCCCTGGCCAGGGCTCTATGCACATTGTGTTTTTCATGCGTGTTTAGTGGAATTGGAGAGAGGCACTCTCAAATAGGTAGGAAAATGAAAGTGAAAGTCATTCAGTCATGTCCAACTCTTTGCGACCCCATGGACTACTGTAGTCCATGGAATTCTCCAGGCTAGAATACTGGAGTGGGTAGCTGTTCCCTCCTCAGGGATTGTCCCAACCCAGGGATTGAACCCAGGTCTCCCACATTGCAGGCGAATTCTTTACCAGCTGAGGCCACAAAGGAAGCCCAAGAATACTGGAGTGGGTAGCCTCTCCCTCCTCCAGCAGATCTCCCTGACTCAGGAATCGAACCAGGGTCTCCTGCATTGCAGGTGGATTCTTTACCAGCTGAGCTACCAGGGCTCTGTGCATACTCTGTGTTCCATGTGGAATTAGAGGGAGGCGCTCTCAAATAGGGAGGTGTTTTGGAGGAACTGACAGTGAAAGCATTGGAGTAATCATGGCTAGAGTTGCTGGTATTGAACTTTCCTCATCTTTTTTCATTGAATGAGAATGAAAGTCTCTAAGACTTATGAAGGGCCCAGGGATTTGAGGTTTGGGATGATGTCTTCCTCCCCCTTCCTTCCTCCCTCTTCCCACCTCTTTTAGTCTGAGGAGATCATGAGAATGTGGAGTTGGGCATGCCGATCCATTGGGTGCATCAGTTTTTGGTGAAATGTTTATTTACCCTAAATGTTAGCTAAGACTGTTCCAGATTTCATCCTCTTGGCCCTAAAGATCCCCCAGGTGCTTTTTGTCACTAGGACAAGAATCTCCTTCTTCTCTTTCCTGGAACTAAAGGTGCAGAGTTCCAGCTGGAGAAACAGCCTCATCCTGGAGTGTGCACCCCCATGGCTTGTCCAGGAGGGGACTCCTCAACCTTGCATCAAATCCCACCTCCTCAGGATGCTTTCTCTCCCAACACCAAGCGTGTGGGCCTGGAAAAACCTCAGTGCTTAGCATGAAGGGGTTCTGTACTGGCTTACCTAACGTCTGGCCCCAGGAAGCACTGAAAACTCAGGCTAATGCTGACACTGCTAGATTCTACCCAGGCCTCATTCATATGAGGTGTTGCCAGGAACAAAATGATCAACCCATGAGAGAGGCACATATTTAATAGAACTTGGGAGCAGCACGGACAGTGTTCCTAACTCACAGTTTTATAAAGAAAATGGATGGAAGTGATGAACACCAGAGAAATACACAGCTAATTATTAGATGATCATGGCTGTTGCCTTTTTGATTTAGAGAACTACACTGTTTATTATGGTGCTGTACTAAATTCCATGGGGACCTGGTAGCTAGTATTTCTGGACAGTCCCCTGACAGGGTCACTTGACTTATTTTCAGAGTTCAGATGTTTATTTATCTAGGTCAAAGGCCAGAAACAGTGGGATATTGAAATTCCTGAGACCAAGGAGAATCCGGCAGTGAGGTGCAGAAGACACTAAATCAAGTGTCAGGTTAGCAAGCTGAAGTCTTCATATTTATGATAAACTGGGCTGCAGAAAAGAAAAACAGCTTTCCCTTGGCCCTGTTGGTGGCCAAGATGAACAGCATCTTTGATGACAGCCAGCACCAGCAGACACAGCATTTCTTGAATGCTCACTATTTAAAGACAGATCTGTTAGTTACCTCTCCAGTCAGAACCCATGAGCGAGCTTGAGCGGTAAATGGGCCTTCTATAAATAGTGAGAGTCATTCAGTCGTGTCCCAGTTCTTTGCGACCCCATGGACTATAGCCTGCCAGGCTCCTCTGTCCATGGAATTCTCCAGGCAAGAATATTGGAGTGGGTTGCCATTCCCTTCTTCAGGGGATCTTCCTGACCCAGGGATTGAACCCAGGTCTCCTGCACTGCAGGCAGATTCTTTACCATCTGAGCCACCAGGTAACCCCAATAAGTTCCCAAATCCAAACTGAGTCCCTTTGAAAGAATTCTAATTTAAGGAGTTCCCACTACTGCTTTAGCTCAGTTGGTAAAGAATCCACCTGTGATGCAGGTGACCCCGCTTCAATTCCTGGGTCGGGAAGATCCGCTGGAGAAGGAATAGGTCACCCACTCCAGTGTTCTTGGGCTTCCCTTGAGGCTCTGCTGGCAAAGAATCTGCCTGCAATGTGGGAGACCTGGATTCGATCCCTGGGTTGGGAAGATCCCCTGGAGAAGAGAAAGGCTACCCACTCCAGTATTCTGGCCTGGAGAATTCCATGGACTAAGTCCATGGGGTCGCAAAGAGTTGGACATGACTGAGCGGCTTTCACTTTCACTACTGCTTTTCTTGAAAATGTCTTCCATGCTGTGTTTTATCTGTTGAATGGGTATTTCCAAAGATAAAATAACCACAGTCACCAGAAACTAACCACAATGGTGTTCCTAGTCAATATTCAGAAAAATCTCCAATTGTCACTTACCCAGGATTTATGAAAAAATCAGGCAACAGAGAGAATGGGTGGCAGCTGGAAGACATGAGCTAACCTAGCATCTATGCAGACTGGGTGGCCTTGGATAAGCATGGAGTTCTGTACTGTATGTTGGTGTAACATTTTCTCTCTTTAGATCTCTCCTACAGGTAAAAACCATTAAGAATCTAGTGACTAGATCTCCTGAATTCGTGATCTAAGGTGTTGACAGGGAGAGCGGAAATCACCTGCTCTCTAGGACATCAGCTCATACAGCAGTATCATGAATGAGGGCTAAGTGGGATGCTCACTATTATTTATTGAATTGTGAATTATTTATTGTGCTAAGTATTTAGCATGTGTGTGCATGCTAAGTCGCTTCAGTTGTGTCCAACTCTTTGCAACCCTATGGACTGTAGCCTGCCATGCTCCTCTGTACATGGGATTCTCCTGGCAAGAATACTGGACTGGGTTGCCATGCCCTCCTCCAGGGGATCTTCCCATCCCAGGGATGGAACCTGCATCTCTTAAATCTTCTGCATTGGCCGGCAGGTCCTTTATCACTAGTACCATCTGGGAATCCCACTTAGCATGATATTTTGCTTCATAATCTTGTAAATCCCTCTAGATTGGGATGATTATCTCCATTTTATTCATGAGGAAACTGTTAAAATATGTTGATAGTCACACCGCTTGTAGAAGCCAGGACATTCTGACTTCAGAGTTCATGATTTTTCTAGATGTGGCTTGCAGAAGATGAAGTCTCGTCCACAGAAATGCATTAGTAAAAGGTACAACCAGAACTAAAACCCAGGCACCGGGTCTCCAGAGCTTGTGTTCCCAAGCTCCGGGCTATGCTCCACGTGGTCAGAGGGAGGACCTGCGGACAGTGAGCATTCTGAATGTTGGAGAGAAAATCCCACATCCCACTTTCCTTCAGACCCGAGAATACCTGTGTCTTAGGATGTATCTCTAAACAGCTCATCCATTTCAAATAAGTGTCCTAACACTGAGCTAAGAGATGGAGTCTGTTAATAGGTGGCTGTCAGAGTCACCATCCTTGCTGATGGACCAGCCCCTGAAACGTGCCTGTCTCCTCCCTTGAAGCCTGGGCAGGCTTTTCCCAGCCTGCTAGTTGGTGGGAGGGGCCCTGGTCCCAGGGACTGCCCAGTCATGAGCTTCATGGGACGGCCTTTTCCCCGGGCTTCGTTCTCCCTCCCTCCAGTCCTGCAGTCCCCTGCTGGCTGCCTGGTGACAGATGCTAGTGAGAGGGCATCGGGGATCCCCCCCGCCCTGCTCCCTGAGCACCTCTTACTGCCCTACTTTCTGGTCTCACACGCGTTCTCCCACACTTAGCTCTAACGTACCACCACCCGTCTCTCTTCCCAGCCTGGCTTTTATTTGTAAATCTTTCCTCTCTGATGGCATTGCTGCTTGTTATTTGCTGTCTGGCACCATCTGAGCTTAGGCTGCCCCTGATGGCTAAGTGGTAAAGAATCTGCCTGCCAATGCAGGAGTCACGGCTTTGATCCCTGGGTCGGGAAGATTCCCTGGATAAGGAAGTGGCAACCCACTTCAGTTTTCTTGCCTGGGAAATCCCATGGACAGAGGAGTCTGGTAGGTTACAGTCCATGGGATTGCAAAAGAGTCAGACAGGACGGACTAAACAACCGCCATAGACACCTCTGAGAAGCCAGCTGCCCCCATTACAGCGACAGTGCCCCCATCTCTGTAAATGTAGTTCAGTGTGGGCCCAGCCCAAAGTGGGACACGTTCAAGCCCCAGTGGCTTCAGTGGGGGGACAGGGCTCCTTTTCTGGTTCCAACCCAGGACACTCACTGTAGGAGGAGCTAGTCGGGCCCACGGGCTTCTCACCTTTGCCAGGCAACTGGCTTTGGACAAGTCACTTGAATACCCTGCACCTCAGTCTCTTGGGCCTTACAGTATGGATGATGGCTATAATAACTGTAATAAACTAACTTAACAAAGCTGTTGTGAGGCACCAAATGGAAATGAGATAGTCCTTTGTAGATGAAAGTTTATAAAAGAAGTTATGGTGGTGATGTAGATGGTTGACGGACAGGGTGATTGATTTTGTCAACACAAAGGAGACACTGCCTCAAAACAGGCCTAGAGCACCCTCAGCCTCCTGAAGTCTGCCCTCCACCCCTCAAACTCAGCACTGGATCCTATTGCCCTGGACCTCCTCCAGGCAGAGAGCCTCCTGGCCTGCGAATATGTCATGAAGGACTACTACTGTGGTTTTATGCAAAGACATTTAATCCAATTTTGATCTGTAACTAACAACTAAACTGCCTGGAATCTCTGGAGTCCCTTCAAAGTGATTCTGTGATTCTGTAACAGGAGCTATGTATAGATGGAATAATGACTTGGTAATCTAATGTTTAAAAGCCCTGTCTGTAAATGTAGGGAACCTGTTTGGTTCTCCCTGGACATCCTAGCATCAGAGTTATTTGAGACCTCCAAGGTTATTACTATTTGGCATATGATTCCATGGTCTCCTTAAAAACTCCTGGAGGGACTTCCGTGACAGTCCAGTGGTTAAGAATCTGCCTGCCAATGCAGGGGACATGGGTTTGATCCCTGGTCTGAGAAGATCCCACATGCCACAGGGCAACTAAGCCTGTGCACCACCGTTACTGAAGCCTGCTCGCCCTAGAGCCCATGCTCCACAACAGGAGAAGCCCACGAAGTGAGAAGCCTGTGCACTGCAACAACTCGTAGCCCCCACTCACCGCGCACAACAGCAAGGACCCAGAGCAGCCAAAAATAATTAATTAATTTTTTAAAAGGCAATTTCAGATATTTCTAGAAATTTTATCAGAAAAAAATGTCTAAACCTTCTCCTGTTCTAAAACCCAATTTTAATTTGCTTCTTTACAAAACATCTTTGCCTCTGTCTCCTATCAGGCACATTTGGTAACTCAAAAGGGGGAAGGAAAGTCATCGTTGTGGGTTTCAGTGGGCCAGTGGTGGATTAGCAATAGAATCTTCCATTATGCTCTAAGTAGGAAGTGGTGTTAGTCACTCAGTCGTGTCCGACTGTCTGCAGCCCCATGGACTGCAGCTGCCAGGCCCCTCTGTCCATGGGATTCTCCCGGCAAAAATACTGGAGTGGGTTGCCATTTCCTTCTCCATCTAAGTAGGAAAGCACTCTTTAAATAATGGCTGGAAAATCACACCCTTAATCCCTTGCAGTGTGTTTTAGAAATTGGTACTTCATCAAAATCTTTTATAATAGATTTGACAGACTGTCCAAAGCATAGAAGAACATGGAAGATTGCTCAATTTCTTGGTGGAACAGAAAAGTGAGTGTGTTGAGAAGAATACACTTTGAGAAATATATAGTGTTTAAGGTGCCTGTCTCTTCAATCATCTTACTTAGAATGGCTGGAGAATTTTCCTGAAGTGGCTAATGTACCATAAGTAGACATTGTGAGCATATTATCATGTGTGATCAAGACAGAAAAGAAAGGAATAAAATAAGAGAAATAGCTCATTTAGCTTTTAGAGCCTCAGATCCAATTTTACATGGATTACTCACCTTTATAGAAGACATAAGCCGACTGTATATGCCTTAATTTAATTTGAGGGGGAAGAAGAAGGAGGATATTTTATTCTTGTCTCTCTGGTCATTGTGTGTATTCATTAAATAAGTTTTTGCTTTAATTTTTAAAATTAAGCCTAGGAGAAGGGCTTCTAATGCCATTAATTTGATGCAGAAAGTCTATTTTGTACTAATTAGTTTGAAGACTGCAAATCCATTCCTTTTTTTCTTTTTTTCTTCAAAGAATGATATTTCACATTTGTATGCCATTCTAGAGTTTGTCTTTGTTGTTGTTGTTTTTTAATCTCTTCACACCTGTCCTGCAAGGGGGTGATACAACAAGCCCACATTAGGGATAAGGAAGCCAAGCCACCCTTCCCACGCCCATCCCCATCACACCTTAGATGAACAGCTGCACCATGGTGGTGATGTTTGCCTAAGAACCCAGCCCCCTGGCTCCTAGTTCACTGCAGTCAGTGCCCATCACACCTAGAACCTGTAAGAATGGAGATGTACTTCAGATATGATAGAGCCTGTTGTTATTCTCCCATGTTTTTTCCTCAAGAGCCAAATCCCATCCAGACACACACAGAAACCAGGCAAGGCTTCCTGCCTTCCCATCGGCTCGATCAGGCAGGGCTGGATGTCAGCTCACTCTCTGATCCAGGCCTCTCTCTCTCTCTCTCAGCTGAGAAAATCACCAATAAGAGATGGCAAGGTGGATATTTCCATGGCTTACCTTCATCACAGTCCGTCCTAGCGTCACCGCGTGCCTCAGTGGGACGGAAACCGACCCTGAGCTGGAGTGGTCAGTGCTCCCGGCTGCAGTTTGGAGGTTCTGTCTCAGGAGATGGCCCCTTTGGGTCTAGAATCCCCTCTGATGGTCTCACCTGCTCTCCTCGCCCCACCATGCTCTGGTTGGTGGATTCTGATGCACCCATCTTACATGACTCTGCTTGCCTTGGAGAACCATTTCCAGACGGGTTTTAGGAACTTAAGAATATATGTGGAAGGTGAAGATAATTCTGATACTGCTGGAATTGAGACAGAAATGATGCCACACGGTGTTCATGGTTAGGTTGATCTGACTTCACCATGACCAGCTTCTATTGATTCTTGAAACCCTGTGAACTTAGACACCAGAATAAAGAACCAAAATATAGAAATAGAAAGCGGCTGAAAGATGCTGGTGGTTAATTTACTCTGCCATTTCTAACTTTGTAGGGATAACTATTTATCCTTGCCAGCACACTCTCATTGCACTGACTGGGGCCGAGACACTAGCCAGGGACTGATCCCTGTTACATGTGTGTTGGTCCAGAGCCTTCACTGTGAGTCTCCACAAAGGAGCTGAAACAAAGTCACCTCTGTGAAGGACTGCTGTGCCCTCTCCACGTCCCACCACCTCACCATTGCCTGTAGTCTTTCTCTGACTGATGAGGGACCCTTTGAATGGTCAGATTGGCCCCCAGCCCTCCTGAGCCGTATAGTCTGAGGAGAGCCTGTGACCAGACAGCTTGCGGGTGGAGACTAGGAGCCTTCCTGGTCCTCAGCCTCCGTGTCGGCAGGGGTCTGGGTTATCACGTGGGCGGAGCAGTGAGGACAGTGAGGACTCACGCCGAGGCTGAGGCAGTTGGCGCTGCTTCACATTGATGGAGAGTCTGTTCAGTTCAGGGTCGAGGCTCTGTGAGTCTCACAAACCTGCCTCTCCATTAGTCCCGCCAGGCCATCCAGGAGGAGGCGCTGGCATGATTAATGAGCAGGACGGCAAGATACGTGCTGTTGGGAGCAACAGCTATCCTGCACCAGCCACTGAAAACTTCAATGAATGAGGCCAAGTGGAGTCTCTACCAGGGAGCGCTTTGGTAGGTGAGGGGCTCAGCTCCTCTCAGGGAGTCAGGGCACAGGCTGGCATTCCCCACCTCAGGGCCTTTCTAGATCCTCAGTTGCTGGGCCTAAAATAGTCCCCTTGACCCTGAGAGCTGGGGAGAAGGCTGTGCATGTCGACAGCTGTGGGGACCCTCTTCCCAGGGCAGTGGCGAGAAGGAGGGTTGTCGGAGATGTTGCCAAGAACCTACCACTGTTTGCAATAAAAGCACAAACTCCTGGCAAGAAGTCGAGGGACTTTCTTGATCACAAGTGGTATCTCCTAAGCGCTTTAATTACAGAGGATTAGCAGCAAGTGGAGTGCTGGGCTCAAGGAATAATGACGCAAAGAAACGAAGCAGAGAAACCCAATTTCCTTCCTTTAAGGGTGAAAAAAATATATCCATTTATTTAAATGAATTGCAAAGAAGAGAATGGAGGGTGGCATTTACCTCAGCCAAGAATTCAGTGGGTTTTTAAGAGCTGTGGATCTCCTTGGTCAGACCAGCAGCTGAGATCTGCAGCTTGTCTGGAAAAATTGAACTGCAGGCCTGGAACTTCATTAAGATTCAGAAGCCTTCCCCCTGAACAAATGACTCGCCGATCCAGTCCCTTCTCTCCTGCTTCTCCTTGTGGGCCCTTGGCCGGGTTAGCTGATATTTTACATTCAGCACCTCTAGTTACCCAGAAATTGCATGTGAAATTGTGAAATAGAAAAGCAGTGGGCCATGTGACTCCATCAGTTCTGCCTGGGGTTGCAACATCCCTGACTTGTAGCATTCAGGGGCTGGGCTAGGAGGTTGTCTGACAGAAAGCCCAGAGGCGCCAGGCACCTACCAAAAGTTGCAATTTGAATACGTGCTCTTAGCACACCTGCTGTGTAAGTGGGGCAAATCTATAGACATGAGTGGAACTGAAATAAGATTGGAGACATTCACGGTGAACAAGAAAATTGCCAGAATGGAATGTAGACAGACGTGATGGTTATTGTCATATACACGGTGACTATGTATGAGACTAGATGGTGTTTTACTGATGGGAGCCTTGTAAGGCCCAGCACTTCATACCCAGCTCTATCTGCAGTGATTCCCCCGTGGCATCCTTTTTGAGTCCAGGACAAAGTGTTCTAAAACCTTATCATTTACACTGTGATTGGAAAATGCTAGAATATCGTGATTCAGAGGGGGGTAAGTACAGGCAGGAGGGGGAGGGGAGGCAGAAGAGGGGGGAGGAGGAGGAGGAGAAGAGGAAGGAGGAGGAGAAACAGGAATCAGGCCCCTACTCTGTGCTCAGTACTTCACATGTCAATTCACTTCATTCTCACAACAGTTCCATGAGATAGGCGTTGTTATTCCTAATATGCAGTTGAGAAAACTGAGGCTCTGAGAGGCTTGACTGACTGTGTTTGGGAGGCAGTTGTTGGCATAATGGAAAAAAGTATGGATTGGATACTTTTCAGGGTTTTAGAGTCAGAGAGGTGGGATTAGAGCTCAGCCATACCACCCGCAAGTTCTGTAACATCTGTTTTCTCATCTATAAAATCTGGACAAGTCTGCCTATGCACAGGCCTATTGAGAGGGTTAAGTAAGATACCATTGGCAATAGCACAGTCTTAGCATACCATAGACCCTCAGCAAAAGGCAGGTACCATTACATGACCTCCCAGTGAGTCGGCTCTTCCCATCAGGTAGCAAAGCATTGGAGCCTCAGCATCAGTCCTTCCAATGAATATTCAGGGTTGATTACCTTTAGGATTGACTGATTTGATCTCCTTGCTGTCCAAGGGATGCTCAAGAGTCTTCTCCAGCACCACAATTTGAAAGTGCTCAATCTTCATGCTCAGGTGACTCATTAGAAAAGACCCTGATGCTGGGAAAGACTTAAGGCAAAAGAAGAGGGTGGCAGAGGATGAGAGGGTTAGGTAGCATCACCGACTCAATGAACATGAATCTGAGCAAACTCTGGGACATTGTGGAGAACAGAGAAGCCTGGCTTACTGCAGTCCATGGGGTTGCAAAGAGTCATCTTAGTGACTGAACAAGAGCAGCAAAATTATATGACCTCAGTGGGAGAACAGCAATTTGACTGTGAGAGGTCAGCTTCATCCCAGCCTTGCCCTCTTCCACTATGACCACAGCCTCTGGATCCGCACTAGAGTACTATTCTTAAGTGATAAGAACAAGCCCAGCCAGGACAGGATGCAGGACATCCGATGAGTCGAGTGCCCTAGGAGTTCTCGACGTTTCAGCTTTGCCCACTGCCTCAGCAGACAGGCTGAGATAAGCAGGAGGATGCCTCACTCTCTAGGCACAGTGGAGAGTATTCTCTGAGCATTTCTGTATGCTTGAAGTCTTTGATGTAAAATTTTACAGTCCTTTTCCCCAAAATTGATGATTGAGATTTCATCAGGTCTGAACATTGATTAGATGAAGAGGGCGTGATGTAGAGAGGAGTTCAAAAATAATCCTGTTGTGGGACTTCCCTGATGATCCAGTAGTTAAGACTCTAAGCTTCCAATTGCAACAAAGCCAATGCAGGGGGTGTGGGTTCGATCCCTGGTTGGGGAACGAAGATCCCACATTCCATACAACACAGCCAATTAAATAAATATATAAATTTAAATAATAAAAGTAACCCTGTTTGTAACATCAGAATTTGCCTCCTTGTGTTAAAAAAAATCCCCTGTCTTTGTGTCTGTCTGCCATGCTAGTCTTTGCAAAGAAGACCGTTTTATGGTCTTTGCAGCCCCAGTGCCTGGCTCCTAGGTTAGGTGCTCACACGTTTGGACTGAACTAGCTCCACGGTAACAAAGAGCTGGTAAGGGAGGAAATGCTGCCATTTTCTCAGGACTTGAGCCTCCAGAACTGTGCATGAGGCTTCAGCTTGACTTCTGCTCAACTCAAAGAGTCCAGGGCAAGCAGTCCATTCCCACAAGAGCCCTGCTTAGCCCTGGGGTGGGGCTCGGCTGGACTGAGCACTAGAAATGTCCACGTTCGATGACTTAAGAGGCGGGTTAAAGGAGTGCTGCCTCCTGTTTCCCACAGAGATGTGCTTTCATCCCCTGAAATGACCATTTCTATGCACTCATTTAATGGGATCCCAAATAACATGTTTCAAACAAATCTTTTATCACTTTTGCCCCTTGGAACACATTTCAAATGCTGGTCATTAAAAACAAGCCATTTTCACAGGGCTCTAATGATGACAGTAATAACTGGGGGTTTTTGTCTCTAAGAGTACTGATGTGCAAGAGGCAAGGAGTAAATTACAGAGCTAACTTTTATGTCCAGGGTTTATTGATCTGCGAGCTTCAAGGGGAACTATACTAGCCCCCAAAGTGTGGCAGTCCAGATTACCTTTTCATCTAGGTAATTGGGCCACCTGGGTACAGTTAACTTTCTATTTATGTTAATAGGAAGACAAAGAGCGTGATGTGCCAGTTCTGTAATAAAGTAACGGATGTATCAAAATATTCTACCTGGTAATTATAAATAAGTCAGTTTTCCCATGACCTGCTGAGGATTATGTTGCTAATTCATTGTGCATTTTATCATAATTTGTCATGAGACAATATACATATACACTTGTGTCTCCAAAGGACATAAAAGTACTCCATCATAAAGTATCCAAGTGTCCTAATGCCTGTCATTTCCTGCCTTTGTTTCTTAACAGGTGAAAGTCATGCTTCGCATCTGTTCCACACTGGCTCGCGATACCTCAGAATCCAGCTCTTTCTTAAAGGTGGACCCACGGAAGAAGCAAATCACCTTGTATGACCCCCTGACGTGTGGAGGTCTAAATGCCTTCCCAAAGAGAGGGAACCAAGTTCCTCCTAAGATGTTTGCCTTTGATGCGGTTTTTCCACAAGATGCTTCTCAGGTGGGTATAACCCCTCCTCAGTTTCGGGCAGTATTGATTAGTTTCAAGAATCTGTAATTCTTCACTAGGACCCAAGAGCTGCCTTCCAGAGTGGTCTGTTGGGTCAGTTCCACTGTCCACACAACAACGTTTGCAAGTCAGTTTGAATCCCATTGACTAGTTCAGTCCTTTTGAATGGTTGGTGTCACACCTTGGGAAGGCCATGCCAGGATTTCAGCAGAACACACTCTTGGAGAGATGGAAGAGTGAGCCAATCAGTGGATGGCAAACAGGAACAGGAAGGGAGCAGGCCGAATTGGAAGTTTCAGGAACAGCTGCATCAAGGTGCTGGCAACTGGTCCATTGAGACCCCACTTCTGCCTGGACATCTGTAGTGGACCACCAGGAACGTGTCTCTGCCTGGGCTTCTGGATGTGAGCCTATATGAAGAGAAAAGGTGTTTCAAGGAGCTGGGTTAGAATTAGGCAGGGTTCTCCAGCTCCATAGAGGGTAGTCCTAGTGAGGACCTGGAGTGCTAGGCAGAGAAATTGGGGCTGTCATGCAGTCCTTTGGCCTGGGTCAGGCTAGGGATAGCTCTTGCTGCATTACAAACTGCTCTAAACCTAGTAGATTAAAACAGGAATAATTTATTATCACTCATGAGTCTGTGGGTCAGCTGAACATTCCTCTATACCCAGCTTGGCACACCTGTGCATCATTGATCAACTCTGGTTTGGGTCAGGAACTCCATTGATCTTGGCTGGATGTGATCATATGTTTGAGGGTTGGCCAGCTTTAGGCTGGTCCAGAGTGGCATTGGCCAGCTTACTTGGTCTGTCTTCCATGTTGTCTCTTATCAACCAGCAGACTATCTTGGGTTTGCTGTCATGGCAGTGACAGGATCCAAGCTTGCAGGCCTCTTGTGGTCTTAGGCTCAGAACTGACACATCGTCCCTTTTGCTGAATTTGATTGGTCAAAATTTGAGGGGTGGAAAGAGGCTCTGCCTCTTGATTGGAGGAGCTGCAGAGTCACATTGCAAGGGGAAAACACATAGAGAGGGGTGGGGAATTGTGGCCATTTTCATTGTTCAGTTATGAGTATAATTTGGAGGCTTCTTGGGGGCCCAGGGTGCCAAGATTCCTTAACCAAAGCTCCTGGAACCCATCCCAGTAAGAACAGATGTCTACTAGAAGATCCACTTACACCATCTGGTGCAATTCATCTGCCATGAATTGGTGCACTGGATCTTGTAGTAGACATCTGTAACCCAGGTTATAGGTGTACAGTGGCCTACTTTGCCTGCATTTTGGCATCAGACACCTGCACCTTCCTGATAAATTTCCAGCACTTCCCAAGATTTATACAAAACAATGTACAATCAGTTAACTAATAGCCTAGAGCAGAACCTGAAGACAGGGTGCTGATGGCTGCCATTTGCAGCTCCTGTTAATTTCCTCCATGTGGCATCTGAGGGTAGGAAGTAGTGATATTCACATAGGCGCCTATATTACACCATAGGCACTTAGCACATATTATAGGCTCCATTCATTAACAAGCCGAGTATGTGGTTTCCCCAAAGAGTTTTGCCATGAAAAGATGAAGTACTTTATGAATAAGTTCTATAGTTTCTCTCTTCATTACATTTCTTGTGTGTTCTACCACCCAATGGGCTCACTAATCTAAACCTGACATTGGGTCTAATAAATGACCTACAAATAATTTAATTAAGCTAAGACTTTTCAGAAGCAAATCTCCGTAAGTCATAAGAATTCCAAAGCAAACCCTAAATTAAGTGTGGCCTATTAATGAGTTTTAGATTTATTCCGGAAAAGGGAGCCATCTTTTTATTGCTAGTCTTTGCTTACATTTCGCACTTGGTTCCAGGGCTCATGTGCTCACTCGACAGTTGCACTCACTTCAGAATGCTTTGATTCTGTTACAACTCCAACAGAGTAAATGAATTAATACATTTGCAGTTTTCAAGAAGTTTCATGTACATTAACCCACTCGAACTCTCCCTGGAATCCAGTGGTATTGGAAAGGGGGGTATTGCTATTTTCACATTACAGACAAGGAAACTGAGACTTAAAAATTCAGTCTCTCATTCATAGACCCTTTCCTGGGTGGACATTCATCCTGGATTCTTCCTAGGAAACAATTCATGTTCTGCTCAGTATGGTGTTGTATCTTTGTCCTCCCGCCATTTTATCCACTATTTCCTAGCAATGTGTCCTTGGGCAAGTCACTCCACCTCTCTGGGCCTCAGTCTGCTCAACCATAAAATGAAAACAAGATCAAAATATGCCTCATGCGGTTGCTGTGATTCACTGCTTGGATACACATGAGGTGCTTAGAGCAGAGCCTGGATGTAGTGAGTGTCCAATAAATGCTATTTTTACTATTCTGTTGTCATTGTTAATAGTGATATCAGGCTGCTGGCTTGGCCAGCCTCAGCCCCCATGAGGGAACACCCTTTAAGCCTCTGAAATGGGAAAGCAGGAAAGTGTGCCAAATGGGCCTCTGCTCTCAGGCCCTTGTGGTTATCCTGTGAAGCAGCAGCCACCACAGTGGCCCAAAGCAGTCATGAGCTTTGCTTTCACTGGGCCTCTAAAGACATCAGATTCCTGAAGCTAAGCAGTGATTAGAACAGCCCTTGCTCCTCCTTGTAAGCCACCCTCAATACCCTCAAGTGGGCTTGGCAGTCATCAGTTGCCCATTGCTGGGGCACACCTCTGCTGAGTCCAGCTTTTGGGAGGTGTCTTAGTCCATTTGTACCCTCTTAATGAAACAGCCCAGACTGGGTGTCTTATAGGCAACAGAAATTTATGTCTTAGTTCTGAAGGTTGGAAGATCAAGGAGCTGGCAGTTTCAATGTGTGGTGAGGGGTGCTTCTTGATTCATAGACAGCTGTCTTCTCCATACATCCTTACATTGTGGGATGAGCAGGAGAGTTCTCTGGGGCCTCTTTTATAAGGGCGCTAATCCTATCTACAAGGGCTCCACCCTCATGACTTATCAACTCCCAAAGACTCCACCTTCAAATACCATCACATTGAACATTTGGTTACAACATATGAACTTGGGTGGAGGAAGGGGAACACAGACATTCTGTCATCACCAGGAAGGGTGGGTGGGAGAACTGAGACCTGCCTGTGGGGAACCCAGCCCTGCACACGGAGTCTGCTTGGGAAGGCTCCTGCCTCTCTGGGTTCAAAGGGAAAGACAGCAAAGGGCCTCCAGGGACCGTGATCAGCTCCTAACAAACACCAGATGGACGTGTTGCTGAGCATTCTCTTCTCAGTGAACACTGGGCAGGAATTCTGCACGGGGACACTTGCCTCCCCACCCTGTGCCCTGTGAGGCCGCTCCTGTATCTCTGTCCTCTGGCCTTTGGACAGGGGAGTCAGGGATATGTGTGGATTTGGCTCACATTCAAGCATCTTTCTCTTTGCTGATCTTGAACCTAATATGGTTTATTTTATGTATGGCTCTAGGTGGGCTCTCAACCTCTTAGATCCCATCTCACTTCATATCCGAGGAAGGCAGGATTCATTTGGTGGTAACTTCTCCCAGTCCTGCAGAGGCACGTTAGCAAATTCCATCAAGTTTCCACTGCCTCCATCTCAAGGTTTGGCACTGGGCTGTCATTGCTTAGGCCCTGGGGGTGAGACAGAGCCTGTGGTCCCCACCACAGCCTTGTCCAGCTACCGCCTTCGTTGAGTGGGAGCCCCCAGCAGAGCTGCCGAGGTGACCACCAGAACAGTTGACAATTGTTGGGAGTGTGGTTTTTCCATTTCAGTTCAGGAGAGAAAATTGATTTTTGAACACTTAGGTTCATTGTGTTGCTGCAACCTGGAGTTGAATAACTGCATTCATTGCCGAGGCTGCAGTTCTCAGATTCCCTCTAGGAGGCATGTTGCTCTGATGCCTGTGGAGCTTTCAGTTTGCACATCCTCCTACTGCTTCCAGATCTGCCTCAATGCTGAGGCAGAAAAGAAGGTGCAGCACATGTCCAGTGATTTGCCCTCTCGCTGCTGTGAAAGCCTTGGATGCTAACCAGAGGCATTTCCCAGATCCCCAAATCAGTTCATAAAATGTACTTTTTTTTATCATTTGCAGAGTGCTGTATTATTGGGTGTTAATGGGTAAATACCAAAAGTCACCAAGAGCCTGGTCTCTGTCTAAAGATTTAATAGTCACATTGGAGATGAGACACATAAAAGGCTGAAGAAAACCCATTGTAGTATACTGACTGATGGTGATTAATAATGTATATGTTGAGTGTATCTATAGAGAAAGAAAGAAAAAGCTGGTTTTGAAAAGGGAAGGATGGAGACAGAGAAAGAAGAGGGAGTTAGGAAGACAAAGCAGACATCCATCATTAACCTCCTGCTTATATTAGAACTATAATGTATCTCAAGGTCACTTTCCTGAAATGGCACATCATCTTTTACTCTCTAATAAAGCCTAATCCATTTCATAAACTCATGTGTGTGTGTGTGTGTGTGTGTGTGTGTGTGTGTGTGTGTGAAAGAAAGGAAAGATCTAGTTAGCAGAGGGTGAATGGAAAATTTAAATATTTGTACAAGAGGCCAGAATGGCAAATCAGAGAAGGGTGTGAGGTCCGTGAAGGCACCCTGGATTCCCATTCTAGCCTGTTCCTGCCTTGTCTGCAGAGACAGCAACTGAAATGTACGATTAGCAGAAGGGTAGTTTGCATGTAATGAGTGTAACACTCAGGCTTGCAAGGGACCGGGAAGTATGAAGGGTTCTGAGAACCTCCAGAACTCCATTAGAGCTGACCAATCTGAAAATGCCAAGGCTTTGTGACCCTGAGCCTCAGGAAAGCAAGCACAAGTTTCCATTGTTAATGGTCCACTCACAACTTGTGTCTCCTCTTGTGTCTGCCAGGCTGAAGTGTGTGCTGGAACCGTGGCAGAAGTGATCCAGTCTGTGGTCAACGGGGCAGATGGCTGTGTGTTCTGTTTCGGCCACGCCAAGCTGGGTCAGTGAGAACTTCGCTTCTTCATGTTGCTTGCTGGATTCCCCATTACTTCATCCTTTCTTCTGTATTGTCCTCAGATGAAGGGGAAGGTGTTTTCCTGCAGTGCTGAACTGAATAATCATGAATAACCATTTCTGCTTCTGAAATGTAGATGTTCACCCTAAGTGGATTCCCAGGCATCAAGTAAAGCTTTAAAGTCCAGGAGATGAACAAAGAGTAATGGGCTGTTCCCACTTGGTCTGGGTCAGGGTCATGCCCAGAAAGCCAGCAGGAAAATTACGTTTTCTGAGCAGGGGTTGTTAGGGAGCAGAGAGGGCCCCCCCTTTCCTCTTGGATTCTACATAAAGCCAAAGGAGCAGCCACCGAGCAAAGCCCAGACCCCATTAGCACCTGTCTGGGGGGATCAGTCTGGCAGCAACCCTACTTCCCACCATCCAGTGGTCGGGAACCCACCTGTGCTGAAGCACCTGGGAAAGGAGGCCTCCACACAGCTCTGTGAGGGCCTGATGACTGAATCCCCCTGAGGTGCCTTATTAATCCTGGCCTATGGCCATCTGCTCACCAGGTCTTACATGGCTAATTTGGGGCATTCCAAAAAATGGCCCTGGGCAGAGCTCCCAACAGCAACTTTGCTATGATGGAGCCAGTTCTAGGCCAGGATGGAAAGCCCATTTCATCTCACTACCACTTTGGTCTTCTTGATCTCTGATCAAAGCAGTGATCCAGATTTTAAAGGGAATTTGCTCATGCTATAAGTATACAGAGCATTTAACTTGAGAAAGAATACAAAGTGTAAGTATGTGGAGTGAATGTGTGATGTGATAAAAAGACCCATAACGGTGATGAAACACCTCTAGTCTTCCCACTGTTAGGAAAACAATGTAGAAACTGGACAGCTTGTAATGTTTGGAATCTTCCTTGAGGTCAGTTGTGATTTAACCTTGACATCAGTCTAGGTTCTCACATTCTTTATTATAGCCCTTCCATCAATAGTATACCTGGAAATGTCTTCTTTGTTGTTGCTGTCAAAGTTTTGTTGTTATTGTTGAATATTTTTCATCTTTTCATTTCCTTTCTTCCCATTCACCACTCCCCAGGCCTTTCTCCTGCATCCTTGGCATCTATTCTTGAGACTACAGAATGATGTCCAGACACTCAAGCTGCTATTCTTTCTTCCCTCGCCCTCCCAGGAAAGTCCTACACCATGATCGGCAAAGACGACTCCATGCAAAACCTGGGCATCATCCCCTGTGCCATCTCTTGGCTCTTCAAGCTGATCAACGAACGGAAAGAAAAGACTGGAGCACGTTTCTCGGTGCGGATCTCAGCCGTGGAGGTGTGGGGTAAAGAAGAGAACCTTCGGGACCTGCTGTCCGAGGTGGCCACGGGCAGCCTGCAGGACGGCCAGTCCCCGGGCGTGTACCTGTGCGAGGACCCCATCTGTGGCACGCAGGTGATTGCTTCTGGGGGCTTGGTCGGCTCCGGGTGGCTCATCCCTACCTCAGCGGCTGGGGCACTTCACCTCTTAACTCACTCAACATGTAAACTGGGGAGGCTTGCAAGTGTTTACTTTAAAGTGGACTGGAACTTTATGGCCTGCAGCTGCGGGGCCAGCTACTCGCCCAACCTAAATATTTGTACCTTGAATCTAATTGACAATGAGCAGGGACCACAGTTGTTGTAGCAATCAGGGGAAATTGAATTCACTTTTCTTTACACCCCTTTCCAAAAAAAAAAAAAAGTACAATCTTTCTTTTGTTTAACAACAAGCCGAAATATTTACTGCTTTGCACAAATAGCTCCAGCCATTACTGGGACTGTTTATGGCTCTATAAACTGTGTTTCTGGCACTGGTTTACAGCCAGATTAGTGGTGCTGTAGGAAAAACTAATAACCACTTTCTAATTAGAACCATGATATAATTGCTAAGCCAAGAGAAGTTCCAGTTCGCCTCTTCAGGATGTCATGCCTGTTCAAAGTGTTTCTACCTCGCTGTTTGATGATAGATGCAGGAATGACCTGGGAGGTCCCTGGTTCACACCCAGAATAATCACTTCTTTCAGTCTCTAGCAGTAGGCTTTAGTTTCTAGTTTTATCAGATGCCTCCATTTTAGATGTGTTCATTTTGATAAGTATAATACTTGTCTCATCTCAAGTGGGATTATTTCCTCGGGTGAAGGTACTCCCTCTATTACCCCCATCTACTCATACCTGTCCATGGTCTTGCCCTGCTTAAAGCACCTCAGATCCTCCTGCTTCATTGTACATCCTCGTGATTCACACAGCCTTACGTGACCTTCCAGGATCACCTATTCCCACTTCCCTTCTTGCCACTCTTCTTAAATTATATTTACATCACCTCAGAAAGCAGTGACTCTCAAACTTTAATGTGCGTAAGAAGCCCTGAGGATCTTGTTAAAATGCAGATTCTTGTTCTGAAGGTCTGGGATTGGGCCCCTGATCATGCATTTCTAACAAGCTTCCCAATGACTGACTGCACTCTCAGTAGCAAGACTCTAAGGCATCAATCATCCTCCCTCTTACTCTGGGCCTTTGCAAATTCTATTCCCTGTGCATAGAACAGTGCCTGCTCCTCTGCTCTTGCTCTTCATCTGGCTTACTCCTTATTTGGGTGTATTAGCTAGATGTCACTTCTTCCAGGAAGCCCTCTTGGATGTTTCTGCTGACTGTCACTTGTGATCACCTGGTTAGTTCTCAGCAATGCCCAAAGGTCTGTACCAGGTCTGACTAAAATTGGCTCTTCATAGTTTTAATGATGCATCAGATATTACTTGGATATGAAACCTAAATACAATGCAAGCTAAGTGGTCATACCAACCTTAATGCAGTGGTTCTCAAACTTCAGTCTTCATCAGAGTCACCTGGAAGACTTGTTAAAACACAGATTGCTGGCCTCCACCTATAGAATTTCTGATTCAGTAGGCCTGGGATGGAGCCCTGAAATACGCATTTATAACAAGTTTCTATGTTATACTGATGTTGCTGGTCTGGGGACTACACTTTGAGAACCACCAGTTGGAAGCATAAGATGTGCTCAGACTTCATCTACACAGCACCTGTGACGGAATTGGTGTGACCCTACGCACTGTTCCTACTCTAAGCATTACCTAGACATTCAACTATGCTATAACTTCCATTCACTTTTGTAACATCAATAATGGAGTTCCACAGAGGTGAAAGCTCTGATTAACTGAAAACTAAGAAGACGAGGACAAGACCCATATCCTCTTTACCTTCTTGCTGAAGAATATTAAACATTCTTTGGGTTATTTTTCTGCAATAGTAAGTATAAAACAATGAGCACAAGAGAACCTGTCTTTGAAGTTTGAGGATTTTGGTGGCCTCAGGTTCTAAATATCAACTCTCTCAGTTCAGAATTATGGGTGCAGTTAGAGTCAGAATCAGTTCAATTCAGTTCAGTCGCTCAGTCGTTTCCGACTATTTTTGACACCATGGACTACAGCATGCCAGGCTTCCCTGTTCTTCACTATCTCCTGAAGCTTGCTCAAACTCATGTCCATGGCCTCAGTGAGGCCATCCAACCGTCTCATCCTCTGTTGTCCCCTCCTCCTCCTGCCTTCAATCTTTCCCAGCATCAGGGACTTTTCTAATGAGTCAGTTCTTCACATCAGGTGACCAAAGTATTGGGCTTCAACTTTAGCATCAGTCCTTCCAATGAATATTCAGGACTGATTTCTTTAGGATTAACTGGTTTGATCTCCTTGTAGTCCAAGAGACTCTCAAGAGTCTTCTCCAACACCACAATTCAAAAGCATCAATTCTTCAACACTCAGCTTTCTTTATGGTCCAACTCTCACAACCGTACATGACTACTAGAAAAAAACATAGCTTTGACTCTATGGACCTTTGTCAGCAAAACTGTCAAAATTTCTACTAACCCTAAGGCTTGTACTTCAAATCATTTCTTTGAACAAATCAGAAATATTAGTTTCCTTTTCTTCCCCTCCCCTGATAAAGAAATGCAGGTCAAATGCTGATAACATTGCTCTGAGTCAGGCTTACTGTCAATATAATTGCCAAGGCATCTCATAGGATTTAGATACATTCCCCCTGATGTTTCTTTAATCAATTAATGAGTATGCCTTGAACATAATTTAGAAACTAAAGATAAAGTAGATATCCCTTTAGATGAGACAAATGATATAGATGAGATGTTCAAGTATCTTGGGTTTTTTTTTTTTTTTATGTCTTTTACATTTACTTCTTTAGAACTATTCTAGTAAATGTGGCCTAAAATTGACTTTAATTAAATAGCTGGAAAAATTGAGAGTCAAGTTAAAGCCAAGTAAGTTTTTTCACTTCTTTGAGATACAGTACTCTCTGGATTACCTGCTTCTATACAGTCTAAGCTTTGAACTCAAGATGCAGTCACATCCCACATGTTCACTTAGGTACATGGATTACCCAGGATGTTGGGTTTGCTGGGCTCTGCAGAGGTCAGGGCGGGACACCTGCTCCCACTAAACACTGAGATAAAACCATTTGCTTTTCACATCTGCTACTTACAGATTCTGGGCTTCCCTGGTAGCTCAGCAGTAAAGAATCTGCTGCCAATACAGGAGACTCAGGTTCAATCCTTGGGTCAGGAAGATCCCCTGGAGGAGGAAATGGCAACCCATTCCAGTATTCTTGCCTGGAAAATCCCATGGACAGAGGAGCCTGGCGGGCTACAGTCCATGGGGTCACAAAAGGGCAGACACGACTTAGCAACCAAACAACAAGAGCAACTTACAGATTCTACTTCCATTGTAAAATGGGTAAAAATATTCTTCTCCAATAAGCATGCTTAGGGTTAATTTTCAGATATGAATAAATTAGGCTGAGAATTGCACATGGGCATGGGCCCTGGTTCCAGAAGGACATCGGCCTTGGACAGTGGGGAAGGGACAGCCAGCCTGAGTGGCAGGCGAGCCCTCTCGCCCGCAGCATCAGCCCTTCCCTTGTGTCTTGCAGTTGCAGAACCAGAGCGAGCTGCGGGCACCCACCGCAGAGAAGGCTGCCTTCTTCCTGGATGCGGCCATCGCCTCCCGGCGGGGCAACCAGCAAGACTGCGACGAGGATGACCTCCGCAACTCGCACATGCTCTTCACACTGCACATCTACCAGTACCGCATGGAGAAGAGCGGCAAGGGGGGAAGTAAGTCCGCCTCTACCCTCCTCCTCCTTGCCCTCCCTGGGGAGAAGGCTCTCCTCCAGGGCAGCCCGGGACCTTTTAAAACATATCACAATCTAAGCCCTTACCCGGTGGTCCAGTGGTTAAGACTCTGCACTTCCAGTGCAGGGGGCATGGGATTTGATCCCTGGTGGGAGAACCAAGATTTCACATGTCTTGGGGCTCAGCTAAAAAGAAGATATCAAGTAAATGAATTTTTAAAAAAGAAATGTAGTACAATTTCACCAGTCTGCGCTGACCTTTGCTTTTGAACATCCAAGAGAAAAGGGCTCGCTTGCTAAATATAATTTACACATGTAATTGCCATGGGAACGTGAGAGAACAAACTTTAGTAAAGAAAAACAACTGCTTCATAGTATATTTTTGTTCATAAACCATGTAAGTGCTCATCATGAAAGACCAACGTGTCTACCAAGCACCCTGACTATGTTACTAATCATTAGCTTGAATCCACTCTGTGAACCCAGAAGAAACAAAATCATGTTTTTAAAATAGACTATGAATCAGACTTTTGAATAGCTAACCAGATCCTGGCTGCCTCCCTCCCTCAGGTAATGCCCAGCGGTGACATTTCTCTGTAAACACCTATGCCCGGGACATGCTCTGTGAGCAAGCTGCCCTGCCAGGAACCCAACTCTGTACTTACAGGATCGCCTCTTGGCTGTTTTCAAAGCCAGCACTGCATCATTCCAATCTTTGTCTGCCAAGCAGTGTATATTCCGTGCTCAGAAGCTGAGTGCCAGCACTCAGCTGAGTGTCTCAGGTGGGACCCTGGGCTATGGGCAAGGTAGTCCATTGACCTCACTGGGCTTTTCTAAGGCAAGTGTGGCCCCCAACACTTGGCTGGCCAAGTAGTAGCAGCTCTCTGTCCACTTCTACCGGGCTTTTCAAAACCCAGGCAGACACTGAATGCCAGAAAGACAAACAAAAGCCCTGAGTTAGGAGCCTAACTCTGGTGTCTAGAAGTTGTGGAGCTAATTGACTATAATGGGAGACAACCAACTAACCAAATTCTATAGAACCTGGAATTAAGACGTGCAGCCTCGACCTGTGGATGGGTCCCCCAATTTGGGCTCCTTGTTGCCCAAAGAGTTGGAAACTGGTTCTGTTGGAGGCAGCTGTGGGGGGCTTCCATTCCCCTTTTCCGCTTAAGGGAAGTGGAAGCTCTCTCCTCCCCCCATCTCAGTGCCTTTGTTGGTCCAGTCTTCTGTTATTGTTCCTATTCCTTAATTGTTGTTGTTTAGTTCAGGTTTATGAGATATAATTTAAATTCAGTAAAAATTACCCTCTTCATATATTGTTAAATAAATGTTGGCAAATCTATTCAGTCGTGTAATCACCACCACCACCATCAAGATAGAGAGCAAAGCCATGGGTAGAGAAAAGTCCCTCCAGCCCTAGCAGTCAGCCCCTCCCCAGCCCACGATCAGATTCTTCTCCTTATAGTCTTGCCTTCGTCCAGAATATCACCTAAATGGAATCATGTGGTCCATGTGTGGCCCTTTTGTGTCTGGCTGCTTTCATTTAATACATTGCATTGGAGGGGCTTACCAGGTAGCTCGGCAGTAAGGAATCTGCCTGCCAATGCAGGAGACGCAAGAGATGGGGGTCGATCCTTGGGTTTGGAAGATCCCCTGAAGAAGGAAATGGCAAACCACTCCAGTATTCGTGCCTGGAGAATTTCATGGACAGAGGAGCCTGGCGGGCTACCGCCCATGGGGCTTCGAAAGAGTCGGAAAAGACTGAGTGACTGAGCATGCTGCAGTGCATTTGAGATGCATCCTTGTAGCCGCATGGATCATTCACTTTTCTTGCTGCCTGCTCCTTTAGTTTTAACTGGGCCCAGAGATGTGCCCCACCCCCTCTTCCCTGTTATGAGGTTGTGTAGTCCCGGGGCTAAAATCTTGCTAGATATTGTTGCTGGGGCCAGAGTTCCACTAATCCAGGCTTGGACCCACAGCCTTGGCTACTTATACTGGCTGCTGCCCAGGAATCCAGAGGTACTGGCCCTCACTTGCACCCAAGGAGATATGTCATCCGTCAGCTGAATATAGATCACTCTTGACAACCAGTGATGGTGATACAGGTCTGGCTGGGGATTAGCAAAATCTTTTGAATACGAGTCTTTCAGGGGAGATTGATTTTCAGTGGAGGGCTCACATTATGAATAGTATTTCCATTTAGAATAACTTGCTAAAAAAGAAGGAGACAAGGAATTAGGATAGGGATTAAGTGATCCAGACCTTTAAATTCTCTAACAGAGCTTTATCCACAGTTCTCCTAACAATCTGGGAGCTGGCTTTAGATCCTGCCCTCACTGATTTTTCTGGGTTCTATCTTAGCAGCATGAATGTGGGGAGTCTGAAAAAAATATATATTTTATTCTTTTAAGCAGCCAGTAATCATTGTAATCAAAGCTTACAGTGGATTCTTGTACTGTCAGCAAAGGGTGACTTACTGAAGATCTGAATCTGGAGCCAAATAGCTTCCAAATGTCTCTGAGCTGAAAAGCTCTGGAGGAAGGATAATCTCCTCCTTCTAGGTTTCAAACCAAGTTAAAGCAACTTTGTTGTCAGTTTTTCACTTCCTTTCATGGGTCTGCTCTCAATTTGGAATCTGAAAGTAGGGAGGAATCTTGAAAACAAAGAAACAGTTGATTAAATTATTTGGACTCTAAGAACTTAGCATTCAACTTCCAAAAAGTGTAGGCTAGGAGAAGGAAATGGCAACCCACTCCACTATTCTTGTCTGGAGAATCCCATGGACAGAGGAGCCTGGTGGGCTGCTATCCATAGGGTCGCACAGAGTCAGACACGACTGAAGTGACTTAGCATGCATGCATGCATGCATTGGAGAAGGAAATGGCAACCCACTCCAGTATTCTTGCCTGGAGAATCCCAGGGACAGAGGAGCCTGGTGGGCTGCCGTCTATGGGGTCACAGAGAGTCAAATACGACTGAAGTGACTTAGCAGAAGCAGGACACTCCTTAAACCTAACCATCCACCCAAGTCAGCCCTTAACAAATCCTGGGCACTTATTAAATGTTTAACATCAAATTCATTTTCTTCCTGTTTATAAATTGTGGACGTGAATGGCTTTTAAATAATAAATTCAGGTTTAAAGAAAAGGCAGATGCCATTAATGGTTTCCAGAACCTCGATAGTTACTTTCTAACATGGCTGTAGATGAGAACAAAGAAAGTGCAGCATGGAGGCTGATGATGGGGTAAGCCCTGAAGGATCTGGGGGCATCACCTGCCTGCCGCAGCACCTGGCTTCCTGTGAGGAAGAGAATTTAGGCCGGAATGCACACAGCCTCCTAGCCTGCGGCTTGCTTGACCTCAGTGAATTTATATCTGTTTAAAATATAATGAGGAGATTTGGAGCGTTGTTTAAAATGGAAATTTTGTTTACTTATATATAAGTAATAATCCCCTTGGACCTGCGAGCCAGAACTCAATTAAGGAAAAGTTTATTAATTAGTCACCCTGCAGGGAAGCAGAGCAGAGCGAACTGCTGGTAACTGGCCATTAGAAGTGAAGATGATATATCCAAAGAGTACAGATTAGTTGTCTGCTATAAGAACTAAACACAGCATGTGTGCATAGGCACCTGGATCTTATACACATATATGCATTTTATAAACACACACACACATTCACATATGCACATATGAGTGGACAGACGAAAATGTTTTCAACATGTCCAATCAAGATAGAAAAGAAAATTCTGTGTTGATATATCACTGCTTTGCAGACAGCACTAGGTTAAGCTTAAAATAATTCCTGGTTTAAACGTTGTTGGAGAATTAGTGAGGCTGATTCTTCACCCATCACAGAGCCTTCCCCTGCTTTGCTAAGCTACCTCTGTAAAGGCTTGAGATTCCCCTTGGAAATTGCACCATTGAGGAAGAGACCCTAAAACTGTAACAGTCAGCAGCTGCTCCCCATAAAGATGAGTGAATTAGGAGTTCAAAGCCAGATGGTAATAGTGATACTTCAGTGGAATAAGTTCACCGTGTAGATTTTTACAAGTCCTATTGATTAAGATGGTCTTTAAAAGCATCATTTTGATGAGTAATCTCAGTTTGCAAGCAACAACTACCCAGGGTTAAGAATGACACTAGGTCTCTGATTTGTTCCTTCACTTTATCGCCTCTAGGGGAAGAAGTGTGGAGGCCAAGTGGAGGCTGGGCTGGCTGTGTGTGCGATTGTGTACAGCACACAGGCCTCCATCTGCATGTGTGTACATGAACCAGTGGACGAGGACATGGACACTCTCTGCCTGCACTCGTCTGCTTACAAATCTCATCAGACTATTCCCTTAATCTTGGTTTCCTTTTGACCACAGCCACTCTTTCCTGTATGTCTTGGAATGGCTTGAATCAGCTGATGCTCTATCCAGGGCTATGCGGTCCACAGGACTCTAGAGATCTGTTATTTGGGTGGTGGGTGTGGGAAAAGGGGATCTGGGAAATGTTGCTTTTAGAAGAGGCAGACCTGGGCCTCTGCTATCCATCATTGCAAAGCTCTGTGAAGCGAGGATGGCCACACATGAGGGCCCCTGCAGGCTCTCACGTTCTCCTTGGTCAGCAGGGAAATGACAGCTCCATGTTTTGAGGTTTTTATAATATGATTTTTAAAATCTTGGGCCAGGAGACAGTTTTCCAAACTCTGCAGTCTGGGATTCCTACAGTGATGCCTCATGGCCTCCCCACCACCTCCATCAGGGCAGCTGTTTCCAACCTTCTTTTGGAGCCTGAGGCCCCTGCTCTAACTCTTTCAGTGGATAATCAGCCTCCTGTTTAAGGAGAAGAACAAGTCAGTCTGGCTATGGCCTCAGCTTCTGTCCTCTTAGCATCCAAACCTCCTTGTCCATGTACCTTGCTTTCCCTCACTCCTTTCCCATAGATCCGCTCCCTCCCATCTCTTTGTTCTTCATCCTGTCCCCTTCTGCCTCTTCTGGGACCTCAGCGACTAGGACCCCCATCAATCATCTTTTTGTGCTTTTATTTTCAATCTCTTCTACCACTAGAGTCAGGGTTGCCTCCTCTTGGAAGGAAAGGAAGGGAAGGAACAATAACATCGATAATAATTTTTAAAAAAACTGTGTCTGGGGACTTCCCTCGTGGTCCAGTGGCAATCTGCCTTGCAATTCAGGGAACTCGGGTTCAAACTCTGGTTGGGGAACTAAAATCCAGGGTTAAGCAACTAAGCCCATGAGCCTCAACTGCTGAGTCCATGTGCCACACCTAGAGAGTCCATAAACCACAACAAAAGATCTTGTGTGACCCAATGAAGATCCATGTGCCTCACCTAAGACCCAATGTAGCCAAATAAATAAATATTTTTAAAAAGCCTTGTCTGAACCCCGCTTCTCCCTTGAGCTGCCTCCCCATAAGCCTTTCAGATTCTCCCCTCTGGAATATCTTTCTCCTTTAAGTCCCATAGCATTTCGTGGAATGTTAAGCCCCTGCCTTATATCTCAGTCATTCTGGGCTTGTCTCAGCCCCGTCAGACAGACTACAAGCTCCCTGAGGACAGAGTCTCCTGTCGCCTGGCACAGTGCCCTCCACAGCCTAGTAAGGTGCCTGCACATCAGTTTTTACATGTCACACCAAGTGGCATGCGTGCTGTATATTAAACAGTGAGTGAATTTCTTCCTTACCTCATTTAGCTAATTCAGAAAGAGGTGATGGTAGTGGTGGTTTAGTTGTTGAGTTGTGTCTGACTATGATCCCTTGGACTGCAGCCCGCCAGATTCCTCTATCCATGGGATTCTCCAGGCAAGAATATTGGAGTGGGTTGCCATGCCCTCCTCCAGGGAATCTTCCCAACCCAGGGATCGAATCCGGGTCTCCTGCATTGCCGGCGGTTTCCTACATTGCCCAGATTCTTTACCCACTGAGCCACCAGGGAAATTCTCAGAAAGAGAAAGACCATCCTCTTACCCTTTGTGGAAGCAGGTGGTGTGAGTTCAGAGAAGTCCTCTCATGCAACACAGTCAGAAGGAATTGATCAGTTAACTGAGAAAGTTAAGTTAAAAAGGAAAATCATATAAAAGGATACATTCATGTCATAAACATTTTCAACTTAAAACCTACAATTGTGTGTTTATTCATTGGTCTTCTGATACAGGGCCATGGTTTTCTCTTTGAGATGAGTTTTCAACTTTAGATTCTGACTTTTATAAACCACACTCAATAATCTGGCTTTTGCTTTCAATTTCTTCTGAATGATTCAAGGACTTAAGAGACACTTGTGCAACTGAGTATAGACTTTTTCTAGATTCTTGAAATTTTTTCCACACTGTAATTTCTCATTCACACCAAAGTCGGTATCTTTTTTCAAAAACTAACTCATTTTAATCACACCTTTCCAAAGCATTGATTTCAGTGTTTTAGAAACATTAACTCTTTACATAAATGTATTTCACTGATTTACATAATATTTTATTATTTTTATTTATAATATTAAGTACAAGGGGCATAGTTAGGTTTAGGAGGAAACCTAGCTGACCTGTTGATAAGTGTACAGTTCATGTTTTTGGAGCAGAAGTACAAAGACAAGCTAAGGAACAGTCACCACACATCACAAGACTGCAAGGTGCTATGGGCATCAGACAGTGTGCCTGACACGGCTGATGGAGGGCCTGGGTTAACCTGATCAGGTGGCAAGGCCATTTTTCCCAAACTTTGCTGCACAAGAGAATCACCTGTGTAGCCTTCTGGTGAATCCCAATGCCCATGCCATACCCCAGACTGGTTAAATTAGAAAGCCTGGGAGTAGGAGTCAGGCGTTCATATTTTGTAAATACCCCAAGCTGATTCTGATATGCAGCCAAGTTTGGGAACCACTAAGTTATGGGAAAGTGAGTTAAAAGAGTAAACTATAACTGTAAAAGTTAGCTCTGGATTTTCATCTTGAGTTTTAATTTTCTATGAGATCTTGAGTGATTTGTTTAACATCTGTGAACCTCAGTTTCCTCATCTATACAGCAGAGCCAATTCTTGCCCTATAGGATTATTGTAGGAATTAAATGTTTTGGGGAGAATTTAGCATATCCTGGCTCCATGAACATGAGTTGGAAGAATTACTCGGGAGTGGGGTTAATTAGTATATTGCTTCCTGTGGAAGAGTAAGGCATATGGGTAATTTCATTTGGTCAAAGTCTAGACTTGAAATACACATATTCAAATATGAACAGTCTCAAGGCAGACTGGGTTATGTTCCTAAATCTTGCAGCTCTGACCTCAAAAATCTGAAAAGTCCGTGAGGAACCTGCTTCTTACCTGCTATTAATTATCACCTATTGTTCATTGATTCTATAACTACTTTCTCTCCAACTGCCTGTAGTAATGGGAATGCTTGGTGATAGCTGATGGCCTGAGCTCAGTCACTGTGTACCATTCCGGATTCAGCACTGTGTGTGAAGTTCAGAATTCTGTGACTACTGAAACTCCGGTGGTTATAGAGCAAAGTTGATTTTACATTGTTTAAAATATGACTCTCATTTTGAGTCATGCAGGTATAATTACAGGTATTTTACAATATTATTCTTTAGCACAGTCTAAACTATGCTTTTGTTCTCTGTGTTCTATTTTACTACATGTACATTACGAATTTTATTCCATTACATCAAATGGACTATTAGAGTCTGAAAGTCCAAATTGGTCCCTGTCTTTGCCCTTTAATCTGCAGAGCGCATGAAATATCTGAGCTTCTTCTGTCTGTATAATTAGGTTGCAAAACAGATGATATTTTGCTTTAAAAATAACTATTTCCCGTGCACGCTGCCAGTGGCTTGATCCTGTATAATACAAAATAAGATTAAAGAAAAGTAATGTATTATATCTTTCCTATTAAGGATTTTTATTGGAGATAGTTGGAGATAAACAAAATATAACATCCTTAATGTGGAAAGTTTTTTGCCACAAGTGTACCAGAGTCACTGGAGAACCTGAATTGAAATTTTATATTTTCTGTAAACCTTCATCACCTTTTTTGTTAGTGCTAGATGTAAAGTTGAGACAGGATAAGCAGAGATAAGGCTGGGGTCAGGACAGTGGTTCCTGGATGTTTTCCTTGCTTTCCTGCATCAGACTTCTCTCTATTTTTTCAAGTCTTTATTAATTTTTCTCAGGTATGTTTTGTAGTTTTCAGTGAATGTATCTTTTGTCAGATTTATCTGTAAGTATTTAATATTTTTGATGTTACTGTAAAAGGTATTTTTAAATTTCAATTTCCAGTTGTTTGTCCCTACAGTTTAGAAATACAATTATCTCGATCCATGAACCTAGTATTCCACAAATTAGTAAACTCAATTATTAGTTCTAGTTGCTTTTTTTGTGGCTTCTGTTAGCTTTTCTACATAGATAATCATGTAATCTGTCATGAAAGACAGTTTAACTTATTTCTTTCCAGTCTGGATACATTTTATTTCTTTTTCTTCCCTGTTGAGCTGGCTAGAACCTCCCCTATAACATTGAATAGAAAGAGTGAACATCCTTGTCTTGTTCTTGATCTTGTAAAGCTTTAGTCTTTTACTATTAAGAATACTATTAGCTGCAGGTTTTTCCTAGACACTTTTTATTAAACTGAGAATATCACCTTTGATTTATATTTTGCCGACCTTTTTTATCAGTGATGGATATTGGAGTTTGTTAAATGCTTTGTCTGCATCTGCTGAGAGAATCTTTTTCTTTTTAGTCTGCTTATGGGGTGAATTATAATGATAGATGAATTTTTTGCTAACCAACCCTGCATTCCTTGGATTAATTCACTTATTTAGTCATTAATTAATTTATTCATGGTATAAAAGTCCTTTTAATATGTTCCTAGCTATAATTTTCTAGTATGACTCACTAGTGTTTTGTTTAGAACTTTTGCCTATTTGTTCATGAGGGATAATTGGTCTTCAACTTTTTTCTTGGAATATCTTTGTTTTTGCTATCAAGATAACCCTGGTCTCGAAGAATTCACTGGGATGTAGTCTCTCCTATCTGGGGCTTCCCAGGTGGCACTAGTGATAAAGAACGCTCCTGCCAGTGCAGGAGATGTAAGAGGCACGGGTTCGATCCCTGGGTCAGGAAGATCTCCTGGAGGAGGATAACCTACTCCAGTATCCTTGCCTGGAGAAAACCAAGGCCAGAGGAGCTTGGTGGGCTACAGTCCATGAAGTGGCAAAGTGTTGGACATGACTGAAGTGACTTAGCACACACGCACTCTCCCATTTAATTTTCAGGAAGAATTTGTATAAGATTGATATTATTTCTTCCTTTAAAGTTTGGTAGAATTCACCAGTGTGGTTAAATACACTGCTTTCTCTGTAGAAAGGTTGTTAACTACAGATTCTATTTCTTTAATGGATGTAGGGTTAGTCACATTATCTACTATTTCTTGAGTGAGCTCTGGTACTTTGTATCTATCAAGAAATGTGTTCATTCTTCCAAGTTGTGCTAACTTACTGGCATCATGTTTCTTTATTATCCTTTTTTTTATTCATAGAAACTGTAGTGAGGCTACTACCTCTTTTGTTCCTGACGTGGGAAATTTGTGTCTTCGCTCTTTGCTGATCAGTCATGCTAGAGAGATATGAATTTTATTGATCTTAAAGAATCAACTTTAGATGATATTGATTTTTCTCTACTGTTCTTTAAATTTTATATTTCCTTGATTTCTGATTTTGTATTAATTATTTCCTTTCTGCTATTTAGTCTTTAATTTGCTCATTTTTTTCTAGTTTATTAAAGTGGAAGCTGAGGTAACTGATTGGAAACCTCTGTTGTTTTCTGATATAGGCATTTAATGGGGTAAATTCCTTCTAACAATAGAAGTGTCTTACTAATTTGGATATATTGTTTTTCATTTTCATTCACTTAAGAACACTTTCTAATTTCCATTTTGGTTTCTTCTTTGACCCTGTTATTTGGAGCTGTGTTGTTGAGTTTCAAAATATTTAGGGATTTTCCAGGTGTCTTTCTGAATTGACTTCGAATTTAATGTATCAGAGTACAGTTGGAATGATGTGAAGCCTTTAAGATTTACTTAGATTTGTTTCATGTACCAGAATATAGTCTATCTTGGTAAATATTTTGTGTGCAATTCAAAAGAAAGTGTATTCTGCTTTTGTTGGGTTGAATATTCTGTGAATGTCAGGTAGAATGAATTGATAGTTGTTCAAATCTTCTATATCCTTACTGGTTTTCTGTCTACTTGTTATATCAGTTATTGAGAAAGGGGTATTTGAAATCTCCAACTATAAGTCTGGAGTTTTCTCTTCATTATTGCAATTCTATCAGATTTTACTTCATATGTTTTAACTTCCATTATTAAAGCATAAACATTTTTGATTGTTTGGACCTCCTGATGAATTTTGTCCTTTATCATTATAAAATGTCTCTCTTTCCCTCCAGTAATATTTTTGTCTTGAGTCTCTTTTGTTTGATATTGTAACTGCTGCAGCTTTCTTATGGCAACTATTTGCATGGTATAGCCTTTTCCATACTTACATTTGCAACCTATTGTTTCTTTATGTTTGAAGTGCACTTCCCATAGGCAGCATGTAGAAGAGTCTTGCTTTTTATCAAATCCAACAATATCGACTTTTAATAAGGATATTCAGACTACTTCATTTAATGGGATAATTCATATGGTGTGGCCCAAAGTATTATTTTTTTGTATGTTTTCTATTTAACCCATCTGTTCTTTGTTTTCCTTTTTGTTTTATTTGCTTTCTTTTGAACTTATTGAACATTTTATATGACTCCACTTAATATTCTTTGCTGGCTTTTTAGCTCTAAATCTTTATTTAGTGATTGCTGTAGGATTTATTGTATACATCTTTAAGTTATCACAGTCTACTTTCAAGTGTTATTATATCACTTCATGTCTAGAAAAAGAAACTTACAGTAGAGTATTTTCATTTCTCCACTCCTAAACTTTGTGCTGTTGTTGTCAAACATTTTAATTGTGTGTGTGTTATACCCACATATTACATTGTTGTTATTTTTGCTTTAGCAGTCAATTAACTTTTAAGGAGATTTAAATAAGAGAAAATCATATATTTATTCACATGGTTGTCATTTCCAAAACTCTCCATTCTTTTGTGTATATCCTTTGTGATGAATTCTTTCAGCTTTTTTAAGTCTGAAAAAAGTCTTTATTTTCCTTTTATCTGAGAATGAGACTCTGGCCGGGTATATAACTGTAGGTTGGAAGTTTTCAGTACTTTAAGAATGTCACTCCATTGTCTTCTCCCCTGTATTATTTCTGAGAAACATCATTTTATCTTTGTTCCTTTACTTGTAACATGATTTTCCCCCTCTGGCTATTTTCAAGATTTTTCTCATTACTACTGGTTTTAACCCATTTGATTATTATTTTGAGTTATTAACCTGATTCCTGGCTGAGCTTTAGGTCACTGGTCTCTATAACACTCAACCAAAGCAGATAATCACTTATGGGCTATTCATGTTTTAATACAATCAATTTCAGAATTCTGTTACACAAAGGCAGAAATTTCTGTAGGCACAAATCTTACTCTCTTTTAATAGAAATTTACCTTCTCTGTTAAATCTCATCTCATCCAACCAGAAGGAATTATTCCTTTATTTATAGTAGGAATGTCCATAGGTTTCAGAAGGCCAGTGGTGTGTGATGGACAGAATCTAAGAGGACTGTGCTATTTGTTACCCCTGCATGATTTGGTTGGGGTCTCGTACTAGATCATGAACTTCAGCCCTTTACTTCCTCTTTTTTCCCCTCAGATTTCCCAAGGAGCCGCATGAAGGACAGATGAGGGCTTATCAGACTTAACCAGTCCTTTCTTCTCTTTTCTCTCCTGTGGCAGTGTCTGGAGGCCGCAGCCGCCTGCACCTCATCGATCTTGGCAGCTGTGTGAAAGCTCTTAGCAAAAATCGGGAAGGAGGCTCAGGGCTGTGCCTCTCACTGTCCGCCCTGGGCAATGTCATCCTGGCTCTCGTCAATGGCAGCAAGCACATCCCATACAAGTAAGTGACTCTTCTACTCAAAGAATGGAATGAAGTGAACATGGTACCAGGGCTAGGTGTGGATTTCTCAGCCTAGTGACATCTGGGGAGAGTTGTACTACAGAGGTATGGACCATGTTGTCAGTTCAGTGCCAGAAACTGGCCTTTGCTAGCAATTACGTAATGCCTGATCTGCCAAATTCAAGAGCTATGGAAATACATAAATTTGCCCCAATCCTAACGTTAGGCTGCTCAAGTCAGAAATAATAGGATGTTACCTCAGTTGAGGGCTTTAATCACAATTGCCATTTGTAGATTATTGTTGAGGCTTCCCTAGTGGCACTAGTGGTAAAGAATTTGCCTGCCATGCAGGGGCTACAGGAGATGTGGGTTTGATCCCTGGGTTGGGAAGATCCACTGGAGGAGGGCATGGCAACCCACTCCAGTATTCTTGCCTGTAGAATCCCATAGACAGAGGAGCCTGGGGCTAAGGTCCATAGGATCACAGAGTTCGCCGCAACTGAAATGACTTAGCATACATACATTCAAATTATTGCCACCATTGTACAAATGCTTTATAGAGATAAGAGCAAGGGGCCTAAGATTGAATTACCATTCCCTTAGGAGTAGAGCTGCCATATCTAACCAATAAAAATATGGGATGCCCAGTTAAATTTTAATTTCAGATAAAAACCAATTATTTTCAGTGTAAATATGTCCCCAGTATTGCATTAGCTATAGGAGCATCCTGTATTTTATCTGGCAATCCTATTTAGGAGAACTGAAAAGCTTGGGGAATTACCACCCACTATCCCATGCAAATGTTTGTTTCACTTCTAAGATCCTTTTCCTCTTCTCGGTTATGCTCCAAAAAGATGAAAGTAGAACTGCTCCTATATCTGGCATAGCCAAAAACTTGCCATATCATCTTTGGCCATGAATGACCCAGCCCTGGAGCCACCCCTCACCAACATCGCTCCGGTTCAGCTTTTCCACTGGACAATGTGGTGATGGGATGAGGGGAACTCTTTAATTTTTCAGGCTCTGCCAAGGTCCAGCTGCATCTTTCACTAGCTATCTGAACCTTCACATCTCATGAACTGAGGGCTATAGCTATATATCTTATTTACACAACAAGGATAAAAGGCTCCAAATGATATGTGTGTGAAAGTCTTTTGTAAAGTGTGTAACACTGTAGTCAATAACCAATAACGATAATGTCATTGAGCCTATACCCACCTATTGAAATGGAAATAACACGTACTTTACAGAGTTGCCTTGAGGATTAAGCAAATATGTGGTACATGGAATCATTTTTTAATCTGTAGGAGTCAACAAAATATAAGTTTCTGTTGTGTAGGATGGAAAAGGTAAGTCAGGTAGTTTTTTCTACAATAACTGAGATTCAGTATGAGTTCTTGAGTTGTCCTTTGCCTCTACCATAAGTTGATGCCAACACTGTGATTTTGTTCTCCACCAGGAAGCCCATTACTAGCCTACTTTGGAGTTTAAATAGATATTATAAGCCGGTCTGTCTCAGTTCTTGAAATTTGGAATCCTAGGATACACCCTGAAGTGGATTTTCCAGCCCTTGTGTGATTCTTTTCTATGAGGAAAAAAAATTCAATTTGAAGGTTTATGAAGTTTCATTCAGTATCATTTTTGCAGTTGAATAAAGTCAACTTGTGATTACAAGAAAGAGAGGAAGGAAGGGAGGGAGGGAGGAAGGGAAGACAGAAGAGAAGGAGGGAAAAAAAATAAAGGTCTGGAGAGATACTGTCAAGGCTGAAGATCTCAGAAAGAAAAGAAAGAGTTATCAGCCCTTGTGTCTTCCCTGTCCATAAAAAGGGAAATGTGTATTAGTATGATAACTTAACAGATCATGATGTAGACAAAATTCAAAATACCACCTTACGAGGTCACTGATTGTGTATTTTGCTTGTATGTTTGTATCTCACACTGTTTCTGTGGAGTGACATGCTTTTATGGATTTAAATAAATATTTGTTGAATTGATGGTGGGGGGAATGGATAAAAGTAAGCATATGAAATTACTTTTACTTTAGATAAAGTAACTTCCTTTTGGTTCAAGTTGGATTTTACTATCAACATTAAAAATTGATTTTGTTGATAATTCAAGGTCTCTTGCTAAATTAAACATACCATACACCAGTTAGCCACAACAACCAGCTACCTGCTCACTTGCGAGGGCTGACAAAATGTGGAAACTTCACTCACTGTTCTCTGCAGACATCCGTCTGCTTCAGCTCCCTTCTTTCCTTTCTGGCTCTGAGGGAGTGATGATTAAAGGCACTCCATGTCTGAAGTAGACTTTGTTGTTCAGTCGCTAAGTTGTGTCCAACTCTTTGTGACATCATGGACTGCAGCACGCCAGTCTTCCCTGTCCTTCACCATCTCCTGTAGTTTGCTCAAACTCATATCCATTGAGTCGGTGATGCCACCCAACCATCTCATTCTCTGTTGAAGTAGGCTTATACTTAATATAAATATGGTGTCAACATAAGACACAGGCATAGAGTCGTCCCCCAACCATCAGGATCCTCCTGGGGATCTTGCAGAGCTGCCCACTGCTTGGTGTCAGAATGACCACCCAGCCAGCTCTGTCCTCCCCAAACCTTCACTGGCAGTGCACTTGTATAGCCAATTGTATCATCCCTCAGTCCTTAATGCCCATCATTATATGTGAGCTTTCAAAGATCGTTGCTGTAATATTGTTTCAGATTCTCAGCCACAGTGGATAGTCAATATTTGGTTCTGAGAATGCATTTGCAAAGTGATTAATCGACGACAAACTATCCTCTTTCAAGGTGCCGGAAGATAAGGCCAAGATTTACTCAAATCACCCAGCCAGTTGGTGGCAGGATCAAACTGCATCACATTTTACAGCCTCAGAGACCTTGGCAGTTCCTTGCCGATCCACTCGCCCAGCCTCATCAAGCTCTGTAACATATTAGCTGCCTTTGCTCTGCACAGCGTGAGGTCTTCAGCACAGCAGGATGGCCCAGATTTCTTCTATCAATTCAGTCCGTGCTCCAAACCCCCATCACACGGCATTTTGTTAGCATACTAAACACCTTTCCCATGTCAAACCCTGTCTCTGCAGTAAGTTCCTGAGATAGGGAGGTTTTATGCCCTTGCAGTTTTCCTCTTATTCTTGTTCACTTAAAGGAAAAAAAAAAAAAGGAAAACCAAACTCCACTTTCATGACCCTCCCCCCACGCCTTCCAAAACACACAAAAAACCCACTTCATTTGTCATCCTGGACCCTTCTGTGCTTGGAACTCACATCACTTGTGTTTGCTTCTGGGAAATTAACTGGAATGTGCACAGAAGGGATAGAGCCTGTCCTCGTTTCTCTTCATCATCGTGCCAGACAGACTTTCTGTCATGTGAGCAAGCCCGAAAGCGAGTTTGGATTCATTACCCATCCCAGGCGCTCCCATGGGCACCCTAGGTGTGCCTGAATGGTTTTTGACTTTGCAAATGATATAAGTGATAAATGCAAGTGCAGAATAGTTTCCTAGCCTCAGTCGTGACACAGCTCAGGCTCGCTGGGCAATCCAAGTTCCATCAATCAATCCCAAGTGGTGACACCATTCAGAAAAGCACCCGGGGACAGGAAGGAGACCACCAAAGGCTCCAACCCCCTTGTCAGTTCTGCACTGACAGGCTACGCAGAACTCCCTAAGTTTGGGGAACCTCTTGTCTTGGGGAAGCTGTCATAGTCCTAAGCTTTTTGACCGTGCATCTTACCTGTTTGCTTCCATTGCTCAGCCATTTGCTGTTCCTCATCATAGCCTTCCCCTTGGATAGATGAGAAAAAGTATATAGTGGCATCAAAACAAATTCCTATGCCAGAAACCAGCATGGCAGGCACACATCACTAGAATTGGTACCCAGAAGGGCCACCACAAGGATCTGTCAGTGTGTACTTAGCTTTGGCTAAAGTCCTGTTATGTCCCAGCTGATCTGCAGGACCAGTCTCTCCAAAGACTCGGAAATTCTAACCACCACCCAGTTCTCTCAAAATAGAATTTTTGGTAACTTCTAGATGTCTGGTAAGGGGAAGCATACCCTTCACACAGTGATACTTAAAGCCTGAAACATTTTTCCTTCATTTATAGCTGTGACTCCATTTGGAGAAATAATGTCTTCAATAGGTCGAACAGTCTATTTGATTATTTGCCAACAAGATGCTGTCCTCTATTTCTAAACAACAGAGATGTTATAATGTCCCAGCTTCCACAGAACAAGAGGTTATGGAAAGTCTAGTGCTGTGTCTGTCCCTCTAGTGCTGTGTCTGTCTGAGATGCTCTTCCCAAGTCAACCTGAAGCATGGTTCTGCATGAACAGCCTCCTGATGGAACTGGTGCTCTATGATCTTCTTTTATGGGTTTGGTCTGTGGTTCAGACTAAGACCTAATCCTTGTGTGTTAGAATCCATCACAAACACTCTCTGGGGCTCAGGCATCTGACTCTCTGGTGCTCTTCTTCTCTCTGGAGATGCAAGGTGGAGCCCGAGGCAGTCTGCTGTCAGGAGCTTCAGTGCAAGCAAATACCGCTGCAGGGGCCACTTTGTGTGCATGCATGCTGAGTCGCTTCAGGCATGTCCGACTCTTTGGACCCCATGGACTGTAGCCCGTCAGGCTGCTCTGTCCATGGGGATTCTCCAGGCAAAAATACTGGAGTGGGTTGCCATGCCCTCCTCCAGGGGATCTTCCTGACCCAGGGACAGAACCTGCATCTCTTATGTCCCCTCATTGGCAGGTGGGTTCTTTACCACTAGCTCCATCTGGGAAGCCCCAGGGGCCACTCTAGAAGAGGTTATTCTACAGAAGTTAGGGATGCTCATCATCAGGGTCTGGAACAGGAGTCTTTCTCCTCCTGAGGCCCTATTGAGGAGTCAGAAATCAAGGTCACATTCAAGAGAATGTGGAGAAATTGTGTGAAACAAAATGGCGAAATGACATTTTATAAACAGAGGCAACTTTTTCAAAATGTGAACACCTCATCCATGCTGGAACCCATAGGCAGGATCTCTGGGAGTACCCTAAGATTTCGTCAGGCCTTCGTAAGAGTTGCACTGCTGAAGAAGGTGGACATTCCTTTGCCTTGTCTTCAGAAATAATTTTCTCTCAGTAGCCAGTTAGATGTTGGGTTTATCTTTGCTTTCTCAGAACTGGAAACCCACACAGTGTCTGGGAAGCTAGAGAAAGGAGCTCGTGACTGATATGAGCCACAATACTCAGTTTCCCTGATTCACACAGGAGGTAAAAGATTTGTTCCTTGGGACTCAAATGCACATTAATGACGAAGGGAAATTAAATAGGTATTTTCCAGGAAAAATGCAAAGGGATATTAAAAAAAAAAATTCTCCAGATTTACTTAAGATAGCATATAATGGAGAGAAACTCTGAGGAAGAATCTTTGTGTGCATGTGGTATGAGACACACACATATGCATATTTAGCAACCTTTAAATGTACGTTAATGCTGTATTATCTCTTCCTGGTTTACAGAGAGAACATCAATTTAAAACTATTTTCACAAACTCCAGATACCAGTTTATAGCATTCCCTGTTTAGAAATAAAATAACCAAAGCCTCAGGTTGCCAAGCAACTACAGCAATGATAATTCTTAGTGTTGCTGCTTCAGAATATCCATTTTTATACATTTTAATGACTTAGGATGCAGAGAAAGTGAGTTCAGAAAATCAGTGGTACATGGGTCTCTTTTGTATGAAATTCTAGCATCTTCTTTTCATTCTTTCCTCCTACCTCCGTTTGCTTCCTGGCCAGTGGTATCTTCACATTTAATTTTGAAAATTCTCAGAGATCGATATTATTTTCTTAAGAGTTGGAGCATCACCTACCAGTAAATGAATTCTACCAGGATTATCACAGAACCATACAGGGAGAAATGAGGGTCTCTGGGACTCAGTTGGGATCACAAGCCATGGGTTCAAGCATTGGGTCTTTCTGTCACTGTCTGACACATAAATTATAAACACAGGAAGCTATAGGAACTTCCCTATAGTTCAGATGGTAAAGAATCTGCCTACAATGCAGGAGACCCAGGTTCGATCCCTGGGTCAGGAAGATCCCCTGGAGAAGGAAGTGACAACCACTCCAGTATTCTTGCCTGGAGAATCCCCATGGACAGAGGAGCCTGGTGGGCTGTAGTCCATGGGGTCACAAAGAGTCAGACACGACTAAGTGACTAACACACACACAGCACATAAACTCTCTGTGTCATCCTTTCTGTTCCCAGGAGGACCCCTTTCTGTCCCCTCACAGAACCTCACTGAATTAGGAGCAGACTGTTAGGCCCCCAACTCAGTCATGATCCTTGGCAGCAAAGCCATAGTATATAGTTTTCTTTGTCCCTCTCAGATAATGAGCCTATGGTTTGAGGACTGAGCAGAAATCAGGAGGCTTCTTCATTTCTCTTTTGGTTTTTCAAGAGATTCTCTTTGATGTTCAGTTTCTGAGACTACTAATCAGACCCTTTTCTCTCTGTGTTCCAAACCAGTTGGCAAACAGACACAGGAGTATGACTGGGGGCTTCCCTGGTGGCTCAGTGGTAAGGAATTGACCTGCCAATGGAGACACAGGCTCGATCCCTAGTCCAGGAAGATCCCGTATGCCTCAGGGCAGCTAAGCCCACACACCACAACTACTGAGCCTGTGCTCTAGAGCCCAGAAGCCACAACTACTGAGCCCACGCTCCCTAGAGCCTGTGCTTCAGAACAAGAGAAGCCACCGCAGTGAGAAGCCTGCGCGCTACAATTAGAGAGTAGCTCCCACTGGCCGAAAATAGAGAGATGTCTACACAGCAACAAAGACCCAGTGCAGTCAAAGATAAATAAATAAATAAAATTATGTAAAAAATCATATGATTGGGAATTGAATTCTCCATCTGCTGAATCCTAGCAGACTGGAAGGAGATCTCCTGTCGCTCCACAGACTTAGACCCCAGGACTCAGGAATGGGCAGAAACAGGTCAGCAGAGCAGTCCCTTACCCAGACAGCCACATGGCTCAAGTGGAGGGATGTGTGACCTGCAGAGGGTCAGACAGACAGACAGCATTGGGCTGCACGTGCCCATGGCCATATTTACCAGCCTCATCAGTCAGGTCTTTTTCCTCCTGTTGTTCATTTGCGAAGTCATGTCCCACTCTTTGCAAGCCATGAATGGCAGCACATCAGGCTTTCCTGTCCTTCACTATCTCCTGGAGTTTGCTCAAACTCATACTTATTGATTCAGTGATGCCATTCAACCATCTCATCCTCTGTCATCCCCTTCTCCTCCTGCCTTCAATCTTTCCCAGTGCCACAGTCTTTTCCAATGAGTTGGCTCTTCCCATCAGGTGGCCAATGATCAGTGAATATTCAGGACTGATTTCCTTTAGGATTGACTGGTTGGATCTCCTTGCAGTCGAAGGGACTCTGAAGAGTCTTCTCCAACACCACAGTTCAAAAGCATCAATTCTTCAGCACCCTCTTTTTAATGGTCCAACTCTCACATTCATACATGACTACTGGAAAAACCATAGTTTTGACTATATGGACCTTTGTCAGCAAAGTGATGTCTCTGCTTCTTAATATTCTGTCTAGATTTGTCATAGCTTTTATTCCAAGGATCAAGCATCTTTTATTTTTGGGGCTGCAGTCACCATCCACAGTGATTTTGGAGCCCAAGAAAATAAAGTCTGTCACTGTTTCCATTGTTTCCCCATCTATTTGCCATGAAATGATAGGACCAGATGCCATGATCTTAGTTTTTTGAATGTTGAGTTTTAAGCCAGCTTTCTCACTCTCCTCTTTCACCTTCATCAAGAGGCTGTTAGTTCCTCTTCTCTTTTTGCCATTAGGGTGGTGTATACTACATATCTGAAATAATTGATATTTCTCCCAGCAATCTTGATTCCAGCTTATGCCTCATCCAGCTCAGCATTTCACATGAAATAGAAGTTAAATACGCAGAGTGATAATATACAGTCTTGACATACTCCTTTCCCAATTTTGAATCAGTCCACTGTTCCATATTCAGTTCGAACTGTTGCTTTTTGACCTGCATACAGGTTTCTCAGGAGGCAAGTATGGTGATCTGGTATTCCCATTCCCAGTTTGTTGTGATCCACACAGTCAAAGGCTTTACTGTAGTCAATGAAGCAGAAGTTTTTCTGGAGTTCTCTTGCTTTTTCTATGATCCAGTGGATGTTGACAATTTGATTTCTGGTTCCTCTGCCTTTTCTAAATGCAGCTTGCATATCTGGAAGTTCTCAGTTTATGTACTATTGAAACCTAGCTTGAAGGATTTTGAGCATTACCTTGCTAGCATTTGAAATGAGCGCAATTTTACGGTACTTTGAACATTCTTTGGCATTGCCCTTTTTGTATTGGAATGAAAACTGATCTTTTCCAGTCCTGTGGCCATTTGTGAGTTTTCCAAATTTGCTGGCATATTGAGTGCAGCACTTTAACAGCATCATGTTTTAGGATTTAAAATAGCTCAGCTAAAATTCCATCACCTCCACTAGCTTTGTTTGTAGTAATGCTTCCTAAGGCCCACTTGACGTCACACTCCAGTATGTCTGGCTCTAGGTGAGAGGCCACACCATCATGGTTATCCAGGTCATTAAGACCTTTTTTGTACAGTTGTTCTGTGTATGCTTGCAATCTCTTCTTAATCTTTTCTGCTTCTGTTAGGTCCTTGCTGTTTCTGTCCTTTATCATGCCCATCTTTGCATGATGAAGTAAATAAAAAGTCAAAAAGAAGAGTGAGAACTGTTTTTGTTTTTTTCCAAGGGCTTAGAGATTCCTAGGGGCTTCCTTGGTACCTCATCTGGTAAAGAACCTGCCTGCAATGCAGGAGACCCCAGTTGGATTCCTGGGTCGGGAAGATCTCCTGTTGAAAGGATAGGCTACCCACTCCAGTATTCTTGGACTTCCCTGGTGGCTCAGGTAGTAAAGAATCCACCTGCAATGCGGGAGACCTGGGTTCAATCCCTGGGTTGGGAAGATCCCCTGGAGGAGGGCATGGCACCCCACTCCAGTATTCTTGCCTGGAGAATCCCCATGGTCAGAGCAGCCTGGTAGGCTATAGTCCATGGGGTCCCAAAGAGTCATATACAACTGAGCGACTAAGCACAGCACATTGCAGCAGAGATTCCTAATTTATGGACTTGCTGAGTCCTAGGGAAAAGGAGGAAATTGTTTCCAGTACTTGTTTTCTGGGCTTCCACTTCAATCCAGGTCGTTGGTGTGTGCAAGCATGAGCCGTAGCTGAGGGATGTTCCACAGTGTGAGTGTAATGACAACAGCTCATAGTCATCATTCCCTTGCTGTGCATCAAGAACTACACTAAAGGCTTGCTGGGGATTTAATTCTCCCAGCAGCCTCCTAGCATAGGTACTGCTATGGTCATACTGGTATTACAGATGGGGAAACTGCGACCAGAGGAGTAAGTGACTTGTTCTTATTTACAGGACTGGTAGGTGACAGAGCTCCTCCACTGCCTCTGGTATATCACCTCTTCCTGACACAGTGTCCAGAATGGCGTGGTGCTCAATCAGAACTTGTTGAAATAACAAATGAGGCCAGACAGTGGATCAAATGTATCTGCAAAGCTTGAATATGTGCAGCTGGTTGTAAGTGAACACATGAGTCCCAGGCAGGGGACCAGCTGTGGCTAACTGTCCATTCAGGGTCATCTCCTGGCCTCACCTTTTCCACGATGTGGCAGCAAGGAAAGTGAAATAATAAAGATGAGGGTGGGAAACAATTCCCCCTCCCTGAATCTCAGTCCCTTGGCAGGGCTGAATCAGAAATACCATGTGAGAATGTTTGAGTTAGCAAGTGAGTGAACCTTTTGCAGGGCCCCAGGTAGCAGGTTGGAGAGCAGAACTCGGGCTGACCTTGTTAAATGGCTCTCAGAGGAGCTCAGCCATCCTGATGCCATATTCTGGGCACCACCAGCAGATGAACTCAGCAAATCTCAGCTATTTCACAGTCTTCTGCTCTTTCTTAATTTCTGTAAACTTTCTCATGTAAGAGCCTGGAAGTTCATATAGCCATTTATTGTACCCAGAAGAACTTCAGGATACTCTAATGCTCTCTGACGACACAGGACCCCCAGACAGCCCTCCTGCCTGGCTGGGTGGTCCCCTGCCTGAGAAGTGTCACCCCCCACCCCCATTCTGAAGACTGCACAGGGGCAGCCTCCCAATAAGACAGTTTCCAGCCCTCTTCCCCCTTGGCAGCAGCTTCTGTAGGTGCATTAAGACACTCCTAAGTGAATAGATGGCTATCAGAAGAGAGAGGTCATCACCCAATCTGGGTCTGGAAGTTATGCTGAACACAAGAGAGGTAAGGTGGGGAGAGGCAAGAGGTGAGAAGGATGGCAGGGCTGAGGATGAGGGGGCGTGAGGTGATGAGCTTCCTCCAACACCTGGCTAATAATCGCAGTTTGGGGCATTTCTACAGTTGGTCGATGAGACTGTCATCTATCAGTGGGAATTTGTGAAGTTTCTTCAGGTTCCACTCCCTAAGAAGTATGTGCAACCAGATACCTGTGGTTTTCAAAAGAGAAGGATTGTGTGACATGGGCTCAGGAGGTGATGCTGAGCTGAGACCAGGGAGATGTGGGTCCTCATGCCAGCCCACTGCCTAGCTCCAGACACTCAGGCTCTCTTCCTGCAGTTTCTTTTTTCTTTTTCATGTTATTTATTTTGGGCGGTGCACCCCATAGCATGCAGGATCTTAGTTCCCTGACCAGAGATTAAACCCTCGCCCCCTGCTTTGGAAGCGCAGATTCTTAACCACTGGACTGCCTGGGAAGTCGCTCTTCCTGCGCTTTTCTTTCTCCACCAGCTAACTCAGGACAACCATTCGCCTCTGTCTCAGAAATGTGATAGAGTCCTTTGAGACAATGTCCCTGATAGCCCTTTAAAGAAACACGTTTCAAAGGTAAAAAATGGGAATTTGCATGTATTTCAAAATGTTATAACCCAGACTGATCTGGCAGTATTGTATCTTTGTATCTGTTTCTTGATTTTAAAAGTATGCATCCCTTTTGGCCAAGTGGATTATAATTACCTTTTGTTAAAATGGAAGCTTCATGCATTTTTCAGCAGGAGTTTGTGTGCCTGGTGTATCAGGTTGCTGCCAGATACAGACATTTAATTTAAGAGACTCCAACCTGGAGTACTCTGCATAAAGAGAGAAATAACAGATTCTCTAAGGAGTGAATGACTCCACCTGCTGCCTGCCTCAGAGAGACCACCACAGAGAGGGGGCCGTAGGTGAGCAGAGGGTGCTGCACCCCCATTGTATTTGTCTGGCCATTCAAATAGTTAAAGACAAATTTTTCACATAATATGGCCTTTGAATACAAGCCACAGCCTTCTGGGGCTCAGCTAGAGACATGTTCCAACCCTGAAGCAAAACCTGAATGTGTTAGATTTCATGAGACAAGGATTTTTCTTTCAAAGAGATTTTTAAGGCTGACCTTGATGATACAAATTTCACCTTACACTTTATATCCCAAGTGATACACCAAGTTTAACTCCATTATTCATAGAGCACGGAGCTGTTCTGATCAGCAAGGTGAACTCTGGCCCAAAGCCCCCTACTGAGGGAGGAGTTTAAGTGCCTGATTTTGTTACAAGTCTGATGGAGGCTACTAAACATGTTGTCATTGTTGTTTAGTAACTAAGTCGTGTCTGACTCTTTTGCTACCCCCAGACAGCAGCCTGCCAGGCTCCTCCGTCTGGGATTTTCCAGGCAAGAATACTAGAGTGGGTAGGTAGCCATTTCCTCCTCCAGGGGTTCTCCCCGACCCAGGGATCACACCCAAGTCTCCTGCATTGGCAGGCAGGTTCTTTATCACTGAACCACAAGGGAAGCCCATAACAAACATACACAAGAAATAATTTGAGCAATATGTGGCAGAATATCTGTAAGTTCTTTTATGCATTTAGTCATTATCTTTTAGTCAACCATTCACTATTAATTAAAAAATACTTATTGGGCCCCTACAATACTCGAGACACTGTAAATACGACAGAGAAACAGATGATTTCCACTCCTGGGACAATTTACAGTATAGGGGAGATAGAGATGTAGACGGCAAGTCTCACATTTGGTAATGTGTGAGCACCAGTGCTTAACCGCCAGCGAGGAAAGTTACTCAAGTAAGGCCGAGGGAATCAGAAAATGTGCAGTGAAGGCTGTCTGGGCAGATCTTTCCTCATGTGCTCCCACTCGTTCTCCCTTCTCCCTCGTCTGTTTTCCAAAGTTTCCCACTGTCCATCCTTAAGTGCCTGAGCATTCACAGCTGTTCAGTCTTTTGCTAGAACGATGTCGACATAGCCTGACACAAATCATGATAAACTACTGGGCCAAAGGCAAGACTCCGAATCCACAGCTAATTGTTATCTTTAATGATAACTAATCATCATATCACAAGTTATGTCGTTGTTAGAAGAAAACAGCCAAAGGGGGAGGGCTTTAGGTTAGTTTGGGGCCAATGCACAGAGGGCCCAAGGTGCCCTCAGATATGAGCAGGGCTCTGTGACTATTCAAGGATGGCTTGATTTAGGCACCATTAGACGTGAGGAGGGATGGAGCATAAAATGAGTTGGGGCTTAATTCATTTAGAAACCGTCTTGAACATTGATAGAGCTTCAATCAGTGTACCCAACCATAAATTCTCACCTGTTTCACGACTGGTTCAGGCTCACTTGAGCATTAATAGATTTTTTTTTTTGTCCATACAAATGAGGTGATAATTCATTTCATGTGTAATTGAACAAATTTCAGTGATATTCATGGAGCAGTTAAGTTGTACCAAATTGTCTAATGTACCTAGTAATTTTTTTTAACAAAAATACAGCTGAAGTTTTATTTTGATATAATAAAGAAGTAACTCAAGAAATAGAGGTTATGGTACATTTGTTACTGCTTTGAAGAATAGTAGACTTGAAGAGACTTTACAATATTCCATTGGGGCAGCAACCACAATTGCTATTTATTTCTGTTTTTCCTTACCGTTCTTTAGGTACTGTAAGGAGTACCTTAGCAGTGAAATCAGTAAAACTTTGGGAGTTTCTAGGTTTGGCTAATAGGAAGTATCATCAGGGCCCAGTTTATAAGCATGCATTTCCCAATTCCGTGTCCCAGCGTGCCAATAGAGAGTATTAAACATGTTTGTCCTAAAAGTTCTGTGTGAGCTCTTTCCTTCAAACCGTTTATCTCATGTCTCCCATGAACCTTACCTTCCACAAGCATAAAATCCTTCACTGAGGATTAATTGTAATTGCTTGTATTGAGAAGATGTTTTTGTATGTAGTTTCTCGAACAGAGTCCAGGGGAGGCCCTAAGGGCATGTGATATATCCACTGTTTTCTTCTGGGAATTCTTTCTGGTGAAGGCAGAAGAGGTTTTAGTTTCATCTACGTCCACACAGGGCTTCTCAGGTGATTCACTGGTAAAGAATCCACCTGCCAATGGAGGAGATGCAAGATTAATCCCTGGGTCAGGAAAGATTGGCTGGAGTAGGAAATGGTAACCCACTCCAGTATTCTTGCCTGGGAAGCCCCCTGGACAGAGGAGCCTAGCGGGCAACAGTCTGTGGGGTCGCAATAGAGTTGGACATGACTTAACAACTAAACAACAACAACCCTCCACACAGCTGCCAGAATGTGCTTTTAAAATGTAATCCTGATGTCACCCACCTCTTTAAATCCTTCAATGGCTTCTTGTTGGCTACAGGTTCAAACCCTTTTATGGCCTGTGAAGCTCTTTATATTTTGGGCCAGGCTCACCTTTCTGATCATAGAAACGGTGCACAATCTCTTGAAGCCCCCATGCTGTCCACGCCCATGTGCTTTGTAGATGTTGGTGCTTCTGCTTACAATAACCTGTCCATTCATTCATTCATTCCTTCAGTGAATAGTTCCCAGGAACACGCTATATTCCAGGATTGAGCTGGATCTCCTTCTTCTGCCTATTTCTTGTACAGTTTAATTGTGAACTGTGTCATACATACAGATGTAGAGACACATCTGCTCAGTCTATAAAATAAATCAAATACCTGTGTGCCCACTGGCCAGATGAGGAAATAGATTTCAATACCTCGAGAGGCCCCCGTGTGCTCTTCTCTGATTGCACTGACCTCCCACCTTTTCCAGAGGGGGCCACTATGCTGAAAAAAGTCTTATATCTAAAATCCCCAGGGTGAAACAGATCACCAGCCCAGGTTGGATGCATGAGACAAGTGCTCGGGGCTGGTGCACTGGGAAGACCCAGAGGGATCGAGTGGAGAGGGAGGTGGGAGGGGGGATCGGGATGGGGAATACATGTAAATCCATGGCTGGTTCATGTCAATGTATGGCAAAAACCACTACAATATTGTAAAGTAATTAGCCTGCAACTAAGAAAAATAAATGGAAAAAAAAAGAAAACTGTCAAAAAAATAATAGTAAAATAAAATCCCCTTGCTTGCTTTACAATGTTACTGCCTAAATTGTGTCCCTAAAAACTACATTGTTTAGTTTCCTCTGTTTTTGAATTTTACATAACATAGAATCATGCTCTCCCTGGTCCTTCTGTAACTTACTTATTTCAATCAGTATTTCATTTTTGATACCCATATTGATGTGTGTAGCTATAGTCTATTCATTTTCATTGATGTATGATTTTTCATTGTGGGAGGATATCAGAGTTTTTGATCTTCTGTTGATGGGTTTCTAAGCAGTTTAACAAAATAGCCAAATTTTGTCTAATTCATTTCTACCTCTGAAGAGATGCTCTCCTTCTTTAATTCTTTAATGTGGTAAATCACATAAATCAACTTCCTAATATTAAAAAATGTTGCATTCCTTCCTGTGTACTCTTCAAGGCTTATCTGAAATACTACACTGTCTTTGAATTCTTCTCTGATCTTCTTTCCTCCCTCCTAATTCTTTGCTCCAGAAAAGTGCTTTCCCTCCCCTAACCCCCATGTCATTCTGTAGGTATTTCATTGTGGGCATTAATATTACATTTTAATTATTTCTTTATAAACATATCTCTCCTATCACATGAGCTCATCAAGATGACAGAATCTTTTTCTCCAGATTCCTTATTATTTTTGCACTAATTTAAATTAAACCAACCTGTTCTAAACCCTACCTCTTAGTAACAGATATGAATCAAACATCTGCCTTCAACTTTGGACAGCCTGGCTCATTACCTGGAGGATCCTTTGGGCCCCCAGACTTGCACTGTGGCCATAAGAGCCCCATTCTCAGCTAGGACAAAGTAGTGATGCAGGCCATTTAGAATGTGGAAAAGCAGTGAAGATATGGCCCTAGTTTCTGAATCAGATATATGGCAAAAATATATTCATTCTGTGCTTAGTCACTCAGTCGTGTCTGACTCTTTGTGACCCCATGGACTGTAGCCCTCCAGGCTCCTCTGTCCATGGGGATTCTCCAGGCAAGTATACTGAAGTGGGTTGCCAGGCCCACCTCCAGGGGATCTTCTCAACCCAGGGATTGAACCCAGGTCTCCTGCATTGCAGGTGGATTCTTTACCAGCTGAGCTACCAGGGAAGTCAGTATTCATTCTACTAGGTTATTTTGCAATTCATCAAGCATTTACAGTGTATTAAGTGATATTCTATGCATTGAGGCTGTGCAGTATTTATGATAGTACATCAGTTGAAGTGTGCATGCTAAGTCGCTTCAGTTATGTCCGACTCTGCAATTCCATGGACTGTGGCCTGCCAGGCTGCTCTGTCCATGGGATTCTCCAGGCAAGAATGCTGGAGTGGGTTGCCATGCCCTCCTCCAGGGGATCTTCTTGACCCAGGGATTGAACCCATGTCTCTTACATCTTCTGCGTTGGCCTGTGGGTTCTTTACCACTAGTGCCACTAAAAGCCATATTATAAAATACATTTAAGAAAGAGGTAAGTTCCAGTAAGTTTTCTGAATATGCCTTCTCTGTCATAGATTCTTATTTACTTCCACAACTCTCCAAATGTCTAGAATTTGGCAGAAACAAATATATATTTCATCTAAGAGGTTTAGTTACTCAAACTACATCTTTATAATAGTCATTTATTTCATGGCTTTGAAGTTGGTGCCCTAAGGATTTAGTATAGAGAAGTTCCAGGAATGCGTTAGAAACCTAAGGAAAAACTCCCATTGTGACTAGTTAATATCCTCAGTTTTGGGAATAGCAGCCCATCTTTTGACCATTATATAAAATTTGAGCTGCATGTTGAAAACCGTGTGCCAAGAAGTACCATTAGGCTCTGTGTGGCTGAGGCTTCATCAGCTCTTGTGATTAACTTTTTGCAGTAAAGGAGATGGTAGTCTGTCCTTTGTATAGCCCAGGAAATGCCTGCAAGCCTTTCAACTTCTGGCTAATTCAACCTCTACCCACTCTAGGGAAATGGACAAATCCACAGCCTACATCTCTTCCCACTGTGGACTCCTTAACAATCAAATTCTGAAAAAGCAAACCTCCCTACATGATTTCTTGCTGGAATAATGAAACCCATCTCAGCCCCTGCTTGACAATTTTATTTAGAAAAGGAGAATAGCCATGTTCAAAAATCTGTACAATTTGACCTTTCCAAAAGCGAGAGGTTTTTCCTCACCAAAGTGATTCATTTGAGCCTATAATTTGTAAATGAAAGCCCCAATGAAAAGAACCAAGTGACTATTCCTCTGAAAGCTTTTTGGATGAGCTGGAACTGCCCTTTGGCATTAAATCCCCTCTTCCAGACCCATTTAAAGATTCATTTCGCATGGTCTTGGAACCATGGGTAGTGTGCAAAAGCAATAAACTTAGCAAAGCTACCAAGGTATAAGCCTAGTCTGTACAAGTATTCTCTTTTCATCTTCACACCAGCCCTAGAGGTAGATGCTATTATTTTTACCATTTTATAGATGAAGACCCTGAGACACAGAAAAATGAAACAAATTGGCCCCTCCCCCTCCACGTCCTCTTCCATTACCACCACCACCACCATCATTGTTATCACCACCATCATCATCTAGTGCCTACTGTGTGCCTATATTCAGTTATTTATTCTTTTTAAAGCTCATTTCATCTTCATGACAGTTCCGTGGAGCCAGCACTACTAATTGACCAAAGGAGGTTTACTCCAGATTTCCTTTGTCATGGCAGCCAGGAACATGCAGAAGCAGATAACAGAAATCTCTGCAGCCACATTTGACTCAGCACTGTTAGTGGAGCTGCGGAGGGACAAAATTATAAAGAAGCGAAGTTTATGAGTGCCTCACTACCACTTCGCCTCTCAGTGCTGGTGCCTCTTCCTCCCAGTGAGTGCCTCCCTCACCCCCTCCACGGGTACCCAGGGCCTTTGTGATATCCAGGAATGCCCCGTGTCTGCCACTCCACCCCCATCCCCCTGACTGCACCAGTGTTAAGGGTCCCCAGTACCTTGGGCCTCATTCAACTCTATACCTACATCAAAACTGATCTACATCAAAATCAATCATCAGAACTCTATACCTCCATCAAAACTGTGGGTTCTCCCTCATACTTGCTCTGTTGTAAGGTAATGTGCTCTCTTAGGTCAAATTTGTTGTGGGTGTGTGTTTAGTCACTAAGTCGTGTCCGACTCTCTGCGACCCTGTGGACTATAGCCCACCAGGCATAAGATTTCCCAGGCAAGAATACTGGAGTGGGTTGCCATTTCCTTCTCCATTAGGTCAAATTAGAATAGTAGTATCTAGTAATAGTCTAACAATAGACCAGAGTTCTCTCTCCGTCCAACCTTACCAATAGTTGAATTGTCTGGTTTAAAAATTTTGGCATCTGCTGGGTACTTAATGGCATATCATTATAATTTTAATTTGCATCTAATAAGGTCTAGTTCAACTAATAAGGTTGAATATTTTCTCATGTTTGTTAGTTATTTCTTCCTTTTTGTATAACTCTTATTCATATCTTTTGCTTATTTTTCTATAGAGTTGTTGATCTTTTGCTTATCAATTCCTATGGATACTTTGTGAACTCTGGATTCTTCTATTTTGCAAATAATTTCTCCTTGCATCATTTATTGAATCCCCACCCATCTCCAGTGCTCCTTTGGTCATATAATACATGTCAGATATGTAGGCGGCTGTCTCTGGACTCTATCCTCTGCCAAGACCAGACTGTCTTAATTATTTGGGCTTTTGTAATTTTTTTATAGTGTGTTTGTTCTTCATTATATGGTTTTCTACTTTTTACTATTTCTTTCCTTCTACTTTATTTTTTAATTATTTTGCTATTCTTCATCTTCCATCTTAAGGTGGCTACTTAGCTTAACAATTTTCACTCTTATTATATAATATAAGCATTTAATTCTTTACATCATCCACTGAGTACTGCTTCGTCTCTTCCCTCAAGTTTTCATAGTGATGATTATTTTCACTGTTATTAGTTCAAAATATTTTGTTTTTTATTATCATTACTTTTTTGACCTGTGAGTTATTTAGAATGATTTACTAATTTACACAGTTATTTGGAATCAGTTTGTTCCTTTCGAGGCTTGCTTGTAATCATCTCTAGGGCAGGTGCAGAGCATTTGAGCTGATTTGACCATTAGTCCAGGACCCTAGGGCTTACTGGGTGGCATTATTGGTAAAGAACACTCCTGCCAATGCAGGAGATGTAAGAGATGCATGTTTGATCCCCGGGTTTGGAAGATCCCCTGGAGGAGGGCACCGCAGCCCACTCCAGTATTCTTGCCTGGAGAATCCCATGGACAGAGGAGCCTGGTCAGCGTGGGTGCGCTACAGTCCATAGGATCACACAGAATCGGACACGACTGAGGCAACGCAGCAGCACAGAGGACCCTAACATTCTTCTTCTTCTTGGCCCTTTCTGAGCTGTCTGTCCAATGCTCCATGTATTAGTAAATCTTTCCACTCTGCTTGAACACAAATTATTCCCAACTTCATATGAGAAACTCTTCTCTCTCTCTCTTTCCAACACTCCTCTTTCATTCTTTCTTTCTGCATTTTGCCCTGAAAATTTTAGCTGCCTTGTCCTCCCCAAATTCCAGATTTTGTCTCCTCAATTCAGCAAGGTCACTGCTTGGTTCTGTTTGAGCCCCTCTGATCTGTGGCCTGAAAGTTCTCTCTGGAGAATGAACTGGGCAAGTTCAGGTCCTACCTTGCTTGTTTTCCTTCTCTCAAAGGTTCCTTTCTGCTGTTGCCCGTTGCCTGGTATTCAAAATCAATTTTTTCCTAATATCCAGCTTGATTTTCTCATTGTGAAGAGTGGAGGATAAATCCAGGTCCTATTTTTCCAACATGGCCAGAAGTGGCAATTGGTCATTCCTGATCTTTCTTTCTTTTTTTTTGCTTAATTTATTTCATTTCATTAAACATCTTAATCCATTTTTTGTTGTTTATTTGTAACCTACGTTTGAACATCTCCTTCTGCCATATGTTGTTTCTGCTGTGTCTTTCTCAAGATGCCTTGTTTCTTTGTATGTTTATTTTTGCCCAGGGGCAACTCATTTTCTCTCGCATTTTATTTGTGAGAACTCTTTGAGACCTGGGATAAAGATAGTTTACTTTAGCATTTGTATTTATTTCTACTCAATGCCTGGGATTACTACCAGTTGAGGATACTCTAAATAATATTCTCAGCTTGAAACATTTTGGGCCACCCAGGTGCTGAGAATGAAGACTGAAAACCTACGTTAATTCTGCCTTTGGTTCCAAATTCTGGGGATAATTTCTTCTCTTCTCAGTGCCGTATTTCAAGACTTATTTCTTGTGTATGTAATGGGGCAATTGTTGTGGATGGGGATTGTCCCATTAAAATCTTCAAATTGGGCAGGCATTGGGCTTTATATTGTTATTCATGCCCTTTGAGGCCATATAATGCTAAGCTTGAATGTCACTTAGTTTGGTAGATATCTTCAGGGTAAAAGCAAACTCCAGTTCTGCCTACTTCTCTTGGGTCCCCAAATTTGTATATACTTTTTTGCCTGAAAATTTCTTACTCTTTTACAAGCTCACTAATGCATTTAGTAAGATTTGTGAAAATATCTTATCCATAATGTTTAATTATACTTGATAGGAAGATCTTTTCAGATTACCATATTGCTTTTTGGGGGCTACTTTTCTATATTTTTCTGTTACACATCTCTTACTGTTCTAAATTATAAGTAATAGAACCACAAAGTTTACTATCCAAACTGAGACACTTCTGAGAGTGAAAAATGGGTAGTCAATGCTATTAACTATCTGAAGTTAGATTAGTGAATCCAGAAAATATTTCTATTGAAAAATCACCCTCAAAAATAAAATATTTTCTGACAACAACAACAAAAAATATTTTCTGATAAAAAATTTAATGTGCACCAAAGTAAAAAAATCTTTCTGTTGTTTGCCAAGACATTAAAATAAGCAGAATAACTGTTCTTGATACAGCTTTTTGTACTTAGGTCACCTTCACCAAGTCTATGCCTAATGTCATGTCAGTGGTATTTTTCTTAATATTCTTTTTTTTTTTTCCCTAGCATTATCTTAGAGCCTCAGCATTTTGCTTCTTCAGTTACCTAACTGCCTACCTATATATTTATGTATGTGTATTTCTTAACATAAAACTATCTATATATTACAGCTTCTATTTCTCTTGATAGAATATCATAGTCAAGTGCAAAATTATTACATAACAACCAACTATAAGTTCATATCAGTAGAATGAGTTTCTCAATTCAGTAAGAATTTCGGTGTTAAAGTTTCAGAAGATCTGTCTCAAAATCAATTTTGGAGCACAATTATAGAATTTTAAAGGTATATCTTTTATATTGCTTGTTTCCTGCTGTCAGATATTCATTTAGTTCCTTCCTTGCTTTGGCAGGGATGTATTTCATGTCCTTCCTATTTGTGAGTGTTGTCTTATTTAATAATTGCAACTCTCTACAAATTTCAGAGGCTGAGATTTCTGTATTTCGTTTGTTGAACACTTGATTATGGATTTATGACTTTATTTTGAACAAAGTACAATCAGAATTTAGAAGACCTGTTTCTAAAACTCCTATGCTTTTTTGTAGGACACTTAAGTAGATTTATAAAGCATGAAAAACCTGTCTGATGTCAGCAATTTCATATCATTTAAGCTAGTTCTTTAAAGTCGCAAACATTTCTCAAATCCAATCGGTCACAGGCAACAAAAGACGAAACTACTTACTTCCCTGATGTAATCATTGGGTTTTTTTTTTTTTTTCCATATAAGCTTTTCTTGTTGTTGTTGTTTAGCCATTAAATCATGTTGACCTCTTTGAGACCCCATGAACTGTGGCCCGCCAGGCTTCTCTGTCCATGGGATTTCCCAGGCAAGAATACTGGAGTGGGTTGCCGTTTCCTTCTCCAGGGGATCTTCCTGACTGAGGGACTGAACCCTGGACTTCTGCATTGCAGGCAGATTCTTTACCACTGAGCCACCGGGGAAACCCCATATAAGATTTATCACAACATTTTTGTAGTTCTGTTACTCTAACTCTTCATATGTAAATTTTGCTAATTTTGACATCTATAGCTTATATTTCTCTGGGTATAAATAGAAGTCTATTTGAGCACAGTCACGAATTATATGTGTGCAATAACCAATCACAGTTGCCTTTCAGCATTAAGTCTCTCCATTTGCTAGGAACATTATGTCTTAAAGTGTAAACTCTGTTCACTGCATGTAGCAAACACGTTGCAAGATGGAACCAAGGGAGTAGAGAGGGAAGGTCTGCCCAACTCTTCCTATCTCCTTTTTTTTTTTTTTTTACAGTTTTTCTAATAATGCTGCGTTTTTTTAAACATGAAAAATTGAGGACAAAATAAACCAGATAGATGCAGGATAATAGGCATAACCTGAGACATTCCGGGTAAGCCGGAACCTATGTTCAGCCTAGGGTTTCCCTGGTGGCTCAGAGGTAAAAATCTGCCTGCTAATGCAGGAGGTGCTGGTTGGAGCCCAGGGTCAGGAAGATCCCTTGAAATAGGAAAAAGTAACCAATTCCAGTATTCTGGGAAATCCAATGGACAGAGGAGCCTGGCAGGCTACAGTCCATGGGTTCCCAAGAAGGGGACACAATTTAGCAACTTAACAACAAAAGTGTTCAGCCTAATTACAGCCGGACAGATATGTCTCATGTGTGTTTGCAATTCCAGGGCTAGCTGAGGGCCTCCTTGTATCCTAGGTTCTTTTTTAAATTTTTTTCGGTTGTGATGAGCAGCATGTAGAATCTTAATTCCCCACCTAGGGATCGAACCTGTACCTCCTGCAGTGGAAACACAAAGTCTTAACCACTAGACCACGAAAGAAGTTCCTATCCTCGGTTCTTAATACATACTTGTTGGGTAAACTACTCCAAAATAGCCTATTTGCTTGGCTAAGACTTTCTTTGCATTAATGCAGAGGAATGAGGATGGGCAGGTTCTTTGTAACAAGACCCTCTGACCTCCTACCACACAGGAAGCTGCTTCCTCTGCTAAGACTTAACTGCAAGCAGATGACCCCCTGTTGCTATTTTGGAGCATTTTTTTCTACAGACCACATGTATTGAACTCTACAAGCTGGCTCTATCAATTCTTTCAACCCATACACACTGCTGAGACCAAACTTTTTTTCTTTTTTTCTGAGCCCTTCAAACTATGTGGACTCAGTCTAAGAAGAACCCTGAGGTCGTAACACAGACATAGTTTGCAGACTCACCTGGCTTGACTTGGCCACAGTCTTGACTGAAACTAAAGGCATATTGGTGGTTCCAGCTGTTCCTCTCTGGGGACTGTTGTCCATATTTCTCAAGATGCGCCTGACAGCAACTTTGGTATAAACGTCTCTCCTGTGATCTATCTTTGAAGGCTATGAGCTATGCACACCCATGTCGGCCATGGCTTGTGCTCTGGAACACTTGGAGGGGCTGGAGGAGTCTCTCTGCTGTTACGCAAGTGAGACTGTGAGCCTCATACTCAGCATTTGGCACCCATTCTAGCTCAAGGCAGAGTCTACCTTGGTTTTATTCTGACTGTGGCTCCTATAAGTTTTTTTTGTTTGTTTGTTTGTTTTAAAAAGGTAATGCTTTGGAAGTTAGAAAGTTAAGGAGGTAGGAAGCTGGGGGAGATTTCTTTTGATGAAGAGGTACCCATTAGATAGTTATTTAAATATTCATAGAAAGGCAGATCTCTGCTGGGCACTGTATTAGAAATGATCTCTGTCCATCTTAGGCAGTTCTCCAGGAAACAGGCATCATTAGCATTTGGACCATCCATCTAGCCCACCAGGAGTGTTTCCTAGCACTTTGGGAAAACTCTGAGATGTTTTAAAAAAATAAAAAAGTGGAGATGGGGGGCAAAGAAGTGTCATAGGACATTGTGATCGATTCCTCATTTGCAAACCTCTTGTCACTGGCAGGACTTTGAGAAACTGCCTGCTCAGAGATCTTAACAGGAATGACAGTGACTAGACTCTGAACTCAGACTACATTTATGCCATTAAAAAATGAACAGCTATTTGAGATTGAATTTATCAACTTAAAAGATGCAGAATTTGTGCTGCAATAGCCTTTTGTAAACAAAGTGTCACTAGAAAACTCAAATGTTTCTTAATTCTTTTTGAAGAAATGCATAATTCTTTCGTGGCTTTCATGTTGTTCCCCAATAAGATTTCATGTATGAATTGTGACCTTGTGTAACATTTTTTCTCAGACTTGGACCAGTAATGGAACCATTTTTAAACTTAATTTCCTTTTAATTCCTTCCAATTACTAGGCACTGGTCTTTGTGCCAAGAACCAATCCAACTGGTACATTTTGTGAAGGCTGTGGAATCATGTTTCTTTAAACCACACATGATACCCAGAAGGCATTCTAACAGATCTGCCCTCATCACTGTCCTTAAAGTTAGTTATTCTTGATTTCAAAAGAAGTTTATCCCAGGGCAGTCCATGGCACATGTGCGTAACAATAGTCTTTCAAGTTTTCCCCATCTGCTGGTCGGTTAGTGGTCTCCAAGTAACAAGGATCATATTGGATTAAGTATTTTAAGCACAAAATAGCATAAGAAATCATTGGTAACCCTTATTGGCAGGCTTATCACAGGAATACCAAATATGGGAAGGCTTTTGAATCACAGATGCCCAAAATATGTTGTTAAAATCTAAGACTTATAAAGGGTTAGCAACTTTTGTACATCAAAGGCTACTCTCAAAAGATTGAAAAACAACCTGGAAGATGGGAGAAACTATTTGCAAATCATGTATCTAATATAGGATTAATTTCCAAAATATATAAAGAATTCCTAGAGTTTTCTGGTAGCTTCCCTGATAGCTCAGTCAGTAAGGAATCTGCCTGCAATGCAGGAGACCAGGGTTTGATCCTTGGGTTGGGAAGATCCCCCCGAGAAGGAAATGGCAACCCACTCCAGTATTCTTGCCTAGAGAATCCTGTGGACAGAGGAGCCTGGTGGGCTTCTGTCCATGGGGTTGCACAGAGTCGGACATGACTGAAGCGATTTAGCATGCATGCATGCACTGGAGAAAGAAATGTCAACCTACTCCAGTGTTCTTGCCTGGAGAATCCCAGGGACAGAGGAGCCTGGTGGGCTGCCATCTATGGGGTGGCACAGAGTCAGACACGACTGAATCGACTTAGCAGCAGCAGCCAGTTTTCTTCTTGGAAAATCCAATGGCCACAGGAGCCTGGCGGACTACAGTCCATGGGGTCACAAGAGTCGGACACAACTAGGTGACTAAACCACCAGAGTTCAACAACAAAAATCCAATTCAATTCAAAAATGGACAAGAGTCTTGAATAGATATTTCTCCAAAGAAGATATACAAATGGCCGATAAGGGCATGAAAAGATGCTCTACACCAGCGGTCCCCAATCTTTTTGGCATCAGGGACTGGTTTTGTGGAAGACGATGTTTCCATGGACTATGGTGGGAGTAGTGGGGATGGTTTCAGAATGATTCAAGCACATTATAATTAGCATGCACTTTATTCCTATTATTGTTACATCAGCTCCATCTCAGATCATCAGGCATTAGATCGCAGAGGTTGGGGACCCCTGCTGTACATCATTAGTCATTAGACAAGTGCAAATAAAACCATGATGAAATATCAGTTCACATCTGTTAGGAAGTTCAGTTCAGTTCAGTTCAGTCGCTCAGTCATGTCCGACCTTTGCAACCCCATGGACTGCAGCATGCCAGGCTTCCCTGTCCATCATCAACTCCCAGAGTTTACTCAAGCTCATGTCCATTGAGTTGGTGATGCCATCCAACCATCTAATCCTCTGTTGTTCCCTTCTTCTCCCGCCTTCAATCCTTCCCAGCATCAGGATCTTTTCAAATGAGTCCATTCAGGAAGGCTATTATCAAAAAATAGAATATGAGTATTGGCAGAAATGTGGAGAAATTGAAACCTCTGTGCATTGCTGGGAGAAATGTAAAATGGTTTGGCCACTGCAGAAAACAGTTTGGCAGTTCCTCAAAAAGTTAAACATAAAATTGCCATATTATCCAGCACTTCCACTCCTAGGTATATACTCAAGAAAATTGAAAGCAGACTTGAACAGATACTTGTACACCCATGGTCCTGGCAACATTCTTCATAATAAGTAACAGATAGCAACAATGCAAGTGTTCAGCAAGAGATGAATAGAAAATATGGTATATCCACACAATGGAATATTATTCAACTGAACTGTATGCTAAATTTAAAGTATATGGTTAAAATAAAGTTAAAATAGTGACTTTTATACTAAATATATTTAACCACAGTTTAAAAAAAAAGGAAAAGGAAAGGCAAGCAGTTTTCAAGGACATAAGTCCTTGAGGGTTTCTACTACCATTAGACCCTCCTTTTTTCCCTTAATAATTAATGGGGTAATAATTAGTGAATTGAGTTTTATATGGAAAAATTTCCATGGACACAAATAAAGTAAAGGTCTTTGCAGGCTGAAAGCTGGGATGAACACAGATGCAGGAGAGACACAAATGTCTGCCCTTGTTCCAGGAATAGTGACTGGAGTGGGACAGACAGTGCAGAAAGGCACCTTAGGATATTTTGCAGCTTCCTCCTCAGGGGGCTGCCCAACCCCAGGTTCAAAGCCCCAAAGTTATCTTTATTGTAATCTTTTATATGATAAGGAGGAAGCCTCCTAGATTTTCAGTCAGTGAAGTAACAAATGGATTAGAACTTTGGTCATGCCATTCTGCCACTCATAGGGTGAGCACCTAAGGGCCGCTATTTGCTGAGTGATGAACTTTGTGGCAGTGGCGCTTCACTCTTCCTCCTGAAGCCATTTTCAGCATTCCCGAGACTTGGAAAGGCCATTGGCTAGGATTAGGGAGCAAGCTTGGAAGAAGAGGGCACAAGTGGCTCATCCTGACCTTGATAATCAGAATCCTGTTTTAAGCTCCATGCTACTGCCTTTAAAGAAAAGCCATTGCACAGGGAGAGAGATGAGTTTGAGATCACAGGGAGGACATGTTTCATCATCTAATCCATCCTCCCAAGTACTGGTGTGAATCCTTCTCAACAGGGTGAGGTTCTGTACCCCTGGCTTCACATAATGATCCAGCTTATGTCACCTCTCTTGGAAGGTTATCCTACAACACAAGGGGTGCCCACTGGCATGCAGTCTGATGAGCAGAGAGAGATTGGACCTTCCTTTCTTTGTGTGCATATGATCAGAACGCAGTCAAGTGGAGGCAAATGAAATGACAGTTAGGGCTCAAATTTGCATTTTCTCTGTTCATTTTATTTTGATAGAAAGCAAGCATGGAATTGCCTAAATTGAACTCAGGAGACTGGAAATAGTCGTGATTGTAATGCAGTGTAATTGTGAAGCCCAGACTCTTTGTCTCATGTTATTTAACCTCTTTTTGGCCTTTCCAAGGAATATGGTAGAAGAGGGGTTCATATTGGTTTCCAGAGCTGGAAAATAAAAGCCCCATAATTCACCTAGTACCCACATTGCTCTGTCATCTTCATGTTTTGTTAGAGAGTCAGTTAAAAAAAGTAGATAAGACTCTTCCAGATGTTTCCCTGACTATTTTTTTTTTTTTTTTTTGGTAAACACATTTCTTTTGAAAGAACTCTAAATACACTTGCAGATTTTCAAAGCCCAGATTTTGCACAGTTCTAATGTCAACCCTGAAGGGCAATCACAGACTGAGCCATAGAAAGAGGCACCATCAAAATATCACATCAAACTTAAGCTTCGTGTAAGTTTCTTACCTGAAATAAACATTAAAACCTCATGAAAAAGCATAAGAATGTTCTAAAAATATAGGTTTATCACTAAGGTGATATGGGAAGCTTAGGGATGGTATAGTGAGAAGGCAGGAGAAAAGATTTGATAGAAGGCACTAGACAAAAATAGGATTTTATTATATCAAGAATTCCATTTGTAACTTTCATTTTCTTTCTTCTTGAGAAGTCTTTGAGAATCCATGGAGAAGAACAGGGTGAGCAGAAATCAGGGGAGAAGCTCTGGGTTACCATGACAACACGACTCTTGACTCCATCTCTATCACCCATCATTGCCTTTTGGATTACTGCAGAGATCTTTGACATTGGAATTAACACATCCTCCTAAATCTGAGGATAATTTAAAGCTGAAGAATAGAAAAGTCTCTAAATAGTACAATGAGCTCATCTTTACTCAGAAAGATGTGTAATGGTCACAATGCAACATAATTGAGATAGTTCCTTATTTCTCCCCCAGTAAAGCTGTCATAAACCACTGCAAAAGCTCTATAAAAAGTGACAAGGCTATAGAAATGTCTATTGTAAAGCATCGATAATTAATGATAATGGTTTGGGCCAAATAAATTTGTAAAAGAAAGTAAAACTTCAGATAATGTGAAAAATGTCAGAGTAGTATTTATAATCTAAATTTCAGTAACAATATAAACATGATTATTACTCCTATTCTGGTCCTGCAGGTGAATTAAATAATGAGCATGCATCTATACAGACCAGTCTACAGAGTTCAGTAACTGCTTAATGAGCCATTAAGCACTTCTTTATAAAACTTTAAACTTCACTACCACACTCTATTTTTGCTAGTCTGCTAATTCAGGGGAAATCTATGGACCTGTTATTTTTTATTTGTGCATGCCTGCATGTGTACTCAGTCATGTCTGACTCTTTACAACCCCATGGACTGCAGCCCACCAGGCTTCTCTGTCCATGGGATTTTCCAGGCAAGAATACTACAGTGGGTTGCCATTTCCTACTCCAAGGGATCTTCCTGACCCAGAGATCAAACCTGTATATCCTGCATCTCCTACATTGGGCAGGCAGATTGTTTACCCCTAAGCAAACTGAGAATCCTATTTGTCTGTAATGTCCACTAATTTGCCCTCTCTAAGTTATTGCTTTTGTTTTTCAACAAAGTGATGACATTCCTAGCTCTTGATTATTCTAAACTAAGTAAAAATAAATATAGGCTCTTTCCCTTCTGTCCTGGAGCTAGTAAGTCATAAACATTGTTTGAATTACTGTGAAGAAAGGTCGAAATAAAAAGAAAGATCAAATTGAAAGCCTAACTCCTGCCCTCGATGGTCTTGGGATCCTGTTGAAAAGAGCTCCCTGGCATTGACCAAACTGTGAGGTTTGAGGACACAGTCCTTGAACTGCCAAGTGTGCCCAAGACTTCTGACACCAACTGTAAGGAGTTAGGGTCCAACTACAAAATTAGAGGAAGAGTCCAGAAAAGACTACTCTCACTTCTGACACCAACTGCACGTTTAGAGGGTTCCCAAAGTCACCTCCAGGTCTGGTAATTCACTAGAAGGACTCAAAGACTCGCTGAAAGTACTCACAGGTACATCTTGTTATAGAGGATACGGATTAAAAGCATACAAAGGAAGAGATGCAGAGGGCAGAGTTTGGGGAGAGAGGGGTTCCAAACGTGAAGCCTCCATTGTCTTCCCTTGTGGAGATAGAATGTGTTACCCTCCCAGTTCAATGTGTGACAATATGCCCTGTGTTTTGGTATGCAGTTTTTCCTGGGGCTTCATTGCGTAGACATGATGGATTAATTTCCAGCCTGGCTGAACTTGGTCTCTAAGTTGATTGATACCATGTGACCCAAGGCCCCTGAAGTAAATCACGTGATTGATCTTCCAGGCATGGCCAGCTCCCACCTTAAGACTATTGGGTGTGGCCCTATGATCTGGTGTGACCAGTCCCCACTCTACACAGAGATATCCCCAGCAGATACAATACAGATTACTTCCCAGAAGCTGAGGTTAAAGCTAGATCTCTTTGGGCGAGGCCATATTCTTTATTGCACAGGAGTCAAGGCAAGTCTGAGTGAAGAGGAAGTACTAAATTATGTGGTATGTAGAGGGGAGCTTAGTATGAGCTTGGATGACCAACCAAATACTTGAGGAGCAATAGAAGGAACATGGACTACCCCCAAACAAGAGAACATCTGAGGACATGACAAATGTCTTTTAAAATGTGAAGGGCTAGTGTGCACAAAAAGATGATTCTTACCCTGTGTACCTCTTGGAAATAGAGTTGAATGTCAGTGGGTTAGAAATATAAAAATGGTATAAGTTCAGTATAAGAGAGAACTTTCTAATAATTGAGGCTATTTAAAAATATTACCCAGGCTGCCTTGAAGTTTTCAGTCATTAAAATTATTCTGGCAGTAAGCAGATCACCTATAATAGTAGCAGTCCTCTTATTAGGAAATACAATGACCCTTAAGAATCTTTTTAACTCTAATACTCTATGGTTCTAAAATTATTTTTCTAGTCTTTCTTTTATTCTCAATTAAGAATTTTTATTGAAGCGTAAGTTACATAGCATTGTGTTAGTTTCAGGTATCAGTCAGTTCAGTCACTCAGTTGTGTCTGACTGTGACCCCATTGACTGCAGCACTCCAGGCTTCCCTGTCCATCACCAATTCCTGGAGCTTGCTCAAACTCATGTCCTTCAAGTTGGTGATGCCATCCAATCATCTCATCCTCTGTTGTTCCCTTCTCCTCCTGCCTTCAACCCTTCCCAGAACCAGGGTCTTTCCCAGTGGGTCAGTTCTTCATATCAAGTGGCCAGAATGTTGGAGTTTTAGCTTCAGCATCAGTCCTTCCAGTGAATATTCAGGACTGATTTACTTTAGGATTGACTGGTTGGGTCTCCTTGCAGTCCAAGAGACTCTCAAGAGTCTTCTCCAACACCACAGTTCAAAAGCATTAATTCTTTGGTGCTCAGCTTTCTTTATGGTCCACCTCTCACATCCATACATGACTATTGGAAAAACCATAGCTTTGACTTAGATTGGACTTTTTTCAGTAAAGTAATGTCTCTCTTTATAATATGCTGTCTAGGTTGGTCACAGCTTTTCTTCCAAGCAGCAAGCGTCTTTTAATTTCATGGCTGCAGTCACCATCTGCAGTGATTTTGGAGCCCAAGAAAATAGTCTGTCACTGTTTCCATTGTTTCCCCATGTATTTGCTATAAAGTGGCATGATCTTCGTTTTTTGAATGCTGAGTTTTAAGCCAGCTCTTTCACTCTCCTTTCTCATTTTCATTAGGAAGCTCTTTAGTTCCTCTTCGCTTTCTGCCTTAAGGTTACTGTCATCTGCATATCTGAGGTTATTGATATTTCTCCCTGCAATCTTGATTCCAGCTTGTGCTTCATCCAGTCCAGCATTTTGCATGATGTGCTCTGCATATAAGTTAAATAAGCAAGGTGACAATACAACATGTATACAATATAATGATTCAATATTTGTATATAATTCAAAATGATCACCATAATAAGTCTAGTTAATGTCCACCACTGTAAGTTGCAATATGTTTTTTTCTTGTGATAAGAACTTTTAATATCTTCTCTCTGGTTGTTGTTTAGTCACTAAGTCATGTCCAACTCTTCTGAGACTCCATGGACTGTAGCCCGCCAGGCTCCTCTGTTCCTAGGATTTCCCAGGCAAGAATACTGGCATGGGTTGCCATTTCCTTCTCCAGGGGATCTTCCCAACTCAGGGATCAAACCTGAGTCTCCTGCATTGCAGGTGGACTCTTTACTTCTGAGCCACCAAGGAAGCCTCAGTCTACTCTCTTAGCAACTTTCAAATATGCAATGCAGTATTATTACTAGTTATAATCACCATGCTATACATTACATCCACAAAGCTTACTTATTTTAAAACTGGAAGTTTGTACCTATTTTTCAACCTTGTATCCTAGAATCAGTGAGTTTTCTAAATTGTGTTCTTATTACAAGAATTACCTTTAAAATGTCTTATGTCATACCTGAGTGCTACAGTCTTGAAATGAATGTATGTTTTCCTGAGCAGAACTTAGATTTAGAATATAGTATTTCAGATTCTACGAACTGAGTGATCAATGACTAGACCAGGATGGAAGTTTTTTCTTGTTCTAGATAAGAAGGAATGAATTGTTAACCAAAAGAATAAAGTAAGAAAGTTTTCATGAAACACATTTAATTTATATAAGTGAACCTATATTTTATAGCCACTTCAGAAATTGCAAATATATCTCATTAAGTGAGATTGAAGCAGGTAAGTTAGGATTTTAACTTGAAACCTTCTGTTAACTCTAAATTCAAGTTACATTATATACTTCTTTTGAAAGATTCTGAGTCTGTTCCCTGTTTACCGCTGGTCTTTGTCATGAAGTAGGCTGAATTAATGTGAATTTTATCTTATTCAGATAAACAGAACACTGATATCCAGGATCAAATGGATTCATGCAGCCCAAATTTCCTTAGATTTCATCCTCCTATGTGTATAAGGATAGATGACTAAAGTTGTAACTCTGATTTCCTTGGCCTTAACCCATACCTACAATGTAAACCCTCCAGTTTATATAAACTGTCTTTCTATCCAGATCATTTTTGATGTACCTCAGGGAGCTCTCATGAATGCTCATCATGTAGTCCTGCTGGGGACAACTACTGCTTCACCTGGAATAGCCCTGTTTGGGCACGATCACTGTTCTCCTGCCTCTCACTGGGCACAGTCACCAAAGCTGTTGAGCCACCATGATGCCAGCCCTGGCTAACCAGGATGGCAAGGGGAAGAACACATCTCTCCCTGCATCAGAGGCATCCCTAAATGGTGCTGTTTGTGCTAAGGGTTCTACGTTGATGTTGTCTTTGCTGTTGTTCAGTCACTAAGTTGTGTCTGACTCTTTGCAGCCTCATGAACTGCAGCACACCGGGCTTCCCTCTCCTTCACTATCTCCCAGAGTTTGCTCAGACTCATGGCCATTGAGTCAATGATGCCATCCAACCATCTCATCCTCTGTCTGCCCCTTCTCGTCCTTCCCTCAGTCTTTCCCAGCATCAGGTTCTTTTCCAGTGAGTCAGCTCTTTGCAGCAGGTGGTCAAAGTATTGGAGCTTCAGCTTCAGCATCAGTCCTTTTAGTGAATATTCAGGGTTTATTTTCTTTAGGATTGACTGGTTTGATCTCCTTACTGTCCAAGGGACTCTCAAAAGTCTTCTCCAGCAATACAGTTCAAAAGTATCATAAAATTAGGGCAGAAATAAATGCAAAAGTAACAAAGGAGACCATAGCCAAAATCAACAAAGCTAAAAGCTGGTTTTTTGAGAAGATGAATAAAATAGACAAACCATTGGCCAGACTCATCAAGAAAAAAAGGGGAGAAGAATCAAATCAACAAAATTAGAAATGAAAATGGAGAAATCACAACAGACAACACAGAAATACACAGGATCATAAGAGAGTACTATCAGCAACTATATGCCATTAAAATGAACAACTTGGAAGAAACAGGAAAATTCTTAGAAAAGTGTAACTTTCCAAAACTGAACCAGGAAGAAATAGAAAATCTTAACAGACCCATCACAAGCACAGAAATGGAAACTGTAATCAGAAATCTTCCAACAAACAAAAGCCCAGGACCAGATGGCTTCACAGCTGAATTCTACCAAAAATTTAGAGAAGACTCAAACTCTTCCAGAAAATTGCAGAGGAAGGTAAACTTCCAAACTCATTCTATGAGTCACCAGCACCCTAATACCAAAACCAGACAAAGATGCCACAAAAAAAGAAAACTACAGGCCAATATCACTGATGAACACAGATGCAAAAATCCTTAACAAAATTCTAGCAAACAGAATCCAACAACATATTAAAAAGATCATCCATCATGACCAAGTGGGCTTTATCCCAGGGATGCAAGGATTCTTCAATATTCACAAATCAATCAATGTGCTACACCACATTAACAAATTGAAAGATAAAAACCATATGATTATCTCAATAGATGCAGAGAAAGCCTTTGACAAAATTCAACATCCATTTATGATAAAAGCCCTCCATAAAGCAGGCATAGAAGGAACATATACCTCAACATAATAAAAACCATATATGATAAACCCACAGCAAACATTATCCTCAATGGTGAAAAACTGAAAGCATTTCCCCTAAAGTCAGGAACAAGACAAGGATGCCCACTCTCACCACTACTATTCAACATAATTTTGGAAGTTTTAGCCACAGCAATCATAGAATAAAAGGAAATAAAAGGAATCCAGATTGGAAAAGAAGAAGTAAAGCTTTCACTGTTTGCAGATGACATGATCCTCTACATAACGGAGAGGATCTGCAACCCTAAAGACTCCACCAGAAAATTACTAGAGCTAATCAATGAATATAGTAAAGTTGCAGGATATAAAATTAACACACAGAAATCCCTTGCATTCCTATACACTAACAATGAGAAAACAGAAAGAGAAATTAAGGAAACAATTCCATTCACCATTGCAATGAAAAGAATAAAATACTTAGGAATAAATCTACCTAAAGAAACAAAAGACCTATATATATAAAACTATAAAACACTGATAGAAGAAATCAAAGATGACACAAATAGATGGATAAATATACCATGTTCATGGATCAGAAGAATCAATATAGTGAAAATAAGTATACTACCCAAATACCCATAGAGATTCAACGCAATCCCTATCAAGCTACCAATGGTATTTTTTTCAGAGTACTAGAACAAATAATTTCACAATTTTTATGGAAATACAAAAAACCTCGAATAGCCAAAGCAGTCTTGAGAAAGAAGAATGGAACTGGAGGCATCAACCTGCCTGACTTCAGGCTATACTACAAAGCCACAGTCATCAAGACACTATCATACTGGCAAAAAGACAGAAACATAGATCAATGGAACAAAATAGAAAGCCCAGAGATAAATCCATGCATCTATGGACACCTTATCTTTGACAAAGGAGGCAAGAATATACAATGGAAAAAAGACAATCTCTTTAACAAGTGGTGCTGGAAAAACTGGTAAATCACTTGTAAAAGAATGAAACTAGAACACTTTCTAACACCATACACAAAAATAAACTCAAAATGGATTAAAGATCTAAATGTAAGACCAGAAACTATAAAACTCCTAGAGGAAAACATAGGCAAAACACTCTCTGATGTAAATCATAGCAGGATCCTCTATGACCCACCCCCCAGAGTAATGGAAATAAAAGCAAAAATAAATGGGACCTAATTAAACGTAAAAGCTTTTGCACAATGAAGGAAGCTATAAGCAAGGTGAAAAGACAGCCTTCAGAATGGGAGAAAATAATAGCAAATGAAGCAACTGACAAAGAATTAATCTCAAAAATATACAAGCAACTCCTGCAGCTCAATTCCAGAAAAATAAGTGACCCAATAAGAAAATGGGCCAAAGAACTAAACAGACATTTCTCCAAAGAAGACATACAGATGGCTAACAAACATATGAAAACATGCTCAACATCACTTATTATCAGAGAAATGCAAATCGAAACCACAATGAGGTACCATCTCACACCAGTCAGAATGGCTGCTATCAAAAAGTCTACAAACAATAAATGCTGGAGAGGGTGTGGAGAAAAGGGAACCCTCTTACACTGTTGGTGGGAATGCAAACTAGTACAGCCACTATGGAGAACAGTGTGGAGATTCCTTAAAAAACTGGAAATAGAACTGCCATACAACCCAGCAATCCTACTGCTGGGCATACACACCAAGGAAACCAGAATTGAAAGAGACACATGTACCCCAATGTTCATTGCAGCACTGTTTACAATAGCCAGGACATGGAAGCAACCTAGCTGTCCATTGGCAGATGAATGGATAAGAAAGCTGTGGTACATATACACAATGGAATATTACTAAGCTATTAAAAAGAATGCATTTGAATCAGTTCTAATGAGGTGGATGAAACTGGAGCCTATTATACAGAGCAAAGTAAGTCAGAAAGAAAAACATCAATACAGTATATTAATGCATATATATGGAATTTAGAAAGGTGGTAATGATAACCCTATATGCAAAACAGAAAAAGAGACACATATACAGAACAGACTTTTGGACTCTGTGGGAGAAGGCGAGGGTGGGATGTTTCGAGAGAACAGCATCGAAACATGTATATTATCTAGGGTGAAACAGATCACCAGCCCAGGTTGGATGCATGAGACAAGTGCTCAGGCCTGGTGCACTGGGAAGACCCAGAGGGATCAGGTGGAGAGGGAGGTGGGAGGGGGGATTGGGATGGGGAATACATGTACACCCATGGCTGATTCATGTCAATGTATGGCAAAAACCACCACAATATTGTAAAGTAATTAGCCTCCAATTAAAATAAATTTTTAAAAAAAGACAGTATCAATTCTTCAGTGCTCAGCCTTCTTTATGGTCCAACTCTCACACTGGTACTTGACTACTGGAAAAACTATAGCTTTAACTAGATGGACCTTTTTTGGCAAAGTGATGTCTCTGCTTTTTAATATGCTGTCTAGGTTTGTCATAGCTTTTCTTCCAAGGAGCAAGCAGCTTTTAATTTCATGGCTGCAGTCACCATACACAGTGATTTTGGAGCCTAAGAAAATAAAATCTGGTACTGTTATATAGTATTTAATATAGAGTTCTATAGTATTTAATAAAGAGCTGTATGAGAGAACAGTTAGGCTAACTGTGACTACTCTTAGCACCTCCACCAACAGATGGTCTCAGGTTAGGTGAACTCATACCAGGCAGCATATTGGTTGGGTCATGAAGGCTGGTCCTTCACTTGGCAGTGGGTGTTTCTCCACAGGGTCCTCTTCTAAGCTCTCCTCTGATGAGCAGTCTCACCATCTTCCACACTGCTGCATGCCAATGCTGGCAGAGGCACCTCAAACACAGATGCCAGATGCAGGCAGCTATTCTAGCCAATGGTTTATTCTGAAAGCCAAAGTCATCCTCATTGGAAGACCTGAGAACCATGCTTCTCTATCAAGGTTTCCAAGATTACACACTCTCGTTCTTAGCATCCCACAGCACAGACCTGCTCACACTGTTTGCAGTACAAATGGAATAATATCTGAAACTGAGTCAAAAGCCCTTTAACGTCATGAACTCCTTTTGGGTATGCCAGTAGGATAGCTTGGCCTGTACCAAGCTTTGGGCTATTCTGCAGTACCAGAAACCAGAAAATTCATGCCCTGAAATGTTGGCATCCTTGAGGGGAACATTGCTGAGAAATGGCCATTCCTGCAGAGCAGACATCTTCCCATGCAAAAAGGCGTGTGAAATCTTCTCCCAAACATGTAAATGTCTGTGAAGCAACCCTGAACAGGGGACCACCCATCCTTTACAGGGAAATAAACTCAAGCAAAGTGATTTTTCCCTTGTGGACATATGTGCTTCAGTGTCACAGCTCAGTAGTCTCACAAGTAAAGACAAGCAGAGGCATGAGAGTTGCCTTCACCTGGGGGCCTGGTGACTCAATCTACCCTCTGCATAATGAACACTCTTTCTAGTGAGAGATAAAGAACCACTCAGATGTTGAACATCTAGGCCAGAAGCACTGGGTTATAGTCCCGGTGTCTTGGGACCCTTGTCCTCAATACTTGAGCTGGTCTCAGGAGGACACTGGTGACTCTTCAGACAATAGTAGAAAAGGATGTTCACAGACCAATAGGATGTGAATGGGAAGGAGGCAGGGTCAGTGGGAGAGAGGGTATAGAGGAGCCAGAAACTAGGCCAAGTTCATGACTTTAGCCTATCTCTGGTCCTTCTTTTCCTTTCTGTTCTTTCTTCCTGTTTTCTCTCCTCTTCCCTGGTAGTCAGCGGGTAGATGAGGGGCCTGGTATTTGGGGTCTAAGGCTGGGAGATTATAATCTTGGAGCTGGATCCATCCTTAGCATCTCTTGCCCAGCATCTCAAGCTGTGTTTGGGGCTCTACAATACATTCTGGCAGTTTACAGGTAAAATGGGTAGAAAATGGGAGAGTTTCTAGAATTCAGTGTAGCTCCAGAGTCATATCCTTAACAACATGAGGGATACCAGAATTTTCCTGGCATATAAACACTGGTTGTTATCTTGATCTGACAACTATAAGAATTCTGTGTGTATGGTTTCCATTCTTCAATGCCAATGATGTATTGCTTAAAAATAAACAAGCACTGTCTCCTTTTTCTAAAAAAGAGCATGCCTGTGTGTATGTCTGGGAGGTCACATGTGTGTATGTGTTTGTGATTTTTATGTCTGCTGCCCACAGGAATCTTTCTCTTGCACATTGTTCTGGAGATTAATTTTCAAGATTAACTAAGTTCCTTTCCTTTCATTTTATAGGAATATAAGTCACTTGCTTTTTTCTGTGCCCTCATTGTGTTTGCATTGAAGGAGGCATATTTTTGAAAACAGATCCATGTCTGTAAGTGGACATTTATGGTTCTCTCCCACAAGAATGAGGCCTTGAAGAAGGGCTGGCCCATCCATGGTGCTGTATTTGAGTTGCTCAACTTGGTGATTCAGAGCTCACTACTCTTCAAAAGAACATGGTCAGTAGATGCCTTTCTTCCTATGTCCAGAGTTCTTCACCTCCTTTCTGGGGAAGAAATATATTTAACAGCTGTCATGAAAGGAATGTCTATTTTCTTATGAAATTATCTGGCCAACATCATAAATGTATGACTCTGGCGGCCCTGTACCAACTTACCAGTTGGGACAGTTTCCCAACTCTCAGCGTCAGTGAACAATGATCTTGAGATTCCAGATTGTCCTTTCAGAAAGGAATTGAGTTCTGCTGGGTTCGGGGGGAACCTCAAGCAAATATATACCTGGATACCTGCCACGTAGGAGACTCTCAGCCAAGAAGAGAACTGTGCTATACCCATTGAAGTCCGGGTGTTCCCAGCCATCAGGGAGTTACAGTGATGGTGGGTAGCTCCCAGTCTTGAGGGTCTTTCTTTATCACATGCTGTTTCAGATTTGCTCTTCTTTCATTAGCTTTAATGGATGGTATGATAATGTGTTGGTTTTTAAAATTTTATTTATTTTTGGCTGTACTGGGTCTTCATTGCTGCTCTCAGGCTTTCTCTAGTTGTGGGGATTACTCTACAGAGTTGCAGTGCACAGGCTTTTCATTTCAGTGACTTCTCTTGTTGTGGAGCATAAGCTCTAGGCTCATGGACTTAAGTAGTTGCAGCATGCAACCTCACTAGCTATGGAGCACAGGCTTAGTTGCTCTGTGGCATGTGGAATCTTCCCAGACCAGGGACCGAACCTGTGTCCCCTGCATTGGCAGGTGGGTCCTTAACCACTGGACTACCAGCAAAGTCAGATAACGTGTGTTTACATGTGTGTCTCCCTCACTGGGTAGTGGGCTCTAGGGCCTCTGCTCTGCACATCCTCAGAGTTTGCAGGATGGCCTCCTGAGGGTCCGCATTCACCTAATGCTCCTTGAGTGAGCCACTGTAGACATTCACAAGTTAACGAGTTGGAGGGTGAGCAGCCTCATAGCCCCTTGAGAAGGACAGTCTCCGCTTCTATATCACGTAGGAAGTGAACGGGTCAGTCGCTGATGACTATGTCCTGGTGCTTGAGTGATTTCTAAAACCAGCGCTTGTTCCTCTGCCTGTTTCCATGCTGCTGATTTTAAAAGCTCTCCCTTCAGGAAACATCTGAAAGAAAGACAGATGAACTGAAAGACAACATGGACAACTGTCAAGTCAGAGAGAGATTGTTAAATAGGAAGGAAGTGGCAGCCCACTCCTGTATTCTTGCCTGGAGAATCCCATCTACAGAAGAGCCTTATGGGCTATAGTCCATAGTGTCACAAAGAGTCAGACTTGACTGAAGCGACTGAGCACGTACACAAGGAAATTAAGACATACTTCTGTGTTCTTGTTGATAACTTTTTGGCACTCTGTCTAAAATGAAACCAACTTTTGTCAATACTTGAGAGCACGGGTCAATGGACTTTTTCTGTAAAAGACCAGATAGCAAATATATGGACAACCCGTGCTGTTGTAGTGTGAAAGCGGCCAGAGACAATATGTTAACAAATTGGTGTGGCCATGTCTCAATAAAACTTTATTTACAAAAACACCAGGGGGTTGGATTGGGCTGGCAGGCCTCAGTTTGTCAGCTCCTGTCCTAGAGTGCTACGTGCTCTGTCATGTTCTTATAAAATTAATTAAAATTTCCTCATTATGCTATTTTTTGGTGTTCCCTTGCTATGGCTAATAAAAGGTCAGCTTATTTTAAAAAGCAAGACATTTTTCAAAAAATCATTTTAAAAAATGTGTGCAGTGGGGTGGGAGGGAAGTGGAATATGTGTGCATAGAACATGACTGAAAGAAGAACGGCATGGTCCTTCCCAGACCCCAGTCAACCCTACTCTGTCACCCATCCTTTCCTGTCCCACCCAACCCATCCTTCTCACACGGGTCCCCAAGTCTAAGTTCTCATCCACCCTGGCCCTGGGACTCGGTAGCCAGCAGTTCTGCACCTGTGCTCTCCTATTTCTCTTGCCTCAGTGTCTATGCAGAGGTGCAGACTGAGTTTGAACTGATCACGGTCCTGGAAACTTTTCAGTCTTTTTATTTTCCTGCCAAAGACAGTGAGTTAAACCTACAGTTTGTCCCTTCTTTCACCTTTTCTCCCCAACTTGTCTTTGTTCCAAGTTAAAGGATCATGATGAGGTAAAAAAAAAAAATGAAAACTTTATAGCCACCATCTTTCACTCCCATCAGGTATGTTTTAGAGTCTAGAGAGGCCCATGTGAAACAATCTTGCTGGCAGTTTTACTGGCTTTCCAAAGGAGAGCTAAAATGCTCGTTGCCAAGCAACACACAGGCCCTGGCTTCCTCCAACAATGTGGACTTAAAAATATAAAATTGTCCTATGGTTGACTTATGAATGGGGGAATCATGGGGAAACACACAGGGCAAACAGTTTGATATATCAGTGCTATATCTGTTTATTTTGTCTTTGGTATCTTTTCCTGGGGCCTTTACAGGGTCACGTGGATAAATAACTAGGGTGTGCCTTCAGCAGAGCAACTAATGAACAAGACTCATCAGTAGGACCTTCATAGTACAGTTGATCCTCAGAATCATTTGCAGATTCCATGTTGTGAATTATGTTCAAAATCCGTAGTTTTACTGTAATTTGCAGACATGCTTAGTAACGAAAACTTTGAGCCACCCAACACACGTGTTCTCAGCTCAGACTGGACAAGCCAAAACAGCTCTGTCTTCTTGTTTCACCTCTCATCATGTAAACAAGGGTCTTTTTTGCAGTCTATTTAATGACACTTTTGTATTCTGTGCTTTTTGTTGGTGATTTCACTGTGTAAAGTAGCCCCCAAGTATAGTGCTGCAGTTGTCTAGTGCAAGAAGGCTGTGATTTACAGAAAAAATACATGTATGAGAGAAGCTTCATTCAGGCATGATATAGTGCTGGCGATGTGAGTTCAGTGTTAATGAATCAACAATATGGTATGTCCAGGAAGAGGAAATTCACTGATGTATATGCATCAAAGTTCTGGAAAGTACTCAAGTAACATCTAAGTGCATGATGATACTGTGGAAACAGGCTGTATTGGTGGATTCATAATATGCCCAGTTTTGTTTTTTTTTTCTTTTAAAGCATAGTGGAAAATATTGTAAGGCTGAAAGCCAAAGAAATTTATGGTCATGTTACCCAGAGTCAAGGAAATGTTAAATCCTTCTCAGCTAGTGTTTTATTATATAGAAGGCACATATAATTCATTATTTATAAGAAATAGAAATTAGGATGTCTTTAAATAGATATGCACATAAAACAAGGTTATGTGTTGATCAATTGATGAAATATTGTGACCCAGGGGTCTCAGGAACATAAACCCACATATTTCCCCTAGGAGCATGGCTCAGCATTCACTAGCTCAGGGTTCCTGGAGACTTAATAAAAATAACTGTCATGACTAATAAGAATTAACCATATATGATCACAACTCAACTCTGATGGGATGTATCTCCCACTTCCCATATGGAAGACAAAGGCTTAGACTTGTCCATGTACAGTGTCCATACTGAGAATGTGCGCCAGGAATGAGACTTGACTTCCCCATCTGGTTGTCAGCTCTGGAGGTTTCCATGATGTTCCTGATAGATATTTTGAAGGAAGATAAATGTTTAGAGCCAGGAGCTAGGGCTGAAGGGCTCCTCCTCCATACCCACTTACTTTTCTGTCCAAGTCAGTTCAAGCTGCTATAACAGAATCCCACAGACTGAGGGACTTAAGTGAATTTCTCACAGTTCTAGAGGCTGGAAATCTGAGATCAAGGTGTTGGAAGATTTGTGCCTGGTGGGGGCCCGCTTCCTGGCTCATAGGTAGCTATCTTCCCACTGTTTCCTCACATGGCAGAAGGGACAAGGAAGCTCTCTAGGGTCTTTTGTATAGGGGTACAAATTTCACTCATGTGGGCTCCACCCTCATGACCTAATCACCTCCCAAAGATTCAACCTCCAGATACTATCACATGGGATGTTAGGTTACAACACATGAATTTGGGGGAGATGTAAACATTCAGTCCATAGCATTCTCGTTCCGCCACTTTTACCACTGAGTGTTTTCCTTGAAGGGAAATTATGATATATTTTTAGATTGCACTGGCACTGAGCCATAGTGAGCCCAGTATCTCCAAGCTGACACTTTAATTGGTCCCAGATGGAAAGGGGAAGCTATTGCTCTTACACAAGTCTTTTCTCCCTGAAGGTCTGATGCAGGTCACATGTGAAGTGGTTTTCTGTCTCTGAGGCCTAATCTCTGCTGACAGTGGCCTGCATGTCACACCGGCTTTCCTGAGCTGGATAGTCTCTCTCCAGAGAGCAGACTGGGGCTGGGGCAGGGTAGGGGTGGGAGAGGGAGGGGGCAATGGCTGACTGTGGAAAGTAGTGAAAGTGTTAGTTACTCAGTCACTAACTTTGTGACTCTGTGGACTGTAGCCTGCCAGGCTCCTCTGTCCATGGAATTCTCCAGGCAAGAATACTGGAGTGGGTAGTCAATCTCTTCTCCAGGGAATCTTCCTGACCCAGGGATCAAACCTGAGTCTCCTGCATTGCAGGCAGATTCTTTACCATCTGAGTCACGAGGGAGGCCCTGACAACCTGATTACAAGCCTGAGGACAAACCCTTCTCCTCTGGCAAAACAAACTCAACCCAGGGCATGAGAAGCAAAGAGGCTCCCTCAGACTTCAGGATCAGGGAAGGCTCCAGAGACAAAATGACATTTGGCAGCAGTTAAGAGGCAAGAGTTGATGACGTAAGCAGAAGCCTCTTAAAAGCAAGGCAAAAGAATGTCAAAACAAGTTCAGGAATGAAAAAAACATCAGTTGTTCCTTCAGATCACTTTTTAAAGAGCCTAGAAACACCATCTGTAAACTCCTGGGCCTCATTACTCAGGACACTGGCCCCACACAGCACCTGCAAAATCCCTAGAGGAGTCCCTTCTAGGAAGTTCTGTTTTCTCTTGCTGATTGAGTGCTTGGGTCTATGTCTGTGTGTCCCCGTTTTAATCAGGAATATGAATACCTTTTCCTTTGTCACTACCATGTGCAAATATATGTTAAGAGACAATGGCAATAAAGTGGGTGCAACTCCTTGGCAAAAGAAACCTTGCATGTATTATAAACACATAGCTCTTCAATACAAGTTCATGGCTGGAAAAGTGCTTTTTTTATTGCAGGGATTGCCTGGTGTGGAAATTTGCAGAGAAAGGCCCAATGTGCAGATAGCATGCCCAATCATGGGTCACAGAGTTGTTCTCTCCCTATCCCTGCCTCTCATTTCTATTCCCAGGTCTCATTTTGGGCAGTGTCATATGCATAGACACACAGGAATACCCCATCACAGCCAGGACAGTGGTGCCAAGGGAGGTGTTCTGCATGCTTTCCGTCCTTGGGGTTAGAAGCACTTGCTCAGCTGCCAACTACAAATGGCTTCATGTAGAAGATGATGTTAATTAGTACGCATTTAAAAAAAAAAAAAAAGGAAAAAAAACCTCACTGCCCACAGCAAGCCATGTAGGGGCCCGAAGTCCTACCCTGACAGCCAGAGTGAAGCATGGCCCACTAATGCAGCCTTAATTCACTTTGTTGGCAGAGAAAGCAAACTCACCATGCTGCTGCGGGAGTCCCTGGGGAACGTGAACTGCCGCACCACCATGATCGCTCACATCTCGGCCGCCGCCGGGAACTACGCCGAAACCCTGTCCACCATCCAGATCGCCTCCCGAGTCTTGAGGATGAAGAAAAAGAAAACGAAGGTAAGGGGTTTGTCGGGGACGTGGAGGATGAAGCAGCTTCCGGAGCCCTGCCCTGGAACTGAGTCAGAAAGAGTGGAATCAATATTTCTAATCCCCCAGCACCAGGGGCCTGGTGAGCTTGGCTGCCGAAGGCCTGTCTCAGCATCCACCTCGGGGCAGGACTACCTCCTGGCCAATACAGAAGTCCTGTCCCCTCCCCGCTGCTGGTGATTGCCTCAGTCATCCAGCCTGGACTCCTAACGGGGAGTGCTTGGTTCACTTTAGAGAGTTTAAATGATTGCGACTTTGAGGTGAAATTTTTTAAGAGTGATGGGAAATATCCAGAGTTTGTATCTTGCCTACCTTGGTCCTTCAACTGATTGATCCCAAAGGGGACTGTTAGTTCACTCCTTGCTCAGGTGACCCTACTTCCCCTGCATTTCCAGGAGGCACTTTTTCAGGCCAAGGGGTGTTGTCCTGTTAGTTCAGTGGTTGATTCTGGTTGATGAAACCACTGGGCTCATTTTCTCAGGCAGAGGCAAAGCCAGGACAGTGGCGGTATGACAAGAATGTCTGAGAAAATCATCATGATTGTAGTCAGTCTGGTCTGTGGCCAGCTGATGATTTGTGGGGACTTTTCCGCCTCCTTTATATATATAAAAAACAGAAATATATATATATAAATGTATGTATTTATTTATATATATGTATGCCCAATATATAAATATATATATTTATTATATAAATGTATGTGTAAATATATATATATAGACACATATATTTGGTCAAAAGCACATCTTTCCAACCAGTGTCCCATGGCACAAACTGTCATACATGGCTTGGGTGTGCAAACTGGTGACCCGCTCAAGTCCTTAGGAGGTCACATGGGACCTGGGCCGGTCACCCTCTTTCATGAGCAGCCTCTGCTTCCCCAGTGTGCCTCACAGGAGTATGAGGGCATGATGTGCAGAGCTGGGGCACCTGGCCTGGCACATCTGGGTAATGGCCCGGGGTCTGGATGGCCTGTGTGGAGCCAATGGCCTCCGCCAGTTGCCTGGCCAGTTGCCCCACGATGCCACACTAACTGTTTCCTTCTCACTCACAGTACACATCAAGCTCCTCTGGGGGAGAGAGCTCCTGTGAGGAAGGCAGAATGCGCAGGCCCACCCAGCTGAGACCCTTCCACGCCAGGGCTGCTGTCGAGTCGGATTTCCCCATCCCTCACCTGTCCAGTGACCCCGACTACTCCTCCAGCAGCGAGCAGTCCTGCGACACGGTCATCTACATCGGGCCAAACGGCACGGCCCTCTCTGACAAGGAGCTGACGGACAACGAGGGGCCCCCAGACTTTGTCCCTATCGTGCCAGCCCTGCAGAAGGCCAGGGGTGACAGCCGGTCCACAGAGGCTGGAGAGGCTGGCGCCAGCAAATCGGAAAGGGACTGCTTGAAGTGCAACACGTTCGCTGAGCTGCAGGAGAGGTTGGATTGCATCGATGGCAGCGAGGAGCCCAGCAAGTTCCCCTTCGAAGAGCTGCCGGCCCAGTTTGGGGCGGAGCAGGCAAGCAAGAGTGTCCCGTTGAGCCAGGCAGCCGGGGCAAGCCCGCTCTGTGAGTCTGATAAGGAAGACGATGGCTCAGACGGCCAGCTGACAGACAGAGAAGGTGCGGAGCCCCCGGCCTCCAAGGTGCAGAGGAATCACTCCCCGGTCCCTGCCACATTGCTCACCAACAGCCCCACCCCTGCCTCACCCCGGAGCATCCCCGGCAGCAGCAGCCAGCACAGTTCTTCCCAGCTCGCGCAGAGCCCCAGCCTCCGGAGCAGCCGGGAAAGCCTAAACTCCTGTGGCTTTGTGGAAGGCAAGCCTAGGCCCATGGGCTCCCCCAGGCTGGGCATTGCCAGCCTGTCCAAGACCTCAGAGTACAAACCAGCCAGCTCTCCTTCCCAGAGATGCAAAGTCTACACCCAGAAGGGGGTCCTGCCTTCTCCGGCCCCGCTGCCCACCTTGAGCAAGGATTCGGGCATGGTGTCTAGTGAGTCCCTGCTGCAGCCCGAGGTACGCACCCCCCCGGTCGGAATGAGTCCCCAAGTTTTGAAGAAATCCATGTCTACTGGGAGTGAAGGGTTCCCAGAAACCCCTGTGGATGACGATCATCAGGCAGCATCTTCCCCAGATTCTAAGAAGGAGATTCTGAGCACCACGATGGTGACAGTGCAGCAGCCTCTGGAGCTGAATGGTGAAGACGAGCTGGTGTTCACGCTGGTGGAGGAGCTGACCATCAGCGGGGTGCTGGACAGTGGCCGCCCCACCAGCATCATCAGCTTCAACAGTGACTGCTCGGTGCAGGCCTTGGCCTCAGGCTCCCGGCCCGTCAGCATCATTGGCAGCATCAGCGAGGACCTGGAGTGCTACTCAAACATGGCTCCTGTGTCTGAGGTCAGCATCACACAGTTCCTGCCCCTCCCAAAGCTAAACCTGGACGAGAAGGCCCGGGAGGCAGGGAGCAGACGTTCCTCCATCAGCTCCTGGCTGAGTGAGATGAGCACAGGCAGTGACGGTGAGCAGCCGTGCCACAGTTTCATAGCACAGGCATGTTTTGGGCACGGGGAAGCAATGGCAGATCCTCCGGCCTCGGAGTTCGTCAGCAGCATCCAGAACACTGCCGTGGTGTGCCGGGAGAAGCCCAAGGCAGGCCCCGACAACCTGCTCATCTTGTCTGAAATGGGGGAAGACTCCTTCAACAAGGCAGCCCCCATCAAAGGCTGCAAGATATCTACCCTGGGCAAGGCCATGGTCACCATCTCTAATACAGCCAGTCTGAGCAACTGCGAAGGGTACATCCCCATGAAGACCAACATTACAGTATACCCCTGCATTGCCATGAGCCCCCGCAATGTCCAGGAGCCTGAGGTGTCCCTGGCAACCGTCAGCACAGTCCCCAAAGCAGCCCAGTCCCAGGAGAGCAAGGAAAGTGGTGCAAAGAAAGAGATGAAATTTGAGGATCCCTGGCTGAAACGAGAAGACGAGGTAAAAAAAGAGAATGCTTATCCCAATGAAGAAGGGAGTAGGTTTGAGACAGCCACAGGCCCCCCAAAGCCTGAGGCCAGAGCAGGACAGGACAAGAAGGTTAGCCCCAGCGACAGGCTGAGCAACAGTAGCGGTGAGGTGTCTGCCTCCCCAGGGGCCGACAACTTCAGGAGAGTGGTGGATGGCTGTGAGATGGCCCTGCCCAATGTGGCTGCCCAGAGCCCCGTGCATCTCAACAAAAGCCTGAAGTCCAGCAGCCTTCCCAGGGCTTTTCAGAAAGCCAGCAGGCAGGAGGAGCTAGACAGCCTCTTCTACCACTGTGCCTCGGAGACCAATGGCATTGGCTTGGCTTCCAGCACCCAGCCCTCCAAGGCCACCCTGGAGAGGAAGGTGGCGTCCCCCAAGCACTGTGTCCTGGCTCGGCCCAAAGGGACTCCCCCGCTGCCCCCTGTCCGGAAGTCCAGCCTGGACCAGAAGAACCGGGCCAGCCCCCAGCACAGCGCCTGCAGCAGCAGCTCCAGCAGCCCCTTGAACCAACCTGTGCCCTTCTTGGCCAGCTTCCCCGACGAGCCCAGTGGCAAGATGAAGGATGCCAGCAGCAGCAGCAAGCTCTTCAGCGCCAAGCTGGAGCAGCTGGCCAGTCGGACCAACTCTCTGGGCAGGACCACAGTCAGCCACTACGAATGCCTCTCGCTGGAGAGGGCCGAGAGCCTGTCCTCCATGAGCTCCCGGCTGCATGCGGGCAGCAAGGACAGCACCATGCCCCGCACGGGGAGGAGCCCGGGCCGCAGCGCCGGGGCCTCGCCCACCAACCCGGGCCCCACGCAGTCGGCAGGGGCCTCGCCCAAGGCCAGCCAGTCCAAGATCTCCGCCGTGAGCAAGCTGCTCCTGGCCAGCCCCAAGGCCCGCAGCCTGTCCACCTCCACCACCAAGACCCTGAGCTTCTCCACCAAGTCACTGCCGCAGGCGGTGGGCCAGAGCTCCGGGCCGCCCCCCGGCGGGAAGCACATGTCCTGGTCCACGCAGTCGCTGAGCCGGAGCCGGGGCTCGGGCCTGGCGTCCAAGCTGCCCCTGCGGGCCGTGAACGGGCGCATCTCGGAGCTGCTGCAGGGCGGCGCGGGCGCGCGGGGGCCTCCCGGGCGCGCGGGGCCCGAGGCGGAGGAGCGCACCGTCCCCACCGACGAGCGCCCGCCGCCCGCCGCCCCGCTGCCCTCGCCCTACAGCAAGATCACCCCGCCGCGCCGACCCCACCGCTGCAGCAGCGGCCACGGCAGCGACAACAGCAGCGTGCTAAGCGGGGAGCTGCCGCCCGCCATGGGCAAGACAGCGCTCTTCTACCACAGCGGCGGCAGCAGCGGCTACGAGAGCATGATGCGCGACAGCGAGGCAACCGGCAGCGCATCGTCCACCCAGGACTCCATGAGCGAGAACAGCAGCTCCGTGGGTGGGCGCTGCCGCAGCCTCAAAGCCCCAAAGAAGCGCGCCAACTCAGGTAGGCGTGGGCACCTGGCGGGCGCGGGGTGGGCCCTGGGATGCAGGGATGGGAGCCCAGGCACCCCTGTCCCCGCCACCTGTCACCTGCTTGGGACAGAGCCCATCATTGTCAAAACCAACCTTCCCTCGGGGCATCACTCACGCTTCAGTCTGTGATGCTCCTCAGTCTCAGCCCAAGGAGAAGGCAGGCCCCCAGCGCACCGCTCCTCACTCACCAGCCGTGGGGGGCGGGAGACGCGAGGGGGGCGGCTGGGATGGGATGCCTCTTCCTGCGTGGGATCCCCCCATTCTGGGCCCAGACACCTGGTTTCTCTGCTCAAGGACCAAGAATACTGCAGCTTAGAACCACTCGAGGGATCGGGTCACTGTAGCTATCCTTATGACCCAGTGACCCCCCCAGGCCCTAGCAGCCATTCTCTGGGGTGGGATGAAGCCCACTTTGTCTCATGGAAGCTGCAGTGGGGGCAGCCCCTTCTCCGCCCCACTGCCCACTCCACACACCCTGGTGGAACAGCCAGGCTCCCACCACCGGCCTGAAATATCCAACATTCACACACACACACACACACACACACACACAGCACACCACCCCCTCACTATGGAGCCAAAATGCATGCTTTTGGAGGAAGTCTTTGCTATGTCCAGGAATCTCCCATCAAAAGACAAATAAGTCCTCTGGAGGAACTGCTGTGTATAAAGGCCACTGATTTGTTCATTGGAGTTTGGGGGAACATGTGATAGTAAGTTATGGTGGGCAAGGAGAAGAGGACTTAGGTCAGAGCTGATGGCCCAGGTGGCCACAGGGTAGGTGAGGTGAAAGGTCAGTAAAAAGAGAAAGGGACAGAGAGCAGACAGAAGGAGCCAAGGACAACTGTAGCTACTTGAGAATTTGGCCACTCATCTTTGCTCTTGAATGGTCTTCAGAGAACTTGCTCCTACTCATCTTTAGTGCAGGACTCGTTTGTAATGAAGCTGTCTCCTGCAGAGCCTCACATACAGTTCTGCACCTTGGTTGAAGTGTGAGTGGCCTGTTGTCCAGCCCTCCTAGCCTGTCCTTAGCTACAGTGTGGTCCTTCTGTGGAACCTGGAGCTCTCAGAAACCATTGCCCAGGGGAATATTGATGCCACCAGCACATTTGGAATTAAAAGATGAGATGAGACCCAGAAGGAAGGTCTCCTTTTTCCTGCAGCTGCTCCAGCCAGCAATTGCTTCTCAGGTTTTTTTCTCTCAACCCCAGGGTTGCTTTTTTTCTATTCTCACACCGCACAGGCACAAATTCGGGAATATTCCAGTTCAGATATAAGAACTGTGATCAGTGCACAAGATAAATCATTTGTCTGCCTCAAAAAAAACAAAAACAAAAACAAAACTTCAAGGGACCTCAGAGTCATGTTGTAATTCTAGACCTTATGAAGTATTAATAGATTGCCCCATCCACCCATCCCATCACAGATCATGAAATGCCATGAGGATGTTAGCCTCCCAGCATGTTCGGGAGTCATCATGGCTGTCAGAATCCCAACATTTTTATTTCCCAGGTGTTGTGTGCATCAGGCCTTGATTCACTTTGATGGTGCTCCACATCAGGCCCTTGGCCCTGAATCTCACCACCAGACCTGGGAGTAGAACCCCATGTAATACAAGTGGAGAACAGAAATCCATTCAGTATGACATGACAACTGCTGGGTCCAATTTTCAGAGCCAAGAACATTAAAATGTATTGATAGTGGTTACTAAAAATAATAAGAAAGTTTAAGCCAGAGCCTTTGCCAAAAAAAAAAAAAAGGTCTGGCCTTTCCAATACTTGTTTGATAACCCTTATGTATTAAAATATTACAATCTACCCAGTCTTGGTCTTCAAAATCCAGAATATTGTGAGACATTTGCTATGTGCTTACATATGTGCTTACATATGCTCTATGCTTACATAGCACATATGCAATGTGCTGAGTGTTACAGAGTGCTTTCACATACTCTAATTCAGCATCTTGAATCTACCTATCCAGTTTATTCTTTCAATAGCTTTACTCTTTTATTATTATTTTTTTTTTTACTTGAATTGCTTGGTTTGTCTGTTGCACTGGAGTAGAGGGGAAGAAAAACTAAGGTAACTCCTTGGAAAGTGGACCACAGGCCCTGCACATGTCCTTGCTTGGTGCTGCCTCTGTTTGTAAATGTGTTCTCTGAAGGTCTCTCATTAGGTTTGGCTGTTGGTGTACAATCAAAGCACCAGGCTGGGTGCCAGAGATGGGATTTCATAGAGAGTGCTGAGGGCATCAAACCTCTGTGAGCAGCTGCTGTAGATCCTGGGCTCCCTAATGGATATGGCAGTGGAGATATGCTCCCTGCATGTGAGGTGACCTTGTCTCGCTTATTCATGATTATTATTAAGAGAAATGCTGGCTGTCAGACATGATCAGCATAAATCAAAGGCAACTTCTTTAAGAGAAGCCATAAAACTCCTCAAAGGAAATTCCTAGCTCGATGGCTGGATTTTACAGTTACTGGAGATGCTGGGAACTGCAGGGGAGGCAAGCAGTCATCTGTTAGTGGAGGTTGCTTTCGAATTTGGAAAACTTCAATTCTTTTGTTATCTCCTTAGTGAAAACGAACTAGAAATATATTAGTAGGAAGATAACCTTGAGCTCTTTGAGTGCTTTGTAGTGCAAGTGGAGAAACCAACCATCCCGATGGGTCCACCTTTCCAGTTCCCATTCCGGAGATCCGTGCTGGTGGACAGTGAGCATAGTTGGGCTTTTCCTATGGGCATGGTGCAGTGGGAAGGCTGAGCTAGAAAGGCAGGAGACTTGGGGTCTTGGGCTGTGTGGCATTTACGGAATAACTATACTCTCTAGGCTTCGGTTTTCTCAAAAAGTAAAATGAAGGGGTTGGTAGAGAACCACCACGGTCTCTCTATGCTCACACTGTATAAGATGATGCAAATAACATAAAGAATATTGGTGATAATATGACTTCCTTTCCTTAAGATGATGCATGGTCAATGGGATTTATTTTTAAATTGTTAAACACTGATCAGACCTCTTCTGTGCTGTTAGAGCTTGGTGATAGGAAAGTCGCAAGTGTGTTTGGGAAGGGGCAGGCAGCATAGAAAACCAAGCCACTGTGAGAAGTATGTAATCTCATTGGATAGCAAGTACAAAGAACATGAAACAGAGAACAGTGAACCAGGAACCAAGATGTGTTGCCAAGTGCTGAGTGAGGAAGTGAGGGCTAAGGGGAGGAAACATTTAGACAAAGATGGCCCAGAGCAGTTGAAGAAGGCTATAGGGAAACACTGGGATTGAGCCAGGCCTTGAAGCATGCTGGAACAAAGGGCATTGTCAGCTGAGATGCTTGGGGCAGTAAGAGAATGGTTTTATGGACAACAGAGTGGGATTAACTCAACAAGGGTAATATTCTTAATGGATGTGATGATAAACAGAAAACGTAAGCCCAGATCAAGTTATTCCTTGAACATCTGGCAACTATGATAAGAATTATTGCAGCTGGCAATGGGGAGTCATTTATAGGTTCTTGGTTGAGAGTGTCATAAGGTGACAGAAGCTGTAGATTGCTTTCTGTTGATGGATTTTCATCTGTCCCTCCACTGTTCCTTGCCAGCCCCCCTGTGATAGGTGCATGGACATGTAGGTGTAACTGTTAGGCATGAAGTAGAGTTATGACAGCCAGTCCAGGTAGGGAGCAAATGTTCAACCTGTCCATAGGTTAGCAACTGAAAATCAGTTGCTAAAAGTATATGAATCAGTGATGGGCAGTGTATGGTGTGGCTGCATCAGCTGGGCCCCATCTGAGGCCCCAGCTTTCCACTGATAGCTCATTTATATCACCCATCGTGTGGTCCCTCCCTGACTCTCTCTCTCTTCTTCCTCAAGTTCCTGACCCTTGACCCCACACCTGGTGTGTTACCATCTTGGCTTCTTTCTTTCTCCCCACTTGTCTCTCAGGCTGTCTGGGGAAATATGAAAATTAGGTTAGGTCTGAGTGAAGTTCATTTCCACTGCAGCAAACCCTGGTGTGGTGTGACCCCGCATCCAGAAAGCCCAGGAGAGAAGCCAGCCAGGGAGCATGTCAGTTCCGAGATGCACCCAGGGCTTGACCTTCCTGGCAGGAGCTTCTTTGAGGCCTGTTCAGCACTTGACTCAGCCTGTTGAGTCCTGGACGCTGGGCTGGTGCAGGTTACCATGAATCAGGTGGACCCCATTGATTGATTCATTGGTTGGTTGGCCTGCTGGTATTGTGGTCCTACAAGTTAGCTGAGTTCTTTTCTATGTACCTCTGATCGCTTGCCCTGCTGGTGACCCGTGTTTTAAACACTGAACCTAACCTCTTATTTTCTTTCCCACTCTAAGCACCAAACACCGTGCCTTCTCTTCTCTGGGAGCTGAGTAAACATTACTGACTGATGGGTTCAGTTTATAGATCTTCTGTACCGGGATCTGTGACTGGTTACTCCTCCAAGGGCCTAGAGCAACATGCTTCACTCTGTCCCCTCCCTGTGGCCCATTCGGTTCTCAGGTGCAATCTTATTTTGTGTTAATGAATTTCAGGAAACATGGTGGTCTCTAGCTTAATGGAAACAGGGCTATGGCAAGTGGCTTGCTAGCTAATTTAAGATTTCTAGTGTGTTTCTAAGAGACATCATCTAGAAACAGATGAGAAAGGGTTCCAAATAAGACAGGCTTTTGGACAGTAAGTTGGGAAAAAATAGAAAACTGGCTCCCTAAGATACTGAGGAAGCTCCTTAGAGTGCAGTGTGGGCGGAGGTGGGTGCAGAGCTGAGTGAGCATGTGAGGGGTCTGGGCTCTGCCCAGAGGACAGGTCCATGGCCGGCCATCTCCCCATCTCCTCTGCAGCCTGGGACAAGCTCACTCATCAGTTCGAGCCCTACAGCTGCCCATGCAGCCACATCTGCATCCATCTGGGAGGCCTGAGGGGCTGGCTGGCTCTCGCTGGTCAGTAAATCCATGCTCACTGATCTTTCCCCTCCCTCTCCTCATCGCTGATGCCTGAGCAGCCTTTCAGCATCGGTGCTTTCTGCTTTTTGACTCACTGTCTTCCTAGTGATGATTCCCTGGGTCAGAATGAAGATGGAGGGTGATGGCAGGAAAGCTGATATGGCGGGTTCTCTGTGGATGGCCGGGGTGGGCATCTGTGTGTCCCCCAAGGCATGTTGTGGGCCTCGGCGTTTGGAACGCCTATGTTTTCTGACACTTGACCTAAGAAGCAGCATCTTTAGATTCAGTGTGGACACTTTTATCGGCACTCAGTGATGGTAAAAATGGAAAGCCTGACATCAGACTCCTCACTGGGGTCATCAGAGCTGTGGAGACTAGGGTGGGATGGGCCATGACAGGTTTGGGGGCCCTTCCAAATGCATGCACCTGGCAGCCAAGCCTGGAGTGGCTGGGGGAGCGGGGGTTTCAGGTCAAATTGGGGCCATTTCATGCAGCAAAACTGTTGGCACTTATCAACTTTAGTGTTTTGAGTTTTTGTGTGTTTTTTTTTTAACACTTGACATCTCCATGTCCATACAGAGTGCTGGGCTGATGAACAGGGAGTGCTAGAGAAGAAATCCTTCTGATGACCCACTGGCATCAGGGGGGAGGTTGGTTCAGGATGAGTGATCCCAAACCAGACAGCTGCATCTGACAGGCCCCGCACCACTATCGCCTGACTAAGGTGCTTCCCCACAGCTTCCTTCAGTGGATGCTTCCCCGACCTTCCAGGAGCCAGGAACAGAGTGGTCACTGGCAGGCACTGGGCTCAGTGGAGAGCAGGAAGCATCTTCTTGAGAGCATGCCGAAAACCCAAGAACTCATATTTCTGTGGGGACACAGATCAAAGTCCTGTGGTCAGTTCTTTCCAAGTGATGATATGGCATTTCGGCACCGTTGTTTCCTGTGCTGTTTCCAGCAGAGTGAGGGCACCATCTCTCCTCTGAAATTTCCTTCATAGCATTAAACTCCATTTCCTCTGGTCTGACCACATTCCCCTGGCCCCTGGCCTTAATTTTCCCCATCACACCCCAAGTAAGACTCCCAGTGTACCTCTGGAGGAGACCTGAGGGGCGGGGAGGCCCCTCAATAGTGGGTGCAAGTTCTGGATGATATCAGTTCATTCATGGACCTGATTTACCAGTGACCAAGTTCAGAACAAACCTCTCTCCATAGTTCTTCAGGCAGTCTATCAGATCTAATCCCTTGAATCTATTTCCACTGTATAATCGTAAGGGATTTGATCTAGGTCATACCTGAATGGTCTAGTGGTTTTCCCTACTTTCTTCAATTTAAGTCTGAATTTGGCAATAAGGAGTTCATGATCTGAGCCACAGTCAGCTCCCAGTCTTGTTTTTGCTGACTGTATAGAGCTTCTCTATCTCCAGCTGCAAAGAATATAATCAATCTGATTTCAGTATTGACCATCTGGTGATGTCCATGTGTAGAGTCTTCTCTTGTGTTGTTGGAAGAGGGTGTTTGCTATGACCAGTGCATTCTCTTGGCAAAACTATTAGCCTTTGCCCTGCTTCATTCTGTACTCCAAGGCCAAATTTGCCTTGACTTAGTTTTCTGGGTGTGACTCAGAAAACTAAGATCATGGCATCTGGTCCCATCACTTTATGGCAAATAGATGGGAAAATAGTGGAAACAGTGACAGACTTTATTTTTGGAGGGCTCCAAAATCACTGCAGATGGTGACTGCAGCCATGAAATTAAAAGACGCTTGCTCCTTGAAAGAAAAGTTATGACCAACCTAGACAACTTATTAAAAAAGCAGAGACATTGTCAATAAAGGTTCATCTAGTAAAAGCTATGGTTTTTCCAGTGGTCATGTATGGATGTGATAGTTGGACCATAAAGAAAGCTGAGTGCCAAAGAATTGATGCTTTTGAACTGTGGTGTTGGAGAAGACTCTTGAGAGTCCCTTGGACAGCAATGAGATCCAAGCAGTCAATTCTAAAGGAGATCAATCTTGAATATTCATTGGAAGGACTGATGCTGAAGCTGAAACTCCAGTACTTTGGCCACCTGATGCGAAGAACTGACTCATGTGAAAAGATCCTGACGCTGGGAAAGATTGAAGGTGGGAGGAGAAGGGGACAACAGAGGATGAGATGGTTGGATGGTATCACCAACTCAGTGGACTTGAGTTTGATTAAATCCAGGAGTTGGTGATGGACAAGGAGGCCTGGCATGCTGCCACGGGGTCGCAAAATCAGACACAACTGAGCGACTGAACTGAAGTGAAGTTCAGCACTCTGAGAAAATCCAAGATAGCCAATCACTACACACAGGAGAAGCCCTTAGACTGCAATTCACCTGACGCTGGGCACTCACTTCTCACCCTGAGAGCAGTTTATTGACATGGTGAGGAAGTTGAGAAGATGCAAAAAAGCATGGAAAAAAGATAACAGGAATTAGCCTTCAGAGTATCTCTACCAGGCTATTGTAGCCCTGTAAAATGTCATTGTCCTTTCAGGCTTCTTTACTTTTCTCTCACCAATCAGGGTGACCTCTGCGCTCATCTCATGGGGTGCCCTGGAGAGATGAGGAGGCTAATAGAGAGTGACCCTAATACCTGATTTTTTCCCATCTGTGGTAATGAGACTCCTTGGTGTTCCCCAATGCACCCCTGCCTCCTGGCCTCACCCTTGATTCATCCCCTCCCATACTCTACTAGGATTGGTCTCTGTGTCCAGTTGAATAAGGTAGATGAAAGTGATGGTTATGTCACTTTCAAGATTAGGTTGTGAAAGATACTGGAGCTGCTCTTTCCTGCTCTGGGTAGACCAGCTGCCATGCCATAAATAGCCCTGTGCAGAGGCCCACCAGGCAATGCACTGAAACTTCTGCCAAGAGCCACGACATGAGCTTAGAAGTGGATGCTTCAGCCACAGTCAAACCTTCAGATGATGGCAGCCCCATCTCGTGAGCTGAAAACTTGACTGCAGATCACAAGAGACCCTGAGCCAAAACTACCTGCTCCATCAGCCTCTCCCAGATCCCTGCTTCATAGGAACGTGTGAGAGAACCAACATTTGTTATTTTTACCTGCTGGGTTTAGGGTAATTGGTCACACAGTGATAGATAAGTGATACACCACCCATCCCATGAGCCTCCTCAGTTCCTCCCCTTTTTCTTGCATAAACAGATTCTTAGAGTCATCCCAGAAATGTCTGGACCCATGCACCCAGTGAGATGGGTGCACTGAGATGCCCATATAGCTTCCCAGATGGTGCTAGTGGTAAAGAATCCACCTGAAGTATAGGAGCCACAGGAGATATGGGCTCAAACCCAGGGTCAGGAAGATCCCCTGGAGGAGAGCATGGCAACCTACTCCAGTATTCTTATCTGGAGAATCCCCATGGACAGAGGAGCTTGGCAGACTATGGTCCATAGGGTCGCAAAGAGTTGGGCACAACTGAGGCGACTTGCAGCATGCACAATGCCCATACATATACCTCCCTAGGGGCTGAGTATATATTATCCAACTGAGAAAATAGGGCTTACCAGGGGTCCCATCACAAGTGTTTGCAGTCTGAGGAATGAGGGCCAAGTCTCCACCTGAAGGATGCTCAGACTCTCCTTGTCTCTGAGAGCTGAACATCTTCCCACTGATGCTTGGTGTTCTTTGGCCTCCATGCATGTTCTGCAGCAGCCATGTCTCACTGGAGCTGAGCCTCAAAGGCAGAACCGCTTGCTCAGAGTCAGCTGGCATGATCAGACCAATTGAAAAAAACCCAAACTACCAGCTGGTTCATTTCCATTGTAAGGGAGATAGATATTCACTTTCGTGGTTGACATCTTCAGTGGTTGACACTTCCTAGTTTCATAAGATAGTGTGTGTGTATGCATGTGTGTTTGCACATGCATCCATACACAACATAAAGATATGGCCCCCCCAAAACGAGATTTGATATGAAACCAAGGGAGCCTAGAGGACAGAGTATGCTCTGTAGGGAAAGTTAAGGTTGTGTTTAGAGTCCCTCGTTGTCTCCTGAAGGAAAGACTGCTCACCCGCACTCTAAACAGGCACTTACTGCCCTGAGTGCTGTACCACCACGGCTGCCACCACCTGGAGCTGCAGGTGGCAGCTTTTCACATTCCTACCTCCCTACATTGGTGAGAAGGTTGTCCTGTGCCTCGGCCCCCTGGTTCTATTTCAAAGAGTTCTGGCTCTTTTTCTCTCTGAGCTTGTGGTATTTTAAGCTTTCCTTAACATTCACTGGATATCTTGAAGTTGGAGAAAATTACAGTGTCTTTCTCTTTGGGAGGGTCATCACGTCACACAGGCCGCACTGGCCCAGCATGCAACAAGCAGAACCAACTGGAATCGGGGAGGAAGATGGAGGGAGGGTGGGGGAGAGAGGGCACTCACTCCTCCAGAGTTCCCCAAACACCACGAGGATGGTGCTATAAGGACCAGTGCTTCCCCCTACAGCAGCCCACTGGCCAATATAGCCCATCTCCTGGGGCCTCCAGAAAAGCCTCAGTGCTTTGTATCCTTCATATTCTCAGGGCTGCCATATTATGGTGTGTATGTTCTCTTGCCCTCCTTCACTCTCACTCAAATCTGACTTTAATGAGATCCACTCTGGTAGCTCAGGCAGTAAAGAATCTGCCTATAATGCAGGAGACCCGGGTTCGATCCCTGGGTTGGGACAATCTGCTGGAGAAGGGACTAGCAACCCAATCCAGTATTCTTGCCTGAAGAATTCCATGGACAGAGGAGCCCAGTAGGCTACAGTTCATGGGGTCACAGAGAGTCGGACATGACTGAGTGACTGGGCGCAGACACACATTCTATCTCAAAGCAGAATCAGCTCAGACTCTGTGTGCAGCTAGCCAAGGCTTCCCGCAGACTCCATTGTCTTCCCTCAGATGCAGGAGGGACCACATATCCATTCTGAGTTAAATTAGATCAGGCTCCCTTCAGCTTCAAACAAGATGGTGTCATGTTTCCCAACCATCCTTCTTCCAGGAGAAAGCAAGCTTCCTAATGTCTGGTCCTGGCGAAAGAAGGTGCCAGGTGGGTGTATGCCTCAGGAGATGCAGCTGTTTGAGGCGGCACTAGGCTTCGCTTCCAGGAGGCCAGGCCTGCAGCCTCCTACCGGGAGAGGGGCCAGAGCTAGGGGGACAAACCTGGTAGTCACCCAAAGCAGGAAGCTAGATCCACTTCAGATGTGGGTGAAAAGATTAGACCCCATCCTCAGAAGCCAGGCCATGGTTTCACTCACTCATGCCACCAGTAACCAAAAAAAAGTGGTGCTTGGTGCATTGGGGCCCCCCATCCTGACAGTCCTTTCGTGATTGCTTTTTATAATCCTCTAGAGACCTGCCTCTTAGGGCTCAAATCTGCATGGTATGTGTTGGGCTGCACCCCACAGGCCTGCAAACCTTGTAGTTGGCCCAGACGGAAGAAAGAGCTGGGAGACAACAACAGAGACATCAACAGTTTAGGGACAGGGGATCTTACACAAAGAGTCCTGGAGTTACATCCCACCTTGTGCGGCAGGCAGGACACGGCAGCAGTTGTCACCATTCAGGGGAGAAGGCTACCATTTATAGGCACAGTTGACGTCAGGTGGTCTCATTGGTTACCAGGGATTGATTAAGCCCTAGAATTAAGAGGATTGGATAGTCATGTGAATGAAGCCGGGACTGGTTAAACAGGGGATGCGTAGAAAGCAAGAGAACAGCCATCTTAAATGGCATAACAGTGCCAACTCACCCCTACATATTCTGCTCGACCCTTACAATATTGGTCCACCCCTCTTCCCAGATATCTCTGGGGTCCCAGATATCGAGGGGCACTGCAAGCAAATACCACAAATGCAATACAGACACCAGCAGCTAAAGAGTATCAAAAATCCAAGAGGTGGGCAAACTTTGGAGCCAGATGCTTATTGGGTCAATTTTTCAAGAAAGTCCACAAGGATGACAGTGGCTTCTCGCTGTAGACCCAGCAATCAAACTCATTTCACAGGGAGGCCACCGTTGGTTTCCCAGTTCACAAACAGATTCCCTCCACTCAGACTCGGGGTAAAATATACGATGTTTAACAAACAGGATACAGGTAAGATCGTAACCATGAAGCAGAATACAGGCAGTGACAGCATCCTGAGATGTCACCATCCATGCCTGTGGTCTTCATCCTGGTCTGCAGTACCACTCCACCTGTCCATCCTCAGTCACCACAACCTACTCTGGGCCAAGTTCTGTGGTGTTTAATCATAACCCATCTTTGGGAAGATCATTTATTATCTGATTTTTTTATTTTGGTGGAGAATGTGGGCAATGGGTTTTTTTAAATAAGGTAACACTGAGACTTTGGGCAAGTTATTGAAGTCTTTTTTACCTTTCTGTGAGAATTAGATTAGATACTAGACTTGTCTATGACAGAAAACCCAATAACAATATAAGATTGATTTCTCATGTAAAAGTCTGGTGTAGAGGGTTTTTAGGGCAATGAAAATACTCCATGTGATATTATCATGGATATTATATGTCCATGCTGAGGGTGTAGCCAGAGTGGCTCTCAGTTCTAGTGTCCTGCAGCCTGTGTGTTTTAAGCGGGGAGACCACAGGTGGGGAGGTAGGTGGGGGCTTCTGAACTTGTGGAGATGAAGGCAAGTGCCAATGAAAGGGAGTGGATGCTGAAGTGGTAGGAACTTGGGAGCATTTCAAACACAGCTCTGCCGCAGGTAGGGGTGGTGGGGGCGGGGGTGGGGGCTGTCACGCCCCCACCCCTCGCATTAAAAAATATGTTCAAAGTAATTCAAAACTATTAACTGTGGACTTAATTCCGTACCTAGGGTCCCAGAGACGGAGGCTCATCCCGGCGCTGTCCCTTGACACCCCCTCCCCCGTGAGAAAACCCACCAATAGCGCGGGGGTTCGCTGGGTGGACGGCCCCTTGCGCAGCACCCAGAGGGGCCTTGGGGAACCTTTTGAGATTAAAGTCTATGAAATCGACGACGTGGAGCGGCTGCAGCGGCGACGAGGGGGCAGCAGCAAGGTGAGCCTCCCCCACCCCGCGCCCCCGCAGGTCCCCTTGTCGCCCCCCCGCCCCCCCGGGAGCAGTGCTTGAGACGGGGCGCAGGCCCCGGAGACCCCCAGCGGCTTCCGCGCTGGTGGGAGGCGAGGGCTCCTGCCGGCAGCCAGGCCTGTGCACCCAGCTCCTCAGGAGAGCCGCCTGTTTCTCCACCTGGAGACGTGGAAGGTTCACAGACCGGGAGAGCTGGTGGGCTCTCTGGGCCTTTCTGGCTCCAGCCTGGGACGCCAACCGCCTTCTAAATTTGAGATAAGTCTGTGATAGTCCTGTCCTGTGCGTGCGCATCAGAACTGAGCCCCCGCGCCCTCCTTGCACAGACTATAAGCAGAAGTATTCCTTTCCAGAAGAGGTTGCGTGGGCTGGATTGGAGCTGAAGGTCCCTGTTTCCTCCCCTCTTATCTGTGTCCTAGGAGGTCATGTGTTTTAACGCAAAACTGAAAATTCTGGAGCATCGCCAGCAGAGAATCGCGGAGGTCCGAGCCAAGTACGAATGGCTGATGAAGGAGCTGGAGACGACCAAACAGTATCTGATGCTAGACCCTAACAAGTGGCTCAGTGAATGTAAGGCCCATCACTATGACTCCTGGGTTCACCCACTAAACAGATCAGGCTGAGGGACACAGATACTGTCTGAACCCCACCCCTGCCCATCGGCTGGAGACAGCTTCCCTGAGCTCCATCCCACTCTCCTGGGAGCAGATGGGCAGGAGGGGGCAGTGGGGTGGTGACCATTGCTCTTGCCAGATTATTTCTTGTGTGTCTCAGTCCAGAGCACCTGAAAATGAGATATTTTTTTCTCCCCCTGCATGTGGTGGACGATCACCCAGACATGAAGGCTATATTACAAATCTGCTCCCAGGCCACAAAATCACATTGCATATCTAGCCTGAAATAGACAAGAATTTATAGAGCTCTTAATAGGGTAGAATGTACAATCCTAGAAAAGCCTCACAAAGAACCCAGAAAGCAAAAAAGGAAAAAAAAAAAAAACCTACATTTTTGAGTGAAAAGAATAACATTTGCAGTGTTATTTCCATTTAATAGAAAGCCCAGGATGACAGCGACCATCTAGTAACAATTCAGAACAATTTTGCTCTCTTTGAAAGATGGATTCAATTGTCTCTTATTTATTTGTTCCTAACCATTCCATTTACCACAAAATAAAGCTCAGATCTGGTCCCAATTGTTTCAATGATATGGGGCCCAATGCTGGACAACTTAGCCTCTCGAATAAAATGTGTTACTTCCACTAGAATTCCTTTCCCTCCTTTCTTTTTCCGAACTCACCAGCTTTTCCCTGTGCCTCCCTCTCTTCATGACTGACCCCTGAAGGTCACAGCACCTCTTCCCAGCATTCCCAGGTCAGTGCAGGGAGCATGACAGGTCGAGACTGGAGCTGAGGTTTAAGAAAAATACTGGGTGAAATGATCCTGAGCAAAGAGGAAAGGACAGAATTTGCCAGCCTCCTAGCTGTGCCTGCCACTTTCACAGCATGTCTTCAGGTGGCTTCCTTTCCATAACGATGCAGCAATAACATCACCCTTGAGTACCTCATCGGTTCATGTGCAGATCAAACAAACCAATAGGAGGACAGGACACTGGGGCCAGTTATCATGATGCATCTTATCATGTTGCATTATATCACATGTGGTGTCAGCCACAGTTATGCAGAGCCGCTCTGGGTGTGGCTGTGAGACCTCGGGTAAGAGGCTTAACCTCTCTGAGCCTTGATTTCCTTAACCATCAGATGGGAAACATAATGGTCTGCCCATCTCATAGAGTTGTTGGGAGAGTGAATGAGCTACTGTCGGTCAAGTGCTACTACACGGCCTGCCTGTGATGAAAGCTCAGTATCTAGTAGTAATTAGTGTTTGTATTATCAGAGTTAATGAAAATAGCCGTTCTCAAAGGGCTGAGGAATTTGATTTCCTCAGTGCCTGGTTGCTTGATGCACCAGGGGGGGGGCCCTTGTTAGAAATCCTGACAGAGACACGAACTCCTGCTCTCCAGGGTATTTCCCTCTAAGCTGTATTGGGGCAGACAAGACACAAACAAGGACATTAGCTGAAGTCTGGCCACGGCATAAACCTGGAGCCTAATGCTGGTCTCTCCCACCTGTACACACCCTTTTCCTTCTTCCATGAATCCTCTGGCACTTCAGAATCCCAGGGGCACCCATTCAACAGCTCCTCTTCTTCCTTTTTTATCCTTTCATTAACATTTTTGAGAGCTGTTTATGCCTGAGGCAGCCTTGACAATTGTCTTCATCTTACAAAGTCACACTTTTCCCAGGAAGTGAGCTGCTTAAACATTGGTACAAATGTAGATGCTTCCAGGAAACAATTGCTTCCTTCTTGCCTTTGTTCATGTCAGGAATCAGTGATTTTTTTTATGCTGAGAAAGGTAATGAACAGAAGGCCACATGAAAGGAGAAGCACAGAGATTGGCCCTTCAAGATGAATTAAAATCAAGAATGACCAAAAAAAAAAAAAATCAATGAGGCTGTATGCTGACTATTCCCTGGATAATAGGCAGGGTGTTGGCATAGAAATATATGTGCTGGGATCCTTTTTTTTTTCAAATTTCCTAATTCTGATGCCACTTTCAAGATGATCCAATAACATAGCCTGATGTGGCTATGGTGTGGGGAGGGTTTTTTTTACTTTAGACTGGTATTCAGGAGCCTCCACCTTATTCTGAGCCCCTGTCCTTATTAACTATGTAACCCTGAACAGGACACATCCCTTCTCTGAGCTCTGTTAACTCCCCTACAAAAGAAGTTAGCCCTGATTTCCACCCCAGGTTTTCTGATAGCTCATTACAGTTCTCAAACCACATTCACATTCATCGTTTCTTTTTGGTTCTACTCTCCATAGCAACTCTAGTTAGGAAAGTAGGCAGACTAGGGATGACTCGCGTGTAACTTCCAAGGACCCTGTGCCAGCAAAGGTTAGGTGTGGCCTTCTTAGGAGTCAAGTGCAGGTCTACTGCCTTGGATTGCAGGGTCACCCCACTGTCCTGGCTGCTGTCCATGCCTGTCCTCCCCATGCTGGACACTCTGCAGCAGCTCACCGCCCTACCCGTCACAGCTGGACCAACTAGTGGCCAGTGGTGCAGGAGAGGTGGCCTCAGATAATTGCCCTTGAGGAACTGAAGGAAATAGACTTTTAACTCTGTTCAGGTCTGAACTTTAGGGACAGAATCTGGGTCCTAAATCTTGCTTGTCTTCTGAGCAAAGAATTGTAATTATTATTATTTTTCATCAAAGTATAGTTGATTTACAATGTGCTAATTTCTGCAGTACAGCAAGATAATTCAGTTGCATGCACACACACACACACATATATATACATTTATATAAATATATATATATACATTTTCATCTTTTTTCCATATGGCTTATCACAAGATATTGAATAGAATTCCCTGTGCTATACAGTAGGATCTTGCTGTTTATTCATCCTATATATAATACTTTGTATCTGCTAATCCCAAACTCCCAGTTCCCTCCCTCACCGCCCTGCCCCTAAGCAAATACAAGTCTGTTCTTTGTGAGTCTAAGAATCTAGTTATTAACATGTGCGTGCATGCTAAGTTGTTCGACTCTTTGCGGCCCTATGGACAGTAGCCTGTTAGGTGCCTCTGTCCATGGGGATTCTCCAGGCAAGAATGCTGGAGTGGGTTGCCATGCCCACCTCCACCGGATCTTCCCCACCCAGGGATTGAACCCTCATCTCTAATGTCTCCTGCATTGCAGGTGGGCTGTTTACCACCGAGGAACCACAGGGTTCAGATCCCTGGATGGGGACGATCCCCTGGAGAAGGAACCGGCAACCCACTTCAGTATTCTTGCCTGGAAAATTCCATGGACAGAGAAGCCTGGAGTAGCAAAAAGTCGGATAAGACTGAAGCAACTTAGCACACACAGAGAGCCTCAATTAAATGTCGGGGGTCTAGTGTTAACATTAGAACGGAGGGCCCCAGTACAGTTGCAAGTAGCAAAGGGTTCTGTTCCCGACTTGAGAGCTGCGGAGGGTCGAGGGCACATCGGTGCTAAGACCTCCAGGCGCAGGCGCAGCAGCCTCGGGGCCGAGCTGTCCGGTCTCCCTTCCCTGCAGGCGGCGCGTCCCCATCGGGCTTCTCCTTCTTTGCAGTTGACTTGGAGCAGGTTCTGGAGCTGGATTCCCTGGAGTACCTGGAAGCGCTGGAGTGCGTGACGGAGCGCCTGGAGAGCCGCGTCAACTTCTGCAAGGCGCACCTCATGATGATCACCTGCTTTGACATCACCTCCCGGCGCCGCTGATGGGAGCCGCCGCCCGGCCCGGCCCTCACTCCCGAGCCGCAGGCAGCTGCGCTGGGCCAGCCCTCAGGGCCGGCGCCGCTCAGAGACCACAGAAGGAGGACGAAGGTTGGAGGCAAGTCTGGAGTGAGCGTGGAGCGGAAGGCGAGTTTTTCTTTTGTTTTCTGTAGGGACGGTGCAGACACCAGACACGCAGGAGAGGAGCGAATGATGGGAAGCCCAAGGGACGTGGAAGCCCCCGTGAGACTGAAAAAGCACTTTGAGGAACTTTGAAGAACTTGTTTGTACATAAGAACTGCTGGCAAAAGAGACCGCCCTCTTCTACTGGTTTGTGAGAAAAGGGGAGAGTGGACGTGGGATTGTTGTGGAAAGCTAAAACAAAACAACAACAGGTTTCCCCGAATGACTGATTAAGTGCCTTGCAAATCTTTGTTATTATCCAAACGTTTATGTTCATACTTTCTTGTGTACAGATGGTGCTAGTCAAGATGAAAACAACAACATGAACAAAAAAGAAAAATCAAACACATTTTTGCAATGTATTTACAGCTCGTTTTCTCTTGGTGTTTTAGCCTATTTCTGACTTGCTATTTCTAAGTAAGTTGTGTTTGTAGCGCTCTTTCCTAATCAGTATTGCATATGAATAAATGTTAACTGTCTGCTATGGTTCTGCTGGGAAGGCCACACAAACAAAAGCTAGAGACTTCTGGGCCCAAGCCAGTGTGTTTCCAGGGATGGTTGGAACTGCAGGTGATGCTCATTGCCACCTCCCACCAGTGGCAGGGTCAGAGGGCAGACTTGGAGGTCGATTATGGAGCAGGTGCACGTGAGCTTGAGAGAAATGGGTGCGTCTTCAGGGGAAAAGGAGCCTCTATGACCCTGGCCCTCCTTACCCTTTGAGTGGGATGTTTGTGCCGAATAGTTTTCCCTCCAAGTCCTGAGTCATGTCAGTTCAATTCAGTTACTCAGTCATATCTGACTTTTTACATGTACTGAGGCACGTAAGACTGGTTCCTTTACCCATGAAGCTGGGGTCCTCAGCAACATTTTTCATATTTTTATTCCAAAGATTCTGGATCTAAAGAACACTTGAACCAGTTCAACAGAGCCATATTTTTTTGTTCCCCAGTTTTGCAGATTTATTAGAGCAGAGGATTTTTCCCAGTCTGGAGACCTTCTTGGACTTGTAGATGCTCAGAGACCGAAGTAGTATTAGTCCAGAACAAGGAGTGGGGGGGGGGGGGGCGGGTTACACAACTTTTCTATTGTCCAGAGTGCTGTTTAATGCAAGAAGTTCCAGTCCTTTTGAACCAAAGCCTCCATCCCAAGAAAGGACCAGGTCTGTCTGCTCAACCTTGACACCTGAAGGCAGAGAAAGGTTTTCGGTCATACATCACATACCTGTGGGGCCCAGGGTTTCATGCATGTGGGTATACAAGGCTTGACCCCAGGAACTTTGGACTTTATTCTCAAACTGAGATGTTCATCTCTGCCACAATTCCCTTAGGGATTAGTATACCCATTTTAGTGATGGAAACCCAAAGCATAGAGTGCTCCAGGGATTATCTAATAACAGCTGTGCAACAGCAGGGTGTTTACCTACCTTCCAGTCAGGGCCTTCTCCCAGGCCCTTCTAGCCAGGCCATTGATAGAGGTGCCCAGGATTTTCCAGAGTACTGTTCTTTTTGACCTCAAATGCAGCATAACTTCATGAATTTATTTCCAGGCGAGGCAGTCCTGGCTAACCGACTCCTCAGCCCCAACTGCTCCCCAAGGAAAAAGAACAATTGCATTTCTTTTTCAGTGCTCCTTTGTACACATGCAGCCCAGCATAGCTGGCTAAACAACTGGCAAAGCTCAGTTGAACTCAGTAAGTGGGAACCGAAGTCTTATGAGCTTCATAGTGCAGCCCTTTACTGGTCAGAACAGGGCACAGACAACCCCCTAGACTAGGAGCCAGCTTCTCTCTGGCTTTATGTTCAATTCAAACTCACTCCTATGGCACTGTGTACACAGAAGCTGTGCTCCATCTGATAGCCAACACGGGCTAAAATATAGTGAAATGTTACTGCAGAATGGATGGTCTCCCCCTCCAGTTTTAACAAGTCACCTTGGGAGAGGCAGGCCTCCCCCACCCTAACCCCATTCTGCAGGGCAGCCCCATGGTTCTGGGGCTGGGTATGCTCTCGTCTCTGCACTTCCGTAAATGAATTTGTTAAAGAGCAGCCTAATGGAAGTGTCTGGACCCCAAGAGATGTCAGTCTGTTGAATTTGTTTGGGTTTTCCACTCGGCATCCCTTTGGTTGCTGGCTTGAAATATACCATCATTTCATGGAAAGCCTTTGATTGAAGGACTGTCAAAGGTATCTTTCTCTTTGTTGGAAACATACACACTTGATTAGTAATCAATGTCCTTAGCTTTTGCCCTGGCCGTATCTTCCCCACAGGTTACTTCACTGAGCTGAGTTCCTTAACAGGCCATCATGGGGCCCTTGTGCCTTTCCTGAATGAGACTAAGTATAAATACCTACAGGAATTTCAAGTCTTGATCAGTGAAATCTTTCCTAGGGGTAATGGCCTTCAGTTTGCATCCTGCCTAAACCTGCTTTATATGTAACAATTTTGTGAGATAGCAAAGGGTTGAATAAAACCAAGAGCTCTCTTGACAAGTCAGATTGGGCTCTTAAAATGCCACACCACTGAACTTCTCACAGAACGCTGTTAGTCATGGTGTAGGAGAACAACTTGGCATGGAGGTTGTTCATTCTGACTTTTTCCTTTTTTTTTCTTTTCTGACCTAAGTCAGCTACAAACAACATACCAAGTGTTTATGAACTCTGTGAAGAAATCATGAATTTCATGCTATTGAGTGTTCCTGGTTCTATCAGTTGATTGTACAGCTGATCAGCTGTCATGAAGCAGTTCTAGTACCTGAAGAACAGCTTCATTCAATGACCAAATGTGAAATGGTCCAGGTCCCCTTGTGGTTTTTATGACAGTTAACTAGGAAGGCAAAGAGAATGTCAAAGAACCCATTATTCCATTTTATTATCCACAAATGAAAGGCCCAGAAAAATATTTACTTGAAATTAACATTTAGAAGCCTTCTTTGTCTGAAACTATCTTCCCTCTCCAAAGTTGAGCTCAGTGTGAGGTGGAAGCATTAGCACAAAACTCAGAGCCCAAAAGGGGAATAGCGACGTTGTTCCCTCGGAGTAAATCCATAGTGCATCTCATGATGGTGTTTCATGTTGCCACAGAGGATGGTGTTTCATGTTTGCTTTATCCTGGGCTTTCAAGCCCCACCTGAGAGCTGGAACCTTTGATCTTCTCATCCGTGAATTCCCCTCTCCATCATGGGGAAGCTGTCGCTAACTTTCATCTCTTCCAGACTTGAAATTGAAACACCCCATCTGTTGTTTTCTGTGCAGTGGCTATTCTGAAGCTGGGGAGTTTGAGATGCGGAGGCAGAGGTTGGTCCTGTGTTGACTCAGGTGGGGTGCATACAAGAGATCCCAAACTGGGGAGAGAAGAAAGCTGCGATAAAACGCTATGCAGCCCAGAGTGGGGAATTCAGCAGGCAGGAATCTGGCCATTTGTCATAAATTAGTCTTAAACTTGAAGTCTGTGTTCCTGGAAGGTGGCAGTGACTTCATTGTAGCCACAGAAACTATCCAGGGCTGTGGTTCAAATAGTCTGACACATACATATGTATCTTGTACTGGTTCTCAGATTTCTGTTCATTTTGAGCAAGAGGCCGTTTATGGGCTTCAGGTGCTGATCATGACTTTTGGTTACTCCGTCAGCCTTTATCACAGGTGTTACTATTCAAAAGCAGCTGTCTGACCTGGGTTTCTTGGGATGGAGGTAGAACCTGCAAGAGCCTGGGCTTTTGTTAAGCTCCCTCTCCACACAGTTGTGTCATTGGCCACCGCTGATGTGTAATCAGGGCTCCTGCCACGAATAACAATGTGATGAATGTGTCTAAATTCCCTGTGCCATAAAGGGTTTGGGCCGTCACAGACATTACTAAAGATGAGTTATTTCAAAATGGAAACCAGAAGAATTCATGAGTTTACTCATTGTGCTTTTCCTGCTGGAATATTAGCCCCACTCGTAGAGCGTGTATTAAAAGGTTTCCTCACTTTTAAAGGCAATGTATTTTAAACCCTGAAACCATGCCTGTAAGAAACATGTTGAAATCCCTGTTCTTGACAAGTTGATGCTGGATAAACCATCCATTGGCACTGGTCCTGGGGCCTGATTGCTGCCCCCACCCAGGCAATACTGCCCATCTTCCCTCATAGAGGACGCTCTTCAGCACTGGCACCCTGAGGCATGACTGCCTAAGGGAGGCCAGTGCAGCCCACTTTTCTGAGTGCCCAATGAAGCAAAACTGACACTCAGTTTCACTGAGACCAGCAAATGGTCTCAGTTTTTTGGGGGGTGGGGGGGTTAGTGGGAGGACAAGGTGGTAGAATATAGTGTTCCTTTGGATTCTAACCTCTCTTTCTCTTCCTCCAGCAAAGATCTGTCAACATTTCTGGGTAAAAACTCGCAAATTGTGTCACTTAGCAATCTTCCTGAAAAAATACATACCTGTTCCAAACTGTTCATCGTTTCCAGATAAAAGCATCATTCTAATCCAGGAGAGACTCATCGTCTCAAAAAAAAACAAACAAACAAACTTTTTTTGCAAAATTTTAGAAGCTACTTATCACATCCCTAGACAAACACATTCTGCTTTTGGGTGGCCCCACTCAGAACCAGAGATGATGTCATAATATCAGAGACACAGTGGTGCTTGAGGTGGTATCAAGGCTTCAGTGCATATAATTAATATCCTCTAAATGCATTTCCCAGCATCTGTGTGTGTATTAGGGTGAGTCCTGAAGTGCGGGCCCATGCACATCTATTTTATATAGATAGAGAAATTACCTTCAAAATGAAAGAGGCTCACTGTTTTATTCCCCATACTGCTTATCAACACCCCACATTGTCATATTCACTTTATGAAGAAGTTACAATTTATTTGTAAACTCGGGCTGTTGTTTTGTAGCATTGCTCATGTTTTATATTATTTATACATCATGGTTGGAAATGCTATCCAAGTGCTATGTATCAAAGTGTAAGTTTGGTGGATCTGCCTATGGCTATTTATTCACCTCATTAACAGAGACACAGGTACCAGGAAGGAAAGAGAAATCAATCAGGAGAACAGGGACTAGGCTCCAATCCTCAAAGTACAGGACTTAGTTCAAAATGTAGTTTGTTTCTATAGCAAGTAAGTAGCTGAAAGAGAAAAGATGCTTTCCCTTTGAACATGATGATAATGGACTTGGAAAGCAGCCTCCATGGGCCTTAGTGAGAGAGGATCCAGCCTCTTCGTGCTGGTCCCACACTAAATTTCTGAAAAGTGCAGACAGTATTAGGTTCCCACATTTCCCTGAGAAACCTCAGCACCCCCGGTATTCCTGAAGGGGGTTTGGAAAAGGAACCCAAAATTCCTTAGCTTGGAGATACCTTGGAGATATATATATATATATAGTACATGTTCTTTTCTGGAGAAACCAAAGCACTTTAGTGAGTCTTAAAACCCATAATACTTAAGGCATCTTGTCCCCTCCCTGGATCCCCGAGAGGCTGGGAGGGACTGGGGGGGTCAGTAGTCTCATTTGAGAGGCAGCTAAACCTAGGAGAAAAAGCCTTGAGCTTGGGGTAAGGAAGCCGGTCTCCAGGTCTGGTTTCCTCACTCGCTATGCAACCTTGAGCAAGTTGCTTCACTTTGCTGGGCCTGTGGCTCGCCGATGGAAGATCGGGGGTTATATTAGCTGCCCTTCTGGGATAGTGTAAAGAGAAAGGTATGGGAAGTGCTTTGAAGAGATGAAAGCTCTGTATTGGAGCTGGGGGTAATCATTTTAGATGAAGAAACTGAAGTCAATAGCCAATGACTGGCCCAAGTTCACAGAGTAGTTTTATAGCAGAACCGGGATCTGAGTCCGGCCTCTTGGACTCTGCCCACAAAGGTGCTGTTGTACCAGGTGTGTGATATGTGGACACCCACCACACCGAGGGACTGACGTGTGTGTGTGCACGGGGGCGTATACGGATGCATGTGTACAGAGGGTATGTGACATGGTGGAAGAACATAGGACAGAAAACCTGAGTTCGAACTCCAGTTTTGACCATAGTCCTATGGCCTTGGATATATAACCCAACTTTTCTGGAACACAGTTTTCTAATCTGTAAAATGAAGACAGTGTGCTAAATGATCTTTGTGGTTCCTTCAGCTCTAGTCATGTATGTATGTGTATATAAATATGCTAATCTGTAGAAATGGGCCAGTGTGAAGATTGGAGACAAGACCTGCCCAAGTGCATTTATTGTGTCAGAAACAGCAAATTCATAAACAAATTCATAAAATCTCTTTTTAAATTCAATGGTGGTATTTAATGTCATTGTGTTAAATTCACTATTTGGATAAAAGATTGGTGCCATTTAAAAAATGAAGTTCTTAGCTTACAAGTGTTTGCTGTTAAAAACTTTTAATAAAATTTGTTGAAAGCCAGAAATTCAACTATTCTGTACTTGGGTAGGTCCCAGCAGCCTATTCGCAAACAGGCTGTTTTTGTGTACGGGCCTTCACATAGTGATAAAAGAGTTAACTGTTGGCTTGATCTTGATAAAACGTGAGCAGGCTACCTAGAGAACAGTCTGGAAATGAAAGTTCTCAAAAACTGGTGACATGATTTCATTAAGCTGTGTGCCATTTCCAGTGTGAAGACATTGTTTGCTGGCTAACGATCTCTGACTTTTTGTGGCATATGAGGTGTAAAATGTTGTCGAAAAAGAATCTGGTGTTTAAAAAGAATCAACCTATGGTGGCATTAAATGTTCACTTTTCTCCTACTCAGAGTCATGAATTCCTCTCTCCAGTTTATCCTTCTGAACAGAGGAGGGAACAATTCAAGGTCCGGGGCAAGGGCATCTCACTAGAGCAACACCTTGGCTGAGGACTTCTTCCCAGGCCTCAGGGCCTCCCTAGGATGAGGCCTGTCTCCTTTCACTATGGGGCTGGCCCCCAACAAGTTCAGAAGCTCAGGCAGGGGTGCGTGGATGTGGGGCTGAGTCCTGCGTCCCTGAAAGTCCACAGGTTGGTGATCATACATGAAACGTGTCAAGAAGTTAGGTGTTGATGTGGTGATGGCTTTGTTGGCTTAGGGACTCCCTCTCAGTCCAGTGCCTCTGGGGCTGGTACAGAATAGAGGCCTTGACAGTCATGAAGATTGCTTGGGCCTGGATACACAGCCCCTTGTCACAACTGTGCTGGTCTCACCTGTAACTGGGTATACTCAGGTAAGAAAGCAGGAACAGGTCAGAAACTGGAAGAAGGCCTCTTAGGTGTCCCCCATCCTCAAGAACAGTCTGGTGCCTTCCACTGAAGGTATTCCTCTGGGCGGCATGAGACACTTCTCAATGGTGGTACCTCATTCATCCAATGAATGAGTGCTCCGTAGTCTGAGAGAGAGGGCAGCAACCACTCCTAGCAAAACACACTCATTGTCCCTACCATGGCATGCTCTGAATTCATGTCTCCTCTACTGAGCCAGCCTGGACACACACAGCTCCCATCCACCCCCTACTCTTATCTCATGGGCTCACTTTGGGCCACTGTAGCAGAAGTCATAAGTTCTTAAGAAGCCTGGAGCCATAAGAGTTTTCTAGACAAAATGCCTTCAATAGAAGAGCTGGTGGAAGGGATACCTAGCCCTGGCCATCCCCTGGGAGTGGAGAAACCATAAAGACAGCACCTAGAACTGCTTCTAACCCCTCACTCTTCCCCCAAGGGAGGACTACCAAATATGTGATCTTACTTGTTGTTTAGTCACTAAGTCAGGTCCAACTCTTTCATGACCCCATGGACCGCACCCACCAGGCTCCTCTGTCCATGGAATTTCCCAGGCAGGGATACTAGAGTGGGTGGCCATATCCTACTCCAGAGGATCTTCCCAAAACCCAGAGATTGAACCTGCCATCTCTGGCATTGGCAGGTGGATTCTTTACCACTGAACCACCAGGGAAGTCCATGATCTTACTTGGATTTGTCTCCTAAACCATTAAGCTCTCCAAATTGCTATTAATATAACTGTTATGTTTTTCATCCTTTCCATCCTGTCTTTTGGTGTCAGGACATAATGATTCTGTCTATCATGGGACCGTGGCACACTCCTGCAGGCACACTCCTGCAGACACGGGGACTAGAAGGACATAAAAACCAAAGCAAGGTGACACCGCCTTCCAGCAGGAGCAGACCAGGCCATTCCTACATCTGCGTGGAGAAAATGCTGCCCTGTCTCACTTAGGGCCTACTGCAATGTCTGATCTTCCAGTTGAAGGTTTTGTTTCCAGAAAACCTTTATAAACATACAGAGCACTTGAATGTAAACACATTGGCCTGTCAGTGGCCAGTGCACCCAGCACCAATGGGTGTCTCTTGTTCTGCAATATCCCCAGGGTCTAGAACAGAGTCTTGAATGTGGTACTCAAACAATACTAGTTGAATGCATGAGTGAATGAATGAAAGGATCACCTTTGGAAGAAGAAGAGGGAACAGAAAAATCCTGGGCAGAAGTGTGTGGAAATGTCAGACTTGTTTAACAAAAGAACCAAAGGTCTGCAAACGCCCCTTTGGGCATGAAGTCCGTAATTACAATCGGCACCAGGCCCACACCAGGCAAACTGGAGCCCTTGCTTATCAGGCACACAGCCTTGATTTCCCCACCACTGAGCCGTCTTGGCCTTCAGGCTTCCTAGAGATAGAAGAGTAGCATTCAAGCACATAGATGCCTTCTCGCCATTTACGAAGTAACCATGGAACAAATCTTCAGTGAGTGCCTGCTTTGTCTCAGACACTGCTGGGGCTGAAAACAAAATAGACTCCAGCCTCCAAGAACTCAGAAAGTTGGCAATACCAACTGGCAAACAGAAACCCCATTATAAACAGGCAAACACAGTTCCCCTCAAGGTAGGGTGACGGTTTCTCCTGCCAACCCCCACTACATGCCCCTTTTCATCTATTTGGAGCCTTAGGCCAGACCTCACCTCCAAAAGAATCTTCTTGGGCCCAAGATTGGGAGGACAAGGAGGGGGCAAGGAGGGAGAGAAGAAAAGTATGGATCACCCTGCAAGTCACCTTATTTCTGCTATGGAAGTTCACTCCCCATGGGGTCCCAGGCTGGCCCAGCCCTAAACCTGTCTGCTGAGGCTTGTCATCCTCAGGGCTGCTCAGCTGAGTCCTCCAGCCTTTGTTCGGAAGCCTTCTCCCTGCAATTACCAAGAGACTGAAAAGAATCCAGGAGGCTGAGGGTTTTAGGAGTGAGGGGTAGATTGTACCCCCAAGCCAACATGGCCTCTCCATCTGGGGAAGTGATCTGGAGGTCACCCGAGGAAGTTGCTCTGGGAGCTCCCAGCTTCTGTGCTGGGTAAATAGTGTGTTGTCCACTTATTTTTTGAGTTGCTTCCCTGGTGGCTCAGATGGTAAAGAATCTGCTTGCAGTACCAGAGACCTGGGTTCGATACCTGGGTCAGGAAGATCCCCTGGAGAAGGAAATGGCAACCCAGTCCAGTATTCTTGCCTGGAAAATTCCATGGATGGAGGAGCCTGGCAGGCTACAGTTCATGGGGTCACAAAGAATCCAACATGACTGAGCGACTTCACTCTCTCTCCCGCTTATTTTTTTTGTAATTGTTAAATTGCCCTCGATCTACCCATCTTTGGGCACCTTCCTTCCATAGCAGTCCCAGGTCCAGATGTATATGTTACATTGTCTTGTGTGTGCTCAGAAGAAAAACTCAAAGGTTTTCTGCCAAACCAGAGCTCCATCCACAAACCCCAAGTTCCCTGAAGAGCCAGCAAGAAAAAGGCTTAAAAAAACAAACAAACAAATGAAAAAACTAGGATTTTGAAAAGCTGGAAATAGAAAATAAAAATTATCTTTAATCTCACTTCAGAGAACCACTGTGATAGTAGACACACAAAAACACCTGTACAAACACTGGATAATCACAGACTTAACCCTTTTTCAAAATTTGCTTTCCTCCCCTGTAATAGTCTTACCCTGTAGCTCAAACAGTAAAGAATCTGCCTGTGATGCAGGAGACCTGGGTTCAATCCCTGGGTCGGGAAGATCCTCTGGAGAAGGGAATGGCAATCCATACCAGTATTCTTGCCTGGAGAATCCATGAACAGAGGAAACTGGTGGGCTAGAGTCCATGGTGTCTCAGAGTCAGACACGACCAAGTGACTAACACTGCTACCACTAATAATCCTACCATGCACATTTATTTCCCCAGTCAAGAACATGTGTTCTTACAACTAATGTTTAATGGCTCCAGAATATTCCATCGGGTGGATTGACCATCATTTCGGTAGTACAGTTCCTTGCTATTGGACCTTAAAATTGTTTCCACTTTTTTTGGTATAAATTATGCTACAATAAACAGATTGAACATAAATCTCTTTTTTGCATCTCTGGCAAGTCTCTTAGGATAAATCCCTAGAAGTGATTCCCCTCAAAAGGAATCCAAGATTACAAGGCGTTTTATACACACACAGAGTGGCCATGTTTTAAACCAACATTACAAGGGATTTTATACACATGGAGAGTGACTTGAACAACTTAAAACCCTCCTCCAATGGTCCCATTTACAGTCATCTTTTCCTCTATAAATTCCTATTTCATTGACTCACTTACTTGTTCACCCCACAAATATATATCAAGGAGTTCCAAAGTGGGATGCATTCTTGCTCTAAGATGCACCAAGTCATTAAACATTCCTTTGTATCTAATGGAAGATGTGTATCTGCCTCTATATTAGGCTCTGGAGGTGTAGCAGAGACAAAACTTTACTCCAACCTTCTTAGGTCTTCTGCTGTACCTTAGAATTAAATTGACACAAGACAGATTTACATAAGAAACACATACATATTTATTTAATATAAGCTTTAAGTGCCACGAGAGCCTTCATATAAAAAAAAAAAAATGAAGACCCAAAGAAGTGGCAAAGCCTAAATGCTTTTAAACTCAGCTGAAGAGAGGCAGCTGTGGAAACGGAACTAAAATATGTGGGGAGGCTAAAGGAAGATGAGTTATTTTAACAAGGCTCTTGGTGCAGAGTTCTCTCAGCCTTGACTCCCCTTCCCTGATGATAAGAACGTTTCTCTTCTCCCTCGTACTGGGAGGGCATCTTTCATAGGGGAGTTATATCTCCTGTTTTCAGGAAGAAAAGGGGGAGATCAGAACATACTTCTTATATCTGTGGTTTTTCAAGTGCCTTTAGCTCAAAATAACCCTCATGCTAAACTGGCATGTTGTGGGTGGCAGGTTCTTCAACTTTTCCAAGCGCAGCTCTTTCTATGACCCATAGTGTCTAGCACAGTGCTAGGCACACAAGTGTTAGCATACAGAGGGTTTGGGTTATCGCTCTCAGAAAGGAACTTTATTATACATTATAAACATACACGTTTTGGGAATACTTCCCTGAGAATTCTGACATGTGTCTTCACTCCTAGCCAATAAGTCACAAACCTGTGTGCTAGTTTGAAAACAGCATTCTGCACTCAATTTTGAGGGGATCAAGGGAGATCTTTGGGTTCAGATTCCTTGTCTGTGTAGAAGTGAATGTGTGGCTGAGGTCCCTCGGGCTGGTTCTGACAATAAAAAGGAGACGCTGTATGCAGAAGGATGTCAGAATCTGCTAATGCTCACCGAAGTAAGATAGTAGAGTGCCAGGCATTTAATAATTAGAATAAAGACCCTTCAGACATGCTTTCACTTCTCCCACGGGCTGTGCCTGTCATCCCGTGGCCTCATTCAGCACTGGTCCATTCGTTTATAACCCTCAGGGGCCTCCTCCTGCTGGACGTAGATGGGCTGTCAGTCCCCCACTCCCCAAAGTCTGCTCCCAGGGTTGGGATGACTGATGAAGGCCCAGGTGGTGGGATTCTGCTGCACGTGTAACTTTTCTTGGACCCAGGTTCATAGCATCCTGTGACCCTGCCTGCTCCCCGTCCTCAGTCACTCCGAGGAGAACCCCGTTAGAGGGTTGCAGGCAGCTGCTCCAGTGGGCATAGCTGCCAGCTCTTCCCCGAAAGATAGGGACACAGGATCAAGTGGAACCTCAGACCCAAGGCCTCGCTCCAAACGCCTTGCTGGATGCAGGTACACCCTCCCCGCCCCCCACCAAGGATGGTTCAGTTTGTTTCTCAAGCCGACCACATGTCTTCAATCTCTCTAATATTACTAGGAAAAACAATTTCAAAATGCCTTAGCTATATAATTCACGAGCCCCCTGGTTTGATTCAGGTGATGAGGTTTAAACTGATTACTGTGCTGTGTGGCTCTGAGTCCTTCACGCGCTGGCTAGCCATTCTTGGCGGATGGTTCCAGACTTCGCTGCAGAAGCTGACTGACTACCCCTGAGGTGCTCCCTGAAGCTCCCGCGAACCCCTGTTCACAAAGAACGCTTTAATGTACCGGAGCCCGGGAGGGCACGGTCTGCAGGCGCCTCCCCGGGGCGGCCGGGCCACTCTGCGCACGCGCAGCCTTCTCTTGGCGGTCGGGGGGGAGTTGCCAGTTTCGCCTCGCCCGCTTCTCCTGCGGCTACCGCCCCCGGGGCGAGCCGAGGTGGTAATGGAGTCTTTGTCGAATACAAGTGAAAAATGAACAATTACGGCTTGAGTCCGCACTGTGCACGCACACGTGCCCGTCAGAGGAGGGGCAGCCAGACCCTGAACTAATGTGTGGCCGCCGGGGACTCCACCGCGGTTCACAGGCGTGATGGGCGCGCGGCGCCAGGGTCCCGGCTCAGCCGGGCGGAGGGCGGGTCGGGGCGGGGAAGAGTGACGCGATCCTCCGCGCCCGCCCGCAGTCTGCACGTGGACGCGGGGCTGCTGGGGGCCGGGACTGCGCTTCGCAGAGCACAACGATCCACCGTGTGCCTCGGCGCCCTCGGAGGTGCTGGTCACCCAGATCCCGTGGGACGGTGCAGCTGCCCTCGGCTTGAGCAACTTCAGCGCTGGGTTACCAAGACACACCAGCTTCAGGCTGCTGATCTTTCTGGAAAGTTTTTTAACTGTGGAGGAGAAAGGAAGCGTCTTAGTTTTAGAAGCTGGACCTGCCTCGAGGGCAAGGCAAAAAGGTGGAGGGGACTGGAGGTAAGAAAGGTTCAGAGACTGAGGGGAGATCAGTTTTACCTTCTCCACAGCCTCTCTCAGCCCCCTAGGCCCTGCCTCCTGAGTTTCCTATTTTGGACACCTGAAAACCTGAACTGATTTTACCGCTTTCCCCCGCTCCGTCTCCCCGCCTTTGCCAACTGTTTTCACCTGGTGGCTGTATCAGGGGCGGCAGGGGTAGGCAATAATGTCATCATCCCCGTCCTTCTCCACTTCACTTAGCTGTGTGCTGAGTGGCTTCAGTCGTGTCCGACTCTGTGCGATCCCATGGACTGTAGCTCACTAGGCTCCTCTCCCGTGGGAGTCTCCAGGCAAAGATACTGGAGTGGGTTGCCATTTCCTCCTCCGGTGATCTTCCCAACCAAGGGATTGAACTTGTGGCTCTTGTGTCTCCAACATTGGCAGGTTTTTTTTAATCATTCGCGCCACCTGGGAAACCCACTTCACTCAGCATCAGGTGCTTTTTTTTTTAATAGACAAGGAAGACCGTGCTATAAAAGGCCAAAACGAGCGCCTTAGACGCGCTACCCAAGCCTGGAGAAGGGAGTGACTTGAACCCTCAGGCTTCTCGCACTTTGCATGAGGTCACCTGGTTTGTCCAGTCTCCCTCTGGCTGCGCCCCAGCAGATAATTGGGGACTTTTCGGTTCAGGAGTTCTTGGCAGGGAAGGAGGCTTCTCCTTGTCCCTGATGGAGCGTTTCAGTTCACTCAGGCACAGACAGGCGGAGGGGCTTTGCTCCACGATACACCTCCCTGTAGCCTCCTGAGCCATCTCAGGCTGCAGGCCGGTGGCAGCCCCTCTTACCGGCCCCAGCTCATGATTTAAGCATGGTTCAACCCCTGCGTACTCTTGTGTGACCCACAGCAGTGAACAGACATCTTTTTTCCGTATGTACACACACCCTATTGGTTCTGTTTCTCTGGAGAACCCTGACTAATACAGGCTGCCTCCCACCATGACTGTGGAACTCCTTTCTCTCTAATCAGAGCTCCCTTTGGGAGAGCTCAATAAGAAAAAAGAAAAACCCTCATTAGGACTGTCCACAGGAGCAGTGACTGCGTGAACCCTAATTACTGCACCCAAATTATTCTTTTCTGGTTGCAAAGGAAGGAATCTCTAAGGTCCTTATTAAAACGTAGGACACATCTAAAGAATGGTAAATTGAAAAGGCTTGAGTCGTTTTTTTTTTTTTTTTTCTTTTTCTTTTGCATTGACAGGAAAATATAAGGTCCTAAGGGCTTCTGAACCCCAGCCAGGTCAGCCCAGAATGGCTTCAGCCAACATGCCCCACGGAAGGGAAGACGCGGTAAGTAGTGACTCATGTTTATAGAGCACTTTATACTGTAGTAAGTGCTTTCATATTTGTTAATGTCTTTGATCTTCATCACCACCTCCTTTAGGTTAAGTATTAGCTCACATCTTTGGACAAGGACAAATCAGAAGGTGAAAGGGAAGGTAGGAAAAGCATTTGAAAAGAACAGGAAGGAGGACCTGGTTGTTGGTTCATTCATGCACTCATTGCACAAATATTTATTGGTTACCACAGTGTGTCAGCTGGGGAGACAGCAGTTAATGAGGGCAGTCATGGTCTTAAGTCCTTCACGAGCTTAGAGTCTAGCAAACATTTCTTCACTACCTGCCCCTGGCAAAGTACTATTGGTGAAGTCCAAGTGTGCATCAGCCTAGCTTAATGGAAGGTTTTCCAGGTCTGAAAAGTACTCTCTGGTGAACTTCCTTTTCCCCTCTAGCATACCTCTGTCACAATGATGGTCGGTCACTCTTCTGTTGTGGTTAGTTAGCTCTTTTATTATCTTTCTCCCCAAGAGCAGGATCATTCTCCACTCAGCCCAGCACAGTGTCTAGCCCGCAGTTCCTAAGGCATGTTTATCCACTGATGACCTATTGTGAGCCATGCTTAGCAGCAGTATCTGAGGCTGCAGGAAAGGAAGAAACCCAAGTCCTTTCCTCTAGAGATCTGGAGTCTAATGGGGAGAATGACAAATAGAGAAGCAATTACATTGCTGTGATAAGGTTTGCAGGGAGTCAAGAGATGCTTAAGCAGCACAGAGGTCTCCTTGGAATGATCAGAAAGAGTGAGCAGAAAGTTTCCAAGAGCATAGCGGGGAAGGCAGAAGGGCATTTGGCACAGTGAGTAACATGAGCCCAGGGGCATGAGGAAAGAGACTGCTAGGAGCTGGGCTTGGCTGCAGGTAGGAGGCTTCTGGTCAGTTGGAGGAAGATAAGGCTGGACACCCTGTCAAAGGCCACAGGCTGACAAGCTCAGGGTCAGATGGCGGGCAGGTGCCCTTGGCACCGGTGGACAGTACGGAACCATTTTTGCCCTTTAACCCTCATGGTAGAAAAAAATGTCCCTCAGAAATAAAATCACAAAATGTGTTGGAAGCAAACTCAGAAGTTATTTAGCCCCGTTGTCACTGGATGCAGAGGTAATTTACCCAAAGCCACAAAGCTTATGGTAGAGACAGGACACAAGAAAATCTCCTGTGATGTTTTTCACTAACATCCCACATCCTCAGGCAACAGCTGCAAGAATATTTGTATCATTTATAGAAAACTCTCAGGAACTTTCTGGTGTGTCAACAACTTAGTCTGAAATAATTCAGGAAATTTTTTTTTTTTTGTCCTGTACTTGCAAGTCTTCTGGAACTTTGAGATTGTTTTTTCTTAAAAATCCCAACAGAATGGTTAACATATTAGTTTGCTAGGGCTGCAGTAACAAAATACCACAGGCTGAAACAACTTTCCCTCCTGGAGGCTGGAAGACCAGTGCTGACGTGCTGGCAGGGTAGGTTTTCTCTGAAGGCCTCTCCCCTTGGCTTGCCGACGGCCACCCTCTTGCTGTGTCCTCACGTGGTCTTTTCTCCATGCACACACCCCTCTGGTATTTCTTTGTATGTTCAAATTTCCTCTTCTTTTAAGGACAACAGTCAGATTGGATTAGGACCCATCCCTAGTAGCCTCATTTTAACTCAGTCACCTCTGTGAAAGCCCTGTGTCCAAATGCAGTCATATTTTGAGGTACTGGGGATTAGGATTTCAACGTACAAACTTGGGGAAGGGAGACAGAATTCACCCCATAGTAGTTAATTTCTTCACTTTCCTAACTCCTCTCTCACGCGTGCTCACTTGCTCTCTCTCGAGTCTATACCTTCCATTTTCTGGGAATTGACAGTGAATCTCTAGAAGGCTCATTCTATGTCTTCAGCACCCAGGAGACGAGTACTTAGTGACTGAAAATCACACATCATTGTTTTGTCTGTTCTATGTCTTCACTACTGGGCAGTGAGCTCTGATGGGCTTTGCAGTGACTATTTCCCAGTATCTAGAACAGAGCCTTGCACAAAATAGGCATATTTTCAGTGGTTAAATGCGTTCAGTAGTCACATATCACATAGCAGTTAATTTGAAGTTTTTAAAGAAAGGCAGAACAGGAAAAAACTGAATAACATTTATTCTTTTAGATTAGTTAGAAATGTATATTCTATACATAAGAAATATGAACCAATAGAATGAAGTTCCAGAATATAGTTTTTACATGTGCTTACAATGTGATAAGTCCATGCTCCCTGAAGAATCATAAAAATTCACTAATCATCCAATATTTAATGTATGAGAGAACTACTTAAATCATGGGGGAATTTTGCTTGATGGGGCACAATCAACTTTTTTATCTCTTATATTTGTTTCATATTTGTGATTGTAAATGCATGTGCAGCCACGTGAAATCAGTGTTATTATCTGGTTTCTATGCTGCTGCTGCTGCTGCTAAGTCACTTCAGTCGTGTCTGACTCTATGTGACCCCATAGACGGCAGCCTGCCAGGCTCCGCCGTCCCTGGGATTCTCCAGGCAAGAACACTGGAGTGGGTTGCCATTTCCTTTTCCAGTGCATGAAAGTGAAAAGTGAAAGTGAAGTTGCTCAGTCGTGTCCGACTCTTTGTGATCCCATGGGCTGACTGCAGCCCACCAGGCTCCTTTGTCCATGGGATTTTCCAGGCAAGTGTACTGGAGTGGGGTGCCATTGCCTTCTCCACTGGTTTCTATAGGAGGTTCTCAAAAGGTAGGAAGCCTGTCTTACTAGGATCTTGCAAAACTCAGCACATTGCTGTGTGCAGAGGATTCACATCATGAAATACCTCAGAAAGTAGTCTGTGGATGATGCTTGTTATTTTTACAGGTTTGGCTTAGAAACCCAGTCAGACTTTCTCGTGCTCTGTTATTCCAATGACACTGGTTTATCAAATGTAAGGAGTAAAACGCCTACAGTAGAACTAAAACAATCAGGTTAATGAAAGAGAGAGAGGAGAGGAGGGGAAAAGAATAGGAAGGGTGAGTAATTCCCGTTCTCTCATTGTGGGTCATGTTTCTTAACTCAGCCAGGAGGAAATCACAATTCATGCAAAAATAATTCTATCTTTATTATTCCATGTCCATGGTGATTTGAGCCCTCCTTTTCTGAAGGGAAAAGAAAAGCATGTGTCTTAACAATACATTCCTCTTGTTCCCACTGAAATGTTATGTTAGTGACTGCATTTGATCGCAATATAACCTGGCTCAGACCCCCTGCTGGGCTCTTACAGACCATTGTTAATGCAGACTCCTTCAGGGGCTGTAATTTGGGATTCAATTTGCCATAAAATTGTCCTGAGTGTCACCTTGGTAATCGAAGATCATGTGACCCGTGAAACACATTGAACTGAAAGATGGCACCTCTTGAAAATTAATGTCAAATTGTTTCCAGTAGTAAAAAGGCCTTAGCCATTTTATGTGAAATGAATGTCACTATATCTCAGAGCTGGTAAGGGGTTAAGAGGAGGATGCTCCACCCACATCCCTTGACCTGGGCCTGCAGGGTCTCAGAGCAGAGCCTTCACCATAAATACCTCAAGGCTCAGCACACAGACTGGTCAATCCAGCAGCCCCTCTGGGTTTGATCGTCCTTATCTTCTTTTCAACCAAAAATCTGCATGTGGTTTAGTAAAGGGTTTTTATTATGATTGTACATATAAAGGCAGTTTAAATGTAAAGTCTGGGCAAACAAAAGTCATAAATGGATGTTGGATATTGTCAGAAGCTTTTTCTGCATCTGCTGAGATGTTCATATGGTTTTTTTCTTGTTTGTTTATATGGTACATCACAATGATTGATTTGCGAAGAATCCTTGTATCCCTGGGATAAATTCCACTTGATCATGGTGTTCAGTTCAGTTGCTCAATCATGTCCAACTCTTTTCGACCCCATGGACTGCAGCAGGCCGGGCTTCCCTGTCCATCACCAACTGCCGGAGCTTGCTGAAACTCATGTCCATTGAGTCGGTGATACCATCTCTCATCCTCTGTCAACCCCTTATCCGCCTGCCTTCAATCTTTCCCAGAATCAGGGTCTTTTCCAATGAGTCAGTTCTTCCTTGGAGTTTCAGCTTCAGCATCGGTCCTTCCAATGAATATTCAGTACTGATTTCCTTTAGGATTGACTAGTTGGATCTCCTTGCAGTCCAAGGGACTCTCAAGAGTCTTCTCCAACACCACAGTTCAAAAGCATCAATTCTTTGATGAAAGCGCTCAGCTTTCTTTGTAGTCCAACTCTCTCATCCATACATGCCTACTGGAAAAACCATAGCTTTGACTAAAGGGGCCTTTGTCAGCAACTTAATGTCTCTGCTTTTTAATATGCTGTTGGTCATAGCTTTTCTTCCAGTGGAACAAGCGTCTTTTAATTTCATGGCTGCAGTTACCATCTGCCGTGATTTTGGAGCCCCCCAAAAATAAAGTCTGTCACGGTTTCCATTGTTTCCCTATTTGCCATGAAGTGATGGGACCAGATGCCATGATCTTAGTTTTCTAAATGTTGAGTAAAACTCAAAAAAAAAAAAAAGCCAACTTTTTCACTCTCCTCTTTCACTTTCATCAAGAGGCTCTTTAGTTCTTCTTTGCTTTCTGCCATAAGGGTGGTGTCATCTGCATATCTGAGGTTGTTGATATTTTTCCTGGCAATCTTGATTCCAGCTTGTGCTTCTTTCAGCCCTGCATTTCTCATGATGTACTCTGTATGTAAGTTAAATAAGCAGGGTGACAATATACAGCCTCGATGTACTCCTTTTCCTATTTGGAACCAGTCTGTTGTTCCATGTCCATTTCTAACTGTTGCTTCCTGACCGGCATACAGATTTCTCAGGAGGCAGGTCAGGTGGTCTGGTATTCCCATCTCTTTAAGAGTTTTCCACAGTTTGTTGTGATCCACACAGTCAAAGGCTTTGATATATAGTCAGTAAAGCAGAAATAGATGTTTTTCTGGAACTCTCTTGCTTTTTCAATGATCCAACGGATGTTGACAATTTGATCTTAGGTTCCTCTGCCTTTTCTAAATCCAGCTTGAACATCTGAAAGTTCACAGTTCACATACTGTTGAAGCCTGGCTTGGAAAATTTTGAGCATTACTTTGCTAGCGTGTGAGATGAATGCAATTGTGTGGTAGTTTGAGCATTCTTTGGCATTGCCTTTCTTTGGGATTGGAATGAAAACTGACCTTTTCCAGTCTTGCAGCCACTGCTGAGTTTTCCAAATTTGCTGGCATACTGAGTGTAGCACTTTAACACCATCATTTTTTGGGATTTGAAATAGCTCAACTAGAATTCCATCACTTCCACTAGCTTGTACATAGTGATGCTTCCTAAAGCCCACTTGATTTCACATTCCAGGATGTGTGGCTCTAAGTGAGTGATCACACCATTGTGGTTATCTGAGCCCTGAAGATCTATTTTGTATAGTTCTTCTGTGTATTCTTGCCACCTCTTCTTAATATCTTCTCTGATTGCTGTAGCTAGGACTTCCAAATCTATGTTGAATAATAGTGGCAAGAGTGGGCACCCTTGTCTTGTTCCTGATTGTAGAGGGAATGCTTCGTTTCTCACCAATGAAAATAATGTTTGCTGTGGGTTTGTTGTATGTGACCTTTATTATGTTAAGATAGGTTCCTTCTATGCCCTTTTTTCAAAGAGTTTTTATCATAAATTATTTATCATAATTTTTTATCATAAATTATGATGATTGAACTGAATTTTGTTCAAAGTTTTTTTCTGCATGTGTTGAAATTATCCTATGGTTTTTATCTTTCAGTTTGTTAATTTGGGGTATCACATTGATTGATTTGCATATATTGAAGAATGTGTTGCATCCCTGGGATAAACCTCACTTGGTCATGGTGTATGATCTTTTTAATGTCTTGTTGAATTCTGTTTGCTAGAATTTTGTTGAGGATTTTTGTGTCTATGTTCATCAGTGATACTGGCCTATAATTTTGTTTTTATGATATCTTTGTCTGGTTTTAGTATCAGGTTGATTGTGGCCTCGTAGAATGAGTTTGGAAGTGTTCCTTCCTCTGCAATATTTTGGAAGAGTTTCAGAAGGATAGGCATTAACACTTCTGTATGTGTTTGATAGAATTCACCTATAAAGCCATCTGGCCCTGGGGTTTTGTCTTTTTTTTCTTGGGAGATTTTTTATCACAGTTTCAATTTCATTGTTTGTAATTGCCTGTTCATAATTTCTATTTCTTCCTGGTTCAGTCTTGGAAGGTTGAACTTTCCTATGAATCTGTCCATTTCCTCTAGGTTGTCCATTTTATTAGTGTATAGTTGCTCATAATAGTCTCTTATGAGCATTTGTGTTTCTGCATTGTCTATTGTGACCTCTCCTTTTTCGTTCCTAATTTTGTTGATGTTTTTCCCCATTTTTCTTGATGAGTCTGGCTAATGGTTTGTCAGTTTTGTTTATCTTATCACAGAACCAGCTTTTAGTTTTATTAATCTTTACTATACTGTTGTTTCCTTCATTTCTTTTCCAGTTATGCTCTGATCTTTATTATTTCTTTCCTTCTACTAACTTTGGGATTTTTCTGTTCTTTTTCCAGCTGCTTTAGGTGTAGAGTTAGGTTATCTATTCAGTGTTTTTCTTGTTTCTTGAGGTGGGATCGTATTGCTATAAACTTCCATCTTAAAATTGCTTTTGCTGCATCCCATAGGTTTTGGGTCATTGTGTTTTATTTGTCATTTGTTTCTAGCAGTCTTTTGAGTTCCTTTATTTCTTCAGTAACCTTTTTGTTACTTAGAAATGTATTGTTTAATCTTCATGTGTTTGTGTTTTTTGCAGTTTTTCTCCTATAATTGATATCTAGCTGCATAGCATTATGGTGAAAGAAAATGCTTGATACAATTTCAATTTTCTTAAATTTACTGAGGCTTGATTTGTGACCCAAGATTATCCTGGAGAATGTTCCATATGCACTTGAGAAGAAAGTGTATTCTGCATTTGGATGGAAGAACTGAAGATATCAGTTAGATCCATTTGGTCTAATGTTTCATTCAACATTTGTCTTTCCTTATTGACTTTCTGTTTTGATGATGTGTCCATTGGTGTAAGTGAGGTGTTAAAGTCCCCTACTATTATTGTGTTGCTGTCAATTTCCCCTTTTATGTCTGTTTGTGTTTGCCTTACATACTGAGGTGCTCCTATGTTGGGTGCATAAATATTTACAATTAATTATGTCTTCTTGGCTGATCCCTTGATCATTATGTAGTATCCTCCTTTATCTCTTATAATATTCTTAGTCTATATTGTCTGAAATGAGAATTGCCACTCTGGCTTTCATTTGACTTCCATTTGCATGAAATATCTTTTTCCGTCCTTTTACTTTCAGTCTGTGTGTATCTCTAGGTCTGAAGTGGCTCTCTTGTAGACAGCATATATATGGGTCTTGTTTTTTTATCCATTCAGCCAGTATGTATTTTGATTGGAGTGTTTAATCCATTTACATTTAAAGTAATTATATATGTTCCTTTTGGCATTTTGTTAATTGTTCTGGGTTTGTTTTTGTAATCTTTCCTGTCTCTTGTCTTTAATGCCTATATAAATACCTTTAGTATTTGTTATAAAACTAGTTTGTTGGGTGCTCAATTCTCTTAACTTTTGATTATCTGTAAAGCTTTTGATTTCTCCATCAATTTGGAATGAGATCCTTGCTGAGTAATCTCGGTTGTAGATTTTTTTCCCAGTACTTTAAATATATCCTGCCATTGCCTTCTGACCTGCAGAGTTTCTACTGAAAGATCAGCTGTTAATTGTATGGATTTTTCTCTTGTATGTTACTTGTTGCTTTTCCGTTGCTGTTTTTAATATTCTTTCTTTGTGTTTAAACTCTGTTAGCTTATTTAGTATGTGTCTCAACATGTTTCTCCTTGGGTTTATCTTATATGGGACACTTTTTGCTTCTTGGACTTGATTGACTATTTCCTTTCCCATACTGGGGAAGTTTTCTACTAAAATCACTTCAAAATTTTTCTCAGTTCCTTTCTTTGTCTCTTCTTCCTCTGGGACACCTATAACTCGAGGGTATGTTTAATATTGTGCCAGAGGTCCCTGAGGGTATCTCAATTCTTTCCATTCTTTTTCCTTTATTCTGCTCTTCAGCAGTTATTTCCACCATTCTATCTTCCATCTCACTTATCCGTTGTTCTGCCTTAGTTATTCTAATATTGGTTCCTTCTAGAGTATTTTTAATTTCAGTAATTATGTTGTTCATCTGTTTATTTTTTACTTCTTCTATGTCCTTGATAATTAATTGCTTCTTGCATTTTCTCTATTTTCGAGGGATAGGAACATCTTTACTATCATTATTCTGAATTTGTTTTTTCAGGTAGCTTGCCTATTTCCTCTTTATTTATTTGGCCTTGTGAGTTTCTACCTAGTTCTGTCATTTGTGCTGCATTTCTCTGTCTTCTCTTTTTTCCTTCCCTAGTTTGCTCTGTTTGAGGTCTCCTTTTCCAAGGCTTTAGGGTCATGTTCCTTCTTCCTTTTGGTTTTTGCCCTTGGTGGGAAAGGTTGGTTCAGTTGTTTGTGTTGACTTCTTGTTGAGTGTGACTTGTGTTTGCATTCTACTCTGAGCAGGTAAGTTTTTTTTCTTTCTTTCTTTTTTTCCCCTGATGGGCAGGGCTGTGTGAGGTGGTATGTTTTGGAGTGTCTGTGGGAGTCCTGTTGCTGATGATTGTTTTCATGTTTTTGTCTTGCTTGTTGTTTGGGTAAAGTGTCCCGCACTAGATGCCATCAGCAGCTGGGTGTTACCAGACTTTGTGCACAAGTGTAGGCTTTCCTGAAAGGTCTCAGTAATTAGTACCCCTGGGGTTTGGAGTTCTCTGGCTGTCTGAGATCCCGGACTCAGTGCTCCCAATTCAGTGGTTCAGGCCCAGTCCTTGGATGGAGGACTGAGATTCCATGAGTTGTTTGTTATGGGATTAAAGGGGATTAAAGCAAACACACCAAGACAAAAAGCAAAACGTAACATGAAATAAAAGACGAACCCAGATAAATGGAAAATACAGGATCACGCAGGTAATTAGAATAACAATGGGACACACACACACACCCCTACAGACACACAAATATAATCAAAGTATTCCAAAGAAAAGAAAGTACAAGAGACTCACTTGGTGAGCAAAGGAAACCCAAAATTATATTGATCAATTAAAAACAGAGCTAATTTAACACTCAGATCAGAAAAGTGAGCCAGAGCGGAGTGCCAGCTGGGGAATATAGCAGAGAAAACATAACAAATTAACGTACATGGTGACAAAAGAGAGTGAAGGGGGAAAAAAAGAAGGGAGAGAAAAGAGAAAAGGAAGGGGTGAAGGAAAGGATTAAAAGAAAAAATAGAAAAGCAAAGATAAACAGACATATGAAAAAGATTTGTATATATTAAGGAATAGCTACAGCAGGAAAATAACAATAAAAAAACAGAACAAAAAAAAATAAAATTACAAAAAAGGAAGGAAAAAATCTTAAAGGAAAAATCCATAACTCCGCAAAAAGCCAACATAAAGGTTGAAGTATGTAGGAGGAATAAAAACTGTGATTTAAAAGAAAGAAAGAAAAAAGTTCTCAAGATGCTTCTTGTTCTTAGTTGTGGAGTTTGTCCCCAGTGGATGGGCTTGGACTAGTGTCCTGTGACGGCTTCCTGGCTGGGGGGACTTGTGCCTGTGTTCATATCGGTGGAGCTGGATCTCATCTCTCTGAAAGGCAGCACAGTCTCCAGTAGTAGGTTTTGGGTGTCTATGGATTCAGTATGGCCTTCGGTAGTCCTCGGCTTTGGCAGTGGCTTAGGCAGTGGTATTTCCACAGCTGCGTCAAAGTAGCCCTCTTAGCACGCATCCTCACTGCTGCCAGCCCCCTGCTTCTCCCCGGGATCTTTGCTGTAGCTTCTGCCTGCAGGCCCACCCTGTGCTGCAGGCAAAAGCTCGCTAGGCAGAGGCTCTGTCACTTTTCTGTTCCCTGACCCCACCGTCTGCTCTGCCGAGGTTTGTGTGCGTATCTTTCAGCACCCCAGGCTGCCCTTTGTTGGAGATTTTTAATTACAGTTTTATTACTTGTGATAGGCCTGTCCATATTTTCTGTTTATTCCTGGGTCAGTGTTGGAAGGTGTTTCCTTCAGTGAAGGAAAGTGTACCTTTCTAAGAATTTGTCCATTTCTTCCAGGTTGTCTGTTTTATTGGCATATAGTTGCTTATAGTAGTCTCTTGTGACCCTTTGTATTTCTGCAGTGTCAGTTGGAATTTCTCATTTTTCATTTCTTATTTTATTGATTTGAGTCCTCTCCTTTTTTTTCTGAGTCTGGCTAAAGGTTTATCAGTTTTACCAGTTATCAATTTTATCAGAAAATTGCTGGTACTAATTAGTGAATTTGGTAATGTTACAGGATATAAAAATTCATGCATAGAAATCTCTTGCACTCTTATACACTGACAGTGAAAGATCAAAAAGAGAAATTAAGGAAACAGTCCCATTTACCATTGCAACAAAAATAGCAAAATACCTAGGAATAAAGCTACCTAGCAAAGCAAAAAAACCTCTATTCAGAAAATTATACTGATGAAAGAAATCAAAGATGACACAAACGGAACGATATACGATGTTCTTGAATTGCAAGAATCAATATTGTGAAAGTGGCTATACTACCAAAAGCAGTCTACAGACTCAGTGCAATCCCTATCCCAGTGGCATTTTTCACATAGTTAGAACAAAAGTTTTATAATTTGTGTGGAAACACAAAACACCTCGAATAGCCAAGGCAATTTTGAGAAAGAAAAGCAGAGCTGGAGGAATCAGGCTCCCTGACTTCAGACTATAGTACAAAGCTATTCATTAAGACAGCATGGTACAGGCACAGAAACAGGAATATAGATCAATGCCCAGAGGGAAACGCGCACACCTATTGGTCTATGACAGAGGAGGGAATGGAGAAAAGACAGTATCTTCAATAAATGGTGCTGGGAAAACTGAGCAGCTTCCTGTAAAAGAACGAAATTAAAATACTTCCTAACACCGTACACAAAAATGAACTCAAAATGGATTAAAGACCTAAATGTAAGGCCGGACACTGTAAAACTCCTTGAGAAAAACATAGGCAGAACACTCTTTGACACAAATGGCAGCAAAATCTGTTTTGATCCACCTCCTAGAATAATGAAAATAAAAACAAAAACAAATGGGACCTAATTAAACTTAAAAGCTTTTGCACAGCAAAGGAAACCATAAACAAGATGAAAAGACAAGCCTCAGATTGGGAGAAAATATTTACAAATGAAGCAACTGACATGAGATTAGTCTCCAAAACATAAGCTCATGCTTAAAATTTAAAAAAAAAAAAGCCCAATGAAAAAACGAGCAGATGATCTAATAGACATTTCTCCAGAGAAGACATACAGATGGCCAACAAAAACATGAAAAGATGCTCAACATCACTAATTATTAGGGAAATGTAAATCAAAAGTACAATAAGGTTTCATTTCACACTGATCAGGATGGCCATCACCATAAAATCTACAAACTGTAAATTCTGGAGAGTGTATGGAGTAACAGAACCCTGTTACACTGATGATGGAAATGTAAAGTGATACAGCCCCTATGGAGAATAGTATGGGGATTACTTAAAAAACTAGAAATAGAACTATTACATGACCTAGAAATCTCACTACTAGACATACATATACCTGAAGAAAACCATAATTCAAAAAGATATATGCACTCCAGTGATCATTGCAGCACTATTTACTATAGCCAGGACAAGGAAGCAACCTAAATGTCCATCAACAGAGGAATGATAAAGATGTGGTACATATACACAATGGGAATATTTACTCAGCCATAACAAGGAACAAAATTGTGTCCTTTACAGAGATGTGAATGGAACTAAAAACTATCATACAGAGTGAAGTAAAGTCAAAAGAGAAAAACTAGTATCTTATATCGCTTTTATGTGGAATCTAGAAAAAATGATACAGATTAACCTATTTGCAAAGCAGAAATAGAGACACAGACTTAGAGAACAAATATATGCACACGGGGAGTGGGGAAGGGGAGTGGGTGGGATGAATTGGGAGGTTGGTAATGACATGTGTACACTACTATGGATAAAATAGTTAATTAGAATCTATTGTATTGCACAGGGAACTCTGCTAAATTCTCTGTGGTGACCTGAAGTGGGAAGGAAATATAAAAAAGAGTGGGTGGCTGTATGTATGTGCATAGCTGATTACTTTGCCGTGCAGCAGAAACCAACACAACATTGTAAAGAAACTATTGTTCGGTCACTAAGTGTGCCTGATAATTTGTGACCCCATGGACTGCAGCCCACCAGACTTCCAAATTATATAGTTATTATTCTGAAAAAAATTATTAAAGTGACTAATGATTATAACTATATTATTATGATTGCATTACTTGTTTGTATATTGTATTTATTACATATTATATGTATACTATATAATATTACTATATAATTTTATCAATTATATAGCAATTATAATTATTAATATTTATTCTTAAATCTTTTTCTTGTCTTATGACACTGGCTAGGAACTCCTGTATAATGCTGAGAAAATATTTCTTGAATATTTCTTTTTTTAAATATATTTGATGTGTAACATTATTGTAAGTTCAAGGTGCGTACCAGATGTTGATTTGATATGTTTTTATGTGAATGCCATTGTAGTACTAGCACCTCTATCACATCACATAATAATCATCTTTTTGTGTGATGGGAATAATTAAGATTTAGTCTGTTAGCAAGTTTGATTATAATACAATATTGTTGCCTATATTCACTAAACACTGCGTTAGGTCTCCAAGACTCATCTACTAATAAAGGCGAACTTCTAATGGTCACTGTTAAGTGTGGTGCTTATTATATGTTTTTGTAGATATCCTTTACCTTTTAAGGATTCTCCTTCTATTATTAAGGTTTTATTTAATCATGAAAAGATGTTGAATTTTCTTTAAATGCTTTTCCTGCACATCCTGAGATGTTCACATGATAACATCTCTCTAGTGTGTAAATGTAGTAGATTTACTGAATGTATTATCCCTTTTATTTGTGCTTACTTAGACTTACCAGCATATTAAGTGTTGCTAACCAACCAGTCCATCGTAAAGGAGATCAGTCCTGGGTGTTCATTGGAAGGACTGATGCTGAAGCTGAAACTCCAATACTTTGGCCATCTGATGTGAAGAGTTGACTCATTGGAAAAGACCCTGATGCTGGGAGGCATCGGAGGCAGAAGGGGATGACAGAGGATGAGATGGCTGGATGGCATCACCGACTCGATGGAGATGAGTTTGAGTAAACCCCGGGAGTTGGTGAAGGATAGGGAGGCCTGGCGTGTTGCGATTCATGGGGTCGCAAAGAGTCGGACACGACTGAGCAACAGAACTGAACTTTGATTTACTAATATTTGTTTAGGGTTCTTATGCTTATATTCTTGTGTTTTCTTCGTACTTCTCCCTTCCATACTGTCAGATTTTGGTACTGAGGTAAAATGTATAAATTAGTTGGAAAGTACTCCTTACTGTTCTCTTCCTTAGAAAAAAATTGTGAAGGGTTAAATTCTTTTCTTCCTTAAATGTTTTGGTGGAATGCACTAGTGAGACCAACTCAGCTTTTCATTATTCTTTTAGAAAGAGTACTAAAAAGTATAAAGTGTTCCTTGTTTTTCATTAGTGAATTTTTTTCAGATTTTAAAAAATTTTCTTGAGTCAACTTTGGTGAATCACATTTTTCTAGGAATTTGTTCATGTATCTATTCAAGAACTTTGGTATAAAGTTGTTAAAAATTCTTTTATTTAATGCTGAGGCATCTGGAGTGCTGTTCCCTTTTCATTTCTGATACTAGATACTTATAGCTTCTCTTTGTTTCTTCATTAATTTTGCCAGAAGTTTGTCAGTTTTATGTCTTTTCAAAAAATAGACTTTTTTATTGACCCACTGTATTTTGTCCTTTGTGTTTTTGCAGATTTTCCCCTGGTCTTTATCATTTCCTTCCTTCTACTTTCGTTGGGTATATTTTCTGAGCTTTTTTTTTTTTTTTTTTTCCCTGAGCTTTTTATAAGCTCTTGAGATAGGTTCTTAACTCATTTAATTTTGGCCTGTTTTTTCTTTGTATAGTACAAGGACCTTGCAACATTTCTAGCCTATATATTTACACTGTCTATATCTGACTAACTACTGCTGATCCTGCAAGTTTTGGTTATCAGTTAGAATATGTTTTTATTTCCATTGTAGTTTTTTCTTTGATCTTTAAGTTAATATCTCATTATGATTGTTGATATGTCTGTTTCTGTTAAAAGTTTTGTTCTTTTCTACCTTATAGGTATTAATGCTATATTATTATGTGCCCTTTTGGATTTTATTTTTAGATGTCTTTATTTCATCCTTACTATTGAACTTTTGCGGGGTGTAATATTCTAGGGCAACTGTTGTTTTCTTTAATCAGTTGAAAACAGCTTTCCGTTTTTTCTGACTTCTACTGGTGCTGATGAGAAGTCACCTGTGAATCTAACTGGCATTCTTTTGAAGATTATCTGCCTTTTTCCTTTGGTTGCTTTTCGGATTTTGTCTTTTTTCATTCTTCTTAAATTCACAATGATGTACCTGTTGTGAATTTCTTGTTATTTATCATGTTTGAAATTCACTGATCTTTGAATCTGTGGATTAGTGTTTTTATCAGTTTGGGGAAAATTTCAATCATTATGTGCTTGAATCTTTTCAGCCATTATGTACTGCATGTTCTTACTCTTTTTTCCTTAATATATTTTATTGAAGTATAATTGATTTATAATATTTCAGGTGCACAGCAAGGTGATTCAACTATACATATACACATATATTACTTTTGAAATTATTTTCCGTTATAACTTATTACAAGATACTATAGTTCCTATGCTATACAGTAAAACTTTGTTGCTTGTTGCATATCTATTTTTTATATTAGAAATCTAGCATTCTATCCATACTAAGTCAAACAAGTGGAATCAAAGTGTCATGAATTTTTTAGTTATGCAAAAATTAGTAAGTTTTATAAAATATATAAATTATGTATACTATGCTTGATAAAGCCTTGAGAAATAACATTACAAAAAAGAAGAGATGGGAAAACTGGAAAACATAAATGAAATGGGATCATTGAGTATGAAATAGAAAAAGTGAAACAAACTAGGTAAAAGTAAAAGATCATCATATAGTCCAGTTGTTTTTAAACATGGCCACTCATTAGAAACATATCTGGAGCTCTGAAGAGAAGAAAAAGCAATACATAGGTATTTGTATTTTTCAAAAAATTCTGAGGTAATTCTGATATGCATCTGGATTTCAAAAAGTGATTACAGGTTTTTCTATTAAGTTGTAGTTTTGGTAATAATAAAGTTCTATTATTTTTCTGTTGACAAATCTTGATACAGTGGTATTAAGTGAGTAATAGTTACATAATCACAATAGTAAAAGATGTTTATCAGTTTTCACAATCAATAGCCAGACACAAATTAAAAGATAATTACAATTGCAAGCCATAATGGGAACATGATTAAATCTCACAGTACAAAATAATTACATACAATTTAGGGGGTCAAGCTCAGTGATGTGATAGGTGCAAGTGCATGCATATACATGTTTTCATCCACCCAGCCAGTCTGTGTCTTTTGGTTGGTGCATTTAATCCATTTGCATTTAAGGTAATTATTGATATGTATGATCCTATTACCATTTTCTTAATTATTTTTAGTTCTTTTACTGTAGATCTCTTCCTTCTCTTGTGTTTTCTGCCTTGAGAATTTGCTTTAGCATTTGTTGTAAAACCAGTTTGGTGGTGCTGAATTCTTTTAACTTTTGCTGGTCTAGAAAGCTTTTGATTTCTCTATCAAATATGAATGAGAGTCTTGCTGGGTAGAGTATTCTTGGTTGTTGGTTATTCCCTTTCATCACTTTAAAAGGAAATGGCAACCCACTCCAGTATTCTTGCCTGGAAAATCCCATAGACGGAGGAGCCTGGGAGGCTGCAGTCCATGGGGTCGCAAAGAGTCGGACACGACTAAGCGACTTCACTTTCCTTTCCATTACCCTCTGGCTTGTAGAGATGCTGTTGAGAAATCAGCTGATAGCCTGATGGGAGTTCCCTTGTATGCTATTTGTCATTTTCCCCTTGTTGCTTTTTCTATTTCATCTCTGTCTTTAATGTTTGTCAGTTTGATTACTGTGTGTCTTGATGTGTTCCTCCCCGGATTTATCCTGCCTAGGACTCTGTGCTTCCTATACTTGGTGGACTATTTCCTTTCCCATTTTAGGGAAATTTTCAGCTATTTTCTCTTCAAGTATTTTCTCAGGTCCTTTCTCTCTTCTCCTTCTGGGACCCCTATAATGTGAATGTCGGTGCAATTAATATTGTCCCAGAGGCCTCTTAGGCTGTCTTCATTTCTTTTCATTCTTTTTTTTATATTCTGTTCTGTGGCAGTAATTTCTACTATTCTGTCCTCCAGGTCATTCATCTGTTCTGCTTCAGTTATTCTGCTGTGGATTCCTTCTAGTGTCTTATTCATCTGTTTGTTCTTTAGTTCTTGTAGATTTTTGGTAAACACGTTTTGCATCTTCTCCATTGTTTTCCCGAGATCCTGGATCATCTTCACTATCATTATTCTGAACTCTTTTTTCTGGAAGGTTGCCTGTCTCCCCTTCATTTAGTTGTTTTTCAGGGGGTCTATCTTGTCCCTTCATCTGGGACTTAACTTTCTGCTTTTTCATCCTGATGAACTTCATATAATGTGGGTTTTGTTTTAGCTGCTGTGGGATTGTGGTTCTTCTTGCTGCTTCTGTTTGCCCTCTGATGGAGGAGGTTAAGAGGCTTGTGTAAGCTTCCTGACAGGGGGGACTGGTGATAGGGAAAAACTGGGTCTTGCTCTGGTGGGCAGGACCTTGCTCAGTAAAGCTTTTATCCAGTTATCGCTTCTGAGTGGGGCTGTGCTCTCTCCCTGGTAGTTGTCTGACCCGAGGTGACCCCGCCTCGGGTTACAGTAGGGTTAATGATGACGTCCAAGAGGGTTTATGCCAAGGGGGACCTTCCAGGACTGCTGCCGCCAGTGCCCCCATGCCTGTGGTGAGCCCTTGCTGACCCACGCCTCCACAGGAGACCCTCCAACACTAGCAGATAGTTTTGGTTCAGTCTCCTGTGGGGTCACTCCTCTTTTCCTCTGGGTCTTGGTGCATGCAAGATTTTGTTTGTGCCCTCCATGTCTGGAGTCTCTGTTTCCCCAGTCCTGTGGAAGTCCTATAATCAAATCTCACTGGCCTGCAAGGTCAGATTCCCTGGGGATTCCCAGTCCCTTTGTCAGATCCCCAGACTGTGAAGCCTGATGTCGGGTTTAGAACCTTCACAACAGTGGGAAAACTTCTTTGGTATTATTGCTCTCCAGTTTGTGGGTCACTCACGCAGTGGATATGGGCTTTGATTTTATCGTGATTGTACCCCTCCTACCGTCTCCCTGCAGCTTCTTTTTTTGGTAAGTTCCAGCATCCTCCTGTAGATGGTTGTTCAGCAGATAGTTGTAATTTTGGTGCTCTCTCAGGAGGAGATGAGCGCACATCCTTCTGTTCCACCATCTTGAACTGGCAGCCTGCATGTTCTTACTCTTCTATCCTTATGGATCTTAGATCAATTGTGTGGTTGACCTTATTACCATTTCCTCCTCATTCTTCACTTATTTACTGTATTTTTTTTCATATTTTTTCTCTCTGTGATGTGTTATAGATCATTTCTTCTGACCTATCTTCCAGGACACAGCTTTTTTCTACTCTGACCAATTGGCTGACAAGGTTATCTATTGCAATTTTCATTTCACTTACTCTATTTTTTATGTCTAGAATCTGTATGATCCTTTTTCAAATATATTATTTCGCTTTTTGTTCCTTATTCTCTATCATTTAAAAACCTATCATTTATTATTATTAATAGTGAACTTAATTGTCTTAAAGTGCGTATGATGTTTCCATGCGTGGATGTGAGTGTGTTGCTGCTCTTTGTTGCTTTCCTGATACAAACTCATGTCACTTCTGTTCTTGAGTTCCTGATTACCACTGACTGGTCATTAACTGCTCATGAAAAATGACTCGTGGGCATTGCCAGAGTTTTTCATTTGTTTCTGCCAGAGATTTGGGGACGTTAACAGCTAAGAATCACCCCCGAGTCAGTTCACAACCTGAGGCTCATTGGTTAACCCAGACTTTGCCTGGTTGGACAGTAAATAAACAGAAGTTCTGGTCTCTAGGCATGACTGTCACAGAGTCTTCTTTTGGCCTCCCCTTTCCTTTCATTTTCCTTTTATTACTCTTTTTAATATGAAGACATTCCTGAGCCAGTCTCCTCTTAAAATAAGCATTTAGCCTTCTGGGGTCCCAGTTCAATATAAACAGAATCTCTGTTAAGTCTAACCATGTTAGAGATTTCATGAGTCTTAATTTCTGTCCCCTTTTCCCCACAAAGCCTCTGAAATCCAAATATGCAGCAGTGACAAATGCCTTTAGTGAACAAGCAGTTTTGGTTCCAGTATCTAATAGTTAACTAGTCTCTCTGTTACAGGCTTTCATCCAAAAATTAGCCTCAAGTACCTCAGTGTTTCTTAATCTCTTCAGTGTTTTAAAAGTTATTTTTGTGATTCCCTGCCGCGCCCCCCCCCCCCCCCCAGCATTTTCCTCATGAAAGAGTTGTGCCACAAAACTCAACATTCCATAATCAGAAGCCATAAAATCTCCAAACTCTTTTATGGAATCCTATTCTAAATTATGATGGATAGCCAGTGGTCACCAGATATTGAGAAAAAATATTATAAGAAGGATAGATAATAAAACAAAAAGAAAAAGGCAATTTGGTCGAAATCAGTTATGCAGAGAAAAAGAAATTAACCTTCTCCCCACTGTCATTAGTATCCTTAGAGAGATAAGATAGTGAATCCATAAAACAAGAACACGATGCTATTTAAAAAGAACATTAGAATATAAAACAAGAGCTCTTGGAAGTTAAAAATGCTAGCAGAAGTAAAAAAATTCTATAAAAATTTGAGGCTTAAAATGGAGAGAATCTTTCATAAAGTAGAATAAAAATAGACTGAAAAATAGGAAAGAGAGACAAGAAAATTAGAGTGCTAAAATCATCTGGTAGCTTCCTAAAAAAGTATTCATGGGAAACACAATTAGGGAGACTTACAGCCCTTATTTCACATTTACTTTTAATATACTAGGTTGGCATTTATCTTTAAGATTTGGGGTTGTAAACAATTTTCTCTCACAATTACTGTTAATAATGCATTTGCAGATTTTTGCTTCCTATTCCTGTGACTTTTGAATCTGCTGGCTTAAGTTCAATGGCTTAAATCATTCCTTACCTAGAAAAGGGAGGCAGATTCCTCCAGGAAATATAGCAATGGCACCATTATTATGGGAGCTGAGATTGCCATGTAGTTATTTGGGCCTCTTCTTGGCTCTGAATCAACAGAAGAAACAGATTACTGATCTGGTTGAACTGAGTGATCGCTTTCAAGTTGGTACTATACACTCGGGTAAAGGAGAACCATGTCTGAACTCAGGGGATTCTCTGAAGTGCATCTTAGTAATTGTATATCTAGTTTAGTGAAGATTGAGGCAACCCACAAAGGCCAAACCACTAAGGACCCTGACAGTCAGGTATGAAAATCTGAATCATTTCACCAGGTAAAGACCCTTGACAAGGCAAGGTGCTGACTGAAGTCAAGAAGATCATAGAATGGATTGTAGAAGAATGAATTTTAAAATATTAACTCGTCGGGTCAGTTTATTTCTCTTCCTCAGTTCTTGTCTCATTGCAACAAAAATTTTGAATGACAGAATAAAGGGTTTAAAACAACAGACAAGTTAGGGTCAATTCAGCACAAGCAGACAGATCTTTTACTACACAGACACTCCCGAGACATGGGAGCAGACCAGCAGCAAAGCAGTCGTCCTCCCATCCCCCTTGACTTCCCCCTTTTTATACTTCCTGTCTCTTCCTTTTGGTTGTGCCCTGTGCAGAACAGGGCTTGTACACACCACCAGTCGAGAAAGGGAGTGCAAATGGGCATGCGCTCAAGGCCGACTGACAGCTGCAGGTTATGTAACAGTAGGCTCTGTTGTGCATGTCTGCCCATAATCCTGTTATAATCAGATGTATATATATGTAGAATATTTGTGAATCATTAATAGGCTCCTAGCTGCTTAAGGTTACTTGAGGAAGCCCACTGGTTAGTTTGTATCCACTGTGTGCCTAGGTAGAAAAGTCTCTGTGGCTCTTTTTGTAGCATATCTGTGAGCTCTCCTTAGTGTGCCTGGGATGGGGTTTAGAGATTAGCTTGAATCCTTTTTGGCAAGGCCACCCCTCTTTGCTCATGCCTAATTTCCTATCTGATGTTCCCCTCCTCAAGTGTATGGACCCCAATTCTTTGGGAAAGGGGTGTCTTTCATTCTGGCTACTTCCTGCTGAGTTGGGCCTTGAGTATCCATCACTTGCTAGCTGTCAACAAGAGGGGCTGGTAAGAGCTGCTGATGTCCATCTAGGGGGGCGGTATGAGGAAGTTGTCAGGTCAGGGGTTGGTATCCATGTTGCATTGGAACCAGCCTGTATCTTGTTGACATGAGTAGAAATAAACCAAGAGAGAAAGTTCAGGAAACAGGAAGCAAACGGAATTACAGGCCAGAACGACTGTAAGGGCGTATCCTCGATTGACAGAAACCAGGATGTTGCTGTGATGACCTTGTCCAGGGTTTGATTAGTTTCAAGTGAAGTGTTTGGTGGTCAGTCCTGATCTGTTGATATAAGTCAGCTTCTTAAGTATTGGGTCGGGCCATACCCAGTAGCTAGTCTTATTGAAAGTCTTCATAATTTCTGTGATGGCTGGACTTAAGGGGTCTGTATAAGAGTAACTCAAACCAGTAAGGCACAGGAGATACAGAAACCACATTGCAGTGTCCTGAGTATGGTCCTATAGAACCAGTAACAGACATGAAAAGGAGTTCCCTGACTAACACAAACCGAGAGAGAGAAAGACAACAACATAGCCCAGGCTGAATGCAAGGGCCATCCCAGGAAAGCTTATCCCCAGGAACTTCATTTTTTGGTTGTTTGTCAGAATGACTTATCTGTAGTCCTAAATAGACATCGGAGGTCTCCCAGAGGCTCACAAGTTTATTGGGTGTCTTCCCCCGTTTCCTTCCATGGCTTGACTCGAGCGTGGTGAATCCAGGAGTCTTGCCCTGGTACCTTGACTGCTGTGGGGGTAGAAAGTATTACAGGGTAGGGACCCTTTCATGTGAGCTGGAGTTGAGACTTTGAGGAGTCACCTTAACTTCCGAACCTTAATTAGGACTTGAGTTCCTGGGGCATACAGTGGTGGTCCCTCAGAGTCCATCCTTGGAGTTCTGGTTGACACCCCACAAGCACATTTCTTGTTGGAATTGCCCAATGGCCATAGTGTAAGATTGGAGGGTTTGAGTCTCTGGATCTAGAAAGAGGTCATTGACTTAAACAAAAGGTCTCCATACAACATCTCATCAGGGCTAAAAACCAACCTGTTCTTAAGGAGCAATGTGAGTTTGGTGGCAGGCTATTGGTAAAGCCTCTTTCCAGCTGAAGGAGGTCTTCTGGGGTATCTTTTTTATTGCTAATTTTAAGAATTGGTTGGCTCTTTCCACTTTTCCTGAAGATTGAGGTCCCTGGGCACAGTGGAGGTCATAGGTAATGGCCAATGCTTTAGAAACCCCTTGGGTGACTTAAGAGGTAAATGATGTCCTGTTGTCACTTTGTAGCCGCCTGGCAGGTCAAATCTTGGAATAATTTCATGGAGTAGCTTTTTCACCACTTCTTCATCCTTTTCAGTCCAGGTGGGAAAGCCTTTCTACCCAGCCTGTGAAGATATCTATCAATGACTAGTAAGTACTTATATCCTTGAGAAACTGGCATCTGGGTAAAGTCTTATCTGCCAGTCTTCCCCTGGATAGGTCCCTTGCCACTGGGCTGGACCAGGTAGGGTTTTCAAGCTCCTTGGGGGTTGTTTAATTGGCAAGTGGGACACAAGGAGACCACTTGTCTATGGTCATTTGGAGGCCTGTTCCCCTGAAGGCCTTTCTAGTAATCTCTGGAGGACTTTGCCTACTAAATAAGTGGTGGCATATAGGGAGTTGACCAACTTGCATTTGAGGTTCCCAGGCAGAAAGAAGAGTCCCTCCTTTTGGAACCACCCCACATGATCTTGTTGAAAGCCCTCACTCTTAGCTTTGAGTGTCTCGCCTTCATATATGAAGCAGCTTCTGGCAAGGTAGACTGTGGAACTAGGGTGGCGACCCCTATTACATCACAGTTTTGTAATGCTGCTCTCTTAGGTCCCTGATTGGCATTTTTGGTTTCCTCGTGCCACCTCTCTACTTTGATTTTGGTGTCCCCTGCTGTGGGAGATGGAAACCTCAGTGGGCAGATGGACTGCTTCCAGGAGCCTAAGGATTTGGTCAGCATATTTGATTGGGGACCTCGGGCGGTCATGTGGCCCCTCTCTTTCCAAGTGGCAGCATGTGCATATAGCACCAGAAAGGCAAACTTGGAGTCAGTGTAAATAGCTACTGCTTTTGTTTTCCCCGGCCCTAAAGCTCGGGTCAGAGCTATGAGCTCAGCCAGTTGGGCTGAAGTTCCTGGTGGTAAAGTTTTAGCCTCAGTGGTCTCCAAATTGAAGACTACTTTACTGCATGTCTTGCTTTCCTTTTTCTGTCTAAGACAAAGCTGCTCCCATTAGTGTACCAAATTTTCTCAGGATTGGTCAAGGATCTTCTGACAGTCCCTCTCGGGGCTTTATCCAATGGTCTAATGGTTTCTAGACAACAGTAGAAGGGGAGAGAGCCCTTGGGTGGGCAGAAGGGTAGCTGGGTTAAGAACCTCACAAGGAGATATAGTCAGTCCTGGATTTTCCATCAGCAATACTTGGTATCTGAGGATCCTTTTATCAGATATCCATAAATGTCCTCTCCTCTTCAATTGTTTCACTCAGTGGGTGATAAGAATAGTCAGCTTGCCCCCAAGAGAGCATTTTAAGGCATCTTCTGTCAGGAGTGCAAGGCCGTAAGGTTTCAAAGGCAGGGAGGCCAGTCTCAGGCACTTGGGTTGAGCCTCTTAGAAAAGTAAGCCAGTGGCTGGGGTTCAGGTCCCAACCTTTGAGTTAACACTCCCAAGACATCAAGTGTGGCATCAAATGTCAGGTCAGTTTATTTCTCTTCCTCAGTTATTGCCTCATTGCAACAAAAATTTGGATAATGGACTAAAAGGTTTAAAACAACAGACAAGTTACAGCTCAGTTCAGCTCAAGCAGACAGACCTTTTATTACACAGACATTCCCAAGACGTGGGAGTGAACCAACCGCAAAGGAGTCATCCTCCCCATCCCTCTTGGCTTCCCCCTTTTCATACTTCCTATCTCTTCCTTTTGATTGTGCCCTGTGCAGAATAGGGCTTGTACCCACCGCCAGTCAAGAAAGGGAGTGCAAATAGGCATATGCTCAAGGCCGACTGACAGCTGCAGGTTAAATGACAGCAGGCTCTGTTGTGTATGTCTTCCCATAATCCTGTCTGTTATAATCAGATGCATATATGTGTAGAATATTTATGAACCATTAATGGGCTCCTAGCTGCCTAAGGTTACTTTAAGTCCCTGTGGTTATTTTGTATCCACCGTGTGCTTAGGGCACATGTGCTGGAGGGAGAAAAGTCTCTGTGGTTATTTTTGTAGCATATCTGTGAGCTGTCCTTGGTGTGTCTGGGATGGGGTTTAGAGATCAGCTTGCATCCTTTTTAGCTAGGCCACTCCTCCTTCCTCATACCTAAGTTCCTACCTAACAAACTTATGAATTGTTGAGTCAAGAAGCACGTGCGGAAAATTGGTTGTGCTTACCAGTTTTATAACTGGAAGCTGGTTTATCATCGAGTAGAGTTCTTATGGAATGTTTTTAAAACTTCTGTCCAAAGGAACTCAGGGCAAAAAAGTAAAGCAGAGTCAAAAAGCAAATGACAAGCTGAGAGATTATTTATTATAAAGGAAAAATCTCCCTATTATATAAAGATTATGAGGGGAAGAAACAAAAACTCTGATAGAAAAATGGACAAAAATCATGTAAAGATGGTTCACAAAAGATAGGCAAAAAGTCTTTAAATATCTGAAGACATCCAACTTCACTAATAAGGAGAATGCAAGTTTAAACCACATTGAGATACCTACTATTTCTCACCTGTCAGCTTAGAAGAAGCCATTTTGTTGGAAAGGCTGAGGAGAAACAGGCATAATTATATTACCCCTGTCAAGGTAAATTTGACAGTACCTACTATATATATGATATCTGAAGAAAGCTGAGTGCCGAAAAATTGATGCTTTTGAACTGTGGTGTTGGAGAAGACTCTTGAGAGTCCCTTGGACTGCAAGGAGATCCAGCCAGTCCATCCTAAAGGAGATCAGTCCTGGGTGTTCATTGGAAGGACTGATGCTGAAGCTGAAACTCCAATACTTTGGCCACCTCATGCGAAGAGTTGACTCATTGGAAAAGACCCTGATGCTGGGAGGGATTGGGGGCAGGAGGAGAAGGGGACGACAGAGGATGAGATGGCTGGATGGCATCACTGACTCGATGGGCATGAGTTTGAGTCAACTCCGGGAGTTGGTGATGGACAGGGAGGCCTGGCGTGCTGCAGTTCATGGGGTTGCAGAGTCGGACATGACTGAGTGACTGAACTGAACTATATATATATTTACCATTTGATTCATAAATTCCACTTTTAGAAAATTACCCCGAGTGTACATCTCTTGCCATAGGACAATAAAAAATAGGCACACAGTGTTTCATTATGGCATTATTTATAGTAGCAAAATATAATATATATTAATATATTACTTTGATATTTATATACCAGCATACATCAATAATGGGACAAACTGTAAAGTCAGATAAAAAAAAGAAACCTAATTGGATATCAAATTGATTACATAACCACATAGGAAAATTTAATTCAAAATTTTAAACATAGTATTCTGAAAATAGTCTGTTTTGCTTAAGAACAGAAAGCACTAGAAAACTTAAATTTCACTTAGTAGTTTTTCTGTTAGTAGTGGTCATAGTCATAATTTTGCAACTATTGTGTGTGTATGAGAGAAGTACAAATATGGAAGGAGGAGGAAGAAGAAGCATACCCTAGATGCTGGATTTTTTAAAAATATAATGTTTTTTTTGGCTGTGCTGGATCTTTGTTGCTGTGCAAGCTTTTCTGTAGTTTCAGCAAGCAGGGTCTACTCTCTAGTTGTGCACAGGCTTCCCACTGCAGGGGCTTCTCTTGTTGGAGAGCTTGGGCTTTAGAGCACAGGCTCAGTTGTGGTGCTTGGGCTTAGTTGGTCCGCAGCATGTGCAGTCTTCCCAGGTCAGGAATGGAACCCATGTCTCCTGCGTTGGCAGGTGAATTCTTTTAGTGCTGAGACACTAGGGGAGCCCTGCAGATGCTGAAGTTTAATCAGTGGTATCAGTGTGAGCTCATGATTTTAAAAAGGCCTAGAAAGCTGTGACTCTGGGAGTAATAAGCAAACACAGTACCTGGATCAGGGCTTCTAATATACCTTTCATTAGTAAAAGAAGCCAGAGATCCTCAGAGAATGGTTAGTTCCAGATCTACAGTGCAAAAGTGTAAGATGAGCCTGGAATATCTAGTAAAAAAGTGTTCCCCCAAACATAGCAACTCATTGGAAACAGGATCCAGCTTGAAGACTATTCCAATAGCCAAGACTGATACAACTTGAGCATCAAAAATAGTAATTCTTGTTATAAGACTAACATGTTTGAATGGTTTTTAAAAAAGAAAAAAGGGGAGGAGGCTTGGGCTAGACCTTTGAGAATGGATTCAATTTAAATAGAGAAGAAAGGTAGTTTTGGGTCAGTGTGAACAAAGTAAGGAATTGGTAAAGAAGAGGGCCTATTTCAGGAGCTTGGAGTTGGGGTGGGGTTGATCCAGCTAGGTTGCAGGTTCACATGGGAATCAGTAGGCATAAGAGTTGGTAGTTTCAGTGCCAATCTGAAGACCGCCTTTTGAGTGTAGTGGCAATGGGGAGGCACTGTAAGTTTCTGAGCAGAGGAGATATAGGAGGTAAAAACAAGATCGGTGTTTTGGGAAGATGACTGGCAGCTAGATGGACAAAAGGAAACAGAGGGACGGCAAGCAAGGAGATCAGTGAGGGAGTCTTTGCAGAAGTGCTGCGGCCTGCAAAGAGCCTAGGAATGGATAGGGATAAAAAGGGCTGAAATTTAAAAAAGCATTTCAGAGGATGAATAGACGGAACTTAGTCCTCTGATGAAGGACAAGGGACGAGGCAGTGACTCTTAAGTTTCTGTGCTGAAGGGTAGAAAGATGATGATGGAGCTAAGCTAAATATGCAGAGCAGAGAATTGTTTTTTGATGTATTATTTAATGGAAGATAATCTGCTTTAACTTTTCATTTTGTATTGGAGTATAGCCCAGTAACAACATTGTAATAGTTTCAGGTGAACCATGAAGGGACTCCGCCATACATGCGCATGTATCCATTGTCCCCCAAACTCCCCTCCCATCCAGGCTGCCACATAACACTGAGCAGAGTTCCATGTGCGGTACAAGTAGGTCCTTGTTGGTTATCCATCTTACATGTAGCTGTGTGTACATGTTCAGAGTTTTGATGTGTTTCGAATTGGTTTTGAATATATTGACTGAGCCAATAGCATTTTGATGTTTACAGATCTCAAAAACGTGAAGTGAGTGTGCCACTTTGGGTGTGGTGCTGCTGAGCTTCCGCAACCAGCTTGATCTCTTACAGAGCTCAGGCGAAAGCAGGGCTCTGGTGTTTTCCTAAAACTGTGTCAGTGTTTGCTTTTCACGATACTTTATGCTGCTCCAAAGACAGTGCTCAGAACAACCATGTCCCTGGGGAAGCCCAGTGGGCTACCTCCTGGTTGGGCCAGAAAAGAGTTTTCAAGGCACAACTCAGGGGAGGGCGCCCATATATGGAATTTCTCTTTCATCCCTGCAGTGAGGCTTGACTGAGGGGCCTCTGTGGTCTGTGGCTGTCTGGCTTCATCACAGGGTGACTGCCCTTGTTACCCGCCCCGCACTCTTGCTTGGCTGAAGGAAGCCTGTGCTGAGCTCTCCCAGTGAGCAGGCTTCCAGGCAGCCTTCCTCCCCTGCAGTCTGGGCATCCACATGGCATGGCTATAAATTATGCCCGGTGTGTTCATTTTCAGTTTAAATGTGTTCTTATCCCAGAGGAGCAACTAATGGCATCAAGTTACTGATGTGAAAAAAGCCTGCCGCTACAATGACTATGGATTAATGAAATAGCAGACATGGAGGCTGGGGCAGCAATAAATTGTCAGCCACCAGTGACGTGGATTTTAAATTATATTCTCCATCTCCTTTCCGCTTTTCCCAAATTGTTTTCCTGTAGAGTTGTTTGGTAAATGTTTACCATTGTTTAAATGTTTGCTGTTAAAAGTTGGTGCAAGCTGGGCCCCTTCCTCTTAAGAGCCCTTTTCTCAGAAAATTGGAGGTGAGCTAAGAGGGATTTAAAAGTCTATCATGCTTTCTCTAGGAGGCATGAAGGCAAATCTCTTAATCCAGGATCATCACTGACTGATCACTTTTATTCAGAAAATTGGCAAACACAGGGCTCTGTTAGTGAATTCTGCTCATTCGGCATGTAAGTTGGCTACCTTTACCTTCTATTATGACCTTTTTCTTTTCCTAATGAATCTAAAACTCATTGTGTTTCTGATAGGCAGCGAGTCTGTTTTTCATAGATGAAGGACCCCAGGGAATCAATTGATGGGCCATAGGGAGATGAAGAGAATGCCTGATCCTATAAGCAAATTGCCCATATGTGTGTTTCCCTAGAAGGAAGGTATGTGGGTTTCATCAGATTCACCAAATGTTCTGTACCACTGAGATAGCTTAAGGGCTGCCATGGTGGACTGCATGAATAGCCCCAGCATCTTCCTCTCCCCAGATCGATACCCTTGCAGTGCCTTTTGTATTTCTTCTGACTGAGAGGAGTTTGAAAGTGAAAGTGAAGTCGCTCAGTGTGTCCAACTCTTTGCGACCCCAGGGACTGTAGCCTACGAGGCTTCTCCATCCATGGGATTTTCCAGGCAAGAATACTGGAGTGGGTTGCCATTTCCTTCTCCAGGAGATCTTCCCGACCCAAGGATTTAACCTGGGTCTTCTGCATTGTAGGCAGATGCTTTACCGTCTGAGCCACCAGGGAAGTCCTTGAGAGGATTTTGCTGCTGCTGCTGCTAAGTCACCTCAGTCGTGTCCGACTCTGTGCGACCCCATAGACGGCAGCCCACCAGGCTTCCCTGTCCCTGGGATTCTCCAGGCAAGAACACTAGAGTGGGTTGCCATTTCCTTCTCCAATGCATGAAAGTGAAAAGTGAAAGTGAAGTCGCTCAGTCCTGTCCGACTCTTGGCGACCCCATGGACTGCAGCCTACCAGGCTCCTCCGTCCATGGGATTTTCCAGGCAAGAGGACTGGAGTGGGGTGCCATCACCTTCTCCATGAGAGGAGTTTAGCCAACCTCTATTCTGGACTGGCGTTCTGATTGGCTTTGGCCTCTGTTGTTCAGTTGCTCAGTTCAGTTCAGTCGCTCAGTCATGTCCGACTCTTTGCGACCCCATGGACTGCAGCATGCCAGGGTTCCCTGTCCTTCACTATGTTCTGAAGTTTGCGCAAACTCATGTCCATTGAGTTCATCATGCCATCCAATCAGTCATCCTCTGTTGCACCCTTCTCCTCCTGCCCTCAGTCTTTCCCAGCATCAGGGTCTTTTCCAGTGAGTCGACTCTTTGCATCAGGTGGCCAAAGTATTGGAGCTTAGCTTCAGCATTAGTCCTTCTAATGAATACTCAGGGTTGATTTCCTTTAGGATTAACTGGTTTGATCTCCTTGTTCTCCAAGGGACTCTCAAAAGTATTCTCCAGCACCACAATTTGAAAGCACCAGTTCTTCAGGGCTCAGCCTTCTTCATGGTCCAACCGTCACATCCATACATGCCTACTGGAAAAATCATAGCTTTGAGTAGGTGGACCTTTGTTGGTTTCCCCATCTGACCTGCCAGCGGCTGCAGACAGTGAGTGTGCACAGCTGAGATCAGCCACGCCAAGTTTATGGATTTCATTAAACTCACTAAATGTGAGTTTATGCTGCAATAGTGTGGGGGCTGCCATGGTGGTTTTCATATGTGGCTGCAGCTTCTTCCTCTCCACGGATCCAAGCTCTTGCATTGTGACTTTGCAAGAGCAGGGGTGTATGGAGATTGGGCCAGACCAGAAGCAACTGTTCAGTCCAGATTGCTGACATACAGAATAGTGAACAAAATAATTTATTTTGGAGTATTTTATTGTACAGTAAAAGCTAACCAATACAAATACTATAACTGTGCAATTTGAGAACGAGGGGTACATCTTATTCAGATTTTGTATCTCTTTCTCCTAAGAACACAATAATCATTTAATATACATGTATGCTCAGTCGTGTCCAGCTGTTGTCAACTCCATGGACTGTAGCCCTTGGGCTCCTATGTCCTTGGGGTTTTCCAGGCAAGTGGATATCCATTCCCTTCTCCAGGGGATCTTTGTGACCCAGGGATTGAACCCGCATCTCTTGTGTCTCCTGCATTGGCAGGCAGATTCTTTACCATTTCCCCACCTGGCAGTTCTCCAACCATTTAATATATATCTACTGAATTGGTTAGAACTGGTCTCTCAAAAAGACTGAGGTTCAGCCACTTTCTCAAGGTCACTTAATAAATCAGGAGAGATCCCTGAGCACCTAACTCTAGGCCTCTGTTTCCTTATTTATAAAATGTGCTTCAAAACACCGACCTTGTGGTGTTGCTGTGGCTATGGGAGATACTGTGTGCATTACAGATGCTTCATACTTGACAGACAGCAGCTCCAGCCAGGCACACAGATGAAATGGCTGCGGGACTCATGAGCATGCAGGAGATCAGGCACGTTTCTCTGATCGCAGTGACCGCCAGGTGTGAGGCACGTGGACTCGTTTCCAGGTGTCAGCTTTCTCTGCTGCAAAGTGAGGCTGGCTCCTCCCGGCTCGATCACGTGTGATTCCCACAGGGCTGCCTGCCGCTGCAGTGCCCCCGTGCTGCCGGAGGACTCGCCCCTCCCTCCGTGAGGGTGGGCGAGGCTCCTGAAGGAAGAGGAGTTGCTGCTCTGGATTCTGCTGTCACTCCGTCTCATTTCCTGGCTTGTAAAATCAGGTGTGGGGGACAGGAAGCTCTCTGAGAATCCGGTCAGCGGCAGGAATCCAAGGGCTTCAGTTACTTAACCAGAGTCTCCTCTGAGGACGGGGGACTAAACTGCTCACGGGATCACTGAGCTATAAGAGAAGCTACCTTGCATCTACTAGAGGAAAAGAAAAAGTTTCTGTATTTGTCTAAAGCAGAAAGAGGAAAAGCAGGCCATGGAATTGGGGAATAACTAGTGAGCAAAAAAGGGAAAGGAGCAAGCCTGATTGGAGCTGGGGTGCTAGAGCCCTGCTTCCTGCAGGGTAATGGTGCCTCATGCTGTGCAGATCACATGGTCGAACCTTAGACATAGAGAATTACAGAAAAAAGTTCCTTCCCCCAAAGCATGACACACACAAAGAGTTATGAAATGCTCAGAATGAATTACACAAAGAGCCATGAGACATATGAATTTTTTTTCTTTTCCATTAAGATTGCCTGTCCTTTTCTAATAAAACCTAATAAACCTAATATGACTTCTTTCTAAGATCTAGGAAAAAACTTGTGTTGGAGACATATTTGGAAGTGAATAATGGACACACATATCGTTTACCACAAGCAGTGAGGACAGTATCTGAAAATCTTGCTTTTTGCCAAAAGAGACATTAACTTTTGCTTGGAAGCAAATGTGAAAACATTGATTTCTATCCAACTCTCAACATATATCCAGCGAGAAAGTTACAACCTATTCTGTTATGCTTTTAATAGGATTATCTATCTTTAATGTTGAGATCTTAAACATTACCATTACCAATGAAAGAAAGCAAAGAAAACAATTACCAGATGGTATTTTCAACCAAATTTTTTAATATTATAATCATGCTTCTCTACAACTAAGGATTCTTGTGGTGTGCAAACCATATGTCTGCTTTTATTTACCTAAGTAAATATGGAACAGCATTTCCAATAGAGGAAGGTCCACACAACAAACAAAATACAGTGTGACCTCAATAAGGCATTCAATAAAGGTACAAGCTGGCTCTCCCTCTGTGGGATTCTCTTAGGGTGCTCTGATGTTGGCGTCGCATTCTTCTAAGAGTAGAATCAAATCTTCAATAAGGCTGTGCTCTCTGCCATGTGTTACTCTCATAATATCAAAAGCCTGAAGGAAAAAGAAGATGGATTAGATCCCCAAGTTAGGCAGGTCCCCACCTGTTCCTCATCTTTTCTTGGGCCAGGAGCCCGGAGAAACCCGCAGCTTACAGTATGATCAGCACAGTGGTTCTCCACACTAGAAATGAAGTGACAAGGGTGATTTTAATGTGGTGCTTGGACTTACTGCTTGAGTCTCGCTGGAACTGGTGTCCAACAATGATCTCCAGGGATTATTAGAGCTTAGATTTGGTGTAGGTAGTTAACAGAGGTTTAAGAAGAGTTGCTAAAATGATTAATATTAATGATTAAGTACCATGCTATTATCACCTTAACTTTTCATTTTTTCATGCTGTATTTCTCATCTATATGATACATATAACATATACTTTTTGTATTCTTTTCGTGTTATATGGCATTATAGCATTTGCATTTTGACATTCATTGCCTTCATTCTTCACTAAATCTTGTCAGTTCTACCTCCAAAATATTTCTGAAATCTGGATTTGTGACCACTATAGTAATAGAGTATGATGGAATTAATGCTGTCAACTTCCAAAGCTAGGTCAAAAAGACCATGCAACCTTTGCCTTGCTCATTAGTACGCCTGCTCCTGGAAACAGCTTCTATGCTGTGAGGAAGCCCAGGCCACATGGGGAGGCCAAGGGTAGATGCTTTGGTTGATAGTCCTAGCTGAGCCTATCTTTAAATTTTATTTATGTACTACTTTTGGCTGTGCTGGGTCTTCACTGCTGCACAGACTTTGCTCTGGTTGTGGTGAGTCGGGGTTCCTCTCTGCTTGTGGTGTGTGGACTCCTCACTGTGGTGGCTTCTCATTGTGGAGCACAGCCGCTAAGTCATGTAGGCTTCAGCAGTTGTGGCTCCTGGTCTCTGGAGCAGAGGCTTAATAGTTGTGGCACACAGGCTTAGCTGTTCTGAGTGAACCTATCTTTAAAATCATCCTAGCCTGAACACCAGAAATGTGCGTAAAGAAGCCTCTAGATGATTTCAGCCAGATTTCTTAGCTACTCTTAGAACTTTAGATCACTACTAATTTTTTGTTATGGTGTAAATCTTCTGGCATAGGCCAGATTCCAGTCTTCCCAGCTGACACCAAAGACATTATGGAAAAGAGGCAGGCCATTCCTCCTGTGACCTGTTTGAATTACTGATCCGAATCATCTGTGAGCATAATAAAAGGGTGGATGTTTCACTTTGCTAAGTTTTGGGATGGTTAGTTACAGAGCAATAAATAATCAAAATATCCACAAAATAGTTTTGCAGTAAATTAAAGATAAACCATAGCATCCTGAGCTTCCAAAACTGGGGGCTCCCAAACAGAAGGGCTGGTCAGCTCAGTTGGTTAGAGCATGGTACTAATAAATTACACCAGGGTCAGGGTTTGTCCCCGTATGGGCCAGGCGGTGCAGTGACTATATTCATGGGCTTCCCTGGTGGCTCAGTGGTAAAGAACTTGCTGATCATTGCAGGAGATGTGGGTTTGAGCCCTAGGTTGGGAAGATCCCTGGAGAAGGAAATGGCAACCCACTCCATTATTCTTGGCTGGAAAATCCCATGGACAGGGGAGCCTGGTGGGCTACAGTCCATGGGGTCACAAAGGGTTGGACACGACTGAGCGACTGAATGACAACAAACAGAACGGTCATCAAATCCATTGTCTTCCATGTAAATGTGCCTCAAGAGATAGGTAAACACACCTTGGGGTTTTTAAGCACCCAGAAGAACACCTGGCAGGCAGTGCCGTGGCTCTCAGCCTTGGGTGCACAGCAGTATCAACCAGTGGGCTTCCAAAGGCCCCACACATGGTCAGCTGAGTCCTGTTCTCTGGAGGTGAGCCTGGCCTCGGGAGAGGCTCATGTCCTCAGGGTTGAGAACAACTGATAGAGTAAGCTTTCAACAAGTAATAACAACTATTGATTATTCAGTGGTAACTTGTAGCCAACCATAATTACCATTTTAATGGCTGTGTACAGTTCATTTCATCAGGTTTATAGATTATTATTCACTGAGCTACTCTTAGAAATTCAGATCACTACCAATTTTTTTGTTGTGATGTAGATCTTTTAGCATAGGGTTTTTTTTTTTTTTTTTTTTCCTTTGCTGAGTATCTGCTTAAGATGCATTCCTAGAGGAGGGATTCCTAGGTGTGAGCATCTTTAAAGCCATAGAGACTTTAAAGCTGAGGCACACAGTCTCCTGAGGAGGAAACCTGAGAGTGGAAGAAGCAAAGTGTTCCGGACTAGGAGCACTTTCCACCTGTGTTCCTGGCTTTGGGGCCTCTTTAAAAATGTTCCCTTTAGGCTGGAATGAAGGAAAACAGGCAGACAGATGGGGTCTAGATTTAGCTGCTGAGAGAAAAGAGAAAGGGAAAGAAAGGCCCGCCACCTCCAGCACAGGTGTGCCAGCCTGGAAAAGAGCTCTGCTTATGGAGTCAGCTGTAATCCTGCAAACCCATCACCCATGACACCCTAGCTAGAAAGCCAGAAGGTGGCTGTGATGGAGTCAGGGTGGTGGGATTTGGTTCTCATTAACTTGAGTGGATCTGCCCTGTGTAGTATCTGCAAGCAAATCCTGAGAGTGGGTGGAGTGAGGGGTGTCTGAGATGGAGGGGGAGGTGTTGGGAATAGCCCGCACCTTGGAGGCAGCCAAACTCGGTGAGATGTCTTTGGGCAGAAAATCAAAATCAAATATTTGATGCCAGTCAGAGAACAAACGTCTCCTGTCTCCTCCCCATACTCCCCTTGGTGCTCCATTGTTCTGGACATCTCAGGGTCTGAGGCAGAGGCATATGTGAGAGCGTGATTGGACAGAGAGACTGGAGAGATGCTGAAAGCCCTTCACGGGAAATTCTCTCCCTCAAAAGCTGCTTACATGTTCTCCCTTCTGCTCAACAGAGGGCCAGATGTACTTGTGATCTGATAAAAGGAATGAATGCTCCAGGAGCACTGCCTGAAAAGCTCTTTGCAGGAAGAGACATAATGTTCTACCCCACTCCATGGACAGGTGGGCCAGAGAAAGGCCAGCCTGACGATGGGGGCTCTCGCCTCCCCACTCCTCACAGTTCTCCTCTGCAGGGTGAGGGCCTGGCTTTGTTTCTCGGAAGTCCCAAACCAGCTTCTCTTTGTCCTCCTTGGTGTATTTCTCCAGGTTCCTCCCCAGAAGATGTTTCTCGGGGACTTGACTCAGAGGCTAGGACAGTCACCTCCGTACCACTCAGACAGGGTCCGGCTCATCTGCATGTTTTCAGACCTGCTACAGCTGCAGCTTCCTTCCTCACTGCCATTCTTCTAGTCATTCGCTTCGCTGTCTCCTCCCTTCCAGCTCTAAGAATAAGGCCTACTCCTTATGAGCCAGAGTTCATGGTGGCTGATCTGGAGCCTTCCCATTCATTCCTGCTCATCCCACAACAGGGCAGGTGCCAGCAGGAGGCTTCTGGCCTCGCAGCTCTTCAGCAGCCACAGAGCCACAGCCAGGAAGGGAAGCCTCACTTCCACACCTCCCAGCCTGTCCCGTTGCAGAAGCACCATAAAGACCATCTGGTCCAATGTCCTCATATCTGGCCTGAGAGTGGCCCCAAGGTGAACCCAATGTTCATTCCCTGACTGTGCTGTGTGGCCTCCCCTGCTGAGAGTCTGCAGTGACAAAGGAGAGGGCCTGGAGGGTCTCTGAGATGTGACTTCTGCAACACCTTGAGGCGCCGCGGTCTTCCTAGTCAGGATGCTGCTGGTTTTGACCTTCATTCTTAGTTGGTGATGAATGCAGCATTGGAAACAAAAGTGGGGTGGGAACAATCCCTGGGTGTGTATATGTAAGATCTGAGATACTAAGATTAGAGGAGCTTATGTACAGGGGCGGCTAGAAGCAGAGCAGAAATGGGCCTAGCTGGGAGCAGAGGACCAATATGAAGAGCCTAGGGAAAAAAGTCCATATCATTTGTCTAGAAGGTAAAACTAAATGTAAATATGATGAACAAGTAAATACTGTAATTTTCTCAGAGCCATGGGTGGGATAGGAGGGAAGGAAAAGAAAAAAAAAAAGAAATAGGATTTAGTAATGTGCAAAATATGGTGGTGACTGTGTTCTGTGTGTGTTGAGTAATATGTCAATTTGGGTGTACAGGAAGCTGAAACTCAGACTTGGTCAGGTAAGACATGTGGTCCTTGTTGTGGATGCCACCTGGGCCTCCAGGTGGGCTGGGGCATGAGTCTCAGTGATGTAAGAAGGGAGCCTAGGGAGCTGTCAGCACAGACTGGCTCTCTGCGGTGGCCACAGCCCCGCAGTCCAGCAAGAAGAGGAGGGCTCCCCTACCTCAAACAAAGTTACAGTAAGTCTCTGACAAACCAGAACAATTGTTTCCGGTAGCTCTGTGTCTCCCTTCTCTCAGCCCTGCCCAACTGCCACACATACACAAGTCAGAGAGAACAGTTTTGATTTAATTTCCTGCAGCAGTATGTAAAACAGATTAAGAAAGTATAAAACCAGAGCTGGCCTATGCTGGGAAAAGCTTATCTCTTTCCATTAAATTTTATTTTTTTAATGGTAGCATTTAAAAAGAGCCTGGCGTAATCTCCCACTGAGGACCTATTTGAAGCCTTCAAAGGGGGCTGCTACCCCCCTTGAACTGCCTCTAAATGTCACAGGAGGAATGGAAGCACAGATTGTCTGCCACATGACAGGCATGGTTCACTCAGGAGTAAAGATGCGGTCTTTAAAAGATAGGGTCCCCAGAACTGATTTCAATCTCATCACAGCTTTTTTTTAAAAGTAATTTTAGAATTGTGATCATATATTAAATAAAATGAATTGAATCAAATTATAATTTAAAGTTGCAAACAATATAGCTTTCTTATTAATTTTTAATAAAAATATATTAAGCTTATCAAGGATCTCATATACTCTCTCCCAAAAGCCTGAGGGAATCCAATAAATGACTTCCCCAAGCAGGATTTAAATATGGATATAAATCAGAGAGAAAAGAAATGTATGCATGATAAAATCCTCTGCAGTCAGATCACAAGAGAGGGAAATGCAGGCACGCTTTCCTCTGCCCATCCAGGATGAAAGCAGAGTAGTGGGGTAGCGGGTAGTGGGCATGGGCTGGGCGTGTAAGAAGACAGACCCACATACAACACATCAGGTAGCTCCAGAGCTATGATGGGCCCTTCACTAGGGGCACCAGGGAATCCCAAGGCCTTTGATGACCTGCCTGAGCTCACAGCACCCCTGCAACTTCATTGTGCTCTGCACCTTGTACAGGGCCCCCTGGAAGGACCTGTCCTCCTAGCAGGCAAAATTGCCTTAAAAGGTCTATATAGTGTCTGTGCTGTGCTTAGTCGCTCAGTCGTGTCCGACTCTTTGCGACCCCATGGACTGTAGCCCACCAGGCCCCTCTGTCCATAGGATTTTGCAGGCAAGAATACTGGAGTGGGCTGCCATCCTCTCTCCTCCAGGGGAGCTTCCCAACCCAGGGATCAAACCCAGGTCTCCCACATTGCAGGTGAAATACTGTCTAAGCAGCTATAATGAGTAAGACTTGGCCTTTACTCTGGGAGGAGCTTGGCAAAACCAGGAAACAGGGTTATAGAAGGACAGTGTGTGACAAAGGAAGATGAGAGGTGCTGAGTGTCCAGAGGAAGGAGCCCAGAAGGGGCGACAGATGTGCTGAGCTGAGGTGTGTGTCTTCCAGTGGGAGTAGCTATTCCAGAAAGAGTTGACTTTGTGTTGCTGTGTTTACCTAATCAATTGATCCAAGGCAAATTTATTTATTGAGTACCTGAGATCCCTGAAGACATCATGTCTCCTCCCTGAGCTTAGGTTTCCTCATTTGAATAACGAGGAGATTGGATTAGATCAATTCTGTGGACAAAGTCACAGACACAGAGCTAGAAGATGCTGATTTCGTTTTGCTTCCAAATATTGTGGTGTGTGTGTGTTAATGTTTTCTAATTTAACTCCACTGGAGTCAGAAAATTTACCATGGATGACTTGAATCCCTTTACATTTATTGAGACTTGTTTTATGGCCCAGAATATGGTCCTTCTTGGTATATGTTTTATGGATACTTAAAAAAGAACATGTATTTTGTTAATGCTGGATGGAGTTTTATAAATGTCAGTTGGATCCTGTTGGTTGGTGATGTTGTTAAACTCTTCTGTATTCCTTGCTGATTTTCTGTCCATTTCTTCTGTCTGTTGTTGACAGTGGGTGTTGCGTCCCCAGCTATACTCATATCCGTAAGTCTATTGCCTGTATCTCCTTTTAGTTCTATTAGTTTTTGTTTCCCATATTTTCAACTGGATTGTTTAGTGCATACACATTTAGGATTGCTTTTAATATGTTTCCTTGGTAAATTGACCTCCTTTTTCCAAAATATAATATCCTTCTCTGTCTCTAGCATCATTTTCTTTTCTATGAAGTCGTCTTTATCTGATATTAATATAGCCATTCCAGCTTTCTTTTGATGAGTGGTGCTTTTCACGGTATATCTTTTTCCATCCTTTTACTTTCAACCTCCCTGTATCGCTATATTTAAAGTGAGTTTCCTATAGACAGCATATAGTTGGATCATTAAAAAATCCATTCTAATAATCTATCATTTAGTATATTTTAGATAAGAAATTTACACTTCTTACATAGATCACTTACATAATGTCATTCATATATTAGGGTTTTAAGTTTGCCATTTAGAAAAATTTGTCTATTCTGATTTTTTTTTTTTTTTCCGCTTTTCTTTCTCTTTCATTTCCAGTGGATAGCTAACTTTTTAAAAGAATTCTGTTCTGTAATGTTTTTTAGTGTATTTGTGTAGATTTTTAAATGGTTACTCTGGTCTTATGTACAGACATAGACATTGTTGTTATTGTTCAGTTGCTAAATTGTGTCTGACTCTTTGCAACCCCATGGACCGCATGCCTGGCTCCTCTGTTCTCCACTGTCTCCTGGAGTTTGCTCAAATTCATGTCCGTTGAGTTGGTGATGCTAACTAACCATCTCATCTCATCCTTCCACCTTCTCCTTTTGCCTTCAGTCTTTCCCAGCATCAGGGTCGTTTGCAATGAGACATATATACACAAACACAGGGACATACTCAGTTGTGTATGGTATCTCTTCACACTTCTACTGGTGTCCTCATTTTACCAGTTCAAGAAACCTTACCTCCCTTTATGTCTTTTTCCCTCCCCTATTTTGAATATAATTGTCCTAAACATTTCCACTACATATAGAACCACGGAAGATAATGTTATAAGTTTTGTTTCAACTGTCAAAGATTATCTAAAAAACTTACGAGGAGAATGAAACTCTATTTCATTTACCCTTATTTTTGCTTACCATGTTCCTTCTTCCTGATGTTCAAAGATTGCTGCTTTTATTACTTCCTTTCTGTTTAGAGAAATGCTTTAGCAATTCTTTTAGAAGAGATCTGCTGGTGACAAATTCCCTTAGTTTTCCTTCATCTGAGAATGTTTTGATTTCCCCTCATCTCTTGAAGGCTATTTTGCTGAATGCAGGCTTTTGGCTTAACAGTTCTTTTCTTTCAGTCCTTGAAAAATGTGCCACTGTACATTTGGCCTCCATGGTTTCTAATGAGAAAGCCACTGTAACTCAAATTGTGTTTCTCCTATAGGCAAGGTATCATTTTCTCATGCTGCTTTTAAGATACTGTTGCCTTTAGTTTTCAGAAGTTTGACTAGAATGCCTTGATGTGCATTTTCTTGGATTTTTCTTATTTGGATTCACTTAGCTTCTTGAATCTGCAGGTAGATATTTTATTTTCAGTGGCATTAATTACATTCACTACCACTATCCATATCTGTAACTTCTGCATTATTCCAGACTGAAGCTGTATACCCGCGAAACAAGAATTCTCTATTCCTTTCGCTCTTAAGTCCTGGGTACCACTATTCTACTTTCTGTCTCTGTTTTTGATTGTTCTAGGTACCTCACATCAATGGAATCATACAACATTTGTCTTCTTGTGACTGGCTTTTTTTACTTGGGGCTTCCCTGGTGGCTCAGCAGTAAAGAATCTGCCTGCAATGCAGGAGCTACAGGAGACACAGGTTCGATCCCTGAGTCAGGAAGTTCCCCTGGAGAAGGGCATGGCAACCAACTCCAGTATTCTTGCCTGGAGAAATCTCATGGACAGAGGAGCCTGGTGGGCTGCAGTCCATGGGGTCGCAAAGACTCAGACACGACTGAAGCGACTTAGCATGCACACAATGTTCAACGAGTTTCATCCATGTAGTTTCACTTTTAATGCTGAATAATATATCATAATATGAATATTCCAGCTTTAAACTACTCATCATCCATGGACATTTAAGTTGTTTTCACCTTTTAGCTGTTGTTAATAACGCTTGCTATGAACACTGGTATACAGATATCTGTTGAAGTCCCTGCTTTTAACACTTTTGTGTATATAACCAGAGGGGTAATTGCTGGATCAAATAGTCATTCTATGTTTCACATTTTTTAGGAACTGTTATACTGTTTTCCACAGTGGCTTTTCCATTTCGTAGTCCTGTCAGTCATACATAAAGGTTCCAGTTTCTCTAGTTCTGTACCAATACTTGTCTCTCTTTTGTGTGTTTCTTTCTTTGTTAATAATAGCTATCCTAGTGGGTGAAAAGTAGTATCTCATTGATTCTGGTTGTTTGCATTTCCCTAATGATTAGTGATGTTAAGCTTATTTTTTATGTGCTTTTTGGCAGTTTGTATATGTTTTTTGGAGAAATGTCTATTCAAATCCTTTGCTCATTTTTGAACTGCACTGTTTTGATGTTGTTGAAATTTATGCATTCTCTATGTATTCTGGATATTAACCACTTACCAGAAATGTGATTTGCAAATGTTTTATTCCATTCTATGGGTTGCCTGTTGATTTTTACTATTTACTCTGTTGATCTTGTCTTTTGGTGCACATTTTTAATGTTGATGAAATTCAACTTGTCTATTTTTTCTCTGTTGTCTGTGCTTTTGGTGCCATATTCAAAGAAGACATTGCCAAATTCAGTATCATGAAGCTTTTCCTCTGTGTATTCTTCTAAGAGTTTTGTAGTTTTAGCTCTTATACTAAGTCTAACCCACGCACTACTCTTTTTAATATAGTATTAGGTGAGGATCTATCTTCATTTTTTTGCATGTGGATATCCAGTTTCTCCAGCACCATTTGTTGAATAAACTGTCCATTCTGCATTGAGTGGTCTTGGCACTCCTGTCAACAGTCATGTGACATATATATGAGAGTGTATTTCTCAGCTCTCTCGTGTATCCCATTGACCTTCATGGCTGTCTTTATCCCAGTCCCACCTTGTTTTGATTACTGCAGTCTTACAGTAAATTTAAAAATCAAAAAGTAGGAATCCTCCAACTTTTTTTTCAAAATTGTTATGCTATTAGGGTTCCTTGAGCTTTCATATGAATTTTAGGATGGATCTTTCCACTTCTAAAAAAAGAAAGCCATTGGGCTTTTGACGAGAGATTTCACTGAAACTATAGGTTGCTTTAGGTACTATTAAATCTTAACAGTAACAAGTCTTTCGATCATGAACATGGGATGTTTTCTGTTTATGTCGTCTTATTTTTTTCAGCAGTGTCATACTTTTCAGTGTATAGTCTCCTACATCCTTGGTTAAGTTAATTCCTCAGTATTCTATTTTGTTTACTGTTGATGTTCAGTCACTCAGTCATGCCTCACTCTTTGCAAACCCATGGACTGCAGCATGCCAGGCTTCCCTGTCCTTCACTATCTCCCAAACTTTGCTCAAACTCATGTCCATTGAGTCAATGATGCCATCCAGCCATGTCATCCTCTTTCACCCCCTTGTCCTCCTGCCCTCAATCTTTCCCAGCCTCGAGGTCTTTTCCGTGAATCAGTTCTTCGCATCTGGTGGCCAAAGTATTGGAGCTTCAGCATCAGTCCTTCCAGTGAATATTCAGGGTTGGTTTCCTTTAGGATTGATTGGTTGGCTCTCGTTGCTGTCTCAGGGACTCTCGAGTCTCCTCCAGCACCACAGTTCAAAAGCATCAATTCTTCAGTGCTCAGCCTTCTTTATGGTTCAACTCTCACATCCGTACATGACTACTGGAAAAATGATAGCTTTGACTATACAGACCTTTGTCAGCAAAGTTATGTCTCTGCTTTTTAATATGCTGTCTAGGTCTGTCATAGCTTATCTTCCAAGGAGCTAGCATCTTTTAATTTTGTGGCTGTCGTCACCATCTGCAGTGATTTTGAAGCCCAAGAAAATAATGTCTATCACTGTTTCCATTGTTTCCCCATCTATTTGCCATGAAATTATGGGACCAGATGCCATGATCTTAGTTTTTTGAATGTTGAGTTTTAAGCCAGCTTTTTCACTCTCCTCTTTCACTTTCATTAAGAGGCTCTTTAGTTCCTCTTCACTTTCTGCCATTAGAGTGGTGTCATCTGCATATCTAAGGTTATTGATATTTCTGCCAACAATCTTGATTCCAGCTTGTGGTTCATCCAGCCTGGCATCTCTCATGATGTACTCTCCATATAAGTTAAGTAAGCAGGGTGACAATATACAGCCTTGATGTGCTCCTTTCAGATTTTTGAACCAGTTCATTATTCCATGTCCGATTCCAGCTGTTGCTTCTTGACCTGCATATTGGTTTCTCAGGAGGCAGCTAAGGTGGTCCGCTATTCCCATCTCTTTAAGAATTTTCCACAGTTTGTAGTGATCCACACAGTCAAAGACTTTAGTGTAGTCAGTGAATCAGAAGTAGATGTTTTTTCTGGAATTTTCTTGCTTTTTTCTATGATCCAGTGGATGTTGGCGATTTGATCTGTGGTTCCTCTGCCTTTTCTAAATCCATCTTGTACATGTGAAAGTTCTTGGTTCATGTACTGTTGAAGCCTAGCTTGAAAGATTTTGAGCATTACCTTGCTAGCGTGTGAAATGAGTGCAGTTGTATGGTAATTTGAACATTCTTTGGGATTAGAATGAAAACTGACCTTTTCTAGTCCTGTGGTGACTGCTGAGTTTTCCAAATTTGCTTCCATATTGAGTATGGCACTTTCACAGCATCATCTTTTAGGATTTGAACTAGCGCAGCTGGGATTCTGTTACCTCCTCTAGCTTTGTTCGTAGTAATGCATCCTAAGACCTACTTGGCTTCACACTCTAGGATGTCTGGCTCTGGGTGCGTGACCACACCATCATGGTTGTCTGGGTCATTAAGACCTTTTTTGTATAGTTCTTCTGTATGTTCTTGCCACCTCTTCTTAATCTCTTCTGCTTCTATTAGATTAATACCTTTCATGTCCTTTATTGTGCCCATTTTTGCATGAAATGTTCCTTTGTATGTCTAATTTTCTTGAAGAGATCTCTAGTCTTTCCCATTTTTATTGCTTTCCTCTATTTCTTTACACTGTTCACTTAAGAAGGCTTTCTTATCTCTCCTTGCTATTCTTTGGAACTCTGCATTCAGATGGGTGTACCTTTCCTTTTTCTCCTTTCCCTTTCACTTCTCTTCTTTTCTCAGCTATTTGTAAGGCCTCCTCAGACCACCATTTTGCCTTCTTGCATTTCTTTTTCTTGGCAATGGTTTTGATCACCACCTCCTGTACAGTGTTAGAAACCTCCATACATAGTTCTTCAGGCACTCTATCAGGTCTAGTTCCTTGAATCTATTTGTCACTTCCACTGTATAATCATAAGGGATTTGATTTATGTTACACCTGAATGGCCTAGTGGTTTTACCTACATCCTTCAATTGAAGTCTGAATTTTGAAATAAGGAGTTCATGATCTGAGCCACAGTCAGCTCCCGGTCTTGTTTTTGCTGACTTTATAGAGCTTTTCCATCTTCAGCTGCAAAGAATATAATCAATCTGATTTTGGTATTGACCATCTGGTAATGTCTATGTGTACAGTCATCTCTTTTGTCGTTGGAAAAAGTTGTTTGCTATGACCAGTGCCTTCTCTTGGCAAAACTCTGTTAGCCTTTGCCCTGCTTCATTTTGTACTCCAAGACTAAACTTGCCTGTTACTCTAGGTATCTCTTGCTTTCCTACTTTTGCATTCCAATCCCCTGTGATGAAAAGGACATCTATTTTGGTGTTCTGGAAGATCTGGTAAGTCTTCATAGGAACTGTTCAGTTTCTTCAGCATTACTGGTTGGGGCATAGATTTGGATTACCTTGATGTTGAATGGTCTGCCTTGGAAGTAAACTGAGATCATTCTGATATTGTTGAGATTGCACCCAAGTACTGCATTTTGGACTCTTCTGTTGACTGTGAGGGCCACTCCATTTCTTCTAAGGGATTCTTGCCCACAGTAGTAGATATAATGGTCATCTGAATTAAATTAACCCTTTCCCATCCATTTTAGTTCACCTTTCCCATCTCCTGTTTGACCACTTGCAATTTACCTTGATTCATGGACCTAACATTCCAGATTTGTATGCAGTATTGTTCTTTACAGCATCTGAGTTTACTTTCACCACCAGACACACCCACAACTGGGCATCATTTCTATTTTTGCTCAGCCTCTTCATTCCTTCTGGAGCTATTTCTCTGCTCTTCTCCAGTTGCATGTGGAACACCTACTGACCTGGGGGGTTCATCTCTCAGTGTCATATCTTTTTGCCTTTCATACTGTTCATGTGGTTCTCAAGGCAAGAATGCTAAAGTGGTTAGATGCAATTATAAGTAGAACTGTTTTCTTAATTTTCTTTTGGCATTGTTCCCTCTCAGTGTAATTAAATGCTGCTGACTTTTGTATGTTAATTTATATCCTCCTGCTTTGCTGAATTTCTTAGTCATTTTATCTCTGTTTTTTCGATTGGACAGCTTATATTGCTCTGTCTTCAAGTTCATTAATTCATTCTTCTTTCTGTTCTGTTGTTAAGCTCCAGTCTGTATGTTTTGGTAGTTGTATTTATCAGCTTTTAAATTTCTGTTTGCTTTTTCTGTGTTAATTTCTTTGCTGCAGTACTCTATTTTTTCATTTGTTTTGAGGATGTTTGTAATTACTATTTAAGCATATTTATCATGGGCTTTAAAATCTTTGTCAGATAAGTCTAAAATCTATTATCTCTGAGTTGGCATCTATTGATTGTCTTTTTTTTATCAAGATTAAAATCTTCATCTTTCTTATGGTGAGTGATTTTCAATTGAAACCTGGACATTTTGAGTATGACACTGAGATTCTGAATTTTATGTCAACTTTCTGTTTTAGCTGGCTTTCTCCACCATTGCTCCAACAGGAGTATGGTGGATGATATCTTGTTTACTGCCTGGTAGAGGTACAAGTCCAGGTTCCTCACTTGGCTCCTTGTCACCGCTGGGATTACACTTTCTGATAGGTAAATTTCTATTTGTTTCCTTTAATGTAACTTTTAATCACTATGCACTCATTTTAGGATCATTCTCTCATCTTCTCCTTTCTTGGTTCAGAAACATACTCTTCAAACTACTGTTCCCTATTTCAGGTTAGTAGGGGCCTGTCATAAGTACCAGAGTCAGAGACTGTCAAACTCCTCTTTGAAGGCATCACTGATGATTATGACACCTCACCTCTGCACACCTTCTTGTCCTCCCCGTCTCCCTCCCATCTGTCCATATGTGTGATGATTCACACTTAGAGGAGAGATTTTTAACCTAGAGACTGCTAGCCTCGAGAAAGTCCATGGAGAGTCTTCAAGTGGTCCCTATATCCCCTTTCCCCACCATATATACATATATAAATGTTCTGTGTGTGTACATTTTCTCTGGTGAGTCAGTGGTTCTCACAATATTCATAAATAAGAACATGACCAAAGAGGTTAAGAATCATTGTAGCAGATTAAGAAATGGGAACAATAGATGTGCAGGCTCTAAGTCATCAATTTAAGGGGGAGGACTTGAAATCAGGGTGCAGGCTGGAGTAGACACACACCAGCTTGTGCTCGGAGCTTTCCTTGAATGTGCTGAAATAGCTCATAACTGTGGGTGTGAGAGGAGCCCTGTGTGGGACTGAGCCTGGCCTCCCTATTCAGGTCCAGGAAAAGCTTAAAAGATCCTCAAAAGGTAAAATGCTTCAACGTAGGAAATGAGAAAAGAAAAAGCACTACAGTGTAATTTACATCTCAATAAAAATGGCTATTGAGGGGGATGAGGTCTGACTTCTTCCTTCTGACTTCAGTTAACAAGGCACTGCTAACAAAGCAGCTAGTCTAGCCAGGGTGAGGGAGTCAGCAGTGTGCAGAGCTCACGGGAAAGAAGCAGCCTCCCTGATAAGACAGCCCAGATGAGGACGGTTGCCCTTAAGGTCTAAGAAGTCAAATTAGTGGCTAACAAAATTCTTCTTAGAAATAAATGAAAATAGATTAGAGACAGGACAAAGCAGGAGGGAGGTACTGTGAAGGGACCCCAGGGCTGTCCTATGGCAGCAATCACAAGAATTTCAGCTGAGCCCCGTGGAGATGGGGGCCTAAACCAAATCAGAGCTGGGCTAAATGGATTCCTTTCCTGGAGGAGGCTGGACCTAATTGAATCTGTAACGCATTTTTGTTTCTGAAGCTTTTCTCATTTTTGTTCCAAACTCAGCCTTTGGAACCATTATTCAAACTCTTTCTTCCATCCTATTAGTTCCAGAGTTTCTAAGAAAGAATATCTAGGGGTGCCAGTCTAAAAAGAACATCAGTTTATTTTTTTAAAAACATTTATTTATTTTGGCTGTACTAGGTCTTCATTGCTGTGCACGGGCTTTCTCTAGTTGCAGACAGCGGGGACTACTCTTCGTTACACTGCTCAGGCTTATCATCACAGTGGCCTCTCCTGTGAGGGAGCAGTCTCTAGGCTCACAGCCTTCAATAGTTGCATCTCACAGGTTAAGTAACTGTGGCTTATAGGCCCTAGAGCATAGGCTCAGAAGTTGTGGCATATGGGCTTTGTTGCTCTGTAGCATGTGAGATCTTCCCAGATCAGGGATCAAACCCGTGTCCCCTGTGTTGGCGGGCAGATTCTTATCCACTGTGCCACCAGGAAAGTCCAAGAACATAAATTTTAAAAGGCAAGTATATATCTTTCTTTTCCTTTCTCTGGGTCACCTGAGCCCTGAGAAACCTCAGGAGGTGAGTCTTTCTGCAGAATGAAACTGACCTGCTTCTAGACTCAGGTCCTGTGAACTTGCAAAAAGATGGAAGTGTGTGGGCCATCCCTCTGTGTGACACTGTGATATATAATAAATATGCACTTGGTCTTCATCCCTGTTTCTGGTGCTGAGCTCCTAAAACCCTTGGAATTTCTTAAGTGATGAAAATGATCAGGGTGTCTCTTGTTATTTTAATAAGATGACTTTTAGAAGCACCTAAATGTGGGGGCCGGTTGCTAGGATAACCATGTGATTAGAAGGTTGGAACTTTCAGTCCAACCCCTGATCTCTGAGGGAAGAGGAGCTGGAGGTTAAATCAGTCACCAGTGACCAATGATTTGACCAATCATGAGTCTGTAATGAAGTCTTCATAAAAACCCTAAAGGACAGAATTTGAAAGCTTCCAGGGGGGTGAACACATGGAGAATTGAGAAAAGTGGTACACTGGGAAGGGGCCTGGCACCTCCATGCCCTGTCCCCGTGCCCTGCCCTGTATGCATCTCTTCCATCTGGCTGCTCCTGATGTACAGCCTTTTATAATAAACGGGTGATCTAGTAAGTAAAATGTTTCTGGAGTCCTATGAGCTGCTCTGGCAAACTAATCAAGGCCACGGTGGGATCCTTGGAACCTGCAAGCTGTAGCCAGTCAGCCTGAAGCCGATGTGACAACCTGGGCTTGTGACTGACATCTAAAGTGGAAGAGGATCTTGTGAGCTGTGGAATCTGATGCCCCCTCCAGGCAGACAGTGTCAGAGTTGAGTTGACTTGTAGGACACCCAGCTGGTGTCTGAGAGATGTTTGTTGATGGGGGGAAACCCCTACTGCATGCTGGAATTGGGTGAGAAGAATCTTACTCTGCGAGTAAATGGCCAGCACAGGTCCATATGTGTTAGATTAAATTGGACAAACTAGACCTGGCTCTGCCTCAGTGGGACTCTAAGCCTTAGCTCCTTCAATTTTCAAATAGCCATGAAAATGCCTGGCCCACTGGCCTCAGATGGCCGTCATGAGGACCAGAGCATTCATGTACGCATGAGCATTATTAATACTTTCTAGTCCCATACAGGATTAATTTGATTATCTGTAAAATACCTACTTGGAGGTAACCCTTGTTGGGTACATCATATACTTGGAAATTTTCCTCCACAATATTTCTGTGGGAGAACATTCATATGGCAGATCTTCAATAAACATTTTCTGCCCAGTTGATCTGACTGACTGACCACCATTTACCAGAGCAGAAAAGGAAAGTTCTTCTGAGACTGCAGGAACATTCCAGTGTTCTTCTGTCAGTCTGGGTTAAAGATGTCAGACCAGGTGAATGAAATAGGAAGTGATGAGTGCCTTCAGGAATCCTAGGATTCTTCCTGTTGATGCCACTTAGAGATCAGGAAAAGACAACAGGGCTGGTATTCAACAAAAGCCAGCATAAGGGAATATCACTTTTGAGTATCCCTTTGTTCTTATTGCTCAGTTGCTAAGTTGTGTCTGCAGTGAACTGCAGCATGGTCGGCTTCCCTGTCCATCACTGTCTTCCTGAGTTTGCCCAAACTTATGTCCACTGAGTCAGTGATGCCATCCAACCATCTCATCCTCTGTCACCCTCTTCTCCTCCTGCCCTCAATCTTTCCCAGCATCATGATCTTTTCCCATGAGTCTGCTCTTCCCATCAGGTGGCCAAAGGATTGGAGTTTCAGCTTCAGCATCAGTCCTTCCAGTGAATATTCAGGACTGATTTCCTTTAGGATTGACTGGTTTGGTCTTCTTGCTGTCCAAGGGACCCTCAAGAGTCTTCTCCAGCACCATGGTTTGAAAGCATCAATTCTTAGACGCTCAGGCTTCTTTACGGTCTAACTCTCACATCATACATAACTACTGGAAAAACTGTAGTTTGACTATACAGACAGATGTTTGTCAGCAAAGTGATATCTCTGCTTTTTAATATGCTGTCTAGGTTTGTCATAACTTTTCTTCCAAAGAGCAAGTGTCTTTTAATTTCGTGGCTGCAGTTACAATCTGTAGTGATTTTGGAGCCCAAGAAAATAAAGTCTGTCACTGTTTCCATTTTTTACCCATCTATTTGCCATGAAGTGATGGCACAGGATGCCATGATCTTAGTTTTTTGAATGTTGAGATTTAAACCAGCTTTTTCACTCTCCTCTTTCACCTTAATCAAGAAGCTCTTTAGTTCCTCTTCGATTTCTGCCATTAGGGTGGTGTTATCTGCATATCTGAGGTAATTGATATTTCTCCCTGCAATCTTGATCCAGCCCACCATTTCACATGATGTATTCTGCACAGAAGTTAAACCAACAGGGTGACAATATACAGCCTTGTCGTACTCCTTTCCTAATTTTGGAACAGTCCATTGTTCTGTGTCCAGTTCTAACTGTTGCTTCTTGTCCTGCATACAGGTTTCTCAGGAGGCAGGTAAGGTGGTCTGGTATTCCCATCTCTTTTAAGAATTTTCCACAGTTTGTAGTGATCCACACAGTCAAAGGCTTTGGTATAGTTAATGAGGCAGAAGTAGATGTTTTTTGGGAATTTCCTTGCTTTTTCTATGATCCAACGGATGTTGACAATTTGATCTGTGGTTCCTCTGCCTTTTCTAAATCCAACTTGAACATCTGGAAGTTCTCGGTTCAGGTACTGTTGAAGCCTAGCTTGGAGAATTTTGAGTGTTACCTTGATACTGTTTGAAATGAGTGCAATTGTGTGGTAGTTTGAACATTCTTTAGCATTGCCCTTCTTTGGGATTGGAATGAAAACTCACCTTTTCCAGTCCTGTGGCCACTGCTGAGTTTTCCAAATTTCCTGCCATATTGAGTGAAGCACTTTAACAGCATCATCTTTTAGGATTTGAAATAGCTCCACTGGAATTCTATCATCTCCACTACATTTGTTTGTAGTAGTGCTTCCTAAGGCCTGCTTGATGTCATACTTGAGGATGTCTGGCTCTAGGTGAGTGATCACACCATCACGGTTATCTGTCATTAAGATCTGTTTTGTACAGTTCTTCTGTGTATTCTTGCCACCTCTTCTTAATATCTTCTGCTTCTGTTAGGTCCTTGCTGTTTCGTTCCTTTATTGTGCCTACTATCTTTGCGTGAAATATTCCCTTGGTGTCTCTTAATTTTCTTGATGAGATCTCCTGTCTTTCCCTCTATTTCTTTGGATTGTTCACTTATGAAGGCTTTCTCCTTGCTATTCTCTGGAACTCTGCATTCAGTTGGGTATCTTTCCTTTTCTCCTTTGTCCTTCTCAGCTATTTGTAAGGCCAGCAGCAGGATAACACGATGGCATGGAAAGTATCCCTTAGGCATTTGTTATTTTTCTCATATAAATGTGGACAGCCAGCCCCTAGACACTCCCTGAGAGATCCCATTTCAGGCCCTGGGTCTCTCCACTCTTCTGCAGGCAAGGGCATCGTGGCCCAGAGGACCTCGGGAAGGTGCTGCCCAAACTCCACACGCCAGTTCTCCGTACAAGTCACCAGTCCAGTGCCTGGACCAGAGGAGCACATGAGCTCTGCTTTTGGAAGCTCTGCCAGGGTGGAGAGGTCAGGACAGCAGAGAGCCCTGGGCCTTGGTGGCAGCGGAGGCACCTTGAGAGGGTGAGCACAGGTGTCATCCTTTACATCACATCCCAACATGAACCCAGTTCTCCCACTTGGTTGCTTTGCACTTATTCCAAGGAATGTACTGACTCTCCCTTCTTCTTCCAACAGTGAATACTTCCTGAGTCCCGGGGACTTTGCTTGATGCTGAGCTGGTTTCAGAACAGCCACAGAGACCTTGCAGCCTCCTGAGGGGAGGGGCCCCAGGTATTTGTGCTGTGTGGTGAGCGCTCAGCTGACAGGGGGGCAGACTGCAGAGGTCAGGGAGAAGAGAGCATCCCAGCTGGGCTTTAAAGGGTCAGGAGAGTTACACCAGGCCCAGGGGGCTGGGGAGGGCATTTAAGGCCGAGGAGACAGCTTTGAAAGGCCCTACTTGTGAGCATGCCTGGGGGGTGCTGAGTGTCTCAGTGTACACTGTCTGTAATGTGTGTGTGTGTGGAGGTGGGAAGGGAGGCCGGAGGTGAGGAGGCTGTGAAGGTGGTCCCCAGACAGGCGGTCAAGGGTCTGCAGATATAGACTGTTCTGTGGGCCGAGGGCGGGGAGGCATGGAGACAGATGGGTACAGCGGTGTCTGAGGTCAGTTCAGACCAGTTAGTAAGAGTTCATTGTTACATTTTCTGAGTTTTGTGAACTGGTTGATTTGACATTAGTAGTTTAAAATCAGTGATGGTGGGCATGTTCATATGATAGAAACTGGCAAACTCTCCAATGAGTTTTTTTTTTTTTTTTTAACATTTATGGGCATGTGTTTGTGCACAGATTCGTGTGTGTATTAATGCATGTGTCTGCACACTGGTATAGAGTTGATAGAAATCACAAGGAAAGGGCCTACCAACAGGCAGAAAGAACTGTGATTTCGGCACACTCACCAGCCTCAGATTCTTCATCGCTTGGGGAAACATGCCTTGGTGTAACTGCAGTTTGCCAACTTTCATTATCTGCACACCTCTGACGGGATGGTTTCCTGGGTAAAAAATCCTGGGAGAAAACAAATGGCAAGCAGTGTGAGTAGCTCTCACCCATGCAATCAGCGTTTCATCAGGAGAACACAAAAGTGGGAGCGAACGCTGGCTGTGAATGTCAACGAGCCCCTAAGCAGAACCAGCTTTGCAGCCTGAGAACACGATGCTGAGGGAGGAAGCTCACTGCTGGTCTCCTGCTCCCCGGAATGCCTTCTGCACTAGGGGAAAGTGACAGGACTGGAATGCCTCTCTACTGAACACTAAGAGAAGCTCCTGCACCCAGGAAGCCTTGGACCAGAAGCTGGCCTCTCAGTATATAATTGTTAAGTAAATCAGTGATACGCCCACAACCCTCCTGTTAGCCACAAAGTCCTCTGAGTCTCAGCTGCAGAATCTCATTCGTTGCAGTCCACCCTTCTTACTGCCCCTGTGTATTCATTCTGTCATCACTGGACTCCAGAGCTTTGGATTCAGACACCCCATCTGTGTTGGCCACCATGTCCTGCATGCAAGAACTCCACACATACCTGACCTCTTTCACACACAGCGGAATAGAAGAGAGTGTTGCAGTGGACTGAAGAATGAAAACCCAGGACTGTGTTTCAGACCCAGTGTAATTTCACCTTGACTCAACAAGAACTTACTAATATTAGAGTCAACAAAATGTGAACAGTTCGGCCTCTTCTTCCTCCTACATCGTCTATCCTGAGAGTCTCCTGGGCTCCTGCTGTATAAGTGAGATCGATCCTAGGGCTGGAGGAGATAGTACACTGTATGTATATATATATATATATATGTGTGTGTGTGTGTGATCTTTTCCCTCGAGGCTCATAATCCCATTAGACACAAGACAGACATTCATACAACAGTTTAAAAATATCACAGGATAGAGCATGACTTAGTACACAGCAATGCTCAGTTCAGCTGTGTGGAATGAACTGAGAAAATGACACAGGAGTTACAAAGAGGAGAGTTAAGACAATTGGTGGGATCAGGGAAGGTTTCCTGGGAGGAGGGGAACAGGAGGACTTTAACGGGGCTCCCCGGGATCTGGGAAGGCTTGTCTTGGCTGGGGGGAAATGGAAATGCATCCTTGCTGTTGAGTGGCTTGACTGAAGGTGTACTCCAGATGCTGCCTGTCCAGAGACCACAGGTACTTGCCTACAGGCCTCCAAAAGGTAATCCCAAGTCATCACTTACACGGGGCTTGCCATGTGCCAAGCACTGGTCTGCTTTTCACTTATGAACATGCCATTTAGGCTCTACTGTGAGGTGGATTTATCAAGAGACACATAATGTTCTCCAATTAGTATACTATCTGTACACCATTCCCTAGCCCTGAACCTCAGCTCTTGCCCACATGAAATGTGATATAGAAACTGTTCATTCAGGCTCTTAAAGAAATGGAAAGCAGTACCCAAGAGAGGGAGGTATTTAAATTAATAGAATGTTGGCTGTGTTTCTTTTAAAGAACTAAAAAGGGAGGGGACGGAGGGAAACAAAGGTGACACCTGGGTCCTGGCTTTTCCTTCATCTACTGAGCCTGCCAAGAGATCAGTCACGTCACCTCTCCCGCTTACAAAACGAACATCATTATCTACTTGTGTGGAAAAGATTTTAAGATCCCCGGACAAAAGGCTTAAGTATAGGACGCCATTGCCCTGTACTTAATTGCCTTGGACACTTTCCTTGAAAAGCACACCTGGATTTGGAACTTTATTTTATTGCTATGAATGTACCATAATTAAATTTAAAGGCCAAAAAGTAATTTCATACTAATAATCATTCTATTAAGTGGATGTCTGTCATGTCAGTTAGCAAAAGCAAAGAAAATCTTGGGTTCTATGGTGGCAGAGAAAGTGGTGCATATAATTACTCCATGACAGGTACCTGCTCTAGTTGCTTAAAGATATTAAAAAAACGAAGTGGAATTTAATCAGGAGAGGATAAGGAAGTGTCTGGGAGGACTTCCACATAAATATTTACGGAGCAGCCTCGCAGCTCTGGCAGGGGTGCTGTGCATGTGCCGGGGTTGTTTCTGGAGGCCTCCCAGCTGACATATGGAATAAGCATCATGATTACTTGCCGGAATAGCACCCCAAGGAAAACTGGTGAAGCTCACTCCTGCTGGGAGAAGGTCTCTACCCAGGGCACGGCTTTCATCAGCTTTCTGCATGTGACAGTGATGAGGAGGGAGGAGGCCTGCAAGAGGTCTTCATTCACAGGACCGTCAGGAATCAAGGCCAGCCAGGCTGAGGGCCTGAACCAGAGAAGGAATGAAGGATGCCCAAGGACTAAAACAGGGGTTTGAATGGGAAGGTGAGACTCTAGAGGCAGAGAGACCTGAGGCAGGATGGTGGTAATGAGAACAGAAGAGAAGGAGCTGATGTGAAAGATGCTCTGCAGCTGATCAGATAGGACCTGGAGACCTGCTGAGGTCTGGCAGTCAGAGTTGACTCCAAGATTCAGAAATCGAAATGCTGCCACAAAAACACAAGCAGACTATAATAACAAAATTTTCATTCAACCAGGATTCTGCTTGTTTGGTGTTAGGAATTTTCTTTTCGTGGGTATAGTGCTAGCAATCATGTGGTCCAGGATGCTGGGCCCAGAAAGGAAAAAATGCCCTTGGTGTTCCTGTGGTGAAGAAGTATATAGGAAGGAAGGTGTTTAAACAGCAAGAGAAAAGCAGCAGCACATGCTAGTTTAACTAAGACCCATGAGCACCAAGATGTTGCTGCCATATTCTCCCAGAAGGCTTCGGGTCAGGGAACTGGAATGTCTCAAATTAAAAGGGGCTAGAGAAAAACACACCCGTTGGCAGGACCTATGTTGTTGGTCTTGCTGAAGTTTTCCCACATGATGCAATTACCAGTCACATTTCTTCACTACAGGTAGCAGTCCTAACATTTGTATGGCAGCAAAAATCACTTATTGTTAGGACTCTTTTTTTTTTTTAAGAACTGATATAAAATGCATTACTGAATTTAAAACAAGAGCTTAACTATATAAAGCTTTAACTATATAAACTGTATTTTAGCACAACCAAGTAGCTATAATGTATTAGTATGAATTTTAGCTGATAAATGTGAAATCTAATTCTAATAATTAGAAAAATCAGCATTTTGCAACTCTTGAAGAAATAACTAATCCATGAAAAATGTATCACTAGATGAAACCAGTAGATCAAAGAATGATGGAAAATTTTACAATGTGTAAGGTTGTTACCATCTGAACCCAGTCATCAATCTTAGCATCACTAACATGGGACAGCCAGACATGACCTGCTGTCTGAGCTGACACAGTAAGATTTTGTACCAGCTATAAAGGATCCTTGACAAAAAAAAGAAATGAAATTTAATCAAGCCCATAAAATTCCATTTCACAGGAAAAATAATTGGTAGAGGAACAAATAAAAGCAACCAGCTAAATTCAAAATATGGGAAGTTTTACAGAACTTTCGTCACCCAGGATCTTTAGCAGGTCCATGGCATGAAAAGAAAAAGATGGCAGAGGAGAAGACTCTAGATTAAAAGAGACTTAAGAGATACAACAGTCAAAGGTAATTTGTAGATCTTTTTCATTTTAACTCAAAAGTTATGACCAACCTGGGTAGCATATTTAAAAGCAGAGACATTACTTTGCCAACAAAGGTCCGGTCTAGTCAAGGCTGTGATTTTTCCAGTGGTCATGTATGGATGTGAGAGTTGGACTGTGAAGAAAAAGTTGAGCACCAAAGAATTGATGCTTTTGAACTGTGGTGTTGGAGAAGACTCTTGAGAGTCCCTTGGACTGCATGGAGATCCAACCAGTCCATCCTAAAGGAGATCAGTCCTGGGTGTTCATTGGAAGGACTGATGCTGAAGCTGAAACTCCAATACTTTGGCCACCTCCTGCGAAGAATTGACTCACTGGAAAAGACCCTAATGCTGGCAAGGACTGGGGGCATGAGGAGAAGGGGATGACAGAGGATGTGATGGCTGGATGGCGTCACCGGCTCAATGGACATGGGTTTGGGTAGACTCCGGGAATTGGTGATGGACAGGGAGGCCTGGCGTGCTGCGATTCATGGGGTTGCAAGAGTCGGACAGGACTAAGTGACTGAAGTGAAGTGAAGTGAAGTGGCTCAGTCATGTCCAACTCTTTGTGACCCCATGGGGCTGGAGCCCACCAGGCTCCTCAGTCCATGCGATTTTCCAGGCATGAATATTGGAGTGGATTGCCATTTCCTTCTCCAGACTGAAGTGAACTATAAAAAGACCTTTCTGAGTCAATCTAGGAAATGTGAACATGAAATGGCATTGTAAGAAAATATCCACATTTTTCAGAGATACGAACTGAAATACGCATGGATAAAGTGATGTAATGACTGTGATTTGATTTACATCTCTTCAGCATAATTTCTCCTTCCCGCAATGATGGATTAGTTTTTTTCAGACCAAACTCCATGCTAACAAGAAACATTAGACAAAATATTTATAAAACTGTTTGAAGGTGTCAAAGAATGACTGAGGGACTGGAGTCTAAATGAATCAAACTGCAGAAAGAATAGACTCTCAAGTAGGTGGTCCTTTGTTGCTACTTTTCCCTTTGTTGATTTCAAAGGAGAGGCAGCTAGGCTAAAGAACTGAGCAGAAGTTTTGGCAGTCTCAAAGGGGACACAGAATTTGGAGCTCAGGGCTCAGCAAAGAAGAGAAGGAGTGCTTAATAAACATCCTTGACTTTCATTTGTGACCCAGCGCCCCCTCAAAGGGCTACAATCCAGGAATAGTGGTAGAGTAGCTTTACTTGTAATATGATGCATTTTTGTTGTTGTTTAAAAAAAAAGATCCCAACATTGGGAAACAAAACCAAAGAAAGAAAAGAATGTGTAGCAAAGAGAAGCCTAGTGGGGCTGGGAGAGGTTGGGAAGACACTGGTTGAGTAGCCAGAAGCTGCCTCCTTAAGGAAAGGCTTATGATGTACATAGAGTTAAATGTCCAATTTTGAACCTAAAAGTGAGTTTTAGCTTGCTTTTTGAAAAAATGTACAGAGAAGACATTGCCCATACTTGTAACTTTCAACTAGGTGTGTTTAATTCATTTAATTTAACCCTGGACTTGTGCACAAATTTCCTCATCCCCTTGCCAGACCGGCTTATGTGCTGCCTGGTCCACTGGCAGCGTGGCTAACAGTGGGAGATGCCATGGGCCAGCCAGCATGACTGAATTATACGGTGACTATAATTTAGTCATTAAATCCTTGGGAGAAAATGGCAATGAGATTTTCATTAGAAAAGTTCCACTTGTCCTATATAAGGTCTATTTATTCACTTACATGGGCAACAAAAGACACCACTGCAGTTCTAGATGTATACTCTAAATCCCCTTAGTATCTGGATACACAGATCTCATAGATCAGTTCCCAAGAAGAAGCCCTTGAGTAGAAATCTTGTTTTCATAAGTTAGATTTTAATTTACTTGAGCCCGTTAGTTCAGATTTATGAAAATTGTTCTGATGCTGTTTTACTGGTAATATGGCAAATTTAGTAAACTATATTGATTATCTCACTGAAAACAATGTAAGGTGGTAGATAAAATATTTTTTAAAGTAATGATGTGCTGGCAAGATAGTAAAGAACCATCAGGCCAAAATCTAAATGAAGAGAGAAGTAGAGAATGGTGAGACTACTGCTACACTGGTGTGCTGAAACCTCTGGCTTCATCTGCTTTTGGGAGCTTGTGGGTCAAAAGGGCAAGCTCAGTGTCCACCCAGCTAATAGGGAAGCCTCCCCTTTTGCCAGTCATTGGAGACAGATTACATTCAAAAGAGATGCAGTAAGGCTGACAGTGGAAGCCTGTAGAATGATATAGTGATTCCTAGACTAGTATTCTGTATCTTTAAAAATATCTTTCTCAAGAATCAAGATGGATAGGTGAAAGGTATACTTCTGGAGGTGATGAAAATGTTCTAGAATTGACTGTAGGAATGGTGGCATATCTTTGAACATAATTTTAAAAAAACGGAATCATACCGTTAAATGGGTTGGGTAAGTTGTATGATGAGTGAATTGATTACAACTTAACAGAACTTTAACAAAAAGAATGAGACATTAGCACCCCCACAAATGAAATAGGTATAAATCTATAACAGAATATATAGAAGAAAAACTGGAAAACTCTGACGAACAAAATCAGAGTAAGTGGAAAGATATTCCATGTTCACTGATAGGGAGAGTCAGTATTGTCAAAATGTCAGTTCTTTCCATTTTGATCTATAGATTGAGTGCAATCCCAGAATTCTAGCAAGTTATTTTGTGGATGTCAGCAAACCCATTCTAAAGTTTATACGGAGAGGCAAAAGATTCAGAATAGCTAGCATATTATTGAAACAGAACAAAGTTGGAGGACTGACACTACCCAAATTCAAGACTTACTGTAAAAGCTACAGTAATCAAGACAGTGTGGTATTGTATTTGTGAAAGAAAAGACAAAATACCGGGTTGGTCAGTGAACTTTTTGACCAACCCAATAGATCAATGGAACAGAATAGGGAGCTCAGAAAGACCCACATAAACACAGTCAACTGATCTTTGACCAAAAAGCTAAGTCTATACAATGGAGCAAAGACAGTATTCTTTTTTACCCCCCTCAAGAAATGATTGTAGAACAACTGGCGGTCCATATGCAAAAAAAAAAAAAAAAAAGGCACAGATCTTAACACCCATCACTCAAAAACCAGTCTTGGTTTGGTGGTGCCTTTTAGTTACAACATCAAAGCCACAATGAAAGTGAAAGTGAAGTCGCTCAGTTGTGTCTGACTCTTTTCGACCCCATGTACTGTAGCCTACCAGGTTCCTCCATTCATGGGATTTTCCAGGCAAGAGTACTGGAGTGGGTTGCCATTCCCTTCTCCAGGGGATCTTCCCGACCCAGGGATCAAACCCAGGTATCCCGCATTGTAGGCAGACGCTTTTAACGTCTGAGCCACCAGGGAAGTCAAAGAAATAATTGATAAGTTGGACTTCATTAAAATAAAACAACTTCTGCTATGTAAAAGACAATGTCAAGAGAATGGTAAGATAAACCACAGACTGGAAGAAAATATTTGCAAAAGACACTTCTCATAAGGGCTTGTTATCCTAAATATACTAAGTACTCTCAAAACCCAATAATAAGCAAAAACCCCATTTAAAAAATGGGTCATCACCCTTTCCATTGCCCTTTTAAGGCTGACGCAGTGCCTTAAGAGGCTAACACAAGAGGGTAAAGAAAGTCTCCATAAAACCCAGAGAAGAGATTTTTAGAACTCCTCTCTGGATCCTGTCTGGAGTCACACACAACTGAATCGGAAGATTTTAAGTCTTAGCACTTACTAGTATGTGTATAGTTAATACTGAAGTCATTAAATTTAAACTTGACCTTCGATTTGAAAATAAAAAGAAAAACAAAAAACAAAAAAAAATGGGTCAAAAACCTGGACAGACATCTTACCAGAGAGGATACACAGATGGCAATTAATGATTATGAAAATATGAAAATGTTCCGTATTATATGTCATCAAGGAAATGCAAACTAAAATAATGCCATATCAGTATACATCTGTTAGAACAGCCAAAACCCAGAGCATTGACAACACTAGGGGCTGGTGAGGAGGTAGAACAGCAGCTTTCATTCATCACTAGTGGGAATGCAAAATGGTGCAGCACTTTGGAAGAGATTGACAGTTTCTTACAAAACTACACATGGCTAATCAGACTAAACCACAGTATCCAGGAATTGTGCTCCTTGGTATTTACCCAAAGGAGTTGAAACCGAAAACCTACACATGTATATTTATAGCAGCTTTGTTCACAATTGCCCAAAGTTGGAAGCAACAGAAGTGTCCTTCAGTAGGTGAATGGATAAATAAACTGTTATTGATTCATCCAGACAATGGAATATTATCCAGTGCTAGAAAGAAATGACCTATCAAGCTATGAAAAGATATGGAGGAGCAAACCTTAAGTGTATAAACTGAGACACCAACAACCTGAAAGGGCTACATTCCAACTGTATGACATTCTGGAAAAGGCAAAACTATGGAGACAATAAAAAGATCAGTGGTTCCCAGGAGTTCAGAGGTGAAGGAGGGATGAATAGGTAGAGCACAGAGGTTTTTTCAGGGCAGTGAAATACTCTATATACCACCATAATGATGGGAAAATGTCATATACATTTTACATATACATATATATACATTTGTCCAAACACATAAAATGTACAATACCAAGAGTTAACCCCAATGTAAACTATGGACTTTGGGTGGCTGTGATGTGTCATTATAGGTTTTTCAGTTGTCACAAGTGTCCCACTCTGATGAGGAATGTTGATAATGGGGGATGCATGTGTGGGATAGGGAGTATATGGAAAATCTCACTATATTCCACTCAATTTTGCTGCGAACCTAAAACTTAAAAAAAAAACAAACCTAAGGTGTAATTTTTAAAAAAAGGAATGAGGTTGAAATGAAGACATTTTGGACAAAGAAAAACTGAATTCGTCTCCTCAGATCTTAACTAGAGGAATTTCTAAATCTATATACTTCCGGTAGAAGGGAAGTGAGTGAAGATGGGAAGTCAGAGGTTCAAGGACTGAAGAATAAGAAGAATGCTTATATGGGCAAGTGTACAAATACTGACAAAACAATTTTAGGAGGTTAAAAATACAGTAAAAATAAAAAATATAATAAGTACATCATATACGTCAGTAGGAAAGAAAGCAGGATTCAAGTACTCTAAAATCCTTCTATGTCCAGAAAGAACTTGGATATATATATTTCTTTAAATAGTTCATCCATAATTTATATACCCTTTGATATATTTAATATATCAAATATATTTAATGATATGTATTTAATTTAATAAATACTTAATAGTCTTAAATAACTGAATTAATGTTCTGTTTTAATTTCTAGGTACAAAACCATTGTGTAAAGAACAATCAGATTAATTGTAATTGGCATCTGGTCGATCGCCTGGAGAATCCCATGGACAGAAGAGCCTGGCAGGCTGTACAGTTCACGGGGTCACAAGAGTCGGACATGACTTAGCAACTAAACCACCACCACTGCCCATCACTTCATGCAAATAGATGGGGAAGTGATGGAAACAGTGGCAGATTTTATTTTCTTGGGCTCCAAAATCACTGAGGACTGTGACTGCAGCTGTGAAATTAAAAGACACTTGCTTCTTGGAAAAAAGGCTAGGACAAACCTAGACAGCATACTAAAAAGCAGAGACATCACGTTGTTGACAAAGGTGCATATAGTCAAAGCTATGGTTTTTTCAGTAGTCAGGTACATATGTGGGACTTGGACCATAAAGAAGGCTGAGTGCTGAAGAACTGATGCTTTCGAATTGGGGTGCTGGAGAAGACACTTGAGAGTCTTTTGGATGGCAAGGAGACCAAACTAGTCAGTCCTAAAGGGAATCATGCAAGGACTGAATATTCATTGCAAGGAATGATGCTGAAGCTCCAGTGCTTTGGCCACTCATTGGAAAAGACCCTGGTGCTGGGAAAGATTGGAGGCAAAAGGAGAAGGGGGTGGCAGAGGATGAGATGGTTGGATGGCATCACTGACTCAATAGACACAAGTTTGAGCAAACTCCAGGAGATAGTGAAGGACAAGGAAGCCTGGCATGCTGCAGACCATGGGGTCACAAAGAGTCGGACACAGCTACTAAACAACAATAACAATGAATTTAATGATCTCAAAATATTGAGTACTAAATGAAGAAGGGAACATTGTGGTTTTTAAAATGTACATACATAACTTTCCTTTGTTTTGAAGGAAAAAATTAGATTTATAAAAATGAACAACTATTAAAAAGTTGCAAAAAAAAAAGTTGCACAATCTAGTTTTAAATAGAAGATGAAATACAGCTTGCCATCAGTAAGGTTAACCCAGTTGTGTGTCTGTATCTGTAATACAGTGTGTTGACATCCAACAACAGAGTGTTGTTAATGTATATTCCAGAAGTGAAATCAGCTCATACAGACGTCAGGCACTCTTTAAGAGCGCCCCGAGCTCTTGAAGAAGTCTTAGGCTCCCAGAGCACAGGTTTTGGGAGGAGATGGAATGTGTGCCGAGAAGCAGAGATGTTCTCTTTTTCAGTGATTTCCAAGAGAAAATATAGCCTGTTGGAGCAGAGCAGATGGCATTGCTAAGACGTAGAATCTATGAGTCAATAGCAGGGGTCAGCAAACTATAGCCCGAAGGCCATACCCCACCTGCACCATGTTTTTGTAAATTGTTTAATTGGCATACATCCACACTTATTCATTTATATATTGTCTACAGCTACTTTCAGGCTAACTCAATAGAATTGAGTAGGTGACTGGACTGTATGACTTGCAAAGCCTAAATATTTACTGCCCGGCCCTTTACAGAAAGTTTGCAGACAGCTGGTTGATATAGTAAAGGAGTTTCTAGAAGTAAGAGGCTGGAGAGAGGCTCTCATGCAAAAAAACACTACAACAGATGACTATGAATATGTATTAGATATATGACTATAGAGTTGTCTCTGTCACTAATAAGAATAATGATAATGATAGCAAATACAGTTAAGAGTCCTTGCTACATATCAGGCACTGTTTAAGCACTTTTATTCTAAAATAACCTTATGCAAGTAAACTTGGTAAAGATGATGGGATCCGAGAGTGTCCTCTGCAAGAAAAAAAGTATGAAGCTGGACAAAATTGCCAAAAGCCATCACTTCAGGGCATGATAAATTGACCAAAAGCAAAGAACAGATTTAAAAGTGTTTATTCTCAAAACAACAACAACAACAAAATTACTAGAACTTAGAGTAAGAAAAGCAGAAGTCTATAACCTGCTTGCCTGGATGAGCCACAGAATGACTGAGACAAACTCTCCGTGTCACCTGGGTACCTGAGAAACTGGACATCCACAAGAAAATCTGGAAATAACTTGGGAGGTTGAGAACTGGCTACAACTTTGAATGCAACCTTCCCACACATGGCAGAAGGTGGAAGGAAGCCTTATAGGTTCAATTTGTTCAAGCAACACTTCTGCCCGCGTCACTGGCTGGTCACGAAGCTGTGCAGCCAATAAATGGAAAAGCTGAGTTCAGAGCCCAGCAACTGCTTCCTGAGTCTGTTTTCTTTTCAGTCTGCATCTCTGCCTCACTAAATCTCCCCAATATATATAGTTTTGCCTTAGATTAGCTCCGTGCACTTTGTTAACCTCTCAAGGTACACCTAAAATATCTCCAGTTAATTTCAATTAGTCCCTAGTACACAGATCTGATACCCCTGAGTACAAGCGTGCCAGCAGCCTGACATTACCTCTTGCCACCAGGCGCCTACAGGTGAAACCAAATTCATCATGTAACTGGAAAAAAAAACAAACTGTTGAAAAAATGTGAAACCAGTGAATCTGCCAACATGGTTCACACAGAGAACTGGGAATCCAGCATCCAAAGAAATAGCAGGATACTGTTGCTACCAGCTGTGTTTCCATTTAAGGTGCCATTTGTGGAAAATATTTATCATAGTCTTCCGTTTTCTCTGTGCAAAATGAAGGAAAACTGAGAAATGCCAAATTACATTGTTTTAAAAAATCCTGCCATAGAGCATTTCCGCTCTTACAAGCTATTCTCTGAAGACATTATTGATGTTCTACCAGGTTGATGGAGTAATATAATGTGCTAGCAGGAAGAAAGGCTGGCAAAGAGAACTATGTTCATTAGAGCAATATCTTTACAATGACTTATTCCATTTTCGTTATTTTTCAAGATCACACATATCACAGGGCAGAACAGTTGGCTTGCTATGCCCTGGATATTTCAGTATTTTTACAGTTGAAAGTAGATTTTTTTTTTTAACACTTCTGCAAATTACATCTATTCTTGCTAGAAAGGGCTCTTTACACTGCTGAGGAAAATAACTCTCTGAACACCTATGTGGCTTCTGTTTACAGGCAGTTTCCCAGGCTTCATTAGTGGTAAAGAACCTGCCTGCCAATGCAGGAGACTGAGTCGCGGGTTTAGTCCCTGGGTTGGGAAGATCCCCTGGAGGAGGGCATGGCAACCCACTCCAGTATTCTTGCCTGGAGAATCCCATGGACAGAGGAATCTGGGGTCGCAAAGAGTCAGAGATGACTGAAGTGATTTAGCACACATGCACCATAGTTTTAGACTTAATAAGTTCCTGTGGGGCAGTCTTTTCCTTAAGCAATTCCTCAAGCCCATCAAGCTGGGGCTGGACCAGCTCTAGAACTGACATCAAAGTTTTGAAGTAAGTGCCATTTGTCTTCACTCAGTTCATATCTCCTCCTTTTTAAAACTCTTCCCTTCAGCTTGGAGGACTCACCAGTGGTCTTGTCAGAGGTGCCTCACATAAGCTGCCTTCCCCACTTCCCAAGAAAGAAACCTCTTCACCCAGTCAAAACTCCCAATCTTCCTTTAGAATAGTCTGATTTCATCAAGGTGTTAAAAAGTGCAATCCTATTAAATTATCTTTGTTAATGATTGATAATTTCAGAGAGATGTTTGCATTCTGAAGAAGAAATTTTCATTAACCCAAAGAATTTCTACTGGATAAAATTCAAAACAATATAACCAGGTGATGCATTTCTGTTAGTGAGAAGGAAAAGTATTTGGGGACACAAGTACCTCTAAGGAATTTTTTTAAAAAACTCTAGTGAGTTGAGGTTCATAAGTGTGGTAGTTGACCACTAAGCGTGGTACAGCCAAGGCGAGCGGTATGCTGGTTGCACCCTCAGCTTTGCTACTGAAATGTCCATTAGCTTGCTTAGTTCTGTGAGGTCATGTAAGATGCCAGGAAGGGCCTCAAACCACCTGACCAGACTCCACACAGTGACTGGAAAGAGAGGACCCTTTAGGCTTTTATTCTACTTTCTAAACTGTTGGGATTTGAAAGACATTACCATGAGATCTGTCATCTGCCTTCCTCTCCTCCCAATCTTCCATGGCATTTGGCTGGCCAGATGATATTCTTGTCATGTGCTTTGCTTACAGTTGTTAGGATGAATAATAGACTGCTCAGAGTTAGAAGGAATCAGAGATCATTTACTTCAGCCCTTTCAGTTTAAAGACACTGTAAAACCCAGGAAAGTTGCTCAGAGTCCACTAACTTGCGCTAAGCCACGTAGCATTAGGGTGACACGACCCTAACGGCAGAAAGCAAAGAGGAGCTAAAGAGCTCCTTCTTGATGATGCAGTTGAAAAAGGAAGGTGAAAAACCTGGCTTAAAACTCAACATTCAAAAAATTAAGATGGCATCCTGTGCCATCACTTCATGGCAAATAGATGGGGAAAAAATGGAAACAGTGACAGACTTTATTTTCTTGGGCTCCAAAATCACAGGACAGTGACTGCAGCCATGAAATTAAAAGATGTTTGCTCCTTGGAAGGAAAACTGTGACAAACCTAGACAGCATATTAAAAAACAGAGACATCACTTTGCTGACAGAGGTCCATATAGTCAAAGCTATGGTTCTTCCAGTAGTCATGTATGGATATGAAGAGTTGGACTATAAAGAAGGCTGTGCACTGAAGAACTGATGCTTTCAAACTGTCATACTGGAGAAAACTCTTGAGAATCCCTTGGACAGCAAGGAGATCAAACCAGTCAATCCTAAAAGGAAATCAACCCTGAATATTCACTGGAAGGACTTCTACTGACGCTGAAGCTCCAGTACTTTGGCCATCTGATGTGAAGAGTGGATTCATTGGAAAAGACCCTGATTCTGGGAAAGATTGAGGGAAGTAGGAGAAGGGAGTGACAGAGGATAAAATGGTTGGATGGCATCATTGACTCAATGGACATGAGTGTAAGGAAACTCCAGGAGATAGTGAAAGGGAGTCAGAAAGAATCAGACTGACTGAGCAACTGAACAAAAACAACAACGTGGCATGATAATCTGCCATTGGTTAGGGACCTTTTAGGGAAGCCTGGCATGCTGCAGTCCATGGGGTTGCAAAGAGTTGAACATGACTGAACAACTGAACTAAACTAAACTAAATATTTCTCAATATTTTCTTAAGCAGTACCCAAATGTCACTATCACCATTCAGCTATAAATGGAAAGTTATTGCACAGAGTGGGTGAGGGCATTCCAAACCAAACACAGAGTAAGAATGGCACCAGAACCCAATGAAATTTAGCATAGACCTGGGATTATTAGTAGTTTGCAACTTTGCAATCTATGGGCAAGGAAGGATTCCAATACAAAAATAAATTTTAGGCCAATGAAAGAACTCAACAAAGCCAACATTTGACCACTGAATTCAATGAACAGAGAACATGTGACTAGGGTAATACAAACAGGGAATGACCCCAGATCTTTTATTGAGAGCCCAAATCCTTTAATGGCTAAAAAATAGTATTTACATTTGAGTAGAACTGTGTGGCCTGTGTTTTGGAAATTTCCTTCAAAAACTTTAAAAATGGTGCCAGACAGGTAAGGTCTAAAGTAAAAAGACTGTCATAAGCTTCCCATTGTACTATTTCCACCATTTTCCAATTTTATTCAACACTAATAGCTGATTTCTCTTAGCCTCTCTCAAAATGTTGCTGGCACAAGGACTATATCAATTGGCTAATGGATTTCCCTGCTCAGGCATTTGAACTTTCTAGTTGAAAAGCAAACACTCCTCGCATATTCTTGATCAAAGAAAAATCCCCACCATTGATATGACAAACACTCTGGGAGAAAGAAACCAGGAGAACCCATTTATCTGATTGGTCATTTGTTAATTCATTTACTTACTCATTCATTCACTATTTACTGAGCACCCATTATATGCCAGGCATTATGGAGATATGTCTTCCCTGGTGGCTCAGATGGTAAAGCGTTTGCCTGCAATGTGGGAGACCCAGCTTCGATCCCTGGGTCAGGAAGATCCTCTGGAGAAGGAAATGGCAACCCACTCCAGTAACCTTGCCTGGAAGCTCCCATGGACGGAGGAGCTTGGTATGCTACAGTCCATCGAGTCGCAAAGAGTTGGACATGACTGAGCGACTTCACTTTCCTTTTTCCTTTTCATGGAGATAAAGAGGAAATAAGGCAGATAATGGTTCTTCTCTTCATGATGCTTACATCACTGGGGATGGGCCAGACATGGTGAAGTACCGACAAGTCTGTTGAGTACCAGGTAAGCTTCTGTAGGGGTCTGTAGCAGGGGCTTCCCTGGTGGCTTAGTGATCAAGAAGCTGCCTGCCAATGTAGAAGATGTGGGTTCGATCCCTGGGTCTCGAAGATCCCCTGAAGAAGGAAATGGCAACCCACTCCAGTATTCTTGGCTGGAGAATTCCATGGACAGAGGAGCCTGCTGGGCTACCGTCCATGGGGTTGCAAAAGAGGTGGACACAACTGAGCAACATAACAACAACAAATAGCAGGAGACCTACTCTAAACTGGAAGGTCAGGAAAAACCTTCTGAGAACACGAAACAGTTGGGGTCTGATCGATGACTCAAAATTAGACTGATGAATATTCTGGGCAGAAGGAACAGTAAGTACAAAGGTCATTGGGCACAAGACAACACCTGTATTCAAAAAGCTGATGAAAAGTCAGTGCTCTGAGTATGGAATGCAGGTGACACAGATCATATTGATTTGCAGCCAGAAAGAGAGAGCACACTACGGTACCTGCTGTATCAGCTTAGTCAACCCCAGTGGCTCATGAGGCCACATGAGCCTGCGCTCACCCACCCACTCGTGTGCCAGGTCCAAGCCAGGGAGCGTGTCTATAGTCAGTACAGCGAAGCTCTCACAAGGCAGGACCTGAGGCTCCGGAGCAATGGTACCTTTCACACCCAGCTACAAACCAGGCCAGCCAGCACCCAATAAATGTGAAGGCTTTAAAAAGAGAGGGAGGCCCTGGCACAATTAAAGAGAGTGGCAGCCAAGTTTCTGAAGCAGGAATTGCCACAGACAAGCCATGATGGGTGGTGAGTGCGCTTACAACGTGATTCTCTGGCCCCACTGCTTGAATCATTTCCATTGAAACAGCGAACTTTTAAGAAAAACATTTGAGCATCTTTATGGATCAACCAAAAATTGAAACTCAGCAACAGGGCCGAACTTTAACCTAAGACTCTATGACTCTCTGTTCTGTTTAACCAGCAGACCTCATTAGTTTCCACTATGGAATAAAGAACTTTTTGCCTAAATCAGTGTGTGTGTGTACTGCATTCCTACTAAGTTGCTTCAGTCATGTCTGACTCTTTGCGACCCTATGGACTGTAGCCCGCCAGGCTTCTCTGACCATGGGATTCTCCAGGCAAGAATACTGGAGTAGATTGCCACGCCCTCCTCCAGGGGATCTTCTCGAGCCAGGGATCGAACCCGTGGCTCTTACGGCTCCTATATAAGGAGCCATAGGTGGGTTCTTTACCACTGGCCCCACCTAGAAAGCCCCAATTCACTGTACATTCCTGAGTAAATCTTATTTTTCAGTTGAAAAAGCACTGCATCTACCTCAAAAGCCCAGAAAGTAGAAAGACGAGTGATACAGATGAATCCATTCTGTAATTACAGACATATATTTGGTGTTTGTCATTAAGAAAAGATGCACAGGAGACAGGAAGAAAGGAGGCAGCTTCAGTGAGCTACTCAGCTCAGCTCTCTTTAGAGAGCTGTGCCATTACAAAGGGATGTCCTTATCAGACAAGCAATTCCTCCCCAGCATCTGAGAATTCAGTCATTTCCTCAAACTGGCTTTTTTTCTTTTTTTTTTTTTTTGGCTCATTCCCAAGGGACCTCTTTATGAAACTGTTTTGGGCATTTTGCAGGGAATGAAATCAACTGGGAAAAAGACAACTTATTATTTCACCTAGGCGAAGAGGTCTGGTAAGCACAGTAAGAGCCTTTCCAGATCCCTCTTGGGCACCAAAGTACTTCTTGCAACACTAGTTAATGCAGGGGATCAGTTTATCCCACTAACTCCGTGGCTCTGCAAGACGGCATATGGAAACGGCAGGAGTCCCAGCACAGGGCACTGACACGTGTCTCTGTCGCTAACCAAGGCTTATGCACTCACAGTCTGTGTTTTTCTTGAGTAGGGATATGGAGCAGGGCTCAGCCAGATGGATTATCATTTTCTATAGTTAATGAGTTTATCTGTCTCTTAGGAAGGAAATGGAGAGAGAGAAGGGTGAGGGGAGGGAGGGAAACAATGTGTGCATACTCATATGAGCATCGGTGGACATTTGTCCTATAGAAATTCAATTCATTAAACAGAAATTCTCGTCTTTTTAGCCTCTAGCCAGGTTGCGTCTGATACCCAGAAGGTCACATGTGTTTGGAAGCCACTGAAGAAGTGACACTGAGCAGCTTCTGCAAGTCAGGCAGGCTCCCCGCCTCCCCCCACGCTCCCCTCTTGCTTTTCTCCCCAGAATCACTGCCTGACTCCCTTTTCTCTGAGCTGCTCCCTCCTCCCATCAGTAGCTCTTTTCTCATTTTTTCTGATTAGCTTTCATTGTCAGGCCCAATGACACAGAATCACCTGATTAGATTTATGAAAACATTCTAATCTGAAACAAGTCTGTGTGTCTGTGTTAGTGGCACATGTAAATTTCTTCCCCAAAAGGCTGCTCTGAGGAATTCTGTTCATGTCACTGTTCTTGTTTTTTTCTCAAATATGGATCAAAGACTGCTGTGTGCCTAGGGGCTTCACATCTCTCCCTCCCCTCCACCCCCACCTTCCTCACCCCCCACCCCAACCCTGCAGCTTCCTTCAGTCCTGGAATATTTACTGAGTACCGAGAATTGTCAAGCACTCTTCTAGGCGTTGGGTCCTTACTTCAGTTAATCCTTACAGTAATGTGAATTTAATATTATTCCCATTCTATATGAGAAAACTGTATCTCATAGAAGTTAAATAATTATCCCAAATCACATAACTAGTATAGTGCAAAACTGGTCTGTCTCTACCAGTTAATCTTTTTACAGTGCTACAAGCTACTAGGCCTCTTCATGGATCACAGCCTTGTTGTGGTGAAGGAGCTTTGACGCCGTGAACCATGCCGTGCAGGGCCACCCAAGATGGACGAGTCATAGTGGAGAGTTCTGACAAAATGTAGTCCACTGGAGGAGGGAATAGCCAACTACTATAGTATTCTTGCCATGAGAACCCCATGAACAGTCCAAAAAGGCAAAAAGATAAGATCCGAAAGATGAGTACCCCAGGTCAGAAGGTGTCCAACATGCTACTGGGGAAGATCAAAGGGCAATTTCTAACAGCTCTAGAAAGAATGAAGCCACTGGGCCAAATCAGAAACGATGCCCAGTTGTGGATGTGTCTGGTGGTGAAACTAATGTCCAGTGCTGTAGAGAACAATATTGCATAGGAATCTGCGGTGTTAGGCCCATGAATCAAGATAAATTGGATGTGGTCAAGCAGGAGATGGTGAGCATGAACATCAATATCTTAGGACTCAGTGAACTCAAATGGATGGAACGGGTGAATTTAATTCAGATGACCATTATATCTACTACTATGGGCAAGAATCCCTTAGAAGAAATGTGAGTAGCCCTCAGAGTCGACGAAAGACTCCGAAATGCAGTACTTGGTTGCAATCTCAAAAAACGACAGAATGGATTCCGTTTGTTTCCAAGGCAAAACAGTCAACATCACAGTAATCCAAGCCTGTGCCCCAACCACTCATGCCAGAGAAGCTGAAGTTGGCCAGGTCTATGAAGACCTGCAAGATCTTCTAGAACTAACACCAAAAAAAGATGTCCTTTTCATCATAGGGGATTGGAATACAAAAGTAGGAAAGCAAGAGCTACCTGGAATAACAGGCAAGTTTGGACTTGGAGTACAAAATGAAGCAAGGCAAAGGCCAATGGAATTTTGTCAGGAGGATACACTAGTCATAACAAAACATCCTTTTCCAACAACACAAGAGACAGTTGTATACATGGACATCACCAAATGGTCAATACCGAAATCAGATTGCTTATATTCTTTGCACTCAAAGATGGAGAAGCTTTATACAGTCAGTAAAAACAAGACCTGGAGTTGATTTGTGATTCATATCATCAGCTCCTTACTGCAAAATTTAGGCTTAAATTGAAGAAAGTAGGGAAAACCAATAGGCCATTCAGGTATGACTTGAATCAAATCAACTGGAGGTGATTATGATTATACAGTGGAGGTGATGAATAGATTCAAGGGATTAGATACGATAGAGTGTGCCTGAAGAAATATGGACAGAGGTTTGTAACACTGTACAAGAGGCACTGAGCAAGACCATCCCAAAGGGAAAAAAAAGCAATAAGGCAAAATGGTTGAGGCTTTACAAATAGCTGGGAAAGAAGAGAAGTGAAAAGCAAGGGAGAAAGGGAAATATACACCCAACTGCATGCAGAATTTCAGGGAATATCAAGGAGAGATAAGAAAGTTTTCTTAAGTGAACAGTGCAAAGAAATAAAGGAAAAAGTAGCATGAGAAAGATGAGATCTTGTCAAGAAAATTACAGAGATACCAGGGGAACATCTTATTTCATGAAGAATGGGCACAAAAAAGGACAGAAACAGCATGGACCTAACAGAGGCACAAGAGATTAAGAAGCAGTGGCAAGAATACACAGAAGAACTGTCCAAAAAAGATCTTAATGACTGGGATAACCATGATGGTGTGGCTGCTCATGTAGAGCCAGACATCCTGGAGTGTGAAGTCAAGTGGGCCTTAGGAAGTGTTACTGCCAACAAAGTTGGTGGAAGTGATGGAATTCAAGTTATTTAAAATCCAAAAAAATGATGCTGTTAAAGTGCTGCACTCAATATAGTAGCAAATTTGGAAAACTCAGCAGTGGCCACAGGACTGGAAAAGGTCAGTTTTAATTTCAATCCCAAAGAAGGGCAATGCCAAAGAATGTTCAGACTACCAGACAATTGCCCTTATTTCCCATGCTAGAAAGATTATGTTCAAAATCCTTCAAGCTATCTTCAGCAGTACATGTACCAAGAAATTCTAGATGTATAGTCTGGATTTAGAAAAGGCAGATTGTCAACATTTGTTGGATTATATAGAAAGCAAGGGAACTCCAGAAAAGCATCTACTTCTGCTTCATTGACTGTACTAAAGCCTTTGACTGTGTGGATCACAACAAACTGGAAAATTCTTAAAGATATGGGAATACCAGACCACCTTACCTGTTTCTGAGAAACCTGCATGCAGGTCAAGAAGCAAGAGTTAGAACCAGACATCGAACAACTGACTGGTTCAAAACTGGGAAAGGAGTGTGTCAAGGCTGTATATTGTCACCCTGCTCATTTTACTTATACACAGAGTACAGCATGTGAAATGCTGGGTTGGATGAGTCACAGGTTGGAATCAAGGTTTCCAGAAGAAATATCAACAGCCTTAGACATACAGATGATACCACTCTAATGGCAGGAAGTGAAGAGGAAATAAAGAACCTTTTGATGAAGGTGAAAGAGGAGAGCGAAAAAGCTGGCTTAAAACTCAACATTCAGAAAACAAATATCATGGGATCCAGTCCTATCACTTCATGGCAAATAGAAGCAGAAAAGGTAGAAGCAGTGACAGATTCTCTTTTCTTGGCCTCTAAAATCACTTGCAGGTGTTGTATGCAGCCATGAAACTAGAAGACACTTGCTTCTTAGAAGGAAAGCTATGACAAACCTAGACAGTGTATTAAAAAACAAAGACATTACTTTACTGACAAAGGTTTGTATAGTCAAAGCTGTGGTTTTTTCCAGTATTCATGTACAAATGTGAGAGTAGGCCCATAAAGAAGGCTGAGCACCTAAGAATTGATGCTTTCAAATTGTGGTACTGGAGAAGACTCTTAAGAGTCCCTTGGACTGCAAGGAGACCAAACCAGTCAATCCTAAAAGAAATCAACCCTGAATATTCATTGGAAAGACTGATGCTGAAGCTGAACTTTTGATACTTTGGTCACCTGATGTGAAGAGCCAACTCATTGGAAAACCCTGATGCTGGGAAAGATTGAAGGCAGGAGGAGAAGGGCATGACAGAGGATGAAATGGTTGAATGGCATCATTCACTCAATGGACATGAGTTTGAGCAAACTCTGAGAGATAGTGAAGGACAGGGAGGCCTAGCGTGCTGTAGTCCATGGGGTTTCAAAAAGTTGGACACAACTGAGTGACTGAATAACAAAAACAAACACGCAAGGGAACTCCCTTCGGGTTATCAGCTGATTTCTCAACAGAAACTCTACGAGCCAGAACAGAAGGGCATGATGTACTTAAAGTGATGAAAGGGAAGAAACTACAACCAAGAATACTCTACCCAGCAAGACTCTCATTCAGATCTGATGGAGAAATCAAAAGCTTTCTAGACAAACAAAAGTTAAGAGAATTTAGCACCACCAGACTAGCTTTACAACAAATGCTAAAGGAACTTCTCTAGGCAGGAAACAGAAGGAAGAGACTTACAGAAAATAAACCCAAAGCAATTAGGGAAATGGTAACAGGATCATACATATCAATAATTACCTTAAATGTAAATGGATCAAATCCTGCAACCAAAAGACACAGACCAGGCAGATGAACACATGTGCATGTATGCACCCTCACTTGCCACATCACTCTGCTTGAGACCCTAAACTGTAATGTAATTATTTTATATTGTTAGGTTAATCATGTTCCCATTATGGCTTGCAGTCATAATTATCTTTTATTTTTTTGTCTGGTTGTTGATTGTGAAAATTGATCAATATCTTTTACTATTGTGATTATTCAATACCATTATATCATGATTAGTAAAGAGAAAAATAATAGAATTCTATATCACCAAACCTTCCATTTAATAGAAAAACTTGTCAGTCAGTTCAGTCACTCAGTCGTGTCCGACTTTGCGACCCCATGAACCACAGCACGCCAGGCCTCCCTGTCCATCACCAACTCCCAGAGTCCACCCAAACCCATGTCCATTGAGTTGGTGATGCCATCCAACCATCTCAGCCTCTGTCGTCCCCTTCTCCTCCCACCCTCAATCTTTCCCAGCATCAGGGTCTTTTCAAATGAGTCAGCTCTTCGCATCAGGTGGCCAAAGTATTGGAGTTTCAGCTTCAACATCAGTCCTTCCAATGAACACCCTGATCTCCTTTAGGATGGGCTGGTTGGATCTCCTTGCAGTCCAAGGGACTTCTCCCTTGAAGTCCAAGAGTCTTCTCCAACACCACAGTTCAAAAGCATCAATTCTTCGGCACTCAGCTTTCTTTATAGTCCAACTCTCACATCCATACATGACTACTGGAAAAACCATAGCCTTAACTTCTGATCACTTTTTAAAATTCAGATGCATATCAGAATTACCTTGGAATTTTTTGAAAAGTACAAATGTTTTTACTAAAAAAAACAAACAAAAGCTGCAAACAGCCACAGGATCTAGAAAACAGTTGCCGTAGACCACACTTCTGTCTTTTTGGCCAAACTTACCTACACAAGACACACAATAGTGCTATCTGCAAATATGAAGGTCAAGATTATACATAGCAATGCCCTGATATGAAAGGAAACATACTTCTTGGATTGGGAAGCCTGATTTTCTTTTGGGGATTTAGATGATGAATTATCTGGAAGTTGGTATTATGTATGATAAGCAAACACCCTCTTTCAACAACACAAGAGATGACTCTGCACAAGGACATCACCAGATGGTCAATGCCAAAATCAGATTGATTATATTCTTTGCAGCCAAAGATGGAGAAGCTCTATACCGTCAGCAAAAACAAGACTGGAAGCTGACTGTGGCTCAGATCATGAACTCCTTATTACAAAATTAAGACTTAAATTGAAGAAAAGTAGGAAAAACCACTAGGTCATTCAGGTATGACCTGAATCAGATCCCTTATTATTATACAATGGAAATGACATATAGATTCAAGGAATTAGATCTGATAGAGTGCCTGAAGAACTGTGGATGGAGGTTTGTAACACTGTACAGGAGACAGTGACCAAAACCATCCCCAAGAAACATAAATGCAGTAAGGCAAAATGTTTGTCTGAGGACTTACAAATAGCTGAGAGAAGAAGAGAAGTGAAAGTCAAAGGAGAAAAGGAAAGATATATCCATCTGAATGCAGAGTTCTGAAGAACAGCAAGGAGAGATAAGAAAGCCTTTTTAAGTGAACAGTGCAAAGAAACAGAGGAAAAGAATAGAATGGGAAAGACTAGAGATCTTGTCAAGAAAATCAGAGACACCAAGGGAACATTTCATGCAAAGATGGGCAAAATAAAGGAGAAAAATGGTATGGACCTAACAGAAACACAATATATTGCATGTTTGGAAAACTCAGCAGTGGCCACAGGACTGGAAAAGGTCAGTTTTCATTGCAGTCCTGAAGACGGGCAATGCCAAAGAATATTCAAACTACCATACAACTTTGCTCATTTCACATGCTAGTAAAGTAATATTCAAAATCCTTTTAGCTAGGCTTCAACAGTACATGAACCACAAACTTCCAGATGTACAAGATGGATTAGAAAAGACAGAGGAACCAGATGATCTGGTTCCATATCTGCCAACATCTGTTGGATCATAGAAAAAAGCAAGTGAATTCCAGAAAAACATCTACTTCTGCTTCATTGACTACACTAAAGCCTTTGTCTGGATCACAAGACAGTGGAAACTTCTTAGAGAGATGGGCATAGCAGACCATCTTACCTGCTTCCTTAGAAACCTGTATGCAGGTCAAGAAGCAAGAGTTAGAACCAGACATGGAACAATGGACTGGTTCAAAATGGAGAAAGAAGAACATCAAAGCTGTATATTGTCACCCTGCTTATTTAACTTCTGTGCACAGTACATCATGCAAAATGCTGGACTGGATGAAGCACAAGGTGGTTTAAAGATTGCTGGGAGAAATACCAATAACCTCAGATATGCAGGTAACACTGCCCTAATGGCAGAAAGTGAAGAGTAACTAAAGAGCCTTTTGATGAAAGTGAAAGAGAGTGAAAAAGCTGGCTTAAAACTCAGCATTCAAAAAACGAAGATCATAGCATCCATTCCCATCACTTCATGGCAAATAGGTGGGGAAACAATGGAAACAGTGACAGACTTTATTTTCTTGGACTCCAAAATCACTGCAGATGGTGACTGCAGCCATGAAATTAAAAGATGCTTGCTCCTTGGAAGAAAAGCTATAGCAAACCTAGACAGTGAATTAAAAAGCAGAGAGACCACTTTGCCGACCAAGGTCCTATCTAGTCAAAACAAAGCTATGGTTTTTCCAGTAGTCATGAACAGATGTGAGAATTGGACCATAAAGAAGGCTGAGTGCCTAAGAATTGATACTTTTGAATTGTGGTGCTGGTGAAGACTCTTGACAGTCCCTTGGAGAGCATGGTGATCAAACCAGTCAATCCCAAAAGGAAATCAACCCTGAATATTCACTGGAAGGACTGATGCTGAAGCTCCAATAGTTTGACCACCTAATGCAGATAGCCGACTCACTGGAAAAGACCCTGATGCTGGGAAAGATTGAGGGCAGGAGGAAAAGGGGACGACAGAGGATGAGATGGTTGGATGGCATCATCGATTCAATGGACATGAGTTGGAGCAAACTCCGGGCGATAGTGAAGGACAGGGAAGCCTGGTGTGCTACAGTCCATGGGGTCACAAAGAGTTAGACATGATGAGGGACTGAACAACAATAGCATGATAAGCAAAGATTCTGTTGTCTCAACATTCTCTAAAAAGAAAATATAATTTTATTTATTAGGACTAATTGGGCTGGTTAAACAACTTATTTAATAGAAATTTTAAATTTTGGATTCCCTTAGTAAGACTTTTTTAAAATATAAGTGTGTACAATAACAGAGCATTGGCTACTAGAATCTTGCCAGATAGAGCCTCTGCCAGGGCCTGCTTTAATAAATAGTGAGGAATTGTCCATGATTAGCAGTGTTTATTTGGGATAGCATGCTTAAAGGCAGCATTAATGAGTATGTCCCCTATAATTTCCTACATATTCATCATTTGCTTTTTAGGAAACTTTTTTTTTTTCTTCTATAGATACTGGAAATGTGAGCATCAGCCCAAGCCTTCTCTAAACTACCATAAATTCAAAACCCATGAGGCCACATCAATGGGATTTCATGTGCATAAAAATCTTGTGTATCTTGATTTGAATTTGGAAGGAAACACAGTGTAGTCACTGCATGTGCGGGCAGCTCTTTTTTTTCTAAATTTATTTTTTATTGAAGGATAACTGCTTTACAGAATTTTGTTTTCTGTCAAACCTCAACATGAATCAGTCATAGGTATACAAGTATCCCCTCCCTTTTGAGCCTCCCTCCCATCTCCCTCCCCACCCCACCCCCATAGGTTGTTACAGAGCCCCTGTTTGAGCTTCCTGAGCCACACGGCAAATTCCCGTTGGCTGTCTATTTTACACGTGGTAATGTAAGTTTCCATGCTACTCTTCCCATACATCTCACCCTCTCCTCCCCTCTCCCCAAGCCCATGTCTATTCTCTATGTCTGTTTCTCCATTGCTGCCCTGTAAATAAATTCTTCAGTACCATTTTTCTAGATTCTGTATATGTGCGTTAGAATACAATATTTATCTTTCTCTTCTGACTGATTTCACTCTGTATAATAGATTCTAGGTTCATCCACCTCATCAGAATGGACTCAAATGCATTCCATTTTATTGCTGAGTAATATTCCATTGTTTATATGTACCAGAACTTTTTTTTTTTTTTTTTGGCTGTTAAAACCTACAGTGTTCTTTTTTTTTTTTTTAATTAATTTTTTTTTTTTATTAGTTGGAGGCTAATTACTTCACAACATTTCAGTGGGTTTTGTCATACATTGATATGAATCAGCCATAGAGTTACACGTATTCCCCATCCCGATCCCCCCTCCCACCTCCCTCTCCATATATGTACTAGAACTTCTTTATTCATTCATCTGTCAATGTACATCTAGGTTGCGTCCATGTTTTAGCTATTATAAATAGTGCTGCAATGAACAATGGGATACATGTGTCTTTTTCAATGTTTGTTTCCTCAGGGTATATGCCTAGGAGTGGGATTGCTGGGTCATACTGTGGTTTTATTCCTACTTTTTAAAGGAATCTCCACACAGTCTTTCATAGTGCCTGTATCAATTTACATTCCCACCAACAGTGCAAGAGTGTTCCCTTTTCTCCACACTCTCTACAGCATTTATTGTTTGTAGACTTTTTGGTGATGGCCATTCTGACCAGTGTGAGGTGATATCTCATTGTGGTTTTGATTTGCATTTCTCTAATAATGAGCAATGTTGAGCATCTTTTCATGTTTTTTTTTTTAATTGATGGATAATTGATTTATAGAATTGTGTTGGTTTCTGCCAAACATCAACATGAATCACCATAGGTATACATGTGTCCCCTCCCCCTTGAACCTCCCTCCTGCCTCCCTCCCCATCCTAACCCTCTAGGTTGTTACAGAGTCCCAGTTTGAATTCCCTGAGAAATACAGCAAATTCCCATTGGTACTGATGAAATTATTTGCAGGGCAGCAATGGAGACACAGACATAGAGAACAGATTTATGGAGGTGGGGGAGGAAGGAGAGGGTGGGATGTATGGAGAGAGTAACAGGCAGCTCTTTTACTCCAACTTGATCACTGCCCTAGTCTCTCAATTTCAGTCAGGCAGCAAATAGCTGGTAAAGTAAGGAGTCTCAGTGTTTCTCCTTTCTGTCTCTGCAGAAGGCATCACTATTCTGATTAGTCTGTCAAAAATGAAAGGCCCCTAAGAAATCACGATGAATCTGAAAGGAGACATATCTATACTAGCTAGTGCACTCAGGAACCAGGTGATGGAGGAAATTGCTTGTTAGTATGAGTGAAAGTTTTCTAAACAGTCACTACAAGGAACTCTCTATTCAAGTACCAGATTGCTGGACACAGAACACGAGGGGCTTTGGTGTATGTTTTCTTTTAAACAGCGCCTTCCTTCATTTGAAGGAAAGCTGCTAATGTCAGTACAGGAAATGGCCAACTCTGAAGAGATTTCAGGTCTGCTGCAAATGTCCACTACTGGCAGCTTTTCAAAACTGTGTCAAGGTGTGTCTCCTCATTTGCTTCTGGTTTCCAAAAGAAAGCTGGACCAAGAGATTATCAATGCTCATTCCTACCAGTGTATTGTAGGGAATTCCATTTTCAAAAGCTGTAAGACTTTTTACGATATGAGTTCAAGGATGCTCAGTATGCGAGATTAGCAGTTTGGGGCACAGAAAACAGATTAAAGATTAGGCATAAGTGTCCAGTGTTACCCTTTGTAAATGAATCACAGTCCAGAAAATAGAAACAATCTTTAAAACCTTTTTTTTTTTTTTTGGAAATTATCTTATCTTTAAAAATATATACAATTCTTAGCTGTTACTGGCTACTTCAAATTTCAGGAAATCACATGCGAGATTTCTCACACCCAGTTGTTGCCGTTGAGCATGGCAGCCCCAGCCGCCCTACCCCACCGCCTGGCCCAGGCCTTTACGCCCCTGAGCAGAGGTGGTGCCAGGCTTGGCTTCAGTCCCTCAGGCCCGCACAGAGAATGCAGTTCCCAGTGCAAGCCAGAGGGGCCCCGCCTGCAGAGAACTACGGTCTGAGAAGGCTTCTGAGTGAGGAGCCCTGTCTATTCAGCGCTTGCCCGCACCCATGCACGCGCGCGCACCTTGCGCCTTCTCCATGCTGAAGTGTCACCAGCTTCTCAGCCTGTCCACTCCAGAGCAAGCAAGCGAGGGACAAGGGCCTTAGGCTCCCTGTTTTCTCCAGGCAGGGCTTGTTCCGTATGAGGCTGAACAAGAGCCGGGGGCAGGCATCCTTAGCTCTGCCATGGCTGTGCTTCCTGGATCTCCTGCCTTTCTGGATTAGCACGCCAAGCTGCACTCCTCACCCTCGCTGTTCGAGTCTCTTCCGATCACCATCCTGCCTTTGCTCCCTATTTTCTTACTTCTCCCACTGCTGTCTTTCATTCCCCCCCTTGAACGCATCCTCAGCCCCTCAGCCCTGTTGTTCCTTCGCTCCCTCTGCTTCCACCGCCTCTCCCTGACGACAGACATCCTTGTGACTTTTCCACAGCCCTGTGTCCATGCCCTTCCCCCTCCCTAAGCTCTCCGTGACTCTGCGGAATGGCCCCAGCCCTTCCGGGTCAGAGGCCCTGCCTCTCCTCTTAACCAGAGGCCTTCAAAGCAGGGCTGCGTGCGAAAGCGCCCCCTGCAGGTCAGGTGCAAGCAGTTCATCCTCCAAAACCACCAGGCATTGTGGTCATAGACGGGGAGGCACCTACCTTCCACTCCAGAAGTCCTTCTCCTCTCCGTTCCGGTGAAACGACAACTTTTGGGGCATGAGTGCATGGAGTCTGGGATATTTATGACAAGAGGTAGATTTAGTTGCCCTGAAGCAGACTAAATGATGAGTGAGTTTATGCAAATGAGCATTTTCATGCTTGGTTGGAAAGCGTAAATAACGTTAATCACCGGGGTAAACTGCGCAGGCACATCACTCTCCCTGCATGCCCGCGGCAGCGCTGCAGAGGAGGCAGCCATCCTGCCCTGGAGCAGGTTCTCTGTGCTGTCTGCTCATGCGCTGCTGAGCCAGGAGACGATTCTCCTGGCAACCCCAGCCACGGGCTGTGCCTGCCCAACTGCCCTCCGCAGGTTGCAGCTCAGGAATTCACACCAACTGCGCGAGCAGTTGGCATCACCTCCAGACACCCTGTGGGGGCCTCTGCATTTAATAACGGAAACTTGAAACAACTACCAAGGTAGCAAAGCAGCCAGCCTAAGGCATGTGCCCATTTCGCCAGCCTCCTTCAGGGCCATTCGTCCTGCCCCATCCTTCACGTCCTCCTCGCCCCCAAGCACACTAGCCTTTGTGCAAATTCTTGAGTCTGTCATATCCCTCCTGCCTCAGGACCAGTGGGCCAGCTTTTCTCTGAGACTGGCTCAGCCCCTTGCTGGTTCAGATCACTCTCTGAGGGCAGTGTTCTCTTTCTAATGCCACTCCTCTTCACCTCAGACCATGCCAGGTCCTTCCATCTTAAGCTCTCCTAACAGCGGTATCTTCCCTTCATAGCTCTAACACAGTGCTGAACTACGTGCTGTATTTTTAGAATCATGTCATTAAGGTATGGGACTTCCCAGGTAGTGCAGTGGTAAAGAATTTGCCTGTCAATGCAGGAGATGCTGGTTCAGTCCCGGGGTTAGGAAGGCCCCCCTGGAGGAGGAAATGACAACCAACTCCAGTATTCTTGCCCAGAAAATTCCATGGAGAGGAGACTCTGGGCTACAAGTCCATGGGTTTGTAAAGAGTTGGATACGACTAAGCACTCACATTAAAGTATGCCTTTCACACCAGGGTATGAGCTGCCTGGTGGCAGGATTCCTATATGCTTTTTAAAAAAATACTGTATCTAATAGTGCTTGGTAAGTGGGAGATAATAAATAGTTAAATATTTAAGAAGTTGATGAATGAATAATACTAAGAATGGCAGAGAATGATGCGACAGAGAGCCCTAGCATGCCTGTGTAAACAAGCAGTGAGGGAACTGTTGTAGGGCGTGCTAGGTCGCTTCAGTCATGTCCAACTCTTTGCAACCCTATGGATTGTAGCCCGCTAGGCTCCTCTGTCCGTGAGATTCTCCAGGCAAGAATACTGGAGTGGGTTGTCATTTCTTTCTCCAGAGGATCTTTCTGACCCGGGGATCAAACCTTCGTCTCTTACGTCTCCTGCACTTGCAGACAGGTTCTTTACCACTGTTGCCACCTGGGAAGCCCTCATACTGGCTGAAAAAAAAAGAAATCTATTAGAACCAAACATGGAACAACAGACTGGTTCAAAGTAAGGAGTATATTGTCACCCTGCTTCTTTAACTTCCATGCAGGATACATCATGCGAAATGCTGGGCTGGATGACTCACACGCTGGAATTAGGATTGCTGGGAGAAATATCAATAACCTCAGATATGCAGATGACACCACCCTAATGGTGGAAAGTGAAGAGGAACTAAAGAGTCTTGGTGAAGGTGAAAGAGGAGAGTGAAAAAGCTGGCTTAAAACTCAACATTCAAAAAATGAAGATCATGGCATCTGGTCCCACACTTCATGGCAAATAGATGGGGAAAGATTGAAACAGTGACAGACGTTATTTTCTTGGGCTCCAAAATCACTGTGGACTGTGAATGTAACATAAAATTAAAAGATGCCTGCTCCTTGGAAGAAAAGCTATGACCAATCTAGACAGCCTATTAAAAAGCAGAGACATTACTTTGCTAACAAAGGTCTGTGTAACCAAAGCTATGGTTTTTTTTAGTAGCTGTATACTGATGTCAGAGCTGGACAATAAAAAAGGCTGAGCGCTGAAGAACTGATGCCTTCAAACTGTGGTGCTGGAGAAGACTCTTAAGAGACCCTTGGACTACATGGAGATCAAACCAGTCAGTCCTAAAGGAAATCAACCCTGAATATTCATTGGAAGGACTGATGCTTAAGCTGAAGCTAATAGTACTTTGGCCATTCATTGGAATTCATTGAATGGGAAGAGCGGATTAATTGGAAAAGACCCTGATGCTGGGAACGATTGAGAGCAGGAGGAGAAGGGGGCGACAGAGGATGAAATGGTTGGATGGCATCATTAACTCAATGGGCATGAGTTTGAGCAAACTCTGGGAGATAGTGAAGGATAAGGAAGCCTAACGTGTTGCAGTCCATGGGGTTGCAAAGAGTCTGACACGACTGAATGACTGAACAACAACAAATGGATAACAATCGATGGAAATCTTTTCTAAAGACTACATTTTATATAAAAGCATAAGGAAAGACTAGGACTTTTTTTCCCAATTAATAATAAGGATCCTAAAATAAGCAGTAGCCAACCCAGCACCACCTATGGGACACTGAGAGGTGCTCATGGGCAGGTCCCCAGGACCTGGAAAAAGGGTTCAGTGTGGTTGATGAAAGAAACTCTTTCCTGGGACACCATGGCTAAAGATTAGCACTGCCTTTCTGATGGGGAAGAAACAGAAACTATCAGAATGGGGCATGTTTGTGGTTAGTTGTACATAACTGTATGAATTTTATGTAGTTCTCATTACAGAGCATGGGACTTAGTGATTCTCAACAGATTCTTTGTTCATCACATAAAATCCTGAGTTGATGAAGCCGTCTAGATATTATGATGTTGGGATGCCAGAATGCACTGGGTCCAATTTGGCTTTTAAAGTCAAGTGTCTGGTGGACAAACCAAATAAACAGCCCCACTTAGAGAATTCGATCTTAAAGAAGTTTATTTTTTGTCTGGGTGTGCTACATATTATACCAGAACCAATCACAAATGTTTAAAATAGCTAAACTTTAAAAGATGTGTTTGATGCTTTTATACGTAAAAGCATTTTCAAAAACAATAATAATGTCAATAAACAGAGTATCAGATGTGACAAGGTAGATCACTAAGTGGCTGAAAAAACTATTCCCAGAGGATGTTGATTAACGTTTCCCTCCGGCCTGGAGGGCACTGGAAATAGGCCATCCCCGGCCTGGATTTAGTCAATGTCTGTAGCCATGATCTGGATAAAGATATTTAAGACATGTTTATGAAACCTGCAGCTGCTGCAAGTCCAGAGGAAGGGATAATAGCTCTATAATCTTGGCCATGTTACTTAATCCACTGGACTCTCCATTTCCTCATCTATAAAATGGGGATAATGCTTCTGATCTCAGAGGGTTATTGTGAAGAATTAACGAGCTAAAAGTACATCAAGTGAGTCAATAAGGCCAGTTATCCTCCTTCTTATGCAGAGGAGTGGAATCAGGATTTTTTAAAAAGCCTCAAGTTTGAAAGGCTGAAACTAACAATAATTATATGAAAATAAAAGGGGAATTCTGCATTTACTTTTCAAAAAAAAAGATGACTTTGGGGAAGGATCCACACAAAAACAATGGCACAAGAAGAAAACATGAGTGGCAAACAAACAAAAACAGAACATCAAAGAACAAACTTGGAATAATGTCATCAAATCATGTTCTTCCAAAGGATAATGTCATTTACAGAGTCTTGATTAAGTCTTTGCTATACCAGTCCATTAAAGGAAGGTTGTCTGTTGTACAATTCAGTCCAGTGATTCCCAGGAACCTGAATTCAGGAATGTTATAAACATTGCTGTGAACATATTTCACTGTGTTTTATTTTATAATCATTTGATTTATTGAAAATAATTTGAGTTACTTTCAGAGTACACCTGCATATAAGTAAAAAACTACTGAAAACTCACAGAATGGGAGAAATCTGACCCGACAGTGTTCCTAAGATGTTTTCATGACCACCAGCGCAGCAGGCTGCCATAAGGTTGTTGGAGGACTATACAGGAGTCCTAGAGTGAAGAGTCAAATGTTAACCCCTCACCTTCTCAAATCCTGAGATGACTCTTTCTTCTTCTTTATTATAAATTATAAAAATAGCTCCTTATAGTAAGATCAAAACTAATTTAATCTCTTGCAAGATGATTAGTTTTTAAGATTCAAAAAAAAAAAAAAATCTTATGCCTCCCAAAGCAGAGGACTGTGGTATTAGAGATGAAATTTGCCCATGCTTTGGATACCCCGGGTCAGTGGCTGCAAGCTGTAGTCTAGGGCCTGTCTCTGGACTTTGAAGATTTCTGGCATTTAAGGTGGTTCCAGTTTCTAATGTTCCCTCATGTGTCTGTCTGTGACCTAAAATTTCATAATTACAGAAAAAAGTCAAGCTATGAAGAGGGAGGGGAATGAACTTGACTCCTCACTCTGGAAGGCCAGCATTGCTCCTGGAAATGATAGAATAAGAAGAAAAAGACAGGACCGGGAAGCCAGAGCCATAAGCCTTGTCCTAGTTCTGACTCTGGGCACATATCTTAACTCACTGAGATTCAATATTCCATCTGTAAAGTGAGTAGGTTGCAGCTAGATTGTCTTTAGAGTCCTCTCCAGCTCTGAAATTCTAGTCTGTGTTAATGGGCTTAGCACATAGGTAGATTGGCCTTTTGGGGATTCATGGACACTCTCCTCACCCCACCAACAAAGGCAGAAGTGAGTTAAAAAGCATGAATGTTTTAAGACTCACAGGGCTGGCAGTAAGGTGCTGCAGTTTCTAAAAATGTCTCCTATCTTTCCTCATTATCTGATTCACAGAACCTAAATTAATGGTGAAATTCTGGAACGGTATGCCAGAACCTCCAACTGTGACATGAAAGATGGTCATCTTGGGCACGGGGCTCAGTTATGAATGACTTGCCATATGCTCAAGCACTCTGTCATTTGCCTCCAGCTGTTTATATATCACACTGAGGCCAGGAGAGGTGCCAATAACAAAACATCAACAACAACAACAAAAAAATAGCAATTTATGCAAGGTTCCTGCTGCTGCTGCTATAAAACATTTACCACTGCAAACCTGATATTTTAGGTTGAACTGTAATGAACCTGCCAATTTCATAGATCAGAAATGATTGGCTATCAATAGTTTCGTATGGCTAAAGCTACACAAGATCCCTGATAGATAGGGAAAGTAGAGTTCTACAGATCTGCCTCTGAGTGCAGTACAATATGACAATTCAAACACAAAGCCAGGACACATAGAGGCTAAATGGTTTTTATAAAACAGAAGGACAATTTTGGAGGTGATTTCTGGAATACTGGAATTAGATGAAGGTTCAAGGCAAAGAACAAATTCACTATTTCTAGAATTAAGAAAAATTAATAGAAAAATGACACATTTAAAAAAACTTGATGTACCTGATTATGAAGCCAACACAAGGGGAAACAGCTGGAGAGAAACAGTGTTGTATTCTTTGAGCCCTGGATCCAGCTATGACTAAAGCTAGATACCCCTGAACTTTTCAGTTCCATGAGTCTTCCCATTAGAAAACATACTCACACTTACACACAAATAATAATTATGATATACATAAAAGCTTATGATGCTAGACCAGACTGACTTAAAATGTGGAATCACAAAGAGGCAGAATCCATTTCTGATCAAACATTCAAAAAACCTTAGGCTTCTAGTCTGATTTACATATCCATGGGGTCAAGGCCCAGGTAGCTGAAAACTGCAGAGATTAATCGTTTATATAAGATTCTGGGTAAAATAACAAAGAATATATTTTCTATCAAAACAGAAGAAATGAAAGAGAAACTTCTCATATCCACAGGTTCAGCTAGTGTGTTATAGTGTCTAATGCAGAGCTGAAAGTCAGGCTATTTCACAATTGAGTCTTTAGAATATAAGACAGAAGCAAGTTTGTTATGTCCTCATTCATAGGCAAGAAGCTCAAGTTTAGGTGGACTGTGTAAGATTGCACAAGCCAACAGCTAAGATTTGATTAAAATGATCAAATTATTAGATTAAAACTACTGGAATATTCCCATATTATGCTAATAATAAAAATATTAGAATAATACTAATAATTCTATTAGTACAAATAATTCCAAATCAATTTTGTCTCTTTTCTGAACTGGTTAAACATTTGTGAATATGTAGTACAGAAAGTAATAGCCATCTGCTCATTTGTGTCCTAAGTCTTCCTGCCCACATTCTGCTCTGATAATTTAGTATTTCAGGCAAATAAAAGATAGATTTTAATTTACTGCCAAAATGTGCGGCATGGGCAAAGGATAAGTTGGAACTAAAAAAAATATTTTCCTTTTTACTATCTATTAGTAACCATTTGAAAATCAGTATTCACCCCATCCATGGCTCCAGACAACCAAGTGAAAATTGTGTACTGTTCCCAATTCCAACTGATGATGCATTGTGCCATTATCCTATGAGCTAATATGAGATTCAGTAGCTGCTGTCTCACCTGATAAATATGCCTTCAGAATCCAGGTTCACGCACATTACTTGAAAAATCTGCAGCTAGGAGTTTAACATAATTTATACTCCTGAGTCCCTCACTAAAGCTTCTGTATGCAGCGTATGACTTAAGACAGAGGATAAAGAGACCAGAGTGGTTCTTTTCTTTTCCGCTCTATCATCTAGTTGGTTTTGGACATTCCTTCCATCTCTGTGGTCATCTATTACATATTGAGGGCCTACTGTGTGCACTGGAACAAGTTAGCTGCTGGGAATATGGTGATGAGTAAGACAGTCTTTCCAGAGGTTCAGCTTCTTTGATATTCATAGGAAGGATCAAAGGAAGAGGAGAAGAATTCTAGTCTGGAGAGGTGTCAGAAAGTATTCTAAAAGTACTTCAAAGTAAGGATGTAGAATTAAAATGCACCTCCAAAAGAATGTCAGTGTTCCATACTATAGATCAATAATTAAAACATTAGCAGCTAGTATTTGTTGAGTACTTATTTTGTGCCAGGCATTTACTAAGGTTTATCTTCTTTCCTTATTACAACCCCATGAGGCAGGCTCTATCAATACACCCACTTTAGAGATGGGAAAAGTGAGGCTCAGAGACACTAAGTAACCCGTATCTAACATAAGAGACCTCATGGCAATGGAGTTGTAGCACAGCCTTATTTGACTCCCATCTAAACTCTTAGCTGCTATGTTACACTGCACTAATTTACCCATAAACTTATATCCTGCTCATTTAGGACAGGATATAAGTATTTCTTAAGATGAATTTTCCAAATGTATATATTTTTAAAAAGCCATGTCTTCCCCTAAATTAAAAATGAATCTGATTGAGGTCAGGGCATGAAGGTGGGCCTTAGCTACAAATCACAAGTAGGTTGAGGACCAGCTGCCACTCACGTTGAGTCCCCTCCCAGCCAGCACCGGAGCGCCCCCTAGCGTCGAGGCCGGGCTGCGGGCAGGTGGTAGCCCTGCTCCAAGTGTATTCAGCTCCGCCTCGGCCCGGCTCGCTGTCACAGACGGGGGAGCTGACCAGGTCTCTGTGAGAACACGGACCTCAGATCCAAATTCAAGAAATCACTTATTAGCACAGCCCTGCCACGCAAAGACATTTCTACCAACAAAGAGAAAAAGCGATGAAGGGAATGAGAGGAGGAAAAAACATTTGGCTAAGGCCAGACAGGGTCAGCCAATTAAGCCTCCCAACTTCTGGCCAAATGTTAATTCCTTGTCCACTGGTGACAAGTCAGGAATGGACCCTAAACTGTGCAAAGCCATTTGAGGGAAGCGAGGCTGGCAGTGAGATGTCATTACTGGCACACGTTAGTGAGAGCAGTAACAGCCAATTTGAAAATGGCCTTTCATTCCTGGACTGGTTAGTTATTTTCTGGTCTCTGAGAAACCAAATAAAATTAAAATGCACCATTAATAACAAAACAATACTTTACTATTCCCCTTCCTTTTCAGAGACCCATCCATGACTGCATCTGATCAAAGCTGAATTATTAAATGTCTATAGATTAATCCTGTAACTCTCAAGGGCTTGGAGTTTGTAATTTCCTTGAAAAAAAATAGTCACAATCCACACCATGAAAAATTTAATTGCACTTTAATTACCAGTTAGGCTGACTAGCATGAGATATGGGTGCCTTCAATTTCTAATAGTCATTATGATTCCAAGAGAATTTTGAAAGGAAATAATTGAATCTCTTGGGAGTATTCTCTTCTTCTTCCACTGCCAAAATCAAAATGAGAGCAGGAAAAAAGAAAAAAAGTAAAGGGTGATTCAAATTCTTCCAGATCATAACCCAGGACGGCCCCCAGCAACAATAAACTGGCCGTTCCCAGGCAGCTGCTCTGCACATTTGGTAATATGCTAATAGAGAAACCAGTTTCCTGCAGTTGAGTTCTGGTACATTAAACAGATAAAGCCTCTGCGCTGGGGTGTTTCTCTACTAAAATCAGATCCAAAGATGTCATACTTGTTTCTTTGTTTCTAGGAGCTAGGCACTCCTGTGGGCCTGTGGACGCCCCTCCAAAGCACTTACATATATACCCACTCCTCTCCCACCTGTTTCCAGGATGTTTCAAAAACATTATTTTTAAAGGGAAAAGGGTAGAAAGTAACACCATTATGAAAGTCTCCAGCAAAAACTGAGATCGGAAGAATTCAAGAAGATACAAGCTTAGCTTTTCACCCCTTTGACTTTATCAGAGAACCAGCTGGGAAGAGAGCAGGCCTCCTGAGAGCTGGTGCAGGGCGTGAATGGAGGCCAAGCACAGGTTGGCTCCTAGGTGCCCCAAGGTTCTTGAGGTGTTTGCTGTGTGTGTGTGTGTGTGTATGTGTGTGTATGTGTGTGTATGTGTGTGTGTGTGTCTCCATCTAGACTGGAATGCCTCAGCCTCTTTGGGGGTGCCATCCCTCGCAGCAGAGGGCTTTTTATATGAAAAGAAATGCGGCTGTGCTTGTTTAAAGTCAGGCTGGAGAACAAACGGGCAGACACCTGAAAGACTCGGGCTGGCATATATACACTACTATGTATCAAACAGGTAACTAATGAGAACCTACCTTATAGCATAGGGAATTCTACTCAGTGCTCTGTGGTAACTTAAATGGGAAGGAAATCCAAAAAAAAGAGGGATGTATATATATGTATAGCTGATTCGTGTTGCTGTGTAGCAGAAACTAACACACTGTAAAACAACTATTCGCCAATAAAATTTTTAAAAATAATAAAAAGAAAAAAAAAAAAGAGTCAAAACACAATTTTTCATGAGGCCTCCAACCTTAGAGCTCGGCACTGGCCGCTGCTGCTCAGTGCTACCTGGTTTATCACCTCGGTGTTAGTGACCATTCGGTAGCTGGATTGCAATTTCATCTGCTAGGCAAATGTTCAGAATTATCTGCACTTTCCCCCAACCCTCTGCATCCAACCTGCATCAACATACAGTACTGCACGAGGTTTGGTGGGACTTGCATGTTCCTCTCTTGGGGACCTAGGAGCTGGGTTGAGCCATCCCATCCCAGCCATGTGGGTCCCAATCTACAAAGGAATCACAGGCCCTTTCCTCCTGCACCCCGTGGTTCAAGAGGAGGAAGCAGCAGACCTTAACCCTTCCATCAACACTGAGATGTATCCCATCTTGGTTACATGCTCTTGACTTCCTTGGGGTGGCAGCTGGGCCCACAGACTCAGGTTCGGGACAAAGGAGGACAGCATCGCAACACTATTCTATAGATCCCCAAGTACAGACTGTGAGCCCACAGCGTTGAGGAAGCGAGATGCGGCAGACATCAAACATCAGAACCTGGGCGGTCTAGACAGGGGATGCTGAAGTCAGGGTCCAAGCCAGCCCAGCACACAGCTCTCCCCAGAGCCACGTTGCTCAGGGACAGTTCCTTGCTGAGAAGGGATGGGGAACCGATGGCAGCAGAAGCTCCTCTCTATCCTTGGCAGTTTGTTATTTGTAAGCATTTGTAGTAAACGGTACTGAGTCTTCATTATAGATGGTGAGCTCTCTCCCTCGTCTCCACCGAGACTCAAGATATAGGGACCTGTCCAGGTAACTGATATGCCCAATTTGCCACCAGAGCTGATTTTGGTCTCAGAGGAGGTGAACCTAGGCAAGCAGGCTGCTGTGGGTGCCGTCCATTTCCCAAGCAGAAGCCAATTTCAGCAGGTTTCTGTTCTCCCTCCTGCCTGGGCAGAAGAAAGCTTCGCCTCCCTTGATTTGTGCTCTGTGGGTTGAAGCCAGATAGCCAGCTCAAGAGCTAGAGCGGCTCTTATGAGCCAGCACCACCTCCTTGCTGGGTACTAAGCAGAGGCCTCTTGCCCGGCAAGCTCGGAGAGGCTTGTGTTCACAGAACACAGAACCATGAGTCTAGAACCCAATCCGGAGCTCCCCAAGTGGGCCAAGGACGGATGACCCGCCTCCCCCAGGCAATGCCCCCTGCCACTGTGGTACTCTCAGTGGGGGCATTCAGTCCAAGTCTCCCCTAAATGCTCCAGACTCCATTTCTAGAAGTGCAAAGTCCTCATCCAAATAGGATTGGAACTGACGAGTGAACGTGAGTGGTCAGGAGGCCAGTCTCCAGCACCACCTCCTCGTCATCGACTGAAAGTTGTGTCTCCACTCAGGCCACTCCTTCCAGGCCGGGCGGGCTAGCTCTGAGCGGTGCCCCTGCTGGCCTGCTGTCTTTGGAGCCTTGAGAAATTGCACATCGATGGACCTGAACAGCAGTTTTAGGTTTGCTAAGGCTGGAAGAGGAAAGCCGGCAGGGTGCCTATGAGCCCCCGGTCTGCGTCAGAATGCGACAGTTTGAATGACAGAAGTGAACTGAGAGCTGTGGACAGAGGACCAGTTTCCCTCGGAGTCCTTAGTAGAAAACTAAAATACGTTGGCAGCAGGATGCTACAAATGGATTGGCTGCTAAAACCATGTGGCCTGGGAGACAGAGGAAATGCAGTTTCAACCTTGAGGCAGACTGAAAAAAAAAAAAAACTAGGAAAGATTTTTTTAGTAGCTACTGAGGTTATCAGATATTCTGACCACAGTTCCTAGTGCTCATTATCCTTCCAGTATTATTTTCTCATCTCCCTTCAGGCTCACTGGTGCATCTTCCAACTCAACAGGGCCTCCTGTTCTGAACGGAGAAGGAGCCCCTCTCAGAATGTAAAAGTGTGAAGGCTGCACTGCAGCTGTCCCATTCGGGCAGATCCCTGTTGCAGACTCCTCCGACCTCCCCAGTATCCTGGTGTGATGCGGATGAACACCGGGCAGCAGGTAAACAGAGTGCTAAGGTAGGAAGCGCAACTCTTATTTATAGATCAAACACCTGCCATCAATTTAAACAGTAGTTAGCTAACTTGAAAGTTGAACAAGAGACTGAATGCCCCCTTGAAGCAAGTAATTTTGAAGCAGCAGTTCTTATATACAGATGTGTTTCAAGCCTACTTCAGAATGCTGTAATTATCATCAAAAAGACAGATTCCATTAAATATCTGTTATGCTTTTAGGATCTGCACTCTCAGACAGATTTGAACAAATGGTGAAAGCCTTGGGTTTCTGAACACTACTTTTAACATTATTTCTTTAAAGGACTGGGGTTTAGGATCTTCAGAATTTGGAAAACTATCTGATCAGAGGTATTGGGAACAGGTAATGATACAATTTGGCTGTTCCTGTCATTTTGCCTTTTCAACCACAATTCTCTTGCCAGCCCCCCCACCATATGCATAACAAACAATATTTGGAGAAAGCCATCTTTCTAGACACAAATCAGTGAAGAGTGAATGAATCTCTAATCACAAGCAAATAATAACTATCATTTCTTGAACGTTAAAAATAAGGTGATGTGTGGTACAGGTGTACCATGAATATTATTCCATTAATACTTTTGATGAATTCTTGAAGATTTGTCTTATTACCTTCACAAATAATAAAAAGTGAGGTCCTAAGAGGTTTAGTACACTGAGATCACCCAGCTAATAAGTGGAGGAATTTGGATTTGACCACTGGTTGGCCTGGCTCCAAAGCCCTTGTTCTTTCCACTACATCATACTAGCTTAGGAAAAAAGCACCACCACCCCCTCGTCTTATTTGCATTGTTGTTTTTCAGTTGCTCGGTCATGTCTGATTCTTTGCAACCCCATGTATGGCAGCATGCCAGGCTTCCCTGTCCTTCACCATTTCCCAGACTTTGCTCAAACTCATGTCCAATGACTGGGTGATGCCAACCAACCATCTCATCCTCAGTCACTCCCTTCTCCTCCTTCAATCTTTCCCAGCATCAGGGTCTTTTCCAGTGAGTCAGCTCTTCGCATCAGGTGGCAAAAGTATCGGAGCTACAGCTTCAGCATCAGTCCTTCATTGTTTCAGAATTGATTTTCCACGTACAGGGATATGGCAAGTCCTTCTGGAAGTAGGTGACGACTATGTTCAGCGGCTAGAGACTGGTCTGACCTTTGGGGCCTGAGTCAGCCCATGGACAGGACTGGGCTGCAGGCCACATCAGTCAGGCACACGTGTGGGCAGCTCATTTCCCTCCGTGACATTTCTTCTCCCCCAAGAAAATGCAAGAATGGATTGGAGAACTCTTACATTCCTTATAATTCTAAAATTCTATATTCTTCCGAGTCATGACTGCTTTACCCCGGCACTGGTGAGGGCAGGTTTGTGCTCAGAAGATCCAGTATGATTCCAGGCCTGAAGGCACCTGCCCTCCTGGAGCAGAAGCTATTCCTGCAGACTGTAACACCCTCCCCCTTCCTCCAGCTCCCTCAATTGCTGGGTAAGGAATGTACAGGGCAAGGCGTGAACGCAGACATGTCTTCACTGTGTTCTTTGGGAGGGTGTGCCTCTCAGTTTTCTCCTTTATGATCAACATCACACCGGCAACCCGCCTCCTACCTGAGGGAGGGAGCTGTGTTGTCCAGTAAGCATGCTTGGGGTCAGCCCTAGGGAACCATCCCCTCGTCAGCACAACCTGATGGACAACATTTCCAGTCATCGCCAAGCAGAAGAGACTCATCCAGTAACAGGAATAAAAAAAGAGACAGGCACCCACTCAAAGGGGCAGGGTGAGTGAGAAGCACTACCTTGTTTGTCAGGATATAATGACCTCTTTTTTTCTCTTTTGGTATGAACTACTGTTGAATATTCATTGGAAGGACTGATGCTGAAGCTGAAGCTCTAATACTTTGGCCTCCTGATCCCAAGAGCCGACTCACTGGAAAAGACCCTGATGCTGGGAAAGATTGAAGGCAGGAGGAGAAGGCAGCAATAGAGGATGAGATGGTTGGATGGCATCACTGACTCAATGGACATAAGTCTGGGCAAACTCTGGGAGACAGTGAAGGACAGGGAAGCCTGGTGTGCTGCAGTCCATGTGGCTGCAAAGAGTCAGACACGACTGAGCGACTGAACAACTATGAGTGAGTGAATCTCATCCAAGGAGCAAGCCTGAGAGTTTGGTTTGAGCAAGGATGGAGATGCAGCCTGGGTCCAGAGGAAGATGAAGGTGGAGAGAGGCAGTGAGATGACTGCTATTCATTTGAAAAAAATCCCTGAGATAAAATTCACAAGGGTCAGCACACAGCCTGAGAGGCACACCTCCCTCCCCTAGGTGTGGGCTCAGCAGCTGGCCTCAGAAGAAGACGAAATGAATAGCCCTGAAGGAGGCAGGCTGCCCAGGCAGAATCACACCCTATAGACTGCAAGAAAGGAAGCTATTCCCTGGCTTAAGGGAATTTGGGAGAAGTATATGAATAGTAATTATCTGAAAAGAGATAACAACAAAGGTTCAGAAGGCCAAGTACCAGTCTAACCAATTTACTCAACCTTTACAACAAGGCTGAAGACTAGGTGAGTTAATGACCTGCCCACCAAAGACTTTATTGTGATTTCTAGATGCTTCACAGAAGGCATCCAAATAAGACCAGAAGTTGGGGAAAGATTCTGGAAACAGAGCAGAAGTGGGACTAAGGGTGGTAGCTGTCTTCAGGAGAAAGGCAAAATTTAGCTTTTAGATGTAATAAGCATATTAGCACCTGAACTGCTCTTTCCCTTGGGTTACCTCATGGGGCCTTATCTATGCATAGATGAATCACTGGTATGAATAAGCTAAAATATTAATTGTAGTTGCATTGAGGTGATGGTTGTTGGGAGGGGTGTCCATTGTTGTATCCTTTTTTTTAAAAAAAAAAAAAAAAGATAGTATAACTTTTATAATCAGAAGGGGGAAAAAAGAAAAATCAACAAAAGTCCAACTGTTGTCTTTTCATAGTGTAACAACTGCAAAGAGGAACTTCAGTCAACGTCAGCACACCTCTCTAGCAGAGGAGTAAAACATGACTATTACATGAACTATTAAGTAAGATTTGAACTACAGTTCTAAGGGAAAGCACTCAAATTTCTGGTATCCTCCTGCTTTGAACAGAAACAATTTAATAATGTCATTTATAGCTGTGTCCAATTATACAAGCCATTGTTTGCATAGAAATATTAGAAAATGAAGACAGAAAAATTTGTGAGGCAGCACAAGTGTAAGAGCACATACAGCTCAGCTTTTTTAAAAGAAAAATTCTTTTTTTAAAATCTCATTTAATTGGGGGTAAAAAGAGAGCTTTGTTGTTACACACTTGTTTAGCCGTGTCCTAGTACTGAATACAAGCAGCCCCAGGGACCTGTGAGATGGATGCTGCTGCAGGACTTTATTAATGACATGTTTTTTATCTCCTGTGCTGTGTGCCCGGAATTGCTGAGGAGCTCCTCTTTCTAAAGGATTTGAGGTCACTTAGCTTGTACTGGCTCTATCAGGAGCTCCAACGAGGAAAGCTTTGGGACCTTCCACCTGACAGAACTTTGGAATTCCCAGAAGTATGTTTTCCTCAGGTTCCAGATGCTCAGGAATGACCTCATACCATGGATTCCATCATACACACATTCTCTTCATTAAAGGCTCCCAAGACAACTTCCTCACAAAAGGGCCTTGGTTAGTGCTTGAGGTGAAGAGTAAACTAAGCCCAAAAGACCATGCTGGACAAGGCCAGAGTGAGAAATGGTCTCAATCCCTTCTCTACATCTCCAGATGAAACAGGAGGGAAGGGGGCAGGGCAGAACATTTGCAAGAAGGACACAGCCTGAGGACACGACATAAACTGATGAGAACCACATGGGTCCAAATGGCGGACAAGTCGACTTCAACTGGACTTAGAGCCTCAGTATATGTTCACTGTGACACATCAGTGTGCTAAGTGATACCCCCACAGCAGCCATGACATTTCCAAGGCTGACCATCAAAGACCAAAGAGTGGGTGGTGGCCCAATTCCTCGAAGTCTCTGCCTCTTCCCTGGTGGCTCAGCTGGTAAGGAATCTGCCTGCAATGTGGGAAACCTGGGTTCGATTCCTGGGTTGGGAAGATCCCTTGGAGAAGGGAAAGGCTTCCCACTCTAGTATTCTGGCCTGGAGAATTCCATGGACTGTATAGTCCATGGGGTCGCAAAGAGTTGGATACGACTGAGCGACTTTCACTTGACTTCACTTCCCCAGAATAGGTAGCCTATTACCCAGCTCATAAAAGCTAACCACACCATATTTCAAGGCTGCCGTCTCCTTCTGAGACGGCCCACACTCTGTCTGTGGCGTGTGCGTCTCTCTAAATAAATCCACTTCTTATCTATCACTTTGCCTCTCACTGAATTTTCTCTGCAATGAGACTTCAAGAACCTGAGCTTCATTAAGTCGTGATACCAGGTGTGTGATCTCAGTTGGAAGACTGTGGGTTTTGGCCAGGTTCTAGTCCCAGCTGTGTGGGTCGAGTCCCAGCCAAGTCACATGGCTTCACAGGTACAGCCTCCAGGGAAAACGACTTGAAGGTGAGCCAGGAAACTGTTGTGACCAAATAGTGGGATCTTCAGTGTATGAAATAGAAGGCGCTCTTATGTCTGTGACACCACTATACCAGACTTCCCCACTGGCTCAGCGGTAAATAATCTGCCTGTAATGCAAGAGACCCAGGTTTGATCCCTGGGTCGGGAAGATCCCTTGGAGAAGGAAATGGGAACCCACTCCAGTAGTCTTGCCTGGGAAATCCCATGGACAGAGGAGCCTGGCCGGCTACAGTCCGCGGGGTCACAAGAGTTGGAGACAACGGAGTGACTAAACCACCACCGCCACTATACCCCAGGGCGTCAAGCCCAGATGCGCAGGGATGAACTCTGTGTGTGGCTAAGAATTCGCACTGACTTGGCAAGGGTTGAGGCTCTGGTTTGGGATGCACTTCAGCTTTCCGTCTAAAGTTATAAATAGATTCAAAACTTAACAACGGAAATCTCAGACCCAGCATTGCTTCTTATCCACGATGACAAGAAGTCAAACATCCCAACCAGAAGGAAACAGGAACACACAGGGGAAGCTCTTGTTGACAGATGGGACGTCATGGAGGCAGAACCAGAAGAGCTGCTGGTTAACTCAGAAGGAAGTACCCCTGCCTCCCACCCAAGGGTGCACATGGACATCACACCTGTGTTCCCCTTCTACCTCATGGTCGCCTAGTCTCAGCAGTGCTCTCTAATCTTTCTTAAAGTATGGTTTATGGATAACCTGCATCAGAGTAGCTGGGGAGCTAATAACAGATGGATCCCGACCAACCAAAGAGATTAATTAGAGGGTTGGGGCCTCAGGAATCTGTATGTTTAAACTCCAGGTGATCCTGATGCATATTAACATTGAGGCATCACACCCAAGGAAGTACTCAGGTCCCATTGCCAGTGACAACATGATGGGTGGGGGCAGAAGCCACCGTGTTCTGGCAGTGCCTCCCCTGTGTGGTTGCTGTCCTGCTTGATGCATTAGAATACCCTTCCCAGGTAAGAATGGCGACAAAGGGTAACATCTTTAGCACTTTGTAGCCTATAAAGTTTGTCCACAGCCACTGTCTCATCACATCAACCCCTCTGAGGTATAGACTAGAATCTCTGTTTTCACCAAAAACTCAGAAATGACATGCCCTAATAATACCACACAGCCTGCTGGTAAATAGCTGAGTTGAGGCCTTGGACCTGGGTTTGGTGATTCCAAACCCTGTGATCCAGCCATTTGCTAGATGGCTAGCCCTTCACGTGTCCATGGTGGCTGCCCCGCAGTGCTTACTTCCTCTGGGCAAGTGGGTAAGGTGTGGCTCATGGTTCTTTTAAAAGAGCGGAGCACCTCTGTGGGGGGTTCCCAGGTGGCTCAGCAATAAAGAATCCACCTGCTAATGGAGGAGACATGGGTTCAATCCCTGGGTGGGGAAGATCCTCTGGAGAAGGGAATGGCAACACACTCCAGTATTCTTGCCTGGAGAATCCCATGGACGGAGGAACCTGGTGGGCTACAGTCCATCAGGGTTGCAAAGAGTCGGACATGACTTAGCGACTAAACAACAACAACAATAGCTCTGTGGAAGAAGATGGGCCAGGGTACCTCAGAGAGGTTTGGGGCAAAGCCTTGGGGTATGCAAGAGGGGTCAGCCTGTCCAGTGAAGCTCAATGGGGAACAGAATGACAGATCCAGGAGTTCCTTCCTACCATGAGCCTCTCCCCAGTTATCTGTGCCAAGAAACCAAGGTTTTCTCCAAATGGATTACAGCTGAGGAGAAGAGAAAATTTAAGTCTATTTCCATGAAGATCGCAGCATTGGTAGATTCCCCACAGAGAGTGTTCCTGGGGTGGGCACAACACCTTTACTCTATATCAAGGCAGACCAAGGGGAGTGGGGCTCACTCTGACATTGCTATAGTCATGCTCGGCTGAGCAGCATCCTCAGACGCAGCTCAGAATGGGAGACTGACACAATGTGATATTCAGCTGAGCCACTGCAAAGCCATATATTATGCAGTCCAAGGCGACCTTGATCACGAGAGGTCCCCTTCATCTGTGTAGAAAAAGCCAGATGCTGCCAGCTGTTACGTGGTCCCAGGGGCTTAGTCATTTTCTGGGGAAGCTATATGGGTGTGGCATTCTTTGCATGGTGCCCACTTACACAGTTGAGGTTGAGGACTCAGCCACCGCGACCTCACTGATCTGCCATCCACTTCAGCCACTGCCACTCCACGTGGCTCCTCCACCTGCCCACGTGACACTTGGTCTCAATACCTCCTGCAACTCTCCAATCAGAAGACATTTTTACACATGTGGCATAAAGCCCATTAAAAAAGAAAATCTTCCAATGAGACTGTCCTCAAATCTACAGAACAGGGCTGAGCCAAAGTGAGTGTTTAATAAACAGAACTAGAGGATGATCAAGGCGCGCCCTACTCTGCTTCCATCAGTGCGGGCGAGTGCCCCAAAGTGCGCAGAATCTGTGAGAGCAAAGGGGTTTTCATTCTCTGCTTCCCTAATTAGTACAGTCTCTGTCTGCCACCCCACGGGCACTAGGGCCCTGTGGGGGAGAAGCTCAGTTAGCCCCGCTGGCGTGAAATCAGAGTGACAGAGGGCTTCCCAGGTGGCTCAGTGGTGAAGACCCCGCCTGCCAATGCAGGAACATAAGAGACGCCGTTCGATCCCTGGGTCAGGAAGATCCCCTGGAGGAGGGCCTGGCAGCCACTCCAGTATTCTTGCCTGGAGAACTCCATGGACAGAGGAGCCTGGTGGGCTACAGTCCATGGGGTCGCAAAGAGTCGGACATGACTGAAGTGACTTAACATGCATATACGAACAGAGTGACAGGGGCCTTTGCCTTTAGAAGAATGGGGATAGATAAACACATACAAAAGGGAACACAGGAAAAGAATTTTGAGAACCTGATTCCTATCTTCTTTCTTTCCCACCTTCTTCAGGACAGTTTTTTAATTCATTTTTAAAATTTCTTCCTCTCTCTATCCCTGCCCTAAGCATTTCTGTGCTCGCCTGCCTCCTCCCCCCACAGGTGCGGGCGTGCTCCTCTTTTCAAGGCTGCAGTATCTGTGCCCGAAGCAGCTCACCTCATAAAGGCAGGGAAGAAAGACGGGAAATAAAAGCAAGTATCCTTTAAAACTCGGTGCCGCACACCACTGCAATGTCCTGGGCCGACGGCTTTGTCCAGGCAAAGCTCCCACTCATGCCAAGGGGCCCAGTAGGATTTATCAAATTCAGCCCTATGGACGGTATTCATAGATGTTCATTCCCGAAGCTCTTGCTTTATTGACTGTCTCTCGTGTTTTCTCCCCCTAGGTCGTTCACTGAGGTGGTCGGGCGACCTTTAAGAGGAGCCTGGACGTGGGATTTCTGCTGCCCTTTTCTGTTGGAGAGAGAGAGGACAGGCACAGTGGGGAGAATGCCAAACGAGGAAAGAAACGTGGACTGGCCTCCCTGATTCAGTCCCCGGTCTTGATTCTGGATGAGATGGCACTGGCGCAGAAGCTCTGGCGGGGCCCTGGGCACCGTGGGGCAGGCGTGGCTCCTGTCCTTCACGCACAGGGACCCGGAGGCCTGGGGCCACACTTTCTGTGACCCGAAAACAGGGTCGAGTCTGTGCAGCCTTGGCCCTGGGGCGCTCCTTGCAGCCACCCAGCGCTGCACACAGCCAGCCACTAATCCAAAGTACTGTCACCATTTAACAAGTCAATGGCGTGAAAGAAGAGACACCTCATAGCGAAGACTACGGATGGTAGCCCACCAGGCTCCTCTGTCCATGGGATTCTCCAGGGAAGAATACTGGAGTGGGTTGCCATGCCCTCCTCCAGGGGATCATCCTGACCCAGGGATTGAACCTGCATCTCCTGCGGCTCCTGCATTGCAGGTGGATTCTTTCCCGCTGAGCCACTGGGGAAGCCCGTCTCTTCCATAATGAGTATCAATAAAGGTTAGCTGTATAAAAGAACAAGGAGATGAAGGGGTGATGGGGGGACAAAAGTAAGGCGTAAGTAAGGCATTGTTCTCTCAAGCCTCAAGCCAAGCATTCACTGAGGAACTTTGACGATGCAGACCCACCCGTGCTCAGCAGGGATCTGGATATGTCACCCTTAGGGAGGACCCCAGAGGAGCCACCCAAACACTTGAGGACACGGCTGTGCCATAAGACAGGTGTTAAAAGAAGAGGTTCTATCGCAACTCCCGGCAACCTGTGCCCACCTTCTCCTAGACTCTGAGCTGTCAGCGGCCACCCCGAACCACCTCTGTTAGAAGACTTCAGACCTGCTGGGGGTCTCAGGCTTTTCTCCAGCTGTTCCCGCCTCTCCCAGTTCCAGATCAAGAAGGAGATTCTACCATTGTTAAGCCACTGGCATGAGATTCCTAAGTGGCTATATTAGTCTGCTGGGACTGCCACACCAAGATACTATAAACTGGGTGGCTTCAATGACAGTCAGTTATTTCTCACAGTTTTGGAAGCTGGGAAGTACAAGGTCAAGATGCCAGCAGATTCAGTTCCTGGTGAGAACCCTCTACCTGGCTTGCAGACAGCCCTCTTCTTGCTGTGTCCTCACACAGCAGAGAGAAAGAACTAATTTTCTGGTCTCTTAAAATCCCATCACTAGGATTCCATTCTCATGACCTCATCTAAATCTAATATTGATACCCCCAAAGGCCTCAGCTTCCAACACCATCATGTTGGGGGTTCGGGCTTTGATATACAAAGTTGTGAGGGACACAGACACGCAGTCCATGACAGCAGCCCTTCATCTAGTCTGCATCCCTATCGTCAAACCAGGAGGTGTTCATAGGGCGGGATGAGGCCATCCTTGGCCTTCCCTGAACACCTTGCCCGTCCCTCCACTTTTCTTACCACTTTTGTGACTTCTATTGTGTGCAGGCGTTTCTTTGACCTCTCCTATGAGACTGTAAGCCCCTCTGAGAGAGGAATCGATCATAAGAGCACTTACTGAGCCTGTGCCCACTGTTCTAAATACATTGCCACTTCATTCCTATGGCAGTCTGTGAGACAGACATAAATTGTTCTTATTTCACATCTATAGCAAGCTCACGTTTGGAAGAAGTAAGTAACTTGCCCAAGGTCATGCCCCAGCAGTGGCTCATCTCGGACTGGAATTGAGGTCTCAAAACTGTCAGTTATTTTCTTCCCGGAAAGCAGGGACCTCCCCTTGGTTATCTCTGTATCCCTGCTCTTACCTCTGGCACCTGGCACAGTGTTTTCTATGTTGTATTTATTTAAATACTCATTAAATCAAAATGGAAGAATATGCATCTTTTATTCACTCCACCAAATTTTTTAAAAAGTTTACAGTTGGGTAATATTAGGTATATTCATATTGCTGTGGATTAGATCTCTGGAACGTTTTCATCTTACAAAACTGAAACTCGGTACCCACCGAACAACTCTCCATTTCACCTTTACCCAGCCCCTGGCAACCATTATTTTATTTTCTGTTTCTATGAGTTTAATTACTTGAAATGCCTCATCTGGGTGGAATCACGCAGTATTTGCTTTTTGTGACTGTCTTATCCCACTTAGCATAGTATCCTCAAGGCTCATCCATGTTGTCACAAATGCAAGATTTCCTTCTTTTTTATGGATGAATATTATTCCAATATATATTCCACTAAGTTTTGTTGTTGTTGTTTTTAAATAGATGATGTTCTTTTTCGTATTTTAAAGGATCTATTGATTTTGTTATAATACTGTTATGCTTTTGGTTTTTTTGGCTGCAAAGCAAGTGGATTCTTAGCTCCCTGACCAGGGATTGAACCCACATCCCCTGCAATGGAAGGTGAAGTCTTAACTACTGGACCACCAGGGAAGTCCCCTATTCCACTAGGTTCTATAAATGCCCAGTCTTATCAAGTTGCTTCCTTATACACTTCTACATTTAAAATGGATAACCAATAAGATCCTACTATATATAGCACAGGTAACTCTGCTCAATATTATGTGGCAGGCTGAATGGGAGGGGAGTCTGGGGGAGAATAGATATGTGAATATGTATGAGGCCCTTTGCTGTCTACCTGAAACTATCACAACATTGTTAATTGGCTATACTCCAAAATAAAATACAAAGTTGGAAAAAAAAAAAAAACCCGTCAATTTCATTTCACTCACAGAAGAGCTTTGATAATATGACCACCACTTCCACCAGCTGATGAGCTCTTGCACTGTGCTAACAGATCCTCTCATTCTGTCCTCACAGTAATCCTTGAAGATCATGGTTATGATCTGCAGATGAGAAAACTGAGGCCCAGGGAGATTAAAGAACATATTCAAGGACACGGTACTTCAGAGCGCAGCAATCTGGATCTCTGACACTCTTCCAGGGCCCCTCTGGCTCTACAGCCTGCTGCTGCCGTTCCTCTTTACTTCCTCCCAGTGAGTGACACAGCAGAAGCAGGGGACCAGGAGCACGAGGTGACACCCGAGGGTGCACTGCCCTTTAGCTGTAGAAGAGGGGTGGAGCCCTGAATCCCGGACTCGCAGCCCAGGGCTCTCTGCCCCGCTCACCTGCCACCCACCTCACCAGGCCACCCCTCATCTGGGTGACCTGTGCATGTGATTCTCAAGTCAAATCTCATACCCTCCTCAAGGCCCAGATCAAGACTCACTTCTTCCTGGCCAAATGCTCCCACTGACTTTCCTTGTAGTTTGCTTCCCCTTTGCTTTGGGTGGCCAAATCTAGTCAGATACACATCTCCCGGGTAGCATTATAGAGTGCTCTGTGATCCTCCAAGGAAGGATGCATGTCCCCTTCCCACCTCTCCACCTAATAGCATCCTGGGGATATGGCCAGCACTTGATAAATGCTTTCTGACCAGATGCACCACAGAGCTGCACACTATAAGAGCTTCTTTAGGGAACATCTGCCTTAACACTCTTACTTTCCAGATGAGAAACTGAGTCCCAGAGACGTGTAGTGACTTGTCTGGTTACAGAGCTACCTAGTGAAGATTAGGGCCTTGGAACCCAGTCTTCTGTCTTCTGGTTGGAGTTCTCCTGCTGCTGTGGGTGCTGGGCCCCATCTAACCAGTGGCTTTAACCTTTCTCTGCATCAGAACTGTGTCCTAAGGTCTTAAATGGGCAAACACAAGGAAAGAGAGGTTAAATCCTTCATTCAGTCATTTTAAGGGGATATGAAAATACTACTTTTTAATTTCTAGAGGAGAAAGAAAAAGATGAAAAGGAATTTTGAACAGAGAGAAATACATAAAGAATAGTGAAAATTCCCAGTTCTGACACTGCTATTAAATAGCTGAAAGACAACATAGTCTCGCTGGCCTTCCTCCTCTGCCCCCGCTACCCTCACTACAATACTGCTTGCTTTAAAGGAAGGTTTGGGAGATTCAGTTCTCTCAAGGGTGAAGTGTGAAAATCTAGAAAAGGGCATTAACATTTTATGACCTCAAAATTTTTAATAAATTAACTTTATTAAAGGATCACTGGGTTTTTAGTACCTTGAAAATGAAATTGCACCTTCTAGAAAATATATATTCACCTCATTTGCAGGTTTGCTGCATTTTTATAACTACTCACATCTCTCTTTCCATGACAAAGAAAAGAAACCATACATTTCTGTAGCATCTTATAGTTCATAAAATATCTGAGCACATTGTTTTTTTAAATGACTTTTCTTATAATAAACCTAGGGGATTGCATAATGGAGGTATTTTTTTTTTTTTTTTAATCTGCAAATGAGACTTTTGAGAGCCTACTGTGTTCTGGGCACTATTCTAGGCCCTAGGTATACAAGATTACACTAAGCAGAGAAACTTTCTATTCTCTTGGAATGTATTCTATTCCAATTAGCTCCCCTTTCATTGGATGAGACAACTGAATCTTAGATAGCCTTAAGTGATTTGCCCACGGCCCTCTGGCTAATGAGCAAGAGGACTGGTGCTTGGATCAAAGGTTTAAGATTCCAGCTCTAGCTCTCTCACTCCAGAAAACACCTGCTTTATGCAAACAGGTATTTGTTTTCACTAAAGTCAAGGGTCTCTATGTTCTCCCAACACCTTTCCCTCAACTGTGGGACACAGGTATGGGGAGCAATTGGGCTTTAACACAACTAGAGTGACTGTTCAGAAATGGCTTCTGTTTTTTTTTTCTCTTAGAAAATTATATATAACAACTACATATCCACATGAGGTAGGGCTGGGCCCCTACACTTCATTCCATATACAAAAATTAAGTCCAAATGAATCAAAAACCTAAATATAAGAGCTGAAAACCTCGTAGAAGAAAATCTAACTATAAACCTAGTAGAAAAAAACACAAGCATAAATCTTCATGGCTTTGTATTAGGCAATGTTTTTTTAGGTATGGCATCAAAAGCATAAGCAACAAAAGAAAACGTAAATAAATTGAACATCATTAAAATTAAAACTTTTGTGCATAAACAAAAAGAAAAGATAACCCACAAATGAAAGAAAACAGGCAAATTATATGTGGTAAAGAACTTCTTTCTAGAATATATAAAGTTATTACAACTCAGTAAAGATAAAGGGTGTGAATAGACATGAGCAAAGTATATGAACAGACACTTCTCTAAGGAATAAATAATAATAGGCAAATTAAAACCACAGTGCGATACCAATACACATCCACTAGGTTGGCTAGAATCAAAGGAAAGATAATAGCAAGTGGTGGCTAGGATATGGAGAAATTGGAACCTTCATACACTACTGGTGAATGTGTAAAATTATGCACCCACTTTGGAAAACAGTTTGGCAGTTCCTCAAAAAGTTAAACACAGAATTACCACATGATCTAGCAATACCTTCTTAAATATATTTGGGAGAAATTAAAACATGCCCATACAAAAATTCATGCAAACATGTTCAGAGCAGTATTATTCTTTTTTTTTTTCCTTTATTTATTTATTTACTTTTTCAGTGGGTTTTGTCATACATTGATATGAATCAGCCATAGATTTACACGTATTCCCCATCCCGATCCCCCCTCCCACCTCCCTCTCCACCCGATTCCTCTGGGTCTTCCCAGTGCACCAGGCCCAAGCACTTGTCTCATGCATCCCACCTGGGCTGGTGATCTGTTTCCCCATAGATAATATACATGCTGTTCTTTCAAAACATCCCACCCTCACCTTCTCCCACAGAGTTCAAAAGTCTGTTCTGTACTTCTGTGTCTCTTTTTCTGTTTTGCATATAGGGTTGTCGTTACCATCTTTCTAAATTCCATATATATGTGTTAGTATGCTGTAATGTTCTTTATCTTTCTGGCTTACTTCACTCTGTATAATGGGCTCCAGTTTCATCCATCTCATTAGAACTGGTTCAAATGAATTCTTTTTAACGGCTGAGTAATATTCCATGGTGTACATGTACCACAGCTTCCTTATCCATTCATCTGCTGATGGGCATCTAGGTTGCTTCCATGTCCTGGCTATTATAAACAGTGCTGTGATGAACATTGGGGTGCACGTGTCCCTTTCAGATCTGGCTTCCTCAGTATGTATGCCCAGAAGTGGGATTGCTGGGTCATATGGCAGTTCTATTTCCAGTTTTTTAAGAAATCTCCACACTGTTCTCCATAGCGGCTGTACTAGTTTGCATTCCCACCAACAGTGTAAGAGGGTTCCCTTTTCTCCACACCCTCTCCAGCATTTATTGCTTGTAGACTTTTGGATAGCAGCCATCCTGACTGGCGTGTAATGGTACCTCATTGTGGTTTCGATTTGCATTTCTCTGATAATGAGTGATGTTGAGCATCTTTTCATGTGTTTGTTAGCCATCTGTATGTCTTCTTTGGAGAAATGTCTGTTTAGTTCTTTGGCCCATTTTTTGATTGGGTCATTTATCTTTCTGGAATTGAGCTTCAAGAGTTGCTTGTATATTTTTGAGATTAATCCTTTGTCTGTTTCTTCATTTGCTATTATTTTCTCCCAATCTGAGGGCTGTCTTTTCACCTTGCTTATAGTTTCCTTTGTTGTGCAAAAGCTTTTAAGTTTCATTAGGTCCCATTTGTTTAGTTTTGCTTTTATTTCCAATATTCTGGGAGGTGGGTCATAGAGGATCTTGCTGTGGTTTATGTCGGAGAGTGTTTTGCCTATGTTCTCCTCTAGGAGTTTTATAGTTTCTGGTCTTACATTTAGATCTTTAATCCATTTTGAGTTTATTTTTGTGTATGGTGTTAGAAAGTGTTCTAGTTTCATTCTTTTACAAGTGGTTGACCAGCTTTCCCAGCACCACTTGTTAAAGAGGTTGTCTTTTTTCCATTGTATATCCTTGCCTCCTTTGTCAAAGATAAGGTGTCCATAAGTTCGTGGATTTATCTCTGGGCTTTCTATTCTGTTCCATTGATCTATATTTCTGTCTTTGTGCCAGTACCATGCTGTCTTGATGACTGTGGCTTTGTAGTATAGTCTGAAGTCAGGCAGGTTGATTCCTCCAGTTCCATTCTTCTTTCTCAAGATTACTTTGGCTATTCGAGGTTTTTTGCATTTCCATACAAATTGTGAAATTATTTGTTCTAGTTCTGTGAAAAATACCGTTTGTAGCTTGATAGGGATTGCATTGAATCTATAGATTGCTTTGGGTAGAATAGCCATTTTGACAATCTTGATTCTTCCAATCCATGAGCATGGTATGTTTCTCCATCTGTTTGTGTCCTCTTTGATTTCTTTCATCAGTGTTTTATAGTTTTCTATGTATAGGTCTTTTGTTTCTTTAGGTAGATATACTCCTAAGTATCTTATTCTTTTTGTTGCAATGGTGAATGGTATTGTTTCCTTAATTTCTCTTTCTGTTTTTTCATTGTTAGTATATAGGAATGCAAGGGATTTCTGTGTGTTAATTTTATATCCTGCAACTTTATTATATTCATTGATTAGCTCTAGTAATTTTCTGGAAGAGTCTTTAGGGTTTTCTATGTAGAGGATCAGTATTATTCTTAACAACCAAAAAGTAGAAAGAGCCCAGATGTCCATCAACTGATGTATGGATAAATAAAATCTGGTATATCCATAAAATGGAATATTATTTCTCAATAAAGAAAAACAGAGTACTAATACATGCTATAATACAGGTGAACCTTGAAAATATGATAAGTGAAAGAAGCCAGTCAAAAAGGCTATATATTGTATGATTCCATTTACCTAAACTGTCCAGAATAGGCAAATACAGAGAGACAAAAAGCAGGTTAGTAGGAACTGGGGGCTGAGAGGATTGTGGTGTGACTGCTAATGAAAATGTCCTAAAATTGCATTAAAAAGATAGTTGAGTCATAATTCTGTAATTATACTGAAAGCCATTGAGTTGCACACTTTAAATGGTGAACTGTATACTCTGTGAATTACATCTCAATTCTCAAGAGCTGTAAAAAAAGAAAAGATGATGCATAATCTAGTATTTCTTTTATGGTAAAAGATGACTTCAATAGCTATGTGTATAAGTGAGCAGGTAGCTGGCCTGGGAACAACCTTGTCTTTTATCTTCCATAAACCTATAGAGAATGATCCTCTAGGGAACTTTCTAGAACAAGAGTTTGTGACAGAGTGTAGTCAGCAAATATTTCCCAAACTACCATAGAAAAAGAAAGCTCAGAGATTATTGATTTTCCTGGCGAAACACTGCCTCTGGTAAGGTTTACAACTTCCTATGGTGGCACCACATTCACAAATCTTTCACCTGAGACAGCCAATGTTGTTGTTTAGTTGCTAAGTCATGTCTGACATTTTTGTGACGCCACAGGCTGCAGCCCACCAGGCTCCCCTGTCCATGAGATTTCCCAGGCAAGAATACTGGAGTGGGTTGCCATTTCTTCCTTCAGGGGAATCTTCTTGACCCAGGTATCAAATCTGTGTCTCCAGAATTGGCAGGCAGATTCTTTTACCACTGAGCCACCAGGGAAGCCCGAGACAGAAAATACCTGTTCTTCTTCCTCTCCAAATGTCACCCTCCAGCTTCAAAATGCCTAGACTGAGTTTCAGAATTACCATCTAGAGTAAGATGTAGGTTCGTGGTGGGTGGCCTCTCAGCCCACGTCCCTGCCCTGCCCCCTTCCCTCTTCATAAGCATTGGCCTGGTTTCTCTCACCACAAACAGTGCTATCAACAACCACATCCAAATTCCACAGCTTCTTACCCAAACTTGAGCTAATCCCAAGTAAACAGTACTTGAACTTCACAAGTCTGGGTCCATACGTTTGTGTGAATGACACACTCCTCAGTATTTTAGCCAGGGCCCACCCTGAGTGACTGTTTTTCTGTAATGACAGTTCTGTACCTTATTGAGGCTAATAAATGCTTGTCCTTCTCGACAGAGCTACACACAGGACCTCAAATGATGGATTGGCTGCTCTGTATACAGTGAGAGAACTCTAGCCATGATATATACAAAGAAACTAAGTGTCTTTACTCATCTTCACCGGTGGGAAGGAATCAAGACATCTATCTGGTAAGTACAGTCCCTCCATCCATGTCTATTTTGGGGCAAAGCATGTGCCTCAGTAACCTTCTCTCTTATTTGCTATTCTGCCAGAGCAGGGGCCAACTCTGCCCTTATTGCCTTGCCCCAGAAGAGCCATTAACGACTCCATCAGCTAGAAACATAGCTGTCAGACAGTTGCTTTCCTGCAGCCCTCACACAAAAGCTGCACTCACACAAATGTCTGGACGGAGGTCCAACAGAGTATTTTTCACTTGGTTGAAGTTGTTTTCAGTGTTTTCTTATTTTCCAGTGATTGAAGGTCAAGTCTGGAGCAGGGACTGGATTAATAAAGTCCTTGTGCAGTGACACATTAGCCCTTCACTCACCAGAGAACCGAAAACTGCCAAGCAAGGCTCTGAGGACAACTTTCAAATGTCCTTCGATAACCCAAGACTGATTCTGGAGGAGGCCAGGGTTTATGAACGTGTGTGTGTCTGTGATGCAGGAGAAGCCTGGCTCACAAGTAGGGAGTCTTGAATTGGAAACCTTGCCGGATATCACCTAAGCCAGTGTTATAGGAGTAGAGCTTGTTTCTTCCCTCAGTGATGGGTGTTAGCTTCCTAGAGCTCAGTACATTTCTTGAGGGAGGGAGGGAAGGCCTTGTCAACTGTGTACCTCCATGATTTTCAGCCTTACTGTATAATGAATGGGAGGTCTGGGACACCCTTACCACATTCAGAGAATCTGAAAAGGATCTGTATGTCTCATGTGACTTAAAGCCTGGCTCAGTGATCAGCCAAGACGTTGGGTTCCACTTTTTAGGGGTCACTTATAGCAGAGCCCCTCTGGGTTCAGAAATTCTCTCTCTCTTTATTGGCTGTGCTGGGCCTTCATTGTGGTGTGCCAGTTTCTCAAGTTGTGGCACTGGGGCTTAGCTGCCCCTAGGCATGTGGGATCCTAGTTCCCCGACCAGTGATCAAACCAGAGTCCCCTGCACTGAAAGTGGATTCTTAACCACTGGACACCAAGGAAGTCTCAGAAATTCTCAATAAATCAGCATGTAGCACATTCAATCCCAAACTTTACAGCTACAGTTTTTTATAACTGAGAATTCATCTTGTAACAAAAGGATAGACAGTAAGTAGGGTAGAGCACTTTCACCCAAGGGTGCTCCATGGAACCCCAGGGTTCCCTGGGCACTTAAGTTTGAAAAAATGTATTCCATTTTTGTTTTATTCCTTGATTCATCAATTGTAAGCTCTCCACTGATTTAACAGCAGTTTTTTTTTGAAGGGACGAGGATGAAACACCTGATTACAATTACACAGTTTTGTTTTTAAGTTATGAGAGTTTACATTTATCTCTATAGGCACTTACAGACTTCTTTCTTCAGTATCTCAGTAATGGTTTGTATCTAATTCTTTGCCTTCAGATTCTAAAGGTTTTCTGAATCACTTTTGACCTTTGGAAGTTATCTTAAATATCATAATGATGAATTGCTTTTTATAAACTTTTCATGACCTGACTTCTTTTGCAACTTTAGGATAAAAATATAACTCTGAATCCTGTAAAGGAATATTAGATTCATGTGCCTTTTCTTTTTGATAAGTTTATAGCTTCCCCTTTTCCTTTACTGAGTAACATGTCACTAGATGGTATCAACTTCACCTAAGTGTGAGATGGAAGCTTTTAATAAATGCTTGGAGACAGAGTTAGGGTTCTTAATAATGAAGGGCTCATCATTTCAAGAATTAGCACACCAATTTCTCATTTTGAAATTTCTATGACCCATTGCTTGAAATCTGGTTATTGCTATCAACTTTAACTACACTGCCTGCAGGGTGGTAGAAAATTTGCCTTTACAATGCTACTTCATAACAGTCTTTTCTTTTTAAAAACATTTTGTTTGCAGATAATTTTACATTTACATAAAAGTTGCAAGGACAGTACAGAATTCCCATAATCCTTCTCCAGTTTTACCTGTTGTTAAGATCTTACATTACCGAGGAACACTTGTCAAACTAAGAAACCAAAGTTGGTGTACTACTGATAATTAAGTTATAGACTTTATCTGGATTTACTAGTGTTTCCATCAATGTCCTCTCTCCCTCTTCTGGAATCCAATTCAGGGACAAAATTGCATTCAGTTGTCATGTCTCCCCAGTCTCTTCTGGACCGTGGCAGTTTCTTAGTCTTTCCTAGACAGTCTCAAACAGCACTGGCCAAGTTACTCTATTCAATGCACCCTGATCTGGGTTTTTCTCATGACTAAATAGGGGTTATAGGTTGGTGTAAACAGAGTCAGTGTTTGCCATGATAGGCACATGGTATCACTGATGATGCTAATCTGAATGCTATATGGTTAAGGTGTCATTTGCTAGGCTTTTTCCACTGCAGTTCATAGTCTTTTCTTTTGTTCTTTCTTCCTTTTTTAAAAAAATTTATTTATTTTAATTGGAGGCTAACTACTTTACAATACTGTAGTGGTTTTGCCATACATTGACATATAAAAATCTTTTAAAAGGCATTTTAAGAGTTAACGAAAGGGACCTCCCTGGTGATACAGTGGATAGGAATCTGCCTGTCAATTCAGGGGACATGGATTCAATCCTTGGTCTGGGAAGATTCCACATGCTGAGAGGCAACTAAGCCTGTGCCCCACAACTACTGATCCCACGCTCTAGAGCCTGTGCACCACCACGAAGAGTAGCCCCCTGCTCGCTGCTAGAGAAAGCCTGTGTGGAGCAACAAAGACCCAGCGCAATCAAAAATAAATAAATAAAATAAATAATTTTTTTAAAAAAGAGTCAAGGAAAGGGTCTAAGTTAACATTTAACCTTGGTGGGCTATTTTAAGCACTCACTCAGGTTGTCATGAGATGAGCAGACCTCTGGGAAGACTAAGCCCAGCATTTTGTGCGGGTGGGGGAGCCTCAGCATCCACACCCACGCTGGGTGCCACCTGGGGCGGGAGGAGAGTGAGGTGAGGGAGGCGCTGGGCATGCTCACTCCCGGGTCTCACCTGCGGGACCCTGAGAATGAGCGTCTTCTTAAACCATGCACCCTACACACGTCACACGCCTCACCCTGTTGCTGACACTGGCTCAAAGATTTACTGCACTTTCAGATGCACTAGAATATAGACCAACATGCTCATTATTTTACAACAGAAAGAAGCGAACTGTAGAGGCACCTCATTTAATCCACTGTTTCTCAAATTACTTTGATCACAGAGCCTTTTTTTTTCATTTCAGAGCCCTTTCTTTGCCTACATCTATGACTTACTCTTTGGAACAGAGGGGAAGGCAGTGGATTGGGTCCAGACCCTTGGCTTCTGGACTGTAATCTGCTTCTAGTCCCGCCTGCCTGACATGACCACATTTCCTCATAAAGAAACGCTCTTCAGAGCCTCTGCCATCCTCGGCGACATTTCTGAGGCATTTAAATGGATTTCTCTGACCTCTCCCTCACCCTGGGAAGGCTGTGCTTGCACTTCTGTGAGCTGTGTATGGATATGCTGACAGTCCTCTGGGAGGCTGACCTCTGCCACCACGTCGGGGAGGAAAAACTCGCTAACTGAGCAGCTGAGCACTCCAGCGCTGACCCCGTGAGAATCCTATCAGAACTGCTCATGCTCCACCATGAAGGCCGGCGGGCTGCAGCCAAGCCCTGCCCTTGCACCCCAGGCCCCCCACCCTACCTCCATTAACCTTCCTGTCTTTTAACTGCCAGGACTCACACACGACTTTAATAGAATGCACTCCTGTTCTTTGATCCAGGCTCTTTAACATCCTCTGAAGAACACTGGATGGGCAGCCCACTAGGCTGCAAATTTAGGAAGCAAATTATGATCGCCAACCTCATTTCACCATCCTGAGTGGCCCCAATGGAGCAGTCTTCCTGTTCAGAAGATCACAGCGATGTCCTGGGTAACGATGGCTCAGCCCACAAGCGGAAAACCAAAGAGGGCGATCTAATGTCAGGCTCTGTCTTGGCTACTGACAAGGACATTTAGGACACAGGATTGTATTTTTCCTACTAATGACAGCAGCATTTAGCAGCAGGCACACATGAGTACACAGGTGTGTAGAGGGCCATCCATCAAATGAATTAAGTCCTACGTACGGGGAGTCTCTGGGGAGAAATTCCAGATTATGGGAAGGGGAGGCTTTTCAGCTATACGACAAGGTGGGCTTAGAGATCAACAAGGGCAGCTGTTCATTTTATTTAAAAAAAAATCTGTCATCTTTTGTAAAAAGAATGATATGGTATAAAAGGTGTGGACTTGAAGTTGGACGGTCCATGATTCAAATCTTATCTCATGGAGAAAGTTTCTCAATTTCTCTGCGTTTTGGTTTTCTCATTAGTAAAATGGGAATAATTTTACTGACTGAAAGGATGTCCTATTGGCAATGATACATGCATGTATGCTAAGTCACTTTGGTTATGTCCCACTCTTTGTGACCCTATGGACAGTAGCCTGTCAGGCTCCTCTGTCCATGGAATTCTCCAGGCAAGAATACTGGAGTGGGTTGCCATGTCCTTCTCCAGGGGATTTTCCCGACCCAGGGCTTGAGTCCAAGTCTCTTACGTCTCTTGCACTGGTAAGCAGGTTCTTTACCACTAGCATCATCTGGCAATGATACAGTAAGAATCAAATGAGGTGACTTGTCTGAAACGTTTTAGCCAGTGCCTGGCACAGAGAAGATGAGTAGCATGGAATTCCCTTGCTCTGCAAACTTCCTTTACACTGGGGATGATCTCATGGTTGACACCACACGGCATGGCCTCAATTCTGCATAAGCTTGGTTCTCCAACGCCCCAGCTTTGAGAAGGTCTCAGGGACAATCCAGAGAGGCTGGAGCCATTCAAAGCTGTCTCTGGAGTGTGCAGCACAATCAGGACAGATGTCAGTGACCTGAAGTGAGTACCCAAACAACCCAACATTGCTCAGAGCTAAGGTGTCTTATTCTCTTTGGACATGATCAGAATGCTCTTTCTCCCTCCTTCTCCTGCTTTCTCTCTGCCCACATTTGTTAGCATTTATACTGCTCATGCACAAGAATCATAAGGGCAGCTAAGACTTGCAGTCATACCCAGTCTGCTCTGATCGAGGTGAGTTTTAAGCACAAGTAAAGAGATTAATGTGCAGAGACTGCAAGATCCTAGACAGTCCAGGGATCGCTGCACTGGTTGGTGCCTAGTGACCAGGCTGTGATCCTTAGAGCTTCAACCACTTAGATTGATGCTTTTTATTTATTAATATTTATTTTTGATTGTGCTGGGTCTTTGTTGCTGCACACGGGCTTTTCTCTAGTTGTAGTAAGCAGGAGCTACTCTTTGTTGTGGTGCAAAGGCTTCTCATTGCGGTGACTTCCCTTGTTGTGGAGCACAGGCTCTAGGTGCATGGGCTCAGTAGTTGCAGCTTGTGGGCTCTAGAGTGCAGGATCAGCAGTTGTGGCCCAGTGGCTTAGCTGCTCTGCAGCATGTGGAATTTTCCAGAACTGGGAGTTGAACCCGTGTCCCCTGCACTAGCAGGGGGATTCTTATCCACTGTACCACCAGGGAAGCCCCTAGCTTAATGCTTTGATTTCTGTTAAAATACAGGTGTCCTTGGACTTCCCTGGTGGCTCAGACGGTAAAGCGTCTGCCTACAATGAGGGAGACCCAGGTTCAATCCCTGGGTCAGGAAGATCTCCTAGAGAAGGAAAAGGCAACCCAGTCCAGTATTCTTGCCTGGAAAATCCAATGGATGGAGGAGCCTGGTGGGCTACAGCCCATGGGATTCTAAAGAGCCAGACACGACTGAGCGACTTCACTTGGGAAAGCCAGCTTTTAACTTGCCAGTCAGGAGACACCCCGTGGGACAGAAGGATCTGAGGATGGGTTTGGAAAGGACTATAGAGAGACAAGAGTGGGGCCTTGAGCCCCTTGGGGGGGCAGGGGAGGGATACAAGAGGAACGGCATTGAGGAAGAGGGTGGTGATGCCACAGACCAAGTCTGCTGCACAGACATGCCCAGCACCAGGCTCAATGAAGCTAATTCCTGCATTAACTTCAGCAACAGTGACAGACCTCAGTTCCTCATCCTTTCCATTCCTCTCTCTCCAGGACTGTAGCTGCAGGTGGCTTCCGGTTAGGCAGAGACAGCTCCGTGTTTTCACTTGTTTGGTCCTCCACGTGTCATCTCAGAGGTGCCTCTGTAGCCCAACACCCGAGCCCAGGTGGCCAGGCTCCTTCCTGCCAGACCAGATGCTCCTTTAAATGTTGCTGTTGTTTAGTCGCCAAGTCATCTGCGACTCTTGTGACCTCACGGTCTTTAGCCCGCCAGGCTTCATTGTCCATGAGATTTCGCAGGCAAGAATACTGGAGTGGGTTGCCACTTCCTTCTCCAGGGGATCTTTCCAACCCAGGGATCGAACCTGCATTGGCAGGCGGATAGGTGGGTTCATTACCCCTGAGATACCAGGGAGGCCCACTGAGAAAATATTTTTTGGCCAAAACCCTTTCTGGCCAATTTGGTTAAATACTGCCATGGCCAGGGGACAGGGGTGACACCCTTTGGTTTATACATAAACAGACACCTGAGACCTAAGAGGTGAGACAGGATAAAGCCAGAGCAATGACTCAGTCTGGGATGGCCTGGCTTACACTGAGCTGAGGAGTGAGGCTGGTTTCCAACAAGACTGGATCTGCGTCTCTGCTGCTCTCCACCATGGGGCTTTCCCCCTGCAGCCCCCGGCCCCAAACCGGCCACACACACCCTGCAGTGTTCAGGGGTTGGAGGCGAAGAGTGATCTTTTCTTGAAGAACATCTTGTGAGAGGAGTCTGTGTTTATGGAGGTTAATTCCAAGCTCATCCAAAGGCCACCTGAGGCACTAATGTGGGTTTTACAAGTTCCATCTGTAGCCGAGCACCTCGCCGTGGTGCACATTTCCAGTCGGTGGACTGTCCTAAACATTCCCAGCTGCTGACAGGCGAAAGCTGGCCTTGCCGGCTGCACACATTCTTCAGTTCGCACACATACTCTTATAAGGAAGTAGGGCTTAGCAGACACTCACTCGTGCACGGCTGGGGAGACTCGCAAGGATGTCCTGACTCGGACACAGAGGTGGCTCCAGTGCCTCATTGTGTGATTGTACTGTCACCAGTGTCACTGAAACCTTGATAGAGCAGAATCAAAAGGAAGGTGTGCCTTGAGACAAGCCCTGAGAATCCACCTTTAAAGGAACAACTCTGCTTCTGATGTGCCAAAGGTGTCAAATGGGCTTCCTGGTGGCTCATAAAGAATCTGCCTGCAATGCAGGAACCACAGGTTTGACCCCTGGATCGGGAAGATCCCCTGGAGGAGGCCGCCATGGCAACCCTCTCCAGTATTCTTGCCTGGAAAAATTCCATGGACAGTGGAGCCTGCTGGGCTACAGTCCATGGGGTCACACAGTCAGACACCACTGAAGTGACTTAGTACGCATCCACAGGGTATCAAACAGGAGCCTATTACACAATTCAGCCCCCATCCCAAGTGATCAGATTTTGTCAGGAGCTGGGGTGATTTTTTGCAGTATGGCATAGTTCCTCATCAATCAGAAGTGATGCCAGTCATAGCAATGGAGCAGATCCCAGAAGGGGTGTGGGTACCCACCCTTTTTGGTTCCTGGATGATGGGAAAGTTCCAGAACAAGAGCCTGTGTAGCTGTACAGAGGGTTTGGGGCAGTGGCTGCTTGAGAGCAGGGAAGAAAGTATTCTAATGCTATTATGAGCACAAGTCAACACCAAGTTGAGGGGCTTCTCTAGTGGCTCAGTGGTAAAGAATTTACCTGCCAATGGAGGAGACACAAGTTCAATCCCTGGTCTTTGGAGATCCCACATGCCACGGAGCAACTGAGCCCATGCACCCCAACTACTGAGCCTGTGCTCTCGAGCTGGGGAGTTGCAACCATTGAGGCCATGTGCCGCAACGACTGAAGCCCGAGTGCCCTAGAGCCTGTGCTCTGCAACAAAAGCAGCTACTGCAATGAGAAGCCCGCGTACCACAACTACAGAATAGCCCCCGCCCACCGCAACTGGAGAAAGCCCACAGGCAGCAACAAAGACCCAGCACAGTCAAAAATAAATAAATAAAACTATAAAAACAAAAACACCAAGTCGAGGTAAAGCCTGGGCCAGTGAAGGGTTGAGGGTGAAGATGCAAACACCAAGAGAAGCAGCATGGAAAGAAGGAGAAGTCTCTGCAACCTTGGCCTTTCTGATCACACCATGGTATTACCTGTGAGTTAAAGGGACCAACTTGCTACTGGATCAATAATTTGAGAATAAGGATGTTCTAGAAAGAATGAAACCCCCTAGAGCCAGGTCTCATGTTAGCCTAGGGGGCTGGCTGGCTATCAGAGACTCAGACCTGAGACACTGGGAGATTTCTTCTCCGCCTCTGAGGCATTCGGTTCAATCCTCCAACAGACTCAGACCACATCTTCTGGGCATCAGTGGCTCAGATTTCTACTCAAAACACATATATCTGTGTCTGGGGAAAGGCAAGCATGAAATATACTTCACTGAGAAGCTGAAAAGCATGGAGGGTAAGTTAATTTTCACAGAAGAAAATCACGGTGGCACAACCTAATGGAATGCATGATTCACCTCTCCAGAGCAGACATTGATTTTCTCACCTGGGAGAATCACCAAATTAGTTGGCAGTTGAAAATATGATCTGACTTTTTTTTTCATTCCCCTTAGACCTTACATTTTATTTGAAGACCATGAAACAACACAAGATTAAAAGTCTTATTCAGAAACAGAAGTGGAAAGGAGAATTCAGTATTTCTGTTTAGAGAAAATACTTTCAAAGGTATTTCATAATTGAAACCTAAGTATGTAGGTGGAGGTGGGGCGTGGGTGTGTGTGTGGCTTTCCCTGTTTGGTTCCTGTTGGATAGAGAGACAGTTCGTGAGCTTGGGGGGCAATAGAAACCAGCCACCTATAGTCCTCACCAGTTGCCCTGGGCCCATCCCTTGCTGACAAACCCAGTGGCTGCCGTCCTGGGAACAGGAACCAATCAGAAGCCGCTCCTCTGGGGGGCAGGGGGGAGGTGAGGGGGACAAGTAGCGGGAAAAGTCACTCAGGTATGAAACGTTCTGCCTCTTACGAGACGTGTGACCTTGGGCGAGGCACCCAACTCTTTCAGCCACAGCTTTAATAGCTCTAAGTTGGGGCTAATCATATCTGCTAAGATGGTTGGATGGCATCACTGACTCAATGGACATGAATTTGACCAAACTCCGGGAGATAGTGGAGGACAGGGAAGCTTGGCATGCTGCAGTTTATGGGATTGCCAAGAGTTGGACCCGACTTAGTGACTGAACAACAATAACAAACGTCTGCTGTTATCTAGAGAGGACGACCTAAGTTCAGGCTTTCTGATGCCTGACTCTACAAACTATAATTTTGTAGGCCTTCTTTAAAGAAAAGAATGCAAATGCATGATTGAGAACAGGGTTTTAGAAGGGGCTCATGCAAGTGGAGAATCCTACAGTTTCAGTCTCATTCGTGTCAAAGGTGGTGAATCCACCTTTGCACACCTGCCTATCTCAGATAAGGGATGAGGACACCAAAGGTGCGTTGCAATTGTAAGGCATTATATAAACAAATGGCAGTGAATTCTTCTATGAATATATACTACTTACTGTGCTAAACAGGATGCCAAGTGCGGGAGACAGAGCTGTCAAAGAGACACACATGTCCCCTCACCTCCATTCCCCTTATGGGACCCAGAGTCTACAGGCACTGAATCAACATCTGTGGCAGGGTTGAATCCTGAACACAGAAGTGAAGCTGATCAGTACAGAGGGTCTGACTGCTCACCTGCAACACCAGCCCCTCTCAGGGCTCTCCAAGGTCCTGATTCCCACACCCAGCTTTCTAGGACTTGGGTTCTACTCAGTCTCAGCCTCTGCCTTTTCCTCCTTCTCAAGCACTGTCTTCTGACCGAGTGCCATTTTGAAACCCACGGAGCAACAAGCTGACCTTTCTAATCGTTTATTTTCAAATATGGAGGGACAGTGGTTGCCTAGGGCAGTGGGGGTGGGTGGGACTGAGGGAGAAGATTAGGGGATAGATGATCGCTAAGAAGCATAGGGTTTCCTTAGAGGGAAATAGTGAAAATGTTCTAAAATTGATGATAGTATTAGATGTACAACTCTCTGAATATACTAAAAGCAACTGTAAACTTTAAATGAGAAAGTGACATCGCATGTGAATTACACCTCAACAAAGTTGTTAAAAAATATGAATCAAGAAGCACGTAAAATTCAAGGAAAGAGCACAGAAAAAGATCATAATAAATAAACTGAAGGAAAAAAAAAACTTGAAGAAACAGAGATCATTCAGAAAATGGGAAAGAATTTTTTGAAAGACCAATTATCCTTAGATTTGAGAAGATGCTGAGTCTGAAAATAGAATAGAGAGCTATGAAAAAGGAAAATTTCAAGAATGAGTTCTGATCAGTTTAGAAACAAAATTTTTGCTGAAATATAAAGATTCTAATAAAGGTCTGGAAAATAAAGTCAAAGATAACTCTCAGAACATAAAGCAAAAGACCCAAGACACTAGAAACATCTAACCACTAGGACTTTCAGGACAAAAGAACAGAGAAAACAGATGAAATTGAATTAAAAAGAAAAAAATAAAGAAAAAATTTCCCAGAGATAAAGGAAGAGTCTTTAAAATGAAAGGATGTAGCATAAATGAAAAAAATCTATGCCTAGAAACATCAATGTGAACTTTCAGAACATCAAACAGAAGAATAGAGCCTAAAAACTTACAGAAAGATAAAATGATGATCAACAAAGAAACCCAAATCCAAGTAGAATCAGAAATAATAGATCTTAGAAGACAGGGTAGCAGGCTTTTAAAATGGCCATTGAAAGTCATTTTGATGAGAATTTTATATCTTAATTCTTCATCAAGAACAGGAATACTAAATCTCCATCTAATAGAGTGGGAAACCAAGGGACATGCCTGAAGTGGATAGAATGAGAAATAGAAATTTCAGTATATTGCTTTAAGTTTCACAGGTATCCATTAAGATAATTAAACAATATAATTTTGTAATGGAAAGAAAGAGGAAGGATAGAGAAAAGAGGATAGTATAAGGTAGAGTTTTAGTTTTTCTTAGCCAGGGGTTGATAATTTATTAGGTAATACACAAACCTAAATCTAAAAACATTATTCAGAGGTATCAAAATAACTATCAGAAATACTGAAAACAATGTTTTTAAAAAGTTGCTCTTAAGAAGCAACCTTGAAAGTAGGGAGGCAGAAGCCTGTTATTTTAAAAACAAGATACAAGGTTTTAAAAAGTTTTAAAATCTAATTAATGGGACTTAAATACAAAGCCCCAAAGCACCAAAGCGAGGCCAACCCGTCACCCAAGTAGTGGTGTGAAACTCACTCCTTCATGGTTTGTGGCTCTTGCAATTGTTTGAGACTGAAAACTATCATCTTATTCTAAATGCCTCTTCTAGACATTCAAAATGTACACTAGTTAAAAAAAAATGTACACTAGTTTATTAAAAACCTTGAGAAGTTCTGCACAAAAGAAATCAGTTTAACTCCATCTGAAAGCAGGTCAAGTCACTGCAAGATAAATTTGATGAACTATTTGCTGATTTTAACAAACTTACCAACTGTCATTTTTTTCCCTTCAGGACATGACTTATAGTGGGAATGTCTTCAAAGTTTCGACAGAAATGTTCAAGTGGCAAAGAAGTATTAAACTTGCAAAAAGTTAGTAAAATATAAATTAATAGAAATGGATACTTTCCCACAAATAAGATTGTTTAGGTTGCTTCTGGTTTCTTTTGGATGTTTCTGAATGTTTTTTTTTAACTTTGTTTAAAATGTCAAGCATGTAAAGTTTGTCTATTCCATAATTCCTTCAGTGGCTTATCAGCCATAGTTTAGTATGTCTAGCAGTTAAACATTTAAATTAAATATAAATTCAAAAGCTTCCTAAAGATACCAGAATTTTAAAGTAATTAAGTTGAATTTAAATTCTAAATTGATAGAAATACAGAACTAAGGCTAATAAGCTTTTAAGGAATTGGTAAACAAATCTTAGAAAGAATGTTAAAAATGCTTAAAATGTTAAAAAAATTTTTTAAATGACATTTTGACAGTATAGAAAAAAATCAAATATAGCTGAAGCAATCCTGTCACATATGAAATGTCAAACCATTAGATAGAAAAAGTGTACTATTTCAAGTAGGAGTTTTTCAAATAAACTGAATTTTCATTTTTGCTAGCATTCCAGAATTTGTATTTTCCCAACATCTTGGAGAACATCTCAGTATTAGTTCATATTCAGAAAAGTATCTTTCAAGGTCCATTCATCAGACTGATCATTTTTTTAAAAAGCTGCTAGATCATCATTGGTAAATTTGGCATATGTGGCAAACAGGTCTATCATGGAACTGGTGTTTAGTGAGCTGGCTACCAGTAATTGATTTTCAGCAAATTGACCTGAAGCCATTTTTTGTTTTTTATCTTACCTTTTTCCAGACTCACTTGACCAGAATGTTTTTTCACATCAGATCAAAAGAATAATTATCCCCAGGGAACATACTTTGGGAAACATAACAAGAATGGGGTCATGTGTGTGCATCAGAGGTCCTGGGGAATAGTAGACTATGAGTTCATTAGAAACTGATAACAAGGGAACCAATGGGAAAAGGTAGTTAACGTTTACCCAGATGCTACATTTTTATAAATCTGTAAACTCTTATGTTCTATTCATCCATTTCTAAGAGTGAAAAATGCCACATTTTCTATTAAATTTTAAAATTAAAACCTTGTATTGTCATAGAAAACTAACAGGTGAGAATGAAGTGTCAGCTTTCTTTTTCTCCTTCCATGTTCTCTGGGTCTGAGAAGCAGCGTGCCTCCACATCTTAATTCTCTCCTACTCCCAGTGGCTTCTGTGGTAACTGCCAGCTCAGGGCTAGGAGGGAAAAAGGCAACATTCGGGGCAGAGATCACACACCGACAAGCCCACCGGGACGGAGAGGAGGCGGCTGAGTGAAGCTGAAGCTGGCCTGGTCTGGGAACGGGGGGAACCTTGGCAATGGACAGAGCACAAGCCAGGTTTAAAAAGCCACTGCTGCCCTGCCCAGCGAGTAATGCTTCCACTGTCACCAGGACTTCCGACTCCCCAAGCAAAGCTAGAAATTCAGGCTTTTTAAAGTGTAAAAATCTCTCACTTTCTAGAGGTTAGCAACTGTTTCAATTTTAAAAAATGCAACTGATGAGAAATGTATCCTTTAAAATATATATGAATGAATATGTGTGTGTGTGTGTATATATATATATATATATATCAGTGTATATGTATACATACATATAACATAAGCAATATCACTCTGTGAAAGTATTAGTTGCTCAGCCATGTCCAACTCTTAGTGACCCCCATGGACTGTAGCCTGCCAGGCTCCTCTGTCCATGGGACACTCCAGGCAAGAATACTGGAGTGGGTAGCCATTCTCTTCTCCAGAGGATCTTCCTGACCTGAGATAAGGAAGGGATCAAACCCGGGTTTCCTGCATTGCAGGCAGATTCTATACCTCCTGCAATTCTATACCTTCCCAGGGAAGCCCCACTCTGTTATATATACATATACATATACACCACTTAGTAGGTGGTGAGCTTCCTTGGTGGCTCAGAAGGTAAAGAGTCTGTCTGTAATGCTGGAGACCCGGTTAGATCCCTGGGTTGGGAAGATCTCCTGGAGAAGGAAATGGCAACCCACTCCAGTACTCTTGCCTAGAGAATTCCACGGACAGAAGAGCCTGGCAAGCCCCAGTCCATGGGGCCTCAAAGAGTTGGACAAGACTGAGCGACTAATACTTAGTAGGTGGTAGACTAATAATGTATATATTATAACTATATTATTATATATAGAATGATATATATTATTCTCTCTATGCATTATTATATATACTATTCTACCACCTACCAAGTTATAGAAAAAGATTACAAGCTATCATAGCTACACTTACCCTCAGGATGTTCTCTTAGAGCCAGGCAGAGGAAGGAAAATTATGTATCATTCATAACTTAATGATAATCGAGGCAATGGAAAATCAGAGTTGAGTTGGTTGTTTTTGTACTTTATTTGTGACTAAAACTGAAGAGGTTTTGGAGGGTTTTGAAACTCACAATCTCAGCCAAAAAGGACATTAAAGCTCATCTGGACAAGCTTCCCACCTAATAAGGGAATTATTTTGATAAAATTCCAAATGATGGTCACCTGTTGTGCACACACTTCCAAAGATGGGTAATTTACTACTCTTCAAAACAGAACGGGCCACTATTGGTACCTGAATTGTCATAAACCGCTCTTCCTAATATCCTGGCATGCTAAGTGTCGTCTTCTAATTCCAAGTCCTACATCCTAGCTCCTCCTCCTCGGGTTATGAGGAAGAGCCTACTCCTTTCCTACACTGCTGCTGCCGCTGCTAAGTCACTTCAGTCGTGTCCGACCCTGTGCGACCCCATAGATGGCAGCCCACCAGGCTCCGCCGTCCCTGGGATTCTCCAGGCAACAACACTGGAGTGGGTTGCCATTTCCTTCTCCCCCTTCCTACACTTACAGCTGAAATTCACTAAATCTGAAAACTTGTAACGGGTCTCCTATTCCTTCACAAATCTCTTCACCTTGTGGTAAAACCTCTCCGTTTTTCATCCACCATTTCTCATATAATGTCACTACAAGATTCTTCTCATTCTGGTCACTCTCAGTGAGGAACTCTCTAGACACAGTGCGGTGGATGCGTGTATCCAGTCTCTTCCAATTACGTACAATCATGCAGTATACAGGCTCAGCTGGTAAAGAACTGGCCTGCAATGCGGGAGACCTGGGTTCGATCCTTGGGTTGGGAAGATCCCCTGGAGGAGGGAAAGACTACCCACTCCAGTGTTCTAGCCTGGAGTATTCCATGGACTGTATAGTTGATGCAGTAGCAAAGAGTCGGACATGACTGAGTGACTTGCACCTGCAGTATAAGGCGGCATCATCTTTCTTGGCCATCGCACGGACTCGTCTCCTGCAACCCCCACCCCCCCACAGAGAGCAGTTAGGATTCATTATATGAGCCAAGAAGTCCAATTCAAACTGGCTGATAAGAAATGACACTTATCAGCCTAAGTGTTGTGTAACTCAATACTACAGGGCTGAATTTGGTTTCAGGCAATGCTTAAGCAACGGGAACCAGGATCTCTCTCCACTCCTTACCTGTGCTTCCTGGGTTTCCTCTCCATTCTCTCTCTTTATAACCTAGCAGCCTGCATCTCCTGCAGCCATATGCTTCCTCTATCATGAGGCATAGGAAAGGGAAGTTTGCTTTCTTAATATTGCAAATAAAAGTCTAAGAATAGACCATCATTGGCTCTAACTGGTCTGACTTGAGTCAGAAGACCAAAGAAATATGATTTTCTAGCTTAAGCTAATCATGAACTTCCCCTGTGGTCAATCAATCACATATAAACTACATGGCTAGGACATCTGAGGTTCTATTAAGAAAAAGAATGGAGGAATTAATGCTGGTGGGGCATCCAAAAATTATCTACTACAAAATACTACAAAAACTCTCCAGCCTGTTACTGAATTTTTTCATCACAAATGCAGACTTTTTCGTGTATTCCTGTTTAAGTTCATGTTGTTGGTATTGGCCAAATGTTTCTAATTAAGGAGATAATTCTGAAGTTTGGTTTAGTCCTCCAAAGTATTAATTATTCTACTCAGCTTTGCATCCCTTGCAAATTTGATATACATAACTCCTATGTATTCATCTCATTAAGTCTTTAATAAAAATGTTGATTCAGAACCAAAAAAGTGGAGCTTTGAGGCACATACCATTATATGTTTGCCCAAAGGAGTCTATCAATCTGTTAATGGCAACAGTTCAGAAATGGCTGTTTAAAAGGCATAAACCAACTTTACTAGCCCATTTTTTCCATCTATAGGAAAAGTACCAGAAGACATTATCAAACACTTTGATGAAATCAAAGTGTACTCTTTCTGCAGCACTTCCAAACTGAATGCATTCTGGTTATGTTCCTTGGTGCCTACAGCCAGAAACAGGTAATACACACAGGGACTGAAAACCCTGCACAAGATGATCACATGCTGCCATCGCGTACACTTTCTCACACAACTTCTCTGCCTCACGTAGGGCCTCACCAGCACCCTGACCCACCCGTTCCTGTTACAGCAGACTTCTTAAGCAGCTAGCTTGTGTTCTGGTCCAACTGAATCCCGCTGCTCCTTTTAAAATTCAAGGAATCTGCTTTTGCAGAACTTCATTCCTAATTCATAACTTTAACAGTACAATGCTTTCTTTTCTTTCTCTCCCATGTCATAACTTTTAATTTATCAGCCTTTGGACTCTCTTTCCCACCTTGTGATTTTTCTTTTTTTAATTTATTTTTAATTGGAGGATAATTGCTTTACAATGTTGCATTGGTTTCCGCTGTAGAACAATGTGAATCAGTCACAAGTAAACATATATCCCTTCCCTCTTAAATCTCCCTCCCACCCCCACCTGCCCCCATCACCCTCCTCTAGGTTGTCACAGAGCACGGGGCTGAGCCCCCTATGCCATATCTATTTTACACAGGCTTCTTAGGTGGTACAAGTGGTAAAGAATCTACCTGCAGGAGACTCAAGAGACGTGGGTTCGATCCCTGGGTGGGGAAGATCCCCTGGAGGAGGAAATGGCACCCCACTCCAGTATTCTTGCCAGCAGAATCCCATGGACAGAGGAGCTTTGCGGGCTACAGACCATGGGGTCACAAAGAGTCGGACACGTGTGAGCACCATCTATTTTACACATGGTAATATATATGAATTTTTTTCTTTCCAAAATTTTTACTAGACCATCTCTGAGTATACTAGTACAGTGGAGAACATTCTACTTTGTCAGTCATTCACCCACTACCCAAGCTTTTGAATACTTTCTGTCCATCCCCCACCTTGTTACTGGAAGGGCTGCCAGCCTATCATCTCCCCTTGGTCCAGGCAGCAGAGGGCATGAGACCCAAAGGTGCCAAACAAGTCCACCCAAAGCACATACTCCTAAATGTGGAGCTAGAGGGACGTCCAGGCAATCCAGTGACTTCCCACTTCCACTGCAGGGGCTGCGGGTTTGATCCCTAGTCAGGGGACTAAGATCCCACATGCTACATGGCATGGCCAAAAAATAAAAAAAAATAAAATTTAGAGCTAGAGGAAATACCTCTTCTTTTGTCACAGAGCTAGGAGAACGTGAACAGGGGCTACTGGAAGCCATCGTCTCTACTGCATTGTGGGGAGATGGCCTGTGTGGTAAAGAATAAAGGCAACACAGAGGACGGAGCAGAGAGAAACAGATGTGGGGAGAGGAGGAAGGAAGGACTAGGAGTAAGAGAGGCAGAGACCCAACTGATGACCCAGCCTGGACCCCCGACTTCTGTCACAGCAACTCTGGCTGAGCGGTTCTGTGGGCAGCAAACTCCCTTCAATGCTTAGGCAGCCTGAGTTGGGTTTCTGTCACTTGTAACAAAAAGAATCATGATAGATTCATGTAGCAGGAAGGGAGGGTGGTGGAGCTGGGAAGACTATTCAGCCGTCTACAGTGTAGAAACAACCCTGACTTTTATAATCAAGCAGATCCGGAGTCAAGCTGACTCAAACACTCTTCTGGAAAATTATAATCACAATAAAATAAATAAATATAAGGCCCGAGTCTGAACCCCAGCTCTGCCACGGAGATTGCAAGTCACCTAGGTCTCATCCTCAGCCTCCGCGTGTGGAGGACAGGGCAGGCTAACTTCCTGCTCACTGTGCAGAGAGGATGAGAAGGACGAGCAAGCTGCCTGGTCCACAGGAGGCTCTTAATAAATAAGAGCAATTACTTTTCAGTGGAGGGAAGCTGAAAGGTGGAGGAGAGCTCTTACCGTCCTCTCACCCGGTCCTCTCAAAAGATGATGCTAAAGGATAGCTGGCGGATGCTTCTGTGACGGCTGAAACCGATTTATCTCACTCCGGGAGGATATTAAGGTGATAGTTCCCATTACAAGCAAGAGCCAATTTGTTTCTCTTTAATCTGAAGGGCAGTGTAATCGCGTGATTCGTGCGCTTTGTGTGGGAAGCACCACTTCCATCGGCCCTGCGTTCTTTGTAGAGCCGGTGCTGTCTCCACTCCCCTCGCGCCCCCCAGGGCCCCGCCCTCGGCGCTGTTCAAGGCCGCAGACTGCCGCCCCCTTGCACGCCAGTTTCCTCGTCCCTGGCTGGGTTGCATCCCTTGAACATATCACACATTTTTTTCCCCCAGGCAGTATGCTGGTGGCTTATACAGTAAAGAACCTGCCTGCAATGCAGGAGACCAAGGTTGGATCCCTGGATTGGAAAGATCCCCTGAAGAGGGAAATGGCTACCCATTCCAGTATTCGTGCCTGGAGAATTCCATAGACCGAGGCTACTGTCCATGGGGTCCAAAGAGTCCGACAGGACTCAGCGACTAACACTCACTTTTCATGTTCTCGTGAGCTTATGAGCTTTGAACTATCTAGGCAGAAGGATATTGTTCCAGCTCAAAATAACCTGGCTCTTTCAAGAATTGGGTCCTATCATTTTGGGGGCTATTTACTCCCCATCTTTCATTTATTTCAAGGACCTCTTACTGTTCCTTACAAATTGCCATCACCATTCTCTGTAAGTGATCAAATGTATGAAGCTTGATAAATCAGCTTTACTGGTGCAATTTAATCCAAGGTCCATTCATCTATCCTTGGAGAATTTCTGAAAACTCAGTATGGACTTCACTCAAATAACACAGATAAATAGAATGTGAAAAAAAAATTTTTTTTGTTTAATTATAAAACATGTATTTATATGAAATTAAGGTTGGTTTTCATGGATTCTTTTTGAACCTTCTTAAGTTGTATCTGTCACTTCCCATTTCTCAGGCCTGCCTGATTTTCTGTTGGCTCCCTACAGAGGAAAATGGGATTTTTTTTTTTTTTTTCCTACTTTCTCTTCCAAGAGCTAAGAAAAAGGAAAAGAGATAGCAGCTATGTGCCTGCAGGGGCAGCCAAGCAAGAGATTGAGTCAACAGGAGAAATTCAACGTATCCCAAAAGATTTCCTAGGATTTGATATCCTGCTGCTCAGGGTACAATTTGTTGTAATAAGAAACGGAAGATTTCTGTCAGCAAAGTCAAAGTACTCAGCGATGGCTTGTGAAAGTTAAAAAAAAAAAAAAAAGTGTGAAATGGAATGAGAAATGTTTTTCTTCTGGAAATGCTTTCATAAACAGGAGGACTGAACACCATTTCTCAGAGGATACACACTGGGGAATGCAGAAGATGAAATGCCTTCCTGGGCAGGTACCTGATCCCAGGGTGGAGAGTGGCTTTCATCTGATGCCACGGGGAGGTTGTTTACTGAGAATCAGACAAATGCAACAGAGGAGAGGTAGGTTCTATATCCCCACCTGGCCTGGGGTTCCAAGAGTCAAAGTAAGAGTGGGAACAGATGAGGTTGGCCTGAGGCTGCAGGATCTTCTTGTCTGAGAGGAAGAATGTGGCTATGGGCAATGGGCTGATCTAATAATTCAAGCATGGGACTGGGTGGGGGGTAGGATGGGGGCCCGAATAAAGTTCAGCAAAGATTTCAACACTAGGATCCAGGACAAAGCAGAAGGTGGGGCCTCTGAAAGATGATCAGGGGGTGGCCCTCCTGTAGCCAGGAGACAAACATCAGAAGCAGTACGGCCAGGAGGCAGGAGGAAGTGTGGGTTTTATGTGTGTTCTGCTATGAACAACATGTTGGGGGCAATGTGTGGGTCACCTTCCCTTCCCAGCAGGGGCTGTACATATACCAGCAGTACCCAGTTATTTGGGAATAGCCAGGTTGGATGAAGACTTGGTTTTTGAAGCTGGCCCATGACCTAAGCCTGTTTTGAGCTAGGGGCTCTGGAAAAATCTGCAGCCCTTGTTCAGAGGCCAGAGAGCCTGGGTGGCAGTCACGGACAGAGGAACCGCTGCATCAAGAAGGATGGATGGGCTCGTGGCCACCCCTCATCTCTTTCAGAGACTGTCAGAGCCTCATGCCAACTCCAAGCACAGACTGTCCTTTATTTCTTTCAGAACCAAGACCACGAAGCTGGGTTATTCTCATATATACTGGAACCATCCAGCATACACTGTCGATAAATAGGTCTTTCCCCAAACATACAGGTGGCATCTTCAGCAAGATGGCTTTAGCGAAAGGGGATGTTAGGGTACTTTGAGAGGAGTGGACCACTGAAGGTGAGATGTTTTCATTTTTCTTCTGCCCTGAGAAAAGTACAGTGAGAGAAACTGCTTATCCTGCTCTCCTTTATTCTACCAACAGGCTCACACTAGCTCCAGGTTATGCACGCCTGGAAAATGGGAGTAAGTCGGCAGGAGCTCCGGTCAGTAGTTTAGTAAACACAGGTGCACCTGAACTGCTGCAGCTCATCGTAGGTGCTGTCCTCACTGTCTTCTTTCCCCTCTCTGCCTTTGCGTTCTCCTTTTGTTATATTTCTAGATTTTAAATTAAAAGAGCCCTCTGGGGGCCTCCCTGACGGCTCACTGGTGAAGAGTTCTCCTGCCAAGGCAGGAGACACGGGATCAGTCCCTAAGCCAGGAACATCCCACATGCCACAGGGAAACTAAGCCCACACTCCACCACTACTGAGCCTGTGCTCAAGACCCTGGGAGCTGCAACTCCTGAGCCTGGATGCCTAGAGCCTGTGCTCCGCAACGAGAAGCCCGTGCACCACAGCTAAAGAGTAACTCGCACAGTAACGAAGACCCAGCCTAGCCAAAAACAAATAAATAAATAATTCCCCCCCCCCAAAAAAAAAGACAGTCTTTGGTATTAAATTAAAGGTCTGCTATCAAATGGGTAAAATTAAGAGCACTTAGATATCAATGGAACCGTCCCCCCACGGCCAAGCAGGTGGTCACTGCCCCAGTGTCAAGACAAGAGGCAATGGCTAAGAAATGAAGCTCACAGAACTGGCAGCAAAGAGAGAGGCTGTGATTAGAGGTATTGGGTAACTCTGTGCTTTACACAAACATGCACACAGGGCTCAAAAAATCTTATACGGGGGGTTGGCCACCAAAGATACTTTAATTGAAAATTACAATGTATAAAAAAAATGACTAAGTGGCTAAGGGATTACTGTCCACATCAGTAAGCAGAGAATAAAACATTTGTTCATTCATTGGGTGAAATAATTCTGTAAACCTCAGCATGGAAGGTAGATGGCAAACAAGGTGAGTGAACAGAGCACTGGGTGAAACTCAGATGCTCGCGGCCGCTCCTGGGTGGAGACCTGGCTTGGCTTGATTTTCTGGGTCCTCCTCTAGGAGTGTGGCTGAGGGAAGTCTTACCACACAAGACCCTGCGGTCTAGGGATGAGCTTCGGTGACAGGGATATGGAGAGGAGCATCCTCCTGGAGCCATCTCACAAGGTCTGTGTGACATAGAGACGTGAAGGAAGAACAGAGCGGGCCCAGAGAAGTGCTGAGTGAGTGAATGCACCCGGGTAACGTGCACGCACACGCCCTGCTGGCTCCCAGACGAGAACGTCACATTGATGGATGACAAAAACCCCACAAAAGACCAACTGTACATCTTCAGAAGAAAAGCCAGTTTGAAAACAGTAGAAGGTACTGCTCTGATGAAAGCTTACATTTCATTAACTTATCTGCTAAAGCTTCTGAGGGAAAAGTTAAAAATTACTGGCAAAATGTAAATGGAGGCGGCTGCTATGTAATTACTGGCAATGTCTGATTTACAAACTCGTGCTTGTAACTATGTCATGTACACAGACCACTAGCTGCAGTTTACTTCCATTCTTCCCACCATTTTTTTTTTTTCCTGACAACAAAGCACAGAAACTGACCTAAGATGAAATCTTACTCTTTCATGCTTTCTTTCCCCTGAGGAGGATTTCATACCCCCTTCTTTCTCAGGTCATGGCACCATCATATACGCACTCACGCTTAAGATCCTTCATCATGCCTGTTCTTCTGCATCTTTAAAGGTAATTTACAAAATGTCATACCCAGCACTACTTGTGGACAAGTAAATCAGTCCAAGCAAACCTCACTCTATAAGAGCAGACCTTGATCAGGGAAATCAGAAGGTCCTTATATATTGTGAATTGAAATTTAAATCAGATATCAGCAAGATCATGCCATCCATTCTTAATCCTTTGGAAGAAAGAGAGACATTTTGGTGGATGGGGGACACAAATTGGTAATAGTTATCTACATTGAAAATGAACATCACCTTTGCTAGAGCAAATTAGCGTTTAAGGAATTTACCATGTGGACTCACCCTATGGATTCAGTCACACAGGAACACAAGAATACAAGTACATGGCTGTTAATCATAGTATTGTCTGAGATGTTAAACATACATGGAAATGAGAGGGATGAATTATGGTATACTCATGAGATGATACACTAGCTGTCTGTTAAAGAGAATAGATACAGAATGAGGCCCAGATGTCCACATTGATTATAAAGTGAAAAAAGTCAGTTATAGAACATGAGACAGAGAGAGACCCTATTTTTTTTCCTTCTCTCTCTTCCACAGAGGAGAATTCCACTGGCTTCTATATTCTTTTTCTCCTTCTCACCTTTCTTTCCCCACCCGCCACGCTAGTAGGCATATTTAATAGATCAGGATTGGGACCAAGTCTCTTCCTAAGAAAGACAAGAAGAAGAGAGAAAGTGAGGAAAGGAGGGGAAAGTGAGGAAAGAAGGGGATAGTGGGGCTTTGAAATATATTCAGATGAGTGCCTCACACATTGAAAAGTTCAGAAAGAAACTCACCATGGCTATCATTAGGGAGTAGGACAGGAGTGTGAAAGATGAGGGCGGTTTTTTACCTTTCCATTGTTTTGAAAATGTCCTTTCCTAAAAGTATACATTATTCTTACCATAAAAATTAACAGAATGTGCAAATATCTTGAAAGTACTACTTGAAGCCTTAAAAAGCCTCTATATTTCCATATCATCCTCTGGTTCCTAAAGAAAATCAAGTTTCATTTGTATTCAACATAATTCAAATCTTAGTTTTTAAAACCATGTACAATTTTGTTTTTTCTATTTCTTTCTTTCTTTTTTTAAAATTTATGGTCTACATTGATGATGCTGAGCAGACTTTCACGGGCTGGTCCAGGGGACTTCAGCATGATCTGTAACACCTTCTTCAATAAGAAAATGCTTTCTACCCAGAGGGATGGGATGGGATGGGGAGGGAGGTGGGAAGGGGGATTGGGATGGGGAAAACATGTAAACACATGTAAATCCATGGCTGATTCATGTCAATGTATGGCAAAAACCACTACAATATTGTAATTAGCCTCCAACTAATAAAAATAAATGGAAAAAAAAGAAAAAAAAAAAACAGAAAATGCTTTCCAAGTTCTAAACTACCAACTGGCAAACTAACTTGCAGGACCCAATTTATCATATGGCTGAGTTTTGACAGAATTAAATTTTTAAATAAAATTAGTGAAGTATCTTTAACTTACTTTCGTTCTGCTTAATGTTTGCAGTGCTAAGGGACAGATGACCCTGAATATATAACCAGAGATACATGCACAGATACCCTCAGGGGATGTATTATGAGTCAATACTCGATTACACATTTTGTCCTATGTGAATTAATTCTAAATTGCTTTATGGAACATAAAGAACTTGATATTTTATGTTGCATCATAAAAGGAACTTCTATTGAGTAAAAATAAATGGAGGGGCAAGAAGGGAGCTGAGGGCAATGCATTGACTTGTATTGGATAAAAATGGAATAATGGACACCTTCTCTCAGGTTGGCAGTTACGATTTCACCAAGGTCAGCAGTGACAAAATCTCTATGAGAGTCTTGACCTCAATCTAGTTGTTTAAAATGGTAATATCAACATTGTAAACCTGTTACAGCAGACAGCAACCCAGTCACCTCTCAGTAAGGCATGCCTAACCGCCCATGACCTTGGCTACAGGTGGACAAAAAGCCCCCCTGGAGCATCTGCTGGGCTTCCGTGGTGGCTCAGATGGTAAAGAATCTGCCTGCAGTGCAGAAGACCCTGGTCAGGAAGATCCCCTGGAGGAGGAATTGGCAACCCACTTCAGTATTCTTGCCTGAAGAATTCCACAGAGGAGTCTGGTGAGCTATATAGTCCATGGCGTTGCAAAGAGTTGGACATGACTGAGGGGCTAACACAAAAAACAAAGAGCATCTGCTGGGAGATGGTGTAGGCTGCTGAGTGGGTCAAAACCCACTGCCCACTTTGGGATTCCCACCTCACAGTCTACGATTGTTAAAGGGCTTGAGGGGAAAAAAGACCAAGTCTGCCAGCATCCACCCCTCTCTCCTTTCTCTTAATTCTGTTGGTTCTGGGTTACTCATTGTCTTCTCTGCTATAGCTCCGAAAGCAAACCGTTCAGTTCCCACTCATTTGAAGTGGATCGCTGCAGATTTGATTTCTTGAAATACAGAACACCATAGAGTAACTCCGTAACAAGCTCCAGGAAGAAAAATGGAGGGAAGCTTGGAAACATGTCACCCAGCCTAAGAACAGAGGGTACATTTACAGAGTGAACCTGACCTGCCAAACACCAGAGAAACATAAGCAAATGTATTCCAAACAACATGGAGTACATTCTGGTGGACCTGGCCTCACCTACAACAAAGGCCTCTTTGTTTGATTCAAATTTAAGTTGGTGAAACTGCCAGTTAATGAAGGGGTAAGAAAGTCCTTCAGAGAAGCCTCAGTGGGTATGGAGAAAGGAGGATTCAAAAGTATGTGCAGAAAGAGCTCCCTCGAAGGCGCGCTGCCTTCTTAATGAATCAGGGGACCAATGTATGTTTCTGCACCAGGGGTGGGAGTAGCTTGGCTGCAGAAAGGAAGGGGAGGATGGGTAGGAAGGGTCAGTGCGTCCAGCCCAGCCAGCAGCATGGTGTGAGTGGCTGCCAAGGGAGGTCTGGAGGAAGGAGGATTTTCTGTCTCCTGGCTGGCATTCATTCACTCATCAGGCAGCCTGCAGTTCAGCGTCCTGAGACCCAGCCCTGAGTTCAGAGAGGTAATACCAACCGTCCCCAACCTGCCTCTCATTGCAACACAGAGGCTCAGAAAGTGAATGAAGCCTTATCTCTTTGTATTCAATTCCTATTTTCTGAGAACCCACAAGATTTATCATATCTAACAGACATTTCACGCTCATGGGAAAGTCTACAGTCTCAGCCCTCAAGGCAATCTCTTAAAAGTTTGATTAAAGCTGACTCACAGTCTGGATTCCAAAGCTGTTCAACCACAAGGCAGAGGAAGAAACCACCTAGAGAAGCTCTGAAAAACACCCTCAGGGTCACCCGGGTGCCGTGGCTGGCCTGTGGACTTCTGCCATGCACCTGGCTGGTGGATCTGCACCATGCTCCTGGCTTCCTGACCAAGCATGTCATTTCCAGCTTCCTTCCTTTGCCTGAACTGATATTCTAGACCCTGGACCTGCTTCTGTTCTTATCATGTGGATCCTGGTAACTTCCCCACTCCATTGTCTTTCGAGGCTCTTCCTCAAGTGCAGACAGATGGCACCCTGGGCTCTGCTTCTCTCTCCTCCTTCCCTAAGGACCACTCCCCTGCCTATTGTCCCTGTTGCATAAGTCTAGACTGGATCCTCCCTCTGCTCAGTCCCTTAGGGCTGACATCATACTGTCTTCAGAGTTGAGAAACTCGACGTCTGCCTGGAACAGCGCCCCTGCTTCCCCCAGGAAACTACCCCCCACCTCCAACTCCTGCAGGTCTCAGATGCTTTCAAGGCACCTTCACCACACTCAGTGACCTTGTTTCATGCTGGAGATGGCTATTCCAACCTCAGATGGTGGTATGTATGTCTCTGTGTCCTTATTCTAGACTGATCTAGCTCATCTTTCAAACTTAGGTTCTTCAGTTCAGTTCAGTTGCTCAGTCGTGTCTGACTCTGTGACCCCATGGACTGCAGCATGCCAGGCTTCCCTGTCCATCACCAACTCCCAGAGTTTATTCAAACTCATGACATTAGTGATGTCATCCAACCATCTCATCCTCTGTCATCCCCTTCTCCTCCTGCCTTCAATCTTTCCCAGCATCAGGGTCTTTTCCAATGAGTCCATTCTTTGCATCAGGTGGCCAAAATATTGGAGTTTCAGCTTCAACATCAGTTCTTCCAATGAACACCCAGGACTGATCTCCTTTAGGATGGACTGGTTGGATCTCCTTGCAGTCCAAGGGACTCTCAAGAGTCTTCTCCCACACCACAGTTCAAAAGCATCAATTCTTCGGCACTCAACTTTCTTTATAGTCCAACTCTCACATCCATACATGACTACTGGAGAAACCATTGCTTTGACTAGATGGACCTTTGTTGGTAAAGTAATGTCTCTGCCTTTTCATATGCTGTCTAGGTTGGTCAGAGATTTTCTTCCAATGGAGCAAGCATCTTTTAATTTAATGGCTGCAGTGATTTTGGAACCCAGGAAAAGGTCTGTCACTGTTTCCACTGTTTCCCCATCTATTTGCCATGAAGTGATGGGACCAGATGCCATGATCTTAGTTTTCTGAATGTTGAGCTTTAAGTCAACTTTTTCACTCTCCTCTTTCACTTTCATCAAGAGGCTCTTTTGTTGTTCTTTGCTTTCTGCCATAAGGGTGGTGTCATCTGCATATCTGAGGTTATTGATATTTCTCCCAGCAATCTTGATTCCAGCTTGTGCTTCATCCAGTCCAGCACTTCTCATGATGTACTCTGCATGTAAGTTAAATAAGCAGGGTGACAATATACAGCCTTGACGTACTCCTTTCCTGATTTGGAACCAGTCTGTTGTTCCATGTCCAGTTCTAACTGTTGCTTCCTGCCCTGCATACAGATTTCTCAGGAGGCAGGTCAGGTGGTCTGGTATTCTCTCTAAGAATTTTCCACAGCTTGTTGTGATCCACACAGTCAAAGGCTTTGGCGTAATCACTAAAGCAAAAGCGGATGTTTTTCTGGAACTCTCTTGCCTTTTTGATGATCCAGTGGATGTTGGCAATTTGATCTCTGGTTCCTCTGTCTTTTCTAAATCCAGCTTGACCATCTGGAAGTTCACGGTTCACATCCTGTTGAAGGCTGGCTTGGATAATTTTGAGCATGACTTTGCTAGTGTGTGAGATGAATACAACTGTGCGGCAGTTTGAACATTCTTTGGCATTGCCTTTCTTTGGGATTGGAATGAAAACTGACCTTTTCCAGTTCTGTGGCCACTGCTGAGTTTTCCAGATTTGCTGGCATATTGAGTGCAGCACTTTTCACAGCATCATCTTTCAGGATTTGAAATAGCTCAACTGGAATTCCATCACCTCCACAGCTTTAGGTTCTTAGCCCACTGCAAACCAGGCTCCCACACCCACCAGTGTCAAATTCTCAGCACCTGACTTTAACACTGCTATTCCTCCCAAAGTTCCTCTGATCTGGGGTGAAACACACACTGGCCTGGAGGAGCTGAAACCAGTCAAGAAACAATGACCAACAGTTCCTTCCTCTGACTCAATGATGTGTTTGAGAGGGCTGTCTCCCTGCTCTCCAGCTTGGGTCATAAGGCAGTTAGGAGGTCAAACGATTCAAGTGAAGGCACCCCAAGAACCATGAAGCCCTGAGAAGTGAAAGAAACCAGCATTGCTGTCAGCCAGACGGAGGGCCCCCCACCGCGTCCTCTCCTGGATCAGCAGAGCTAATGCCACAGCCCCACCCGCAAGCTACCTCTGTGCTGCACTCCTCTCTGCTCCCCTGCCCCAGGCTCCGCACTTGCCTTTGCCACCTGGAGCAGCGCACTTTATTAGAATCACTGGCTCCACAGAAAGACAGCGTCTCATTAGTCCCTGCACAGACCCAGGTCTGACACATGGAAGGAACTTTATAGATGATGAATGAATGCATCAATGAACAAAGGTTTGGCTTTACACACAGAGCGGGCAGCAGATGCAACACGCTTCTAAAGCCGCAGTGATGAGCATGAGGTCACATTTTCGAGCCTTCACCCCTCACTCTAGCCTGTCCCCTCGACTCACCTGTAAGGCTCCATGGTGCGGATGCCGTAGAACAGCGCCTCCTCCAGGAGCCCGAGGTTGATGCAGGCGTCCATGGCGCAGTCGAGCACCTTCAGCTGGTAGATGTTGATATCAGGAAGCCGCTCAGCGTTACTGCTTATGATCGACTGGCACATGGCCAGAACCTGTTCCCACTCTGTTATTAACCTCAGTTAAGGATTCATTGTGTTCATCAAGGGAAAACAAAAGTAAAATGAGAGTCTCTACAAGGCTGAAGAGCTCCCAGGCACAGGAGGGAAGGAAGTGCCCATTATTTTGCACAGATGAGCTGCCTGAAAACACACTCGAGAAACAAAAACATGTAAGTGGTGTCTCAGAGAAGGAAATTCTGTTTACATCAACAAACCGTCTTCCAACCAAGCCTGTGCTTTGGGGGATTAGACTTTCAGAGAGTCATTCTTCCTTCCTAGTCCTACTAGATGAATTCTCTTGAAACCCAGTCCTCAAATGAATGCAGCTATTTATTAAACTGAGCTAAAGACTAAGTTCACTTTATAATTATTTACTCTGCTAGCTGCTGTTTCAAAACTCTTCTGAAATTAAAGAAGCTTTAGAGAGATTCCTTTTAATAAAGGAGGAGCTCATTCTTGCTTCTGTGTCGTTTGAACCTTGAGCATATATGAAGCCAAAAACACAACCCAAAGGCGCACACAAGGGGAAGCAATTGAAAGAAATCCATTCTACTGGATCTCAAATTTTTTTGAGTATAAAACAAAAGTGATCCAAGTCTATAAAACAATGTGTGTGTGCTCAGCCAGATCTACTTCTTCCAGCATTCAGACTCTCAGGGCACTGCTTTCCAACACATTAGTAAACAGTTTAAATAAACCAATCAAGTCAGCTGTGTGAGTGGGAACTCGTATCTTTCTTTTTTAACTTTTTATTTTATTTTGTATTGGGGAGGGGCTTCCCTGGTGGCTCAGAAGCTAAAGAGTCTGCCTGCAATGCAGGAGACCTGGGTTTGATTCCTGGGTCAGGAAGATCCCCTGGAGAAGGGAATGCCTACCCACTCCAGTAGTCTTGCCTGGAGAATTCCATGGACAGAGGAGCCTGGGGGGGCTATAGTCCATGGGGTGGCAAAGAGTCGGACACGACTCAAGAATCATCACTAATATTACAGCCAATTAATGTTGTGGTAGTTTCAGGCGAACAGCAAAGGGACCCAGCCATACACATACATGTATCCATTCTCCCCTAACCCCTACAAGAGCTCATATCTTTATTAATCCTCACAAGAAATATATAATCGTCTGAAGGCAGAATACCTGGGACTACAGGCCTGACTACCTGGGTAGAACTTCAAGCACCAAAATGCACGGCTAATGAGCATTTCTGTACATGATACTCTATCACTTTAGGCCGAGTCCTGTCTTTGAGGAGTTAACTGTGGTCTTGCAAGAGGTACATTTACTGAAGAAAAGTGACTTGGTGGCTTTCTGTTTTACTCATCTGACATGTGTGCTTAAAGTTTACTGCATGTATTCCCTAGAAGCTGGGGGAGGCGGTGTCTTAGGCAATGCACTGGTTTTGTAACAAACTCCAGGCTAACCTCTGTGGCTTTTCATCCTAGGATTAGATATGTGATGGATTATCAGGAGGAACAACTGTCTCTTACACAATGCCCAGACATTTCTGTGGCAAGACTCTGACCTTATTTTAACATCAAGTTGTGAGACTGCCATTATTATTTGCCTGTTCATTTATATATGCTCCAACTCATTTTAAAGAGGTTTGAGGTGACAAGCCTTGGAAGTAAAAACCAGATGCAGCCGCTGATAGGAATACATCTGCTTTATGCCCCAGCAAGCTGGCAGGAACCACATGGCGACTTTCCTTCGCAACACTGGCAAGTCTCCTGGCAAACAAGGCAAACCTTTCCTGTAAAAACACCTCAGTGAGCAAAAAAATGGAATAATTTTAACTAAGCGGCTTTTCTCCCAAGCTAATGCTGACATGTATAATGTTTGCTCAAAAATTGAGTCCCTGGCATTTGCTGGGTGTTTACCACAAGCCATTCTGTTCCAGTGAGGAGAGCAGGGCAGACAGCCTATCTGAAGAGAAAAGAGTACTGATGCCAGGACAGGCACCTTTCTGCAGAGTTTCCCATGACTGTTAAGAAAATTAACGGGGAAAGAGAAAGGGGAACACAGTGAATCCACCTGGGAGTTAACTCCTTGAGACTCAAAGACTGACAACCCTGGGCTCTTACCATCGTCCACTGCTTACAATCCTCCCGTGGTCCCCGAGCCTACACATAACATCTAGTCCAGTGCAAGACACTGAAGCAAGGCCCGACCACGTTCCCGTCTCTCACACTGAACAACTGTAATTGGGCCGCAGGTGGCTGCACCTCCATGTGTGCACAGGCTTCTCCCTCAGGGTCTCCCCTTCTCCACCGCCTGCCTGGTAAACTCCTCCTAACCCTCCCAGGAAGTCGCCTCCTCTGTGAAACCTTCTTTAACCTCCCAAAGTTGACTGCTGTGCTTTCAATGTCCCTCAAATATTAATCTATGTATTTACTACCCAACTACTCATGAGGGCTGGGAGTGCAGGCTTGTGTCTTCTTAATCCTGCCTGGACCATAAGTGGGTTATAACCAGTAAGGCACCTGGCACAATGCTGTCAGTAAAACTCATCCCACTGAGACTGAACTGATCATCCTTGGGCCCTAATTTCTCTGCAGGGCACTACACAGAACAAGTCTTTTCTGCAGTGTAACAACAGCTCTCTGGGCCTGAGAACCGTCCTCTTGCTCTCAGATTCGACTGCTTTCCAATTGTCTCCCATCCTGTCTGCAGAGTTTCAAATACCACTTGATCCTGGTTCCATGCCTCAAAACTCATTTTCTTCTTTATCCCTTTCTATGTGTCCTACCCCAAACCGAAGAGAAAATTTTAGATATGGTCGGACTAATACTATTACCTTTCTCATTTTCTATTCTCTAGTTCTATTAATGGAGTCCAAGATCACAGGAGTGTTTTGTTTTTTTTTTCCTGGGGGGGGCGGATTATATCATACTCTTAAGCTTTATTGAATTTTGATGTTTACTAAAAACCTTAAAATTCTTTCACAAATTCTGTTGTCAAACTTTATATATATTTATACACTTGAATTTTTTGGCCCAAATAGAAGATGTGAGATACCCTTTTGTTGAATTTCATCTTCATCTCAGGCATCATTGCATCATTCAAACCTTCAAAGATCTTTTGAGCTCTTGATTTTGTCATCCCACCTCTGCCATCCTTCCATTCCATATACTTCTGAGAATTTGATGAACCTCTGCTCTGCATCCTCAGACAAGGTGCTGAATCAAAGGTGGAAGAGGACTGGTTTGGGAACAGAGTACTCCACAGCATTAGTGATCCATTAAGCATCAGTTTTGCAGTATGGCTATTCAACCATTTAATGAGACGTCTGGTCACACTAGCATCTAGCAGAAATCTCTTGGTTACTTTTTAAAATCAAATCTCTTTCTGAAGTCTACATACAAACTTTACCAAAGAAAGCCATGACTCTGCGAACTCACCGGCTCTTAATGAACCCCTGCAGCATCCTGGTGATCACAGCTTCCTCTCCATTCCTTTGGTCACTAGCTTGAGATTCTTTACCAAAACTGCCAACAACAAAATCTCACTGGACTATAGATTTCAGAAATTACTTATTTCACCTTTAAAAAATAGGAACATTTGTCTAACTGCCTCTCCTGCTCTTTTACAATTCCTTAAAGAACACTGTACTTTGGAAACCTCATCTGTAGATTTTCTTAGCGCCTGGGATATAATTTATCTGACAATGTTTTGCAATCTTTTTTTTAATCTACCTTAGTCTCTTTCTCCCTACCTTGTGGTTTCTTTTTGTCACATTTTTGCTCAAGCTAATTCCACTACCGCAAGTGGCTCCCTCTTAGCCTCTGACTATCTAAGCCCTGTCCCTGATTTGGGCTACTTTTCACATAGTATAACATCGGTGGAGCCTTCCCAGAGGACCTCCATCATATACGGTCTCTCCTTACTCTAAAATGTGACCCACTCACGGTCCTTACTATTTATGCCAAGAAAATGTCCTGTGCAGCAACTCTGACTACCACTGTAGTCATGGCTGACTATAGTCATTAAATTATAAGGATTTTAAGTTATACATTATAGAGATGTAGGTCATGGGAGGAAGGGAATCCAGAATTTGTTACTTTGTACATATGTAAAGAGCATATTCCATACTATCCTACTAATCCTGGCTATAAATTTTGATTATCAACTAATGATGGTGAGGAATTCACGTTGACCTTACTGCAATCTTTCCTCGCCATTGCTGAAATTGTTGGCTGGGGTCAGGGATGCAGCCTGTGAGTGTGGAACAGAATGAAGCTCTCTGGCTCATGGAGAGGTCAAACCCTGGACTTGAATTCATTAATACCAGGCTCCAACCGGTAAGGAAGCAATCCTATGAACAACTCAGTCCACAGGTAAAAGGATACTCCAGTGTGCCTTCAGTTCTTCAATTTTTTTCAGGGATTCTTGGACTTCCTTCCATACCTGTTCATCACCAGTGAGCATATCAGCATCCTGTTCAGGCCACATTAAAAGGACAGAGGAAGACAAATTCCTTGATTTAAAAAATGGGCAAGAATAGACATTTCTCCAAAGATATTCAAATGACCAATGAGCACATGAAAAGATGCTCAACATTATTAGCCAATGGGGAAATGCAAATCAAAACCATAAGGAGATATTACTTCACACCTACTAGGATGGTTATAATAAAAAAGATAATAAATGTTTGTGAGGTTGTGGAGAAATTGGAATCCTCATATATTTCTGGTAGGAAAGTAAAATAGTGTAGCCACTTTGGAAAACAGTCTGGCAGTTACTTTAAAAGTTAAACAGAGTTATTATATAACAATTCCACTCCTTCCACATATGTCCAAGAGAAATGAAAATATATGTTCATACAAAATCTTAAGCATAAATGTTCACAGTTACGTCATTGATAGTAACAAAGTGTAAACAATCCAAATGCCATGAACCAATGAATGGGTCAATAAAATGTGGCATAGTCACACAATACAATACTAGTTGACAATAAACAGAACTAAAGTACTACAACATGCTACAGCATAAATAAACAGGAACAACATCATCCTAAGTAAAAGAAATCACTAACAAAGGACCACATATTATATGATTTCACCAGTATGAAATGCTCAGAATAGATAAATGCATACAGACAGGAAAGTATATTAGCAAATGGCTAGGGCAGGGGGGTGATAGGTATAGAGAATTGGGGAGGGACTGCTGATGATTTTTTAGGGGTGATGAAAATGTTTAAAAGCAATTGTGGTGATAGTTTTCATCACTTTCTGATGTGATGAAAAGCTACAAATTGCTACACAAAAGCTATCAAATTGTAAACTGTAACTGAATTGTATCCTATGTGAATTATGTCTCAGTAAAGTTTACATATATTCATATATGTATGTATAAATATATTCGGGCTTCCTTGGTGGCGTTAGTGGTAAAGAACTTGTGTGCCAATGCAGGAGAAAAAAGAGACTTGGGTTCAATCCCTGGGTCAGGAAGATCCCCTGGAGGAGCACATGGCAACTGATTCTAGTATTCTTGCCTGGAGAATCCCTTGGACAGAGGAGCCTGGTTGGGTACAGTCCATAAGTTCACAAAGAGTCAGACATGACAAGCACCTTAGCGCACATGCATTTATGTATTTATCAGGAAAGAGAACAGAGGCAAGAGCAAAAATTATTTGTCAGGAGACGCATGAATAACACTTCAATCAAATATTTAGTCATCAATCAAAATGAGGATAGGTAAAAGATGAGTACAATTATACCCATGTGAACCAGTTTGATTACTACAAAAACTAAAAAAATAAATAACTTAAAAAGTAATTCAGAGCTTCACAGGTGGCTCAGTGGTAAAGAATCCACCTGTAATGCAGGGGATGTGGGTTCCATCCCTGATCAGGGAAGATTCCACGTGACTCGGAGCACCTAAACTATTGCGCCTGTGATCTAGAGCCTGGGAGCCGCAACTACTAAAGCCCAAGTGCCCTAGAGCCTGTGCTCCACTACAAGACAAGCCAGTGCAATGAGGAGCCTGAGCACCACAGCTAAAGGGTAGCTCCCCCAAGCTGCACGCAACTGGAGAAAAGTTTGTGAAGCAAAAAAGCCCTAGCCCACCCAAAAATAAACTAAAAAAATTTTAAAAGGCAATTCAAAATGAAAGTAGGAGCTACCATCTATTCATTGCCCATCCTCCTACTGGGTCCTCTGTTTTTCCTATACATCTACATTTTAAGAGCACATAGCCTCATGTGGCCGTGGCTACCATATTGGGCAGTACAGATATATTAGAACAGTTCTGTCATCTCTGAAAGTTCTAATGGATGGTGCTGCTTTAAATAGGTTAATCAAAGGGTAAGAAATTCTGGGGCACTTCCCTGGAGGTCCAGTGGCTAAGACTCTGTGCTCCCAATGCAAGGGGCCTGGGTTCGATCCCTGGAACAGAAACTAGATTCCACACGCCAAGACTAAAGATCCAACAATGAAGATCAAAGATCCCATGTGCTACAATGAAGATCTGGAGCAGCCAAACAAGTTAATTAAAAAGGTAAGAAATTCTCAGACTCTACTCAAAACCAGGTATTCCATATCCACTAGATTCTCAGTGGGGGTCAGGGAGAAGAACAATTCTAGGAAGTTATATCAAATCACAGCCACTGTGGAGTGATGGTTAAACTGAAGGAGGGCAGACGTTTTCAAACTCTATGTATCTCACTAGAGGTTCTTACGTACCTACTAGGGAAGGTTTATATTGACAGAATGACCCCTGTGAGAATCACTGCCTGAGTAAATAAGCCTGTGTTACTGGTGGGAAGATACAAGTCACTTGGGTGTGCCAGGGCAGGGGAAAAAAAAAAAGGGCTACCAAGTACCACAGAAAAGAGATCTCAAGTACAAAGAGAAGCAGAGGGGGAATGTATGAGGAAGTGTGTGTGTGTGTGAGGGTGAGTGTGTCTGTGTAACAGGGATTTATGAGTCTCTCTATATATGCACTGTACACATGTGTAATATGACAGGATGGTTTTTAAAAAGACACCATAAATGGACTCTGCTTTGTTTAGGAAATTCTAAATAAGAACCTAGCTTTCTGTATGTATAAGAGGGAAATAAAAGTCAATTGCTTTTAAAGAGGTAAACATCAATCTCCTTCCAAATACTTGCTGTTAAGTCCATCTTCATCTCCTGAAGCCTCAGTTCCAACACATGACTACAAAGCCTTGAGTAACTTCCCAGTACCTCCCATGTAAGCCCACATAATAAATCGTGACAACCATGGCCATTCTTGATTAAATTTTTGTTTTTTATTTCACTACTGGCAGCTCAAACCTTAGGCTCTAGGCAAAATGTCTTACTTGTTAGTCCTTATGGTAAGGAGAAAAATGGATCCCCAAAGAAGTCCACGTCCTGATCCCCAGAACCTGTGAATATGTTAGTTTCCATGGTAAACAGGAATTAAGTTGCAAGTGGGACTAAGATTGTTGGTCAGCTTACTTTAAAGAAATCAACCTGGACCACCCAGGTGGACCCAGTGGAATCACAAGGGTCTTTAAAAGAGGAAAGAGGCAGAAGAAAAGATCAGAGCAATGTGATGTGAGGAAGACTAAACCTGCCTTTGCTGGCCTGGAAGATGGAGGAAGGGACCCTCAGGTCAAGGAGTACAGGCAGCTTCCAGAAGCTGTAGAAGTCAGGGAAATGGATTCTAGCTTGGAGCCCCCAGAAGGAGAGTAGCCCTGCCAAGACCTTGATTTTAGCCAAATGAGGCTCGTGTCAGGCTTCTGATCCATAGACTATAGATAAGAAGTTTGTGCGAAGTCACTAATTTTACAATAATTTGTTACAGCAGCCACAGAAAACGAATACAGTCCATGACATACTTCTGCTTTTGTGACCACTGGAGTTTGGCACATGCCCTCCCAGTGCATGTGAGGGTCCTAAGTTGCTTCAGTAGTGTTGGACTCTTTGCAACCCTATGGACTGTAGCCCACCAGGCTCCTCTGTCCATGGGATTCTCCAGGCAAGAATACTGGAGTGAACTGTTATGCCCTCCTCCAGGGGATCTTCCTGACCCAGGGATCGAACCTACACTGGCAGGCAGGTTCCTTACCACTAAATGCCACCTGGGAAGCCCACTCTCCCAGTATCTGAAGGTAATTAATTTGATCATCCACCTACTCAACTAGTATCCACTAAATGCCTGCAGACATTGCTCTAGGATACAGAAGTAAATCTGATTTCAGTGTTGGCCATCTGGTGATGTCCATGTGTAGTCCTCTCTTGTGTTGTTGGAAGAGGATGTTTGCTATGACCAGTGCATTCTCTTGGCAAAACGCTATTAGCCTTTTGCCCTACTTCATTCCGTACTCCAAGGCCAAATTTGCCTGTTACTCCAGGTGTTTCTTGACTTCCTGCTTCTGCATTCCAGTCCCCTATAATGAAAAGGACATCTTTTTAGGGTGTTAGCTCTAAAAGGTCTTGTAGGTTTTCATAGAACTGTTCAACTTCAGCTTCTTCAGCGTTACTGGTCGGGACATAGACTTGGATTACCGTGATATTGAATGGTTTGCCTTGGAAATGAACAGAGCTCATTCTGTCATTTTTGAGATTGCATCCAAGTACTGCATTTCGGACTCTTATTGACTATGATGGCTACTCCATCATAGACTTCATCAGGTGGACATCACAGACATCAGCACATGGACATCACCAGATGGTCAACACCGAAATCAGATTGATTATATCCTTTGCAGCCAAAGATGAAGAAGCTTTATACAGTCAGCAAAAACAAGACCCAGGAGCTGACTATGGCTCAGATCATGAACTCCTTATTGCCAAATTCAGACTGAAATTGAAGAAAGTGGGGACAGTCACTAGACCATTCAGGTATGACCTAAATCAAATCCTTTATGACTATACAGTGGAAGTGAGAAATAGATTTAAGGGACTAGATCTGATATAGTGCCTGATGAACTATGGATGGAGGTTCGTGACATTGTACAGGAGGCAGGGATCAAGACTATCCCCAAGAAAAGGAAATGCAAAAAAGCAAAATGGCTGAGGAGGCCTTACAAATACCTGTGAGAAGAAGAGAACCAAAAAGCAAAGGAGAAAAGGAAAGATACACCCATTTGAATGCAGAGTTCCAAAGAATAGCAAGGAGAGATAAGAAAGCCTTCCTCAGTGATCAATGCAAAGAAATAGAGGAAAACAACAGAATGGGAAAGACAGGAGATCTCTTCAAGAAAGTTAGAGATACCAAGGGAATATTTTATGCAAAGATGGATTCAATAAAGGACAGAAATGGTAGGGACCTAACAGAGGCAGAAGATATTAAGAAGAGGTGGCAAGAATACACAGAAGAACTGTACAAAAAAGATCTTCATGACCCAGATAATCACGATGGTATGATCACTCATCTAGAGCCAGACATGCTGGAATGTGAAGTCAAGTGGGCCTTAGGAAGCATCACTACTAACAAAGCTAGTAGAGGTGATGGAATTCCAGTTGAGCTATTTCAGATCTAAAAGATGATGCTGTTCAAGTGCTGCACTCAATATGCCTGCAAATTTGGAAAACTCAGCAGTGGCCACAGGACTGGAAAAGGTCAGTTTTCATTCTAATCCCAAAGAAAGACAATCCCAAAGAATGCTCAAACTACCTCACAATTGCACTCATCTCACACGCTAGTAAAGTAATGCTCAAAATTCTCCAAGCCAGGCTTCAGCAATATGTGAATCGTGAACTTCCAGATGTTCAAGCTGGTTTTAGAAAAGGCAGAGGAACCAGAGATCAAATTGCCAACATCTGCTGGATCATCGAAAAAGCAAGAGAGTTCCAGAAAAACATCTATTTCTGCTTTATTAACTATGCCAAAGCCTTTGACTGTGTGGATCACAATAAACTCTAGAAAATTCTGAAAGAGATGGGAATAACAGACCACTTGACCTGCCTCTTGAGATACCTGTATGCCGGTCAGGAAGCAACAGTTAGAACTGGACATGGAACAATGGACTGTTTCCAAATAGGAAAAGGAGTATGTCAGGGCTGTATATTGTCATCATGCTTATTTAACTTACATGCAGAGTACATCATGAGAAACACTGGGCTGGAGGAAGCACAAGCTGGAATCAAGATTGCTGGGAGAAATATCAATAACCTCAGATATGCAGATGACACCACCCTTATGGCAGAAAGCAAAGAAGAACTAAAGAGCCTCTTGATGAAAATGAAAGAGGAGAGTGAAAAAGTTGGCTTAAAGCTCAACATTCAGAGAACTAAGATCATGGCATCTGGTCCCATCACTTCATGGCAAATAGATGGGGAAACAGTGGAAACAGTGGCTGACTTTATTTTTTGGGGCTCCAAAATCATTGCAGATGGTGACTGTAGCCATGAAATTAAAAGATGCTTACTCCTTGGAAGGAAAGTTATGACCAACATAGACAGCATATTAAAAAGCAGAGACAGTACTTTGCCAACAAAGGTCCGTCTAGTCAAGGCTATGGTTTTTCAAGTACGTATGGATGTGAGAGTTGGACTATAAAGAAAGCTTAGTGCAGAAGAATTGATGGTTTTGAACTGGAGAAGACTCTTGAGAGTCCCTTGGACTGCAAGGAGATCCAACCAGTCCATCCTAAAGGAGATCAGTCCTGGGTGTTCATTGGAAGAACTGATGTTGAAGCTGAAACTCCAATATTTTGGCCACCTGATGCAAAGAATGGACTCATTGGAAAAGACCCTGATGCTGGGAAAGATTGAGGGCAGGAGGAGAAGGGGACGATACAGGATGAGATGGCTGGATGGCATCACTGACTCAACAGACATGGGTTTGGGTAGACTCTGGGAGTTGGTGATGGACAGGGAGGCCTGGCGTGCTGTGGTTCATAGGGTCATAAAGAGTCAGACACGACTGAGCGACTGAGCTGACTGACTGAGAGAAGTAAAGACATGGGACAACCACAGTGTTCACAATGAGGAGGGAGGAGGAGCTCGGGATGACAGAACACACACACACACACACACACACACACACGTGAAAAATATATTTGTCAGAGAGAGAAACAAACAGGAAAGGGGGAAGGGGAACACTGGTCCCAGGGAGTTTAGGGTGATCAGGAAAGGCATTGCCGAGAAGATAACTCATGAGTGGAGGAGGAGGTGAGGAGCAGAGACAAGAATTCTAGGGACAGTGAACAGTAAGTCCCACGGTACAGAAGCAGGTGGAGGCCTGAATGTTCCAGGAGTGACAAGGAGGCCAGTGCAGTTACAATTCCTGGGCTGTCATTTTGCACATGTCATATCATCCTCATTTCAAAGATAAGTGAAAGTGTTAGCTGCTCAGGTGAGTTAGACTCTGTGACCACATGGATTGTAGCCCACCAGGCTCCTGTGTCCATGGGATTTCCCAGGTAAGAATACTGGAGTGAGTTGCCATTTCCTTCTCCAGGGGATCTTCCTGACCCAGGAATTGAACCTGGGTTTCCCCATATTGCAGGCAGGTTCTTTACCTCTTTGATTCTGCCACTTCCAAATACCTAGCACAAAACCTTGTATGGAGCAAAAGATCACTTAAACATCAGCAGAATGGCTCTGGAAGGAGAAAATGAACAATTATATGATAACAATCAGGATGGCTCTTATATGTCTCTTTTTATTCCTCTCACCATCCCTGTAGGGCATCAATACCTAAAATTTACAAAGGTGGCACAAGATAGTCCTAAAGCTTAAGTAACCACTACAAATGTCCCTTCTACATCGAATTGCCAGAGGTAAGATTCAAATCCAAGTCTGTCTGGCTTCAGAGCCCACGCTCTTTCCACCATCTTCATGTTTAATTTGAATTTGCTTTTTTCCTAGGCTTGCTTAAAAGGTGAAACTCATGTCTGTGAGACAGTAAGTTGAACATATATTCAACTCAATCAATTCAATTCAATTGATCATAGATCAAGTCCTATGATCTTCCTAGTCTTAGCCCTTGGAAAAGGCAATGGACTCCTCCAACACGGAGCCCACAGTGGGACCTGTATTCTTTTACCATGGCCCAAGGCAGAATAATTTCATATGGGAATTATATTCACAACTAAATTCCCACCACTATCTTATTAACTTTCTTTTGGTTTGAGCCTAAGGCTTTATTTACTTAATAGAAGAGCAGGCAAGCTTGGAAATTGTTTCCAAACATTCAGAAACAATAGCTCTAGGGAGCACTAAACATTGGAGATAGACATTCACTAACAGCTAACCATCCACCCCTGGAGTGTTTCACCAAGGTGACAGTCTCCACTTTCAGGTTCCCAACACACCTCCCCTCACTTCAATGTCCTGATCCTCCCAATTCCATTCTCCTGTAACTGTCCCTAAAATGGGGCCAGTCAGGAGGAGACCATTCAAAGGGGAGTGTGTGTGCGTATGTGTGTAACATATATCCACAAACAGAAAGACTACTTAGGGAAGCGGAACTTAAATCTTCTCCTTTTTCAATCTGCAAATATAGGAGTAAATTAGTGTGCTCTTTTCACAGCCCCTGAGGTATGAAGTTAGTAAATTTATTTCATTATTTCTTATCCAAACGTATCAAAGATATTTGCTATCATTTAGGAAAAAAATTTTTTTAATTCCTTTTTTAATTTCAGCTTTACCATGTAAAAAGGGCTTGAATGAATGAGTCTTGAAATTTGTTTTCAGTGGTGGGAGAATATTTTATACATAAAATGTATATTATATTATACATTATATGTATGTGTGTGTGTGTATATATATATATGGTTTGTTTTGAAATCAAATGTAGTGTTACTGAGTTTTCTCCAAATGATAAACATAACTCAGGCTATAAGCAGAAGGATTCCTAAGAAGGTTCTCTCTGCTGGGAAATGATGAAGAGAATTGAGAACACGTTGGTTCCAGCCCCAACAGCACCTCTGTCCTGACCCCTGTGTTTCCCTGTCACATCCTCCTTTGTCTGCCCCCAGCTGCCTCACTGGTAAAACAAGAAGCTGCTCTCATGACCATCTGACCACTTTAGAGCCTAGAGCAGACCACTCCCGCACACAACTCCAGAAGAGTCCTTAGAAAGTGACTCCATTTTAAACAATAAAAACGTGGAAATAGTTAATCTAAGGCGGGACTGTGCCAGCTGTCCTCAGAATTTGGGTAGGAATGAATCTCCTGAATTTCTCCCTTCCCCCTTCAACTACTCAAGCTCCTCTATCTGCCCCCGCCCTCTCAGCAACCAGGTACAAACTCCCCCACAATTTGAATTATGCTCTTGATATTTCATTCTTTCTCATTCATTCCCATTCTTTTCTCTCACGGCCCCACCCCAAATCTGACCCATCCCCTGGCTCCATCTTACTGCCAGTACACCTACTCTTCCAGGTGGAATCTTTGCCCTTTGGATTCTGTTAGGACTAAGATTGCAGTTTTCTGCTTTTTCCTTGCCACTTCCCAGGTGGCGCTAGTGGTAAAAAAAAAAAAAAAAAAAAAAACCCATCTGCCAATGCAGGAGACATTAGAGATGTGACAGGTTTGATTCCTCCATCAGGAAGATCCCCGGAGAAGGAAATGGCAACCTGCTCCAGTATTCTTGCCTGGAGAATCCCATGGCGGGCTATAGTCCATGGAGTTGCAAAGAGCCTTGGATTGCCATTTCCATTCATTTCTCCAGCTTTCTTCCCATTTGTCCTTTAGGAGACAGTTTCAAATGTTCTCAGTTAGGAAATCTTGTCTATCCACCCTCTGAGGCAGCCCAGCCCTCCTGAAGCATCATAGCTGCTCTGCAAACCTCTCTTTAAACAAAAAACAAAAAACCCCGTAATTTTATTTATGTATTTATATATTAATTTTTGGCTGTGCTGCATCTTTATTGCTGTGCCGGCTTTCTCTAGTTGCGGCAAGCAGAGGTTATTCGCTCACGGTGTGCAGGCTTCTCATTGCAGTGACGTCTCTTGTGGAGTATGGGCTCCAGGGTGTGTGGGCTCAGTAGTTGTGGCCCTCCGGGGATAGCTGCCCTGTGGCATGTGAGATCTTCCTGGCTCATCGGTCAAACTTATGCCTCCTGTACTGGCAGGCGGATTCTTTACCACCCAGCCACCAGGGAAACCTTGCAAACCTCTCTCTTAGCACCAAGGTGTCATTAACGATCTAATGTTTCCTCAATTAGCTCAGAACTCCTTGAAGAACCTTGACCTAATCATATCTATTCCCTGTGCCATCATGGTGAGTTATTCAGTAAATGTTTGGTGACAGAGTAAATGAATGCAGAGAGAGGAAACACCTCCTACAATCCACAGGTAACAGTATTATAAGAATAACATAACTTGGACTTCCTTGGTGGTCCAGTGGTACGAACCAACATGGGTTCAGTTCCCAGTCTGAGAAGATCCCTCACGCTGCAGGGCAACTAAGCACTTGCATCACAACTACTGAGCCCATGCTCCACAGCAAGAGAAGCCTCGAGAAGCCCGCGCACAACTAGAGAGTTGCCTCTGCTCGCCACGACTAGGGAAAGCCAGAGAACAGCAGCAAAGACCCAACACAGCCAAAAATAAATAAATACATTTTTTAAAATACAAAAAAAAAAAAAAAAAAAGAAGAAGAAGAACAAAATACCTTAATTCTGCAACAACAAGGACAATCTCAACTGAGGAAACAGGAAGATTATTCTCTTTACTCCATATTTCTATCTTGACTTATTTCTAATACTACTATGTCATAGTTATGTTGGAAAATGGCATGTTCTTACTGGAACTGTTGGTATTTACCAAATGACTAGATATCCGTCTAGAACCTAAAGGTGACCTCTACCCCAGCATATGGAATTCCATGCAGGTTCACGACCTGTGTTCCCAGACAGCAGCATCAAGACTGTGTGTAAGTGAGCTCTGTTGACTCCCCTGGCCTCTACCTCCAACATCACCCGAGCCTCCTGCCACTCAGGTGGCAGACAAGTCCCTGCCCTCAACCACCCGTGGATGGACCAGCAAGGCCATCCAACTTCCCCCACGCAAAGCTGTTCAACAAATAAACGTTTTTCCCTTAAGAGTAAAAGTAGGTACCAGATGATATGAGACAATCCACTACATCAAAGAGTGTCAGTCCACACAGTTAAATTCAGTTGGCCAAATGCTTCCTCTGAGTTTCAGAGTAGGTAGCATCCCTGCCAGCTGCCAGTGGTCCCTGATAGAATTGGAAATCTGCGTCTCTTTAATAGAGTAAGGCTGGAATCCAGCAGGACTGGTTGAGCACATCCTTGGGGAAGTCGCCAGTGGCTCTATCAGGTTCAAACATCAGAGGCAGCCATCCAGACCTACTCTGCATCTGGAACACTTACACAGATGTGTTCACTTGGCTCACAAGCATTTGATGTTGAAACTCTTGCACTGGGTTAATTTCAGATGGTTCACATTAAGAGGAAAAGGAGAAAGGCAATCTGCTTCTCTGTACTTCCTGTTATCCAATCCTCATGCAAACTCTAATTAGATTGGATTGGAGAGAGATGAGTACAGGATGGGAAATAAAATTACTGAACACATAAACTTTTCTAGTAATTCAATAATTCTAGTGTCTTAAAAGAAGAAGAAGTTTTTTGTGGTCTGTTTTGTTTCTACAGCAAAATGAGGTTCAGATATAGTGTCTGCACTTAGGAGAGAAATTGGAAAGTCCTGAAATCAAAATTATGAGAGAAACAAAGTTTAATTTGCAGTGCTTTTTACTGAGATCCTCTGGTTCATAGATAATATAGTGAGACTAATAGAATATGGGCTTCCCTGGTGGTTCAAATGGTAAAGAATCCACGTGCAATGTGGGAGACCTGGGTTCAATCCCCGACTTGGGAAGATCCCCTGGAAAAGGGAATGGCTACCCACACCAGTATTCTGGCCTGGAGAATTCCATGGACAGAGGAGCCTGGCAGGGTATACAGTCCATGGGGTTGCAAAGAGTCAGACACGACTGAGCAACTTTCACTCATTCATTCAACAGATTAATATACAACATCATTCAAAATCTTTATGATCCACAGGAAACAGCTCTACAGGAACCAATTTCCACCTTTTTTGGGAAAAAAACAAAAACAAAAAAACAACTGAAATCATTTCAGATTTAACTTGAGGGGAAAAATAGCTCTTTCATAAAGTGGAAAGATGGTTAAAAATAGAGCATTCACTATTATTCATATCAACCACAAACCAGTCAGTGGGCATTATGGACAGAGAAGAAGAAAAAGAATGTTCTCTCAATGAAGCATCCTCAACTTGCAGAATGATCTAATTAGCAATTAACAAGCAACAGTACACAATAATTAGAACTTAGTGAAAGGAACACTGGGTTTAGTCCCAAAATGAATCTCTGCTCCATAGCCAAGTGATCTTGGCAAGATATTTAATCTAGCTAAAGCTAAGTTTTTCAGTGGTAACAATCCTGAGTAGATGCACATTCTAACCTTTACTAGAAGCACAAATGTCATGAGTGGCATCGTGCTCTGAGTTTTCACTTCCCATCCTAGAAATCAGGGGTCTGACTGGAGTCTGTTTTGTTGGTGGGAGGGAGAAAAAGTCTCACCCTCATGAAGGAGGGAGCAAATTACAATGTAATCAAGAACCACTGTGCCCGCCCCCACATCTCTGTGCATTTCATTCCCTCTGCCTGGAAGGCTCTTCCTCAACTGAGTCATCCAAACTCCTCTCAAGCATCAAGAACCTCTGCCCTCCACAGGCACAATCCCCTGTGTATCTTCCACTGGGTTCTGTGCTAATGGTAGCTACAGGTCACACTGTTGCAGATGAAAAGGATGTCATTCAGATACGCATGGAGTACAATCACCTTGCAAAGTTCCTTTCTTTCATCTTCTTCATAAAATGGTGAAATCTCAGTGCCTGCAAGGGATGTGCACCAAGAATCTATAGCCAGGCTTGAAACTCTGCATCTCCAAGAGCCTGACCAAAGCTCTAGCCCCCTCGTGGACTCTGATCTGACTGACCCCAGAAGAGAGGTCTTCTCAGATTGGCAGGCCTCCTCCAGATAGCCAGTCCTGTTACTGTCTTGGATCCAGGTGAGGAGCATTTGGGCAACTAGGAGCACTAAGCCCAGTCCAAACAAGCACTGATGCTGAAGAGAAGATTCACGAAACCACTGGGCCCATGGCAGCACTGTTCCACTTCACCTCTACTGAACATTCTGTTCCCGCTGCTGCTGTCAGCATTTGCCAATGCCCATTTAATTTGATTTGCCATAACTCTACTGCAGCTACAGATTTCCACAAGGCCACACACTGCAGGGTCAAGGTTACACATACAGGAACACAGAGTTGCCAGAAGGAAGGGGCGTGACCCTTCAGGGGTTCTAGCAAAGTGATCAAAACCTTGAGCATGACTAAGAACCATTGGCCCTTCCCAGCTGTGACCTTAACACCTCCCCTCCCTCTGTGCTGGGTGTTCCCATCACAGTGACCAAAACTTCTTCTCTGAGAATTAAACTCATTTGCTTATATAAAATCACGTCAATTTAGAGGAAATAAAAAAAAAAACAGTTAGCATCCACACACTTGGGGGAGCTTGAAAGCCTACCTATGTCAGTGGTGCTTGCTAGAAATCTGTCTTTAATGTTACATTGTGTGAAAAACTGGCTTCCCAGGTGGCACAGTGGTAAAGAATCCACCTGCCAATGCAGGAGACGCAAGAGCCATGGGTTCCATCCCTGGTTCAGGAAGATCCCATGAAGAAGGAAATGGCAACCCACTCCAGTATTCTTGCCTGGAAGATTTTGTGGACAAAGGAGACTAGAGGGCTGAGTCCATGGGGTCACAAAGAGACAGGACTGAGGACATGTGCAAGCACATGTGAAAAACTAGCATGACTGGCTGATATACAAAGGCAAGTAAAGACTGCATGAAGACCACTGAGGTAGCAGACACTCCTCCCACAAAAAAGACACGTTCCTGAGATTATATAGTGGGGTTATCTGAAGCAGGAGGCTACTGGCTCTGTTTGCAAAAGCACACTTAAGCAGAATTTCTTGCAATTCCTAGCAGAGTCCTGCCAATCCTGTCATATAACCACCACAAGGAGGAAGGTTTGAGACTGGGAAAAATGCAAATCATTTTACAGGAAAAATTGTCCGAGTGGCAACCCTCATTAAGGCAAAGCATACCCCCAAATCTCAGGGCAGGTGTTATTTTAAGAGAGACACAAACCACAGCCCTCACCTCCGTCTGTCTGCTACACCTCCATCTCCTCATTCCTTCTTTAGGAATAGCTGCTTTCACTTTCCTCTGCAAACAAGAGAGGAAGATGCTTGAAACTGCAGCTGAACAGACCCAAGTTAAGTATAGGGGCAATGTTCTAAGAGCGACAGTTACAATGAACTAGATGTGGCTCTTCCAGAGACAGTTATAACTAAGATGAACAATGGTAGGACTTGACTTTCGTGCTCCTGGCATAAGGGAGTGTGTGACAGGCAGCACCAGGAAATGGAAACGAGGAGGCTGGAGCCCCAAGCCCAGTCTGCTGCTGGCCAGCTGTGCACCCTGGAGGCTAACAACGCTTCCTGGCTCAGCTTCCCCAGGTGAGAACCTGATTAAAGTTACCATGGAGATGGAAACCTATCATTCCACTCCATCAGTCACCTGTGTCTGTGGTGTCTGTACCAAGAGAGACCTGAAATTCTGAAGGGTAAGACTTTGAAATTTGTGGTTGTGCAACAGATTACAAACACCTTCCTCCTATTTTTTTCCTTCGTTCTATTTTAAGCTGATTTTTCTTGCTATAAAATACACCAGTCAGAGCAGAGAAAGTATGCGGAGGACTGAACAAAGACTACACCCAACCCAGAGGTGCACTCTACCAAACCAAGAACTTGACAGTGACTATTTAATCCTCATGTCTCCCTGAACACTTGTATGTATGATGATTAATGTTGGGAACATTCCAAACTCACACGAGAGCACGGTATTTGCTTATCTCCTAAAGCAAGTACATCAGACTGTTTAATCTGTGATCTCAAACTGGGGGCTTCCCTGGTGGCTCAGATGGTTAAGAATCTGCCTGAAATGTGGGAGACCCTGGGTCGGGAAGATACCCTGGGTCGGGAAGATGCCCTGGAGAAGTAAACGGCAACTCACTCCAGTATTCTTGCCTGAAGAATCCCACGGACAGAGGAGCCTGGCAGGCTGCAACAGTCCATGGGGACACAAAGAGTCAGACACGACTGAGTGACTAACTCTCAAACTTAGGGACTAATTTAGTTGGGGCTCACGCTAACAATTTCAGATAACAAGTCCTGAACAGAAGTCTAGATGTACACTTTTAGGAGGTAATCATAAGGGCAACCAAAGGAAATGATTTAATGTGACATCAGAATCTGTCCCTTAACCCCAGTTAATGCAATTTCCATTAGTACCCCCTACCTTTTCAGAGCTGGCTTGCACAAATTCACCAATTCTCACTAACACCTTGTAAGGCAGCACTGAAATCCACAGACTGTGCCACACAGGCAGATGTTCCAAAGAAACGTCCCAGTTTGAGGGGAAGAATTATCTTTAATTTCTCAGTCATATTTTCAGAAATAAAGAGCCCAGAATTGCATTTGTCTCCCAGAGGAGAAAAGCCAGCACTCCTCCAGTTCTTCTAAAATAATTCTGTTGTCTGTGAATTAATTCACATAGAGCTCTGTTCCTGGAAGCTGGCAGGAATTGGGGTGGGGAGGGTCATTTCAGAGGGCATTACTCATAAGCTGAGGGTCTGGCAAGGAGACCACTCCCTCTAAGGTCTGGGAGAGGAGGTGACCACAGTTCATCTTTTTTTTTGCCCCACCTCGAACTGACAAGAGACCCTGTACAAAATCACCAGGACTCAGATGCTCTCCCTAGCCACCGTGCCTGTCCTGGAAGTGAAGTGCTGGCCGAAGGCATGGCGAGCGTTCCCTGGCATAAAAGCACACATCTGCATTTTATATTCCAGGAAACTCCAATCTGGCCCTTGGCCAGGGGACCTTTTTATAATATCAAAGATAAAAGCACCGGCTATGTTCAGTACCCTGCCCCCACCTCCATTTTCCTGTAACCATCTCGTAAACCAAGCAGGCATTACTGTTAACAGAGCCTTCCAGACAAAAGTCTGATGGAGCTTCATAAACATTACCAGACAATGACCAGAGATGTCCCCACTTCACGGGAAGAGAAGGAGGTGCAGAAAGGGACAAGTGATCTCACGGAGGGCAGGCTGGAAACCCTGGGTAAAACTGGAAACACACAGTGCAGCACATACTCAGTATACTCCTGCTTCCAAAGAATACTCACCGAATCTCCTGGACCATGAGGATCTTTCAGGTGGACCGGGCTTGTGGGCAATGTCAAATCTCAGTTCTGCCCCAAATAGTACAGGTATAGGTACAGTCTGAACACTGATGTCTGTTTCTGATAAGGACCCTATCAAATTCTGGGTGTCCAAATGACATTTTGGGTGTATGTATACAAGAGGACCTAATCCTCACTTTTCATACCTCTTGCCCCAGGGAATGTTATGATGCCAGTTACAGAGGATTTATAAAATCATGATGTCTTAATCAGTTTTTATTTTCTTTGTGAGTCATACTCAATGGGTCAAAGTACACAGCCCCAGCTATTTTCCTTTAACATTGCTATTTTACTATTTGTTTAACTTCCTAGATTACTTGAAAGTAAGATTCTAATATTACTCAATGCTCATTATCAATTCAAATAGGCATGGAATTCCTTTCTGGAAGTAGACAAATGTGAAATATCCCTCTTGCTCTGTACAAGTGTAGACAGAACCTCATTCAGAGAGTTCTCAGAGACTTCTCATTCACACATGAGGGAACCTACTTTTCATCACCAGTGGGAGATGACTCTGTGGGACATGCCAGTTTTATATCTATCGGGGGCTTTAGTTCACTCCAGGTATCTACAGAGACTTCTCAGGTGGCTCAGCGGTAAAGGATTCTGCCTGCCTATGCAGGAGACTCGGGTTCAATCCCTGGGTCGGGAAGATCCCCTGGAGGAAGAAATGGCAACTCATACCAGTATTACTGCCTGGGAAATCCCATGAATAGAGGAGTGTGGTGGGCTACGGTCCATGGGGTAGCAAAAGAATCGGACACAACTGAGAGACTAAACTACCAACAACCAACCAAGGCATCCACAGAACACTCACTTCCTGCCCCACCAGAAATGTATAAAGAGCAGAGGCCCCCATGCCCACGCCTGCACCAGAAGGAATGTGCTTTAAGGAATACCAATGTCTCTGACTTTGCTCCAAACTCAGACCTATTGTTCCTCCATGGGGGCAGAGATGGCAGAAAGGGAGGAGGTGAAATAAACATGAAGTTGGACTGGAAGGAGGGGAAGCCAGTCATGGTGAGGTTTTCACATGAGCAGATAAATAACCTTTCTTTGCTCCAAACTACAATTCAGCCAAGAAACCAACACACATTTGTTTAACCTCCAGGAAGACCAGTGACACTTCTGTAATCTAGGTTTCATGATGCTAATAACAGATTTTAGAACTGCTTTCCCATATCTCCATTCCCATTTTTAATGTGTTTTCATTTTATAACAAAGCACCTGTAGTCTTGATAATGAGGGCACATTCATCATTAAACTATTGGGAAACTGTAAGCTTGTAAAATTCTTGATAATCATTTAAATTCACATTTGCTGTACCCATTTCTATTCATACAAGGGCACTGCTTCCCCATCCTGAACAAAATCTGACAGCAAGATGCTGAAGTAGCTGTTACGCATTTCCCAACAGGAACCACAACTACAGAATCGACCTTACACGGCCAGCATCAGGACTACACAAAATACAAAGCATGTGAAGTGCTCAGCGCAGCAACCGCCTCACAGTAACTGTTAAATAGACACACACACAGACACACACACACACACACACACACAAGCTGTATCCTAACAGAAGGTGGGACAAGAGCAGACAACCCCAGGACAGTCCCAGGGAGGAGCAGTCACCCAGGGGACTGTAAGGAAGGGAGTGCTGAATGACTGCGGCTTTCAGGAAAGGTTCTGGGCTCAGTGAGCAGGAAGCAAGCACGAAGGGGTTTACAGCTTGGGGCGAGTCGTATGAGATCAACAGGTAACACAGAGAACAGAGCTACAGGATTCTAAGGTTTTTCCCCCTTTCGTTTCTCCCCAGAGAAATTATTCTCAAACAGGACAGAGCAGAACAAGGTATCTTTAGGAAAGTTCTTACGTTTAATTCCAGAGGAAACTAATGTCCCAGGGTAGTCAAAGAACTTTGCAGAAATAGCATGAAACAATTATTATTCCTCTTGATGAACTGGAGGAAAGGGAGTGGCAGCAGAAGCCCAAAGTGGTGGCATATGAGGTCCCAAGAAAACACAAACAAAAATAGAAGTGTGCATAATAAGCACATAAGCCCCCTCCCATCAGGCCACTCAGTGTCTTTCTTTGGCTAATGCTTACTGAGACTTCAAAGGATAAAGTGGTATTCCTGAGTATACCAGCAGGGGAACAAGAAGAGCAAACCTTGCAGTTTGCACTCATCTCCTCACAAAGACTGTACAAGTGGACAGGGTGAACATTACTAATAACATATATTTCTACTTCAACAGGAATTTAAGTCTTTCATGATGTTCTGAGGGCAAGGTAATAAAAATCTGAGATCTATGCTACAAAATAGTGCCCACCATTAATAGCACTGCACTGTACACTTAAAATTTGCTAAGAGGGTAGATCTCATGCTCTGTTCTCTCACAAAAACTTAATGAGGGTAGTAGAAGGAAAGTTTTGGAGGTGACAGACATGTTTATAGCATAGATTGTGGTGACTGCTTCACTGGTGTGTACTTATTTCTAGATCCATTCAGTTGTATACATTAAATATGTACAGCTTTTTGCGTGTCAATCATACGTCAGTAGAGTGATTTTTTTTTTTTTTTTTAGAAAACAATGAAATCTGGTTAGGATGAGAATGCATGTATAGATTCCTGGCTGACTGATCAATCAACCATGTCTTAGGACTAAACGAAGTCAACCTTGGACCACTCATTGGTAGGAATTCTTTTCCTTATTTTACAGATAAGGCTGAATTTCAGAGATCTGGCAAGCTGCAGGGGAAAAAAATGATAATAACATTTATTGAGATATATTGAACTAGTTACTTTAAGTGTTTTACCTCATTTAATCATTACAAGAAGGTAGAAGGGAAACAGCACTCAGTCTCTAATTTATAGATAAGAAGACTGCAGCTGAGAAAGATGAAGCAACATCTTCAAGTTCAAGTAGCTAGAAAGTAATGGAGATGGAACTGAGCTCCTGGTTGTTTAACTGATGGCCTGAGTGCTCTGTGCTACCCTGTGTCATGCTTAGTCCTATAGCCCGCCAGGCTCTCTGTCCATGGGATTCTCCAGGCCAGAATACTGGAGTCGGTTACCATGCCCTCCTCCAGGGGGTCTTCCCGACCCAGGAATCGAACCAGGGTCTCTTGCATTGAAGGCAGATTCTGTACCGGCTGAGCTACCAGGAAAGCCCCCTGCACTACTCTGCCTGCCTCCAATACTCTGATGGGTGGAGTAAGGATGCTATTTACTCTCTACGTGGCACTAGAGGTAAAGAACCCTTTTCCCAATGCAGGAGATGTAAAAGATGTGGGTTGGACCCCTGGGTAAGGAAAATCCCCTATAGGAGGGCATGGCAACCCACTCCAGTATTCTTGCCTAGAGAATCCTGGTAGGCTACAGTCCATGGGGTCAGACACAACTGAATCGGTTTAGCACACATGCACACTTGCACAGGCTCCACCAAGCAGAACTAGAACTCTGATATAAGTTTAAAAAGACAAGTTAATTGAGGTTAATTAACTTGATAATCACAGTTGCCTGAGAGTGAAACAGTCTACCTGAAGACACTGACTGTGCTAAGATCTCCACCAAAAATGGGTTCACATTGGGTTCTATACCCAGCAGGAATGACCCCGAAGAGGTTCCTGCCCTAGTTGGGCAGGGCCTTTAAGGTCCTTTCTAGTCCTGGGCTTACGGGCCTCTAGGAAACTACTCTCTTACACTTTGTTAATTATAAAAAACACAGATATCCAACAGGATAATGTGAATAACATTTATGCTCCTGTGGTTCTAAGTCATGTCTGACTCTTTGCAACCCCATGGACTGTAGCCCACCAGGCTCCTTTTTCATGGGATTTCCCAGACAAGAATACTGGAGTGGTTGCCGTTTCCTTATGCTCCTGATCACCTTAGAAATATCATACATCTTGGTACATACTACCCTGTGTGATTAAAGTCTGGTTTCATACACGCTGGAAATGTGTGCTTTCTGAGAGGAAAGTATGCAAGGGGCTCAGACGGCACATGAGAGGGGGTCTCACGACTAGGTCACTGGAACAATGCACCCAGTCTTTCCGGGTGGTTTACATGCCGGTTTGTAAGCCTTGGTGTTGGGAACTGGGATAGGTCATGTTCCAACCTAGAAACTATTGGAGGAAAATTAGGTGAGAATATTCCTTCCTGAAGCCCATCATTTACACTATTATGAAGTTGTTTTACAAGCAAAAGTCATTTCAAAGCTTCTAGTAATACAGTGACTTGGCATATCCTATACAGCTTCAGTTCAGTTCAGTCGCTCAGTTGTGTCCGACTCTTTGTGACCCCATGAATTGCAGCACGCCAGGCCTCCCTGTCCATCACCAACTCCCGGAGTTGACTCAGACTCGTGCCCATCGAATCGGTTACGCCATCCAGCCATCTCATCCTCTGTCGTCCCCTCCTCCTCCTGCCCCCAATCCCTCCCAGCATCAGGGTCTTTTCCAATGAGTCAACTCTTCACATGAGGTGGCCAAAGTATTGGAGTTTCAGCTTCAGCAAGCTTAATAGTAGGCAAATAGCAGTATTTTTTGACCAATTCATTCATGCAACACAAATTTGTTACGATTGGTTGTAACTATGGCAGCAGTGTGCTAGGCATTGAGGACACCACGAACAAGACTGATAAAGTCCTTCTGCCTTTCTTAACAAGTGAGCACACAGGCAACTACAAACAATAATGATATGTAGTAACTGTGCTCTAATGGAGATAGAGAGGCATCAGGGAATAACGTGGAAGGAGCCACCTTATTTCACAGGGGAGTCAAGGCTGCCTCTCCGAAGAGGCTGAGCTAAAGAATGATGAAGAGCTAGGGAGCCACAGAGACACAGATGACTGATTCAAGCACAGGCAAGCCATGTGCAAGGACCCCAGACAGCAAAGAGCTTGGTAAGTCCCTGCCAAGGGGTTGAAATCAGAAAGGTGAGCAGCAGAGGCCACATGGTGACCTCACCAGGATCACTCCATCTCTCCTTCCAGTGAATGGGGCAAGGATGAGAAGTCCCTCCTGAAAAATGCCCCTCTGGTTTCTGCAAAAAAAATAAATTCTGGAGCAGCAGGGTAGCAAGAGGCAGACCACTTAACACACCCCTTCAGCAAGCAGTCCAGGTAGGAGAGAGTGGAGCAGAAGAAATCCTCAGAGCATCAGAGCTGTTACTGGAAGGAAAGAAAGAAAGTGACAGTGAGCTGGTGTGGTCACGTGGTCTGGACTGGCCTTACTCTGGCATGCGGGCCAGTGAACACCGGTCAGCTTGATGAACCCAGCCCCCGGCTGCCTCCAACAGCTGCCCCTATACCTTCTGCAGGTTTGCAACAAAAGTCCCCATATATCCTCTGTATTTTCAACTCTCTTAGTCATCAAACCCTTATCTCATCTGAAAGAGAACCCATCCATAGCTTGCAGTGACTACAATAAGCCAAAAATGAATTGATCATTTTGGGTGATTGCTCTAAACCTATTTTTAACCACAGGTCAGGGGAAGGGGGGGTGGGAGGTAGCAACGGAAAAGAGAACAAAGTTTGGAAAACCTGCAATGAGGTCTCTGAGTCAACAATTTAATGACTTAAAATAAATAAATAAACGTGCCAGAGCACCCTGGGGCCCCGTTCTTATTCAGATACACATCTGTTCGGCAATAGAATGAGGAAGTTAATTACTTTTCTATGACACGTATGTATTTTGTGAAACAGCACACTGTACCAGTTAATAATGATCTACCTTCTGTTGACACAAAATGCTTAAATTAATAAAAATCTAAATGCTATGTCTCATAGCAAAGCACACTTAATTGAAAGGCTGGATGGCGAAGAGTAGTAATTTTCCTGGGTAAAAATTATTGGGATGAGCTTACGGCAGCATGAAAAGCTCAGTCAATAGACGGACTTACGTAGGCAAACTGTTTTCAAGCATTTATATTTTACAGGAAGAGAACACTAAGCTTCTCTAATTGCTAACACAGCCGCAGTGGGATTGTTCCTGAGAAAAACTGAGACGGATAGCCGGTCACTGCCCTTAATGGACAATAGTAGTGATTTTACATTTAAACCTGTCCATTCAGTCTTTAAGTTCTGAAATGACAAATGTGGAAAGGGCATAGACAATCCCTAAAAGCTTCGTTAATAACATCAAAAATCCATCTGCTCCTGAGTACAACCCTGATACCTAGATGCTAAACCAACAGCATTACGGCAACAGTTTATTTCTTCCAGACTATAAAATGGTATTTGGTTACCCCAGAAAAATCCAGATAACATCTGAAGCAGGCTCCCAGCACAAAGACTAAGGGGCGCACTTGAAATAAACTTGAACTTGTCTTGTTCAAGCCCTGAAACCACCCAACGAAAGTCTGAAACCCAAGACATCCTGTCATAATTTTGCTATCCTCCAGTTATTCTGGGGTAAGGAACAAAATGGTCTACCACCTTTCATTGTTAAGCTCTCCCTCCACCCCCCGTCTATTTGCCACTCTATCATGCTTAAAAAGGGCTTCCCTGATAGCTCAGTTGGCAAAGAATCTGCCTGCAATGTGGGAGACCTGGTTCAATTCCTGGGTCGGGAAGATCCGCTGGAGAAGGGGTAGGCTACCCACTCCACCATTCTGGCCTGGAGAATTCTGTGGACTGTATAGTCCATAGGGTCATAAGGAGTCAGACAAGACTGAGCCACTTTTACTTTCATGCTTAAAAAACAGAACAAAACAAACAAAAATATTGGGACTGAGGTATAAAAGTAAACTCTATTTCCTGTTTACTAATTTGCTTCATTTTGTGTGCTGATCCTGAAGGACCAGGGAGGAGGACTGCCTCATTTCCTTGTTTAATTTTATTTATTTAATTTTATTTAATTAATTAATATTTAATTAATACTTAAATTTTGGCTGTGCTGGGTCTTTATTGCCACTTTCTCTAGTCACTGTGAGCAGGACTACTCTCTAGTTGCGATGGATAGGCTTTTCACTGCAGTGACTTTTTAAAAAATTAATTTATTTTTAATTGAAGGATAACTGCTTTACAGAATTTTGTTGTTTTCTGTCAAACATCAACATGCAGTGGCTTCTTTCGTCGCTGAGCTCGGCCTCTAGGTACACGTGGGCTCAGTAGCTGCAGCCCTGTGGCATGTGGGATCTTTCAGGAGCAGGAATTGAACCTGTGTCCCTTGCATTTGTAGGAGAATTCTTAACGACCGGACCACCAGGGAAGCCTGGAGGACTGCTTCTTTCTGACCTCTCAACATCTTTATCCCTGGAAACCAATAGGAGATCGCAATACACACAGATGACCCGATACAGTAAGAATTCAGGCACCAACCTAATAGACTTAACCCTCTTTTCATTCTTGCCTATTTCTGGCCTGCCTTCTGGGAGCTTCAGTTAACAGGGTCTTCTTTTAGGCCTTGGAGTACATGGCAGACACTCAGCAAATGCTTGTTAAACATGCATGTCATGCGAATGAGTAGATAAAGGTGAAATGACCCAAACCCACAGTGGGTGATTTTTAAAAAGTCTTTTCTTTACTGGCAGAATGTGTGCGTTTTTAAAAAAATCCTCCCCTGTCCACCCGATCTCACTTATCCAGGGAACTATTAGAGTCAAATCGGTTCCAGAACTTAAAAGAACGGTAAGCTTCTTGGGAATCCAAGCAAGAGACAGGTGGGAAAGATTTTGTTCTTAGAAGATCCCCTAGAGGGGAAACACCGTCATGCCTTTAAAAAACAAAAAGTTCGGAAGGTCAGTACATCTAATCCAAAGGTCACTGTTGTTGCTGTTTAGTCGCTCAGCCGTGTCCAACTCTTTGCAACCCCATGGACTGTAGCCCTCCAGGCTGCTCTGTCCATGGGATTTCCCAGGCAAGAGTACTGGAGTGGGTTGCCATTTCTTACTCCAGGGGATTTTCCCCACCCAGGGATGAAAGCCTTGTCTCCTGCACTGCCAGGCAGGTTCTTTACCACTGAGCCACCAGGGGAACCCTGTCTAATCCAAATACTTGCAACTGAAGTCTATTTCCCCAGGCTTAGTTACCACTGAAAACTCCAGGTCACCCTGCCTGGATGCAGTCCTGCCCCTTCCCCTGCAGGCTAAAGAGTCCTGTTCCCTTAGAATCTTATTTTTCTACAGCACTTCTGCTTCTCTGAGCACACGGGAGGTTCTCCTTGTCCATTTTTTAAGTTATGGCTGCTGGACATGGTGACTTCCAGCTTCAGAAGAGAGCTGCCCTGGGCCTTTGTTGAGCTTGAAAGGCAATGCTATGTAATTAAGGCGGTTAGTCTGCACAATTCTTACCATGACTTTAATTGACCTTATTCATAACAAGACACAGTTATAAAAAAGCAGATATTCACTGACATGATGTCAAACTCAGGGAGTTTTTCTCATCTTCTGAAGGTGTGTGCCATTCCCATTGAGAAACTCTACATGTTGAATGCAGCCTAACCGTTTAGAAGTGATTAACACGTCTTTATTTCATTTGCAGAAAACATAATTTATTAATTGGCTGCTGCTTTCTGTGTTTCATTTTGAGAAGCACAATAAATAAAGAAATTAGCATAAGAAGGCACTGAAAAAAACGTGAACGTTGACTAAATTCTGAGAAAAAGCAAGATGATTCTAAATTAAGGATACACAAATTTATTGCATAAAAGGGTTTAATGACAAATGTGGAGACAACTGTTTTCATGAGCCCTTAGCTGCAGCTTTCAAATTTTAATTTCATGGACAGGAAAGCATTATCAATGCTTTAATAATTTCAGGGTTCCAATTTACATATCAAAAACAGAGAGACAGAAAGCTCACATCTCTTCCTTTACTTTTTAAGAGTTCTCGGGGTCTGAAAATGACTGGGCAATAAATGTTGAAGGAGAACAGCAGAATGCTGATGTCTGCATCGGAAGCAATACAATATCCTAATTACCAAGGAGTACAGTTACTAGTTCAGAGAACCATCACACCCTCTCCTCAGCAATTAATACTCAGCACAATTGGTAAACATGCTAGTCTTTAACTGAAGCACCCAGAAACAGCCTGTAAGCAGATGAGTATCTGAAATAGACCAGTTGCCATATCCCCTGATATTAACTGCACCCAGTGACATCTCATTCTCTGGGGTGGTGGGGAGGGAAAAAGGCAGGGAAGAACAAAATCTGACACTATATTGGATCTGTTTCTTTTACTTTAACCTTGGCTTTCCCTTGCTTTTGTTACTATACTCACTAAAAAGATGCTGTCTGTAGCTGTAAGCATACATAATTGCCTCTCTGCCTGAATGTTAAATTAAAGTACCCTTGTTGGGATCACAAGGAAACACCCTGACCCTGCCCACCTGTGAATGGCTTCAGGAAAGAAGAAACTAACACATCCCTTCCCAGAGGCTGGCCAAATTGAGAGATATTTTGCGGATTTATGGCCTTTTTACTTTACTTCCTCACCTCCTCCCTTCTCTGTTGCATAAAAGGAGCTAGCATCCAGACCCCTTAAGAGAGTACTCTAAGACCCTAGTCCACCATCTTGTTGGACACCCAGCTTTCTGAATAAAGTCACTATTCCTTGCCTTAACACCTCGTCACCCAATTATTGGCCTGTTGTGCAGCAAGCAGAGTGAGTTGGAGTCAGTAATACCATCACAAACATGCAACAGCAGCTTTCAAAAAGCCCTTCTTCTGGAGGTAATAGTATGAGAACCTCACTAATTTCCTCACCTGTTTTGAGAGTTTCTGATTCTCCTTTGTAGAACAGTTTCTGACTTTTTTGTTTCTACACACACGATTATATTTTTCCTGGCTGCTGCTGGTCAAAAGCCAACCCTCACTTTCTTTAATGGCTTCCCATCACTCTGTAATGAAAACCCAAACTCTTTGTCTGGCTTACCTCTCCCCTTGCCCCCAGTCACTACACTTACCAAACTTTATCCTCCAGGAACACTGAACAATATGCAGTTTCCCGATACAGATGTGAGAGTTGGACCATAAAAAAGGCAGAGTGCTAAAGAATTGATGCTTTCAAACTGTGATGCTGGAGAGGACTCTAGATAATCTCTTGGACAGCAAGGAGATCAGATGAGTCAATTCTGAAGGAAATCAACCCTGAATAGTCATTGGAAGGACTGATGCTGAAGCTTAAGCTCCAATACTTTGGCCACCTGATGCGAAGAACTGACTCATTGGAAAAGACCCTGATCCTGGGAAAGATTGAGGGCAGGAGGAGAAGGGGATGACAGAGGATGAGATGGTTGGATGGCATCACTAATTCAATGGACATGAAGTTGGCAAACTCCAGGAGACAGTGAGGGACAGAGAGGCCTGGCGTGCTGCAGTCCATGAGGTTGCAAAGAGTCAGACACGACTTGGCAACTGAACAACGATGACACAGTATACTCTTCAAACCTCCAGGACATTTCTCAGGGTGTGTCCTCAGTGTGGAATGCTCCTCTGAACCTGCTTCACTGAAAATGCCTATAGCCCTTATATCTCAGGTCAATATCACCTCTTCTGTGAAGTCTTCTCTGACTGTGCAGGGTTATTTTTTTTTCCCTTTCCTCTGTTCCCACTGCACTTAACACAGGCTTCCATTACGATAACTGCTGTCCTGACAGAACTGTGTCTCTGGTGTCTATGTCGACACTAGAATGTGCAGGAAGGGCAGGCCTTTTCCTCTTAGGATTACCACCGTTGGTGTATTACAAGCCTTGCTTCATTAAATACTTGGGAAAGGAAGAAAGAAAGGGGGGAAAAAAGGAAGGAGGGAAGTAAACGTTCAAGCAGGTCTGCTGAAAGATTGGAGATACATGGCGACCGTGGATGAGTGATAAGCAAAACAGGAGCCAAGTCCACTCCTAAGTCCTAAGCAATAGCAGAAGCCCGATTTCCTGAGAGTTACTGCTCAGGCTGGGAATAGAAAAGACTTCTTGGAAATCACAGTCCTTGTTGCAGAGTGTGAGTCTGGGTTCCTCAGATGCACCACTAGATGCTAGTGGTTTAGTCTTTTTACAGGCTCAGCCTAGTCTCATCCTCCTGGGTGGTTAGTGGAAGCATTAGTGAACATTAGTTATTGGTCTTGGACAGACATTACAATTAAAATACACTAAATTATCCAGTGGTAAAACAATCTACCTAAACAATACAAAAACAATCTAAAATATATACACTTTCTGTTTTTATTTCTAGAGTTCTGTCATCCAAACGAGATGAGAAATTGGATAAAGATATTATTTGAAGCACTTCAAGATGAGTGAACAAATGGAAGTGATCTTGCAAGAAAAACAGTCAAAGGGGAACTTCTAGCCAACTTACATTTTTAACCTTTACCTTTGCCCCCACACCCAGGTACAGCACCCAGAGTGCCTCATCAAAAAAGCATCACCCCAGAGTTAGGATCCCTGGGTTTTCTGGTCCTGACTCTCGAACATCACTCACTGTCCAGGTCACTTTTACTCTCTGTAAAAGGAAGGTACTGAAGCAGATGCCTAATATTTCTTCCAGCTAGTCAAACTGAACTGACACCTTCTAACCTATCACTAGCCTCTTGTGATATTTGTTTATGGACCTAAGTAAAAAGCATGCTTTCTTGTGCCTATCTTTTAGGCTCTGAAAGTATGCACTCAACAATATGTAGGAAGAGCCCAATCTTACCATCATTTCAGCAGGTTTTGGGGTAAGAGTGTGGAGGAATGCAGACACACATACAATATGCCATATTTACCTGGAGCCCTTGAGCTACTTCTCAAAGCAAGGGGCTAAGAAAGTGGAACCACAGTTGGTAGGCCCCCATCCACAACTCACAGAGCCGCATCACATATCCTCCTGGACTCACCAAGGACACCAGTTCCCCAGCTTCATCCCTTCGTGGAGGTGGTGTTGCTGCAGGGGCCTGTCTGCTGCTGCTGCTGAGTCACTCAGTCGTGTCCGACTCTTTGTGACTTCATGGACTGTAGCCCACCAGGCTCCTCTGTCCATGGGATTCTCCAGGCAAGAATATTGGAGTGGGTTGCTATTCCCTTCTTCAGGGGATCTTTCTGACCCAGAAATTGAACCCAGCTCTCCCACACTGCAGGCAGATTCTTTACCTGTCTATAACTACACAAATAGTGAGCCCCAAGGAGTTATCATGAGATTCACTATTTAGTCTGGTTCTTCCCACATCATGACTGTGAGATGTCAGTGGAAGTTTGTGTGACAAGGACCCACAGGATTCCAAAGGTTTGGGAAGTCAAGCCTGTCATATTTGAAGGGCTTTGGGCAGGTACCATGGATAAAAAGTCTTAGCCTTCGAGTCTGCTGTTGTGCCCAGCAAATAGATATAGGGTTGGGGGGAGGGGGGATGTACTTTGCAAATTAAATAAAAGTTATTTTTGAGTGGCATCATATTCTCTTAATTTCTACACAGATTATGACATTGAAGGAATGAGAATACCCCACCTTCCCACTCCTGACTGCTGGGACATCCTTCCTCTTGTCCCTGCTGAGCCAGCTACAGGCTTTAGGCACAACCCTCTGCTGCCCATTGCCTTGCAGAGTAGCTGGTCTCACCCACTCTGGAGCCCTGAGCTGCTGTGACTGCTGAGAAGGCCTATTCTCAGGCTCAGGGCTGAGGGAGTATGGGAGACACCCCTCTGCACTGTAGTGAGAAATCAGTGGCAAGAGAAGTCTTGTCTGGCCTCCGTTCCCATGGAGTTCCATGATTTCTGTTTCATTGTGCGCAAAAGATTCCAAGTGTGGCCACACTCAGAAAGGGAGAAGAATTCCCATGTGCTAAATCCTAAAAGCAGCATCATCTCCTCTGGGAGGGAACTTGAGGAAAGAGTCCAGGATGACATCTGCTTTGTCCGGGGATCTGGGGGAAGGGGAGGGATGGCCTGCTGGTCACGCTGGCCGGGATCATTCTGGCCGGGGTCACTCCTGCTGTCTTTGCTGTCTTCCCAATCACTCAGACAGCCCCCTCCCTACCCTCCTCCCCGCACACACCCCACACCCCTACACACAGCCCAACCACACACCCTTCGGTGTGAGCCTCGTCAGGAAATGTGGGAATGAACAGGGTCACGTGTGATGAAGGGTCGTGAGATGCCTCAGTCTGAACACAGGTCAGCTCCCTTCTCAGGAGGGAGCGCCCAGGCGGGGGCGGGAGGGTTGGGTATCACAGGGTGAATACAAGAGAGAAAAGTGCTGATCACCACAACACAAGGCATTGGAGCCAAACAGAGGCATTAGGAACAAAAAAGGGGAAGGAGGCAGACAAAGATGACTAAAAGTTGGAGCGGGAAGACTTCAAAAGCTATCAAGAAGATTAGGTGAGCAATTCGGGGAACCTGATAAGCAAATGATGGGAACGGCGGATGCTGCAACTCCTACAACTTTCCATTTAGACTTTTTCCTCAGACCACTCAGTAACAATAATAGCCACCATCACTGAGGAAATACCACCTCCTGAGCTAGACTTACATGATCTAATTGAACCCTGCAAGCAGCTTTGCCAGATACGGATTATTCTCATCTTACAAAAGGAAAAACGAGGGACTATTACAGGGAAACCTGCCAACATCAAACAGTTAGGAGGCAGCAGACCCTGCATGCCTCCAAAGCATGTACAGTCAACTGCCCTGTTACCCGCCATTCGGATGTGATCTCTGGCTAGTGTCACCAGGGTCCGAGCAGCTGCTCCAGGACTAGAGCTCAACTACTCCTGTATCTAAGACTGCACTCTTTCTATGACATACTATTGTCTGACATAAGATAGTGATTCAACAAATGCTACTGGAATAATGGGACATCTGTGTGCAAATAAATAAATAAACCCTGTACCACATATAAGAATTAACTAAAAAATGGATCAAGCCTACAACCATAAAATTTCTAAAGGAAGACATAGAAAAATCTTTATTCTCTTGGGTTAGGCAAAGATTTCTTAGATATACCATCAGAAGACAGATTTGTTAAATAAAGAGAATGAACACTGAATGACAGAAAAATTAAAAACTTCCACCCTTCAAAATACTCTTTCAAGAGAATGAAAAGACAAGTCACAGACAAGGACAACAGTTTTCTGAAACATGTATCTAATAAAAGACTCGGAGGCAGGTTAAAGAACTCTCAAGACTCAAGAAGAAGACAAGACCTAATTTTTAACATAGGCAAAAGATTTGAACAAGTATACCACCAAATAAGTTATACAGATGGCAAATAAGCACATGAAAATAATAAATCATTAGTCTGTCCATGGGGGTTCTCCAGGCAAGAATACTGGAGTGGGTTGCCATGCCCTCCTCCAGGATATCTTCTCAACCCAGGGATTGAACCTGCATATTTTATGTTGCCTGCATTAGGTGGGTTCTTCACCACTAGACCACCTGGGAAGCTCCATTAACCATTAAAGAACGCAAATTAAAGCCAGAAAGTGATATAACTGTGTGTCTACTTGAATGATTAAAAACAAAAACAAAACTGATAAAATCAAGTGCTGGCAAGGAAGTGAAGTAACTGGAACTTTCATTCATTGATGGTGGGAAATTCAAAATGGTACAGCTACTTTAGAAAACAGGTTGGCAATTTCTTATATAGTTTAACTGTACAACTGTATATTTACTGTACAACCCAGCAATCCTACTCCTAGGTATTTACCCAAATGAAATGAAAATTTATATTCACACAAAAACCTATATATGAATGTTTAAAGTGGCTTCATCGATAACCACCAATAACTGGAAAATAACTCAAACACCCTTCAGTGGGTGAATAGATGAACTGTGAGACAGCCGCATAATAGAATACAACTTGACAACAAAAAGAAACCAAATGCTGAGATAACAACAACAACAAAAAAATGTCTGAGTATCAAATGCATCATTCTATATGAAGGAAGACAGAATCAAATGGCTGTTAGGATCAACTTATATGACATTCTGGAAAAGGTTAAGCTATAGTGATACCAGATCAGGGGTTAGCAGGGGCTGGAGGCTGGGGTAGAGGCTGACTTTAAAGCAGTTATACGGGAATCTGGGGAGGGGTGATGGGATTGATCTGTACCTGGGTTGTTGTGGTGAGGCAAACGGCATGTATTTGTCAAAACTCAGAACTGTGCAGTAAAAAGAGTGAATTTTAATGGATGCAAATTATACTCCTATATTTAGAAACTAAGAGAGGGAAAATGTATATACTATTCATGAAATTACAGAGACAATACAGTGGCGCAATTAAGAATGTAGCTCCTGAAGTTACTGCATCTGCAAAGTGTGAAGAAGAGCAACCACCCTCTTCTAAGATGATGGAGATTAAGTGAGAGGAGGTATATAATCACGCCCGGCACACAGTAAGAGCCCCGAAGCTTGAGTAGACAAAATTATGATGATTATATTCTTTGAGGAAGAGTACCTCACTCTAGGGCTTCCCTGTTGGCTCAGCGGTAGAGAATCCACCTGCTAATGCAGGGTCGGGAAAATCCACTGGAGGAGAAAATGGCAACACATTCCAGTATTCTTGCCTGGGAAATCCCATGGACAGAGGAACCTGGAAGGGTCCATGGGGTTGCAAAGTGTCGGACACGACTTACGGACTAAACAACAACAGCCTCACTCTGCAGCACCCCTTGAACAGCATGTGCCACGTGCTGAGTGAGGTAATGTGCCCAGGACACAGAATACATACTTCCTTGTCACGGGAGCTGCTACCACTGAATCCGTTCCCCAAGCCAGAGCTGCTTCTACACCAAAAGCCAGGAGAAAAGAATTTGTACGCAAGAATTGTAGAGGTTATGAGATGGAATCCACGTCACCACAAATTGTGGCGAGACCCTCTTCTTACCCTTGGGGTGGGCTTTTGGATACACCAGAGCCACATGGTGTCTGGGGGGAAGTCAGTGTGAAGCGCTGTGACCTGTGATGTGGAAACAGCACACCCCAGGGCCAGCGCCATAGCTACAGTGTGTATTTCACAGCCTGCTGTGCCCACCGTGCCATGCCCAGAAGCCTTGCCCTGGCATTCCCAGTGATACTGCACGTGGGGTTAGGTGATTATAAAGCCAATAAACTCCTTTCCTCACTTTAACATTAATGATAGCCACTTTTGGAAAAACCATTCTTCAGGTTGTTTGGAGAAATAAGACAGGTAACATACAGTACTATTAGGTTTTACTGCTTAAAAACTCACCACACACACACATGCACAACACACTCTTTCCTTCAGTTTCCTGCCAAATCTTCCTAATCTTCTGAAGATAATGTAATTCTGTTATGATGAAAACTTTAGAAACAGGAAACACATTCTGCTTAGATTGTTAAAACTTGAAATATAAAATAATTCAGAGCTGACTGGGCTCATCATTCCTACCACGAGGCATTTCTGCTTACAATTAATTTAGCAAAGTAGAAGAAGGCAGCAGAAAAAAAAAACAACTGGTTTTCTAATGACCTTTCAGTAATTGCTCATATTTTAAGTAGACTCAAGTTACCAAAGAAACTTTTTCTTGGGCAGAAAATGTTCATTTCCTTTGAATACAGTTTTAACTCTTCACTTTAATTCCTTCACTCCTTCTTCAGACAATCCTCGCTCCTCCCTTTGGGTCAATCCTGCCTCCTCTCCCCAGTTGTCCCAGTTTAGCAGTGACAAAGCAGGGACAGCACAGCACATACAAGAACCAAGGCTGCTCTTGCCTGGCGTCAGCATTAGCCATGCCTCTGAGGGACGCTGCGTTCTGGAACCCACAGATGTTGTGCAGGGCCTCAGAGGGACCCAAGAAAAGAGAGTGTGAAAAGAAATTGAAATAATTACCAAAGACAGTTATTAACATTGCTTTATTTCTAAAGGAGAAAATGTGTGTGCATAGTCGCTTAGTCATGTCTGACCCTTTGGACTGTAGCCCACCAGGTTCCTCTGTCCATGGGATTCTCCAGGCAAGAATACTAGAGTGGGTTGCCATTTTCCTCCTCCAGGGGATCTTCCCAGCCCAGGGATTGAACCTGCGTCTCCTGTGTCTTCTGCATGGCAGACCACCAGGGAAACCCCACAGAAGAAAATAAGAGCAAGTGAACTTAGAACTGTAGCATCAAGGAATGAGGAGTTTCTGAGGGTGTTTCCCCTACAGAACCATCTATTAAACGGTTTTTGAAATGGATACACTTTCAGAATGACTCTACTCAACTCTCTGCCCAGAGAAGGCCCAGTGATACAAGACACAGATCCCTACTTCGCAGACAGGCTGGTACCAGGAAAAGTGCACACATGTTTGGAAGCCCTCGGTAGAATTAGATCATTGTTTATCCTCGTATTTTCTTCTGCCGCCAAAGACTTGAATTCTTAGCTATGAGAAGCGAACAGCAGGCTTTCAAGCTGTCGTAAGTTCAGACTTGGAGGTGCTCACCTCTACTCCAAAGTGATAGTAATGATAAGTAACCCATAAAAAGAGAAACAAAAATGGCTTTACTAATTCGAAAACAAGATAAACATCTCTCTGGACCAGTAACAGAAATGCAGAGCAGTCAGCAAAACCGAAGCCAAAGCCTCAGGTCTGGAAGCCAGCCGTCACAGACATGCGTTTGGTCCCAATGGTTAAGGGAGAGAAAAGTGCTTCACAGAAGAAAGGTGAGCTTAAAGGCAAGGGTGAGTCTTCCCTGGTTATGAAAAGAGGCTGAAAAAAAAAAGGATGATGACATGTTTCCTGGGGATAAATATTTACAGGAACTGTTGGCCCTGGAAAGCCTAGAAGACACATAGAGTCTCTCTGGGTACAGAGTTAATGCCTATCACCTAAGCAACCAGGTCTGCAATCTCAACATCACTGTGGTCCACACTTACACATGCCATGAAGTCTGGTTCTGAGCTGGGGCCTGAGGGAGGCAAGCAGAAAGCAACCAGAGACAGCAGATGTGCAGAGAAGGAGAAAAAGGAACAAGATAAGAAGACATCCCACTAAAAATGGGCCTGCCACACAGACTTCCAAAACACATAGTGAAATGCAAGGCTAAGGTAGATAATCAACAAAAATAAAAAAATCAAGAATCTGAACGTGATTTCACTCCAGGAAAATAAACTATAGCACTGAACGACCAAGACTTTGAAGTAAGATTAGGATGTGCAAATAGATACATAATAGAGAAGCACGTACTGGACATGAATAAGAAATTACAGAACAGAAACAAGTAGAAATAAAACCTAAACTGGAAGATTGGGAATAAAAAGCAAATTTGAAACCCTACAAATAAAAAAGTCATTAAATCAACCCAATAGCAAAATAAGATGTGATTTAAGGGAGCTTTAGTTTTAGAAATACAGAGTAAATGCCGGAAGCTGAAATGGGGCACCTCTAGGGGGCAAGACTTGGGTAGCAGCAGGACAGAGTATGTACTAAGTTTTTCAATGTGGGTCTAGTACTTTGACTTTTAATAAAAGATTTTTTTAAAAAATTAAAAGACTATAAGAAATAGAAGGATTACTTGAAGGATATGCAGTCTTTGCTTTCTTCTATATAGTTCTGTAAGTTTTACTCCTAGAATGAAGTAAGCCAGAGAGATAAGAACCTAGATTACATAATTTTTCACCTTCCTTACTTCTTTGATTAAGTTATAATGTGAAATGATGTCATTCAGCCACACTGAAGAATATGATAAAAATCAGCTATTTAAATCTTTGTGGATGTCTGGACAAGGATATTGATCATTCAGTCTCAGTGGGACCCGTGGCGAGGGCCTCAGAGACAGGAAAAAACTGCTTCAGCTGAAGAGCATGTATGTGCCCAGTCTTCCAGCTGTTGGGTCTTTTGAAATCAGTCTTAATACTACTTCCTTGTATTACAGATGAAAAAAATCAGAGAGGCTGAATGCCTTGCCCAAGATAGATACACAATGGACTGGAATCCAGCACAGAAATCGAGCACTTATTTTTTTTTTTTAATAATTGAGATTTTCTTGGCTATTTTGAGGATCAGTACACAGATATTTGGCTGCTGAGAAATTCAGGGCAAATTTGTGATTTATTTCTTGTCACTATATAGGATCATATGGCATGCATTCTGGGTTCCAACTTGCCTATGTCCGATTTTTTGTGACTTATTTCACAAATCAATATAAAATGCATTGCTGTTATATGGCATATGCAGGTATATATTGCTGCATACATGTGTATTATGTACGCATGTGTGCCTGAAAGCCACTTCAGAATCTTTTGGATGGGGGGGGGAGGTTATAATTAGATTAAACAAGTTAGATCAGACAATTGAAGAAGAGAAGAGAGGGAAAAGGAAAAGAGAAAAAAGAAACCAAGGTAGGCTGGACCTTGGGGTCATGATCCTGGAGGACAGTGAATGCCATGCTGAGTTTGAAGTTTATTTTGAAGACTAAAGATAACACTCAATATTTTAAAAAATTCTGAACAAAGCAACAGCATGGAAGTAGTGCTGTTTCAGAAAACTTACTCTGAAACTATGTACAAGACAGAAGAAAGAGAAAGAAATTTGAGTGTCAGGTGACCAGTTAGGGGCTATTTCAATAATCTAGGAATGAGGCAACAGAGCTGTGAATAGATCGACCTTGTGTTTTAGAAGAAAGATCGTATGTAACAGGTACTAGGAAAGAAAGTGACATGGAAAGTAAACACAGCTTTTTCTTTTGCAATAAAACATGTGACATCCAAGGAAGCATACTATGCACTATCCACACGCTTATGGAAACAATCAATTCCATTTAGTCTGTTCTGTTTCTATTGCCTTGGATTTTGACCTGCACAAGCCAAATCATTCCAAAACCTTCTCTAGAAATTATTTCTTCCAGAAATTAAGTTGTTGTTGATTACAAATGACAGCTAAGTCCACAAATGCAAATTACCCCTGCTATCATAAGGCCTCTTGCCTTCCCGAAACACGACACCAGGCAAGCCCAGTAACATGCAGATGTAGGCACATAATAAATATTACTTGATGCAGAAACCTGTTGAGACGAATTTTCTAGGTTCCAAGAAAAGCAGAAAAATAAGCTTGAAAACTTTAAATCTAGGACCTGAAGTAAATATAATTTTTGACTGAACTAATTTTGAATGCATGCTCTTTTGGGGATGCACTAAGCTGAATTCATCTCTGTATTTTTCAAATCAAACAAATAGTATAGCGAATTCAGAAGGGATGTTTATATCACTAAACAGAAGAAAATTCTCAAATAGAAACTTGAAAATATAACTGATGAGCTAATTGAAATCAAGTTTATATTCTCATCTAAATATATATTCTACTCACTTCCACTATGAAACATTTCATAGAAATAAGGGATAATAGAGCCAGAAGGGGCCTTAAGATGATCGTGTCTAAATACAACTCCCTTGTATAACAGATGACGTAAAAAATCAGAGAGGAAGAATGCCTTGCCCAAGATAGATACACAATGGACTGGAAAAAGAAATTGAGCATTTTTTTTTTAAATAATAGAGATCTTCTTGGCTATTTTGAGGATCAGTACACAGATATTTCAATTTGCACACAATTCTCAAAATCTGAAAAATCATGTCACTGTGATTCTTTCCTAAACAGTTATTCTGGTGACTTTCCAGCTTAAAAATTGAAGGCAAATTTTTCTTAATAGGATATTAAGTGCCAATATCTTCAAATATTGTTATTACATTATAAATTTCACTAATTCACAACTTAATATCATATACACTATATATTCAAATTTTCAGTTTTCTTTCACAGTACATTACCAAAGTTACTATGAAAACTGCACTACCATGACCAAAGATGTTAGCATGCAATTCTGACAGGGATAACCAAGGTCAAGGGATTTACTTTAGGAAATGATTCTACTGAAAACAACACAGGAATGGAAGTTCAAATGTTCACAGTAAATACACAATGTGACTTCAAACTGCCATTTAATATGCTTTGTATTTTAAGATATAAAAAATAATCCCCATCTATGGTATGTTAAGCGGACATTCAAGACAATCAAACCTCCTTATTCAATATCCCACTATTTTCTGGTTGTACCAAAAACTAAAAAAACAGAAAATGATTTTACCTCTTAAAAAAAAACCCTTGCAAGGGGAGGGAGGGACAAATTGGGAGAGCAGGACTGAGATATATACATTATCATGTGTTAGACAGATAACTAGTGGGAAGCTGGTGTATAGCACACAGAGGTCTGCTTGGCGCTCTGTGATGACCTAGAGGGGTGTGATAGAGGGGTGGGGTGGGGGAGGGGTGGGAGGGAGGCTCCAAAGTGGGGGATATGTGTATATGTATATAGCTGATCCACTTTATTGTACAGCAGAAACGATGCAATTATGCTCCAAAAACAATTTGTTTTTAAAAAAAACCCTTTACACATAAAAAGGGAAGGAAGTGGAATTCTCTTCTTAAAAATGTCTCCAGAGCTTCTAAAAGTCTTGTATTTACAAAATATTAGATAAAAATATTCCTCTGGGTCATGCAAGAAGGGAGACAGGGGCCACGGATATGACATAGCAGGTGATATTAATCAGATGGCTTTTTTCTCTCCTGTTTCATCAGAGGCTAGACTTGCTTCATTCTTAGTTTCCCCACTTTCTACAGGTAAATCATCTTCAGTTTCTTGCTTAGGCACTTTGGCCGGTTTTCCCTTTGCTCCCTTTTTCCCTTGTGTGTGCACTTTTTGGTCTGCAGAGTATCCTTTCCTGCTGCCTCTGTGGCCTCATGTCCACAGGACATTCTCAGGAACAGGCTTAGCTGATAACCTTGTCCATCTCTTGGGCTCCCCACTCACCACCCCTCTGGTGGAGCTGACCCTCCCCTTGGGCATCATGATGGTGGTGGGGTGGGTGCATGCCAGGTGCCTGGGGGCTCCTGCACCAACAGCCTTCCCAAAGCCAGACGCTGCCACTCCTCCTGCCCTCCAGTACTTTCTTGATGATACGACTTGGCCTACCTCTAACACAGTATTTGTAATGGTTCAAGTTATATGTCAACTTGACTGGGTCATAGGGTACCCAGACATTTAGTCAGACATTATTCTGGGTGTGCCCATGAGAGTGTTTTTGGATGAGATTAACACGTGGATAAACTGGCTTATTAAAGCAGATTGTTCTCCCCAGTGTGGGTGGGCCACACTCAATCAGTTGAAGCCTTGAATAGCACAGAAAGGCTGACCCCACCACTAGTAAGAGCGATCTCCTTCTCCCTGACTACCTTCTAGGTGTGATTTCACTTTCCTCTTCCCTTTGGACTCCAACTAAAATACTGGCTTTCTTGCAACACTGAGCCTACCAACTTTCAGACTGTAACTTATACCATCAGCAACCCTGGGTCTCCTGCCTGCCAACTGCAGATCTTGGGACCTGTCAGTCCCCACAATCACATGAGCCAAATCCTTATAATCAACCAACCAACCTATCTCTGTCTCTTTACATGTATGCATGCATGTGCACACACACACACACACATATACACCCTGCTCATTCTCTTTCTCTGGACAATCCTAATATCTCAAACTTTGAACTCAAAGGAGTAAAGAAAAGGGTCTTAATGGATACGAGAGACACTACAGATCAGCTACCAAAAAGCTATTCACAACTTCTTCTCCCTTGTCTTCTTCTGGATTAAAGGCTGAAAAGCCAAAATTCTGTTTCCTTTCCTCTTTCACAGCTGCAATATTATGTGACACAGCTCTGACCCATAAGATACAGGTGGAAATCCCCAGGAGAGTTTCTCTTTGTTCTTTGTCTTTTATCACCCCTTATTTTCCCTGTCTAGAGCTTGGATGCAATGACTGGGGCTTGGGGGCAGCAGTCATCCTGGGGCCATGAAGACAAAAGCATACGCTAGGGCTGTCTAAGGAGGAAGACAGAAGGATTCAGGGTCTGTGATGAGACCTACCAGTAGCTGCTCGCATGTTGGGCTGCTTCTCTAGAATTATTGAGAAAAACATATTACACTTACTACAGCCAGTTTTCTTTTGGGTTATCTGTTATTTGTAGCTAAACCCATTCCTATTATTTCAGCCCAGATTTCAACTATAACAATAAGCCAAAAGTGAACATGACCTGAGTTTTAATCAAGTAATCACTCAAAAAAAAAAAAATTGAGGGTCTGCCATATAGATGGCATGTACACTTGCATGCACAGTCATTAGGTCATGTCCAACTCCTTGAGATGCTATGGACTATAGCCCACCAGGATCCTCAGTCCATAGGATTTTCCAGGCAAGAATACTGGAGTGAGTTGCCATGCCCTTCTCCAAAATGGCAGGTAAGAGGCACTAAATCCAACAGCCTTCCCATCCCCAACCAAGTATGCTGATGGGAAGCTAGCTTGCTCCCAGCCATTCCAGGTTAAACTCTGAGCAGGAATTCTAGGGGATCTGTGATTCCTGGAATGTTTGTGAATGGCAAAATGTAAACACCAAAGTAGACTGAATCTTGGGGAGCTATTAACAATGGATCCAACTTTTTCCATTCAATTCACTTATTTCTATAATCTATGTTTTTTCTATAATTAATGTTTTTTTTAAACTATGTGATAGGCATGGTTATGGTAAATTAAAGTACCAGATTGATCAAATTAATCAAATCAATGAGTATTTTCATTAATTCAAGATGGTGTTTGATTCAGAAGGCACATCCTATTAGCAAACTTACCATTAACTTTTTCTTTTATTTGGAGGATAACTGTTTTACAATGTTGTATTGGTTTCTGCCATACCAAAACATGAATCAGCCATAGGTATACATATGCCACCTCTTGAACCTCTCGCCCTATAAGCTATTTTTAATGAAAAACTAACCATGATCATTGACTTCTGCATCTTTAGAATGAGCTTACGCTCCTTTCTCATGGAGTGAAAGCAACTACCTTTCTCCACTGATGTGGGCACCAGAAGCCACAGGTAGTTGTCGTATAGTAGAAGGAACACTAGGTTTATCAAAAGATCAGTGTTTGAGACTTGGTACTACCACTTTTCCTTCATCCTGTCTGGGGGTTCCTGCACCAACAGCCTTCCCAAAGCCTTTCCCTTCTTGCATGACCCAGAGCCAAAAGAAGTCCAACACATGTAAAACACTCTACAAAAGTAAGAGTTCATTAGACAACCTAATTGTGTGCAAACTAAGAGTAAATAGGCTCAGTGTAAGGAAAGTATATGAGTAATTTGAGAAAAGTTCATTTATAATCTTTATGGCATTTATTTTGACTTTTCATTTCTCAGAAAGTAAAAGTTCCTGGATAAGGAATCTCCATCTGATAAAGTATTGCAGCAGAAAGGGTTACAGGAGGAATTTTAAAGAAATAAAAACTCAATAAAACTTGGTGTATTTACTACTGAGCAATAGCTGTTACCACTCATAATGTAATTAGCCCTCTTGCTATAGGCTCTAATAGCACTCTGGCCTCCAACGTCTTTTTAATTACATGTTTTACACCCACATTCCCTCTAGACTCCATAGATCCTTACCTGAGATTAAACCTCTTGTTGCCTGGTGGTTGATAAGAGTTCCAGGAAATAAAACATATGCAGCACAGCGTATTGTTTTATTTACCTTTGTTTCCTATTATTCACTGAGAGTCATTTACTTTTGGGTTAATGGGAAATAAGAGCAGAGTGCTCTGCAAAATCATGAGGATATTGCCTGGGTGGTGTTTCAAGCTGGCTCCATACCACATACCTTGTCCTGGGTTTGACATCGGAAACAGTCACAGTCAAAGCAGTACTGGTCCTTTAGCTGCTTCCTGCGCTCCTCGCTGGTCATCAGCATATCCAAGTAGCAGATGGTGAGCTGCGGAGGCCAGAGAGAGGGGGGCGTCACATGGCTGCCGTGCCCACGTTCTTTAACGAACGGCTATTACTTCAAATTGTTGAAGTAAAACGTGTTTTAGTTACACACCACAAAGTGTGAGGAGATACTTCTTCCAGTCTCTCCACCCAAATAATCACAAGTAAAAAATTTTAAGGCATTACCTTCCAGTCTTTGTTAGGTATATCATATACTTAATATTTTAAAGAATTGGGCTCATCAACTCTATGCACGTTTGCACATGTTATTCACTAAACAGAAAATATCAAGAGCTGTTATGTGTTTGGTATTAGTAAGTTTTGGTAATACTTTCTGTAACCACTGGCAATCAGAGAAGCCATATTAATCCTGGCAATCAAATGGATGGCAGATTATGTAGCCAGATTGCTCTTAAATCCTACTCAGCTCTATAGCTGCTTCATGGACCTTAGGTTCAACCAGATTTGGACTGTTGGAAATGAGGAGACAGTTCTTTCACTTGTGAGGATTTAAAAAGATGGAACACTTTCCAAATAGGGAGAACTTAATGCCAGGATGCAATCACTGATGAATGTACCTAACTTGACTTCCTTGGACCCTTTTAAATATAATAACTATGTCCTGCCTTGAGTTTTAAGCCAGATTTTTCACTCTCCTCTTTCACCTTCATTAACATTTAAAAAGCTAAGATTATGGCATCTGAAGATGGCAGATAGAAGAAGGAAAAGTGGAACCAGTGACAGATTCTATTTTCTTGGGCTCCAAAATCACTGAGGATAGTGACTGCAGCCATGAAATTAAGAGAGACTCACTCCTTGAAAGGAAAGCTATGACATACCCAGATAGTGTATTAAAAAACAAAGACATTACTTTCAAACAGTGAAAGCTATGGTTTTTCCAGTAGTTATGTACAGGTGTGAGAGTTGGCCCATAAAGAAGGCTGAGTGCCAAGAACTGACACTTTCAAATTGTGGTGCTGGAGAAGACTCTTGAGAGTCCCCTGCACAGCAAGGAGATCAAACCAGTCAGTTCTAAAGGAAATCAACCCTGAATATTCATTGGAAGGACTGATGCTGAAGTTGAAGCTCCAACACTTTGGCCACCTGATGCAAAGAGTTGACTCGCTGGAAAAGACCTTGATGCTGGGAAAGATTGAAGGTAGGAGGAGAAGAGGGCAGCAGAGGAAATGGCTAGATAGCATCACTAACCCAATAGACATGAATTTGAGCAAACTCCAGGAGACAGTGAAGGATGGGGAAGCCTGGCATGCCGTCGGACACGACTTAGCGACTGAATAACAGCATGCCTTGCACCGGACAGTGAAAGACCACAGGTGAGAGGGCACACTTCAGGGACTTTCCAGGTTTCTCTCTAGCCCTAAGTTTTCACTTCGAGACGCAGGTATTTATGTAACATTAAGATATTTAAACATTTCTTAGATCTATCTACTGAAAGTCTAATTCAAAACATACAAAATGGAACTCCAGATTTCCCCAACCTTTCCCTCACAGCTGGAACATTCCCAGTCTCAGTTGACATTAATTCATCTTTTGTGTTATCCAGGTGGAGACCTTGGGGTCACCCCCAAGGTGGGGTCACCCCTGACTTCCCTTCCTTTCACTTTCCCCACTCAATCCACTAGGAAACTCTGTGGGCTCAACCATAGAAATAGATCCAAAACCAACCACGTTCTACCTTTTCCTCCTGTTCCATCCTGGTCTGAGCCATCATCCTCTCTTGCCTGTAAAATGCAAGTCTCATCAGCATCCCTGCTCCTCCCCTGAGTTGCCTGCACTCCATCCTCTAAACCAGAGTAATTCACTTAAAATGTCAGTTGGATCAGATCTTTCCTCTCTTCTAAATGCTCCAATGGCTCCTCCTTTAGCTTAGAGCAAAAGCCAAGTCCTTACAATGGATTCTCATAACACGACTCAAAGTGTGGTTCTGCAGCATGGGCTATTGGTCTATGTTGAAGTGAGTAAAGAAATGCAAAGCAAACATTTAGAAATTTTGACATCAATCTGGTAAGATAAATTTTATGTGGCTTGAATAATAAAACATTAGGCTCTTATTTTAAGTTCACTTTTCTAGTAATTCGTTTTCATTAAATCTTATAAAACTAGTAGCTGACAATGGATTAAGGAAAAAAATAATAATAAAGAAACTGGTCCTTCATCACAGGTGGTGGAAGCAGCAATGGCTTCATAAAAGGTCTGTTCCCATCTCCTCTCTCCTCCTGGCTGCTTCAGGCAGCCCAGCCTCATCGGGGTTTCACACACACACCCGCTTCAAGGCCTGTGCATGGGTGCTTCCTCTGCCCTTCCCCAAGATCTGCTATGGTGACCTCCCTCAGCTCCTTTGAGTTTCCATCAAAACTGACTTTCTCACTGAGATCTAACTTTACTACCCTATTGATCTGGCTACTCCAGGTCTTTAGTTGCAGCATGCAGGATCTTTAGTTGTGGCATGTGAGATCTAGTTCCCTGACCCAGGACCCCCTGCACCAGGAGCTCAGAGTCTCAGCCACTGGATCACAAGGGAAGTCCCCTCACAACCTTATTTAAAATAACAACTTGACTCCTACCTCACCCAAGTAGTCCTAATTTCCTCATCCTCCTCTAGTTTTCCTTTTTCTGTACCAGATCAGTTAGTGACATACTGAATAAATTACTTCTTTATTTGCTTTTATGTGTAGAAGTAATTAAGGGGGGGTTGCTGTGTAGTGGGGGAAGAAGTGGGTAGTAAAGAAGAGGAAGGAGGCAGGATTATCCACTGAGGGAGATGACAAACACTCCCTAGAGCAGAACACGCCATGTGGCTTTCTGAGACTTAAAAGAAAGCATCTCACATCTACAAAGCCTAATCTTTCTTGTCTGACAGCATGGTAGGGCAGGGGAGGCCATACTCTGACAGAAAACATAGCTTTGGGAGGCCTTGTTAAAGCGGTCAGTGGGGAAGAAGGTCAAGTCCACCCTGGCCATCACCAGGGTGACAGAGGCTACAGCCTCAGCTGGCTGGCTCTCTATAAAGCCTTCCCATGTGAGGTGGCTATAAATGCTGCTCCACATGCAGAAAACGAGAGTGTCTGTCCTTAAGGAATGTACACTGACATTACTGAACATCTACAATGTGCTGGGCACTCACCAGTGAAAACCAGCCCAGGTCTTAGATCCATTTGGGAACTGCACCCACATCTATTGATTCAGGCTGACACTCTTTTTACGGTAACGTGGCTCATGCCTCTGGTGGGGTGCTGGGTGGGGGAAGAGGTTGGGGAGTAGGAGTTGCATCATGTGGGGTCTTCCGTTGCAGCACACAGACCCTCTGTGTCGTGCTGGGGCCAGAGCGTGTGGCCTCAGTAGTTGTGGCACATGGGCTTAGTTGTCCATGGCATGTAGGATCTTTCCAGACCAGGGACTGAACCCATGTCCTCTGCACTGGCAGGCGGGTTCTTAGCCACTGGATCACCAGAAAAGTCCCTACAACTCTAGTTCTCCATCCAGCCCAATGACTCTTAGTCATCAGCCCCAAATATCAGCATTAACCAGTAGTAGTTATTGGGTGATTACAATGTGCCCAGAGTGAAACCAACAAATCCAGGGCCTGTCTCACCAGAGAAACATGCTTGACAAACCTGAGTTTATTACAAGGGCCAAAACTCATGAGTGATCATGCCAGCCACAGAATGGGCAGCAGGAGGCTAGTTATTTCATTTAATCCCAATAAAGAGACTCCTACGGCCTCCCTCAGTATCCTGTAACTGCCTGGAACCATTAACTGGACTGTGTAATGATCTTCCAGCTGCCTCCCTGCGGCCTTTAGCCTACAACACATCTTCTAAATTGCTTTAAGGGAGATCTTCCTAAAGCTCACATTTGATCACATCATTTGTCTACACAAGTTCTGACGGTTCCTCCCTGAATATAGGATGAGGGTACACAAGGCTTCCCAAGCTGATTTTCTGTCTGCCTTTCTAGCCTCAAACTCTCCCCCTGCACCCTTTGGTGGTTTAGTTGCTCAGTCATGTCTGACTCCTGCAATCCCATGGACTATAGCCCACCAGGTTCCTCTGTGCATGGAATTCCCTAGGCAAGAATACTGGAGTGGGTTGCCATTTCCTTCTCCAGAGGATCTTCCCAACCCAGGTTTAGAACCTGAGTCTTCTGCATTGCAGGTGGATTCTTTACCCTGCCCACTACCATCTTCCATAATTATGTATATCCAACATAATTATGTTGAAACAATGTACACCATGCAATGTGTATGGTGTTGACTTTCACCAGCCAATGAATGCCCTTTCACCCATTCTCAGCCTATTCAGAACTCTCTCCTCCTTCAGGTATGGCTCAAATATTACTCCTCCAACAAAGAATGCCCCATTCTTCTCCTTGGGCCTCTTTCATGCCAGTGATGTTTGCAAAATACACTATCAAAACTGAAGGTCTCAACAGCGAAAACATTTTTATCCATAATTTTTTTGGAAAAAAAAAATCCAAATTACTAACTAGTGATGACAGCTAAATCATTTTATCAACCAGAGCTAAAAACCTTTATCAAAGACTCACTGACTCACCAGTTTTAATGGAGAATCTGCTCACTCACTGTAGAGCTCATTTAGTGGGAACATATATCTGAAACTTTGCCATTGATCAGTGGATGTTTTAATGGCAAAGAACAAGATCACATTAAAATATTAATGCTACTGACCATAGCTTTGCCATTTTAGTGCACCTCTTATGGAAAATGCAGTATATCATTTCCAACATTAGAGTAATAGCATGAAAGATATTTGCTGGATATTGAATTTGTTGCTTACTTGAAATTTTCAAGGCAAAATGAATCCCTTTTACTTGAAGCCCATCTTCTCATTATGTATTTCTGAGTGGATAATAAGATCAAATTAAAATTATACTCTGTTTTCATTTCTCAAATTATACTGTCACAATTATAAATTTTTCTAATACTGGCTCTGAATTGAAAATAGACTTTGAAAAATCCTTCCTCTCTTAGAGTAGTATTGACATATATATACTGCCATGTATAAAATAGCTAGTGGGAAGCTCAGCTCAGCGATGACCTAGAGGGGTGGGATGGGGGTGGTTAAGAGGGAGGCTCAAGAGGGAGGGTGTAGATACACACACACACATACACATATATACGTATGGATGATTCACGTGTTGTACAGAAGAAACTAACACAAAATTGTAAAGCAATTCTGTGTGTGTGTGTGCTCATTCATGTTCGACTCTTCGTGACCCCATGGACTGTAGCCCACCAGGCTCCTCTGTCCATGGGATTTCGCAGGCAAGAATACTGGAGGGGGTTGCCATTTCCTTTTCTGTAAAGCAATTATACTTCGATAAAAATAAATAAAATCTTTTAAAAAGAAAAAGAAAAATCCTCCCTCTCTTTAAAATCAAACTTGAATGCTAATCATGTCTCTGCTCTTTGTCACAACCTTGTAGCCACTTTTCAAATTCTGCTAACTCTCAGTTCAGTTCAGTCAGTTTAGTCACTCGGTCGTGTCCGACTCTTTGTGACCTCATGGACTGCAGCACACCAGGCTTCCCTGTCCATCATCAACTCCTGGAGCTTGCTCAAACCCATGCCCATAGAGTCAGTGATGCCATCCAACCATCTCATCCTCTGTCATTCCCTTCTCCTCCTGCCTTCAATCTTTCCCAGCACCAGGGTCTTTTCCAGCGAGTCAGTTCTTCGCATCAGGTGGCCAAAGTATTGGAGCTTCAGCTTCAGCATCAGTCCTTCCAATGAATATTCAGGGTCAATTTCCTTTAGGATTGGCTGGTTGGATCTCCTTGCAGTCCAAGGAACTCTACAGAGTCTTCTCCAGCACCAAAGTTCAAAAGCATCAATTCTTCAGCACTCAGCTTTCTTTATAGTCCAACTCTCACATCCATACATGACTACTGGAAAAACCATAGCTTTGACCAGATGGACCTTTGTCAGCAAAGTAATGTCTCTGTTTTTTAATATGCTATCTAGGTTGGTCACAGCTCTTCTTCCACAGAGCAAGTATCTTTTAATTTCATGGCTGCAGTCATCATCTGCAGTGATTTTGGAACCCAGGAAAAAGTCTGTCACTGTTTCCACTGTTTCCCCATCTAATTGCCATGAAGTGATGGGACCAGATGCCATGATCTTAGTTTTTAGAATGTTGAATTTTAAGCCAACTTTCTTTCCCTTTCATCAAGAGGCCCCTCAGTTCTGCTTCACTTTCTGCCATAAGGGTGGTGTCATCTGCATATCTGAGGTTATTGATATTTCTCCTGGCAATATTGATTCCAGCTTGTGCTTCATCAAACCCAGCATTTCACATGATGTATTCTGCATATAAATTAAATAAGTAGGGTGACAGTATACAGTCTTGACATACTCCTTTCCCAATTTGGAACCAGTCCATTGTTCCATGTCCAGTTCTAACTGTTGCTTCTTGACCTGCATACAGATTTCTCAGGAGGCAGGTAAGGTGGTCTGGTATTCCCATCTCTTGAAGAATTTTCTACAGTTTGTTGTGATCCACATAGTCAAATGCTTTGCTGTAGTCAATAAAGCAGAAGTAGACGTTTCTCTGGAACTCTCTTGCTTTTTCCATGATCCAGTGGATACTAAAGGAGTCAGGTGCATGTGTATGAGCATGCATGCTCAGTCACTCAGTGGTGTCCAATTCTTTGACACTGTGGACTGTAGCCTACCAGGTACTCTGTCCATGGGATTCTCCAGACAAGAATACCGGAGTGGGTTGCCATTTTCTACTCTAGGGGATCTTTCCAACCCACAGATTAAACCCATGTCTGAAAGCCAAGGATCAAACCCTGCACTGGTGGGAGAATTCTTTACTACTGAGCCACTGGGGAAGGCCAAAGAAGACACAGTAAGACACAACTGCCCGTCCTCATGAAGCTCGTCGCTGAATGGAGAAGTCACTAAAAGAGCCAGAATAAATGCCAAAGAAATATTAATAACCACTCTAAGATCTCAGAGAAAAAAATCTTGTAATTTGAGAAATCAGGAAACGCTTTACAGAAGAGATGATATTTGAGGAGTAAATAACATTAAGACACGTAAGGAATGTTGGGAAGACAGAGCCACTGGGCAGAGAAAGTGTATAGTGGTAGGAAAACATTTATTTTCTGAACAAATTGGTATAAAAAGGACTTATGGGGACAATTCTCTCTGTTGAGAAGCCATTTGGATAAGGACCGTAGGGAAAAATATCTGAGTCTACTGGGCAGATGCTGAGCAGAACTACTCTGTGTCAGGCAAGAGGAAGGATTTGCTTGTTTCTCCAGAGATGGAAAGTGAAGGACATGAAATAAGCACTAAAAGATGGTGTTTTTCAACTAAATGAAAACTAACCAAGGAGAATAATTGGTAGCCAAGCCTAGAAAACAAGATATGAAGAAATTTCTTTGTTGTTTCTGAGAACTCCAACTGTTTCTCGTAGTTTTCCTGTTTGCTTGTCAAGTTACCTATTTTTTTTTTTTAATTTAATAAAACAACAACAACATTATCAAAAGGCAGCCATCGCTGAGCTCCCAAACTAATGTTGTTGAAAATGGATAGCAGCCCCCTTCTTCCCTGGCTTGAAGTCACATATGGTCCAAGGGAAAAAAAATCTAAATTCCACATATTGTTGACAGATATCCCCATGTACCTACTACACCGATCCTAAACACTGGAAATTCAATTAAGTGGCTGATAAGAGACAGCTTATTCAGTTGCAACTCAGTTTGGAGGCAGTCTTATCAAAGCCAAATCCCTGTCTACATAAAATATGGTACCTCTGAGTTTAGGTTTTATTGGCTGAGTGCTGCATAAATGCAATAAAAGCTTATGATAGTCTGTTTTCCTTGCAATAAATATCCACTTTAGCAAATTGGAAGGTAGAGGGAAACTGGGTTCTGAAAAGCATAAATATCTATAACCCAGAATTCAGGGTAGGAGCTGTGTAAACTCTGTCAGGCTCAGGTTCAGCAGTGCTGGAGTAGCCCATCCCCAGCTGTCTTGTGAGCTTTTGGACTTCTGAGAAGGGTCCTCATCAAAAGAGGCTGGCTGGGCAGCCTGCGGAACTGGAAAGGTCAAGGCCAGTTCAGCGCTGGAGGTCATACTTTCTGTCCTCTATTGCCTTCACATCTTTGCTTGGACAGTTACTCTGAGAAGCTGACGCTGATAGGTTTGTCAAGGCCCAATGACAACCTGAAAGAATAAAACCTGTTTGCTTTCTTAACACAAAGGTAAAAATGAATCACCCTTGAAATGCAATTAATGGCCTTGGGAGTAAGTAAACCCTTGAGATCTTTCACAAGCTTGGGCTGACCTCTCTGACTACAGAAGGATGACCACTTGCAGAGATGCAAGAGGCCGATGAACTGTCATATGCACAAAACACACACACTATCACACACACACACACACGTCTCTCCCACACACATATAGTAGGAACTTTCCATCATCCAGGTTAATGATGATTAAAAAAAAGTTAGCCTGGAAGCAATGATGGTTAAATTAGTCTCTGGGTAGAGGTTTTTTTTTTTTTTTTAAGTTAAATTTTTTATTGGAATACAGTTGCTTCCCTTGTGGCTCAAATAGTAAAGAATCTGCCTGCGATGTAGGAGGTCTAGGTTCAATCCCTGGGATGGGAGGATCCTCTGGAGGAGGGCATGGCAACCCACTGCAGTATTCTTGCCTGGAGAATCCCCATGGACAGAGGAGCCTGATGGGCTACAGGCCATGGGGTTGCAAAGAGTCAGACACGACTGAGCGACTAAGCACAGCACAGCACATGGTTGCTTTACAATGTCGTGTCAGATTCTTCTGGACAGCAAAATGAATCAGCTGTAGGCACATGTATGTATGTACACATGTACGTACATATGTATGTATGTAGGTATGTATGTACATAAGTATAGCTGATTCCTTTAGGAATTTCTTGCCATGCAGGTCCCCACAGTGCACCAATGGATGAATGGATAAAGGGGATTTGATATTTACATACAATGAATATTATTCAGCCATGTAAAGGAATGAAATGGGGTCATTTATAGAGACGTGGATTGACCGAGAGAATGTCATAGACTGAAGTGAGTCAGAAAGAGAAAAACAAATATCATATATTAACACATATATGAGGGTAGAGGTAATATATACATTTTCTTCAGCAGAAAGACAATGAAAAGCTGCCCCTCAGGCACAACTGGTTGTAATGGAAAAAGGAGGCCAGCCAGTGGGAAACATGGGTTCCTTACCTCCTCTCCCACTTCAACGTCTCGGACTGCACGCAGCAAGAGGTGGGGCCCGTTGAACACAATCGAACAGTTGGGGTCACAGCTGTGATTGAGCAAAGACATACTGGGGAAAAGAAAAAAAAGGAGAATACTGTGGCTCAGTAGACAGAAGCAAACATCTAAAATTAACAACTATAATGGCAAAAGATACTTTACTTTAGGGGCAGGGGGACAGGTAGGGTTGACAGTGTACCAGGAATTGAGTCCTCTGGGGGCACTAGCCTATTTCCCATGAAGTGAAAGGCTCCCTGGGTGAAAGCTCATTAGGGAAGTTTGTTAATAAACTTTAGGGGATGGGTATGGGGAGGTGGCTCTCTCATTAGGTACCAGCTACTAAGGTGACCCAACATGAAGATGAGGGAAAACAAACTGCTTTGCAAAGGAAAAATTTCTGAGGTAAAGGGATACCTTATTTACTTCTGAGGTAAATAGGAAGCAGCCAAAATACCCCTGAGTTTCCCACTCGGGATCACATTTGTTGAACTCCTTCAGCGGAACTGCCAACTTAAATAAGTAGGGTGACAGTATACAGTATACAGTCTTGACACATGCAACCATGTCACAGAATTATTAGAAGTACTTCCTCTTCAACAGAATGTTGAGATTATCTCACTACCAAGACCCTCATGCATTCCAGGCCATGGCAAGTCATTTCATTACCTTGGAGGAATACCTTTTTCTTTTGAGGAAGGGAATGTATTTAAGCTGCCACCACATTTGATAATAATGAGAAATAACTCTAAGTGTGCATTCACTATGTAGAAAGCCCCTTCTTAGCACACGAGCTTGTTGATCAAATTTCATCATCACAATAATCTTATGAGAGTCATTTATTGATCCCTACCATAGATCTGTGGTTTATAACACATGAGAAATAAGAAGCTGACTTCTCAGATTCACAGTTAATTATAAGAAAGACCCTCTTTGTATTTGGACACTAATAGCCTGAAAACAAAATGAAACTCAGAGTGCTTGTTGAAGGAGAATCTAGCAGCTCGGCGATACAGATCACCTTGGTGAGAGCTGGAGAGAGCTCTTCGGGAGACCAGAGCCTAAGAGGGTTCCACCTCATGGAGCATTGGGGTTCAGAGTAGACTGAGCCAAAAGACAAAATGGACCCAACTGGTGCATTATAGCAAGTCTGGTGTAGTAATCATATGATCAGCCCAGAAGGCTAGGGATTAAGATCAGGGCAGGGTGGTTTACTAGCACCCACAACCCCTAACTATTTTTTAAATGTTGGTGGGTTTTTTTCTTCTTTTTGGTCATGCCCTGCAGCATGTGGGATCCTAGTTCCCTGACCAGGGATCAAACCTACACCCTTTGTGCTGAAAGCATACAGCTTTAACCACTGGACCACAGGGCAGTCCTCAACACAATTCCCAACAAGAATTTAGGTCTGAGGTCTGCCTCTCCACTAATAGCATAGAATATAATGTGGGGTTATAAAACTGTTTTCTTTAAACTTCAAATTTTCCATTTTTCTTGTAATTTATCATTAAGTTTCAAGCTTGGCTCTTAAACCAGCTGCATGTAATAGCCTTTCTAACTACTTTTAAAAGGTTGGGGAGCTGGGTGGGAATTAAAGAGGCTCCTTCCAGTAAATGAAATAGGATCCATCCTACCTAGGATATAGGCCAACACCAACTTCCTGCATCTCTGCGTTACAGATGGTGAAAGAGTTGCAGATCACCTGTAAAAACAAGAGGGAAACAGTCAGGATTACCTGTCACCTAAGAAACTTCATAGGCAAAAGAACAAAAATTGTCAGAATAAAATGCAAGAGCCTTTTAGTAGTTGCTTTGGAAAGACTCAAGCCAAACATGGATACTCTTCCATTTGTAAAATAACATGTCTGGGACATAATTTCCTTAAGTTTGAGAACTGATGACATATGGATAATCTTTAAAAACAATATTTTTTTTGTCAATATCATGGTGACACAATAAAAAGGTCATGATACGATGCATGAAAATCTAAATAGTATGCAGCGTATAAAGAAGGCTGAGCACTGAAGAACTGATGCTTTTGAATTGTGGTGCTGGAGAAGACTCTTGAGAGGCCTATGGACAGCAAGGAGATCAAGCCAGTCAATCCTAAAGGAAATCAACCCTAAATAGTCATTGGAAGGACTGATGCTGAAGCTGAAGCTCTGGTACTTTGGCCACCTGACTCAAAGAGCTGGCTCACTGAAAAAGACCCTGATGCTGGGAAAGAATGAGGGCAGGAGGAGAAGGGGTGACAGAGGATAAGATGGTTGGACGGCATCACCAATTTATTGGACCCAAGTTTGAGGAAACTCTGGAAGATAGTGAAAGACAGGGAAGCCTGGTGTGCTGCAGCCCATGGGGTCACAAAGAGCTGGACATGACTGAGTGACTGAACAACAATGTAGTGTGTGATCCTGTTCTTTAAATATACACACAGACACACACATACACAGACACACACACACATATATATATGTAATTTGTACACATTAAAAAAAGAATTTAGGGTGGTTAAATGCAGAAATATCAACAACATCAAATATCAACATAAAACACCACCACCACCACCACAACAAAACCCTCAGGCTTAAACTAGCACAATCTAATCCTCTCCATCAAGTATTCAAAATTCAGAATACAAATAATCTATTTATTGAGGACCAGAGTCTCACCATGTTAGATTTTTCATGCAAACAAACTGCCTATAGTTTCCAAATGCCACTGTGTATCTGGGGAATAACAGCAACTTGTCTTTTATTCCTACAAAGGGTGAAGTACATCCTGAGTAAGTCTACGATCCAAGCCGATGACCAACCATGTGAGCACAGGGAGTAATTCAATCAGGCTATGTAAGGCACGTGACTTAGCACTTGAACCCCACATTGAGCGTACAGCACGGTCCTATATCCTATAAGGCGATGGGGCAAAAGAAAAGATGCAGTCACTGCACTTGGGGAACTTAAAACCTATGGAAGGGCATACACAACCACAGAAAGAGCAGGGGACTTAAAAATCTAGGGCCTGGCCATAAATCCTGCCTCAGTTAGGTATTAGGGATAGAACAAGAAAGAAAAAAATAAACATTCCTGCCTTCATGGAGCTTAAGTACTAGCAGGGAAGACATAAATATTTGATAGAAAAATGACACATGTGGATAAATGCTGAGAAAGAAAGAAAGTAAAAGGGCAGAAAAAGGTGTTCGGGAAAGTTCTTTAGGACAATTAAGCAGAAATCTGAAAGAACTCTGTAAATGAACATGTATGTATCTAGGTGATGGTGGTTCATGTCAAAGCAAGTTCAAAGGCCCTGAGGTGGGAATGCTCTTGGGTACAAAAAAACAGCGAGGCTGATATGGCCAAAGCAGAGGAGGTAAGAAGAAGAGGGGTGAGATGTGAGATCCGAGAGGTAGTTAGATCATATAGGGACTTACAGCCATGCCTGGATTTTACTGTAAATGAGACAGAAAGCCACTGTGTTTATTCTGACCAAGGAGTGACTGGATCTGATTTCTGTTTTGAAAGGATCACCCTGGCTGTTCTGTAGTGAATGGCTATAGAAACTCACAACTGGAAGTAGGGGAAATAGTTAGGAGACCACGCCAATAGCCCAGGCAAGAGATGATGGTGGCATGGAGGTCGGTAGCTGTAGAAATGGGGATTGCTTATGGAGATGAAAAGAGCCAAGGATAATGTTCAAGTATGGGGCCTGAACAAGACTGCCATCGCCATATCTGTGAAGAAGACTGTGAAAGGAGCCAGGTTTGGTTACTAGAGTTGGGAGGAGTTCCGGTGGCTTTGTTTTAGTGATGCTAAACTGTAAGTGACCTATTAGACATCAAGCCAAGACTAAGAATGAGCAATTGGAGTTCAGGGGAACAGTTAGGGCTGGACATAGACACTCAGGACAAAACAGAACAAAACCCATCAAGAAGAAGACAGAAAAGGCCACTACAGACTTGAGATGAACCAGCAACTATAAATGGATCTGGTTTGTTGTTTTAAAGTTTCTCAAAGGAAAAAGCAGCGATAGGAATTTCTCTAAATCAGCTTTACATGAAAGAACATAAAGTATGAAAAAGCATTCAGTTCTTTTAGTCTCTTTCACTGTTCCAAAGAGCTCTTAGATGAAATCTAGTGCAACCTATCATGATTTGGCATTTTTCCTCTAAAAGTCTGATAAAACTGCAGTTTTAAGTCAGGAAATAAATTGGTGTACATATACATACTTTAGACACACACTCATTAAATTGCTTTAAGGGCATCTGTTTCATATTAAGCTGCAACAGTGTACTGCCTATACATATTTATGCATAAAATGGATGTTAAAAATATAGGACAAAAGATCCTGTGCTTTGTTTTTGAAACTTCATAAATATTTTTAAATGGGTATGAATCTTTTAAGGGAAATATAAATTAGAACATCTATTTTAAATGTGTAATCAGGACTTTACCTGAAACAATTCAATGAAAAGCCAGGTCAAACAAATCTAATTTACTAACTTTTGAATCAAACCAAACTTAAAAATTTTTTCTGAACCATAAAGAAACTGAAAGGTTTTTTCCAAAATAGGCATTCTGATGAAATTTTTAACAAGGACAAGCTAACAAGGGGAAATATCAACTTGGCTCTCTCTTACTTCAGGAAACTCTTATTGATCCCAAGACTTAGCTGACTTTTACTTATCTCTTTAGCAGCATTTATCGCACTGAATCATTTATCCATTTACTTGACACAACTAGATCATAAAATACTCAGAGGGCAGTGATAGAGTTTCATTCACCACTGTATCTCCCTGCCTAGCACAGTGCCTGGCAAATGGAAGACACTAAAAAACATTTTTTTCCAATAGATGGTTGCTTGGGTGTAGACCTCAGCAAGCTGAGAGAGTCATTATCCAAATAGGGTATGAGAAGATGCCAGAAACAAATCAAAGGTATCCTGTGGTGTGGAGAAGGGGAGATGGATATAGTTGTATACCATGAAAAAGAATAAGTAGAAGTTAACCTTCCATCTCTCTTGTCCTTAGGCATCCAACTTTTATATTTTCTGCTCATATTTCTTTGTCCATTCTTTCTGTGTATTCCAGCTCACCTTTGTCTCATCCTCTTTTCTTTCAGTTCAGTGAAGGGGAAGGCGGTAGTATTCATCAGAGGAGCATTAAGGACTTGTTTAATTCTCTGCTTAAAATGCCAGAGGTCCAATACACTGAGCAAAAAATATGTATTTGGAAAATGAATGAACCAGTGAATAGATAGGTGATGGTCCTTCTCTTTTCCTTTCACTTCTCTTCCATCTTTTCTTTTTATTCTTTATTTTCTTCCCTTCTTTTCCTATTTTCACTATTATCAATCTGTCACCATCTATCATTCTGTCCCACTCCACAATATAAGTAGGACTGTTTTAAAGTTTTATTTAACAAATTCTTAACAAGTCCCTCATTTGTATTCTGAGAGGTGTTATGTGCTAGTGTTACTGAGTTAGCAAATAAAAGTTTAACTTTTTGCATACATCTACTTTTATTAAAAAATATTGGTTCCATTCAGTAATATGTGATTTAAGAAAGGTGTTACAGGAATTTTTTTGACATATATAACTGATAGCAATGGTGGATATGAGTTAGCCCTCAGGTTTTATCTTTTTTGCACGAAATAATAGGTAGATATTATTTCCATATGTGCACTACTAAAATTTGAAAAGAATTCCTCTTTATACCTAGAGATAAAAGAATGTATATGGAGCCAAAAATAAAAGTTTAAACATTTTCCAAAATATTATCTCTATATAAAACATTTTCTTAGGAAATTAAACAGGTTAAACAATTAAGGAATGAATATTTCACACAATAGAAAAGCCTGTTAATAGGATTATTTCTAAAGCAATTAGGTTAAAAAAATATTTTTTAAAAACTAAGCTTGACTGTTACTATAAGAATATTTCCCATGACATGAAACTAAAACATACATTTAAAGTATTTCATAATTATTGAATGTAACATTATGTGTACTCTTTATAATTTATAATTTTTCTTTTGAAATAACTGAAAGTCTTTATAAGATAAATTGTAGCTTTTCCAGATGGTAAAAACTTAGTGAATCAGTAGAAGTAGCCATGGAATATCTCTATTTTGTAAAAACAACAACAAAAACTTAAGTGAACTTTAAAATATTCTATAAACCAAATTCTTAAGTCATCTTGTTCATGTTCTAGGTCCAGAACCTGACATTTTTGTTTTGAGTTTAACAACTCCTCTGCAGCAATCAATACCACTTATTTAAATTTCAAATCTTTTGGTCAAATTTTCTGAACTAGAAGCCTTCTATTATAGTGCCAGACAAATGAAGATGTTTGAGACACAAGGGAAAATCACCAGCATAATGGCCTTTAATGACAACGCTGAACAGCCGTAAGAGAGCTTACCACGATTCAGAACAGAGTAATTCTACACCCTAACAGGAGAAGCCATCCACTTCCCAGCCGCCCCCACCCAGCCCAATTACTGATTTTTACAAAGAATTGAGTCTTGTGTGCAAGTAGCTTTAGCTGGTTTCTAGCCTACTTCAAAGACTGCTTTCAATTTCAAAATATATAAATTTTAAAACACATTTAAACATAAGGGAACTCAGTTTCTGAACTGAATATAAAGTGGTTTCCTCAAAGACCATCTGCATCTCCTTAAAAATTTCTCTATTTGAAGCATAAATAGAATGCTCACGACACAGGACTTTTGACATGTAGAGTTTATTAATTAGAGGAAGGGAAGGTACCTTTTCAAAAGGAAGCTTACTACACTTAGTTTTATTAAGCTCTGTGGACAGAAGGAAAGAAGAGTAGGCAAATATGAAAAAGCAGGGGTTTTCATTCAAAACAACAGCCCTCCCCACTACTCCTTGAACTAACAATTCTCTAACTTCACAAGCAAGATCAGTATTTTAGTCAGGGAATATTATTCTCTTTCCATAGAATATGATCTTTTATTGAATAGGGAATTCTTTCCAAACATTCTCACAAACCTTAAGAGATTAAAATCTTTATTTCTTGCTCCCTCCTATCTGCATGGCAAATATTTACCCCTCTTTCATGACTCAAAGCAGGCCTTTCCTAATATCTCACTTTCTCCTTTGGTCACTCATTTACAGTCTTTTCCTAGCCTTGAAGATGAAGGTTCTGCAGTCTCCAGCCCAGAAGAACAATGGGAGGAGACCAGGCTGAGGAAGTTTTCTTCAAAGACAAAATCATAAATTCCAGGATCCACAAGTGTTCCCCAGGCTTACAACAGCAAGGATGGTTGTGACATCTGTTTCAATTAGAATTTGTAACAATTGATATGTAGGACAAGTGCTGCAATATATTTTCCCTTTATCAGGAAATAGCTGGTGAGCCTCCATGTTGTATTGTGAGTGGGCTTAAGGAGGTGAGGGCAAACCAATCTGCTTGAGATCCCATCACTGAGCCACATCTCTGCTGCACTGCAAGCCTCATGGAGGTCTGGCATTATAACGTTTACTGATGTGCTATTTCATTTGCAAACCTAATGGACCACTGGTTAAAAACAGCAAGCAAGGACTGCAAGGAGGAACACAAAAATAATAATTCTACAAATTAACTATATAAATAATGCTATAAATCTGATTCAAGATGTTCCATATAATGACTTCAATCGGTTGAAATTCTTACATAGCACCTCCAGACATTTCTAGCGTTTAGAAAACGTTAGACAGAGAATGTATAATGAGTCCATAATCTTATTTTTAGCAGGTGACATGAACTCTATTAAAGTCTTGCGCATACTGCGCTAAGCTGCTTCAGTCATGCCCAACTCTGTCCGCTTGCAGTGTGTTATCTGTCACCTAAAACCTTCTCTCTTGCCTCATCACTTAGAACATGAAAATTGTGAAATCTAATCCAACTGGATTCTGAAAAGTAAATGACAGTAATGGCAAACATCAGGTCACGAAATCACGATACTGTCTTAAGGCCAAACCAAAAATACTCATTTAAAAATCTATATGTTGACACCTATGGCCAATTAATCCACAACAAAGGAGGCAAGATTACACAAAGTTGGAAAGATAGTCTCTTCAACAAAGGGCGCTGGGAAAACTGGATGGCTACATGTAAAAAAAAATGAAATTAAATCATTCCTTAATGCCATACACAAAAATAAGCTCAAAATGGATTAAATGCCTAAATGTTAGACTGGACACTATAAAACTCTTACAAAAGAACATAGGCAGAACACTCTCTGACATAAATAGCAGCAATTATCTTTTTCAATCTGTCTCCTAGAATCATGGAAATAAAAACAAAAAATAAACAAATAGGACCTAATTAAACTCAAAAGTTCTTGCATAGCAAAGGAAACAAGTAAACAAAACGAAAAGACAACCCACAGATTGGGAGAAATTATTTGCAAATGATGTGACCGACAAGGGTTTAGATTCCAAAATTTATAAAAGGCTCATGAGGCTTAATTTCATCAAAACAAACAACCCATCCAAAAAGTGGGCAGAATCTAAAGAGACATTTCTCCAAAGAAGACACGCAGATGGCCAAGAGGCACATGAAAACATGTTCAACATCACTAGTTATTAGAAAAATGCAAATCAAAACTAAACTGAGATATCCCTCAGCTCAGTCGCTCAGTCATGTCCGACTCTTTGCGACTCCATGGATTGTAGCACTCCAGGCATCCATGTCCATCACCAACTTCTGGAGCTTCCTAAAACTCACGGCCATTGAGTCGGTGATGCCATCCAACCATCTCATCCTCTGTTGCCCCCATCTCCTCCTGCCTTCAATCTTTCTAAGCATCAGGGTCTTTTCCAATGAGTCAGTTCTTCCCATCAGGTGGCCAGAGGATTGGAGTTTCAGCTTCAGCACCAGTCCTTCCAATGAACATCCAGGACTAATTTCCTTTAGGACTGACTGGTTGGATCTCCTTACAGTCCAAGGGACTCTCAAGAGTCTTCTCCAATACCACAGTTCAAAAGCATCAGTTCTTCGGCGCTCAGCTTTCTTTATAGTCCAACTCTCACATCCATACATAACTACTGGAAAAACCATAGCTTTGACTAGACAGACCTTAGTTGGCAAAGTAATGTCTCCGTTTTTTAATATGCTGTCTAGGTTGGTCATAGCTTTTCTTCCAAGGAGCAAGTGTCTTTTAATTTCATGGCTGCAGTCACCATCTGCAGTGATTTTGGAGCCCCAAAAAATAAAGTCTGTCACTGTTTCCAATGTTTCCCCATCTAACTTTCATGAAGTGATGGGACCAGATGCCATGATCTTAGTTTTCTGAATGTTGAGTTTTAAGCCAACTTTTTCACTCTCCTCTTTGACTTTCATCAAGAGGCTCTCTAGTTCTTCTTCGCTTTCTGCCATAAGGGTGGTGTCATCTGCATATGTGAGGTTATTGATATTTCTCCCAGCAATCTTGATTCCTGCCTGTGCTTCATCCAGCCCGGCATTTGGAATGGATATCCCTTACACCAGTCAAAATGATCATCATAAAGAAATCCACAATCAATAAATGCTGGAAAAGGCATAGAGAGAAGAGAACCCTTCTACATTGTTGGTGGGAATATAAATTGGTACAGCCACTATGGAGAACAGTATGGTGGTTCCTTAAAAAACTAAAACAAAACTACCATATGACCCTGCAATCCCACTTCTGGGGATATACTCAGAAAATCATACTTTGAAAAGATACATGCACTCCAGGTTTCATTGCAGCACTATTTACAACAGCCAAGACATGGAAGCGACCTAATGCCCATTGACAGAGGGCTGGATAAAGAAGATGTGGGGTGTGTGTGTGTGTGTGTGTGTACAGAGAGAGAGAGAGGAGAGAGAGAGAGAGGGCTGGATAAAGAAGATGTGGGTGTGTGTGTGTGTGTGTGTGTGTGTGTGTGTACAGAGAGAGAGAGAGGAGAGAGAGAGAGAGGGCTGGATAAAGAAGATGTGGGGTGTATGTGTGTGTGTGTGTGTGTGTGTGTGTGTACAGAGAGAGAGAGAGGAGAGAGAGAGAGAGAGAGCTCAGTTGGTAAAGAATCTGCCTATAATGCAGGAGACCCCTGCAATGCAGGTTCGATTCCTGGGTTGGGAAGATCTGCTGGAGAAGGGATAGGCTACCCACTCCAGTATTCTTGGGCTTCCCTTGTGGCTCAGCTGGTAAAGAATCTGTCTGCAATGTGGGAGACCTGGGTTTGATCCCTGGGTTGGGAAGATTCCCTGAAGAAGGGAAAGGCAATCCACTCCAGTATTCTTTGCCTGGAGAATTCCCTGGACTGTATAGTCCATGGGGTTGCAAACAGTCAGGGACAACTGAGTGACTTTCACTTTCAGCCATTAAAAAGAATGACATAATGTTGTAGCAACATGGATGAACCTAGAGATTGTTATACTGAGTAAAGTAAGACAGAGAAGAAATATGTTATGACATCCCTTATATGGGGAACCTAAAAAGAAAGGATACAAATTAATTTATTTACAAAACAGAAACAAATTCACAGACTTAGAGAAGGAACTTATGGTTGCTAAGGGGAAAGATGGCGAGAATGGGTAGTGAGGCTGTTTGGGATCGACACGTACACGGTGCTCTATTTAAAACGGATAACAAGCAAGGACCTCTAGTACCGCACAGGTACTAGAACTCTGCTCAATGTTATGTGTCAGCCTGGATGGGAGGGGAGTCCAGGAGATAATGGATACATGTATATGTATGACTGGAACTATCACAACATTGTTAATACCTCAATATAAAATAAAGAGCATTAAAAAAAACCTATGTGTTGATAAATAATGCTGTTTTGGGTACAAAACTAACTTAAAGCACATTAAACCATGTATACCACTTGTTCAATGGAAAAATTTAAAAACTGTCCTTGTGTTAAATGAATATTCATGTATGGATGTGAGAGTTGGATTATAAAGAAAGCTGAGTGCTGAAGAATGACGCTTTTGAACTGTGGTGTGGGAAAAAACTCTTCAGAGTCCCTTGGACTGCAAGGAGATCCAACCAGCCAATCCTAAAGGAAATCAGTCCTGAAATATTTATTGGAAGGACTGATGCTGAAGCTGAAACTCCAATACTTTGGTCACCTGATGCAAAGAACTGACTCATTGGAATAGACCCTAATGCTTGGAAAGATTGAAGGCAGAAGGAGAAGGGGATGACAGAGGATGAGATGGTTGGATGGCATCACTGACTCAAAGGACATGTGTTTGAGTAAGCTCTAGGGAAGCCTGGCGTGCTGCAGTTCATGGGGTCTCAAAGAGTCAGACACAACTGAGTGACTGAACTGAACTAAATGAATATTATTGATTTGGTAAATGTATTATAATACAACCCAGGTAATAAATAATCTTACTTAAGTAAACTACTTTATCACATCCCATGTAACAACATATTTGGAAATGTGTGCTTCTAGACCCTGGTACATTCACGTACTGTTTCCACAACTTTAAGAGTGTCTTTCACATTTCAAGCCATGGTCACAAATAGTGTACCCTAGACATATAGAGGGCCTCCCAGGTGGTGCTAGTGGTAAAGAGCCAGCCTGCCAATGCAGGAGACATAAGAGATGCAGGTTTGATCCCTGGGTTGAGACAATCCCCTGAAAGAGGGCATGGCAACCCACTCCAGTATTTTTGCCTGGAGAACCTCATGGGCAGAAGAGCCTGGTGGCCCATAGTCTATGGGGTCACAAAGAGTTAGACACAACTGAAGTGACTTCACATGCATGCACACAGACATATAGAATACTCAGCATTGACTTGCCAAGGCTAAAGTCAACATCAAGGTCAGTATCATAAGTGAAGGAACAGCAATCATAAATTTGGGCTTTCTGTTTTACATTTTTCCCAAGGTCAAATGATCCAGTGTTAGCAAATGAGGATTCGAAGAATGAAGCCCCTTTAGATATCATGTTTGCTTTCTAAAATCCACCCACATTTTCGTTTTTAAAGGGCTTTACTCACAGCAGAACTTACTATATCTTCAACAACTGTCTTTGATAATAGAAAGCCAAACAGAAATGATATTCACAAATTTGCCCATTGTTCTTTCCCTGGGGATATTACCTGGCATTTCACCTCCTTATAAGTCATTTGATGAAAAAACCACTTACTGTAGATGTCTGTCAAGTATGTATAAAAATATAAAGTCCTGCAACATGATTTCCGCTGTTTAATTTTCCTCCCACATCCTGAGGCTCAGAACCACTATGATATTCTTAAATAAATTATTATAGGATATTGTAGGTTTCCATAGCTCTGACATAAGAGTCTTTTCTGTTAAAAATTTCATTGAGTCACGCTCCTATCCAAAAAGTTTATGACCACTATGAATTCAACTCTTTTCCAGAGAGCACACTTAAAGATTCTTTTGTTTGACCTGAATCGCAAAAAATGTTCTCTTACATGATCATCTAGTTTCATTATTCTCTTTCCATGTAAACAGAGCAAAAATCTACCCGTGGGCAGTCGAATATGCCTCACTGTAATTTTTCTGAAAGTATGTTAGTCGCTCAGTCGTGTCCAACTCTTTACGACTCTATGGACTGTAGTCCGCCAAGCTCCTTTGTCCATGGAATTCTCCAGGCTAGAATATGGGAGTGGGTTGCCGTTTCCTTCTCCAAGGGGAGCTTCTGGACCCAGGGATTGAACCCAGGTCTCCTGCATTCTAGGCAGATTCTGAGTCACCAGGGAAGCCAATTTTTCTGAGTTCCAGTGGTTCACTTCTAAATGCTAGGTGATGTGTGTCACCTGACTGAGCCTGAACTCGATAGAGCAGAGTATGCCTCAAATCATCTGTGTTTTTTCATCAAGTTAATGGAGAAAAAGAAAACTACAGAAAAACACTCCATGAGAAAGGTAATACCGAGCACTAACCAACTGCTTAAGGTAATCCCCAAATGAAAGATAAATTCACATGTGAGCTAAGGTTACGCTCACTATGTAGAAATTAATGTGAGTCTTCTTTCCAGGAGAAATGTTGGCAGGTGAGGGTTTATAGTCCTGATCATACCTGACATCTCAGGGAGTGAAACCCCAGAAGCGTGTATTTCACCTTAGACCACATGAAGTCTGCAGGGCTCATCTACAAGGTGCATGAACCTGTACCAGGGTGCTCTGGGGACTCAGGTTTGGAGCTGTTTCTGGCAGGCAATGGCCACGGCTGAGGAAGCACTTCAGTGGGTCAATCCTTGCGTGGTTTTCCATGCCTCCCCGATCCCTGGATACTGCCTGTTGGTCCATGTGAGCAGGAGCCAGGGAAGAAAGGACACCAGACTAGAGACAGTCACAACTCTACTCATGTAGTCCAGCGTATGGAATGAGGCCCTGGGATGACAGTCCCTCTTGTGATCTTTCAAGATGTGCCCCTTTATCTTCAGAAACACAGAGTCAAGTAAAAGAGAAGATAAACCATGGCTTCATCCCCACCCAACCTCTTTCTCTAAGAGGTAATCAGCTTTTCTCCTGCTTCCTCCAGCCACTCTTACAAACATACACAAAACAGATGGGTGGGATTTCAAGGCAAGGACCCAAGGTGATTATTTGTCCTTTCTTCTGGTGCCACTTTAAATTAAACAGCATAATGAATACATAAATGGTACTATTCCCAGCCTCTCTTCTGACCAAGAGCCTGAGTTGGTGACTGGATAAAACACCAGCACACGCCCTGTACCACTTCGGTGGTAAGCTACAGAGATTGCTATGGGAGGACCCTCTCCCCATTCAGAGTCCATCAGAAAGTGAAGAGGGTTATCTGGAAAAGCAGATTAAATGTATCTTTTCTTCTGTAACATACATTGCTGAAAATAAAGTTTGCTAGTCTTGGCTAGGCTGTGGGACTCTGTAGTAACAAAGCAATATATTGTTGTTCAGTTGCTCAGTCATGTCCGACTCTTTGCGAACTCATAGACTGCAACACGCCAGGCTTCCTTGTCTTTCAGCATCTTTTGGAGTTTGCTTAAACTCACGTTCATTGAGTCAGTGATGCCATCCAACCATCTCATCCTCTGTCACCCCCTTCTCCTCCTGCATTGAATCTTTCCAGCATCAGGGTCTTTTCCAATGAGTTGCCTCTTCAAATCAGGTGGCCAAAGTATTGGAGTTTCAGCTTCAGCATCAGTCCTTCCAATGAATATTCAGGGTTGATTTCCTTTAGGATTGACTGGTTTGATCTCCGTATTGTCCAAGGGACTCTCAAGAGTCTTCTACAGCACTAGAGTTTGAAAGCATCAATTCTTAGGCACTCAGCCTTCTTTATGGTCCAACTATCACATCTGTACATGACTACTGAAAAAAATCATAGCTTTGATTATATGAATCTTTGCCAGCAAAGTGATGTCTCTGCTTTTTAATAAGCTGTCTAGGTTTGAAGCATGAGCTTTAAAAAGATATTCCCTGTTTTTGTTTGAGGTTTTGATCTTCCTTGGGTAAAGAGGTCATTTATCTTTGTAAACACATAAAACATTTTTGCTTTCTCCAGTTAATGGTGAAAGAATGGAAGTGAATAAAGTTCTACTGATTCTTGAGACACTAAAAAAAATTTAAAAGAAAAAAAAAAAAAAAGATAGACAAGCCCTGGGCTAGGGAGAGAGGCTGACTGCTGGACTTGAATCTAGTCCTGACCAAATCTTCCAGTCTCTTTCCCAACACTGGCCTCTTATACTAACTTTGAATTTTCCACTCTTTTTTTTTCCATTTATTTTTATTAGCTGGAGGCTAATTACTTCACAATATTGTAGTGGTTTTTGCCATACATTGACATGAATCAGCCTTGGATTTACATGTGTTCCCCATCCCGATCCCTCCTCCCGCCTCCCTCTCCACCCAATCACATGCACCCCAATGTTCATCGCAGCACTGTTTATAATAGCCAGGACATGGAAGCAACCTAGATGCCCATCAGCAGACGAATGGATAAGGAAGCTGTGGTACATATACACCATGGAATATTACTCAGCCATTAAAAAGAATTCATTTGAATCAGTTCTAATGAGATGGATGAAACTGGAGCCCATTATACAGAGTGAAGCAAGCCAGAAAGATAAAGACCAATACAGTATACTAACGCATATATATGGAATTTAGAAAGATGGTAACGAATTTTCCACTCTTAATACCTTGATGTCCTTGTAGGGCAGGTCAATCTCTCTGTCTAGACTTGTCCCCTCTCCTTTTCCCACCTACTGAATGGACTCCCACTGATCCTTTGCGGTCCACCTGAAAAGTCTTCCCTCCTGGAAGGCCTTTGGACTTGCCCAGCTGGGAAGTGAGGCCCCTGGGCCAGCACTCCTGCAGTGCTATTTACACATCCACTGCCACACTCGATGCAGGACATTATGATGAGTTTTGTACACCTGACTTCCAGGAGGGTAGGTCTTCGACTTGATTCTTTTCTTCTCATGGCTCAGACAGGTCTGATACATTGAGTGTGTTTAAAAAAATGTTTGCTGAATGAATGATTATGGACTGAGTACATTAGTGACTCTGTTAGCTTTTGTGACTTCTATATAGAAAAGTTCATAAACCAAGGCAATCATCACTGTACAATCAAAAAAAAAAAAAGTTCTCTTAACATCCTCCACTCTTCCACACTTTTCTCTCTCCCTATCTCCATTCCTTCCTACAACAAAGTCACTCAGCAAATCACATAGACAGGTTCTGGAAATGTAAGAAGATATGCAGTCAGAACCCTGCACTCAAGGACTCTGAGACCAGCACGCAAGACAGTTATATGAACTACATCACATGAAAACTGAACTAATGCCCAGTGGAGGGGTCACTAGCCAGGCCGGGTCAGGTCAGGGAAGGCTCAATGAAGATCGGATGCCAAAAGAGGGACCTGGAACCCGGAATCACGAATGTAACTCAAACTTCTTATTCCTTCTGAGACAAAGTGGGAGAATATCGACTTATGATAAATTCTAAAAATCTGTTTCCTAAGATTGAAGAAAACTGGCATAAACTTAATACCTATACAGACCCCTTTGACTTTAAAAAGTTAAAGGTGTTGACATCTGATAACAGCAGATATTACAAAGGGAACACCAACAAGTAAAAGGAATAGGGGGCCTAGGATTTTGCCAGATGGTAGGAACTATCCATCACATTTCTTTCTTGGTTTAAAAAGGTCCACAAGCCTCTGATATGTACCTTGATTTAACTGTTTTCTCTGAAGAACCAGAAAGGGTATACTTCAATTTAAAAAAAAAAAGAAAAAGAAAAGAACCAGAAAGGAGATGCAAGAAGAGTGGAATCCAAGGTGTGGGCTCACATCACTGAACCCACAATTATCCAGCACAGCAAAGCCATGACTAAACCTAAATGCATTGCCTGAGAGACAGCTGACACTTCTGCGGTGACCTTGGAAGCACTTCTCACTTGATCTCGTCTACTTTTCCACCCCACCAATGAGCTCTGAGAACTGTGGCTTCGTTTTAAGGATGAGGAAAAGCAGGCTCAGAGAGATCAGGGCACGTTCTCTGGGACAGATTCACTTGCCCTCACACAGCAGCAAAATGTAGTTCATCTTAGCAGAAAACTCGGTCCTGGAGAAATTATACACAGGACAGACTGGGAGAGGGAGTTCACTGAAAGGTGAGATCTGGAAGGATGGTGTACCAGGGCCTTCAGATACGAGGATTTATTCATTCATTTATTAAGGGCCTTTTATGTGCCGAAAGCTCAGCTGGTAAAGAATTCACCTGCAATGAGGGAGACCCCGGTTCGATTCCTGGGTTGGGAAGATCCCCTGGAGAATGGATAGGCTACCCACTCCAGTATTCTTGGACTTCCCTAGTGGCTCAGCTGGTAAAGAATCCACCTGCAATGTGAGAGACCTGGGTTCGATCACTGGGTTGGGAAGATGCCCTGGAGAAGGGAAACGTGACCCACTCCAGTATTCTTGCCTGGAGAATTCCTTGGGGTCACTAAGAGTCAGACACAACTGAGCGAATTTCACTACGCACCAAAGCACCAGGAGCAAGGAGCAAACGCTACCCCTTCCACCATTTTGCCTGGTGATCCCAGTGAAACAAACTAGTAAAACAAATGCCACGTTTCTCTCCAGTTCTGACAAATTTTAGCCTTCCTCAGCCAAAGATTATTTTCCTGACTACTGACCATATTTCTTTATAAGTCACTATGTCAAAATACAAGTTGCAATAATGCAGGGCACCACTCTGATCTGTCAGGTCAATTTAGAAACACATGAGTCCCCTGCTCTTCCACAGCCCTGGGAGGCGGGCTGGCCTCCCCGTCCGCTGATCATTCACACGAAGGATTGCTGGGGATTACTGAAGACCAGCTGGGAAATGTCAAGTAAAATGGATGGCTTTTGAATTTTCCACTCTCCCACTGTCTGACTGCAGCCCACCGCCTTCACCAAATTAGTGCCACGAAGAGAGGGATGCTCTCTCCCAGCGCAGTCTGGAAAGATCAATCAGCTATAGAAGAGCAAGCGGCTGAAGAAAGAAGGAGAAAATGAGGCCCAGGATACTCTGTCACGTGACTGTCACAATATCTGCAGGCACTCACACAGGGAGGGATCAGAGACAGAATCTGGAAAGAACTCCTTCCCACATGGTCCTCTCTCTGAAATAACCATGATCGCTTTCTCTCCTTTCATGAGTTCCTTCTGCCTTCCCACTTGATCACATTTAAACATCAGGGAATCTGTATTTTTTATGTGGGATGAAATGTGCTACACTAGGTATGTGCCTGCATTTCTATGGGCTTCCCTGGTGACTAAGTTGGTAAAGAATCTCTGCCTGCAATGCAGAACACCCGGATTCCATCCTTGGGTCAGGAAGATTCTCCAGAGAAGGAAATGGTAACCCACTGCAGTATTCTTGCCTGGGAAATCCCATAAACAGAGGAGCCTGGTGAGCTACAGTCCATGGGGTTGCGAGACCTAGACACAACTTAGCGACTAAACCACCATCACTGCATTTCTACACTATTGGCCAATTAGTTTAGATTAGGAAGAGCCCAAAAATAAAAGACCAGAATTTATCAGAAAGCTATAAACCAGAGGAATTATGGGGATTAAGTGAGATAATACATGCAGGCCTCGGAAAGTCTCCTGGCACACAGGAAGCTTAGTGAATAGTAGCAAGATCATTATTACTGTCCAGTTTAATAACTATAAGACAAACTCAATAATTAGTAAAATACACCATGTATATAATACCACTAGGAAAAAACACAACCAAACTATGTTAGGTTGTGAGTCATATAGAACAGATTCCAATTTCAGAGATGTAAAATTATAAAAAATATGCAGCTTGGAATGAATAAAATACAACATCACTCTGTAGAGCTCCAGGTTCCTGGAAGAACATCAGTTGATGACGATAAACAGCTGGTATCTGAGGATGTCTATGTCAGCACAGCCACATCACGCCCTGAGTTTCTGACCTCTCAGATCCTCTCCCACCAACAGATTGGGCTGCTCCCCTCAACTCTTAATATCGCTCAAAGGCATTCACCACCATGGTCAGTTCATGGTTTTCACCATCTTCAGAATCAGTCATCACAAAACAGACTATTGTAAGTCACTCAAAACCCAAAGGACAATCGTGATATAAAGTTACATCACTTGAGCCAAGTCAACTGTCTTGCAAATTTAGCTACACTCTGGAGGCTGACCTAACGCACATATGTTCCCAGTATCTTCTTTCAATACTCAGTTAAGCAGTGCAATTTCCCCTGGAAAGGAATTTGTTACTTTAAAGCCCAAACTCACATTTCCCCCCCACCTACCATATAGCTCTCTCTAAATAACCAAGTGAAAGCACTTTTGAAGATAGTTGGGTAGAGGCACTGCAGACAGATTTCCAAGTCACTCATCATTAGCCTGACAAGTCATACAGATAGGAATTGAATGCTCCAGAATCTTAGTAAGTTTTCAACAAGAGTACTGGCCTTCAAGACTACTTAACACATAAGGAACTGAGAAAGATACACAAAGACATAAATAGAAACCACACAGGACTTGAAGAAAGAAAAGGCAAGTTGTTTCTACAACATCCTTGTCACTTCACTGACAAAGAGTGGATAATCTTCTAAAGCCCCAGCCAGAGTCCTTGGTGACCAAGAGTGCATTGCATTCCTTGGTTATACAAATATCTGAGAATGAAATGTCCACCTAATGCTCCCCTTATCATAATGCAAATATACTCTTCAGATATATTTTTAAGAATACCTCTTAATGACCATAGACGAATCCTAACTATTAAAAATCAGATTATGCTGCCTATGGTCTGGCCATGCAAACTCCCCACTTCCCTTGCATTGTCCTTTATAATGATCACTCTCAGAGTTGCCTACACAAAGAAGAAACATCTGAACTTCCTAATTTGTGAGATCCAGCAGTCCACCCTTATGATCACAAAAGAGTAAAGTTTTTCTTTGCTTAGGTTATACAATTTTAATTAGCTTTTTAAATGAAAAATAAAACTCCAAATGATTCTTTCTTTCCCTCCAGCCTTATTTTGCACATACTCTCTCCTCATTTTCTAGCAACATCTAAATGCAAAACAGAACATATTCACTGAAGGAAACAGAGTTTGATAATTAAAGCAAATAGAACTGAATTTGCATATGTAAGGTTTCTAACTTTGAATTTAGAGACAATGAGTAGAGAATTAATCTGCTGTTTGTGAAAAAAAAATCAGTAAGTTATCAATGGCAGGAAAAGAAATGTTGGATTCAAAGAAAATAACACAGAAATACCCCTATGTGAAGATTATTATTACAAAGACTACTTGAAGGGGAAAAAATAAACTAAAGCATTATCAATAAAAGATAAGTTCACAAAACTGAAATGCAAGGATCATTTTGGGAAATGGAGCAAAAACGAAATAGAAAGGAAAAAGGCATGCAAAGGAGATTAAGGAAACAGTAAATTGACAACAAAAAAGTCACAAGGATAGTAAACATAAGTATGAGGATTACTAATTTCTAGTATGTATTTGGCTTGTCATGAAGAAAAATAAAAGATTGACAGGAATAGGAAAAAAGACAATGATTTTTACATGACTGCCTCATAATAATTCAGTTCAGTAAGTCAGAGAGGTGATTTTCAGAAGCAAATCAATGAAGATGCAGCTTACAGGTAAATGCGGAGAGTATAGTGTGGTGGGCACTATTGTTACCACTGTTCTAATCTGAGCAGATTGTGAAACATGCTCCCCAGATGCTCCTGCTACTGATTAAAGAAAGGTATCTCCCCCTCCCCATCACTTCCACCATGGCCAAGATTCTGTGCAAAAGAAACACTGAAAGTTGACACCCACTAACCATATGTTTTGTAACATAGTGTAGACAGAGCAAGTTTTACTAGGCTAAAGGCAAACAAAGCGTTGGCTACCCACAGCAGCAGAGAGTTGTAAAACTCTTTCTAAAATGAAGAGCCTCAACTTCCCAAATGCCCTATACATGTTGGACTGTCACCTTCCAGCCAATGCCTTTTGAACATACACAGCTACGTCTCCTTATGCAGGGGTCAGTGCATACCTAAATGATATACCAAGGCAAAGACTAAATATCATTTCTGTTTAGGAAGGCACTAGAATCAAAACAGAAAGGCAGTTATCAGATAGAATAGGTAGCAATTAGAGGCTGAGCAGGAGGCTGTAGGAATCTAAAACAAAGGAGCTTGGCAAGCATGTAATCATGAAATCCCCAAAACACCCCAGAAATTGATAAAAATAAATACCTTTGGGTAAAGTGTTGTTATGTCCCGAAAGAGGAATTCAAGACAGTTAGACCTCTTTGGTCCAGTGTATTTGAAGAAAGAAACAAAGTAAGGTGAGATGTTTTTCTTCCATACTTAAATTTACTATAATTGGGAAATCTGTCTACACTGATATACTGGACTTCAACTATATAAAATCTTTAGATAAACTAAAAATATTTTTCAGGACGTTATTCTGAGGAGAGGCGGTAGGGATAGAAAATGTCAAGAACACGAGCTTACATGTAGGGTTCAGTGTTCAAGAATGAACAGCAAAAATAACAAAAAGCTGACTCAATGGACATGAATCTGAGTAAATGCAGGAAGATGGTGAAGGCCAGGGGGACCCTGATGCAATGCAGTCCATGGGGTCACAAAGAGTCAGACATGACTTTGTGACTGAACAACAATAAATACTTTCTGAAGTATATTATGTGATTAGTTTTTGGCCCGTTCTTCAACTACAGTACTACACACCATAAATGAAGCCTAGAAGCTCAACACCAAGTTAAGGTTAAAATATGTTTAGTAAGTTGTACCTACCAATACCCATAGAACTTCAGAAAGATTTTCAACAATGATTTTTGTTGAAATTTTAAGAGACTTTCTGTTTAATTTTTTGGGAACACAATAATCCTCTTTACCTTGAATAATTAAAAATAAAACAGCTAATGGATGTGCTGAGTGAGTGAGTGAAGTCATTCAGTTGTATCCGACTCTTTGCGACCCCATGGACTGTAGCCCACCAGGCTTCTCTGTCCATGGGATTTCCCAGGCAAGAATACTGGAGTGGGTTGCCATTTCCTTCTCCAGGGGATCTTCCAGACCCAGGGATAGAATTCAGGTCTCCCCCATTGCAGGCAGACTCTTCACGGTTTGAACCACCAGGGAATCCCAATGGATGTAATACTTTTAAGTGAAAAGAAACTAAAGTGTAGTGCATGAGGTACCTTTACATGTTAAGGCACTGATGTGATTAAATCGGATAAGTGATCAAATCCTGAGTTATCAACACTGTAATTAGGAAAAGTATATTTCTCCTTAGTCTTTACCCATTTGCCCTGGTATAAATATTTGTTGCAAATACTGCTCATCTTTCCCAGATAAATGTTTTAAAGATGTTACGTAAAATGCACTTGGTAATGCCTTTCCTCAGTTGCTTGCTATATGGCAATTAAATAAATACAAGGATGCAGATCAAGATGGGACAGATGCAGAAGTCAATGTAAAACCAGGGCAAAAAGATAAGATAAAGAAAGCAGTAGATCATTCCGAATTCAATTACCAATCAGGTCATATCTCTGTGTTAGCTCTCACGTTCATCCCTTTCTTTCCATCTCCACTGCTTCATGATCTTTTGCTTGCAACTTTCCAAAGTAGGCTCTCTGCGAACTCTCCCATTCCCTACATCTTTTTCCAATCCATTCTTCAAAATGCTACCAGATAAAGAGAAATCTGAGATCCACTGAGTAGTTGCAGAATAAAGACAAAGTTCTTTAGCATGACATTAAAGGTCCTGAGTCTAGCCGCATCCCTTCTTCCCTCTGCATCCACTGGCCTCATTGTCATCCTCAGTCATGCCCGGTACTCAAGGGATGTTACATTTTTGTTTACAGTGTTTCCTATTTTTTTTTTTAAATAATTTCATTTATTACTTATTTTGTGCTGGGTCTTCACTGCTGCGCAGGTTTTTCTCTGCTTGTGGCGGGGGTAGAGAGCAGCGGGGGCTACTCTCCAGCTGTGGAATGTGGGCTCACTGCGGGGGCTTCTCTCTTAGAGCACAGGCTCTAAGGCGCTCGGGAGTCAGTAGTTGCAGCTCCTGGGCTCTAGGGCACAGGTTCAATGGTTGTGGCACAGGGCTTTGTCGCCCCGGGGTTTGTGGGATCTTCCCAGGTCAGGGATCAACCCAGTGTCTCCTGCATTGGCAGGCGGATTCTGTACAACTGAGACATCGGGGGAAGCCCGACAGTGTCTCCTCTTTAAGAAAATTCTTCCCTCATGATCTATGTAGTTCATAATTTTATTCATCCTGCAAGATCCAGCTTATGACACCTCCTTTAAGCAGCTTTCCTATAACCTATCAATGTTATTTCTCTATACTCTCATAGCACTTTACTCATATGGCATGTATCATATTCTACTTTGAATTGAAACTGTGTAATTGAAATTATGTAAAAATTAATCTTTACATGGGACTATAAGCAACTGAACACCACGAGTCATATCGCTCAAGCACTTTGTGGCATTTATTTGCTAATATGTCTTTTCTATTTCAATAAACCATAAATTTCTTGAGGTCATGATCCACACCTCCCTCTAAAAATTTTAAATAAAAATTAAATATATATAGAAATTATAATAATATAAATATATGTCAAGGTTCCATTTACTCACTAAATAAACAGAAATTAACCAGAACTTCCTGTATGGGTGGAACAGTACAGTAGCTTTTGTGCTTCCCCCATCTCACTCTCCATCTTCCTGAAATTATCGCTGTCTTAATTTTGTGTAACTTATTCCCTTGTTTTTATGATAGTCTTATCCCATATGCATGTGTCCCTAAACAACATGTTTATTTTTCATGCTTTTGGTTTCCTATGAATGGTATCATACTGATTTCTTACTGTGTTGCAACTTATATGTGTTTGGTTTTTGGCTCAACATTATGCTCCTAAGATTCACATATGTTGATGTGTGTAGCTATAGTTTATTCATTTTCACTACCTAAGACAATCTCCTGCAAAGGATCTCTGGGAGACACATACAAGAAAAATGTCCATAGTCACATCATTTATAAATGTAAAAACTGCAATTGACCTGAATGTTTCTTATCAGGAGGATATCTAAATAAATCAAGATATTTTCCACACTTGTACTTACTAATGTGTCTGGCACACAGTAAGTATCCATAAGTATTTTTTAAATAAATAAATGGACTTGAGGAAAAACAACAAGTGATTCACCATCGCCTCTCTCTGCAAGCCCAACACACAACACACACTCATATGCTCAGTAAATATCTGAGACATTTATTGGCAAAATCAGCTAGCCCCTAAGGCTGGCACTGGACAGGTACTCAGATAACCTGACAACTTTGATAAACTATACCGAGCAAGTGAGAGAACAAAGTGGAAACTGCGATGTGGCAATCCCTGATGGCTCAGTGGTAAAGAATCTGCCTGCCAAGCTGGAGACCCAGGTTCGATCCCTGGGTCAGGAAGATCATCTGGAGGAGGGCATGGCAACCCACTCCAGTATTCTTGCCTGGAGAATCCTATGGACAGAGGAGCCTGGCAGACTACAGTACATGGGGTTGCAAAAGAGTCAGACACGACTGAGCGACTAAACAACAATGCCTACCACAAGTTAGGTGGATAGAGTGTTACACTTGATGGTGTTAATTCTACCTGCTGACTTTTGAGCCCCTACAAACCATGGTGGCTCATAGGCACCCTCCTCACTCTCTGCAACCCACCCTCTCCCCCACCTCCTCATCTCCTTTTCTACTCTCTTCTGAATGAATTTTCTCTGCTATACCTGAAAAGGATTAGGGATGGTAGTAAGAACTGACCTTTGCATTTCCATTCTCTGCCTACCCATCTCAAGCTGACTTGCTCTAGTGATAACTACATTATCTTAGGCAAAGATCTGTCTCTCCACTGTGTCACCATTTGAACATTGAAGACCCATTTTCACTTGCAGCTGAACTACCCTGCCTTTTGCCTTAACATATTTGATGTCAGCTCTTCAGTAAAACTTAGAAAAAATGATCACCATCCCAGCACGCTATTATAGTCTATTCCTCATTTTACTGAAATATAAACTAATTTTCAGGATAACACTAATGGTGAAGATGCAGGGGAAGACAAATTACATCAAACCAAATGAGTATGTGTTTATCTGCAGCCCTGGTCAATTTACTTTCAAAAGAATTGGTATAGAAAATGATGAAAAGGGATTAAATCCAAAGGTAAAGAAAAGATTATCAACTACAGACAAGTTTTTCCATGAAACTGAGTATTATTCATAGAAGTTCATCTCACTTTGAGATTTGCTGTCATCATTTTACCATGGTTATAATTTAGACCTGACTATTTAGCCAAAAAAAAAAAAAAAAAAAGGCAGGGGGCTGCCGTGGAAAGGAAGGAAGGAAGGGGAAAAGTCATTATTCTGACACAGCAAATATACAAATACAAAGCCACACACATCATGCTTTCCTTCACTTCCGTTTCATCATTAAATCTCCCTCACCCGCTTTCCCATGGCTCCACTAGTCTCATTTCCTCTTCCCCATCTCCCTTGCCTCTCTTGATAAAGATCCTTGGACAGGATTAGAGAGTAGCCAGTCCTTACTTTTTAACTTCAACTTTTCTCCAGGCAAGGCTTTTCCTTTCTAATTTGAGTTACCATTTCACTGCAAATAATTCAACTCTTTTACACTCTGGGGTCTTTCTTAGGATGGCTATATTTCTCCCACGTGCTTTTAGCTAAAGCATATCCTCTGCTGCAGACATATTGCTACTACACTTGAGTAGGTTCAAAATCCTTCTTCAAACAAAATATATCTATCATATAAACACTGTCTCCTCCACATACTTCAATCAAATCCAGTGGCTTCCCTGACCTTTTTGTCTAACTCTCTCAGAAATCCTCATCATCTCACTCTCTTAGTTAGTCTGCTAAAAGCAGGATATCTGGAAAAATCATAACTTACCTTTCTAATCACTTTCTCTCTCAAAGCCTTAGGAAGGGCAATCTTTACTTTGGATTTAATTTCACTCCATAATGCAGAAATGTATGGTTAGGTAAAAATGACAGGATCCTTGCCAAAAAAAAAAAACCCAAAAACAAAACAGTCTGATGTTAGAGTTTATAATAGCCAAGGTAGGGCCTCTGGATGTAATTATTACAGAGAATTCAGGAAAAGAGGAGAAAGATTTTTAACAGCTATAGTGAGTCAGGAACTATGTGAGGTGCTTTCATGTATCCTTTTATCTAAACAAAAGTTGGGAAAAATTACTACCACCCTCAATTTACAGATGAAGAAACTAACGCCTAGAAAGGCCTCATACTGGTGTCAGGGTTTGAACCTAGAGTTTTCTGATCATCACGCTCCAAAGCAGGACAAGTTAAATTTGAAGGCATCTTAAGGTGGCTCAGATGGTAAAGAATCTGCCTGCAATGCAGGAGACTGGGGTTCAATCTCTGGGTCAGGAAGATCCCCTGGAGAAGGGAATGGCAACTCACTCCAGTATTCTTGCCTAGCAAATTTCATGGACAGAGGAGCTGGCAGGCTACAGTGGGGTCACAAAGAGAGTTGGACACGACTGAGTGATTTTCACCAAGAGGGGTGAAGGCTATAAAACACTCTTCTGACAACACAACTGCACACGATGCAGGCGGCTGCATCATACCCCTGCATCCTTTCCTCACCTTCTCTCCCCTCACTTGCCATAAATCTCCCTACCTCCAGCTGTACAGATCATCATACTCATCTCTAAAGTGATGTGCTAAAGAATGATTCTGAGCCTTTCTGCAGGTTCTTCCCTTTGTCTGAGATGCCCCCTCTTCTTTCTTCATCTAATTATCTATTTATTCCAAAACCCAGATCAAGGGTCACCTCCTCCAGGTAGCTTTTCCTCACCTGGTCCCAGCCTGATTTAGATGTTTCTCCTGCACAGAAAGCACATACCCCTCCAGAGTACTTATCCTGCTGGCTCCTCATTACTCATTTATTTGACAGTTTCCCCTACTAAGCTCCTAGAGGGCAGGAGACACATTTTATTTCACTTTGTATTACTAACAAATAGAAAGTGCTTGATACATCAAGGAAGAAAACTGGGACAAATGGACAGAAATCAGAGGGTAGTCTAACTGGGATCCCCATACAGAAAATCTGTAAAAGCCGGACTGTCCACCTCATGAGCCACTGTTCAAGTAGATGCCAGATAATAACCCATCAGGGTGGCAAAGAACTCCTAACATCAAGGGAGGAGTGGTACAGATGATATAGCACACCCATTCTAGCTCAGATGTTCTGTGGTTCCTGACAACTCCTGACCAAATTTCTCTGATGAAGATGAGCCAACGTCTCAGAAGGTACCATGGCACAATAACAAGAAGACAGACACAGGAGGCAGCAAACTTGGGTCCTAGCCCTGACTCCACTGTGTGACTTTAGGGAGATACGTTATTTCATCTCACTTCTCCCGTTTATAAAATCAAAGGTGAAAAGAGAGTTGGGTGAATGTAGCCAACTGAAGGCCTGTAAAAGGTCTTCCTACTCTAGGAAAGGCTTTCTGTTTGTTTTCCCATTATTTACTGTGCTCTATGCAACATACTAGGGCTCCGCGGGTGGCTTGGTGGTAAAGAGCCCAGCTGCCAATGCAGGAGACGTGGATTCCATCCCTGGGTTGGGAAGATCCCCTGGAGAAGGAAATGGCAACCCACTCCAATATTCTTGCCTGGAAAATCCCATGGACAGAGAAGCCTGGCAGGCTACAATCCATGGGGTCTCAAAAGAGTCAAGACACAACTTCACAGCTAAACAACAACATGCAACATACTAGTGCCCAAAGCCCCCTACTCATTATCTTGCACTAACACTTTTTTCTCTGTCTTATGGCTCTTTCTAAACAATAAGGTATGACAGGCACAAAAAACTGAGTAAAATCTACATATTTTATTTGAGAGCACTGGACAGGATGACTTCTGGGGAAAAAAAGCTAATAAATGAATGCAGGTAAAATCCAAGTCCAAGGGGAAATTGGTATTAGCTTACAAAATTTAATCTGTTGCACTACAGTAGACACTTAGTATTCATGGGTTTTACACTAGCATATGTGATGCTGAGGGGACACGATATGTGATCATTTGTAATTTTATTGAGAGAGATATTCGAAATCTCCTTGCTGTAAGCCTGATGTCCACAGGAAAAGGTCCATTACCTAGTGACTGATTCATAGGCTCTGTTATTCTTGGTTCTTTGTAATGAAAGCAGAAACTTGGGCAAAATGGAAAAAACTCTTTTTTTGCTGCCTGAAAATGATCCTGCTAACATGAAAACCAACTGACCAGTGTTGGTGATAGAAGAGAATCAGTCTAAACAATAGCCAGATATTAATTTTATAAATTACTTTAATCCTGAATTTATGGAATCATTACACATCTGGGTTCCTTAACTTTCTCAATTATACTTTACATTTTTCAGGAAGAGAAAAAGGGAGAATTACATGTTATATGGCATTTTTACATTTGGAGGTTTGTAGCTACCCCGGGACATATTCCATGTGAATGCCAAAGGTCTCCTGGATGGTATTTAGCCCCTTAAAATGGCAACAATAAGAAAAAAAAATTCCCCTCAAAAATCCATTCAGTTTGGTGAAATGCTACCAGATGTCTTCAAAAATTACTGAGTGAAGGCAGAGTTAGATAAGATGTAAGTGTTTGTAGGTATCTAAGAAGAACTGAAAATAATCACAAACGAGGATTCATTACGTGCTCATTTGCTTCAGTCATGTCCAACTCTGTGTGACCCTATGGACTACAGCCTGCCAGGCTTCTCTGTCCATGGGATTCTCCAGGCAAGAATACTGGAGTGGGTTGCTATTACCTTCTCCAGGGGATCTTCATGACCCATGGATTGAACATGCATCTCTTAATGTCTATCTGCATTGGCAGGCAGGTTCTTTACCACTAGTGCCACCTGGGAAGGGTTCATTATCCACTCAGGTTTCTCTTAAGCTCTACACAAAGAAGGTTCTCATGCTTCTCTGCAGAGCTGCACAAGCTCATTCTTAATGGAGTCAACCCTGATTCCTAAGACATAATTTTCAACCAAACAATTTTCTGGAGCTTTCCACTTTCCCCACATCAGCTGGCTAAGAAAAGATATCTGGGTTGTAACTTCATTTTTAAAGGGGATGACTCTTTAGAGAACACTTCATCTTGTCAGCATTTTGGATCTACATTTCCTTCTCATCCTTCCATCCTACAGTATCAGCTTGCATAAGACACAAAACAAAACACACAGCTGTGAGCATCCGAGATGGCCAAGGATGGCAAGGCGGACAAGTCACTAATCAGCTATCCGAACTGGTCCCTCAAACAGAGGAATCATCCTTCTCTTCTATCTGATATTTCTGGAAGGGTTTATGTCAGTACTGGAAAATTTAAATGCTGTCATATAATCCCACGATTTTTTTTTTCTCCCCTCTCTACCTCTGAATGATGTTCTGGCTGTTAAAATGCCTGACCTATTGTAGTGGTTTGCACATTGCACCCTCAGAATCCCTGGAGCCAAGAAAAGAGAGGCAGTAGATCTACAGGTCTTCTTCCCCTAAATTCATTTTACCAACACTAATGGGGCTTCCTGGGCTTCCCTCATAGCTCAGTTGGTAAAGAATCCGCCTGCAGTGCAGGAGACCTGGGTTTGATCCCTGCATCGGGAAGATCCCCTGGAGAAGGAAATGGCAACCCTCTCCAGTATTCTTACCCAGAGAATCCCATGGACAGAGAAGCCTGGCAGGCTGTAGTCCATAGGGTCACACAGAGTTGGACATGACTGAAGCAAATGAGCACGTAATGAATCGCAAAAAGAGTCAGACACGACTTAGCAACTAAACCACCACCACCACCAATAGGGATCCCCAGGTGGAACAGTGGTAAAGAGTCCACCTACCATTGCAAGAGACAAAAGAGACATGGGTTTGATCCCTGGGTCAGGGAGATTCCCTGGAGAGGGAAATGGCAATCCTCTTCAGTATTCCTGCCTGGAAAATCCCATGGACAGAGGGGTCTGGCGGGCTATAGTCCATGGGTTCGCAAAGAATTGGGCACGACTGAGCACAGATAGAATCTTTATAATGAGAATGTCTTTTTTTTTAATTGGAGGACAATTGCTTTATAATGTTCTGGTGGTCTCTGCCATATATCAATGTGAATCAGTTATATATTATACATATATATATATTTATATATATATATCCTCCCTCTTAAGGCCCCCTATCCTCCCCCACGTCATCACAGAGCACCAGGCTGAGCTTTCTGCACTTAAATGCAGTAGCTTCCCACTAGTTATCTATTTTACACATGATAATGTATACATGTCAATAAAGCAAAGATATCTACCTGTTTTCTTCAGGGACATAACTCTGTGCTTAAAATAGAGTCTAGAATATAGTAACATATTCAATGAAAACTTTTGAATGTGCAGATGAAAGGATGGATGAATGATATATTTAAGACAGCCAAGCACTGTTCTGGTTTGTCTTCACAGCCAGCCACTGAAGCAGGGACAGTGGTCATCCTCGTTTTGCAGATGAGGCACCCAAGCAGTGCAACTGTGGAGTCTCTCTCCTACACTATACCACACTACACAGCCTCCCATGTGGGTTAGTAGCTGTTCTCATCCACTTCACATAAGATATTTCCCAACACTTGACTAAAGAAAGTCAAGTGGGAGACTTTTTGGGTGGGAGAGAAAAAGAAATGCTTGAAAACCACTGACTTCGTGGTGAGATGCAAGTAACAAATCTCACTTCTTGCTCTGTGTTTTTACCACCACTTTTGGGACTTCAAGCAAGTGGCTGAATTTCTCACTGTTTCACATTCTCTCATCTCTCTTTATCACTTATCTTGCAAGGTTACTCTACACAAAATGATTAGAGAATCCTGGTGTTGTCAGAAATACAATTTTGCTAACATTGATTCCAGGACTGTGAGACAAGGGGAAGGACTAGGTGATCACAACAGTCTTTCTAAAGTTCAATGCCTGCGTGATTAGAAGACTTTGTGCGGGGCCATCCACATGGTTATTTTATTCCTGAATATCCTTTCTGACTGAACAAGCCATATGGTTTCGGTTCAGTTGCCAGGCAGCCTGGCCAAGCTCCTATCAACATGTCAAGTAGATGAGGTGGAGGGGAAGGAGAAACAGAACTCTGCGTGTTGGTTGTGCTGAACAGCAAAGAGAAAAGAGACATACAAAATCTTGGGCTAAGGTTTGACCTCAACAGCTGCAAAACCAATCATCTCAATGTTTCACTAGGTTTCTAGAAACATCCATGGGAGCAAAAAAAAAAATCACAGTAGCCCTTAATAGATAATAATGCCTCTCATGGGCTTACTTCTGGTATGATGTTTTAAATATGTGACAAAACCCGAAGAGCTACAGTTTCAGATCTTGCCAGAAACTGGGATTTTACTTTAAATGTACAAGAGTCACAGGGGGCTTAGTGGGTAAGACATGAAGTCCTTCTTTATAGATTCTTCTAAGACTAGAAACCACGGCATGCCTATGCAGGTCCTGCTGCTGGCATTTTCTTCAGGAAAATAAAAAGGTCCAAACCCCTGTTTTAAAAATCGGATGAGACTTCCAGTTTCCGGCTCAGCATGTAAGAAGCTTAGAGGTTGCCACTCCATCCTAACAGCAAGTAAAAAGCTGAACAAGTGAAAATTTAATGATTCTGCTGAAAACTCTCAGAGAAGTGAGGTCATAGGGCAGACAGCTGCCCCCAAACTGGAAAGATAGACACAGAGAACCACAACCTACAGGAAACAGAAAACGTCGAGCAGAAACCTCCATGAAAACCAGTGCTGGCACAGGAAAGCCTAAACTGTAATTGACAAACTGCTGGAAGTTCAGTGTGGATAAATCCGAGAGTGAAAAACTGGCGGGACTCAGGGGTATAGGACCTCATACCTTTGTGAGTTTTACCTCCCAGAGCTTGACCAGAGCCTCACAGTGAGTACTTGAGAAAAATCCTTTCATGTTTCCGGCAGAGGGAGGGGAAAAGGAACCATCTTGATAAACACCACAGAATTCTGTTCTTTACAAGGAACTATTGGGAAAACTATTTACCAGAACCTATCCTGCTGGGGTTTTATCAGAGAATAAATGACCTTGGGAAGGGAAATATCCTACTCTAAGCCATCTCGTCCCACTTGAGAGAGGGGATAAAACTGAAGAGCGCTGGCGAGGTCCACAGCCCAGGTCTCAAAAGGCTGAGACCTAATCACAGGGCTTTAGGGACTTTCCTGATGGTGCAGTGGATAAGAATCCACCTATCAGTGCAGTAGGCACAGGTTCGATCCTTGGTCTGGGAAGATCCCACATGCCTCAGAGCAATTAAGCCTGTGTGCCACAACTACTGAAGCCCGCATACAGAACTTGTGCTCTGCAACAAGAGGAGCCACCACAATGGGAAGGCTGTGCACCACAATGAAGACTCTGCAACCAAAAATAAATTATTTTAAAAGATCACTGGGCTACAGAACACTTCCCAGTCCCTCATACTTTATGAAAGCCCTATTTACAGCAGTTCCTTTTATCTACTACATCATGTCAACCTTTCAAGAAAAAATGACCAGGCATAATGAAAAGCCAAAAAAAAAAAAAGAAAAACCAAACAAACAAAAAAACAAACACACACTGCTTGAACAGACCGAATAGTATCAGAGCCAAAATCAGGTATGGTAGCAATTTTGGAATTATCAGACCAGGAATTTCAAAATACTGATTAATATGTTAAGGGCTTTAATGGGAAAAGTAGATAACATACAAGAATAGATGGATATTGTAAGCAGAGAGATGGAAACTCTAAGAAAGAATCAAAAAAGAATGCTAGGGATTAAAACCAATGTAACAGAAATGAAGAATGCCTTTGACCGACATAACTAAGAAAAAAATATTTCTGAACATGAGGATATGACAAAAGAACCTTCCAAAATGGAAAAGCAAAGGGGTGAAAATAGAATAGAATATCCACGAATTATGGGGCAACCATAAAAGGTGTAACATAATGAGATGGGAACACCAGGAGAAGAGAGAAAGACACAGAAACAATATTTGAAGCAATAATGACTGAGAAGTTCCCCCAAATTAAATGCCAAACACCAAACCACAGCTCCAGAAGCTCAAAGAGCCCAAGTGGGATAAGTGTCCAAAAAACCTACTCCTAAAGGTATCACATCTAAGCTTCAGAAATTGAAGATAAAGGAAAAAAAAAAAAATTGAAAGAATCAGAAGAGAAAAGAACCGTACCTATAGAGGAATAAGGAAAAGAACTCATTTGACTTCTCAGAAACCATGCAAGTAAGATAGTGAAGTGAAATACTTAAAATATTGAGAGGGGAAAAAAAAACACCAACCTAGAATTTTGTTCTCTGTGAAATTAGCCTTCAAAAGTGAAGGAGAAATAAAGGCTTTCTCAGACAAAGAAAAATTGAGGGAATGTGTTCCCAGTAGACCCATCTTACAAGAAACATTAGTTCTCACAGAAAAGGAAAATGATATAGGTTAGAAACTCAGATCTACATGGCAAAGGAAGAGCACTGAAGAAAGAATAGGTGAAGGTAAAATTAGAAAAAAAAACAATCTTTTATCTTTCTTATTTTTAATTGACTTAACAAAAGCTTGTTCAAAATAATAGCAACAATACATTCAATTTTATATATATATATATGCTTATATATAAGTGATATGAATGACAACAATTACACAAGGAACAGGAAGGAGAAAAAAAGATTATTTTGTTATTATAAGGTACACACACTACCCATGAAATGGTATAGAGTTATTTGAAAGTGGACTTGGATTGGTTGTAAATGTACATTGCAAACTCTAGGGCAACCACTAAAATGCAGCTTTGAAAGACATTTAACAGTTATGCTAAGAGGAGAGAAAATAGAAATCATATAAAATGCAGCTTTATTTATAACTGCCAAAACCTGAAAGCAACCAAGATATCTTTTGGTAGGTGAGTGAATAAACAAACTGTGGTACATCCAGAAAAGAAAATATTCAGTGCTAAAAAGAAATGAGCTATCAAGTCACGAAAGACACAGAGGGAAGTTAAATGTGTATTACTTGCTAAGTGATGAAGCCAGTTTGAAAAAGCAACATGATGATTTCAACTATGACATTTTGGAAAAGGCAAAACTATGGAGACAATAAAAAGATCAGTGTGGCCAGAGGCTAATGGGGAGGGAAGGATGAACAGGCAGAACAGAGTTCTGAGGGCAGTGAATCTATCCCGAGTGATACTATACTGGTGGATCCATGCTATTAAACATCTGTCCAAACCCACAGAACACTGAGAGTGAACCCTAAGGATGTGTCAGCGCAGGTTCACTGACTGTAACAAATGCACTACTGCGGAGCGGATATTAGTCGTGGGGGAGGTTGTGCTCGTGTGGGGACAATGGGCATACAAAAACCTACACTTTCTCTACAATTTTTCCATGAACCTAAAATTGCTATAAAAAACAAAGTTTATCAGGAGCACATTCACTAAATCTTGACAACCATTTTCCTCTTTCTTCCTTATCACAATTTTATTTTCCTGCATTATATAGCTGTTTTTAGCATGAAAAATAATATATACACATTAAACAAAATGTGAAAAACAAAGGAAAAAAGAAAAAAAAATCACTGAGAGTTTTCCAACTGGGAACTACAATTACAGGTTGTTTCCTTGTAACCTTTTTTCTAACCATAGTTTTTTGTTGTTGTTTTTTTTTTTTAATTCTGCTTAAACCTGACTGCTAAAGATCTAACCCTGGGGAAACAAACGTTTAGTTATTCTAGTGTCCCTATTTCCTCCTCACCCTTAAAACCTATCCTGCACCTGGGGTCTGGGGCTTGCTCCAGAAACCGTAACTGTGTGCATGAGGGGGTACCACCCTGAGTTGTAGGGAGAGAGGGGAGGATCTTATGCAGCCTCTCAAACACTGCTTCTCATTCAAGCTCTCCCTATCAACTCATCCTTCTCAGCACCTGGCTTCTTCAATCTCTGAGCCTTTCCAGAGTTCTGCAGGAAATCTGCCTGCTTCTCTTTGGCAGCCATTACGGCAGACACCTGGGTCTCACAAAACTCTGCCCTATGAATGTAGCCATCAGACCTCTGATGGCTGTCTTCACTGCGGGTAGACCGGTGTTGTAGGTGACTGTTGGTCTCATCAGTTCTATTTCTCATTCTCCTTGTCATTGTCAGGTGATGAATGATATTTGAGAGAATAAACAGGATGAAAGGTTTTTATCCCATCATAATTCTTATATAATATCCTAGTACTATGTTCTCTGTATCATTATAGCTCTTTATTTCACTGTTAGGAATACACCCATTTCAAATATGACTGAATGTTTCTGGAAGTCTTTTTCATGTGTTTGTTTATAAAATTAGGAACGAGTTGCAAGATCAATGAACTGGAAAGAGATTCAAAATTCTGAACACAGTTTTCATAGGTGGAACTTCCTCCATCAACTCCTAAGATAATGCCAGGCACGTAGCTGGTGATCAATACCTGTTGAGTGACTATGGAGAAGCTGTCTGGGGGAAGGTCAATAGCATACATAGTGGCATTTATGGAAACCTAAGCTTGTCCCTCGGAGAAGGCAATGGCACCCCACTCCAGTACTCTTGCCTGGAAAATCCCATGGACGGAGGAGCCTGGTAGGCTGCAGTCCATGGGGTCGAGAAGAGTCAGACATGACTGAGCGAATTCACTTTCACTTTTCACTTTTATGCATTGGAGAAGGAAGTGGCAACCCACTCCAGTGTTCCTGCCTGGAGAATCCCAGGGATGGGGTCGCACAGAGTCGGACATGACTGAAGTGACTTAGCAGAGCTTGTCCCTGAAAGAAAATCTGTTGTACTGTGAATAGTTTCAGTCTGAGAAGCAAGAAGGGTTGGCCTGTGACCACATCTGGTATCTATATGTACCTACTACGAAGGGTGTTGAAGCATCTGTAACACAGACGTAGTTCATCTGGTGGGCTCACCAATGACCTGCTTGCTGTGTGACACAGACTTCCTGGAGCCCTCAGACCAGGGCCAGGCATAATTCAAGAATTTCTTCTTAATTAAAGCAACAGAGATCAAAGACCTAAACAGAGTGGTAATGACAGAGCATTAAATGCAAAGTAAATGCATCATTCCTTGAATAATTCCATTTGTGACTAATTTAGCCACATAGCCATAGGAGAAATCATTTTGGTGGAATGGTTGGTGTAAGGCAACAGCCAGGAAGAATAGCATGTATTAATGTCTTCATATTTTCACTGCTTATGCCTCACTTTGAGGGAATGTTTCATTTTTAAGCATCTACCTTGTGGCTTAAGGGTGTTTCTTAACTCCCCCTAAACCTTGCATTCTGGACCAGTGGAGTGCAGTATGTATTCATACCTCTGGGAAACATCTGTGACAAAGTTAATGTTTCCTGAACTCAGTAAATGAAAACCCAGATTTCTCTAGCTTCCTAACAGTTTCTATGGAAAAGGTCACTTTTTCCTCAGTTTATTTCAACACTGCTACAATCTATGTACTGCTGTCAAAACAATCTTGGAACACAGGTCTGAGCACTTGAATCCTCTCTTCAGAAATGGCTTCTCTCTGCTTCCCAGCTCCTGGACTAAAAAACCTCTTGACGCTGCCTATGTCCCTCCTGTGTTGCAAGTTTGGGTCTTTTTGGGGTTTGTTTCTTTTGCTGGTCACTAACGGAGGCTTAGTTCCCAGGGCTGGTGGGAGATGTCTCCACAGACTGTTGAGGAAACATTCCCTCTCCCCATCCCTGACCACGAGGGAAGCTGATAATATTCTCCATCAGAAAACTAAGACTTCCAGACTTCAGGGACTGCTACTGTGTCCTGTAAAAGCAACCTCTAAAAACATACAATTTTGATGGTTTTCTCGATTTTTGATGGTTTTGATTATTTGATTGTTAATAATGTATTACCCTGGTAATACAATGGAAACGAACCTCTCTATCTTCCCCCAAATGTAAGTACTTGTGAACTCTCTTCGTTAAGTCCGAAGGGGAGGAAAGATGAAATAAGAATAGATCTGCAGAAGTTCTTATTTCAACTAAAACATTGAGGGCCTGGGATGAAGTAAAATTACCATGGGGTCACTGTGAAAATTATCTCAATAATTCATTAATGACTATTCAGCAGATAGGACATAGCAAAACATAGCAATAATGCAACAACTGCAACCATTTCTTCTAGCAGTAAAGATGATGACAGAGCTTATTTTAGTGCACACGCTTTCAAGGCCTCAGCCGAAACCTCTCTCTACTACGCTGAGGAAAAGCACAAGCAAAGCTCTCTTGTCTGAATCAGCCGGGCTTCTCAGCCAGGGTATGTGCCTGACCCTGTTTTCCCTGCTGACTTTGCCATCCTGTCATAAATCTGTCAGCGCGAGCCCAGAAACATACTCCGTTCATTTACTTAATAGCATGCAACTCTTCAAAGGGCAAAGGGTTTTGAGGAAATCCGAACTAACCGAGGAGGGAAAAAGGCCAGAAGTGTGGATTCCTCTGCTGGAGATAAATGGTACCTATCAAACGCACACACAAATCCCTGAATAAATACGGAGAGCATTCCTTTGTGTTGCTTCAGAATTGAGACTGCATTAAGAAAAGAGCAAGGTAACTTACTTTTCGTCACACCGCTAAGTCTTCGCTCTGTCAGAATGCTATTAGCATTAATGGGAGATTTTACTACCTTGCAAAGTGTGTGTAAAAACCAAGTGTCTCTAAAAAGTATTATTTTGTTGGCATTTATCATAAGGACTATTAAAACAACATATAAAAATGTCAATGTTTCATTTGAATACCTAGTTGCACCCAAACTGGCTATTGCACAATTTTAGTTTACACAATCTATAAAGAGAACACACACTCTAGTCTGATTAGACTACATTATTCTTCCTGAGGGAAAACCCGAAGCTACTATGTGGTGGGCTCTTGGCTTACATGATCCGTGATACTTAAAACAATGCTGTGGAGCAGCTTTCATTAACCCCACTTTTCAGAGGAGAAATCTCAAGCTTAGAAAGATTAAGGAACCTGTCCAAGGTGACATAGCTGGTAAGTGGTAAGTGACTGAAGGAGACTCGGCTGCAAAGCCTAGCTGAAGTGAGCAGTGTACCGTCCTTAGCGTGGTCTCCTGTGACCACTGAGCTCCCTGTCCTGGTGACAGCTGGTCTTAGAGGGCTTCTGGGTGCTACTGACTCATTTCAACTGAAACAAGTGAGCAGGGGCCAGTGATTCAAAGGTGTTCTTACCCCAGGCCATGTCCTCAAATATCTTAACAAGTCCTGATGTTATTATTGTTGAGTCACTAAGCTGTGTCCCACTCTTTTGCAACGCCATGGACTGCAGCCCGTCAGGCTTCTCTGTCCATGGAATTTTCCAGGCAAGAATACTGGAGTGGATTGCCATTTTCTTCTCCAAGAGATCTTCCCGACCCAGGGATCGAACCCGCATCTCCTGAATTAACAGGTAGATTCTTAACCACTGAGACACCTGGGAAGTCCCCTGATAACCAGGTTGCTTTCTTGTCCTCACCTCTAGCTCCTGAAAGCAGAGGACAAGGAAATCGGATTTCAAATCACAAGGATTATGCTGTGTTTCCACTCCACTACTAGGTCACAGGCACTTTAGCTGCTGGGTAAAGGGTTGGAGACGCGCTTCTCAAGCTGTAAGTGGAGTTCACATACCTGAAGCTCCACCATCAACTCCAGAGGGTTGGAGGGCAAGGACACAGTGCTCAGTGGCCATGGGGCAGTGAGAAGAGCGCAGAGTTTGGACTCTAATAATTAGGATCCAGCCCACCCAAATCTTGACAACTCTGCTTCCAGAAAGTCTCTTGAATGTATTCACTTCTTTCCATCTCTGCTGCCAGCCTCCTCGTTAACACCATCTTCTGTCTCCTCTGATTCTAACAGCCTTGTACTCAGCTTCTCCTCTTGACTTCTTGGATCCACTCAAAAGTATCAGAATCATCTTTTTTAAAAACATGAATTCGATCTGGTTATGCTCATATTTCATACCTTTTGATGGTTTCCTACTGCTTTGGCATGAGATGCAAACTCCTTCAAATGGCCTATGAGGCTCTGCTAGATCAGATCTGCCTGTTACCCAGTGCCCAGCTCCCCCTGCCCACTTCTCTTCTGCATGCTCACCCCCTCAGGGTAGCAGCCCACCCCAACCAAGAAATCTAGTTTGCTCTTTAGTTTTCTCTTCACTGCCTGATAATATTTTCCCTCACGCCCTTCCAGTTACCACAATTTGTAACAGTGCCTTTATTTCCCTGGTGCTTGTTATCAGCCCCTGTGGAGGAAGGTAGGAATCGTGCTATATCACAGCATGTGCTTGCTCTCAGTCTATGTATATGCTCCTTCAATCCTCACCAAAACCCTATGAAGTAAATACTGATACTATCCCCATTTTACAGACTAAGAAATCTGAGGCAAAGCGAGGTTAGGCACCTCCCCCAGGTCACACAGCTGTTGAGAAGCAGAGCCGAGCATAAGCCCAGGGCACCTGGCCCCAGAGTCTGTGCTCGGCGTTACCATAGCAGGGAAACCCCTGTACAAGCAGTGGGCCTGGCTCGTGATGGCGCTCCATGAATACTGGCTCAGTGAACAATGCAGTAAAATCATTTAAGTCTGAACAATCAGAGAAATTGAGGACCTTTACATGTTCCCTTACCCACTCCCAGTGCTATTATTTATGTTGGTATGCCCTGTCTCTCTCCACTAATTTATAAGCTCCTCTAGGGCAAGAATCATACTTTATCCATCTTTATGTCTCTCATGGTATCCAACATAATGGTAGGTGCTCAAAAAAGTTTGCCTAATGTGTGCCGGCAAATTAAAAGTTAGTAGAACCAGAATTGCAATAAACTAAAAGTCACCTACGTGTTCCTATAAAAAAAAATAAGTACAACAGTCACCATTCATCATTTTAATCACTTACGGAGTTGATTTGATCCTACAGGTATTCTTTGTCTTTCAAAATTAAAGAGCCATTTTATGGAGTGTGGCATTCTATTCCATGAGTGTGTAGGAATCATCTTTACTGGAAAAACGCTTAAGTGTCGGGGTGGGAAGGGAGAGCTGTTTCAAAAGTCTGAATCCCCCAGGGTAGGGCACGCCCAGCCTTCCAGAGCATGGCTAGTCTACCACAAGCCTTGTGGGGAGCTCAGCGTGGCCTTACCCTCCAAGAGTCTCATGTCTCACTAGCACTGCTCCCCACACCGCCCCTATGCTCCTGCGGCCCAGTCTCCTCTCCCATTTCCTCCTGTTAGCTCTGACTTCTGCTAAACCAAATGATGGTGATCCATGCTGAAAAGTTCTTTCTACCACATCCATTAAGAATTCTCTCCTGGGAAACACCTAGGAAAGGGCCTACAAATTCAGGGCAGTACAGCCTAGTATGAAGTACCCATCCCTCTCACAGTGGATATGTATCTTTAAAGTAATCTGGCTACTGTAAACCAGGCTTCCCTGGTGGCTCAGACGATACAGAATCCGCCTGCAATGCAGGAGACCTGGGTTCACTCCCTAGGTTGGGAAGATCCCCTGGAGAAGGGAATGGCTACCCATTCCAGTATTCTGGCATACAGAAGTCCATGGACAGAGGAGCCTGGCAGGCTACAGTCCATGGGGTTACAAAGAGTTGGACACGACAGAGCAACTTTCACTCACTGTAAGCCAAAACATGGAAGCAACCTAAATGTCCACTGATGGATGAACAGATAAAGAGGATGTGGTACATGTGCCCATTGGACTACTGCTCAGCCATTTAAAAAAAAAAAATAACAAAGAAATGCCATTTGCGGCAATGTAGATGCATAGAGTATCATACTAAGTGAAGTTAAGTCAGAAAAAGAAGGAAAAATACCATATGATATCACTTATATGTGGAATCTAAGTTATGGCACAACTGAACCTATCTGTAAAACAGACTAGATGCACAGACATTAGACTTATAGTCACCAAAGAGGAGATGTGGGGAGAGGGATGGACTAGGAATTTGGGGTAGATGCAAACTATTACATTTAGAATGGATAAACAACAAGGTCCTACTATACAGAAAGGGAACTATATTCAATCTCCTGAGATAAACCATAATGGAAAAGAATATTTTAAAAACAATGTATATTTGTGTAAAACTGAGTCATTCTGCTATCTAGCAGAGATTGGCACAACATTGTAAATCAAGTATACCTCAATTTAAAAAAAAAAAAGTATATGGCTATTGAAATAAACCAGACCTCCCTGTTATGAAATGTGGCTTTCTGCTCCTTGAGAGAATAGCAACAACAGTCTTTAGTGAAAAGAATAAACCCAGCTTCCTAGTGAAGGAAATCTAGACGACTAAAGGTCTGGCATTCAACCCTTCTCTGAAACTACCACCATACCACCAAACAGAAACATCTTAAGGGCAGAAACAGTCAAATCAAATGCCCAAGGAGGCCAGAAGCAACAGAGGTCTGTGAATCTGTTCTAGAGGAGGCAAAGGAGAGTAAAGTGGGGGGTGTACAGGGAGGTTCTGTCCTATCTAAAAGTATCTGTTAGGGGTGGAATTATGTCCTTGTCAAAAAAGACATGCTGGACCATGGACCAACCACCAGGACCTCAGAATGTGCTTCCTTTGTATGCATGTCACTGTGGGTGATTTAGTTAACATGAGATCACAAAGTCGAGGGGCCCCTAACCCAATACGAATGGTGCACCTCGCCAGAAGGATGTAAGAAGAGGGACGCGCGGAGAGCTCCACGTGCAGATAGAGGCAGGGGTTAGATAAATGCAGCTACTAGCCAAGAAGCACCAAGGATGGTCAGAGGAATGGGACAGCCTCACAATGTCCTCACAGAAGGTGTTACCTCTGCTGACACAGTGATTTCAGACTTCTATTCTTCAGAACTGTGAGAGAATAAACTTCTGTTGTTTTAAGCCATTCAGTTTGTGATACTTTGTTTTCGTATTTTGCTTTCCAGCCCTAGAAAACTAACAGTGTCCAAATTTAGATGTCTAAAAAAAACCTGTGTTGGCCAAACAACACATCTGTGGGCCTGATCCAGGGCCCGGCCGCCAGATTGCCTCTAATTCAGTTTTGACTATCCAGGGGGTAGTCATATTTTTGCTAAAAATCAAAAACACTGTTACAAGACTTTTTTGGGGGGCCAAAAAGAAAGTTCAATCTCCGGATGTTACACATCAGCATATGTTCTTCTAAAAAGCAGAATTACCTTTCAGGGGCTGGAGGTTGGAAGAAGCATGCATTCATATACTAACCCTGATGCTCACCAGCTGTGGGGTTGGGCTCTCTGCGCCTCAGTCTCTCCAACTATAAATGGAGATGATACTGTAACATGCCTCACCCATGAGTATACATGGCACCCTGGGCAGCCTTCAGAATCACACAGATGAAAGAGAACTCAGCAACCAAAGCAGTGTGGTTTCTATCTTGGGTTGAATCATTTGACTGCATTTTGCTGTGCATTATTTTCTGCTTACTTTACTGTGAACTTCTCTAGGACAAGACCTATGTCTTGGTCTTTTCATCTTCTTTGCATGTATGATAGGTGGTCAAACACATTGGGAAAAGAAGGCATGAATTTACTTCATCTCTTTGACCTCTGTGATTGTGTACTCCCTGAGGGCAAAATCTGAGTTCTGTTTCCTCCACAGTGCCAGGCATCAGCTGAAAGGTTACGCACAGATAAACGGAAGTCCTTCCATGGGAGGGAGGTCTGTGGTTGGGTGAGGAAGATCCCCTGGAGAAGGGCATGGCAACCCACTCCTTGCCTAGGAAATCCCAAGGACGGAAGAGCCTTGCGGACTACAGTCCATAGTGTCGCAAAGAATCATTCACTACCAAGCTGGAAAGAGAGCCAGAATTAAATGCTTCCTTCCAAGTTCAGTGTCTGGACCCGAGTTTGCCTATTTCCTTCCTGCTTATCACACACATATGACATGTAGAGCAAATCAGGGTGATACTTCCTAACTGAAGACTCTGGGAAAACCTATTAAATCCAAGGCAGAGAATATAGTTCCAAGAACATGACAAATGCAGCAGTCAGTAATTTTGCAATAACCAGCAAAAGGTGAGAAATGCACTTGCTCTCTGTGGCTGCTGGATGCTGACTGGAGCAATGCCTTACAGTCTGGAAGGCAGAATCCTAGTACAGACTGCGTTATGGGTGTTGTCCCACTGAACTGCTGCCATTATCTGATACGCCAGTTACCTGTTTTGTAAATAAAGTTTTATTGATAATCAGCCTTGCCCATTCATTTACATATTGTCTGTGGCTGCTTTTGTGTTCAAGGACAGAGCAGAATAGTTATAACAAAGACCAGAAAGCCTAAAATAGTTATTTACTGCCTGATTCTTTATAGAAAAATCAGCCAACCTCTAATCTGAACCATTCTATAGTGTTTATGCTACAATTTTAGCTCTAATAGGGTAGGAACCTTGTCTGACTCAGCTTCCATGTCTGACACCTGGAATACCTGGTTTATAGCAAGTACTTGATAAACCTTTGAATATAGAATGAACACACAGGCAAATAAATGGTGAGATTCTGTGATGGGTAGTAGCAACAGCATACCAAGTACTAGCAGGATGCCTGCGGGGCCAGGCCCATGTCCAGAGGCTCTGCCCCCTTTGAGAGGCCAAACCATGAGTATCCAGGGCTGCCACTGTATGTCCTTTGGTCAATAAGTACCTAGGAGCACTCTGGGAGCCCAGGCTGGACAAACAACCAGGACATAATCACTATAAGAAATCAAAATTGCTGGCCTGTCAGGACAGATTAAACCTAACTATGAAGAACCTTTCAAAATCCTTTTTCTATATATATACATTTACATTAGAAATGTTTCAAGGGAATAAACACTTGCAAAGCGGTTCAAATTTAAGGGGTCCCTTACACAGTTGAACCCAAAACAGCTGTCAGAAGCCAAACATTTATAAACACAAATGTTCAAAAAAAAAAAAAAAGACTTTCAGATCTGAAAGAAAAAGCTCAATCTAACCTGCCATAACAAAAGCAAAGAAAGAAACAGAAAAGCCAGACATTTCTAAGCAAGATCCTTTAGTGTTAATATTAAAAGCATGTGTAAGTTCTGGCTCCAATAAAACTGTTTATGGTTAGATTTAAAGTAAGGAAGGGTCCTTTAACTTGGAAAATGATCACATAGAACTTGTTGCATAAAGGAAGATTTTGATATTATTTTTCTCTTCCCATTTTTTTCCCTCTCAGAAGAACTCTTGCTTCTATGCACAAGTCTTGGAGGCAGGCTTGGGTAGAAGACTCTAGGTCCTGCCTCAAGGGATTTGGGGCACAATCATGCTCCCTGGGGCTCTAAGCACTGTGGTGTCTTCTTTACAGGAGGCCTGTAGAGCTTCGACTTTCTCCAAATCCATACATATTCTCCTTTAAAATGTTTTTGGTAATACTGAATTACCATCGTTGAAAGCAGTGGGGGGTTTTAATTATTGTTATGACAGGATCACATTTAGATTTAAATAAAAGTGGCATTTATTTTCCCAGTTTCTGATCAAATATGAAACAATCAAAATACCATTCTGAAGGCTGACCTGACATTACAATAAAAGTAGAGTAAGTTAAATACTGTACCAAAGAAATCTCAGTGTAACAAAGTTTTAAAAATTAACTGTCTCCAAAGCCCACTTGGGCTTTCCTGGAGGCTCAGATGGTAAAGAATCTGTGGGCAATGGAGGAGACCAGGGTTTGATCCCTGGATTGGGAAGATCCCCTGGTGGAGAAAATGGCAACTCACTCCAGTATTCCTACCTGGAAAATCCCATGGATGAAGGAGCCTGGTGGGCTACATTCCACGGGGTCACAAAGAGTCAGACACAACTGAGCAACTCTCACACACACACACACACACACACTTAAGCCCCCTTACTTCATATTTATTAATAATTCAGGTACTATGGGAAAATGTGCACAGTCTATATCAATTATTTTATAATATTAAGAAAACTTATTTATTCCATAGGATGAGCAAAAAAAAAAATCAAAGATTAAAAAAAAAAAATCACACTAGACTTGCTTTGAGGAGTGTTGTATTCCATTCAGAAGTAGGAATTCCCTTTTTGTAGTCACACCATGAGGGATGTGGTCAGGTGTTTCTTACAACAATTTCTAAAGTGCTGGTGCTCTGCATGATGGCACATGATGCCCCAACATGCCCCTGCTCCTCTGCTACCAGATGAGAACACTTGGCAATGAAGATCTATTAATAGTAGATACAACATCTCTCCCCTTTCTTATTTTGCCACAGCCTTCAGGACATTATTTTCAGTTGTAACTTTTCAAATTCTCACCCTTAAGGGATTCTGTGCCTAGATTAGAATTAATAGAAATGCATTCTTCAAAAGGTAATAGCAAAAGAAAATCAATGGCTAATTACAGCAGATTGAGAGCCCCCCATGGCTCAGACAGTAAAGAGTCTGCCTGCAATTCGGGAGACCTGGGTTTGATCTCTGTGTCGGGAAAATCCTCTGGAGAAGGAAATGGCAACCCACTCCAGTATTCTTGCCTGGAGAATCCCACCCATGGCCGTGGGATTGCAAAGAGTCGGACATGACTGAGCGACTTCACTTTCACTTTCATTATTTTTCTATAAGAATTGGGCATGTCAAAATGATGTTTCTTTGTCAAAGTCCTTCATAATATTGAAGTCATAAGATGAAATGGCAACCACCTTTTCATGAGATCAAAAGTTCGGCCTATGTGGGCCACCTGGACCCTTGACCAGACACTCGTAGATTTTCTTAATTGTTTGGCTTTTGTTTTTAAGATATATGTCCTGCTTTTCTCTTGATCATTTCAAACCTTCCATGTGAGAATGTTAATAAGAATCTATTAATAATATCTGTCAATCTCTTATTGATATGATGGATCCTTACTTGTTTTCATCTTTATTTTGGTTCTGAGTGATGTAATCTCATTAATCTCCCAGGGTATCCAATGACTAAGACAATATTGTAAAAAGCCCCATTGAAATCACAAAAACCCCAAACACCTAAAGACATAGTTTCCAAACACATGGTGTGATAGGGACAGTCTGGTTGGAAGTAATTAGAAACCAATAAGCAAAACAACTTGCACCTGTAAGAAATGGCCAGGAGAAAGATCCAATAAGAGAAAGAATAAAGTTACATTTTAGCTTCAGATTAATCATATTCTAGTTCAACTATAAGGTGACACTTTCAAAACTTAAATGGGTATTACATTAGGATAGACTCAATCAAGCCTACTCTTTTCCTGGAATCTTTCGTAGGCAAAGCTAGTTTCTATTTCTAAAAGAAAAATTATTCAATCAGAAGCAACTTCACAACCATTTACCAAGAATCTATTTGCACTTGAGCCCTACAGAGATGCTTCCCTTCCTGTGTAAGATGTGTGCACCCACCGGGCTCTGGATCTCACCCCTCTCCTTTCCCTTTGAAAAGTGAAAGTGAAAGTCTCTCAGTCGTGCCCAACTCTTTGCGACCCCGTGGACTATACAGTCCATGGAATTATCCAGGTCAGAATACTGGAGTGGGTAGTCGTTCCCTTCTTCAGAGGATCTTCCCAATCCAGGGATCGAACCAGGTCTCCCACCTTGCAGGCAGATTCTTTACCACCGGAGCCACAAGGGAAGCCCTTCCCTCTAGGAGTGCTGACTTGAGGGTGTATCAGAATCACCTGGAGGGCTTGTTACAACTCTGGCTGCTGGGCCGCAAACCCAGAGTTTCTGATTCAATAGGGGCTGAAAATTTACTTTTCTAAAAAATTTTTAGGTGATGTTGATCCTGCTGCTCCCAAACAAGACTTTCAGAAACACTATTCTAGAACCTGCTGCATTGACTGTCCTCTCTTCCCAGATTCTTAAGACTTCCCCTCCATATTGCCTCTTTCTCTCAGCATATAAACATGTTCAGATTTCTCTCATTTAATAATGCAAACAATAATCGCCGTTGACCTCGTCAGGAACGGGTGTAGTGTATTTCTCTCTCCTTTCGTATGCATCCAAAATCCTTAAGAGAATGTTCTCCACGTATCACTTTCTACCTTCCCACTTACTCCTCGCTGCTCTGCAGCCTGACAGCTGCCCTCTCAAACTCACTGCTCCTGCACCGCCTATGCTCCTGCAAAACTAGAGTTTCCAGGCTACTTCTTGGCCCCATCTTAACCTTTCCAACGATGTCTGGTGTGCTCACCTGCCACAAGGGTCTGTCTATCCTGGGTCTCTTACCCCTCTCTGGCTGACCCTTTTTGGTATTCTTTGTAGGAATACATTTTCACATCCCCCTTAGTGTCGGTACTCCTTAGGTCCTTCTCTCTTGGCCCTCCTCTTCTCGCTCTACACATTTTGCCTGAGAATTCTCATCTATGCTTGTATTCCAACTATTTTCTATATCCTGATAACTCTCAAACCTACACCTTTCTCCTAAACTTCAAATACACAGCTATCAACTAGACAATTCTATTTGTCCAACAAGCACCTCAAAGATATCAATGCATAAAAGCCAACCCATTACCTTCTACCTCATTCCTGTTCTTTCTTAATTTCCGGTTCCTCTTTCTTTATTTTCCATCTGATAATACCCCTCTGCTCCATTACCCACTCATGCAAACCATTCTGCAAGGACAAGCTTGTCCTTACGTCTCATACCCAATCATATCCTAAGCCTGTCCAATCCACCGTGTATCTCAAAACTGGCCATTTATTTCCATCTTCATGACCTTTGCACCCACTTAGGTCAACATCATCCAGGCTGCACCAATGAACTCCTTACTTCTAAGCTCTCCCCTTCCAAGTTCTACATTGCAAACACAGTGATCTATAGTCTTCTATGCAAAATTATTCAGTAGCTCCCATTACTACTGAGATAAAGATTTTAACTCTTGTACATGGCATTCAGAGCTTTTAACATTTGGCTCTTCCTAATCTGTCTAACCTAAATTCTAGTCACTCCCTCCTCATATTTTAATCTCTGGCAATATCAAACTATTTAATTACATCTTTGAATATGTCATGTTCGCTCACATCTTAAAATGTCTGTATATCCTATTCCTTCTGCCTGGAAAACTATCTACCCTTAAACTCCTGCACTAGTTCTCGCTTCTTTCCAAAACCTTCCCCAGTCCTTTTGGATTCAGATCCCCTTCCTGCTCCCACTCCACGTGGCACCTGCCTCCACTAAAGCCAATGATCTGTTCCTAAGGCGACCGCTGCACTAGACTGTAGGGTTCTCAGAAATAAATCTTTGACGTGCTACTGCTGAGAGTAATACCTCGCTCACAGTATGAACCTTACTAAAAATAAGTTTTAAATAATGTATCAGTGACCCTGAACAAGGGAACATGTTCCTCTGGCAGTCACTGAAACACTAAATTTCAGACCACCAATGTCTGATATTTTTTTTCACCTCAATTCAAATACATTAATCTGTTTTTCATTTCATTTCTTCAAGAAACTGGGGAAGGAGACATGAAATTGGATTTGGGAATGATTAAGAGTCTGTTAAAACATTTTTTGAAATGTTTCTCTCAACAGTTTTTCTCCTCTAGTTGTTAGAATGAGGGAAGCTAAGGGAAGCTGGTGAAAAAAAGGGAAAGCGTTAGTTGCTCAGCTGTGTCCAACTCTTTGTGACCCCATGGACTGTAGTCTGCCAGGCTCCTCTGTCCATGGAATTCTACAGGCCAGAACACTGGAGTGGGTAGCCGTTCCCTTCTCCAGAGGGTCTTCCCGACCCAGGGATCCAATCCGGCTCTCCTGCATTGCAGGCAGATTCTTTACCTTCTGAGTCACCAGGGAAACCCAAGGGAAGCTGGTATTGGGAATTTTTCATTTCTGTAAGTACCTGTTTCCTGACATTTGAATAAGAGACAGTGCCTCAGAACACGTTTGTGCTACATGAAACTGCAGTTACTCCTGCATCTGGGCCAAGGAGGATGGACTACCTACACAGCTCTTAGTAAGCCCAACTGCTTTCATATTATTATGAGACCATAAACAAAATTACAAGAAATTCTAAGGCCAGTCGTAAAGGCCCCAACTAGCTGACTGAAGCTGGTAGCCTCCTGGCACTTTCATGGTCTTCAGTGAAGGCTTTACTGCCCTGAGTGGCCCACCCCAGGCACCATCGAAGGACACTCCACTCCCATCTCCTCAGTGTGAAGCGCAACCTGCACCCTTAGGCTTCAGCGAGGGCCAGCCGGGCACTATTCCCATCAGGACTCAATAGTCACGGTCTTGTCTTACAGGTGTTTTACAGAAAACTCATTCACATGGACACATCAAGTAAACATGGGTTTGAGGATCAAGAAACAAAAATAAATAGAACTAAAAAAAAGAAACACACTTGCATTTTACGTAAATGGCAATGTGCTCTGCTGGAGAGGACATCTCCCTTAAAGTCAGTCATCACGGTTGCTGCAGAGGAAAATGCTGACAGATCTACACCAGAGAAAGCAGATCATAGTGGCCTGGGAAACAACCTACTTTGTTGATGAAACTCATATTATGCCTCCAAACACAGCTTAGGCCTGAAAATAAGCCGAAGAATGTCCAAAAAATCTTGAATAATCCAGATATTTCTGTAATTGTCCACTGATAAATTTCCCAAGAGACAAGAACTTAACGCAAGGATGGGAAATTCCCAGATGTTGAATATCTAGAGGATATTTGCACACAGAGAAACGTCATACTCAGACCACAGGAAGTTACAGTCCTACTGTTTGCTGACGTGGTCAGATGCCTAGAGTTGTGTGCTAACATCTACCCGCCCCATACCACTACCCACTTTCTAAAGAAAATGCAGGGGAATTGCATTTTAAGAGAAGAATTAAAGGGCACCAAAAACGAGGCGTAAAAGAGATCTTGAAAATACAATTTTAAAAAGAGCTACAGGAAGCAGGGGACTTTATTAATTATTAACAGCTAGTAATATCCATTGAACCCTTTCTATGTGCCAGTATCATGCTAAGAAATGCCACATGTTTTTTAAACTTTTTCCTTGCAACAATTTTTTTAAAAAAATATAGGCTGATTATTCCCATTTTACAAATAAGGAAAGTAAGGCTTAGGGATAATAAACTTCCCTGAAATATATGACTTATAAACAGCAGAGAGGAGGGTTCAAACACAGTCTTTCTGATTCTGAAATCTCAGCTGTAAAGCACAACACAAGAACCTGAAGAGGCAAATGGCCACAGGAGATGAAACAGCAGTCTTAAATATTTCAAGATTTGTGACATGGAAGAAGAGAAGAAGTTGGTTATGTTCTAAAGTGCCGGCATGCATGCTAAGTTGCTTCCGTCGTGTCTCTTTGCAGCCCTATGGACTGCAGGCTGCCAGGCTCCTCTGTCCAAGAGATTCTCCAGGCAAGAATACTGGAGTGGGTTACCATGCCATCTTCCAGGGGATCCTCCCAACCCAGGGATCAAACCCAAGTCTCTTATGTCTCCTGCATTGGCAGGTGGGTTCTTTACCACTGGGGCCACCTGAGAAGCCCGTGTTCTAAAGTAGGAGTTCCCAAACCTGTATATACTAAAGGATCATCCCTGCAACTGATGCCCTGCTGGCCTGAAAACCACTGCTCTGGACCTCAGAACTGGAATAAAATACAGAGGAATTTCACCAGGAGGCAGGTTCAGCTTTACATTATTAAACAGATGACCCAAACCACAGCTCCACTCACACACCAGCCCTAACAATCAAAACTCTCCCAACATGGCAGCAGCTCCCTCCTAGGACATCACGACATAATAGATAAGAGCTCAGTCTCTGCAAACAGATGTGGCCGGTTCCACCCCTGGTTCAGCCATTTGCTAGGCGTGCAGCCTTGGTCTATTTACTTTCTCTGAGTCTCAGTTTTTTTCAGTTACAGAATATGACTTACCTCAAAAGACTCTTTTTATGAACTAGAGACGATTAGGCAAAATTCCAAGCACTCTGGTTGGCCTGAGATGGGTCCTCAATCACCCATGAGCAAGTGGCACCTCTGCCCACTTGACACGTATCCAGGTTGAGGCAGCAGCAACTCTTGATAAGCATCCATTCCCCTCATCCCCACCACCACCCTTCCCGCGTGTTATATAATGGAAGAGGCTCCAGCCTCAGCTTACTGTGGGCCCTAATTGGCCCAATCCAATCAGCTGACACTTGCCCCCTTGGGAGAAGCAATAACACAGCTTAAATCAATCAGCAAATGCTGTTCCTCTGGCCATAGTGGCTGGTGTGAAGGGAGGCTGCATGTGTGCCCTAAATGGGGCCCACCAGAATGAATTTGGGCTTCCCAGGTGCTGCAAGTGGTAAAGAACCTGCCTGCCGGTGCAGGAGACGTAAGAGACGTGGGGTTCATTCCCTGGGTTGGGAAGATCCCCTTGAAGAGGGCATGACAACCCACTCCATCATTCTTGCCTGGAGAATCTCATGGACAGAGAAGCCTGGCAGGCCACAGTCCATGGGGTCGCACAGAGTGGGACTGAAACATCTTAGCATGCACGCACCAAGAAATTCTCTTTTATAATCTACGCTGCTTTGAAGTTCTTTTTCTATTACTGAGACTGCAAACATTCCAACTTATTCAGAATCGCCTCTTGGGGAGTGGTGAGATATAAACACTTGGATCATTTCTAACTTTATGATTCCATAACTTCTTAGGGCTATTTACATAATTAGTGCCTGTCATAAAATTCACAACATTTACGATGACAGGTTTCTACCTGAAGTGCCCTGTCTCACTTTTGAAAAACTCTGCAACTTTTAGGGCCTGTAGGGGAACAGAAACTAGCCACGATGGCAATGGTCAGGCTCTCTCACCCCACAGCCTCTCACTCTCGCCCCATGTTCTGTAAACAATGACTTTGCATGGTTAAGTAACAGCTGAGATCATTTATAGCAATGTACACGCACATCATGATGTACTCACTTTGCCAGAAGCCACCTTTGTTTTGTATACCTATATAGTTCAGTTGCTCAGTTGTGTCTGACTCTCTGAGACCCCATCAGTTCTACCATATACCTATATAAGCAATACCATCAGTTCTACCATATACCTATATGAGCAATACCTGAAACAGTGTTTGTGTCAGAGTCAACCGTTAGAGAACAAAGCATGTTTGACTTGCTGCAGCAACAGCCACCAGCAAATAAAGTATGTCTGCAATTCCTACAGCTCCTCTCATCTTCTAACTTCCCCACTTGGGCCTTGCCTATCCTGGGTTCAGCGATCGGTGAGACAGGGCCCAACTTAAATGTACCCACTGCTGCAAGGCCTTAAAGAGAAACACTGCCATAAGCACTCTACTCACATAGTTGTAGGCAGGCCTCAGGGGCTCACTGGCTGCTTGCCAGAGGCTCCACACAGCTGCTACAAGGAAGCAGGAGGCTTCTCCCCAAGTGAGAAACCCAAGAAAGAAAAGGACCAAAACAGAAGCCAATGTCTTTAATAACCCACTCTCAGAAACAGCATCCCATCAGTTCTCCCATGCTCTATTGGTCATGCAGACCAACTCCAGGCCAAGGTAGGACAGAATTCCTTACAAGGATGTGACTACCTGGAGGCAAGAATCATGTTGGAGGCTGGCTGTCACACCATGTTCTTGCAAAAAATTTCAACAAAGGAAGCCATTCAACATAACAAGCACAGCTCTAGAATGTGGTCACGAGGCCTGGACTGGTCATGGGTCGGCTACTTTCTAGTGTGTGACGCCCATCAAGGCTCAGTCTCCATAATTGTAAAATGTAAATGGGGTCCCAAATAATGATTTTTTAAGAGTTATTTTGATGTGGACCATTTTTAAAGTCTTTATCGTATTTGTCCCGATATTGTTTCTGTTTTATGTTTTTGGCCCTCAGGCATGTGGGATCTTAACTCCCAGACCAGGGATTGAACTTGCACCCCCTGCATTGGATGGCGATGTCTTAACCACCGGACCACCAGGAAAGTCCCAGGAGTCCCAATTATTAATAACATTGGATGCAGTAGGGCTGCTGCTCCTGCTACTCAACATTCATTGAGTCTTTATCATGTGCCAGACACAGTTTGGAGTATCCCATGCTTATTAACTCATTTTCTCCTCACTACACCCCTAGGAGGTGAGCATAGTTTTTACCCCCATGTGACAACTGAGGAGATGGAAACACAGAGAAGTTCATCCACTTGCCCAAACCTGCATCACCAGGAAAAGGCAATCAGGATTGGAACCTAGGTGAGTTATACCTGAATCCATGTTCTAAGTCACTGAACTCTACAGGCACTCTAACAGAGAGGACGAGAGTAATGCAAGCAAACATACATAACTTATGAAACATTAGCAATACTAAAACTTGAAAAAAAGCAGTCACACTTAAAGGTTTGGTTCAAAAGCAGGCACTATGAGTGCACTTATATGAGGGACCTAGAGCAGTCAAATTCACAAAGGCAGGAAGTAGACTCGTGGATGCCAGGGGCTGGGGGAAGGAGGGATGGAGAGTTACTGTTTAATGGATACAGAGCTTCAGTTTCCAAGCTGAAAAAGTTCTGGAGATGGATGGTAGTGACGGTTGCATAAACTGTGAAAGTGTCAGTCACTCAGATGTGTCCGACTCTTTGTGACCCCATGGACTGTAGCCCGCCAGGCTCCTCTGTCCACAGAATTCTCCAGGCAAGCATACTGGAATGAGTTGCCATTTCCTACCCCAGGGGATCTTCCCTACTCCAGGGGATCTTCCCAACCCAGGTATTGAACCCAGGTCTTCCACACTATGGGCAGATTCTTTACCATCTAAGCCACCAGGGAAGTCAACAAACTGTGGATGTACCTAATGCCACAGAGTTGTATGCTTAAAAATAGTTAATGTATACATAAGGAAACTAGAAAGATGGTACTGATGACCCTCTTTGCAGGGCAGCAGTGAAGACACAGACATAGATAACAGACTTGTGGACACAATAGGGGAAGGAGAGGGTGGGATGAATTAAGAGAGTAGCCAGGAAACATATACATTCAGTTCAGTTCAGTCGCTCAGTCGTGTCTAACTCTTTGTGACCCCATGAACTGCAGCATGCCAGGCCTCCCTGTCCATCACCAACTCCCGGAGTTTACTCAAATTCATGTCCATCGAGTCGGTGATGCCATCCAGCCATCTCATCCTCTGTCATCCCCTTCTCCTCCTGCCCCAAATCCCTCCCAGCATCAGGGTCTTTTCCAATGAGTCAACTCTTCGCATGAGGTGGCCAAAGTATTGGAGTTTCAGCTTTAGCATCAGTCCTTCCAAGGAACACCCAGGACTGATCTCCTTCAGGATGGACTGGTTGGATCTCCTTGCCATATGCAAAATAGGAGACAGTCAGTGGAAATTTGCTGTATAATGCGGGGAGCTCAAACCCAAGCTCTGTGACAGTCTAGAGGGGTAGGATGAGGTGGGAGATGGGAGGGAGGTTCAAAAGGGAGGGGACATATGTCTGCCTATGGTTGATTCATGTTAATGCATGGCAGAAACAGAATACTGTAAAGCAATTATCCTTCAATTAAAAACAAATTTAAAAGATGATAGTCATGTTATGTATATCTTACCACAATTAAAAAAGCAGACATTAAACTCAGTATCTGATATTCCATTCAGAACCCCACATACTTAAGCACTTCAGATGCTTAGAAAATAGGTTAGTTGGGAAGTATGGAAAGGAAGCCAGAGGATTTATCCATTTTGGTTGGTTCATCATCTTTCCCTTGCCTTCTTCTGACTGCTCTTTTCCTCACACACACAAAAAAAACATGTTAGAATAGTTTCCTCTATGCTTATATCTCCCAAGTCATATAAGTAGCAATTTTAAAGTGGAAATTGCAGTCCAATCCTAAATCCAGGGAAAATCTGCCCACACTATTAAGTGCTTCATAGCCTATACTTTAGACACTACTCTGTGATTATCATTATTTACACTCTTCCCCAGATGTCTCCTGTGTGTTTCAAGAGTCAGAAATCGGCCCCACAAACTGAAAGCATGGGAGTCGGCAGACAGGGAGCTGCTGGGACCTTGGGGTAAAGACACACAAGAACAGACAGACACCTGGCCGGCAGGGTTTCTTCCTGAACTCCTGTTATGGACGTGCTGGCTCATCAGAGGCGATGTGGGAAGGTTACTCTCTCCTGGGGTCGGCACCCTGGATTAACGTTAGACCCCTGTCCTCAACCTTGGGAAGAGGCACTTTCTCCTGGTACACTGGGGAGCCCAGGGCTCATAGCCCAGAGCTCTGGCTACTTCCTCACCACTGTGGTCATCCTCCACATTTGGGCAGAAGGCATCTCTGGTCTCATTTCAGAAACAGAGGAGACTCTAGTCATAAATGAAGTTTTATGCCCTTAGTTAAGAACATATATTTTTAATTCACCAACCACTTCCCTTTATTATCCATCCATATGGATGTTATGTATGCTGTCAGTTGCTCGGTCATGTCCGATTCTTTTCGGTCACATGGACTATAGCCCGCCAGGCTCCTCTGTCCCTGGGGATTCTCCAGGCAAGAATACCGGAGTGGGGTAGCCATGCCCTCCTCCAGGGGATCTTCCTGACCCAGGAATCAAACCAGGATCTACTGCATTGCAGGCAGATTCTTTACCACTGAGTTACTATAAACAGATCACAACACCAGGTGTTACAGTGTGAGATAAACTAAAAGATATAGAAAAGTTTGTTAAGAGAAGAAGATACCATAAAAAGGACACAGTTTGTAAAACTCAACCTTCAAAAAAAATTAACTCCTTTAAAAAAATACAAATAAAAGGACTTTTCTGGTGGTCCAGTGGGTGAGACTTTGCCTTCCAATGCAGGATGCAAGTGTGATCCCTGGTCAGAGAGGCAAGACCCCACATGCCCCATGGCCAAAAACAAAACCAAAAAATATAAAGCAGAAGCAATCTTAAATAACAAATTCAATAAAGATTTTAAAAATGGTCCACATAAAAAAAAAAATTTTTTTAAATACAAATAAATAAGAGTAAAACAAAGCATATCATTCACCGGCATGTTTCTGATGTCTACTTCCTACACTAACTTTTGTGCTTGGGAACACTACACATCTGAGGCGGCTCTGTAATCCTGAGGACAGCCTGTGAAGTCCGATGCTGCAGAAGGATCACCACAGCTTCTTTACTGTCTGTGTGATCTCCCCTCAAGTGAGTGTGTAACCTAAGCCTTTTTATGCACCTGAACAATGGCGAGAACAGTAACAAACTCATAGCCGCCATGAGGATTCAATAGGTAATTTATGCCAACGTGTTTGGGAAATCTTTACAGATTAGGCAGATGTGAACTGTGGATGACATTTCGAGACAGTAATTTGTATTCTCCTCTTTCTTTTTCTCCCAGGGAGCAGATTCTGCCCAGAAGCTCAGCAGAGGTAGTAGGGGGCTGAGGGGGACCGGGAGGTCTGAGTGATTCTTGGTAGTTCTAACATGCTGGCAGCACACTTCAGTGGGAGGAGATGATGGGTAGACACGTCACATGCAGCTTCAAGCGAGACTCCTGAGTCCTCCGTGTGGCAAGGAAGTAGCAGAGAGAGCAGCCAGCCCTGAGACGGAGACCCAAGCCCCTACCAACTTGGTCCTGGAGTGACCCCGGAACCTCCAGAGGGAGGCGGTTTTCCATCACACCAGTGGAAAGAGGAATCTGAGCCAGAAATTGGGCAGCTTTAGAGAAAAAATGTTAAGTGTTATCTCTTGCACACTGTAGTTTTTGGACTGGAGATTATACTTATTATAGTGCCTAATTTTCAACACATGATATATTTCTGGCAGTTAACAATGCTCAATGCAATGAATGTTTAATAGATGTTCTTGTTTTACTTTACATACAAACACACACACATAAGTAAGCCATCTTGTCTGACTAAAAAGAACACACGCATTATACTGCTTTAATGAATAGCAAGATGTATTCTGAAATATATGTTGCTAGGTACACAGAGGATGCTCAGTGAAAACCTGCTGGCTGATTGGCAACAAACCATTCAGAGCAGGTCCTAACTTCTCCAGATCCTTGAGATCAATGGTGCAAAACCACCAACTAGGCAGCTGCGATTAGGGATGTGAAGTGTTGTGATGAATGGAACTTTTCTCTGTGTAATTTTTACAAGTGTGCATAGACTAGAACTCATGATATGGATGTTATTTTACTTTAAACACTGTGACCTAACAACCTGAGAATGGAACAAATAGATAAACCGGGGAGGGTAGGACCTTGTCTATCTAGTTACCTAATGCATTCACAGGGTCAGAAAGAGTGCTAGGCACACAGTAGGGATTCAATAAATACCCGACACATTTTGAAAGTCAAAAGACACAAGACCTCTACCTCCAAGTACGAAATAATACATATATTTATAAAATATAAGGTAGCAGTAGCTTAAGTAGCCAAACCCAGGATTCAAGAACCCAACAAAATCAAGAATAGCATGCAGAACAAGGGCTGGCTGGCTTTCCAGTATCCACAGCCAAAGAGGGGACACTTTCTGAGACACAAAAACCTCAAAGCCTGTGATTGTGGAGAGAGAGTGGAGAGGAAAGAGCTACTTATTAGTCCCAGGTTTCAACTTCCTCCAGCTCCTTTCTGTTCTTTAGCAACATGCCTCTGTGCTTTGGAAGGAGGAGTCTGCCCCAGATACAAAAGTTCTAACATGATCTACATTCCAGAAAAGTTCTGAGTTATGAATTGGCTCTGAGATTACATTAGCTGGTGCCGACAGCCAGGGCATCTGCTTTGGGGAGATGGGTATGTGGGGTGTCCTTCCACGAGTGCAGTCACCTCTGACTCTTGGGGCTTCCGAACTTAGTTCAGGGAATGGACTTTAATCTAAGAAATGACACACTTGCCTGACACAATGAGACATTTAGTGAATTTATTTAATGATGCTAAATGTGGGGAGCCCCCTTTAAATGGAATAGCACCCAGAAGAGGAAGAAAAAGACTAACTTGTTACAAGACATCTCAGGGAAACTGAATCTGTCACCTGAGTGCTGTTGTTTTTGTTCACTCACTAAATCATGTCTGACCCTTTGTGACCCCATGAACTATAGCAAGCCAGGCTTCCCTGTCCTTCACTATCTTCCAGAGTTTGCTCAAACTCATGTTCATTGAGTTGGTGATGCCATCCAACCATCTCATCCGCTGTTACCCCCTTCTCCTCCTGCCCTCAATCTTTCCCAGTTAACAGGGTCTTTACCAATGAGTCAGACCTTCGCATCAGGTGGCCAATATACTGGAGCTTCAGCATTAGTCCTTTGAATGAATATTCAGAGTTGATTTCCTTTAGGATGGACTGGTTTGATCTCCTTGCTGTCCAAGGGACTCTGAAGAGTCCTCCAGCATCACAATTCAAAAGCATTAATTCTTTAATGCTCATCCTTCTTTATGGCTCAACTCTCACATCTGTACATGACTACTGGAGAAACCACAGCTTTGACTAGACAGATATTTGTCAGCAAAGTGATGTCTCTTCTTTTTAATATGCTATCGAGGTTTGTCAGCTTTTTTTCCAAGAAGCAAGCATCTTAATCAAATATAACTGGGAATATCGCTTAGTGGTGGTTGGGAGAGGGGATAACCGGAGAACTGATTTCCCTGTGAAATGAGAAGTGTGAGCATCTTTCTTTTGGCTGGAGTTTACTGAGCTTATGTTTTATGCTGTAAGACACAAAAGACTCCTTCTCTCCTCAAGAAGCTTTGGAGAGGCATTAACAACTAACATATTTGGTGAGCAGTGCACTTGCATCTCATGTGATTTCATTCAAACTTAGCTGTGAATCACTCAAGGCAGGGGCTGTTTTTCCTGGAAAAAACTGGGACTTGGGCTTGGGGCAGAGCAGGCTGCGCTGTGAGGAACTGTCTCCAGGTCACTTAGCTATGCAAATAGCGCAGTATGAGCAAGGGCTGCAGCCCACACTCAGGAGTCCTCGCCCTTCCTCAGAACCCCAGAGCATCCAACAGCACCAGGAAACAAGACCCAACTCAAGGCGGCTGGGAGCACACGAGGACAGGGGGAAGGACAAAAGTAAGTGGTGAGGACCAGGGCCTGACTGTCTGGGCGCAATCAGAAGAGCTGGGAGTAGGCCTAGTCGCTATCAGGTGCATCTTCAAGCCTTCAGCTGCCCCGAAGAGATAGGAGTGTTCTCTGGCAGGTGCTCAGACAAGAGGTCATGCATAGGCGCTGTTCTGGCAACAGACAGACCAACCTCTCCCTGATCCCAGCTGAAAGGTTGGACAATAACACAGTCTATAGACAAGGAAATCCAGAGCGGGGCATTCCTCCAGGGAAAACGCTGTGCTGGACCCGGGCCAGGGCTGCCAACACCTGTGAGCGAGTGAATTCCAAAATGTACAGTCACAGGTTTGGCTCCTCTGAAGCTTGGCTCACAGGGTTTCTTCAAAAGAGAAGTGAAGGCGAGAAGACACCTTCCTGCTAAGAGCCCCACTTAGGTAACATCACCACCTTTTGGGAGGGTAGGGAGATCACTAACCCTGGAAGAAAAGCAGAACGAAACTTTCTTCTCTGGAACTCTCGTGGCTTTGAAACCTGATAAGTTTTATCAACACATGACTCGTGTTGAATAAATAATTCTAAGTCAGTAACCTAACCAGGGACACACATCTGAAATACAGCTTGATTTTTATGATAAATTAGCTTCATTTTATTTAATAGCTATAATTTTAGTGAGGAACTACAAAACAAACACAATGACAAACTATGTAACAAACAAAATGCAAACACTACTTCATTCTTGTTAGGATGACTGTAAGAAAGAAAAAGAGAGAACGGGAAGGAAGAAAGGAAGGAAAGAAGAAGGGAGGAAGGGAAAAAGAAAAGAGAAGAAGAAAGAAGAGGAAAGAAAAAAGAGAAATACTGGTAAGGATGTGGAGATACTTGATCCCTTGTGCATTGCTAGTGGGAATGCAAAGCAATATAGCTGCTGGGGAAACAGTTCAGCAGTTCGTCAAAGAGTTAACCTAGAATTACCGTATGATCCAGCAATTCCACTTCTAGGTATATACCTAAAAGAATTAAAAGCAGAAGTTCAAACAAATATGCCAACGTTCACAGCAGCTTCCCTGGTGGTTCAAATGGTAAAGAATCCACCCGCAATGTGGGAAACCTGGGTTTGATCCTTGGGTTGGGAAGATTCCCTGGAGAAGCAAATAGCAACCCACTCCAGTATTCTCGCCTGGAGAATCCCCATGGACAGAGGAGGGTAGCAGGCTACAGTTCATGGGGTCACAAAGAGCTGGACTCGACTGAGTCACTTTCACTACCATATGATCCAGCAATTCCACTCCTAGGTATGTACCTAAAGGAATTAAAAGCAGGAGTTCAAACAGATATGCCAGTGTTCATAGCAGCACTATTCCCAAAAGCCAAAAGGTGGAAACAACCCAGATGTCCGTGGACAGATGAAAGAATAAAGAAAATGTGGCATGTACTACCATGAACTATTATTCAGACACCAAGAGAAATGAAGTCCTCATAAAGGCTACAGTGTGGATGAGACTCGAACACCTCATGCAACGTGAAAGAAGACAGTCATTACAGGATAAACGGAATGTCAGATGCATAGAGATAAAAGTAGACGAGAGGTTACTAAGAGTTGGGGAGAAGGGAATGGAGATTACTGATTAATGGGGTTTGGTTTCTATTTCAGGTGATGAAAATGTTTTGGAAATAAAAAGTGGTAATGATTGCCTAACAGTGTGAATGTAATTAATGCCACTGAAATGTATGTTTAAAGATGGTTAAAATGGCATATTTTGCCACAATAAGAACAACTAAATATGAAAACAAAACATAAGGGAGAAAGCAAGGTAGAAATTTTAAAAATAACAACATAAGAGAGCTTATTAAGTATTTTTTTTAAAAAAAGGGAATGTGATAATGACACACTGCTGTCATAAAGTTTATTTCCAAAAGTAGAAAAAAATAGGATAATGGTAATATGCACAATAGGGTTATATTAACATTTATATAGTACTTCTTCTATACCAGGAATTAAGTATTATACATATATCAACTCACATAATCCTCAGAGTGATCCCTTGATGTAGCTTCTACTGTAAGCTCTATGTTAAAGTTGGTTATTCTGAGATATCTAACAGTTAAATGACTTGCGTAAGGTCACATAGCTAGTAAGTGGCAGATTTAAACTCAGGAAGTCTGGACCCAGAATCCATATTTTCAGAATTGATCCTTGTGCCAGTAGAAAAGACAAAAGGATGCCTCCACCAAAAGAGGTTAAGGTTAGGGGTGTATAAAAAAATTACAGACTAACTAAAGTGAGAGAGGGGCTTCCCAGGTGGCACTAGTGGTCAAGAACCTGCCTGCCAATGCAGGCAATGCAAGAGATGCGGATTCGAGCCCTGGGTCGGGAAGATCCCCTGGAGAAGGGCATGGCAACCCACTCCAGAATTCTTGCTTGGAAAATCCCATAGACAGAGGATCCTGGCAGCCTACAGGCCACAGGATTTCACAGAGTTGGACACAACTGAAGTGACTTAGCTCACACGCATGCAAAGTAAAAGACAGATGAAGGTTAATGAAACTGATGTGTTCCTCTTCTTTCAAAATCAGACATTAACTGTTGAATAAATAGTACAGGATACCACTGATCTTTTAGGCCCACCCAAGTCCCTTCCAGGAAGATGAATAATCAAGCAGAAGGATCACTGGACTTGAAGTTATAAAATCTGGTTTCAAATCGCAGCCCTACCACTTACTTTATTCTTTTAAGTCTTTAGTGAATTTGTTACAATATAGCTTCTGTTTTATGTTTTGGGTTTTTGGCCATGAGGCATGTGGGATCTTAACTCCCTGACCAGGGATTGAATTGGGGCTCCCTGCTTTGGAAGATGAAGTTTTAACTACTGGACCACCAGAGAAGTCCCTATCACCTCCTTTAGTTATTCATTCAACAAGCATTTATTAACTGTCTACTGGTCACGGGGCACAGTGTGGACCCTTTCTCTTGGTGTTTTGAATCCTAGCTTCTCAGCCACAAAATGGGAAGAATGATTCCTCCCTCACCAGGTTGTCAAGAAGGTAAATGAGATAAGCTGTGACTGTTCCTGACTCCCATTTACTCTCCATAATGGCTGACTGAAGACACTTTCCTCTTGCTTAACTCCTCAGAATAAAGATGCTTGATAATGATCAGATATATAAATCTCGGAGCTTGTTTTTTCAAGGACGGCATTGTGCCTGCCAGGCTGCAGACAAATGCTCACAAACAGCTACTTCATTTCTTCTGCCCCTCCCTGCTTCTTACCCTCAAGCCAGCCAGATGGTGACAGAAGGCAGGGCGCTGATAAAGGCGTCAGTACTTCTCTAGGCTTCCCAGCAGACGTGGGAAGAAGAGAGGAGAGGAAGAAGGAGAGGAGGAGAAGAGATCACGGAAGGAAAAAAGGAAATAGGAGGTGAAGACAGACATGGAATGTTACCTCTATCGTTTCCCACACAGTGGGGGAGAGGCTGTGGTCTGTCGGAGGCGTCCCCCTTCCATTTCTCTCTAGAATGTCCTATTACATCAATCATGCCCCAGGACTGAAGATGACAGGAAACTTCTCTACACCCTCAAAAACAGCGTGCGTGCTGAGTGGCTTCAGTCATGTCCGACTCTTTGCAACCCTTTGGACTGTAGCCCGTCTGGTTCCTCTATCCATGGGACTCTCCAGGCAAGAATAGTGGAGTGGACTGTCATGCCCTCATCCAGGGGATCTTCCCAACTCAGGGATCGAACTTCTCCTACCCTGGCTGGTGGGTTCTTTACTACCAGCACCACCTGGGAAGCCCACCTTAAGCCAGGGCTGGGGCCAAAGGGCTCTTCCCCACTCCCCCGCCTCCCCTGGCCACCACCACACAGGCACAAGTATATTCTCACTCTTTAGTTTGCAACAGACCAAAACAGTCACCCTGGGGCTTCCCAGGTGGTGCTAGTGGTGAAGCACATGCCTGCCAATGCAGGAGATACGAGAGATGTGGGTTCCATCCCTGGGTCGGGAAGATCCCCTGGAGGAGGAAATGGCAACCCACGGCAGTATTCTTGCCTGGAGAATCCCATGGAAAGAGGAGCCTGGCAGGCCACACAGTCCATGGGGTCACAGAGAGTCGAGCATGACTGAAGTGACTTAGCACACAAAACAGTCATGGCCCTTCCCTGGTGGCTCAGCGGTAAGCAATCCACCTGCCGGTGCAAGGGATGAGGGTTGATCCCTGGGTCGGGAAGATCCGCTGGAGGAGGAAATGGCAACCTACTCCAGCATTCTTGCCTGGGAAATCACGTGGACAGAGGACCCTGGCGGGCTACAGTCCACAGGGCTGCAAAACAGTCAGACATGATTTATGACTAAACAGCAAGAAAACAGTCATTAAGGAGTTTCATTTTTGAATATTCACTAATCAAGATAACAGAGAACTCAAATACAAGGTCAGTAGGTCTTACGCTGATCACTGGTTATTCACTGAGCTCCTACTGTCTAGTAAACTGTAGGATTCTGGATGGCAGAGAACATGTCTTACTATAACATTAGGGAATATTTGTTCAATTCATCCTTGGTTTATTCAGCACTGGAAAACAAAAAGATCAAAGATTTCTTTGAAAAAATATGCTAATGGGTTGAAAGTCTACATCACTTAAATAAAGACTGACTTGTTTCACCTAAGACTTCATTTAATTTTTAAAGTCCTGTGGTGGCAAGGAAAAATCTACCAATAAGCAACAAATTTATTTACACTACTTCACCCATGTCTGATGAAATGGGGCCACTGTCCTGCTCCTCCGATGGAAGAGTGGAGCCAGGTTAATTCCTCAGGTCACCAGAAAGAGCCGTACTTAGGGTCATTATAGACCAGTTGTAAACACTGCCTTTCAACTGGTTCACCTGAACTTCATTGTAATTTGTTAAATTGTTCATTTATGTTTTATTATTATTAAATTAAATATTAAATTTTGCTTTATTATTAATTAAATATTAATGATTAAACATTAAATATTGTTACATTGTTCATTGTAATTTGTTAGTGTGAATTAAACAACATCTGGGAAAATGGACTTCTGACTAGTGAGGAAGGTTTATTTCAACAGAAGATGAATTACATCGAAGAGAAAACATGCCAGGCAAGTCCAAACATGTTTGCCCACCTACAAGTTTGATTCCCATAAGCACCTCCTCCTCTTGCCAACCTATCTTCAACCTCATAGGGTGTAGGTGTTTTGAAACCTTCTCCTTGCTCTTGGTAACTATGAAGAGACAGAATCTAGCTTCATCCTAGAAACCAAAGGATATGAGGAATTCATCACACTTTGAAGGGGAAAGTTTTTACATCAGCCAGCCTTACTAAACTCTGCATCTGAGAAGCATGCCTGTTTCCCACCAGGTGATCTCTGGCTTTGCAAAGCTGGGGTATGAAGAGAGAAACATTAATTCTCTCACACAGCAAAGAGGAACACTTGATGGGGACGACTGAAAACAGTTTAAATATTTTTCATGATCTCCTTTTGAATTACAAATGATAGTCAAACAGAGGTCACTTCTCTTGAGTAATCCTCAGAACTGCAGACCCTACAGTAAACAACTCTCACAGATGGTTTCCTTCCTTGCACATCAAGGCTCTCCCTCTTTGGAACTGGCAGCTTACTCAGGAGATAAAGATCTTCCTGATCTCTACTCACTTCAAAATGAGGGGTTTAGAGAGAGGCCCTGGCAGCTTCCTGTCAGTCCTGGTTCTGAATGATGCCCAAGAAGATCAAGATCAAGTTGTATGCCTCCAATATTCTACACCCCATGCCAGAGTCCCTTTCCTTCTTCTGATTGTATTTCCTAGAGCCAAATCCACCATTTTTGAGAAAGCACCAAATTCATTGTAGGGAGAAGCAGCAAGTTGAGCCCACTAAGGAGACCATGCAGGCGTGAGCAAAGATTGCAGTCTGAAGGGCAAGATGACCATCTCCTGGCAAACTAGCCCCAGTAGTTGGTCCCATTGCATGGCTCATAAATGTCTCAGTCTATCACCACACAATGTAAGAGTGTTATATACCCTCAAAGAGAAAATGCATATTTTCTCTTCGCTCTTTCAGAAGAGCGAAGGTTATGTGTAAAGAGGATTGGTGGGCAGGACGTAGGAAGAAAGGCTGAAGATCTAGAGGGAAAGAATGGTAGAAGGACAAAGAAATACCAAGTGAAGACATAGAGAAGAACTGGAACCAGAGTCAGGTATGTGAAAAAATTTTATTATACCAATAGAGCGCTAATTCACACTTCCTTGGACTTTGGAACATCCTAAAAGCACAGAGTTCTCACCTGCTTCTCAAACCCATGGTGGGGCATTAGGCATATCCATGTTACCACAGCGCCATCTAGTGGAGTGGTGGGACTTATAATGATCTAATCAGAACTGTTAATCTCTGTTCAATCCCTTAGTCACGTCCAACTCTTTGGGACCCCAGGAACTGCAGCATGCCAGGCCCTGTCCTTCCTTGTCTCCAGGAGTTTACTCAAACTCACGTTCATTGAGTCAGTGATGCCATCCAACCATCTCATCCTCTGTTTCCCCCTTCTTTCCTTGCCCTCAATCTTTCCCATCACCAGTGTCTTTTCCAGTGAGTCAGCTCTTCATATCAGGTGGCCAAAGTATTGGAGCTTCAGCTTCAGCACCAATCTTTCCAATGAATATTCAGGGTTGATTTCTTCTAGGATTGGCTGGTTTGATCTCCTTGCTGTCCAAGGGACTCTCAAGAGTCTTCTCCAACACCAAAATTCAAAAGCATCAATTCTTCAGTGCAGCCTTCTTTACAGTCTGACTCTCACATCCATACACAACTACTGGAAAAACCACAGCTTTGACAATACGGGCTTTGTTGGCAAAGTGATGTCTCTGCTTTTTAATATGCTGTCTGGGTTTGTCATTGCTTTTCTCCCAAGGAGCAAGCATCTTTTAATTTTGTGGCTGCAGTCACTGTCCACAGTGATTTTGGAGCCCAAGGAAAAAAATCTGTCATTGCTTCCACTTTTTCCCATCTATTTGCCATGAACCAATGGGACTAGATGCCCTGATCACAGGTTTTCGAATGTTGGATTTTAAGCCAGCTTTTTCACTCTCCTCTTTTACCCTCATCAAGAGCCTCTTTAGTTCCTCTTTGCTTTCTGCCATTAGAGCAGAATTGCCTAGGACTAAGTCCATATTGAGAATATTCCAAGCAATAAATATAGATGACAAAATCTATTACCAAGAAATACTTACAACTTAAGTTCAAAAATTTTTTTCTGTCCAACAGGTTACCTCCTCTTAGAACAAGGGAAGCATAACTTGATATTGCACATTCTGAAAGATCCCCCTTGTTTTAAAATTAACTCAGCTCTCAATGAAATTTTTAATGAAAAAAATGATATTTTTTCTAATGATACCTATTTTCAGCATCTCTTCTCTTAAAATCAGATATAAAAAAAGAAAAAAAATCATATAGATGTCATGAAAGATATGTTTATTACATATAATATAAATATTTCATATATAATCATTAAATACTAACATACAATTTTATTGCTTTTCTTTCTCTCTCTGGTTTTCCTATGAAATTCCCTTGAAAAGTTACAACAGTGTAAATCTCAATGATTTATTGTACAACTGATTATACTACTCATATTAGGACCCAGGATATGGGGCTCCAGAAGTACTATAGATTTTCTGTGGCATCAGGCATGAATTCTGGGAGGCAACACAGGGTGAGGGCAAGAGTTAAGATCTCAGCCGGAATTCAGACCCCACCACTTACTGAGTGACCTTGAACTTATTCAATTTCACAAGTCTGTATCACTACTATCTGTAAAACAGGAATGCTAACACCCACTTCACTGGATTGTTGTGAGACTTCAGTAAAAAAACAAGCATGTAAAATGGCCAGCACAGGGCTGACATTTAGAAAGTGCTAAGTATACACTAATTTTTTTCAGCTGCCCTTTCTGAAGAGACACAACAAAGAAAGAACAATTTTCATTTTCAGTCACGCATTCACAGTAAGTGTCCTCTGTCTTGTTTGATAAACACACAAAGGTGAGAAACAAGAAAAGCCCTTCCAGGATCCTGATACCTGCCCTCCAGTTTTCAGCTGAGAGTCAACCTATTAATGAGCACAAGGGTGAAGATGGAATTCTGCCAGGCAAGGTACCTGGGAGAGTTCACAACACACTTGACTTTAATTCATGTGCACTATAATCCTCTGGGTTAAAGAGCCATAAAAGTTGTTCTGGTTTTGCTTACACTTCAAAGGAAGCAATTTAATGGCCATGAATTACAGTTGCCCGATTACACTGTAACTCTGAAACACAACTGTTCTGGTATGATTTCCAGTCTGGCTCCCAAACCAAAGGAACTTCAAGGAAAGAATTTAAACAAAATAACCTTTCCAGGCACTCATCCAGCTTCCTCATGTAGGAGACTCTATCTTGGGAGCCCAAGAATACACGTGCACACAAAGCTTTATGTGGGGGTTAGGACTAGATTATTGTGAGCCATAGATTTGAGTTGGGAACAACCCAGGAGGAGAAGGGACGACAGAGGATGAGAGGGTTGCATGGCGTCACTGACTCAATAGACATGAGTTGGAGCAAACTCCGGGAGATGGTGAAGGACAGGGAAGCCTGGCATGCTCCAGTCCATGGGGTCACAAAGAGTCAGACGCAACTTAGTTACTGACAACAACAACATGAAACGGGGAGCCAAGAAACACTGTTCCCTGGGGAGGCCGTGTGATGACAGATGTTATCAGATATAAACAAATGGAGTAACAATGAAAACTTTTAAAGGGAGGAGGGTCCTATTAAGAATGTAAGCAAAGAAGGACTTCACAAATGGGGGCTCTTCCTATCTTTTCAATCATTCGCCAATGAGGTTAAGGCAAGCCTAAGAGATCCCCATGCTCCTGAGACTCAGCAGACAAACTATAAACCTTTGCCACAGCAGTAAAGCAAATGCTTACAGCAGGAAAGTGATCACATGTAGGGGATTGAAGACTACACTTGGAAATGGACTTAAACCCTGGCTTTCCAACTGACCAGCTGTCTGACCTTGGACAACGCCCCTGTACACTGGTCTGGTCATTTAAAATAGGGATAGTCACCCAGCTATACAGGGGGCTGGGGCACAGGGGTGCAAAGAAGCTAAAATTGAGAGGATGTGAGAAAGTAGGTCAAACCAGCTGGGAGGGCTCCATCCCTCATCTCCAGTTTTCCACAACTATCAATATGGCCATGGCTTAAAGATGTAAAGAGGCAACTTTAGAATGATATTGCAAAAATAAAACATAAGCATCTGCTCAGTACTGAGTCCTCTCACAGAGTCCCGTGAAAATGGCAAAGAGGGTAAAGAAAAGGCAGGGAAACCAAGTCCCTCCATGCTCCCCTATTGGCCGTTCACTATCATTACCCTGATGTCCTTGAACCAGCCCTGGAGAGAGCTCAGCACATATCTCTTGATATGTAATGTTTATTTCCAGTCTGGGACTTTCTTGGTGGTCCAGTGGCTAAGACTCTGCCCTCCTAATGCAGGGGGCCCGGGTTCCAAACTGGTCAGGGAACTAGATCCCACATCCCACAACTAAGAATTTGTATGCTGCAAGTAAAGCCCCATGTGCTGCAACTAAGACCTGGCACAGCCAAATAAAGGAATCTTTAGAGTTTATCTCCAGTCTGCTCAGAGCTGACCTCTGGACCAGATGTGGCGTCTGAGAATCAGATTGCTTCTGAGCTCTGTGAGTGGGGTTTTTATGTGCTCTGAAGACAAGTGGGCACTTAGAGTAAGAGAAAAGGAGGACTGGGGGTCTTGACTGTAATTTGGGGAATCAAATCTACTATAATGTTTTCAGATTAGTTTAAAAAATAAGGACTTGGGGTTTGATGTTTGCATTAAAGGGCTTCCCATGTAGATCAGTGGCTAAAGAACCTACCTGCAATGCAGGAAACACAAGAGACCTGGGTTCGATCCCTGGGTTGGGAAGATCCCATGGAGGAGGACTTGGCAACCCACTACAGGATTGTTGCCTGGAGAATCCCCATGGACAGAGGAGCTTGGTGGGCTACAGCCCATAGGGTTGCAAAGAGTCGGACACGACTAAAGCAACTGAGCACGCACGTACGTTTGCATTAAAAGCACAAACATGCCCTGATTATTAAATTTAACTATATGCAGTGGTCCCCCAAGATGACATTTAAGGCTGTTGGAGTTAAAATATACTTTGTAGGGAAAGCAAGTCTTGCCATTCTGACTTATAACTGATTGAAAATGGAAGGTAGGGGGGTCAATGAAGAGTGGTGAGCGTGTGCAAAGAATGTTGTTGAGGTTGGGGTAACAGAGGGCAGATAACATGTGTCGAGAGGCACAGCTCAGGAAGGCTCTGGCAGACCCACCTCTTCCTACCAAAGGGCAGCTAAAACCTGCGCCCCACCTTACCAGATGGAAATACTGGGTGATAATATGGAAAGCCCTTCCCTCACAGCTGTCTTCCCTCACATTTTTAGAAAATGTGTGAGAAAACTGTGCCATGGTAAGCAACCCATGCATGATTCTGACTTCCTCTGAGAAGATTTCTTGTGAATAAGAGAGATGGTGAATCAGGGAAAACCAGCGAGTGTCTGTTGTTCCCGGGGCCTCTTCAAGTTTGGTCATTGCCAAAGACAAGGTAAATCAGTGAGGTCTGTTTTCATGATGTCCTTAAAAAAATCAGAAGTAGGCTGAATTCAGATCAATAGGTAAAGGCCACAGGTACGGGACACTGACCTGTCCCACACCACCAACCAGCTGCCTTTCCTGCCCACACAGAACACAGGTGGAGCACGGCTGGGGAGCTCGCGACGTAGGAGCCCTCCACATGGACCCCACTACTGTATCAACCAACATCATGAACACACGAGGGCTACTGGTGACACGGCAATGAACAAGACAAAGGACTCTGAAACCTCGAGAACATAGCAGCAATGCGCATCGTGAAATTCAAGAACAGGAGCAGCCAGAGATTGAGAAGAGTGGGGGAGGGGAAGCGCTGGATTATTCTTTCCTGATGATTTTTCTCCTGGCAAAAAAATGCTGGGTCTTTCCCTTCCCCGCTTCCTTCCTGCTACCCCAGTTAATGGCTGAGAGAGTCTTTCCCTGCTGGTCCAGAACTGAAGCCAAAGCCCAAAGCTGAGGACAAGATGCTAAATTCCCCATAGTCTAAAGAGACTGTCAGAGAAACGGCCAACAGCTGGTACCATACATCCTCCCCACCAGGGCAGAGCTCTGCTACCAACTCTCCATGACCACACTTGTCCTTCCCAGACTGTGGAGTCTGAAAAAAATGCAAGTTTATCTTTGGCCTTGTTTTCAAGATGAAAAGTGGTTCTATAGGGGATGGGAGAGGGTGCTTTCCCTTCCAGAAGGGAATGCTCTTGGGTATTGATAAGTGTGCATACGTGCTAAGTCACTTCAGTCGTGTCCAACTCTTTGTGACCCTATGGACTTGTAGTACACCAAGTTCCTCTATCCATGGGGATTCTCCAGGCAAGAATACTGGAGTGGGTTGCCATGCCCTCCTCCAGGGGATCTTGAAGTGAGTCTTATAGACAACAGATTTGTGGTTGCCAAGGGGCGGTGGGGGAGGGATGGACTGGGAGTTTGGAGTTATTAGATCCAAATTATTATACTTGCAATGGATAGACAACATGGTCCTACTATATTGCACAGGGAACTATATTCAATATCCTGGAGTAAACCATAATGAAAAAGAATATAAAAAAACAATGTCCATATGTGCATAACTGAGCCGCTTTGTTGTATAGCAGAAATAAACACAATATTGTAAATCAACTCTACTTCAATTAAAAAATTAAAAAGAAGAAGTGAGTCTAGTGTCAGTTCCCTGGGGAGCTGCCTACTTGAGCAGCCAGTTTCCTGAGCTCACCTCCCCCAACCTGAGCAGGGAACATAAGAATGGGAGAGCTCGCAAGAAGGCAAGAAGCCTATATGCCATCAATTGTTTTATCACAAATACATGTGTGTCCTATGGGACAGGCAAATACTACACAATGCAGCTGAGCTTGAGCCATCATGCCGATGCCTAATCCCAGAGGTGGCCAACAGAACTAGGACCAAGACTTCCACATCCAGCACCTCCACAGTGGTGGCAGGAAGACAGGGGGACAGGGCCCTCCAAATTACCCACATAGGCATGTTGCAATAGTTCAATATTTGGATACTTGCTACAGAGGGTATTATAGAGCAGTAGGGACAACCAGCGTGTTCTCCCGGAAAGAAAACAGAATTTTTTTGTCTTGAACCATCCTCCGACTGATGGGCTTCTTGGGTAGCTCAAATGGCAAAGAATCCGCCTGCAATGTGGGAGACCTGGGTTTGATCCCTGGGTCAGGAAAATCCCCTGGAGAAGCATATGGCTACCCATTCCAGTACTCTTGCCTGGAGAATCCCATGGACAGAGGAGCCTAGCAGGCTACAGTCCCTGGGGTCACAGAGTTGGGCACGACTGGGCAACCAACACTTTCACTTTCACCCTCCGATTGTCCCACCAGGGCATATGTGCCAAAGTTATCACAGGAAGGAATGGGAAGGAGGGGAAGGAGAGGCTCCCAATCCCCTCTCCTCTCAGCTCCCTGAGTTTTAAATCTAATCTGTGATAGGGAGAAAGATATTTGAATCAGATATAAAGTTAAAATTAAAATCAGATGAACTGGGCTAATTTTAATAACTAAGGGAAAAACCAAGATGGTTGCCGGATATCTCATTAAGGTTCACAAAAGTAGGGGAAGGAGATTAAACACAGAACAACTGATAGCAATAAATGCCTGAAGAAATAAGTAAATGCCCTTGGAATTTGTGGCTCCTTAATAAAACAGATCCGTGATTCTAACACTTTGGATGTTCATTCTATAGAGGGAGAGATGGAAGAGTTAGGAGAAGAACAGGAGATAAGGAAAGAATGGAAGATCCAAATCTGGATCTCAAAGAGCTATTAACTCTGTGTTCACTATGGCATCATTTATAGTAGCTTAGATGTGGAGATGATCTAAATGCCCACTGAAGGATGAATCTATTTTTTAAATGTGGTATGGTTCTACAATGGAATATTATGCAGTCTTGAAAAAGAAACAGATCTTGCAGTATGTGACAACATGAATGAAACTTGAAGACATTATGCTAAGTAAAACAAATCATTCACAGAAACACAAATTCTGATGATTCCACTTATATGAACTATCTAAAATAGGCAAACATATCAAAGCAAAAAGCAGGATGGCAGAGACTGGGGGAAGTGAAAAGAGAGAACAGCTAATTGATGAATATAAAATTTCAGTTATGAAAGATGAACACGTTTTAGAGATCTGTGCAACACTGTGCCTCTAGATAAGAATACGGTACTGCTCACTTAAAAATCTGTTCAGAGCGTAGGTCTCATGTAAAGTATCACTATATATATATATATTTAAATAATGGGAAGAAAAGGCAGAAGGGTAAGACAAGAAATACCCTCCAGGGCAATTTGTACTTGGAAGTGAGAAACAGGATTAAATTCATTAAAAATGAATGAAACTGAAATTTTGAGAAATGACAGCAATGAGTCAATTAACAAATTTTGGGACTTCCCTGGTGGTCCTAAGACTCTGCATTCCTAATGCAGGAGTCCTGGGTTCAATCCCTGGTCAGGAAACTAGATCCCACATGCCACAACTAAGAGTTTGTGTGCTGCAACTAAAGATCCCATACAACACAACTATGACCCAGCACAGCCAAATAAATAATTTTTTTTAAGCTATTACCAATGTCAAGGGGGTGATCTTATACCAAAAAAAAACCCAAAAAACCACAAACACTTTAAGTCATGGCCCTTGTCCATACAACAAAGACATTTACAACAAAGCAATGTCAACAAACAAGTGCTGTTCCCAGATGTGGGTTGTCTGGAGGGGGACCACGGGTACTGTGATTTTGTGACAGTAATGACGTCCCTTCCCTTCTCCTGCCTGTCCTTATTTGTAAATAAGACAAGAGGGGAGGGTCAAAAAAAAAAAAAAACTCAGGGCCTCTAAACTCTTGACAGAAATGAAGGGCCACAGACTATGCTCGATGGCTGGTCCCAGTGACCCTGGAGACACAGTGGCAATCAGGCCCTTATGCACACACGCCCGGAGCCTGTGCAGGGAACACATGAGCCCCTGCTCACCTCTGTGAAGTCTGGGGGCCCTTTGCATATTCTACAACTCCACATAAATAAGAAATAAAGGTGGGCGCTCCTCTGGGCTGACAACCGGCTTAGCCAGAATTTCTGGGAAAGAGGCTGCCCTCCCCAGCCGGCTCCCTGGGCCTATTAACATTTCTGTGCTTGGAAGTCAGCTGGGCTGAGATCCTGGTGGGAGTGATGAATGCCACCACTGTTTTTCAAATCTTGAAAAGTCAGTGCTAGAAGTAACAACAGTGCTTTGGGAGTAGCTGCATCTCTGAAGTTTTCTTTTCCTTTCTCCAGCAACGCGGGGAGGGAGCGGTTTAATGATGAACAGCAAACCAGGGAAACAATAAGCAGCAGTGTCACACACAAGCGAGGTGCCGGCAATTTCCTAGGCGTCCTTTTCTCATGAATGCCAAAGTCATTTGTTTTGAGAACAAGAGCCCCTCCTTTGCCCTCAGCATCCCTGTGAAGACATTAAACCACAGGACTGACTGTGTTCAGGCTTGCAGAGTGTGGGCAAACCCACTGAGACACTGCAGCACCTTTTCCGGGTGAGATGATGGCAGAGTGCAGGGGCCAAGAGCCTACTAGAGTCTGGAGTCAGACCGACCCAGGTTCAAGTACCAGCCAAGGCACTTGCTGGCACTGTGACTCTGGTCAAGTCATTTAGTCACAGTTTCTCCTTAGCAAAAAACTAAGGAAACCAGCGTTGCCATGAAACACCTGACCCCTACGGAGTCCACACTCAATAAATGCTAACTATGTAAAACAGTTTCACAACAAACAAAATATCTATAAGCATGTGTAACTTGGCATTGCACTGAGATATTATACTCAAAGCACTTAATGCAGTATGAGTCACAATACCTGTCCAGACTGTGGCAGTCAAGTCAGAAACGCTCTGTGGACCCCTGTAATGGGGGAAAGACCCTACAAACATATAGAGAGTTTAGTGGTGATTCGTCCAGGTGGTTTTGGGGCAGAAGAGCCTGAAGCTAGAGGACTTAATGAACCTTCTCTTAAGTGTCCTTTCCATTTGTGGGAAGATTCTACAATCCTAACTCCAATGTATTCTCGTCATCTCATCTAAACTAGGAGTTTTCACACTTTTTGAACTCATGGAAACATTTATGAATATATATTTTTAATTGGACCCTTAATGACTCTGCAACATGTATACGTGTAGACACACATATGCATGAAAGGGTATCAAAGGAGAAAATAACATGGGCTTGTATGTATAATATGGGATTCCCAGGTTGCTTTCGTCTGCCAATGCAGGAGACATAAGAGAAATGGGATCGATCCCTGGGTCGGGAAGATCCCCTGGAAGAGGGCATGGCAACCCACTCCGATATTCTTGCCTAGAGAATCCCACAGACAGAGCAGCTTGGTGGGCTACAGTCCAAAGGGCTGCAAAGACACTGACATGGCTGAAGTGACTTAGCATGCACATACGCATGCATGTGTGCATTACGTAGTGGAAAGAACATCAGATTCCAAGTTAGACCATCTATTTCTAACGCTGAAGATAGCAGGAGTCTTCAGACAAGTATCAACCTTTCTGATCAGGTCTCAGAATTCTCATCATTTAAAAAAGAAAAGAAACATTAAGCAATTTATTCTTTTCCATTAAAAATGAGAAACAAAAACCCTTTGGAATACTGTTGTGACCCCAAGGAGAATAACTAGAACGAAAGGGAAAAAGCTGTTGGGAGGTGATATTGTTTCATATTAGACTATGTATACTATAAAGTTAGTACTATCCTCAATAAGAATGTTGTTGTTCAGTTGCTAAGTTGTATCCGACTCTTTGCAACCCCATGAACTGCAGAATGCCAGGCTTCTCTGTCCTTCACCATCACCCTGAGATTGCTCAAACATATGTCCATAAGAGCTTGAAAAAATAATGATGACTTTTAAAATGACATTGGGAATGGTATTAGTGGGTGTTACAAGATGCTTCTCCACCTATCTGAATTTCTGATGGGAAACAGAATTTAGAATCATATTTTCTATTTGGAGCAACAATTTGGTTGTAGTCAAAATGTATGAAATGGTTAAAAATGGATTTTAAAAAATTGACCTCTACTTTTTTTTTAACGCATGCAGTTTATTATAGATCAAATGGGCTTCCCTGATTGCTCAATTGGTAAAGAATCCATCTGCAATGCAGGAGACCCCAGTTCGATTCCTGGGTCAGGAAGATCTGCTGGAGAAGGGATAGGCTACCCACTCCAGTGTTCTTGGGTTTCCCTTGTGGCTCAGCCGGTAAAGAATCTGCCTGCAATGCGGGAGACCTGGGTGTGATCCCTTGGTTGGGAAGATCCCCTGGAGAAGGGAAAGGTTCCCACCCCAGTATTCTGACCTGGAGAATGCCATAGACTATATAGTCCATGGGGTCACAAAGAGTCAGACATACCTGAGTGACTTTCACTACTTTCACTTTCACTTTATAGATCAATTCAGTTCAGTTCAGTTCACTCACTCAGTCGTTTCCGACTCTTTGTGACACCATAGACTGCAGCACGCCAGGCCTCCCTGTCCATCACCAACTCCCAGAGCTTGCTCAAGCTCATGTCCATCGAGTTGGTGATGCCCTCCAACCATCTCATCCTCTGTTGTTCCATTCTCCTCCTGCCTTCATTCCTTCCCAGCATTAGGGTCTTTTCCAATGAGTCAGTTCTTCACATCAGGTGGCCAAAGTATTGGAATTTCAGCTTTAGCATCAGTCCTTCCAATGAACATTCAGGACTGATTTCCTTTAGTATTGACTGGTTGGATCTCCTTGCAGTCCAAGGGACTCTCAAGAGTCTTCTCCAACACCACAGTTCAAAAGCATCAATTCTTCATCACTCAGCTTTCTTTATATGACCTCTACTTTTATACTAGTTGACTACCAGACCTCACACCAGTGATGAAGCTTCTCCATACAGAAAGTGAGGACCTAAGCTTGGGCATGAAACACTCACCAGTGATAGCTGTACCCAGCTTCTATCCTCGAGAGAAATGCCCAACAAAGCAGTAGTCAGATCAACATGTTCCCAGAGTAAGCACAGTTTAATAAACTCCTTATTTTCTTCATTTGCTACTATTTTGGTTTGCCTAAAAATGAGTTCTTGCAGGAGAAATCTGAGTATATTTTTGGCAAGCAGTTAAATGAATTACCTTTGCTGATTCATAGAATGAATAGTTATGACAGAGAAAATCCAAATAGGAAAAAGAACAGGAGATGGGGAAATTAAAAGTTTCTTCATCTTTAAATATTCATCATAAAATATTTCTTAGATTAAAGGAAATTATTACCCATGTTTAAGGATTAGAGGTCTAAAATACCTGCCAAAACATAGCTGTTTTAAGGCATCAGATATTCACTATGATGTGCTCTTTATGGATACAAAATTTGTGTCACCTATTTAAACTTTTTGAAGATCAAAAATAATAGGCTGAAAAGGGTTAAGGGAAGATGGTATTTCCCCAAGGAAAACTATGCTTATCCTAGTTTATTTATGAGTCTTCTATGAAGACTGTGGAGAGTTTCTGTCATAGAAAACACACGGAAGCGTCTCCCAGAATCATGAGGCTAGAAAGAGGGCTACCACATGTGTTCCAGGGAAAGGAAAGCCCAGTATTGCAATTGGACTGGAAATCTACATTTTAAATAGGATTTTAAATTTATATATCCAATGCCATATTATAAGATTAATTCCAAATACATGAAAGTACAAGAGACCTCAAAAATCTCATAAAATCTGACCAGAATTTCCCATATCACAGATAAGGAAATCAAGGTCCTAAGAACTTGCAAACTTGCCTCCAAGGTTGAGAAGTAGCCTTCAAATATCTTCTGCCTCCCATCTATTACTGTTTCTTTGTGTTTTTTTTGTTTGTTTGTTTGTTTTATTTATTTATTTTTTTGTTTCTTTGTTTTTTTAAATACTCTGTCTGAGCTTTGGCTTTCTTGAATTTAAAGGCCAACATGGACACCACTGATTGGTGTGAATCCTCAGTAAGACAACTTAGAGTTTACTGCTAGTGGATTAGCAGGGTCAGAAAGTCAGCAATACACGTCTGGCACCTGTGTCTGAGAAATTTGGAAAAGGAATATGAGGAAGAGGGAGGATTTAGAAAGCCACTTAGGCCACTGTCCATGCTGTGGGTGGGAATCCCCACTTCCCAAGACTCCAGTGTAAGCTGCTTAGAGTTCAGAATGTTGAGAAATGGTCTAAAAACCAGAAACAGTTTCAGAGACCGAATCCAACCAGGTGATGTCCTTCACCTGGCCTTGCATTGCCTTCTGCCCGAGCTACCTGTTTCTCAACAGGTAAAGTTCTTTAACTCTGTGAAAGCCTTTGCATTAAACCATGGTAAATTTGTATAGTGGGTGTTGATCTCTAGCAATCAAAATGGCTTGAAACCTATATGATCACACACCATCTGTCAGAAACTCCTAAGTTCACATTTATTCCACTACACACACTTAACACTGGAACTTAACTACCTCTAGGAACGAAACTATTTTCCCCACAGAAGGACAAATACCCCGGGGGCAAAACAAGTCATCTGATATGAAAATAAGGTCACACATTGTTGTTATTGTTCAGTCACTAAGTCATGTCCGACTCTTTGCAACCCCATGGACTGCAGCACACCAGGCTTCCCTGTCCTTCACTATCTCCCAGAGTTTGCCCAAACTCATGTCCATTGACTTGGTGATACCATCCAACCATCTCATCCTCTGCCACCCTCTTCTTTTGCCTTCAACCTTACCCAGCATCAGGTCTATCCAATGACTTGGCTCTTCACATCAGGTGGAATCCATGTATGGACAGCAGTAAAAGCAACCAGTACTGGCCGTCATGAACTGTGGTTCAGCTGCTTGGTGGATGTGACACTGGTCTAGAGCACTTTCTTACTTTCTCATCCATCATTAGCAGCTGTAAGGAAAATAAACTCCTCTTTCATTTTCTTGAGGGAAAAAAAGCACCGAAAGGGAGAGCCTTAAGCTTCACCGTGTGGAAGAAAGCATGGAAAATGACAATGCAAACAAGGACCAATGTGTATTTCTGATGTAAATCGTCTTCCCATACACTGTGAAAAGCCGTATTTGCTAGCCTCCTTTATAACGAATGGATGAGGCTGTAAATGAGGCCCTGGAGCTTCCCTGTGAAGAGACAAAGAAAAGCTCCCCGGTGTTCCCTCCCAGCATTGGCTTCCACCTTTGTGCAACAGAACCTGAAGCTGTTCTCTGGTTTAAACAACAGGTGGCACTGCCAGAGCTACATTTTCCCTGGCAAGAAACCTTTGCAGTTTGCGATTTCACCTTCCAGGAGGCATCAACAGTTTTCACAATCACCTCTATCGATAGCATGTACATATGTTCCCACATAGTAGATGCAAACACGAGCAGGGAAACGCTGGAATTTGTGCGACTGCAGTTTTACCAATCCCCACCTACCATTCTCACACCCCTTCCTGCACACACGGGCATAAATTCCCTCAAGGACACACCACCGCAGGGAAGAAGCAGAAGGAAATAGATTTACGTCACGTTTGTTCTGATTTTCAATTACCGTAGACGTGTATATCCTCTCCCACCCCTGACACATGCACAAGAGAAGCACCACAAAGTGTGGGGCACATTCTAGGCAAATGATTGAGAAATCTAGGACCTGAGAAGTCTGTTAATTAATTCACATCAAGAAACAACACTCTACTGTCCATTTTTCATAAGCACTTGTCACCCAAGAAGTCATAAGCACTTCTGCACCAAAAGAGCATGCTTAATATTTGGAAGGAATAAATAGCTATAGAAATTGCATTTCCACGAGGAAAACACAGAACTCAGGACTGTTCTCGAACGTGCCAAGAAGACAGATTACATTTCATAGGTTTTTTTGTGTCTCCTTTAAATATGAGAAAATTGCCATGCCAAGAATCTCTCATTCAACACCTATGGCTCATTTTTTTTTAGTCACACGCTCATTTTTTTTTATTCACATGCATGGTTTTATTATGTAACAGCAGTTACCATATGATTTCTAGACTACAATATAATAGTTACTGGTTTGATATATTAAATTCATTTAATTTTGAGTTTGAGGGTTGCTTTTTTTATTATTATTATTAGGACAATTTAACAATGGAAATCTTGCCAATGCAGCAAGGCTGAGATCAAGATGATGGATGGGCAAGTTATGAGCCTAAAGGGACGTGCCAGGTATGAGACAGTTTGGAATGCTGAGCTGCAGAAGTACTAAAAATGTATTTTTGTAAAAGTGGATGAGTGGGTAAGAGGAAAATTACATGGAAAATCATAGGCTGCACTACAAAGAGATAACGGGCTTTTCTTGTACTGTTTCAACTGTCATATAGTATTCAATGCCCACACTTGGAGAACAGAGCTTAAAAATTCTACCTGAGGAGCCTCTTGGTGTACAGTTCACACTATCTTATTAATATTACCTGTAAATACAAGAAAGAGAGAAGAATGGAGGGAAAAAGTCAAAATATATCTCCTAGAATTCAAAAGCATCATTGAAATTTGGCTTTCATTAGCAACTTTGTCCTAAACTACGTGTCCTAAGCAACAAACTGTGAAGCTAAGGTGATGCGATTTCCTAGTGATCAGATAACACTTCATTCGTGATTTCTGGAGGAATTGGGGTTTCATGAAACAGCATGAACTCTGAACCAAGAGGTGTGGGCTTATTCCTGACTCTACTGCACACCAGCTGATTAACCAGCCACATTATTAACCTCTTTAAACCCCACTTCCCAGTATTCAATGATAATATAACAAATCCTTTGTAAGGCTATTGTGAATATTTTACAAGGATTCTTTATTTATAGTAGATGTTTAATTAAAGTTCATTTGAGGCCTTCTGGACTTCAGAAGATATCTTCTTTTAATTTCCCATTAAAATATCTATGAGGCTGCATGGAATCTAGCCGCAGTACTATAACTGAAGATGAGAGAAGATTCCTTACTCAACAATATGAAAGGAGTTCCCTTTGAGGACAGCACTGATGAATGAGTGTTCAGACTTCTAACTGGCATCTAGTGAAGCTCATGACTGGCCGATCCTGTCTGTTTACTGGCAGATGCAGATTAGAAAGAGAAAAGCATTAACACTGGTCTCTACAGTGAAGGAAAGAGAACATAAGACTAAAATTACAGAATAAAAGCACATGTTTGAAAATGTTTCAACACAGAAAACAGAAGAAATCCTGTCCTCAGGGAGATGCAAGGGGCAGGAGGGACAGAGACAAGGCTGAGATGAAGCAGGGATGGTGGTAGGTGCAGTGAGCTGGCTAAGGTAAAAATAAAAGAATACATGGAAACAGAACTACCTTAATGGAAATTAAAACATATACTGAAAAAAATTATGGGAAAAAAAGTTTAGCCAATGTATGGCCATGCAGAGCTGCCTTGAATAATGGGGGTGGGGGTTTTCCAGTCTGTTAAGGATATTTTGTACATGGTAAAGAAGTCACTATAGGTACAGCTTATTAATAGAACTTTCCCACTTAACACTATAATACAAATACCTCAGGACAGGTACATTTAAGGCTTTTGATACATATTGTTAATTTGATATCCAAAGGGTTATATCAGCAAGGTATCAGCACTGCCATTTTTAATTTTGTTATTTTTTATTTCAAAAGAATATTAAACTTAAGTTGAAAAAACAGGACGGTTTATTTTTTTCTGAGCCATTTGAGAGGTAGCTGCCCGACTCCCATCAAATTGTGTATTTCCTATACAACATTGTCCTACAACAGAACCGTGAAAATCAGGAAATTAACCCTGGCGTATCACTGCCATCTAATCCTTAGACTCTATTTCAGGTTCGCCAATCATTTTGTAATGACTTCTATGGTAAAAGGATCCAGTTCAAAGCATCCATTTCCTTATCTTTCCTGACACTGACACGTTTGAAGATTAGAGGCCAGTTATATTGTAGAATGTCCCTCAATTTGGGTTTGCTTGATGTTTCTTCGTGATTAGATTCAATTTATGCATCTTTGGCTAGACTATCACAGTAATGATGCTGTGTTCTCATTGTAGCCTATCGGGTGGTACCTAATTTCAATCAGTTCTACCACTGATGCTATTAACTCTGATCACTTGGCTAAGGTGGTATCTGCCAGGCTTCTCCACTGTGAAGTCACTCTTCTTCATTTGTAGTTAAGTATTTGAGGGTATGGGAGTTACTTTGAGATTTCACAAATATCTCATTTCTCCTCAAATATAGACTTTAAGCACTGATTTCATTTAGCTCAGTAGAGGATCACAAATTCACATTTTATTCAACAGATTATAATCTATTACTATCACTATTTTTATGTTCAAAATGACCCAGGTTTGCCTAGTGAGAGTCGCTTAAAGCTTTTTCCTGTGTCCTTTTGACATATTCCCTACCTTTCTTTGAACACTTCCTTACTTTATGTAGTGGTCCCCAACTCTAACACTTCCTTACTTTATGGCAGTGATCCCCAACTCTTTTGGCACCAGAGACCATTTTCATGGAAGACAACTTTTCCACGGGGGGCAGAGATGGTTTGGGGATGATTCAAGTACATTACATTTATTGTGCACTTTATTCCTATTATTATTACATCAGCTACACCTCAGATCATCAGGCATTAGATCCTGGAGTTTGGGGACCCTTGCTTTATGGAACAGTAAGATATTCCAGGCTCATCTTCTACTTCTCTGTCCCAGCCCTAAAATCAGCAATTTGTCCATGGAATACTTTTTTTTTTTTATTTCATAAATATTTGAGTTTATTTTAAACCAAAAGTACGGACATTGGTTAATGCTTTGACAAATATTAACTTTCAATTTTGTACTTTTAGTGTGAGATTAGACTGACTCTAATCTTGTTCAGAAAACTAAGGATCCTTGATTTCTTTCATCAGTGTTTTATAGTTTTCTATATATGAGTCTTTTGTTTCTTTAGGTAGATTTAATCTAAGTATTTTATTTTTTCATCACAATGGTGAATGAAATTGTTTCATTAATTTCTCTGTTTTCTCATTGTTAGTGTATAGGAATGCAAGGGGTTTCGATGAATTATTAGTTCCATATCCTGCAACTTTACTATATTCATTGATTAGCTCTAGTAATTTTCTGGTGGTGTCTTTACACTGTCTTTACAGTTTCCTATATAGAGGATCGTGTCATCTGCAAACAGTGAGAGTTTTGCTTCTTTTCCAATCTGGATTCATTTTATTTCTTTTTCTTCTCTGATTGCTGTGGCTAAAACTTTCAAAACTATGTTGAATAGTAGTGGTGAGAGTGGGTTCCTGACTCTAGATGAAATGCTTTCAATTTTTCACCACTGAAGATAATGTTTGCTGTGGGTTTATCATATATGGCTTTTATTATGTTGAGGTATGTTCCTTCTATGCCTGCTTTCTGGAGGGTTTTTATCATAAATTGATGTTGAATTTTTTCAGAAGCTTTCTCTGCATCTATTGACATCTTCGTATGCTTTTTATCTTTCAATTTGTTAATGTGGTGTATCACATTGACTGAATTGTGAGTATTGAGAATCCTTGTATCCCTGGGATAAAGCCCACTTGGTCATGATATTTTTAATATATTGTGAATTCTCTTTGTTAGAATTTTGTTGAGGATCTTTGCATCTATGTTCATCAGTGATATTGGCCTGTATCTTTCTCTTTTTGTGGTATCTTTGTCTGGTTTTGGTATTAGGGTGATGGTGGCCACATAGAATGAGTTTGGAAGTTTACTTTCTGCTGCAATTTTCTTGAAGAGTTTGAGTAGGATAGGTGTTAGCTCTTCTCTAAATTTTTGGTAGAATTCACCTGTGAAGCCATCAGGTCCTGGGCTTTTGTTTGTTGGAAGATTTCTTTTTTTTTTTTTTTATTAGTTGGAGGTTAATTACTTCACACCATTTCAGTGGGTTTTGTCATACATTGATAAGAATCAGCCATAGATTTACACGTATTCCCCATCCCGATCCCCCCTCCCACCTCCCTCTCCACCCAAGTCCTCTGGGTCTTCCCAGTGCACCAGGCCGGAGCACTTGTCTCATGCATCCCACCTGGGCTGGTGATCTGTTTCACCATAGATAGTATACATGCTGTTCTTTTGAAACATCCCACCCTCACCTTCTCCCACAGAGTTCAAAAGTCTGTTCTGTATTTCTGTGTCTCTTTTTCTGTTTTGCATATAGGGTTATCGTTACCATCTTTCTAGATTCCATATATATGTGTTAGTATGTTGTAATGTTCTTTATCTTTCTGGCTTACTTCACTCTGTATAATGGGCTCCAGTTTCATCCATCTCATTAGAACTGATTCAAATGAATTCTTTTTAACGGCTGAGTAATATTCCATGGTGTATATGTACCACAGCTTCCTTATCCATTCATCTGCTGATGGGCATCTAGGTTGCTTCCATGTCCTGGCTATTATAAACAGTGCTGCGATGAACATTGGGGTGCACGTGTCTCTTTCAGATCTGGTTTCCTCAGTGTGTATGCCCAGAAGTGGGATTGCTGGGTCATATGGCAGTTCTATTGCCAGTTTTTTAAGAAATCTCCACACTGTTTTCCATAGTGGCTGTACTAGTTTGCATTCCCACCAACAGTGTAAGAGGGTTCCCTTTTCTCCACACCCTCTCCAGCATTTATTGCTTGTAGACTTTTGGATAGCAGCCATCCTGACTGGCGTGTAATGGTACCTCATTGTGGTTTTGATTTGCATTTCTCTAATAATGAGTGATGTTGAGCATCTTTTCATGTGTTTGTTAGCCATCTGTATGTCTTCTTTGGAGAAATGTCTGTTTAGTTCTCTGGCCCATTTTTTGATTGGGTCATTTATTTTTCTGGGATTGAGCTGCAGGAGTTGCTTGTATATTTTTGAGATTAATCCTTTGTCTGTTTCTTCATTTGCTATTATTTTCTGCCAATCTGAGGGCTGTCTTTTCACCTTACTTATAGTTTCCTTTGTAGTGCAAAAGCTTTTAAGTTTCATTAGGTCCCATTTGAATTCTACCAAAAATTTAGAGAAGAGCTAACACCTATCTTACTCAAACTCTTCGAGAAAATTGCAGATGAAGCTAAGCTTCCAAACTCATTCTATGAGGCCACCATCACCCTAATTCCAAAACCTGACAAAGATGCCACAAAAAAAGAAAACTACAGGCCAATATCACTGATGAACATAGATGCAAAAGTCCTTAACAAAATTCTAGCAAACAGAATCCAACAACATATTAAAAAAAATCATACACCATGACCAAGTGGGCTTTATCCTAGGAATGCAAGGATTCTTTAATACCCGCAAATCAATCAATGTAATACACCACATTAACAAATTGAAAGATAAAAACCATATGATTATCTCAATAGATGCAGAGAAAGCCTTTGCAAAATTCAACACTCATTTATGATTAAAACTCTCCAGAAAGCAGGAATAAAAGGAACATACCTCAACATAATAAAAGCTATATATGACAAACCCACAGCAAGCATCACCCTCAATGGTGAAAAATTGAAAGCATTTCCCCTGAAATCAGGAACAAGACAAGGGTGCCCACTCTCACCACTACTATTCAACATAGTGTTGGAAGTTTTGGCCACAGCAATCAGAGCAGAAAAAGAAGTAAAAGGAATCCAGATAGGAAAAGAAGAAGTGAAACTCTCACTGTTTGCAGATGACATGATCCTCTACATAGAAAACCCTAAAGACTCTTCCAGAAAATTACTAGAGCTAATCAATGAATATAGTAAAGTTGCAGGATATAAAATTAACACACAGAAATCCCTTGCATTCCTATATACTAACAATGAGAAAACAGAAAGAGAAATTAAGGAAACAATACCATTCACCATTGCAACAAAAAGAATAAAATACTTAGGAGTATATCTACCTAAAGAAACAAAAGACCTATACATAGAAAACTATAAAACACTGATGAAAGAAATCAAAGAGGACACAAACAGATGGAGAAACATACCGTGTTCATGGATTAGAAGAATCAATATTCTCAAAATGGCTATTCTACCCAAAGCAATCTATAGATTCAATGCAATCCCTATCAAGCTACCAACGGTATTTTTCACAGAACTAGAACAAATAATTTCACAATTTGTATGGAAATGCAAAAAACCTCGAATAGCCAAAGTAATCTTGAGAAAGAAGAATGGAACTGGAGGAATCAACCTGCCTGACTTCAGACTCTACTACAAAGCCACAGTCATCAAGACAGTATGGTACTGGCACAAAGACAGAAATATAGATCAATGGAACAGAATAGAAAGCCCAGAGATAAATCCATGAACTTATGGACACCTTATCTTTGACAAAGGAGGCAAGGATATACAATGGACAAAAGACAACCTCTTTAACAAGTGGTGCTGGGAAAACTGGTCAACCACTTGTAAAAGAATGAAACTAGATCACTTTCTAACACCATACACTAAAATAAACTCAAAATGGATTAAAGATCTAAATCTAAGACCAGAAACTATAAAACTCCTAGAGGAGAACATAGGCAAAACACTCTCCGACATAAATCACAGCAAGATCCTCTATGACCCACCTCCCAGAATATTGGAAATAAAAGCAAAACTAAACAAATGGGACCTAATGAAACTTAAAAGCTTTTGCACTACAAAGGAAACTATAAGTAAGGTGAAAAGACAGCCCTCAGATTGGCAGAAAATAATAGCAAATGAAGAAATGGACAAAGGATTAATCTCAAAAATATACAAGCAACTCCTGCAGCTCAATCCCAGAAAAATAAATGACCCAATCAAAAAATGGGCCAAAGAACTAAACAGACATTTCTCCAAAGAAGACATACAGATGGCTAACAAACACATGAAAAGATGCTCAACATCACTCATTATTAGAGAAATGCAAATCAAAACCACAATGAGGTACCATTACACACCAGTCAGGATGGCTGCTATCCAAAAGTCTACAAGCAATAAATGCTGGAGAGGGTGTGGAGAAAAGGGAACCCTCTTACACTGTTGGTGGGAATGCAAACTAGTACAGCCACTATGGAAAACAGTGTGGAGATTTCTTAAAAAACTGGCAATAGAACTGCCATATGACCCAGCAATCCCACTTCTGGGCATACACACTGAGGAAACCAGATCTGAAAGAGACACGTGCACCCCAATGTTCATCGCAGCACTGTTTATAATAGCCAGGACATGGAAGCAACCTAGATGCCCATCAGCAGATGAATGGATAAGGAAGCTGTGGTACATATACACCATGGAATATTACTCAGCCATTAAAAAGAATTCATTTGAACCAGTCCTAATGAGATGGATGAAGCTGGAGCCCATTATACAGAGTGAAGTAAGCCAGAAAGATAAAGAACATTACAGCATACTAACACATATATATGGAATTTAGAAAGGTGATAACGATAACCCTATATGCAAAACAGAAAAAGAGACACAGAAATACAGAACAGACTTTTGAACTTTGTGGGAGAATGTGAGGGTGGGATATTTCAAAAGAACAGCATGTATACTATCTATGGTGAAACAGATCACCAGCCCAGGTGGGATGCATGAGACAAGTGCTCCGGCCTGGTGCACTGGGAAGACCCAGAGGACTTGGGTGGAGAGGGAGGTGGGAGCGGGGATCGGGATTGGGAATACATGTAAATCCATGGCTGATTCATATCAATGTATGACAAAACCCACTGGAAAAAAAAAATAATAATAAAAAAAAAAAAGAAAAAAAAAAAAAAAAGAAAAACTAAACATGGAATACTTTAAAGTTGAAATAGTATTTAGAAGCCAAAGTCTCAGACTAGCAGTGCACCATGTCACTGCTCACAGACCCTCTTGGTGGACAGAGCTAGGAAATATCTATATGAATGACACAAAGATTTACATCTGTGTCTATTTCTACAACTCTCTCTACTGAATACCATGAGTTCACACCAATACCTTCAGTGAACAGTTGTTGTTCCGTCACTAAGTCATGTCTGACTCTTTGTAACCCCATGGACTATAACATGCTGGGCTCCTCTGTCCTCCACTGTCTCTCAGAGTTTGCTCAAATTCATGTCCATTGAGTTGGTGATACAATCCAAACATCTCATCCTCTGCTGCCTCCCTCTCCTTTTGCTTTCAATCTTTCTCAGCATCAGGGTCTTTTCTAATGAATCAGCACTTCGCATCAAGTGGCCAAAATATTGGAGCTTCCGCAACAGTCCTTTCAATGAATATTCAGGGTTGATTTCCTTTAGGATTGGCTCGTTTGATCTCCCTGCTATCCAAGGGACTTTCAAGAGTCTTCTCCAGCACCACAGCTCGAAAGCATCACTTCTTCTGCACTCAGACTTCTTCATGGTCCAACACTCACATCTGCACATGACTACTGGAAAAACCATAGCTTTGACAATATGGACCTTGGTGAGTAAAGTGATGTCCCTGCTTTTTAATACACTGTCTAGATTTATCATAGCTTTACTTCTAAGGAGCAAGTGTCTTTTAATTTCATGGCTGGCTGCCGTCACCATCCACAGTGATTTTAGAGCCCAAGAAAATAAAATCTGCCGCTTTTCCCCCATTTATTTGCCATGAAGTGATGGGACCAGATGCCATGATCTTAATTTTTTGAATGTTAAGTTTTAAGCCAGTTTTTTCACTCTCCTCTTTCACCCTCATCAAGAGGCTCTATGGCTCCTCTTCACTTTCTGCCATTAGAGTGGTATCATCTGTATATCTGAGCTTGTTGATATTTCTCCTGGAAATCTTGATTCTAGTTTGTGATTCATCTAGCCAGGCATTTTGCATGATGTACTGTGCATGTAAGTTAAATAAGCAGGGTGACAATATGCAGCCTTGACACATTCCTTTCCCAATTTTTAACCAGTCCATTGTTATTGTCAGAGTTCATCCTAATTTCCTCCCCTTCTAAAACAAGAAGTCATGTCTGTCACTCTCCCCTGGTCCTGCTTAGACGTGGACTTGGGAATGTTCTCCTCACTTCCCCTGAGTTCTGACACTCGGCTCTGGGCCTCTGTGGCTTTCCTCTATCCCTTGGTTAGGACCCTTTCCTAACCAAGGTTCCTAATTTGCTCTGCTTCATCTAATAACTTTTGCTACTGAACCACAGAGAAATAGTGAGAACAAGATATATTAGCAGCTTTATATATGAGTTTGAACATGTCATGTTTGCTAGTATATTTTCTGTGTGAAAATGGTTTCATATGTTTTGCTTATTTGTCTAAATGAATCTATGTCAATTTTATATTGATTAGCTTATTATGATCTTTGTATGGTAAAGGTATTAATTCTTTGGTTTCAGTGTTGCAAATAATTTCCTGACGTCTTCCTTAGTTCTTAATTTCTTTTATTTTCTTAACAAGAACTTTTACTTTGTTGATTAAGAAAATCTGAACTGTTTGTTGCTTTTCTACTGCCTCTGAGTTCCACTTGTTTTCTGAATTTCAGGCATTTCTGTTATTCTCTACACCACTGGTTCTCAAACAGGGATAATTTTGTCCCATAGGGGACATTTGGCAATGTGCAGATACTTGAGTTGTTGTTACCTGGGTAGGGGGAGTGTGATGCACATCTAGTAAGTTGAAGCCAGGAATGCTGCTAATCATCCTACAATGCACGGGACAGCCCCACAACCAAGAATGAAATATCAACAGCGTCAAGGTTGAAAAACCCTGTTCTATATTCTCTCCAGGGCTTCCCAGGTGGCACTAGTGGTAAAGAACCTGTCTGTCAATGCAGGAGACACCAGAGACACAGGTATGATCCCTGGGTAAGGAAGATCCCCTGGAGGAGGAAACGGCAACCCACTCCAGTATTCTTGCCTGGGAAATCCCAGGGACAGAGGAGCCTGGCGGGCTACAGTCCATGGGGTCACAAAGAGTTGGACAGACTGAAGTGACTGAACAGGCATGTACACAAGCATGCATATTCTCTCCACTGCTTATAAGTAGTCTTTTGATTTCTTCCAAAACAAGATATTGGAGAAGAAAGGGTAAAAAGGGAAGTATCTTTAATGTAAACAATGACTTTCTCTGAATTTGACTTATAAATATTGATCATAGAGCCTCCTATAATCCAAAGTGATTGTAAAAAAAAAAAAAAAAGTTGCTATTACTGTTTCCACACAGGATTCTCTCAGGTGAGGTCTTCACATAGACACTCACCTGATCATTCAGTCTTAAATCTGTGTTTGCAATATTGTCAAGAACCCATATCTAGATCATCTGGCTGCATTTGCTCTATTTTAAATGCCCACAAAAGGGAAGGCAAATAACAATTTGTTTCAAATCCTGTAATGCCAGTACCAAGGACCTTAGTACAAAAAAAAAAAAAAATACTAGTAAATACACATCTTTTAAACAAAGAGAAGGATTAAAAATAAAATCCTTGCTTTCTTGGAATTCAGGTTCCTGAAAGAAAATGTTTATATAGCAGAATAACATGAAGAGCTATAACAAGAGTCAATTATATATGCCTCCATAAAGCCGACAGTAAAAAGAATATATATGATATATTAGAAATAAAGGAGATTTTAAAACGTTTTTCTCTTTGCACACACAGCATGTATCTTCTTGCTTATAGAATTGTTACTGGCCTGCCAGAACAGTTTACTATCATTTTCACAAGTATCCAATTCTCAGAACCAAGGGATTTCAGGAGCTCCTCTACCCAATCAGAGCAATGTCTTTGTCCCAGATCCACCTGAACATAATCCGATCCTCCTGACAGACTTGGCATCTACTTTCTTCCACCCCTGCACGGGAAGAGAATGCGGAGTCCAATAAAACTTACCCAGAGGCTAACGGCGAAACAAAAACCTATGCTGTCTCCCTTTTCTTCGGCACAATACCTTGAAAAAAGTACCACTGGTAAAACAGTAGTCTCAGAATCTGTGATTTCCAGTGAGAAAGTGCTAAACTCATTAGAGGGGCTTCTTGTGGTCTTGATTCCCTAATGAGCTGTGGGAACTTACATAACGAGGAGAACTCTCAGTCTACATAATTCAAAAGCCTACACACCCTGTAAATTCTGTTTCCTCTCTTACATGCACTAAACTAGCTTTTGTTCAAATTTTTAACGACTCTATTTATAATACTTTTGTCTCTTTCCTGACTTGTTACAAGAAAAAAAGTCTGTGAAAATGACAAAATAATAATTATTATTTAATAATAACAACAATCAAAATAGTAGCTAACATTTATTGAATTGGGGGCTTTCTATGGTGTTACTTACTATTCTAAATGCTTTACATGAGTTTACGTGTGTTAACTCAATCCCATGGCAACCTATGAAGTAGATACTATTATTATAGTTATTATTCCCATTTTATAGATAAGGAAACCGAAGCCCAGGGGTTTACATAACTTTTTCTAGGTCTGAACCAGGACGGCAATCAGAAAGCCTGATTATAAAACCCACGGTACCAACCACTATTCGGCCTCTCTCATTTCCACCCTCCTCACAGCATTATGGGCTTCCCTGGTGGCTCAACTGGTAAAGAGTCTGCCTGCAATGCAGGAGACCTGGGTTCGATACCTGGGTTGGGAAGATCCTCTGGAGAAAAGGAAAGGCTACCCACTCCAATATTTTGGCCTGGAGAATTCCATGGACTGTATAGTCCATGGGGTCGCAAAGAGTGGGACACGACCGAGCCACTTTCACTGACTCGCAGCATTATGGTTTTTCTTTTTAGGTTCTTTAAGTCGTGTGCTAGAAGGAATGTTACTCTGTAATGGAAAATAAAACTTTATCTTTATTTTTGATTGAATCTGAAACTTCAACATTCAGTATTGCATGAAACCCAGAGCCCCCTTTTTTTATAAAGCCTAACTGCATGAGCATATTTACATAGTTACCAGGACAAATCTTTATAGGTTTGTCTGGATCACTGGTGAATTTGATTGCAAAAATAAAAGCTAAAAAGAACATCATTTGTTTTGTTAAGATGACCAGCAACTATTCACAATAACAATGGCTATCACAAGGTAGTCACTACATTATCTGAGAAAAAGGAAAAGTGGAGGGCATCTCTCGAAATGCAGATGAAAAGCCTCTCTACCATCTTCTCTCTCCACTCAGGGCAAAGATTGGAAGGACAATAGCTGCCCCAGTAGAGTTCAGGGAGACAGAGGAGCTCTGAAGCCTCATGATGCAGGTGCAGAATTCCACTACATCTTTCTGTCTTGGTGCAAAATATTTGTGACCCCATGGACTACAGTGGGCCAGGCTTCCCTGCCCTTCACTATCTCCTGGAGCCTGCTCAAATTCATGTCTGTTGAGTCACTGACGCCGTCCAGCCATCTCATCTTCTGCCCACCCTCCTACTCCTCCTGCCCTCAATCTTTCCCAGCATCAGGGTCTTTTCCAATGCATCAGTTCTTCGCATCAGGTGGTCAAAGAATTAGAGCTTTAGCATCAGTCCTTCCAATGAATATTCAGGGCTGATTTCTTTTAGGATTGACTGATTTGATCTCCTTGCAGCATAAGGGACTCTTGAGAGTATATTCTGACTTTGGATCTATCCATACTATCACACAGGCCCCTGCCACAGGGCAATCTGTGACCAGGCAACAGGAGCATGTGGACTGAAGCCCATGCTCAGGACTGCAGCCGATAGATCTGGAATCCTACAGCCACAAAGACACCTGCTTTGCCAACCAGCTGCCCAATCCGTATAAAGATCTGCAGGGAGATGTGAAAGAAAAACAGAGGTGCAGGAGAAGCTTCTGGGGAGGCAGGAAATTCACATATCAATCATTATACTATCGATTAGCCTCTGCACTCTCTGATGTAGTAATTAATCACCCTATTGATGAAAAGCCATCTCGGCTTTACAGTTCTGTTGCTTCCTCAGCAATACAGGCAAACGTTTCACACACCAAGTTTTATTTGTATATTATTCCTTCACTTTTTTAGGCAAATCTAAACCCATTCAAATGGAAAGTAGAAAAATGGAACTGCACTTTCCAGGGTGACAGTGAGCATAAGATATCTTTGTAAAAAGACTGTATCATTTCAGTATTCAGCAGGTGACCTCTTTGAAGATTAGACTCCTGAAGAGTAAGTCCCCCAAATTATTCCATAATCAGGGATTCTTCTCCTAGGCTCTGAATGACTCTGATAGCTGAAAACATGGACTCCACTGGCACCTGGGAGCCAGTACCGCTGAACAGAATCAAAGACTGGCTGACCTTGTATTAAATAAACAAAAATCTAATAAAACAACAGAAGAACTGAATTCTTTGTCATTATCAAGACGATACATTACTATGTTTAAGACATCAGGCCCTCTGGAGTTAGACTGTAACCTCTTTGCATAAGTCAATATGATTAACAAAAATTTGGCTCTCAAACATCAAAAATTATATATCAAAGAGAAATATTCATAAAAATGTATACAAACATGTATATAGATGTACACATCTGTACAAAGTTCATTATAGAAATACTTGTCATGGTATAAAAGAAAGATGAATGTCTATTTGCAGGGGGTTGGTAACATGTATTATAGTGCACATATGGATTCTGGGGCCGCCAGCCTTGGTTTAAATCCTGGTTACACTTGGTTTAAATCCACAGTCCACAACATACTCACTGTGTAACCTTGGGCAAGTTACTATACCTCTCTGAACCTTGGTTTCCTCATCTATGGTTTCATAATTTCTATGAAGAGCTCTGAAACAGTGCCTGGTTCTTGGTACAAACCTAATAGCTGTTAGCTATTATTTCAGAGACATCTTGGTGAATGGTAAATTTTGATCGTTCAGTGAGAATAAATGTAAAGGGTTTAATAAAATACCAGACACAGAATTAGAGTTCAACAAGTGTTAGCAATCATTATTATATAGCATTACCAGTATGCTTGAAGTAAAGTGAAGTGAAGTCACTTAGTTGTATTCCACTCTTTGAGACCCCATGGACTGTAGCCTACCAGGCTCCTCGGTCCATGGAATTTTCCAGGCAAGAATATTGGAGTGGGTTGCCATTTCCTTCTCCAGGAGATCTTCCCAACCCAGGAAATAAATCTGGGTCTCCCGCATTGTAGGCAGACGCTTTACCATCTGAGCCACCAGGGAATACCCAGTATGCTTGGTAAAACCCAAATAAACTTTTTGGCAACAAGTGACCATTAAAAAAAGGATAGACCTACATTTGTTAGCATGTTAAGATGGCCTTGAGTCATTGCTGCAAGCTGTAGATGAATACAAGTAGCATACCTCTATATGTATGCACATGACTCTGTGTGTGTGTGTGTGTGTGTGTGTGTGCACGTGCAGGGATACATACCAACTACGGATTCCCTTGGAAAATGAGAAGTCGCTAGGCAAACGAAAACTTTCACTTTTATACTTTTCATGATGTGAGAGTGATCCTACATCATAACAGTAAACAGTAATCATAACCATAACTCTAAATTTCTTATCTAAATTTGAACTCTGTGAAGAATCTTCTGCTGCTTCTTTACCACATCAGGACAGTAGGATATAATTTAGGGAGAATAAGGTCACTTGTTAGCCCAGGAAATTTTAGAGCAGCAATAATGTATACCTCTCTACCAACTCATTGTCTAAACTTTCCAGCCAGGGTTGCCTCTCCACCTAGGACACAGGCAGATATTTGTTCCTCTCAAACTTACTGGGTATTTGTCTTGGACTGGATATCCTCAGTGAGTGAAAACAGCTAAGAGGCAGAAGTGATGAGAATTAGAGATACATCTACTTAAAAAGCAAACTCTTGCTAATCAGTGATTACAGTCTCAAGAAATGATATGCTGAAAGGACTGATGGAAAGCTTTGCTAGAATGCATGTCCAGCAGAACTGTGGTCCTTTATTTTTATTTTTTAATAATTTTTATTGGAATACATTGCTTTACATTGCCATGTTAGTTTCTGCTGTAAAGCAGAGTGACTCAGCTATACACATATCTCCTCTTTTACGGGTTTCCTTCCAGAACTGTAGTCTTTAAAATTAGCAATTAGAAAAATGAAGATTAGATAATACAGCAAGCTCTAACTGATAAGTCAAATATGTTTTATTATATTACGGAATTCGGATACAAGGAAAACTGAATCTGGGAAAATGACCAAATGAAGTTGCTTGAATCATTTTCCTTTTTTTTCCTCCAATGGTTTTCACCAGAAAAGGGTCATGCTTTTTCATTTTCCAAAGTCACTACTATTTGAGAATTGTTAAGAAGACAATTCTTTTCTGTGTATAGGATGAAGCTGAGAATGAATGCTTCATTTTGGGCCCTAGTCTTGTTTGGAAAATGAAACTGTGGCTTTGATTTTGAGACAGACAGACATAGATAACGTAGAAGAAAAGAGGAATGAGGAATTAAACCACATGAGTGTAAATCCTGGCTCTCCACTTTTTAGTTATTCATGTTAGGCAAATTGTTTAATCTCTCTGGAGTTTAAGTTTCTTCATCATGTAAGTGAAGGTATGCACTATTAGAATCCCATTCAGAGTACTATTCTAAGGATCATATGAGTTAATTTCTATGAAGTGCTCTAAAACAGTGACTGGTTCTTAGTACAAACCTAAGCTATAAACTATTATTTCAGAGACATCTTTGTGAACGGTAAATTTTGATCATTTAGTGAGAATAAATAGAGAACAATGACAGATTAACTCCTTCAAATTATCATATGTATGACTACCACTATACTAGGTGGGAGGAGATGAAATAAGAAACTACAGAGATCATCAATTGACAGACAGTCAGATGTCTTGGTCAGGTTACCTAGGAGTGAACTCAAGCTAAAATCAGTACTTGTATCACAGTCCAGTATTTTTTTCAACCACATCTTACCATATTCTGCCTTCTGCAATATGATATGGAAGCAAAAAATAGTAATCTCAAGTACAGTAATAGATATACAATATAGTTTTTTTTAATACCTAATCCAGATGGTATGGCTAGGGCCTATATTACAGTTGATAAAAAAAAAGCTACCTAAAAATGGGTAATTTTATCTGATAGACATGAATTCCAGCAGAAGGCTGAGAATCCATTCAGTTAGAACTTTCCTGAGCACCTGCCACTTACCTAGAACATGCTAACTGTAGAGGGCACAGACGAATAGCCTTGGTCCCTAAGACTGTGTGAATGAGCAACAGTGTGTCGTAAAGTACTGATAAGATCTCGGGGATATGCTCAGAAAAGTGCAGGTGCGCTACTACTCTTGGCCAATGCAGCTGAGCCACGTAGGTGGATGAGCCCAGGATGCTGGGTTGAGAAATAGGCCTGCAGTCTGAACCCAGGATACACAATACAGCTTAATCTTTTTCCAGAAAAGGAGAACCTCAGTATAATCTCTGTCTGAACAACAAAAAGTTAAAGACTATATTGATGAATAGCATCTAGAAAGGAAGTTATGACAGATATGATCCAAGAGGAAAACAAACACAGAAATAAAATAGATCGCTTTGAACGTAAGAGCACTATCAGTAAGATTTGTCTCCTCCATCCAAATGCTTGCTAAACTCAGAGATTCCTAACATCCCGCCTGCCAATGCAGGGGCCACAGGTTTGCTCCCTGGTCAGGGCTTCCCTGGTGACTCAGGCAGTAAAAAACCCACTTGCAATGCAGAAGTCCTAGGTTTGATCCTTGGGTTGGGAAGAACCCCTGCAGAAGGAAATGGCAATCCACTCCAGTATTCTTGCCTGGTGAAATCCACGGACAGAGGAACCTGGTGGGCTGCAGTCCATGGGGTTGCAAAGAGTCAGACACAACTAAGTAACTGACACTTTCACTTTCTGGGAACTAAGATCCAACATGTCTATGGCAACTAAGCCCCCAGGCGACAACCACCGAGCCGCACTCTCTGCAGCCACGCGATGCAATGATAGATCCCACACACCAAGACCTGACATGGCCAAATAAAAAAATTAACTTTTTTTTTAAAAAAGAAATTCACTGAGGCAGTATAAGTCTCTCATTTGCAGATAAAATTAAAAGTGGATTCCCCTCCTGGTAATGAACTACCTTATACATTAAAGCATTTTTTTTTCCTATATGCTTCTAGCAATAGCATTTATGACTCTGTGATATAGGGTTCTCACAGGAAATCACATAAACAAAGGAAAGATCATTGGCATGATAATCACTACAATAGATCAAACTAAACAATCCTGATGGCATATTACCTATCTGCCAAGAAAAGAGGGCGTGAGAGCTTCAGCTCAGACCACCCTGGAATCTTACTTATGTATTTATTACGTATTAAACACTGAGATCTAAAACTGAGTGAAGAATTAACTGGGAAAATCTGTTATTATAATAGAAATAATATCGACCCCTGGAAATAAACATTATTTCACGTTACAAAGATGTTAAGTTATGGTGGAAGCTGATTTCAAAAGGCTTTGCTGCTATGAACATAAAACCAGGTCATTTTCATTCCGGCTCCATCGTAGTCTGCTGGGACGTAACTGAAATCAGCCATTTTAATTCAGAAACAATATTTAGGTTGCAGAAAGCAGTGATGACGACCCTGCCTTTGTTTAAAATCTCTGAAACAAAAGGGATATTTTTTGTAATAGCATAAATTACACAGGCTGTAAAGTTGTATAGAAAAGACCCTTTACTCTTGCGGAAATGTGCAATTGTGTGGCTGCAATTTTCTGAAACTGCTTAATAAAACTTTATCCTTTTTATCAGAATAAAAAAGCAGAATACCAATAGCTCCATCATAGGCACCCAGGTAACAACACTCTCCTTTTAGGGCACGGAGTAGTAATAATTAAATGTTGGTCAAGCACATTGAGAACTCTTCTCCCAAAGGACAGTTACCTGTCAAGACATCACCCAGAAATAACCCTTCAGATTACAGGAAGGGGCTGCAATTCCCTGCAGTGCATCTAATAACTATAAACACCGTCAGGGTTTCAGTACCTGCCACGAGCAGATCAGCTCACACCTGGGTTTGTCTCACTCTCCCCCCTTCTTCCCCCACTCTCATCTTTCCCACAAACACAGCAGTAATTGATGGCATCTGTCTTTCTGAGGATCAACCATCAGCAGCTGCCTGTCCCAGCACTGAAGGATGTAAGAGCTGAAAGAGAGATGGCAACCAGATAGAAAAGGGATGGAGAGTTTCTATCTATCCAAGCCTGGGCTTTGCCCTTGATTCACTGGACAAGTCCCTTCAACCTCTCAGCAAAGCAGGGATCATAAAACTTGCTACCTTTGCATCGAAATGCTAGGAGCTCTAATTTAACAATGTCTCTCATGGACTCTGGTACCTCTGTACTGATGCTTGTGGTCTCCTCTCATGTTCAAGTTGCATGACCATTAACCCACCTCCTCACTTTTAGGGATCCAAGGTCAGGCAGAAACAGCATCCTCAGTCTTTCATTCCACCATTACGTGTAAAGACTACATATTGTATTAGAGTCCTTGACTGGAAAAGGTATGGATGTGGGGAGTCAGACAGACCTGAGTTCAAGTCATAGCTCTGCTGCTTACTAGCTATGTAAGCTTGGGCAAGAGAACTGACTACTCTGAGCTTCAGTTTCCTCATTTGTAAATAATTAATAGCAGTAGTAGCAATAGTAGCAGTAGTAAATAAAGAAAATGCATACTTTAGAGGATCACTGCAAGTTTCAAACAACATGTGCAACTACCACACAGCTTGGGAATTGTACTTCTGAGTATTTATCCCAGAGAAATGAAAACTCCTATTTCTATAAAAACCTGTGCATGAATTTTATAGCAACTTTACCTGTAATAGCCATAAACTAGAAGCAACTCAGATGTTCTTCATGGAGTGAAAGTAATAAATGGAATATTATATATTATATATTATACTTAGTAATAAATGGAATATTACTAAATCATAAACAAGGAAGAAATGATTGATACACACAACAACCTGGATGAATCTGCAGAGAATTAGGCAAGTGAAAAAAAAAAAATCCAAAAGGTTGCATAGTATATGTTTCTATTTGTATATCATTCTTAAAATGACAAAATTATAATATATGTAATCTACAATTATCTCAAAATAAAAGGTTTAATTAAAAGAAATTTTAAAGATAGTGCATATTTCAGAAGATCACACAAGGATTAAATAATATATGGAAGTGAAAAATAAATGATTATTAAATATTATATTGAAAATCTCCTAGAACAGTCTGTTCTTGGCAAAAACAGAGACTCACTAAATGTTTGTTTCTTTCCTCCAGGAAGTTGTTCATAGATAGAATGTGTTCTGGTGGATTTTTGTGGCTCAAATGAAAACATAACTCCATGAAAACAGTCTGATAATAATACAAGTCTTTCTTGGCCTCTTTTTCTGTAAATCTAGACTTTCAGGAAAATTTGCATTATTTCATATCAAACAAAATCGGCCCAATTCCCACAGAAAAACTGTGCAATTCAGACATCACCAAATTTCTTTATCAAAAATGTGAATAGTGGGGCAGGCAGCAGTGGATTTTGATTTAGTTAGCCAAAGGCCACCATCAAAAGAAAAACTATGGCCAAAAATCAGTTTGTATATTCCATTAGCAGGCATTGAAGAAAAAAAGAGGAAAGGATAAAACCTGGCTTCATCCGCTCAAGGATTCACATCTAGTTAAGGAAGGAAAAGTCACACAAGAAGAGGTCAGAGAACAAGTAAGTGGAGAAGAGACCATCGGTGCAAAAAACGTGCTGAGAAGGGAGAGGTGAGTGGGAGCTGGGATCTGGGCGCATGGCTGGGAGGGGGCAAGGCATGACCTAGCAGGATGTGAAGGTCGGCACAGTGCCCCTTTGGTCCTGTTGTCTGCTACACGGCCTTGGCCTCCTGAAGGACGGCAGCTGACCTCAGTATTTTCCTGATGCTCAGAGAGAGAGCTTTCCCAGAGAGCTCTAGGCCCTCTATCTGAGTCCTACTGTATAAATTAGCTTGCATGAAGCTCCTAATTACAACACAGGCAAAGGAAAGGAAAACACACACACACATACGCACAGTGGATGAAACGCCAGAGTGTTCTAGCCCCCAAAATAAAATAAGGAGCAAAGTCTTTGGCAGGACAAACATTCCCACACCTTATCCTCCAGTTCACTGCCTCAGGATACAGAATTACCAGGTGGCCCCGTCTGAACTCTTCAGTTCTAAATTAGGGCCTGAAATGATCCAAATGCTGTGCAAATCTTTTTCATGCCAAAATGAAGGTGGTAAATACATCTTTATTCCACTGATCAAAACCTGGCAATTTGGGATGTTAAACCCCTACTCCATAGCCATGTATTTGAGGAACATATGTTTTCAGAATAGCATTTATTGTATAAATGCCATCTCGTTGCAAGTCTTCCAGCTAGGAGAGTTTCCTGGAAGCTGCTGGTCTGGAGTTGAAACAAATGGAAGGGAATGAGGGTCACAGCCTACAGCAAAGTTCCGAGATGACTTCTCTGCCACTCACCAAATGAGCCTTTTGACAGACTCCAACATCAGGACAGTATTGTCATTTCATGAGGTGAGCTATTGGCAGACAGATGCCTCCGAACCACATTAATTGGAACCTCTTGTCACAAGATAGCAGCATTTCAATTTCTCTGTGGATGCTCGTGTGCTACACATGGTATCTGGCAGGTGTAAGAATCTCATCTCTGATTGCCTATATTCTCAATCTACTTTCTCGGCCTATTTTCGTACTGCAAAGCAATTACGGTGGAAAATCAGTTTGCAACATGCGCTCATCCATATTCAGTTCTTTCCACTTCAGGCAAATATTGCCCAGAAAAAAAAAATAAAAGGAGACAGATTTGAGAAATCCAGATCTGTTCCTATATTTTGATCCCCTGATTGTCCAAATGTTTACTTGTTGATAATCCACAATTTGCTCCATGTCAAAATAAATATTCAAAAGACGTAGCTCCAAATAACTAAAGCATACATCTCTCTTTAGGAGGGATGACACATGGAGAGAAAAATCTCAATATATAGACCAATAGATACGGGCAGGATGAAAGCACAATGAATTAATTGAAAGCACAATGATAGAGAATAGTTAAAAATAAATAAACAGTGTTATTGATTTCAAGTATGCTGAGGAAAACAAAGATTTAAGAGGCAGTACCTGGGACCATGACCAACTGGCAAACAAAACAGGGCTGAGGAGGAGACAGAGTGTCCTCACTGAAGCCTCAAGAGCCAGACCATTAACTTGGATCTCCCAATCAGCTTCTCAGATCTTGTTTGTGAAATTAACAGAAGTCACAAGTTGGGGACTAGAATTTTGAGATTCTCCTAAATGAAATTTTCATATGAAAGCTACCTAAGACTGCAATTAACTTGTCCATAAGATTATTTTTACTTTATTTTTAAATAGGTAGGGGACACAATTTTTGAGAGTAAGAGCCAGGTGTGTCCTGCTTTGCCTGGAAAAGCAATAGTTCTTCTTCTTTTGTGTGTGTGTGTGTAATAAAGTTTTATTAAAGTATAAAGGAGATAGAGAAAGCTTCTGACATAGGCATCAGAAGGGGGCAAAAGAGTACCCCTTTGCTAGTGTTAGCAATGAAAAAGGTAATTCACTGACATGAATCAAAATTGAAAAGGTTCAAAACCACAAAAAAGTCTCCCTGCCCAGTACCCCGTCTTTAGAGGCATCCAACTTAACCAGTTTTACTTTTATGCATATAAAAGTATGTTTATGTATTCTTTTCCTTCCTAATTTTTACCCAAATGGTCATGTACTACATAGTCCATTTTCATTTTCTCTGCACACTAAACAATATAACATAGATTTAATTTCATATGAGGGCATAAAGAATGAGTGTCCTCATTCTTTTTTATGACTTTATAGTATTCCACTGAACAGACATAGCTTAATTTAAATAACCAGTCTATTGGTGAATGTTATTTCCATTCTTTTCATATTACAAATAAGGCTGCAGTGAATGTCACTTCAAGTATTTGCTAAAGTATGTAGTAAATAAATTCATAGAAGTGTAGTTGCTGAGTCAAAGGGTATATGTATTTGTAAAATATATTCACACACACACACACAGAGATTGTTTCTCTGTACCCTTGCTAACACAGGGTACCAGTGAACACCTTGCTCCTTGCCAATCTAATTGGGAAAAAAAAGAAAGACATTTCAGTGTAAGTTTTCACTTACATTGCTCTTATTATGAATGAGTTGAGGATTTTTTCATCTGTGCCCTAGGAGGCTGACCCCTGAGGACAGCTTCACCTGACCTCTCTTGCCTGGCAAGGGTCAGTAATTGGGAGGCACCAGGAGGAGACTGGAAGGTAGGAGAGAGATATCAAGGCCTTTCTTTCCTATTTCTGCCTCATCCCAATGCCATGATTCTCATGGTGGCTATGTGCCTCCATATTTACAGCCTCCTTTGGGCAATCCGTCATCCCCTGCTACGATGTTCTCACTGAGTTCTAGTAACACTGTTTTCCCTCTGTGTGCCCTCCACCCGGAGTGATGGTGATGGCTTCCTGCGCTTGCTGGTCTTTGAGTGTCTCATCACACCTCGTTCATTCCCTTCATCTTGCCCCTTAATCTGAGTCCTCATTTGAAAACTGTTAGCTGTTTTTGTGTTTTGCTGAGACACTGACATACAAGCCCCTTGCCTATTTTTCTACTGAGCTGTTTAGTCTTTCCCATATTGATTCATAGCTGTAGGAACTCATTATGCATTAGAGCAAAGAGTGGCAAACTTTTTCTATAAAGGGCCAAACAGTAAATCTTTTTGGCTTCATGTGCCATATGATTTCTGTTGGAACTGCTCAAGTCTGCCACCGTATGGTGAAAACAGCCCCAAACAAGATGCGAACCAATGGGTGTATAAATCAAGTTCTAAAAAACTCAGTTTATAAAAGCAGACTGAGTTTGGCCTTGGGACTGTACTCACAGACCCAGCATTAAGCAAATTATCCCTTCCCTAGGTTATGAGCTGCAAATATTTTTTCCCCCAGTTTGTTTTTTTATAGGGGTTTGGCTATGCAGATGTTTTTTTAATGTTTATTTTAACATGGTAGAATTCATCTTTTATTTATGGTTTCAGATCTTTGTGTTACACTCAATAAAAAGAACAAGGAGTCAGGAAAACCACAAGAAACTCAAAGCAGAAAGCCTGCATCTTAAATTCAATCAGGTAGCCCGTGCTACCATCAATAGTCTATTTATTAATGAGACCACTCAGCCTTCTAAGATCAGAGTTTTAACAACATGTCTCAATTAGTGAAACCTATTTCTCAAATAAAATCTTCCATAGACGGAAGACTGAAACATGAAATAGAGCGAGCACCATGGCTGAGGCAAACTGTCTACTCCCGAAGTGCGAGAGTGACCTCCCAGCCCACTGGATTCTGGACGGTAAAAACCACTTCTCTACATAAATACTAAGGACCTTAGAACTCAGAAGAGTTTTTACATCATATTCTTGTAAAAATTCCAAGAATTCTCCACTGCATCATGTACAGAGGCAGATGGCACGCCCACCCCACCATCTTTCCATCAGCAGACATATGGGACATCTGCTGCAGGTCTCACCATGAAAGCAATCTCTCAGTGTTTCCATCTCAGACCCACACACCACTTCCTGTATAATTTTGCTCCAAGGTATAAGGGTTCTTGGCCTTAGTTTGTAGAGAATTTAGTATAGTGAATATCCGCTGTCTACAAATTAAAAAACAAATAACTTCAGGGACATTTTGGAAGTAGAAACGGGGAAATTAAAGCATTGCCAATTTAAATACCTATTTCCATAAACTAGGAAAGGTTTTCCTCGTAGGAAAAAAGTGCCGGGCATTCAAGTCTCTACTGGGGTTTAATATTTGAAAGCCGCAGTTAGCGTCGCTTATTTTCTCCCGTCATGAAGAAGCAAATCCAGTTACAGGCGAAGGAACAAAACACAGATTGTGGAGATTTAGAGATTTCACCATGAATTTACCTTCTACACAATAATACTAGTAATGAGTAATAACAATCTAAAATTTTTCAGTGGAGGTAAAAAATAATCTTTGAAATTGCAATCAATTGCTCTGTCCATGACAGAACACATTTACTCATATTTAGATGCCCTCCTCTCCATATATGGGTATATGCAGATGTACAAATTATATGTTCATCCATATGTAAACATAGATATAGGCAGATATATACCCACCCTCATCTCATGATATTGCCTAGAAAATATATATTAGAAAATATACATTTACAAAGGCCAACATATAAAACCAAGATGGCCAAGGTAAATATAGGCTTTGGAGAAGAAGAAAGACACAGCTCAGTAATAAGCACAATACCTAGGATAATCTGAGGGAGCCTTTGAAATGCAACCATAATATCACTGTATTCCTCAAAGGAATAACTGATGCTTACAAACTGGCTAGAGACTTCTTGTCTCCATTTACTAATTGACTCAATAAATTTTACTAAGCGCCTAATGTGCAAGAATACCATGTGGGATTAAAAGGGTAGGGGTAATTGGTGACAGCTGAGTCACAAGATAGCAAACATCAGTTAAACATGGCAATAAAGAGAGGAGAACCCTTGAAAGAAAAGCTGCGGACGGGAGTTTTCTCAACTGATTAGGTCCTGTTGCAGTGGAAGCAAGGTCACAGGTTCAATCCTCTCTTTGCCAATTACCTTTTATGGTGTTTCAAAGACATAGACCAGGCCTGAGTATTCTCAACACCCTAGCAGGAGATCAAAAGAGATTTGGGGAGAAAAGAGAGTGGTTCAGCCCAAATCCATCCCAAGTACTAGAAAAGTAACTTATATTAATTCAGGGTGAATCAGTACCACTATTTTTGTCTAAGTTATAGTGAATGTCCAACATAATATGTGGCTATGTACAATTAAGTATTATAAAACATTTCTCTTGGGTAGTTTTAAACTAGATTTATTCAGTCACCTAATAAGACACTGTAATGAATCAGAGAAAGCATTCACCTTTCAAATGGATGTATTCTAATGTTTTGGTTTACAAGTAATTTGGGGCTGTTTTGGATATTTATTGCATCACAATCTGAATGTTATTAACATGCAAAGATTAAAAAGGAGGATTTATTTAGCTCCAACCTAAGGGGTTAAAGAAATAGGAAAACCACCAGGATTAAAACTCTTCGCTTTTAATCCATCACAGCGTATTCAAAAGTCAACTACTTGTGCTTTGTTACCAGAGATCTAAGAAATGCTGTTGCTTATCTTTTCTCTTACACAAACATGAACTTGGGCTTGGAATGACTCTGACACAACACTTTCCTTCTCTCAAAGGAACTATCCCAATAAAAGCTGACAATGCCCTCCAAACACTGCTTTCTGATAGGAATTTGCCAAATTAGTTCCAAATGCAGCTCCCAGCGCCAGAAATACTCTTGAATTCAGCCACATTGGGATAAAGCCTTCTGGGTATCAGGGGTCTCAACTGGGGCTTATGTTAAACCGGTAGTTACAAACTCTGCTTCCCAGAACCTCCCCAGAGTCCCACAGCCTGGGGGTGGGGCAACCAAGGAAGAGGTGTCAGACTCTGGGGATCCCCATTCCCCTCACATTCCCCTCAGTAAGCATTCTATATACTCTTACCAAAATGGCTTGGTGGGCTCCTGTATCCTCTTTCATTTAAAGAAAGGGTTTTATGCTAAAGTATTTGGACAACTCCTATACTAAGCTGACTCTTAAATTCCTACAGAGCATTAACATTTTATAGTCTACCCTTCACTGATTCTACTGTCTTAATATCCTGCTGCTTAGAATTTTGTTTGAAAATGGTTAAATGTTGCACAAATGGCAAATAACTGAAAGACAGATGGTTGTGCTTTTTCCATTTCTGATATATAACCAGTGAGGAACTACTCACTAGGAACTACTTCCTAATTAAGACATACCTATCATCCAGAGGGGACTTTAAAGTCCCCATGCAGTGAAAACATTTGATGTTCCTTACTCTTCCCACAATGGAGATTTCAAAATAAAAACACTATACATCAAAAGAAAAATGCTGCATATGCTGAAATTAAATACATCTTTACAGAACTTCTAATAGTAAATTTCTGGTTAACTTGTTTGGACTTGATGTTTTTTATGAAAGTAAATTGTATATGTGTATGTTTGCCTGTGCGTGCATCTCAATGCTGCTGGGGTATTAAGCATGCACACAACAGCCTGAAATCTGCCTTGTGGGCAATTCAACAATGGTTATAATCTACAAGAAAGTAATTCTAAAGAGAGCTAGTAAAACATTCATAGCTAAAGCAATCAAATACACTGGCTACATTAGGAAAATCTTAATTTCTGGTTCTGGGAGACAATTAGAGGGGTCGTAATCTCTTTCCCAGTGGATTCAAAAGGAGTTATATCTAGCTAAATTTAGATAGTATGAAATCCTTATTATAAAAATAAAGATTTGACCAAATAAATAGTTTGCATTCCTAGATGAAACTACCAATAAGGAAATTATCATACTATGCCTTAAAGCCCTTATTGAGGTACTTTGTAACACTTTTCTCTAACACCTTCACCTATAGAGTTAGTTTCAGTGTGTGTTCATTTCATAGTAAAGGAAATTGAGGATCAAAAGATTAAGGAACCTGTCCTAGGTCATATGACTGATAAGTGACATTTTGAGGATGTGACCCTGGGCCCATCTGATTGTTAACATCCATTTTTACCCAAATAAAATAGGCTGTTGAGGCATGTTATCTGTATATCCTAGAATGAATATTAAAATGACAATGTATAGCTTAACAGTGCCCCTCCAAAGCCTATTCTCGTTCAGATAATCCTTAGGATTTTTTATACTCTTATATGCTAATTAAAATTTCTAAGATGTTCCTCCAGATTCACAAATATATACTGCATATTGTAACAATGGGGGAAAATTGCGAATAGAAGCAAATTAACATGACAAGAAAAAAACTGGGGGTAAAATCCCAGAAAAATAATCACAATTCAAGAACCGTATGGTTGCCTGAGGAAGGAAGATGGGGGGGGGGGGGTGGTGGCTAAATGAATAAAACGGAGCAAGTTGTAAAATAAATAAGTCATGGGGGTGTAATGTACAGCATGGGGAAAATAGTCAATAATGTTGTATTAACTTTGTGTGGTTACAGATGGTAACTAGACTTACTATAGTGATCATGTTACAATGTATACAAATATCAAATCATTACATAATATACATGAAACTAACATAACAATGTACATCAATCATGCTGCAATTAAAAACGAACCACATACTCAGAATATCTCTAAATTCCTAATTGCAAGTTATACAAAAGGAGCATGACACGCCATGTATATCAAGAGGTATACACGCCAAACCAAAGAACATTCAGTGGCAATAGTTTTGCTCTTTTTGAGCACTGTTAGGTTCTCCACCCATATGAAAGAATTTAATATTATGAATGAACCAGTTCTAAAAGAGGCACCTAGCGTGACGTCTTAAATTCAAAATGTTTCTCCTCTATCCCCCAAGAAGAAATTAAGGCTGCATAAATCAACTCTTCATGGCTGCTATTGCCTTTGGCTGAAGCCCCCCTTCTTCCCTTCTCTGTCAAGCGAGCTCCTTCTTCATCTTCAAGACTAAACCCAAGACGCACTCCTTGAAGAAAGCCTTCTTGAATTCCACTCTCGTATGGAGGCCTTATTTTGTGCTTTGACTTGCGAACCCTACCTTTATCAAAGCCTTGACCACATAGTTTCCTGCTATCTCTTCCACTAGGCTAAGCTTACTGAGGCTGTCTCTGGAGCTTTAATGCCTGTTCTGAGTAGATACTTAATAAGTATATCTCGAGGGCTAAAGGAAAAATCAAAGTGCCTAAAACTATTTCCAGAACACAGTGGGAAATTTTTATCTCTTTTTTTTCAGCCACTCTATTTCTTTATCTTCACCCTTACCTACATACAGATAAATACAGGCCAACATGTGCACATAAGTACACAGACACATTATTATCATCATCATCCATTCTACCTTCTGCATGGACTAACAGTGTCTTCACTGCCATTATTATCAAAAACAGGCAAAAACGAATCAAGAAATCTAAGAATTTCTGATAACACACACAACACTGTATAATTCATCAGTTTCACCATGCATTGCTGCCATTCAATCAAACAAATATTCATGGAGCTCACAGTACTGTGTAAAGCACCAAAAGCAAGTCAGTTAAGACACTCACATATTTTGAAAACAAAATGCCTGAACCATCATGGATATTCAGAAAAGTTCAAAAAGCAAAATTAACTACTGTACATAACTAAAACATATCTTGATTATTTTAATATGGGGAATGACCCAAAACATAGGAAATAACTCAAGGGGACATGGGGGTAGCTCCCAGCCTTTGCGCAGGTAATGGGACAAAGATAGACACACATGTCCCGTGCAGAGCACATGTTTGTGGTAAAGAATGGATGCTGGCTTAAAGTGGATACTGACTTGAAAATTTGATAAATGCTGTTTACTTTTAAAACATGATTAAATAGCATTTATAATGAACATGCTTAGAAACTGATGAATAATGTATTACATGTGCAGTAAAAGGAAAGTACAAAATAATTGTCTGAGGGGGTAGTTTTTCCCTGGCAACGTCCCAAAACTATGACAGTACGTTCTTTTCTCAGAAACACTGGGATTAGGACTCTGCAAAGAGGCAAAAATCCTCAACACAGACAGGAAACTGAATAATGATTCTCACCAAGGATTTCTGGGATCCATAAGTAAAGGAAAACCTGTCAGAACACTAGATTTAGGAAGATTCAGCATTTACTACAATTGCTGCAGTGTCCGTAGGTAGATCCTGGTGAGAAACAGTAGATTTTCTAGGTATGTTTCATTTTTTTCCCAGATCTCAGTGAAGTTCCCTTGCGGCCTCTTTTGCCTAAGACTTGTATTTAGAAATGAAAAGAAATCATTCCACAAAATAACATACTCCAATTTTCCTCTAATTCAACAGTTCTGTAAATAACTAAACACAGATCTAACTTTAATTGATACACAGTATATTTTTCTAAGTTAGGGGGTGCTCATTGTGCAATAAAAAGTCATTATTTGGATTCAGTTCTTAGTGTAAATTATAATGGCATCACAGACTTGAGGGACATGAGTTTGAGCAAGCTCCGGGAGTTGGTGATGGACAGGGAAGCCTGGAGTGCTACAGCTCATGTTGTCGCAAACAGCTGGACACGACTGAGGGACTGAACTGAAGTGAACTGATAATGATTTATGGTTCAATTTATGAGAAACGGCTTAAATAAGTCCATGTCTACACACACCAAAATAACATGTTCTAGATGAATACATAGTAGGAAAATGAAGATATCACATGATGTCCATTTTACTTTCAGGGAAATGAACATAAACTTGTTAATGTCTATGCCAGAATAAAGACTCTCATGTAAATGGATGGCTTCGGAAAGAAATTATGTAGGTACCTAAAGAAAGAACTAATTTAAAGATGACACATGCTAGCTCATATTTTGTAGAGAGGCTAGAGGTCAGATCACTGAGAAAAAAAATTCATCAAGTAAACTGATTTCTAGCCCCCTTCACTTGGCACAAAATTTTATGGTGAATTGTTTATTTGAGGCTGCAGAACAGTAAAGAGGCCTTTATGGAGACCAGCCTGTATACAACAGGTTAGGTCAATAAAGAGGTGTGTTAAAAATACTTAATTAGGAAAAATGAAAATTACTTAAACATGATGAAGACAATTTTGCAAAATCCAATAGCAAACACTGCTAAATGGTTAAGTGTTCAAGTCATTTTTATTAAAAAGAGAAACTTGACAAGGATGGCTCTCGTGATCTCTTTTAAAATATTATTTTGAAAGCTCTGGTTGATATAAGAAAAATACGTGTATACATACTTATATATATATAAATTTTATATATGCACCCAAATAGTTTTTACTTGCAGAGAGTAAGATTATATATTTTGAAAATCCAACTCTAATTGAAAGAAATATTTAAATTAATAAGAGGATTTACTAAGATGCATAGATACAAATAAATATGCCAAAAAATCATTGACTTTTCACTATACTAGGAATACACAGCTAGACATTTGATAAAAATACTCAACAAAAGTAGCAATACATATCATATGACATATAGGGTAAATTTAGCAACAAAAAATAAGATCTATACAAGGAAATATCAATAAGGAACACAAGTTAGAGAGCAAGCACTGAGTGTGTTAATACAGCCCACGGGCAGCCTTTCACCAAAGCACACAAAGGTTAGGGCCATAAACTACAAGCCAATGTTCTTTTCACTTCAGAATGAAAGATGAGAAGTTTAGTATAGGCCAACACTAGACTCATAGTCTAGAATTTTTATATCCTTATTCAATTAAGGAGATCATCAAAAAGCTCTAGCCCCACAATAGTCTCTAGACAGGTAAGTCTGGTCCAATACAAAAAAAAAATTTCATAGATATAATCTTAGCCAACTAGGAATTCAAAGAGTATCAATGTACAGTAAGTAGCTCCCAGTATCTGCCGAGGATTAGTTCTAGGACCCCTCAAAGATACCGAAATCTGTATGCTCAAACCCCTTAAATACAAAAGGATGGTATTTGCATATAATCTATACACACCTTCCTGTATACTTTGAAGCACCTCTAGATTATCTGTAATACCTAATACAATGCTATGTAAATGCTATGTAAGCAGTTGCTGGCACACAGTAAACAAGTTTTGCTTTTTGGAACTTTCTGGAATTGTTCCCCCCCTCCCCGAATATTTTTGATATGTGGTTGGTTGACTTGAGGATGCAGGCCCACAGCTATGGAAGAGGAGGGTATCCTAGATGGGAGGATGGGCAAAAGATGAGGGTCTCAGGGGTAGGCCAGACTTGGCGCGCCATTCGCCTAGAATAACCAAAGGTAGTCTGCCTGGGGGAACAATATTAAGCACTGTGGAGGAGGGAAGAAAAAGCATGGGCAAGAACTGGTTCTAAACATCAGGTTCAATGTATATGACTTGACCATAAAAAGGCTAAAGGAAGCCCTAGGCCAGGCATGAGGAAGATCAGGAGTTAGGGGTATGGAGAAAGAAAACTGGATCCTTGCAAGCAGTTCAAACTAAAACTCTGAATATTAAGAGATGGTTAGAAAATCTCTGTTCCTGGGCCAGTCGAGTAGAGAATGCTTATGCAGGCCACACACAGATAGGAACCAACTGGGAGACAGTGAGGGAAATGCAGCTTTCCTGGCTTCAAGCATGTGGGCAAGACCAAAGTTCCAACAGAATATCAACCATCAAGTTATATTTCAATATTGCCTCTTACTGAATAACAACTCAGAATTGCTTGGGATCAACCACAGTTAAACTGATAGAATAAATTATCTAAGTGGGGAAAAGCTATTCATGTCATTAGGATCCCATGATCAGAGCTAAAAGGATGAGGAATTGAAGACCATAGACATACCCTGACTTATAAAATATAAAATCATGAAGAGGAAGACATCCTAAGAAGAAATCTTTAAAAATAAGAAATTTTTGTCGAGCACAGCTTCATATCAATTTCCCTTTAAAGGTGATAGACGAGGAAGTCATGCAGATGTTGATCATCATATCTAAAACAGAGTAAAAATACTCTGAAACCTTTATATACAAATTATGTGACTAAGGCTAACATGAGTCACTTTCTATTTTCAAATCAATTTCTAGCTTAGATACTTCTCCCTGACACTGGAAAAATTCAGCAATTAAACTGAAGACCAGAAAACTAATTTCTTCTCCAGTACAGAAAATACAGCAGGCAAAATGTAATTTCTTCTCTTTTTGACCTAGATAATGCCAATTACTTTAGATGTTTTATTTCCCATATGCACCAGGATGTTCAAATGATACATAGCCTTCTAAGAAGATGATGCATCATTTCCCAATGGTACTGTCTCTGAAACAACAAACTTCACTTATTAATCATTGTGAAAACTGTCTGCTCACAAAAACGTGAGCAAAATTGGAAGGAAGAACCTTTCAAAAACAACCAACCAACTAAATCAGATAGGCAGATTTGAACTTTTTTTTTCATCAGGCACTGCTGGCATGATCACAAAATTTAAAAGACCCAGATGATTCTGCATAAATCTAACTCATCATCTTTCTTATAAAAAGTCCAGCTCTAATGAAGTCCATAATGATCTGAATAAGATACATTTAATTAGATTATTAACTGCAACATAAAACAGCTGCACCATGCCTTTCAACATTTTCCTCACTGAAGATCAGAGGACTGAAAGGGGTTATAAAACAGCCCATTCATTTTTCTTGTCCTTTAAAAGGAGGAAGAAAAAGAACTGTTAGGCACAACCAAAGTTCCAGACAACTTTTAACAAGTGAAATCCAAGTCTTCCATATTCTGAGACCTCACACATAGGGCATGATAACAGTGCCAGCTGACCAGCACATTGATGGGGCAGTATGAGAAAAGACAACTTTGGAAAATTCTAATGATTTCCTATGTGATACTGATAGTACAAGACTAATTTTCTGCCTGATGGTGTCTACATGAGATAGACAAAAGGGGAAAAAATCCAGGCTAATTAAAATGCATTTCAGAGATAAACCTGACAAGACTTTCCAATGATAGGCATGTCCACTGTGAGTTTGAGATGGTGGACTAAAGACTTATCTATCCTTCCCATGAGTATATCTAACCGCTCATATACCTTGCATATATATTTTAGGTTGGAAGAAATAGAGGTGAGAAAAATAGGCATGCAAAAAATTGCTAAGAATATCTTTAAATAAATATCTGTAGTTCCCAAATACATTATCTTGACTACTAGTGACTAAGAGCATGGCCTCTGGAGCCAGCAGAGCTCTCTTGAATCCCAGTCCCAGTATTCGTTAGCTCTGTGACTCTGGGCAAGTGACAGTCTCTCTTAGCGGCAGCTGCCCCACTGAACTCGGTGAGAACACTACAAGCTTTAGGGTAATGGAGGATCCCTTGCAATCTTTGTACTTTGCTTGGCCTAGAAAAAGTTTGAGGGTATACACTACCTGATTTCAAGACTTATGAAAAAGCTCTACAAATCAAGATGGTAAAATATTGGAGACAAGATAAACAGAATAGAGAATCCAGAAATAGAGCCATACATATATAGATCTGGCTTCCCTGGTGGCTCAGAGGTAAAGAATCCACCTGCAATGCAGGAGATCCACAGGATACAGGTTCAATCTCTGTGTTGGGAATATACCTTGAAGAAGGAAATGGCAATCAACTCCAGTATTCTTGCTGGGAAATCTAGAGATTTATTTACTCCTTTATATATAAATTCATTTATATATAAAAATTTATATATTTAAGTCAATATATAAAGTCAATTGACTATATACAGTCAATATATTGTTATATATATCTTATATACATTGTTATGTATATACATACACAGTGACAATAAATATATGGTTGACTATATATAGTCAATTGATATCCAACAAAGATGACAAGGTAATTCAATAGAAGGGAAGTCTCTTCAATAAATGATGTTATAACAACTGAATATAGGCATAGAAAATAAATATCAGGGCATCCCTGGTGGTCTAGTGGTTAAGATTCCCAGGCTTTCACTGGAGGGGATGAGGGTTCAGTCCCTGACTGGGGAAGTTCCACATGCTGTGAGGTGCAGCCAAAAAAAATAAGAAAGAAACATCAACCTTAACCTCACCATGTGAAAAAATAATTTCAAAATATATTATAAATCTAAACTTAAAAGCTAAATTTTAAAAAGTCTATAAGAAACTTTTTGTGAATTTCTGCTGTCAAAGATTTTTAAATAAGACACACAAAAAAAGAACCATAAAAGTAAAAAATGTTACACTGACCTTTACCAAAATTAAAACGTTTGCTCTTCAAAAGATACCATTAAGAAAACAAAAAGGGAGATCACGGGTAAGGAGAAAATGTCTGCAATGCATATCTGACTAAGTACTCATATCCATGTTATATAAAGAAGTCTTATAATTCAATAATATGAAGCCAAAAAATATAAAATGTGGAAAAGATATGAACAAATATTTCTCAAAAGAAAAATAAAACAGCAAAAAGCACATAAAAAGATGATCAATCTCATTAGCTAATCAGAGAAATGCAAATAAAAACCATAATGAGATACCACTACACACCCATTAGAATTGTTTCAATTAAGGAGATTGGCCATACTAATTGTTGGCAAGGATGTAGAGCAATTGGAACTCTCATATGATGCCAGCTGGAACACAAAATGGCATTATCACTTTGGAAAGCAGTTTGGCAGTTTTTTATAAAGTTAATCATAAACCCATATAATCTAGCCACTATGCCCCTAGATATTTACCTAAAAGCAATGAAAACACAGTCCATACAAAAATTTACATGTGAATATCAGTAGCAAATTTATTCATAGTAAATATCCACCAATATGTGAATGGAGAGACAAAAATGTGGTATGTCTACATAATGGAACACTACTCATCAATAAAAAAGAGTAAATTGCTGATAGTACCAACAAAGTGGGTGCTACCTCAAGACCATTATGCTAAGTGAAAGAAGTTGGTTATAAGGGTATATACTGAGTGATTTGGAGAAGGCAATGGCAACCCACTCCAGTACTCTTGCCTGGAAAATCCCATGGATAGAGGAGCCTGGTAGGCTGCAGTCCACGGGGTCGCTAAGAGTCGGATATGACTGAGCGACCTCACTTTCACTTATCACTTTCATGCATTGGAGAAGGAAATGGCAACCCACTCCAGTGTTCTTGCCTGGAGAATCCCAGGGACGGGGGAGCCTGGTGGGCTGCCGTCTATGGGTTGCAGAGTCGGACACAACTGAAGCGACTTAGCAGCAGCAGCAACAGCAACTGAATGATTTTGCTCATATAAAACGCAAATAGAGTACAGTGACAAAAAGGAGATCAGTAGTTGGGGATGGATGGACAGAGGGCTGGACTAGAAAAGTGTTCAGTTACAAAGAAGGTATACAGATGGTCATTAGTATGCACATAAAAAGATGCTCAATATTACTAACTGTTAGAGAAATGCAAATCAAAATCACAATGAGATACCACTTCATATCCATTAGGATGTGCTTAGTCATTCAGTTGTGTCCAACTCTTTGTGACCCCAAGGACTGTAGCCCGCCAGGTTCCTCTGTTCATGGGGATTCTCCAGGTAAGACTACTTGAGTGGGTTGCCATGCCCTCCTCTAGGAGATCTTCCCAACCCAGGAATCAAACCCAGGTCCCCTGTATTATAGATGGATTCTTTACTATGTAAGTCACCAGGGATGCCCATATCCACTAGGATAACTATTATCAAGAACAAAAATGTACTGGTAAAATGTAGAGCAACTGGGACCCTTATGAATTGCTGGTGAGAATGTAAAATGGTGCAGCTGCTTTGGAAAACATTAGAGTGGTTCCTTGAAAAATTAGACACTATCAGTTCAGTTCAGTTCAGTCGCTCAGTCGTGTCCGACTCTTTGCGAACCCATGAACCGCAGCACGCCAGGCCTCCCTGTCCATCACCAACTCCCGGAGTCCACCCAAACCCATGTCCATCGAGTCGGTGATGCCATCCAACCATCTCATCCTCTGTCGTCCCCTTCTCCTCCTGCCTTCAATCTTTCCCAGCATCAGGGTCTTTTCAAATGAGACACTATGTGATCCACCAATTCCACTTCTAGGTAAAAAACCAAAAGAATTGAAAACAGAGACTCAGACAAGTATTTGTATACCAATGTTCATTGCAGCCTTAATGACCACAGCCAAAACACAGAAATAACCGAATACCAAACAAATGAGTGGATAAACAAACTGTGGTGTATACATACAATGGAATGTTATTCAATAATAAAAAGGAATAAAGTTCTAACAGATGCTTCAACACGGAAGCATCTTAAAAACATTATGCTAAGTGGAAAAAGGCAGACACAAAAGGCAGACACAAAAAGGCAGACACAAAAAATGAATCTGCTTACATGAAATATTATCTAGAATGGGCAAATTCATAAGAAAGAAAGTAGGTTAGAGGTTAAAAGCTGGAGGGAAGGAGAGAATGAGGAGCTACTCTTTTATGGATACAGAGTTTCTATTTGGAGTAGAAACTTGTTGAAAACAGATCATGGTGATGGTTGTACAACACTGTACTAATCCCATTGAATTGTGTATTTAAAAATGGTTAAAATGTTAAAGTTCATATTGCCTATATTTTACTGCAATAAAAAATAGTATAAGGAAAAAAGTGGAACAGGAAATCTTTTTAGAGTAATGAAAATGTTCTGTATCTTGAGTGTGATTACGGTTTCATGGATGTATAAAACTGTCAAAACTCATCCAATTAAATAGATCCGTTTAATTATATACAATTATTGCTCAGTAAAGTTGATAAGGGGGAGAAAAGAGACCAACAAATTAGCAAGAATATAATTTATTATGCCTCTCTTCCCTGCTTTCCTTCATTTTATCCTGCCATAGCCACTAGGTGTCCTGTCATCTCCCCTCTGCTATGAGAAGCAGGAAGAAGAGGAAGGAAAGAGGAGAAAAATTCACTCATCAAACAAATACCTGGGGAGCATCTGTTTCATCTGTCACTCCAGTAACAGGTGTATGGATGAGGAAACTAAGGTTTGGCACCATAAAGTTTTTTATTCAGGTCCCACAGAGAGTAAACAGTAGAGCTCAGTTTGCAACCACTGTCTGATGATTCAGAGTCTTCATAAGACGTGCACTCAAAGATTTTCTATCTGTGTCCACACCAGGCCCAAATACATGAGGGGAATCAATGCATAAGCAGGATCCCACATATTGGGGAGGGGGTGTGGAGCGGGGAGAGGGGAAGTACTAAGATGCAAAGCCATGGCAATCAATCAAAATAAAACGTGTGGAAAACAGGTACTTTTGTTCACATTTAAGAATCTCTTGTAAAGAGTTCAAAACTTTTGTCTTGGGCTATTTCTCACTTCAGTCAACATTTGAACACACGGTTAAGAGCACATGCCCTAAATGAGCACAAGTATCACACCTCCCAGGTCCCAATCCTGGATCTAAGAAGAGATGCCATCTCTTCTAACTGCAATTTTCTCAAAGGCAAAATTGAAATTATAATAATATCAACCTCAAAAGGTTTTTGTAGTGACTAAATTAAACAACAGATGTTATACTTTAACATAATGTTGGGGACATAATATATTCTCAATAAATATTAGCCTTTTTCTTATTCTTCTTCCATAAACTCCACCTATAATATCTAGGTATGGAAAGCATAGCTACATGCAAAAATGAAAAAAAAAAAAAGCAGCTTCTTAGGCGGTTGCTTAAACTCATTGGTGCTTTCCTCTCTCCCTCCTCCTTTCTTCCTGTCCTCTCTCTGTTCCTCTCTTCTACTGTTCTTCAAATAAAGTTTTTGCATTAAAAATGTATGATGGAAACCATGAATGATAGAAGCAAACCCCAGTCAGTAACCTAAAGCAGCACATTATCTTATGAAAGAATAAATGATTCATTTCTCTTTGGCAGAATTGGGGCTTTTCCCTGTCTTTCTCTTTCTAGGGAAATAAAAATTTTACTCTTTCTCAAAAACTTGGGGGATGGCTTCTAAAAAGCCAGTATGAGGAAGCTTGAGGAGGTCTTTTTATAGCCAAGCATAACAGCTGACAGTCTGAAGGGCCATATAAAAACATTTTGCTATTCTATAGGACTCAAATCCAAGTGGCTCAGAAAAGCAGAATCAGTTTTATTGGGGAAACAATAAAATATTGTTGGAAAATTTCAAAGTCATGCAGCACAGAAAAGGACTTTTTTTTTTTTTTTTTTCAGAAAAGGACTTTTAGTGTAATAAAAATAATGTATAGGATAATGTTTCTTACACTTAACAAAGGTACCCACTTGCCTACTCAAATCCTACATTTCCAGGCTCCAAATCAGTATAAGTACATGAGAAAGCAACAGATCCTTGGGGTATGATGGGTGTGTGGTCAAGTCAGGTGGCATGCTGCTGCTAGGTTTTCCAAAGTAGCAGAGTCTCGGATAATAAAGGACAGTCAATTATTATAGAAAAAGAAAGGACATTCAAATTAAAATGATTATACATGTTCTACAGTAATAGGAAAGCTTTTACATTAGAACGCATTATGCTTATAAACTTATTTACAAAGCAGAAATAGAGTCACAGATCTAGAAAACAAACGTATGGTTACCAGGGGAAAGGGAGAGGAGGGGTAAATTGGGAGACAGGGATTGACATATACACACTATTATATATAAAACAGATAACTAACAAGAACCTGCTGTATCGCACAGTGAACTCAATACTCTCTGTAACGGCCTGTATAGGAAAAGGATATATTAAAAATGAGGATATATATATATAATCAGTATAATGCATTCACTTGATGTACAGCTGAAACCAACAACTGTAAATCAATTATACTCTAATGACATTTTTTAAAAAAAGAATTCAACATGCTTAAAATTGAGCAGATACTTGGCCAACTGGAGGAGTTTCATCTGCTATGACCCTGGAATTAGGGTACTTTTACTCATATTTATTAGTGGCATGTTGAGCTGACATTAGTCATATTGCACAGTCTTAAGAACCAGAACTAAAAGCACTATCTCCCAAAGTTATAAGAAATAATTTTAGACTTGATGCTGAGGGATAGATAGATTAAAAAAAAAAATACAACAAGCGGTCCCTTCCTTTTAAAAGGTGTTAAACTTTTGTAAGAAGCTTTAGGAAAAAGGCAAATAAGACAATTATTCTGTGGCATAGTAATATTTCATTTTCTGAAACTCAATTAGGAGAACTAATGAAGAAGAAATGTGTTTCTTGCTTGTAGAAGCCAGCTGAAACTGGTAAAAAGCCTAATTACTAGCAATATTTGTTACACAAAATCCATTTATATTGGAAGGCATGTAAGTATTATCATGAAAGTTAAAATAGAGAAGACAGTGCAGGACACTTAAGTTATAATTTCAAATTTGGCAGTGCTAACAAACAGAGCTCCTCCAGAGATCACTAAATTTATTGCTTTAAAAAAGTTTCTCTAAATAACATGTCAATGTATTTAAATGACTAGTCAATTTTAATGAATTTTTAGTTATTGCTGTTCCCATTTGCAGAATGAATCTGAGCTCTGATATTATCATCCCATTCCACCAACAAAGACACCCAGGTCCCATTTTATCTTCCTGTGGCTTTGCTGGGCCAGTCAGAAGGTGGGGAAGCAGTCCCCACTACCACTACCGGGAATACCCATTTGCTTAGCATATAAGCATACACTAGTCTCCCTAGTGGTTCAGATGGTAAAGAATCTGCCTGCAATGCAGGAGACCTAGGTTTGAGATCTGGGTCAGGAAGATCCCCACTCCAGTATTCTTGCCTGGAGAATTCCATGGACAGAGGAGCTGGCGGGCTACAGTCCATAGGGTTGCAAAGAGTTGGACAGAACTAAGTAACTACCACTTTTACACTTTTCACTTACTATATATCACTGGTCACCTACCTGACACATATTCCTTCTTTTTCATTTCTAACATAATCCTGGTTTTATGCAGGTAGCTACCCTCATTAGAAACAGATGTTTTAAACTCCTGTAAATACTTAAGGGGAAAATAACACAGAGAGAGAGCTGAAACAAGATATATAAGTGGGCAGTTGGGTACCATATTAAGTATTTCCCCAAATAGATAACAACTGGAAAAATGCACTGATTCATGCTCTGAGATCAAGTGTGTGGCAAACCACATCAAGGCCACAGAAAGTGTCTTAAAATGGTAAATTTGGTAAAATACAAAAAACCAACCCAACAAGTAAAACCCCAGGAATAGCGCTCAGCACAAACAACAGTGTTTGTTCCAACAGCTTAGTATGTGTGCCCGAGTTCTCGGTCTCATTTCTCAGAACTCTCTCCCTTTTGTATTATCTGTTGCAGTCATACTGAATGATGACGTACAATTCTCAGAAGGCATCACTCTTTCCTGCCTTTGGCACTTTGTATAGACCACTTGCTCTGTCTCCCTGGAACATTTTCTGCTTTTGCCAAGGATCAGAAGCATATATCCTTTAGGACTTCCCTGAGACATTAACTCCTCCAGAAACCCTCCCCAGATACACTCCCTCCTTGAGTCTGGACTGTGCCATGATGCCCTGAGCTTCCCCCCCTCCATGGCATTTACTACACTGCCCTGTGATTTCCAAGTGTATTTCATTTATTTATCTGCACACACTAACTATGTACTCCTTCAGGGTATGGTCTGTGCATCCACAGTGTCTGCTACGATGTCTGACAAACTGTTCAGGTTCAACCAATATTTGTTAATTGATTAAATGTCATCGTTTGAGCAAAGGGTTCTGCTGAGGTCAGCTTTATCTCTCAGCCTTTGAGAGAGCACTCAACTTAGTTCTGGTAGAAACATTGGGAGTAGTGCATTATTCATATCATTCTATTTGTACTGGCTTTGTTCAAAAGCTAACAGCCAAATGTGTGGTCTACCTCTTGTGACTGTCTAGGTTCTCACGGCATGAAATTTGTACACGAGTCCCCAGTCTGCTTTCAACATACTTTCCTTCCTTAACTTCTTATCCTGATTGTTTCTATATATTTTGTTTTCCTTTTTTAAAACTTAAGTTCTTTCTAGAAAAAGGCAGAAGATAAATATGCATAAGTCCCAGAGACAGGAAAAGAAAACATGATCCCATCTTTCTCTAGAGAAAGTGAACCCTTGATGTTTCTCAGCGACCCATTTCTAGCTGAATCCAAAGCACATCTTAAAAAAGAAAATATTTTACTTCTGGTTCTCAGCTCAACTTCAGGCAACTAAGTCAGTCTAACAAAAGGCATGCACAGGTGTGCCCAGATTTTCCTCAGAGGATTCAGGAACACAACTCAGAAGCGAGTTCAGATGTGCACTTTGTTTTATTTGGTCAACTCACTGCTGAAAAGCTCGGTCTAAAGTGAGTTGTGTGCAAAATCAAAATTTAAATTTACTTGAGATGCTCACTATCTAAAGGAATGCTATGGCAAATCAATGAAGTTTCTTTGGGATAAAGGGAGTAAACACCCCACAATTATACCTACCTTGTCATCCCAGATTTAACTACTAAGGCTATTTTAAAATGTACTATGAGAAAATCCTCCTCAGATTCTACTGTGCAACCCTTTTAGTTTGTTTCATCACCTCTAAATGTAACTCAAGTCCAAAACCAGCCAGAAAAATCAAATTAATATTAAATACTGAAACACTGTTATCAATGAATTCACACTAGAAATTATTAGCACCTCAAATGTGAGAATGTGCTCAAAGTCCTGTTAATTTCTGTCCCCTTGAAAAAATTTCCTTGACAACATCCTAAGTAAAACATTGTATTAAGAGCTGAGTGGGATTCAATGTAATTAATGTACAGTTCTTGCCCTCAAGGAACTTTAATGCCTACCTAATGAGCAAACTCATTCTGTTTCCCCCTCCCCCATGTTTTCATTATTATAATATCTAACCCTGAATATTTATTGGAAGGACCGATGCTGGAGCTCCAATACTTCAGTTACCTGATGCGAAGAGCCAGCTGGTTGGAAAAGACCCTGACACTGGGAAAGATTAAGGGCGAGAGGAGAATGGGGCAGCAGAGGATGAGATGGTTAGATAGCATCACTGACTCAATGGACATGAGTCTGAGCAAACTCTGGGAGATGGTGAAGGACAAGGAAGCCTGGCATGCTGCAGCCCATGGGGCTGCAAAGAGTCGGACATGACTTAGTGACTGAACAACAATAACAACAATAATCTAAATATTACTGACATCAGACAACTTTTTTCCAAGTTTTTTTTTTCCCTCCTTTGCATCTGTTTTTGCTTTATAAACACTCAAGCAGGAAATAATTTTCATTAATTTGCTTTACGAAATCCCCAACAAATAACTACAAAGAGAAGGGAACACAGAGGGAAGACATTTCATACAGAGTTGGGAAAAATAAAATCCTGAAGAAAATTCAAGAATTGTTACCATAAAAATATCAAAATTTAATACTAAATCTTACTAGTTTTAATTGCTGGATGGAAACTCTTTCTGAATTAAATTTAAATTTTTAAAGCATTCAGTTTAATTTATCTCAAGTACAAAGGCAGCAGTTCAAACTGGGCTAATCAAAAGTTGCTTAGTGGACATCCTAGGAGGTTTAATTTTAGTAGATTTATAATTCACATATTAACAATGTGTGTATACACAAGACATTTTAAGAAAACATCTAAGAACTGTTCTTTCCTATAGGTTACAGATCAGTCTTTTAGTACGGAGACAGATGGGAACTAAATTTTTGGTGGTGAGCACACTGTAGTCTGTGTACATAGAAGTAGAATTGGAATGTATATATGAAACTTACCTTATAAATCAATGTTATCTCAACTTTTTAAAGTTAATTAAAGGATCAGTCTTTTAATATTTTTTACATTACTTTTTCTCTTCAATTTATTTTTCACAAACAGTGAAATGGTTTTAGCCAGTTTATGTCCAAAATAATAACAATTTCTAAATAAGTATGATCAGATGGAAACTCTCTTGTGAATGAACCTGACAATGAACCATGACTTAGAAAAAGAAGACGTTAAACTGCTCAGTATAATTTGAACTAAATTCTCAATGTATAAGCAAACACCTTCTAGAACACCTGATAGATCAGGGTTTTTAAACCCTTGTTAATTGTTTAAAGGTCCCTTATTTTGCTATCTGTCATACTGCGTGTATTTAACCTACTCACAGGTATTTATGCTAATTCATTAGCTCCCCCATTGTGGGAAGGGCAGACTTTATCATCTCAAAGCACTGATGCATAGCTTCCTGGGTCAGAGACAAATAAATCTTTTAGTATAATTGCATGTTGCTTTATGTGTCGCTGTTTCCCTGCTGGGAAAAATGTTAAAATATTTAAAGTTTACTATCTGGTGTGAGAGTGGTTTGATAATTAAAGGGTGGAATGGGAGGAGTGGATGGCAGAATTTAATACTTTATTTTAGTTGGAATAACCTTTCTTGGAATTGGTAAACTTTCAGAGTCAATAAAAGTAAAAGTTTCTGGTGAATAAGAGTCGTTTCTGAGATCACCGTACCAGCCACTTGGAGACAAGATAGTTCAATAAAGATGGATTAGAAGAACTGGGGGCCTGGGTATGTCATAAAGATCACGATTTTTGCCAGTGATAAACTAGACTAAACCCTATCATCAGTACTAAAACACACCAAGCTCTAATACCACAACTGGTTTTACATATCTATATACCAGACAGCCAGAGGAGGAGCACAGTTTTGTTCTTAATTAGCACACGATTTTGAGTTGAACTATCTGACTGCAGGGGTTCTTCAAATACTTAATACTGCTCTGCAGACTTGTGCTTCCTGGTACAAATACAGACACTCCTCCACTCTCTAATGGCCTCCCAGGGCCCACAGCCTCAGGGCTCTCCCAGGAAAAGCAGAGCTCAATAAGCAAAACTAAGGACAACTTACTCCTGGATGGGAATGTAACAAGCGAGATTATTTTCATTTGACACGTTCATTCAATAACCTGATGTAAATCCATTCTATTATTTTGCTCGAATGAAAAACATGGGTATTACAGCAACCGGGAAGAGAAATCGGAAGTTTCAGATGCATGTTATTGTATGTACCCCACGCTCTGGAGAGGACTGGCTCTATCAGCATCATGAGGCAGGAAAACCACAAACAGTTATGAGGGCCACATATCCCAGTGCCGACTAAGCTGGTGCTGCTGGAAGAGGAGCAAACGGTCCCCAGCAAGACCTTATTTGGGGGGAAAAGAGACTGTGCAGAGGTTCATGAGAATGAATCTGTGGTTTGCAACTGGCTAGTCAATTCTCAACATAAGTGAATTCAACATATGTGACTATTTAGAAAAGCAGTTAAGGACAGCTAAATATTTCTTGGTTAATTAAGTAATTTTCATCTGGAGGTGTGGTTGGAAGAAGAAGCCTCCTGGAAACTAGGATCAGAAGGAAGGGTTTAGTGTGAAAAACATCAGTTCCAGATGATTTTGCTTATATCTAGACCAGTAAGTCTAGACAATGGAAATTAAACTATAAGTCAGCAAAAAAAGAACACCCAAGAGGTAAAAAGCTGTCCTGTCACTGCCTTTATTAAAGGGATGCAGTTTGCTTCCTTCAAGTCAGTGTTTTGTAATTCTCTTCTTCATAACAAAACTTGTATTCCAATCATACAAACAATTGAAAAAGAAAAAATCAAAAGTGATAATAAAACTAAACCCTTAAGCTTAATATGCCCATGCTGATCAAAGCAATGCTCAGGAGGGTAATGCCATTGGGATGGAATATGAGACGCTGGTGAAGAACAAGAGCAGAAGAGACTGTACCCTCCAGCCAGTCACACTTTCCACATCTCTACCAAGAGTAGAATAATGCATGTAAGTATACTGTCAATAGTAATAATGAATTATGTTAGCATTTGTTAGTTACACTAATAGAAACCACAATAATAAATACCACTCATTAGTAACAAATCAAAGAATCTCCTTCATGTGGAATCAGTATGCATGACTCTTGGCAGGGAATCAGTTTTACAGACATAACAGGCATACAATTTGCAAAGTCATTCATCCAGAATCACCACACATAGCTCCACAGGGAAAGGACCAATATGGTGGCACTAGTGGTAAAGAACTTGCCTGCCGATGCAGGTAGATGTAAGAGACGTGGGTTCAATTCCTGGGTCGGGAAGATCCCCTGGAGGGGGGCATGGCAACCCACTCCAGTTTTCTTGCCTAGAGAATCCCATGGGCAGAGGAGCTTGGCAGACTACAGTCCATAGGGTCGCAAGAAGGCAGATACAACTGAAGCGATCTAGCACACGTACACACACATGGTTAATGAAAAGGTGATCTTCCTAACAAAAATAAAACACCAACACCAACATGGGAAGAATCAGTAAGTCTGATCAGGAAACAAGGTAGCTCCCATCTGAAAATAAAATGACAGTGATCAACTAGGTAAAACACCATCTGTATCGTTATCTCCATTTTTCAGATACTGCAGCAGAGTCACAGAGATGATAAATAACCTGTCCAATGGCAAACTACTAAGTCAGTGGTCTCGCTCTGGACCTTGGGTTCTTAATCTTGACGTTATAGCTGCTTCATATTGTTCTGCCATGAAAAGAAAAACTTTGAAAGAAAAATCTAAAAAAGTGTTAATGTTTAATAAAAAGAAAACAAACTAGGAGAATGTGCTTGAGGCAGGAAAATTTTCTTCTGTCTGAGGAAAGCTTCAAATCAGATACCTTCAACTCAACATTAATATCCAACACATTCCACATAAACAAAAGAATACTGTCATGTAATTATGATTATGTTCCTAAACTAGACAAAAATCTTGAAGTCTCTTTACAAATGTTAATATGCAATGATGCACCATGTTTGTGTTTGCAAATAAACCATGCTAAGCATTTAAGGACAAAAATATTGTCAGAAATTAAACATAAGATAAGTTCCTGAAGCATGTATTATTTTCCTAATTATTTTAATGTTAATAAGTCAAATAAACACAACCTCAAATCAAGAAACAAAGCCATCATAAAAGAGAAAGATGGCATTTGTAATCCTGAAAGATATCACTTCAAGCTGCTTTCAAACTTATCTCTATCCAACCCCAAAGGCATGTAGAATTGCTTTGTTGCTTCATTCAACATTCATTCTTCATTCAACAGAGAATTCAACATTCTCTGCAGGCTCATTCCTGAATCAGAGGCAGCAGTATTCTCTTTTTTAGCCACCTGCTCAGGAGTTAGCACTGGGCAGACCCTGCAAAGAGTACCCCATCACTCTCCCCTACACTCTCATCCCCAGGATGAGACCCCATCACTCCTCCCCTAAGGATGTGTTGCCTCAGTTGTGAGAAGTGAATTACAACATCCCACTTTCCTGTCATGCTCATGGGTGTGGTGGTCACTTCTTAGGTCTGAATCTGTGCTTTGAGAGATGGTCACCCTCCTCTTGTTTATTTTAAGGCAATGGAGACTTGGAAGCCACAAAATCCAGAGAAACAGAAAACCAGTGAGGGGTGAACTGGCAATTCCTAAATGCATGCCAATAGCTTATGTCTTAGGTCCTCTTCTTTTCCTGTTCCCCTCCATCCCTGATGGCTGCAGGGATAACATTCACCTACCTCTTTGTGAAAGATGAGAGAAGATGCCACAACTGCGTTAAATTCTCAAAGAAGGAAAAAGAGAAAGTAGTATTTAATATCGATCAAGTCCAATTATACTTTCTTGGTGTTTAGCCAGAAATACAATTGGGTATTTATGAAGATGCCACAACTGAGTTAAATTCTCAAAGAAGAAAAAAGAGAAAGTAGTATTTAATATCGATCAAGTCCAATTATACTTCCTTGGTATTTAGCCAGAAGCACAATTGGGTATTTCTGCAGCAATCTGTAAGAGACTTTATAAATATTTAATGCATCCATTTGAAAACACCCTTTCCTCATTCCCATTTTATCTTTTGAAAATGATATCCAAAATGATTTTTTTAAAACATTTCAGGCCATTAGAATACCAAAAGAGAAAATCTCTGTCTATATTCCCTTCCCCTAACTACTCAGGGATCAGGCCCAAGGGGAGTACTCTTCACCCAGAGATATGTCAGAACTCTAATCAGAAAGTAACAGAACCAAGTAAGGCAGTGGAATAAGATGTGAAGTTAATGATCGTGTCTAACTTTGCAAAGGCAGAGTCCTAATTAGTGACAAATCGGATTGTGGAATTATTTTAATGGCATGTACCTTTTATTGCTTTCAAATGCATACTGTTAGCAGAACAAGCTACTATTTCATTAGGTAATGAAACATAGATAAAAATTTATATGTAATTGGTACATTTTAAACTAGGGTTTAAAAGCTATTTATCTCTTAGTTAGAAAAAAATATTCTTTTAAAGTCATTAATTGGCAGCCATAAATTTTAATTCTATTCTTGGTCTAATTATCACAAATTTCAAAGTAAGTAGGTTCCAAAACAATGAGGCTTTACTGGTTCAATTAAGAATACTAGTTGAAGGGTTTCCTAAGGAGATTACAATAGGATAAATTAACTCTAAGAAAAACAGAAGTATACAAAATCAAATGTAGTAGATCTGTATGCAGTAAATATGAAAAGATATCTAAGGCCTATTAGTAAGTAAAAATAAGGACGCTATACACACACAAATACACACACACACAAACAATATCATCCTACCTATCAAATCAGCACAGAACAATTCTCTATTTTTCTGTGTGTGTATGTGTGGGTATGTGTAGTCTTGAAGATCACATGCCAAAATGTTAGCAATGGTTACCTCAGGGAAGGTGGGCAGGTAGGAGGAGAGGAAATGGGGACTGAGGACAGTGACCAGGGTGGGTTTTAGCTTTGCATGGATCTTTCAAAATTAAATGATTATATATTTTAAGATTTCAGATTATTTATAGCTCCCTGTAATTAATCACGTCATGACTGCTTAGTACTGAAGAAGCCTAGCACCTAAAGGTACTAGGAAAGAAAGCACTATGGTAGATGCTGCAGAAGTTCCTGAAGTGTACGACTCATTAATATTCCAACTTAAAAGAGATCCATGACTCAGGCACAATTTCCAAAGAAAAAATTAAATATAGTAACTGGCAAGTTGATTGTGGTCTAGGTTTTTAATACTAGAGAAATGTCTAGATAGGATCATACTAAATTAAGAAGTGGCCTGTACCTCCAAAGAATATACTTTGATACTTCTGAGAGTCAGACAAATTCTGAGTAAAATACATTTTGCAAATAAAAACAGGAGAAAAAAATTATCTTCCTTTTTATTGGCTTGCCAAAAAGCTGTAAATATACACTAGAAGAAACTTATTAAAGGTTATAATAAGGCTTTTGGTAATAGCTTCTACCATACCAACCTTCCCAAATATAACAACTACAGACTCTGGATAAAATATAAAAACCAAGTATCTGAAGGCACTAGATAGTAAAGAAAAGTATACAGATACTGTAGGGGAATTAACATTTGATAAAAAATGAACAACATTTGGTGAGTTCCTTGTTTTTAAGGTTTTGTGACTGAAGGAAAGTCTGTATCAACTGGGCAACTGAAACTTGAAGAAAAAGAAGAAGGTGAGAAGAAATGTCTCAACAATAGCACAAAGAGGAAACTCTAAATTTACTGCATAAAATCCACTTGAATCTCTGGTTAATTCCTGAAATCCACTTGGATCAAGCAGATGCCAATAAGCCCAGCTAAGGCCAAAGGGACTGAAAAGCTGCCCTTCACAGAGTTAACCAAGTTTGGGTTGTGAGTTGAGCCGAGTTAATTGCTTACAAAACAAACAAAATCCAGGATTCTTCAGAGAAATATAACAGAGTCCCAAATCCTAGAAAATATTCAAAATAATCAGGACAAAATTCAAAATTACTGGACATGTGAAGAGAGAGGAAAAGGTGATCCATTTTCCAGGGGAAAACGCAATCAGTGGAGACCAACCCAACAGGATATAAATGTTGCAATAGCTAGATAAGAATATTTTTATTCAGGTTTTATAACTACGCCCAATGGAAGAAAGGCTAATATGCTTGCAATAAATGAACAAATAGGAAACAATATCAGAAAGTTAATGTTTTAAAAACTAGAGAGAATCTGATGCAAATTCTAAAACCTTCAATATATGTAATAAAAAATTATTGGATAACTTAATAGTGGGTAGCAATAACGAAAAAAGTCAGTGAAATCCTCCAATCTATAGAACAAAGAGAATAAGATTGGAAAAAACTTTTAAAAGCTTCAAAGACCTGTGAAAAAATATCAGAAGGTCTAACGTGTGTAACTGGAGTCCAGAGAAAGAACAGGAAGAGATAGGGAAGCAGGGTAGAAAAAGTTATTTGAAAACACAATGACCAAAACTTGACTAAATTTGGTAAAAGGAAAAAAAAAATATTCAAGAAGTTCCACAAACCACAAGTAGGGTACATTTTTAAAAAACCTCATATTTAGGTATCATACTCAATCTGGTGGTAAAAAAACAAACAAACAAAATGAGAAAATCTTGAAGTAGCCAGAGAAAATCATATTACAGGGACATTATTTTGAGTTCTTCCCAGAAACTGTAGAGGGTGGTAAGGCAGTGGAACAAAAGTTTTAAAGTGCTGTGGTTGGTGAGGAATGGACCCTAAAAATGTTTAAATCCTAATCTCCAGAGCCAGTGACCATGTTATGTGACAGATAATTAAGGCTGTAGATAGAATTAAGGGTGCAAATCAGCTGACTCTAAACTGGGGAGGTTACCCTGGATTATCTATCTGGTCCCAGGATTATCACAAGGGTCCTTAGAAATGGAAGAAGGAGACTGGAAAGAAGGTACAAGAGAAATGGCAATGATGAAGAGTCAGCCTGACACTGCTGGCTTTGATGGTGGGGCCATGAGCCTGGAAATTGGCAGTCTCTAGAAGCTGGAGAAACTAGGAAGCAGATTTTCCCTTAGAACTTCCAGAAGGAACACTGCCCTGCTAGCACCTTAATTTTAGCCAGCTGAGATCAGCTTTGGACTTCTGACTTCCAGAACTGTGAGACAGAATTTTCATATGGTTCTATGCCAGTAAGTTTGTGGTAAACATGTTGAGAGGGGAAGAAAACATTGTCTCATAATTCTATATCTAGCAAAAATTATTATACAAGAATAAAAATAAAGACATTTCATATAAAAGAAAACTGAGAGAATTCATTGCCTGCAGACCTCCTGACTTCAAGAGGTGCTACAGGAAGCTCTTCCAGCTGAAGGAAAATGGTATCAGGTAGAAATTTCAAGAAAGAAGGAAAAAACTAGAAATGGTAGTTATGTGGGTAAACATAAAAGACTTTTCCCCTCTGTATTTCTTCAAAATACATATGACTGTTGAAACAAAAAAGTAAACCACCATATTCTGAGGTTTTTGAAATATGTAAATACTAATGACAGTGAACATGTAACTATGTGTATTATAATCCCTAAAAAAGAATACAGAGGTATAGCAAGACTAAAAGATACTAGTCAATAAAAATTTTTTTCAATCAAGCCAAGGAAGGCAAGAAAGGAGGAATAGTGGAACAAAAACCAATAGGATAGACAGAAAATAAATGTAAGATGGCACCACACCTAAAAAGGGCTTTCCAGGTGGCTCAGTGGTAAAGAATTCGCCTACCAGTGCAGGAGACAAGGGTTCGATCCCTGGGTCAGGAAGACCCCCCGGAGAGGGAAATGGAAACCCACCCTAGTATTCTCGCCTGGGAAATCTAATGGAGAGAGGATCCTGGTGACCTACAGTCCATAGGGTCGCAGAGTTGGACACAACTGAGCGACACCTAAAAGGCATAATAACCATAGTAAAATAAAGCAGCATTTCTCTCAAAATAAGTCGCTATGGACTAAATATTTCTGCCTTTGCTAAATTCATATGATGAAGCCCTAATCATTAATGTGACAGATACCTGGAAGTGGGGCTTTTGATAGGTAATTAGGTAATGAGGGTGGGGCCTTCACGAATGAGATTAGTGTTTTTATAAGAGACACAAGAGAGAGAATCTCCTTCTCTGCCACCTGAGGATATGGCAAGAAGGCAATTGTCTGCAACCTAGGAAGTAGGCCCTGACCAGACACTGAGTCCTCTGGCACCTAGATTTTGGACTTCTCTAGAATCACCAGATTTGTGACAAACAAATATTTGTTGTTTCAGCTCCCCAATGTAGGGTAATTTGTACTGTATAAGTAAGACATAAGTGATATTTGAAACAACTGTTCTGCCATTGTATGAGTTTAAGAAACACTGGGAAAAACAAAGTTAAACACTTTTTTCTAAGCAGAATTTCTCTCCTTTAAAATGCAAATATACACTGAAACTCTCCAGGGGTTATACCACCCAAGCCCTCTACCACGATACTATCACTTAGAGTTAGTTTTTCAGGGAAAATACTTTTGGCAATGCTATTATAAAGTCTCAGCCAGCAATGATCTCATGCATCGATTCCTTGCCAATATGGTCATTTGCATAAGAAGTGGCATGAGACACATTGGCAGATTTAAACATGTACACAAACGCATATGTCCATTAAAATGTTTTAGTTCTCTACTTTTCATTCAATTAAAGAAGAATGAAAGAAAGCACAGAAAGAGATATCAAAAGGCAAAACAACAAATCCATCTCTAGTTCTGCTGTGTCCATTCACAATTCCCACTTTGCATTTCAAAAGCTGAAGAAACGAGAAGACACAGTGGAGCTGAGACTCCCTACACATGCAGCCAAGCAGAGTTTCTTCAGTACAATCCACCCACTCACCCACACTGAAAACACCCAAGGCAGACACGCAAGGTTAGATTTCAGGGTCCTTCTCATAGATCCCACTTTCCTCAGGGAAGAATCAAATCTGATTCAATGTAACTCTTCTGGGTTTTAAAAACAATTCAGAATCTTAGACTTCACTGTATGGTTGATTAACTACTATATAAACTAATAATTTAAGACCATTAATGGTACTGACTAAAATAATAAAAGAATAAGCCAAGTGACTGACATTAAGTATCAGTCACTTGCCCTTTTTGGCCCGTTTAGTTGAACTGCTTACATTAGCATCCTATCATTTTTGCCATGGTCAAGCTAGATAAATGATTTAATTGTCTTCCTTTTGGTTAGGGTTTATAATAATAACAATAATAGTAATAAAAACAGGAAAACACGTTGCTTCATGGTGAGTCTGCATTTATTGAACATATTTACTGTAACAGTATTTATTAAAAGTCATCATAATGACTGAGACAGGGCTCATCCTCTAAGACTTAAGTGGAATAAGTAAGCTATACACACAGATAAAAAACAAGACTGTCAGTCACATGGAAGCAGAAAAGAAGAAACACTATTTCCAGTTGAAGAATCAGGAGGAACTGGTTCTTGATGAGTATTTCAGAGATAAGATTGGGGTGGGGAACCTAAGATAGAAATAAGACAGCAGAGAAGTTTAGGGCATTTAAACAAAGGAGGGTAGTCCAATATGGCTGGTGTATAGAGGTGATGTGGGCAAAAGTTGTGTGGGCAAGAAAATGCTGGATATGTAATTTGGGGTCTTAATGCCAAAATAAAAAGCTTGGACCTTATTTGATAAGCAGTGGAGTTCACCAAAAAAAAATTTTTTTGCCAGTTTAATTTTTAATTGAAGGATAATTGCGTTACAGAATTTTGTTGTTTTCTGTCATACATCAACAAGAATCAGCCATAGGTACACCCATGTCCCCTGCTTCCTGAACCTCTCTCCCATCTCCCTCCCCATCCCACCCTTCTAGATTGTCCCCTTGTCCATAGGTATGTTCTCTATGTCTGTTTCTCCACTGCTGGCCTGAAAATAAATTCATCAGTACTGTCTTTTAGATTCCATATATATGCACTAGTATAAGATACTTATATTTCTCTTTCCAGATTCCATGTATATACATCAGTATACAGTATTTATATTTCTCTTCCTGACTTACATCACTATGTACAATAGGTTCTAGATTCATCCACCTCATTATAACTGACTCAAATATGTTCCTTTTTATGGCTGAGTAGTATTCCATTGTATATATGTACCACAGGATCTTTATCCATTCATCTGTCGATGGACATAGGTTGCTTCCATGTTCTAGCTACTGTAAATAGTGCTAGCTATTGTAAATAATTATTGTAAATTATAAACAATTATTGTAAATAATTAAACTATATTATACATAATTGAACTATGAATTACCATGCTTCTCCATTTACAACAAATATTCTTTGAGAGACTATTCAGTGCCAGAAACTGTGCTAAAAAGTAACGGTACAAAACTGAATCCTACAAAGTCCCTCAAGAAGACGATAGCCTGGCATGGGAGCTAAATGTGTAAAGCTAAATAATTTCCAAAGCAACAGCGTGGAGAACAGATTGTACTATGGTGCTGCCCAGAAACCATGCCAAGACCGGGGCTGCCTTATCCAATTCATGCCCTCTAGGCAATATGAAACAAATACACAGAAGAGTAAAAAATTTTAAATAATAAAAAAGAAAGGAGAGAATAGAGGAATAAACTTTTTCTATAATCAGAATACCCATCATTGAGTAAAAGGTCATAAAAGAGTGCAAAATAACACCACAAACCTGACGGAAGAAAGAGATTTCTTTTTGAGGCAAAAATTCTTGCAGAACTTTTTATACATGCTCTGGTATGCCTTTCCTGTTCTGGTGACACTCTCATTTTAAAAAGGGAAATAATGGTTTGTCAAATGAAAACAAAAACTAATATTTTCCCTTCTTTCAAGTTTCAAAATTAGTTCAAATAAAAATCTATATTGCCAGTGTTCAATAAAAGTATATCTCGGCAACTTCTTTTAAAGTATCCTCCATAAACCAAGTAGGAGATACACTCACAAACATACACACACACTTTAAAAAAAAAACAAACACTGAGATAATATAAGCTTTTCTCTTCACTATAAAACATCTGGGCAACTGTTATTTGAGCACTTCAAATATTTCTCCCCCAAAATACTCCTTATTGGACTATTGTTATCCCGATTTTACTCTTAGAAGACAAGGGGGGAAAAAGGAATATAATGACTTAAGGACTCAAATGCCACATAAACCCCAATTACTGCACAGATGCCCTCATTTCCAATGTTCACTAACACAGTCAAATTTCAATTCTAACAACAACAAAATGCACTCTTTTTTAAACTGGTTCCTTTCTACCCTACAACAGAGATATTGTCTCATCTCTAATAATTTTCCATTCACTTCAGTCTTGAGAGTATATGAAGTCCATCTACCTTTCAAGGGCAACACTCAAGTCCCACTGAACTAGCCTTTCACTCATCCATTCAATAGTTATTTCACATTCTATGTCAGACCTCTGTTTGTTTCTAGAGTTACAAAACAAACAAACAAACAAAACTCGTAAGACAAAGTCCTTGGCCTCAGAGATACAACAGAATACTGGAGGAGGTAGGTAAGTAATTTCAGTGCCACAGGATAAGTACCCTAATCACAGAAAGAGAGCATCAGGGCACTATGGCAGCATAAAGCTGTGGGAATTCATCCAGACTGGAGAGTCCAAAGAAAGACACACTGAAAAGGTTCAGCCCTGAAGAATGAGGTAGAGAGTGGAAGGGACACAATTCAGACATGGAACATGAGTTACAGGAATTACGCTGAGGACAGCAAGCATGTAGGATAGGAGAGTTTCAATGTGGCAGAAGCACAGAAGGAGCTTCTGTGGTCAAAAACGACTGGGGGGTAAGCAGGGGACAGCTTATGAAGGGTTTTCTATTTATGTTAAGGAGTTTGACCTTTATTAGAAGCCAATGGGGAGTCATAAAGGATTTAAAGATGGATAGTTTTTCAATCCACATCCTGTGGAAGCATTCTTGGCTAAAGGGAAGAAGGCAAGACAGGAAGCAAGGGCACCAGTTAGAGGCTGATTCAGTGATCCTCATAGTGGTGGCCTGAACTAAGGAGTGGGCAGTAGGGATGGAGAGAAACACATAGAGATTCTGTGATTCAGTAGGTAGAAGTGACTCATTGTATTGACTGACTTCATGTGGAGATAAGGGAGAGGGAAGAGACAAGAGTGACCCAAGGGTCAATCTGGGTCAATCGAGAATGACTCAATTCAGTCAGTCAACAATTATTTATCAAATACCTAGTTCACATCATGGTTCTAGGCACCAGACATATGTCAATGAACAAAAGAACATCTTGGGCTACCCTCAAGGAGAAAGAGGACAGACAAACAAATAAAGCCCTCCACGAGCCCATCCCTGCTCATTCTGGCCAAAAATCATTCCTGTCCTCTTAGGTGTGCCAGAGTATACCACACACATTTCGGAACTAGATGACAAAAAGTAGAGTCAAATCATAAAGATACTGATGGTAACTGAATCTCGCTGCAAATCCTACTACATGTACATTAAAGAGATGATGGGGCTGATCAAGCCTGAAAGAGGCCCTTCATGTTGAAAGAACATCTGAACAATTTAAGGACTCTTCTGTTAAGGAGTCCTTAACACGTGTAGATCTATGGCTGATTCATATCAATGTATGACAAAAAATATAAAATAAAATTAAAAAAATAATAAATAAAAAAAAATAAAAAAAAAATAAAAGTTCAATTCTTATTATGAAAAAAAAAAAAAAAGAGTCCTTAACAGAGATATTTTTTATACATTTGGGCCATTTAAGAAATTATCAAGACAGTCTGGACTATACTTTTTTTCATGTTATGTGATAAATTAAAAACCTAATTTATTTTCCATCCCTACTTCCCAAGTAGACTCTACTGTATTCTTCATTATTTTTCTCTAATTGTTTCACCTGGGTAGGTAAGCAAAACTATTTCTGTAAGTTTCCAAGTAGACTCAGGGAACACAACACTCTGCCTTGTGTGTCTTCGCAATCCCTGTGGTCACTAGCAGACTTCAAGGCGTATAGGAAGTGTTGAGTAAACATGAGCTTAGTGGAAACCAACGAGGCTCAGTGTATAATCTGGCTGCAAGTTCTGGTCTCTGGTGCAAAAATAAATAAATAAATAAACAAAAAAAACCCATAACCCGAAACAAACTAGGGTATGTTAGCTATATAGCAAGGAAATGAAATCTGTCCCCCAAAAGAATAGAATTTAATAAACATTTCATACAAAGTCGTAAATGTTGTTACTAATTATAAAAACCTTTGTAAGCAAATGGATGTGATGAAAGAAAATTTCATATATCGAGGTATGAAAAAGTCACTCTGGCTTATAGGTGATTTGACTTGAACTTTATGCTAACTAGAACAGTATGTCTTATGACCTGTCAATCATATATTTTACATCTGCTTTCACATTAAAAAAAAAAAAAAGCAAAGAAAAGAATGCATTTACCAGATTGTTTAGACAGTCTACTTTGAAGTCAGGGATAAGTGACCCTCCCCCTTCTGATGATACCCATGCTAGGACTCCTTCGAAGATGAGGCTCTCTTCCCAGACACCAACATCATGCTGACTTGCTGTGTACATGCTAATCTCTTTTCAAAACTTGAAGGAATGTACCCCTGTCATGTTTGATGTCTATTCTTTGTTCTAAGAAGATATATAATAGCAGTTCAAGTATCCAAAATGGAGCCAGTGGCCATTGTTGATGTGATTTCAGATTTGTTCTTGCATCACTGAGAACATGAATGTTTTGAACTGTGTCAAACTCAAGGACACCACCAGCCATTCTCAAAACATTATCTGTTAGCAACTGCAACCTTATGATCTCACGGTCTCCTCTTATAGCTATGCAATGATTTCGGGCCCCAGCAAGTCCTTGCTTAACAAGCAGTCTTACTTCTTGGCAGCTCCAATCCTAATTCTTGATGAACAATTTATGTAACGTTGTGGTTTTTTGCCTTTATAATTCTCTCCCATTTTGTAGTTCTGTGGAATACAATTCAAGTGCTTTTTTTTTTTTTTTCCAAGTGCTTTTTAAATCTGTGGCTCCCAGGGTATAGTCTTCAGTTTGGCTCAAATAAAACTCTTCTATTCATATCCTAGACTGTTTATTGATTATTTTCACTGACAAATGTAATCTCTAATGACTCACCACAGAGCAGTTTAAAGTCTGAATAATCGTAAAAGAATGAGAGGGGGAGAAAGAGGAAAGGGAAGATCAAGTAAAGAGATAGTTTGGGGAAAGAAGGCCTTTTCAGACCCTTTGGGGGTAATTTGGAATGTTAGTACTGTACAGGAAAATAAAACTGCAATAATCTTTAAATCATCTTTAACTTTCTTCATCAACCCTCAAGTCAATGCCCTAGGAGAACCATGTCTGTGTAGCAAAAGTCCTTTAGGAAAGCTGGGGAATCTAGAAGGAAAGAGAACTAATACTAATGTAAAAAGAAAGATTATCAGGGACTCTTTTTCCTACCACACAAAGCAGGAAGCTCTTAAGATACCTTGAACTTAAGTGCTCAAGTTCAGTGTACTCTTTTGCTACAAAAAACACAACCCCTTACTTATCTTCTTTAGTCTATCCAACCCCTTACTTATCTTCTTTATTGTCTATCTCCCAACTAGAATGTGAATTCTGCAAGGATAGGGAAATATAAAAGAAGATAATATTTCTTACAATCTATAAGCACAGTTAAATATAGAACTATTTTCTTTTTCTTTTTTTTCCTAGCTTCTCTTAATTACTAGTGTGCCAGCTGAGAATCGAATACATCATTCCCTCTGCTAGAAAAAATTTTAAATAAATGTACTTCTTTCCAGTTGGCCTAAGGGCTGAATTGAGCTCCTGGATTTTTGAAGAGCTCCCTTCACACGAAATAAAAGCTCCAAACCAATAACAACACAGCTGGTCTTGCTTACATTTCAGATTAAGTCAAAGCCATTAGCCTCTTCCTTACTGAGTTCCAAGTTCCAGCCCTGATCCAAACAGATAAACAAAAAAACAGACAAAACACATACAAAGGTCACAATGCAGTATCTGCTGAAGAATCACATAATTCAATTTAAACCAAAATCAAACCAAACAAAAAACTTTGTTAGGAAAAGTTATCAGAAACTTGGAAATAAGGATAATTTTGTGTCCTTTCAATGTCAGAGTGGATCCGTCTCACAGGCCTACTTGAGGATTATTTAGCAATGTAGGATCCTGCATCTTTGGCTTACTTTTTTTGTTCTCTCTCAGGGTCCAGACTGCTGTTACTTGTTAACTTGTAGATTTTTGTCCATAGAGATACAACTGATTTTTCTCTGGTACAAAGATAACCCCAAGATTACAGTTTCATTGCCCTATGAAATTAACCAATTTACTAATCTTACAACCTTACTTCAGTAAGTGCTTCTGAAACTTAATCTCTGGACCTGGGGGGAATCAGCTTTACCATGCTGTTGACTGCCACTTTCATTAGGCAAATGACTTTATGACATGTGCTCACTCTGTATTTCTATGGTAATCTTATTTTCATGTTTTTTTTTTGAAAAAATCTTGCCTACCTGCAGAATATAGGAAAGGTAAACTGTTACCGCCCTATCAGTGCAAACAAAAGAATGTAAATCAATTGCATTATTCATTCTTCAGCATACTGATTATTGATCCTATGGTGCTGCTGTTGAATTATTTACTTAAAAAATATAGTAATTGCAAATTATAAGTGACTATCTGTATTCTTTAGTGCACACTATTTTACCCCCAAAGATGCACACTAATATTTTATGATTAAAGCACCCAGAAGACATAAAAGAGAGTATATATCGTTGCTAAAGGCTGAGTCTACCTGTGTTTTCCCCTTAATGCAGTCTTAAGCTGTGTTTATACTGTACACACTAAGCAATACTGCATTTTCTCTTTTAAAACCACCAGGATTTTGTCTTCCAGCAAAGGCATCATTACTCTTTCTATAGTAACTTTTAAGTACTTCAATGCAGAAGTATTACAGGGTGATGGATGTGTTTTAGTGAGTTTCAACTCACATCCAAAAGGTATTAGTTAACATCTCAAGTAGGTTAGTGATCCATTAATCCAGGAGTGGTTAGTTATTTTCTGATATGTTATGTCACCAAGTCAGAAGTAGCTACAAAAAGGTTTCAAATATCTTTTCCTCTGGTCAACCTTAAAGGTTACACTAATTTGCATAAAAGGTGATAGAAATAGTTTTTGCTAGGAAATTTTGCTAGGAAAAGGGAATGGCAACCCACTCCAGTATTCTTGCCTGGAGAATCCCATAGACAGAGGAACCTGATGGGCTACAGTCCATGGGGTTGCACAGAGTCAGACATGACTGAGCGATTAAGTATGCATGGATAAAAATACAATGTAAATAGATTTTTACAATGTAAAAATACAATGCAAATCTTTGCTTTGTATGAGCAGGGGATGCAAACCTAGCCTGACCAGAGCTAGAATCGTCACAGGTTCCAATTTACGAGGTATAGCCCTGGTTTACACCACTTACTGTAGAATAATTACAAATAGCTCCTCCTTTTGTTCTCAAAAGTATTCTGGCTTGAACAATAAATTGTATGGACACCCCCATACAGTACAGCATACACATCTTAGAATCCCCTGTATTTAAAAATACAATAAAAGCTGAATGGAGCTTTGTCAACCAACTAGGTTGAATAGCTGAATCCTGAAGCTAAAACACCTTTGCCTCTACCTCTAGTGAACGATTCCTTTTAAGGTGCTTGTGACAGCTCTCAAAGGACAATGAGGGGCTTCAAGAAGTTCACAGAACAGGCGGTGTGACAGTTTTTGTGCCTCTGTGAGGTAATGTTCATATTCGTGTGTGATACAGTCTGAGACTTGCTTTCATTACACCACCCTGCCTGGAATTGCTTGTATGACAAGACCTTCAGTTCTCACTTCCCTCTAACAACTGGAGGCTACAGACATATTTCCACATAATTAGTCACAAATAAATTTGCTTAGGTCAGTTTGCAACAGGTACCTTGAGGAAGTCACGAAGTTTGTCACTAGGCGCACACCTCATACCTCTGACAACCCTGGAAAGAAAGCTGAATGGCAAAAAACTGACAGGAGAGGACTGAACTTTTATCAAAAAAGCACAGTGAGGAAGGCAGTCAAATGCTTCAGTCCCTGAGACAACGATACGACAAGGACAAACAAAAGGAATGAAATACTTTAAAAACTCCATCTCCGGGAATTAAATCATCCTCTGAGTTGGAAATCTTGTGATGAGCTGGATAACAACAGACTCAAACACTGCACAAATGAGACACAGCAGAGCTACCAAGAAGGTTCACAAAAGGTCTCTAAGGAAATGGGGCTTCCTTTCACACAGACAGAGAGCTTCTCCCCATCCCTCCCACAGAGGCAGAATGCTCAGGAGCAGCGTCAGCTGCACCATTCGCTCATTTCTCTTTACTCTCTCCTGCTATTACTACCTATAAACATGACACAGTGTGCGTGGATATGTGTTAAGGGCAAAGGTACTTTAGTACTTTTATAGCTTTGGAACAAGACATGGCAAAACCAAAACACACCCAAGAATTCCTCAGTTCCATCAACTTTCAGTCATATTCTGTTATGGCAAGTATATTAAGCTGTGTGTTGACACAAGGCCTAATCTTATGTAGATAAATATGAATATGTGTGTATGTGTACATTATGAAATGAAAATACCTCCTGCCATATGAACAAACAAGAAATGTCACAGCCATCAGCAATTTCTGGCCTCCAAATGTGAATGTAGGCTCCCCAAACTGGGATCCAGTGGATGCTGCCACCCCTCCTCCCACATAGAATGCTTAATCCCTTAAATGATACCTGATCTTTGATGTTCAGACTGCCTGCTCCCTTTGTTGCAAACTTGTATATAGCCCAACTTCCCCTCCTGCCTCCTTGGAGCAGTTTCATCAGAGCTACTGAGATGCTGTCTCCCGGGGGCTCGGGGGCTTGGAGTCCTAAACATTCCCACCAAATAAAAGATCTCTCTACTTTCAGGTTGTGACTATATTTTTTAGTCGATAGTATGAAATAATGAAGGATGTTGCCAAATACAATACAAGAAGAGGAATAATATGGATGCAAATTAATTGTAAAAGGCAAAAAACATCATAGATACAGCCTATGAGGCATTATCATTGATTTTCTTTTAAGAAGATCCCAACCTAATGGAACAAGTAAACACAACTTAAAATTCCTCTTGACGCACTGATCTCTAGAGTTGAACTTCTGAGTTGGAAATCTTGTTTACGACTGGCTTAGGCAATAACGACAAGCTCTGACATGCTTCTGCTGGTCAGGACCCCAAGCAAAGCCTACCAGAGCTGCTTGCCAGCTCCTGTTCCTGAGACCGAGATGAGCGTCCCAGGGATTGAGGCCAGACCAAAGTAACAAATCATGTGGAACTAAAACTAAAGGTTAATGGGGTTAGGGAATGCATAAGATCCTTAGTGTCAAAATATTCCCTCTAAATATTTGAAAAGGAAAATTGAACATATTCAAGATTCTCTCTTAGGAATACCCGCTCAGCACAGAATAGCACAACTTAATCTAATACACAATATAAAAGACCTCATTTGTCTATATATACGAAAAGGAAAGAGAGATCAAGAGAAACTAAATAAGGAAAGATGGGGAAATTTATTGAGCATGTACACTTATTAAGCATCTTTAAAATATCTTCTTTAATTTAATCTCATTTTAAATTAGCTACTTTTGTAGCTTATTTCTCAGGCAGGCAAATACCATTATCCTCAGCTCCCAAAGAAGGGTTCATTAGCCAGAATACCTTAGAAAGATGTCTTTTTCTTAAGAGTTACTGCTTTCTATAGTGCACACGATGTTAATGTTAACCATTTTGCCAACTTATTTGATCATATAAGCTCTTGAAAAATTTTTATGACTCAAATGTTTTCAACAAAGGGATAAATCCTCCATATACTTGCCAGAATAAACATAATAACTAAATGAAAATGGAGGGACCCTCTATACTAATACCTTCATATGACTGAAGAATAAGAATTGCTAAGATTATCTGCCTTCCCACTGCCTAGGTCCAGAACTTGAATAAATCTGGGGAAAAGGAAAACCACATGACTGAGAAGATCGCGTCCCTCTCTTGAAAATAACTCTCTACTAGCCTTAAATTTTATCTTGCAATGCTGGCTTCCCCATTCTGTTATGACTATCTTTAGGTCTTCCTGTGTGTGTGCTAAGTCACTTCAGTGATGTCCAATTCTTTGCGACCCTATGGACTGTCGCCTGCCAGGCTCCTCTGTCCATAGGATTCTCCAGGCAAGAGTAATGGAGTGGCTTGTTATTCCCTTTGCCAGGGAATTTTCCTGACCCAAAGATCAAACTTACATCTCTTCTTATGTCTCCTGCATTTGTAGGTGGGTTCCATAACACTAGTGCCACTCGGGAAGGCCCTAACTCTCCTCAAATTCACATTCCCCATTTACCCTGCTGGCAATTTCCAGCATATGATTGCTCTTCCTACACCTTAGAGCAAGCTGAGCTTTTGGCCAGAAGTACCCCACAATTCTTGCCACCAAATCTACAAGTCCATTTGCCTATTTGCAGATTCATTCCTGTCACTCACGTTTTAAGGGAATTAGAATCTTTTGCTCTTTTAAATTCTTGTACAGCATCTTTCTTCCAACACTAGGCTATAAGCTCCATGAAATCCGTTGCATTGTCCTTCCCCTCCGCCCCTTTTCTTTAAAAATTGGAGTAGAATTGCTTTATAATGTTGTAAAGTTTCTGCTGCACAACTAAGTGAATTAGTTACCCCTCCCTCTTGGACCTCCCTCCCTCCCTTCTTAATCTTCTCTATATCCCTGGGTTCCAGGATATTTGGCATGTACTAGTTAGTCAGCATCACAACAAACTGTGGAAAATTCTTAAAGAGATGGGAATACCAGACCACCTGACCTGCCTCTTGAGAAATCTATATGCAGGTCAAGAAGCAACAGTGAGAACTGGACATGGAACAACAGACTGGTTCCAAATCAGGCAAGGAGTACATCAAGGCTGTATATTGTCACCCTGGTTATTTAACCTATATGGAGAGTACATCATGCAAAATGCTGGGCTGGATGAAACACAAGCTGGAACCAAGATTGCCGGGAGAAATATCAATTAACCTCAGATACACAGATGACATCACCCTTATGGAAGAAAGCGAAGAACTAAAGAGCCTCTTGATGAAAGTGAAAGAGGAGAGTGAAAAAGCTCACTTTAAAACTCAACATTCAGAAAACCAAGATCATGTCATCTGGTCCCATTGCTGCTGCTGCTGCTGCTAAGTCACTTCAGTTGTGTCCGACTCTGTGCGACCCCATCCCTGGGATTCTCCAGGCAAGAACACTGGAGTGGGTTGCCATTTCCTTCCCCAATGCATAAAAGTGAAAAGTGAAAGTGAAGTCGCTCAGTTGTGTCCGACTCTTCGTGACCCCATGGACTGCAGCCTACCAGGCTCCTCGGTCCATGGGATTTTCCAGGCAAGACTACTGGAGTGGGGTGCCATTGCCTTCTCCATCTGGTCCCATTACTTCCTGGCAAATAGATGGGAAACAGTGGAAACAGAGACAGACTTTATTTATCGGGGCTCCAAAATCACTGCAGATGGTGACTCCAGCCATGAAATAAAAAGACGCTTGCTCCTTGGGAGAAAAGTTATGACCAACCTAGATAGCATATTAAAATGAAGAGACATTACTTTGCCAATAAATCTGCGTCTAGTCAAAGCTATCATTTTTCCAGTAGTTGGTGATGGACAAGGAGGCCTGGCGTGCTGCAACCCATGGGGTTGCAAAGGGTCAGACACGACAGAGCGACTCAACTGAACTGAGTAAGTCAACAAATATTTGCTGAACAAGTAAATAAAAGAAAGATCATCTGGTTTCTCCTTCAGATTTCAACAGGTATTTTTCTTCTCTTGAGACAATGGGAAAGCAATGGCAAGAAAAAAATCTGAGGAGTAGAGGCTCTTATAAATGCTGCAGGGGAAAAAAGTTTAAGAAGCAGTTAATCTTTGTGGGCCCCAGGACACTTTTCTCTAAATAAGCAAAGTGTTCTATACAAAATACTTTAACCCACTGACACAGCAACTCGACTTACAAATATGACAAGATTATACCTGCTTACAGTCCACAGGGTTGCAAAGAGTCTGACATGACTGGAGCAACTGAGCACACATGCACACACATACCTGCTTGTGCATCATGATTTTAATTTTTAGTATGTTAAACAAATGAACAAAAAACAGAAAACCCCCCTCAATTTGGCAAGTCGAGTTCCAACATTGCTGTGATACAAGATTACAGTACATTTCAGGTCCACTCTGGATTCCACATGAAGACTTAAACCAGAGCCCATTCCTCAGCATCATCTGAACATTCATCAAAACAGACTCCCAATTCTAACCAACTACACTTATAGCAAGCAAAAGTTTAAATCTAAATTTAAAAAATAATAAAGTGTCATTTATAATCTGCTTCATACAATGACTTTCTAGCCAATGCAATACTCTTATTCTTCTCTGGATCCCTTTGGTACATGAGTTGACAATTTCTGAAACCTTCAACACAGATGAAGGGAGGGACCATAAAAATATTCAGCAGGAAACACACATCTGACAAAGCTCAGAAATGCCACAGAAATGTAACCCATGTAAAAGCACATGAGCAAACACGTACACATGTGTACTCTTCAGGAGTTCTCAATTTCTTATTTCTTCTGGCTTAAAAGTTGAGAGGAATGAGAGAAATTTCACAAAGGAATCTAGTTAAAATTTTTACTTTACCCAAGAGGTAAGTCTGAGGAGACTGATGATCGTCCATTTCTATCTTCAGTACCACATCACAAAATGTTTTGAAAAATGAGCATTCTATGTGCCATAACACACTTCCTACATTGCATCCCATTTTAATGATTTCAGAAAAGCTTATAATTTCAACAGGAGGGAGTCACATGTTTATTTATCTTAGAAATATGATGACAAATTGAAATTACATTGGAGTAATCGTGGTTCTGGTCCCATCACTTCATGGGAAATAGATGGGGAAACAGTGTCAGACTTTATTTTTTGGGCTCCAAAATCACTGCAGATGGTGATTGCAGCCATGAAATTAAAAACCGCTTACTCCTTGGAAGTAAAGTTATGACCAACCTAGATAACATATTAAAAAGCAGAGACATTACTTTGCCAAAAAAGGTCCATCTAGTCAAGGCTATGGTTTTTCCAGTGGTCATGTGTGGATGTGAGAGTTGGACTGTGAAGAAAGCTGAGCGCCGAAAAATTGATGCTTTTGAACTGTGGCGTTGGAGAAGACTGTTGAGAGTCCCTTGAACTGCAAGGAGATCCAACCAGTCCATCCTAAAGGAGATCAGTCCTGGGTGTTCATTGGAAGGACTGATGCTGAAGCTGAAACTCCAATACTTTGGCCACCTGATGCGAAGAGCTGACTCATTGGAAAAGACGCTGATGCTGGGAGGGATTGGGGGCAGGAGGAGAAGGGGACAACAGAGGATGAGATGGCTGGATGGCATCACCAACTCAATAGACATGAGTTTGAGTAAACTCCGGGAGTTGGTGTTGGACTGGGAGGCCTGGCGTGCTGCGATTTGTGGGCACAAAGAGTTGGACACGACTGAGTGACTGAACTGAACTGAACCATGGTTAAGACATACAGGAACGGAGTAGTACCACCACTGAGGATCTGTTCTCAGACATGTCCCTGCTCCACTGACAACATGAATTTTTTCTGAATGGTATCAAACCCAAGGACATCACCAACCATATTTAGAACAACACTTTCCAGCTGTGACTTCAGGGTTTCAAGGTCTTTATTGTAACCATGCAACAACTTCAGACCCCAACCAATCCTTGCTTAACAAGCACCCTTATTTCTAGATAGCTCCAATTATAATTCTTGAGAAACAATTTATGTAACTCCCTGTGTCCTTGCGGTTTTTGCCTTGATAAGTTTCCTCCATTTTGTAGTCCATGTTTAAGTGCTTCTGAAATCTGTGTCTCTTGGGCTATTGTCCTAGCAAACTACAAATAAATGTGTCTTTATCGCAATCAGGTCTCCATTTCTGCACTTTTGGTTAACAAGTCCATATGTCTGTATGCATTCATGCTATATACATACATGCTATATTCAGGAGAATTTCAACCATATTTTTAGTTTCAGAAGTTTTGAATCCTTGGACTCCTGTGTGGGTAATTACCTGACTCTTATTTGAAATTTCAGTGCATAAGGACATGTTTCCCAGGACTTCCCTGGTGGTCCAGTGGCTGAGTCTCCACACAACCAATGAAGTGGACCCAGGTTCAAACCCTGGTTGGAGAACTAGATCCCATGTGCTAGAATTAAGAGTTAGTATGCCACAACACTTGAGAGTCCCTTGGACTGCAAGGAGATCAAACCAGTCAATCCTAAAGGAAATCAACCCTGAATATTCATTGGAAGAACTGATGCTGAACCTCCAATACTTTAGCCACCTGATCCGAAGAGCCGACTCACTGGAAAAGACCCCGATGCTGGGAAAATTTGAAGGCGGGAGGAAAAGGGTATGACAGAAGATGAGATGGGTGGATGGCATCACCAACTCAATGAACATGAGTTTGAGCAAGCTTCGGGAGATGGTAAAGGACAGGGAAGCCTGGCGTGCTGCCGCCCATGGGGTTGCAAAGAGTCAGACATGACTGAGTGGCTGAACAACAAATGGCACAACTAAAGATTCTGCATGCCGCAACTAAGACCTGGTACAGCCAAATAAATAAATAAATATATTTCTTAAAAGATTATTTTTTCCTAGTACATTCTTTTTCGTATAATTAAAACATTAGGCACTAGGAGTCAGTTACATTCTCCATGTCCATAAATAATATCTTTATTCTTAGGATCTATTTTAATTATAAATATTTGATCCAGAGAATTATTATTTTAGAAAAGATGTATATCCAACTTATCCATATTTCTAGTTGGAATCAAACTGTCCCAAATTACTTAAGCTGTTCTTTTAAGACTGCCAGGAATATTTCTGATCTTCATAAAACCTTCACAGATCACTGAAGTTATCAGCTCCCAAAAACATTCCCATTTCACATGATCATGATTTTCATATTTTTTGTACACCTATGAAAACAGGCTTATGACTATTCAGCCAAGGCCTCTGGTAGAAAGCTGTCCCTTCATCTTCAGTAATAGTAAAGGAGTTGAAGAGTCAAGGAGATGAATAGACACAATGACTGATTCTATTTACCATCTGTTCTCCCTCCAAATGCCAGCCACACACATTTACAACACGGTTTCATCCTATAAATCATTCAGAGTTTCTATGGTGCTGTTATTCAATAATTAACTCCAAAATCAGCATAGTTTTGGGGGGTGAGAGAGGTGTTTGTGTAGGGGAGATTGGGAGAAATGTGGATAGGGAAAAATTTTTATTTCCAATTCTCAATTTCTGAGGCTAGAAAAATCTAGTCTGTTTTTCCCCCTTGGTCCTTCACCAAATTCAATGGACATGAATTTGAGCAAACTTCGGAAGAGAGTGGAGGAGCCTTGCTTGCTATAGTCCAAGAGGTTGCAACGAGTAGGACACAACTTAGCAACTGAACAACAATACCCTTTAGGAGTTGCCCTCAGAGAGTCTACTGTTCAGTCTACCACTGGATGGGGAATTATTTTCCCATCAAAGAAAAGGTGAAACTTTCAAATCCAGGGTTAAATTTCAGATCAATAAAACATCAGTTAAAAAAATTAGAAACATTCTATAAAGAAGCATACAAACAGCAAAACTGACCAACACACAAGCTTGTACATGATCACTCTGTATGTCCTAAAAGGGAAAGAAATAAGTTCTAAGGGGGAAAACAAAAAGCTAATCATATACAAGAGCTCTTCTTTTCTCACCCCTCAGTGACAGCTACAAGTTGGTCATTAAATGGGCACTGGGGAAGCAGAGAAGATGGTGTGCTCTTTCTAAACAAAACCCTGATGTCAGCCAAGAACTGAAATCACTTCTGGCTTCACACTGGGAAAATGTGCTTTAAATTTGGCTGTGGTTGTTTTCTCTGATGGTCAAGGAGAGTATGCTAGTGATTTGTGCTTTGGCATTTCCACTGCACACTGACAGACTGCTCCTTTTAAACACATACTCAAGTGATTTAGACAAAGTCCTGTGTATGACTGTAGCTTCACTAGAAATCCTAATAGTTCCGGGAAAAGTATGGAACTAACCCAGTAAAAAAAGAGTGACAGCAGGCATGAGTGATTAACTTGGTGCAAATGCTGCATCAGGAATATTAATCTTGTGCTTCAAATGCTACTTTCATCTCTATTTTCAAGGGATATTTTATAAACATGACTCTTTGTAACACCTGTAACCTTTCCATTGGGCATAGAAGACAAAACAGAGAAGAAAATAGGTGTTTTAGCCAAGTTATCACTGTTAATCACCAGCAAAGCTGATGATAATCTCAGAAACAGAGGTAACTGCTCTTTAATCATTCAATACATTTTTTTCTTTAAAAGCCTTTATAGCTATTACTCATCTATGTTATACAAAATTCTGTCCTAACTATGCATGTTATCTATTCAAATCTTACTTTATTTTTTTATTTTTGGCTGTGCTGGTTCTTCATTGCTGCATGGGCCCTTCTCCAGTTTTGGCAACTGGGGGCTACTCTCTAGTTGCAGTGCGCAAGCTTCTCGTTTCCGTGGCTTCTCCTTCTGTGGAGGACGGGCTCTAGGGTAGGCAGGCTCAGTAATTGAAGTTCTCAGGCTCTGGAGTACAGGCTCCATAGTTGGCACATGGGCTTAGTTGCTCCTCGGCATGTAGGATCTTCCTGGACCAGGGATCGAACCGGTGTCTCATGTCTCCCACACTGGCAGATGGATTCTTTAACACTGAGCTACCAGGGAAGCCCCAAATCTTACTTCAAGCATAAGACATCAGTTTAGATAAAAGGCCATGTGTGGACTATTATATTTACTTATGATAAAATGTGATTAATTAAACTGCATAGCTGTGGGGTTAATCTTACTTTTTTGCGGCTGCAGTTATTTTAAATGTCTATTTTTCTCCAAAAGAGAAAATGTTAAAATAACTTCAAAATCCTTACAGGGCACAGTTCAAACTTGAGCTGCTGTTTAAAATTACCCAAGACCCATCAGATAAGGGGAAACCACTGGAGAACCAGGAATAAACACATTCCTACTTTTTGGAAAATAACCCTATACATTAAAAATTTGAAATTTCTAACACTAGAAAACAATATCTTTGGGCAACAATTTTCTAACTCATTTTTAAAATTCCAACAGATAAAGTTCTAAGATGTTATTGAAGGCTCTGTGCCTATTTGGATACACTTAAAATGTAAATAAATCTCATTTATTGGCATTTTCCCCTCTTCCCCCACGTCAGATTTAAAAAAAAAAAAGAAGAAGAAACACATAATCTATGCAAATTTCTGGCTTATGTAAAGTATGTGTGCTGTGTGCTCTGTCACCTGATAAACATCCTTCATCAGGGCAGGGACAGGACCATCAAAACCTCAAAACCCACTTGATCACAAGCAAAGGAGTTTCCAACAGGTGGTTCCCAATGGCAGGGCAGGGGTCGGAGAGGGAGAATCTATATAATCACTGCAGAGACTCTTCCAGCCCCAGTCACAGAGGCAATTGCCTGGGAGAGAGAGAGAGAGAGACCTCTAGGTTTACGCCGGGGTTTTAGCATTCAGGCTGTTTCTGGTCAAAGGAAAAACACTACCATGAAGGCTGGTGATAACCTTATACTGCAAATAAGAATGAAAGAGAAAGCTGGGGCTTTCCATATGCCTCACCTTTTAATCCCCAGTTTAATCCATACACAGACTCGATGAAGGGTCACAGCCTTCTGTCCTAAGCAGACTTCAATAGGCTATGTAACTTTCCCAAGCTCACGTGATAAGAAATGAGGCAGTGAAGTCTGCTCAATGGATAACACTGCACCACTCACATCCAAGTAACTGTGACTTAGAGTGTTTCTCTGGATACTCAGGCTTCCCCTGAGTGATCCTCTAGACAGTGCTTTCTCTTCCACAGTTCATAACTTTACAGACTTTCAGAAACCTCTGGTTTGTCTGAGTTCAAAGAATCACCATTCAAGGTAATACACAGGCAGGTACACAAAGGTCCACAGTAATTGTTTTTACTTTTCCAAAACAATTTACAGAGCTATTTCTGGCTGTCCCTCAGAGCTTTAAAGTCCTATACTATGTGAGCTGCACCTCACTTCTTCAAGTCTAAGTATCCCCCCAGAAATACCAGAAATTTCTTAATATTAACACACCTAACATTTACCCCAGTTCCTATTTTTCATATCTAAGCAGCACCAAAATTGACCGACTTTCTCACATTCTCTAATCTGGTTCCTTTTTGCCACGTTCTCTTCCCTGCCTTGGCTAGACTTTTCTCATCTTCGGCCTTGAGTATATGCAGGGACCTTCATATTGGTATGAGCCCTCCTCACATCAACGGCTTTTCCATACTACAGCCATCATCTTCCACTCCAGCAGCTACCCGCTCAGACAGCCTCCTCTGGTCTCTCAGGCTGGACTGGGTGTCCTCCCCTGGTTTTCCAAAACCCCCTGCACACATCATCCTATCACTGATGCATGATATTTTGATTTTGATTCTGAGTCTCAGTCTATACCATGGGCTTCCTGGTAGCTAGCAGAAATACAACTTGACATGCCTGTCCCTAACAGGAAGAAAAAAATTCAAACATATGTATAAGAAGGAAGTACTCCACAGTCATTTAAGTATCTCAATGTTTCTTAGGCTTTAGCTATCTAATAGTTCATTTAACAAATACTTACTGGACTCATACTATATACCAGACACTCTATTAGACACTATAAGGACAGAGATGATTAGATTACAGTGCCCTGCCATATGGTAAAGGAGTCGGACATGCAAACATAATTGTTAGGTGATACAGTAAGCACAAGGTTCTCTGAAAACACAGATTGAGAAGACAAATGCATGCCTAAAGATTTGGAGAAGACTGCATAGACGCCGAGAGGCCTGGGTTAAAGACAGTTATACTGGTAGTTTATCAGCAGGAGACACAGGGCAGGACAGCTGTATCTGCCGTGCCAGTAACAAGTCAGTGAAGCCAGTAACAGAGCCCTGGTGAACCAGCTCTGAAGGAGAAACCACTTGAAACATCCCCTTCAGTCCTAGTGGTATGTTCATACATCAGGGCCACTGTTAACACTCCTTCTAAATAAGCTAAACATTCAAAGACAGTCACCTTCTCTCAAACCACAGTTATAGTAGTATTTCTCCCAAACTTGGTAAAAATTATAAAATATTCTTCTTTATGAATACTAGAAAGGCAGTTCTGTGAGGACTGAGTAAGCAAAATCTATGGATATCAAACACTATTCCCTTTACAATTGAAAAGTAAACAGCAGTATCTTTCGCTTTAAAAAAAAATTCCAAAAAATGTTAAAACAAATGTAGAATAGCTTGCTGCTGAATATATATACGTATATAAAATATATGCACTCATGCTTATTTCTATTAGCTTAAGTGTTTAGAGCTGCTTTATGTCTGGAGCTTTCTTCAACCAACATACTCAAAGTAAGCAGAATAGACAATATGAGAAACTAACCCCTTCACTAGCCTTACCAGGGGATTAGCAGACCTTGGTCCAAGCCTCTTTGTTGGCAAAATCTATAACTGAATAAACAGAGAGACAAGATCTGCAAGGCCTCAGCACTCAGAAAATTATGACAGTGGGAAGAATGAAGAGCTGAGGTCTAAATCCTTTAAACGGGAATAATCTTTGAAGAAATCTGGCAATCTCAGTCCACTGTATTTAAGGGAATGCTTTTTTAGATACTCTGATGGATTCGAGTACTCTGAAGCAGGACCACAAAGATCCTACTAGAATACACTGTCAACCAGAGCCTCGGTCTGAGTTAATAACATTGTACTGACCTGAGAAAACAGCGTATATGAAAAAGATACCAGAGCCAGCTTTTGTTGAATAAAGGATCCATGGCTCTGGCAAGTGTTTATCGTCTAAACCGTACTTCCAATTATATGACGACAAGCACAGTCTATGAGGAGAGACACTTATAATAACTGCCACATGATCTGCCCATCTTATCAAAGGCAAGAAAATGATGGGCTCTGTGCTTGTGCATGAACACTTCTTATCCAAGTCTTTGATTTGTATGTGTTCAGTCCAAATTCTCATGCATAATCCGGGAATCTAAAGAGCTTCGTAAGTACTAGGCACAGATATGCAATTTAAAGTCGCCCTACTGAGCCAGTTAAATGTTCTTCCATTACAAAGTATTCATTTCTTGAGTTCTTAAATAAGTGGAAAATTTAGAAAACATACGAAAAAGATAGCTTTTCAAACAAAGAAACATCACACTGATCTTCTTCTATTTGCTCCCCAAGAAAAGAAATCATTTCAACCTATTTCCTTTAAACCCAGTTTTCCTAACTTGTGCAAAGCACAGAGTAGGAGTTGGGAGGGGTTGTAAATTATGTTGATTCCCTGGTTTGAAACTCACTCAGCAGGGGTGAGGGGGGGCGGCTATGCAGCTCTCTGAAAGGATATCAAAGGCAGGAAGTTCAGGGCAAGAACCAGGCTGGCTGAAAAGGTTCCAAGCCAGCTCACACTGGCCACAGGGAACCTCTCCAAATTTCCCATGCCACGGTTCTCTCCACGGTTCTCTCCCTCATGTTGCCAATGTGGCCATGCAAACTCTACTTGCCTGAGGAGAATTGACTGGAGAAGCAATAGGTTCTTTATTACTCCAGAGCTCCCAAACAGACACATTGAACTCTCCCTCACTCCTTTCTTCCAATCTCCAAAACCAACTCCTTGCCTGCACCCCCACCCCATCCAAGTTCCCAACCAGTACTTCCCACTGGGAGGGCTGTGCCACGCCTGGGTAGTCACACATCCCTTCCACTTCCTGCCTAAATCAAACTTGACCATACAACTTCTGACCTAGCATATTAATTTCTATCGTTGTTCAGTTGCTAAGTCATGTCCAACTTTTTACAACCCCATGGACTGCAGCCCACCAGGCTCCCCTGTCCTCCACTACTTCCGGAAGTTTACTTAAATTCCTGTCCATTGAGTCGATAATACTATCTAACCGTCTCATCCTCTGCTGCCATCTTCTCTCACCTTCAATTTTTCCCAGCATCAGGGTATTTTCTGAAGAGTCAGTTTTTTGCATGAGGTAGCCGAAGTATCAGAGAGAGCTTCAGCTTCAGCATCAGTCCTTCCAGTGAATATTCAGGACTGATTTCCTTTAGGATTGACTTGACTGGTTTGATCTCCTTGCTGTCCAAGAGACTCTCAAGAGTATTATCCAGCACCACAATTTGAAAGCATCAGTTCTTTGGCGCTCAGCCTTCTTTATGATCCAACTCTCACATTCACACATGACTACTGGAAAAACCATAGCTTTGACTAGATGGACCTTTGTCAGCAAAGTGATGTCTCTGCTTTTTAATATGCTGTCTAGGTTTGCCATTGCTTTTCTGCCAAGGAGCAAGCATCTTTTAATTTCATGGCTACAGTCACCATCCACAATGATTTTATAGCCCAAGAAAAGAAAATCTGTCACTGTTTCCACTTTTTTCCCATCTATTTGCCATGAAGTGATGGGACCATATGCCATGATCTTAGTTTATTAAATGTTGAGTTTTAAACCAGTTTTTTCACACTCCTCTTTCATCCTCATCAAGAGGCTCTTTAATTCCTTTTAGCTTTCTGTCATTAGAGTGGTATCATCTGCATATCTGAGACTGTTAATATTTCTCCCAGCAATTTTGATTCCAGCTTGTGATTCATCCAGTCCACCGTTTAACATGATGTACTCTGCACAGAAGTAAAATAAGCAGGGTGACAGACTACAGCCTTGATATACTTCTTTCTCAATTTTGAACCAGTCTGTTGTTCCATATCCAGTTCTAACTGTTACTTCTTGACCTGCAGACAGGTTTCTCAAGAGACCGGTAAGGTGATCTGGTATTCCCATCTCTTTAAGAATTTTCCACAGTTTGTTGTGATCCACACAGTCAAAGTCTTTAGCATAGTCAATGAAGCAGAAGTAGATGTTTTTCTGGATTCCCTTGCTTTCTCTATGATCTAAAGGACATTGACAATTTGATCTCTGGTTCCTCTACCTTTTCTAAAACCAGCTTGTAGTAGTAGTTCTCAGGCAGTTCTCAGTTCATGTACTGCTGAAGCCTAGGTTGAAGGATTTTGACCATTACCTAGCAAGCATGTGAAATGAGCACAACTGTATGGTAGTTTGAACATTCTTTGGCACTGAACATTCTTTGGCATTGCCCTTCTTCAGGACTGCAATGAAAACTGACCTTTTCCAGTGGCCACTGCTGAGTTTTCCAAATTTACTAGCATATTAAATGCAACACTTTCACAGCATCATGTTTTAGGATTAGAAATAGCTTAGCTGGAATTCTATCACTTCCACTAGCTTTGTTCGTAGTGATGCTTCCTAAGGTCCACTTGACTTCACACTCCAGGATGCCTGGCTCTAGTTGAGTGAATACACCATCGTGGTTATCCAGGTCATTAAGACTTTGTTTTTGTATAGCTCTTCTGTGTATTCTTGCCATCTCTTCTTAATCTCTTCTGCTTCTCTTAATTCCTTTCCATTTCTGTCTTTTATTGTGTCCATCTTTGCATGAAATGTTCCCTTGGTATCTCCAATTTTCTTGAAGAGATCCCTAGTCTTCCCCATCCTATTATTTTCCTCAATTTCTTTCTTTGCATTGTTCACTTAAGACTTTCTTATTTTTCCTTGCTATTCTTTGGAACTCTGCATTCAGATGGGTATATCTTTCCTTTTCTCCTTTGCCTTTTGCTTCTCTTCTTTTCTCAGCTATTTGTAAGGCCTTCTCAGACAACCATTTTGCCTTTTTTCACTTCTTTTCCTTGGGGATGGTCTTGATTACTGCCTCCTGTACAATGTCATGAACCTCTGTTCATAGTTCTTCAGGCACTCTGTCTATCAGATGTAATCCCTTGAATCTATTAGTCACTTTCACTGTATAATTGTAAAGGATTTGATTTATGTCATACCTGAATGGTGTAGTGGTTTTCCCTATTTTCTTCAATTTAAGTCTGAATTTTGCAATAAGAAGCTGATGATCTGAGCCAGTTAGCCCCAGGTCTTGTTTTTGCCGACTGTATAGAGTTTCTCCATCTTTGGCTTCAAAAAATATAATCAATCTGATTTCAGTATTGACCATCTGGTGATGTCCATGTGCAGAGTCGTCTCTTGTATTGCTTCATTTTGCACTCCAAAGCCAAATTTGCCTGTTACTCCAGGTATCTCTTGCCTTCCTACTTCTGCATTCCAATCCCCTATGATGAAAAGAACATCTTTTTTTTTTGGTGTTAATTCTAGAAAGTCTTGTAGGTCTTCATAGAACCATTCAACTTTCACTTTTTTGGCTTTAGTGGTTGAGGCATAGCCTTGGATTACTGTGATGTTGAATTGTTTGCCTTGGAAACAAACAGAAATCATTCTGTTATTTTTGAGATCACACCCAAGTACTGCATTTCGGACTCATTGATTGACTAGGAGGGTTACTCCATTCCTTCTAAAGGATTCTTGCCCACAGTAGTAGATATAATGGTCATCTGAGTTAAATGCATCCATTCCTGTCCATTTCAGTTCACTGATTCCTAAAATGTGGATGCTCACTCTCACCATCTCCTACTTGACCACATCCAATTTACCTCGATTCATGGACCTAACATTTCAGGTTCCTATGCAATATTGTTCTTTGCAGCATCAGACTTCACTACCAGACATATCCACTACTGGGCGTCACTTTCTCTTTGGCCCAGCCTCTTCATTCTTTCCGGAGCTTTCTCTCCTCTTCCCCAGTAGCATATTGGACATGTCTGGACTGGGGGACTCATCTTCCAGTGTCATGTATTTTTGCCTTTTCATACTGTCCCTGGGGTTCTCGAGGGAACAATACTGGAGTGGTTTGCCATTTCTTTCTCTTTTTGTTACAATCTTATTTTTCCTTCCTGTGTCTACTTATTTCTAGATTAGATTCATTTTAATATTTTATTTGTATAAAACATATGAATGTCAAATACACACCCTCAAAAATAATAAGCAACTGGGGGGAAAATATGTTTACACCTGCACCTAAAGAGACAATATTGCAAAGGTGTAAATCAAGAACAAGAAAGAAGATGCCATTAATTCTCAAACTACTGATGTTCACATTCATTTGCTTGTTGCATGCCGATAAGCATATCTCAAATAATTGGCCATTGCCAACTAAGAAAGCCCTAAGCTAAAAGCACTATGTAAATGCTTTGAGTTTTTTCCAGGTATCCTGAACATTCAAGAACTTACTGACTTAGAGGGATTTCCCTATAGCTCAGATGGTAAAGAATCTACCTGCAATGCAGGAGACCTGGGTTCGATACCTGGGTCAGGAAGATCCCTGGGAGAAGGAAATGGCAACCCACTCCAGTATTCTTGCCTGGAGAATTCCATAGACAGAGGAGCCTGATGGGCTACAGTCCACGAGGTCATAAAGAGTTGCACACGACTAAGCAATTAACACACACTGCCTTAACAAGATTCATGAAGATCCAGAAGCAGCAACCATAGACTTTAGAAGAAAATACTGTCTATCTTGTGTACGTAGAGCCCACTGTTTAAACATTTAATTGTTTAAAGCTAATAAATAAGAAGCTATTATTTCCTTTTAAAATATCTCTTTTGAAGAGAGATAGGGTATCTCTGATCCTTTCAACAATCCTATGCTCATTGACAGGATGAGAGGAAGATATGACTATGAAAATGTTTTCAAGTTACTAATTTTTGCAAACAAATTGTTTTGCACACACAAAAAAAGGAATAGATCATGTATAACTAAATCACTTCGCTGCACACCTGAAACTAGCACATTATTAACTATACGCCAATATTTTAAAAAGGCAAAAAGGAACAGCCAAGAGGCATCACAAATTCACAATGGGCTTTATTACACACACACACATTTTTTTTAACAATTTTTTACTTTATATATATTAGTATTAACACTATAGTAATATATAAAGTGAAAAAAGTGAATACCAAAAAAAAAAAATAGTACTAGCTTCATTTAATAAATAATTCACCTTCCTCATTGCCCAGCAATCTGTTATAAAGCAAATTTCATATTGATTGGCTTTGTTTTTGGGCTCTGTCTTTTATTCGATTGATTCGTGTATCCATTCATGAGCTGAAGAGTCTTAATTACTAAGGCTTTTAATGAAATCCTTGCAAAGTAGGTTCAATTCAGCCAACATCCTCTCTCCTCCTGCTGCAGGTGTATCTTGATTTATATCAATCCCTTCTGTCTGCCATAGAGTTCTGAATTATATTGTCATGAAATTTATATTGGGGTTTTATTAGAAATTTGCTGAGTATAGACACCTATTTGGGGAGTACTAACATTATCATTCCTAAAAGTCTTATTAGAATAATGATTACTCCTATGAAAAAGCTTATGAATTCATTTCTTCATATTTTTTATGGCTATCAATAAAAATGTATATTTTATCCAATAAAAAAGTAAAATAAAATATCTCTTTTCAAATTGCCCCAGTGTTTTGTATGCCATTTACAGAATAATTATATGATGATAATAAAATACTAGAAAAACTTTCATGTTGAGTGACCTATTTTATGTATAGTGTTTTCAATTTTACATTAAAAACCAAAGTTATGTTCATCGCTTAGTATACGACACTGTATTTCTTTAGACAGGTTCCCCTGTCCTATTAAAATAGTTTTTAAATTATAAAAGATTTATTATACCCAACTTTTTATAAACATTATTATATAAAGACAGGTACGTGTGTGTGTGCATACACATTTGAACCCTCTGATGAAAACATAAACCATACACATAAGTCTTATAAACACATTAAAATATTGAAACAAGTTCCAAAAATAACTAAAATGCCATTTTGCCAAACTATTTCCAAGCTGTCTCTCAGCAAAGAAATGTGGAATTCCTGCCAATCTCTTCCAGTTAGTCTGTCTTTAAACAACACTAGGGACCGACAACAATTTTCAACTAACAGATTTAGTCGGTCTAGTTTCCTGGGTCTGGTGTGTTAAGAATTAAACGTGGTAACTGCACAGCCTGAGCTGTGATGCTCTGGAGATGGATGCTGCCCGCAGACCTTCACTGGCCAACAGTCTCTAAACAAACGGGGTGGCAGCAAGTCTTCGCGTATGAAAATGTCTGATAAACTACGTTTCAAGCTCTTTATTGATGCAAAAGAGAATCCATATTCACCATTCATTGTTTGGTAAAGTGTCTCGAAAAAGTGTTGACAGAGGCTCAAACTGTGAATCTAGGTCCAAAACAAGTATTTAAGATTTCAGCACATAGTAGTCCTTATTATTAATATCCTTGAGTCGAACAGGCAAGTGATTTCCTCGGAATAATTTGAGGAAAGTTCAATTTGATCTTTATTTGGACACAAACAATCATTCAGTCCCATGGTTGGCTGTGAAATAAACAGCTTTCTCTGAGTTATTGGTAAAGGGCTAGCAAAATTCAACCACCTCATCTTTCCATCTGCCTCTGTGTTGACAATGAACTGATCTATGGGCAACGTATGACTCCAGCAAAGCTGCCTGTTCAAAAAACAGAATGATGTCTGCAAGAAACAATGAAGCAATTACTGAAACTGAGCACTAAAAACTGTCACCAATATCCACAATAATAAAGTTTAAACTCAAAAAGATGTATTAAAAAAAAAAGACACCTAAAAATGATTCTGGTTTGGTCTCAGTGTGGCTATGAAAGACTATTGTCTATTATACACTGATTCACTGACAACTGGAGGGGAAAAAATATAAATTCCAACAATTATGATGTTAATAATAATTTCATCTGCAGCAACATTCAAGAAGTTGATTAGATGATCCTAATGGGTGATTTAAAGTGAAAGGAAAAACACCCTTAGCATAATTTAATAAGTTCTTCAGACTGAAGCAGATTCAAGAGTTTCATGAAAGACCTTCTCATGGCCTTTTAATAGCTCTTTCCAGTTCCAATTAACTTGTTAAATGCCAATTCTCATTACCTCATCAGAAATCTAAAGCCAGCCCTTTCTGATTAAATCATTAAATGACCATTAACAGCACAATGCCTAGTAAGTATTTATGGACAGTCCAACAAATATAAGCAGCTCATAATTTTTCATGCCAATAGAACAGAAAAGCTGGAGTTTTTTTCCAGTTAATTAAAAAAAAATCAGAAATGTCTTCATCTTTGGGATACATGAGGTTACATTTACCTAATACATCACCCAGCCTAATTGTTTAGATTAGCATAACCTTTTTGTAGACCCTCAACAGACAGTGCAGAAATGTTGATTAACAGAGAATACATTTGCATGAAAAAGCCAGGTTGGTACTGAAGAAATCATAAGGCACATGTCAAGTGGGAGCTGTGGCACCTGCTAATGTGATGAGTAAAGTCACGCCCGTCATGAGTCACTCAGATGTCTGCAGACTGCTCCGATGGGCAAGCACTACACAGACAAGCTCTGCCAATGTCAATCCCACTCTAACACTCACTGTCTGTAAAATCTGCCTGCAACCCTCATCTCCCCACCTCCCAGTCTGCTTGCTGCCTCTGAGGACTGGACAAGCCTGGCTCAAGGGACCAACGAGCACACCCTGCGGTCTGCTTCAAAATTCAGGGTGTGCTACCTTCTCAAGACAGAAGACACCCACCCACTGAACTGTTCACAGGTCAGCTCAGCCACGTCCCCTTTCCTTGGACTTGAATTTCTTTGCATCTGTGAGTAACCTCAAATCCGAGAGAGTGACTCAATCTGCAGAGAAGGATCCACAGCTACCCAAAACTTCTTTGCTTACAATGTTATACAGACTCCTGTGAATTGAATTTCTATGTACCTTTTCCCCCATGAAGTCTTACAGATATTATCATTTAGAAAACAAATTAAAACAAGATCAATAAAAACTACTGCTTAACTTACAGTTATAGATCACTATATTGAAGCAAAGGAATTATTAATTTTCAGTCTCTTCCAGAAATCAGATAAATTGCTAAAACTTACTTCAATGAATATGTTAGTAATAACACTTTGGTTTTTTAGTTGAAACAGAGCTGACTTACATTGCTGTATAAATTTCTGCTATACAGCATAGTGCTTCAGTTATACACACACAGACATATATATATCCTTTTATATATTATTTTCATTATGGTTTATCCAGAATATTTAGTGTAGTTCCTTATGTTAGTAGATTCTTGTTGCTATCCACCCTATATCTATTCTATTATTTTTTATGGACTAAGAAGCTTGTAATATATGAAGTTCTGTCAACTACTTCTTGAGATGCTAGGGTTGGTTCTGCTTAGAATTATACCTCTAATCAGAGGCAGCCAAATTTAAGATTTGACTGTTAGACAAGAAAGAATTGCAATGCTAGTACATCCCTATGTTTTCCAATTGAGAGCTAACATCAGCAAACAGGAACAAATACTGCAGTATCACATTCATATCAATGGTTTAGTGAAGATAGGGTATTATCTTTTAAAAAATGTTACCAAACTCTGCCTATTTACCCCTACCTCTTACAACACAGTATCTGGCACAAAATTGGCTCCTTAAATTTCTGCCAATCTCCACGCACACATTCTACAAACTTGCAGGAAATTTCCCTCATTAACTGCTACTTTGAGGCATTTTTGTTGCTGTTCAGCCGCTAAGTCGTGTCCAACTCTTTCCACCTCATGGACTGCATGCAGCACACCAGGCTTCCTTGTCCTTCACTGTCTCCCAGAACTGACAGTATTTTTAACTTATTCTAAATCATCACAGTACTTAAATGCTTAGTTTATAACTTTATCTTTTCATATTTTAAAAATATGGCTTATATAAATTTTATAATGATATTTTATGTATATGTGTGTGCTAACTCACTTCAGTTGTGTCTAACTCTTTGGGACCCCATGGACTGTAGCTCACCAGGCTCCTCTGTCCTTGGGATTCTCCAGGCAAGAATACTGGAGTGGGTTGCCATTTCCTCTTCCGGGGATCTTCCCAACCCAGGGGCGCAACCTGCATCTCTTATGTCTCCTGCACTAGCAGGTAGGTTTACCACTAGCACCATCTTATGTTAATATATTGTACCTGTTCTCAAATTATCTCATGTTAACATTTTTCAAAATTTCTCTAACTATACAATCCAAGGAAAGAAAAGATTCCCCTCTTTTGTCCTTCAGTATCTTTTCACTTGTCTTTGTTTAGATAAGCAAAAAATAAATATCAGCAGTTGCATTTGAATTGGCTTCTTTTGTCCTCTGAGGTCAATTCCCTGTAAATTTGAACCAAAGGGTGAAAAAGTGTAACTTTGATTTTCTTTTAGCCCTATGAATGCAAACTCCTCCATTATCAGTTGTAACTATCTATTTTTACATGTCAGGACTTCCCCCAAATCCATGCCAGCTTCAATTTCTCCATAGTCCTCTCTCTGCACATGAACATTTAGCTACCTGCCAGACATCTCCAGGTGTCTCATATAGTCTAAGGCTGAACTCATCAAATTTCTCCCCAGTATGGTTGCCCCAGGCTCTTAGTGGTGGTCCCACCACTTAAGTAGTTCAAATTTGAACCTGTGCCTTCTTACGTGCCTTCCCTTTCTCTCATTTTCCGACCTGAATCAACCTCTATGTCTCCTTCTATTTCTTATATTACTCCTCATTCTATCCCTGATATTGCCTATCTGGTTCAGATCCTGCTCATTTCTCACTTGAGCTAGTGCAGTGGTTCCCAGCTAGTCTCCCTGATTCTGCCCTTGCAGGGTAGAACTTATAACCTGCTCTCCACAGCGGCCAGCATAATCTATCTAAACCTAAATTTGTTCAGTTAACTCCTCCAATGAAACCTTTCAAAGGTTCTTCATCTGACCATAAATTCTCCCATGCCATACTGGGCCTTCAAGAATCTGGGCCCCACCCACCTCTCCCTTTAACCTCTCCACTCCCCTCTCTTGAAAAGTCCCTCTTACTTTCTTTCACCTAACATGTACTCATCTCTTAAGACTATTCTCAAAACTTATCTCTTCCAATGCTTTCATGGCCCTCAGTCTTATTAGCAAGATCAACCATCCCTCCTATAACCCACGTGTGCTTAGTCACCTAGTCGGTCCGACTCTGTGTGGCCCTATGAACTGTAGCCTGCCAGGGTCCTCTATCCATGGAATTTCCCAGGCAATAACACTGGAATGGGTTGCCATTTCCTTCTGCAGAGGGCATCCCCAACCCAGGGATAAACCTGAGTCTCTGGCATCTTCTACACTGGCAGGCAGATTCTTTAACACTAGTGCCACCTGGGAAGCTATCCTTCCTATTACTAACCTACCTACCCAGACCCATATTGCTGTCCCTATATTTAGCTCCTTTAGGGCAGGGCTTACAACTTAACATTTATATCTCCAGCTCATAATCCAATGCTTCTCATGAGGTAGCCTTCAATTAATATTGAAGAATGAATGAACATGTGGAGTTCAAAAGTGAGAGCTAAAGATCTTTATCAGAAAATGAAAGTCAACCATCCTAGCTGCTATTTAATAAAGAAGGTCCTACTACTACATTCCCTAGGGCAAATCTGTATTTTTTCCTTTGTCCTCTATTTCAACTTTTACATTGCTTCTTCCATTCCTGAAATAACTTCAATTATTTTGAGACTATTGGGATCATTGAAAGTGATATTTCTATGCTCTCTCCTCTTTGCTGCAAAAATCATCGGTATTTTCCTCCATGGAAAAATGCGTCCCTCTGTGATTCCATTTATCTATGTGAAGGAGGTCTGGACCCTCACCTAGTCTCTCTCCCTGTATCCCACACCTTCACTTTCAGCTCAGAAATGGTCCTTAGGCTGATTCCCTCTTCTAAACTCCCAGAGCCAGGTCTTTATCACCTCCCACTCAGACTATTTTAACAAACTCCCTACAAGAGTCTCCCCTCCTCTAGCCTCTCCTCTGAATAACTCTTTATACTATCTGGGCCCTACCGGAAATCTGATCATGCCTTAAAATCATCTCATGTGATCAAGAAAAAAATGTAAACTTCTTAGCCTGAAAGTCCAGGCCCCAATACCACCTTGCTCCACTCTACCTTTCTAACCTCACCTGTCTTGGTACATTCTAGACTCACATCCATCTGCCAATCACTGAGCACTTCTCATCAAGCTATGATCTGTCACAGCTCTCTAGCTTTGCTCACGCAGTTCCTTTGACTTTATCCCTTTGTCACTGAAAAATCTCTACTCATCCTTTTGGAAGATCCAGTTCAAATAAGCTTCTCCTCCATAAAACTTTCCAACATGCCCGCGTTACAAATCATGACTATTTCAGGCTTTCCATAGCATTTAGTTTAGACAACTGTATGAAACACAAAATACTGGATCTATCTCTACTATAAAAGGGAAACTCCATGACAAAAAAAAAAAAGAGTGTGAATTACATATCTTTGAATATTCACTACCTAAGATAAAGCCTAGGGCAAAACAAGTGCTCAAGAAAAAAAAAAAAGTTGAACCAAGCCATCTTCATTACATAGCAAATTCTCAAAGGCAGGAACAATGTCTATTCATCGTTGCATTTTTAGGGGCACCTATCAGAGCTCCAAGATTAAGACAAACTTGTGGAATAAAAGAATGGCCCACTTTGGGGTCAAACACACAGAACAGGTAAATCAGCTAATGTGAAATATTTGGAAAATGGAAATATTTCCAAAATGATTTAAACACTTTTATTATGAAATATTTCTGGCATATAAACCCCAGCGTGTGCCACTGGCCAGGAAAACAGTTATGGGTCTACCGTGAGATAGAACCAAAATAAAGAATAATCACCTAGAAATGTTTATAGCAACTTGACAAGGATGACACATATACCATCCGTGGGTTTGTCTTAAGGTACCGGCTGGATCTCATTGAATTTACATGGTAAGTGGCATGGATGACAAGACTTACAGGCTAGTCATGGCCCAACAGGTGTGCATATCATTCGTGATAGATTGAAAGTGAAAAGAAAAACATGGTCTTTCAGTCAGAGATAGTTTGGAAAACACCACCAAAGACAATAATATAACAATGTCCCAAGTACCACAACTAATGTCTTCACACTCACCTTCCATATTTGCTTGAAACCTTTTTCTCCCATGACATAAAATAATACAGACACAGCTGAAGCCACCTCTATGTATTTCCCCAATCCTCATGTCCTCCTTTCCTCTTCAGAGAGAGCTTCCAAAATGACTTTTTAAATAAGTTACTAAATCCTGTTTGGTGCTTCCTTGGTGGTTCAGATGGTAAAGAATCTACCTGCAATGCAGGAGACCCATGTTCAATCCCTGGGTCGGGAAGATCCCCTGGAGAAGGGACTGAAAACCCACCTCCAGTATATTCTTGCCTGGAGAATTCCAAGAAAAGAGGAGCTTGATGGGCTACAGTCCATGGGGTCACAAGAATTGGATACGAATACAGACATTAAATCCAATTTAGTCACATGAAATTTTCCTGCTGAGTTTTATGGCAACATGTCACTAAAGAATACTAATATTCAACAGTGGTCAATGTTATTTTGAGGACTTCTGCCTATTTAATATCACTGAATGTGAACACCTGTGTTGTGTATCCTTATCTGTGATCCTCCGGCCACTGACAGACATGAACTCCAAGCAAAGGAACATCTGCCACCTAAACCTTTAATGAGAGAAAGACTACCTTAAAATGCCCACAACCTGAAAAGAAAGATTAAAGAGCAAAGGGTGAGAGTGTAGAAAGAAAGATTCCCACTGATTTCCACTAATAAAACAGGCTTCCTGAGAACACTGGGCTAATAAGACTTAACTATCAAAGATGCATCTTTTGCTGTTAGAGGTTAGCTTGGAGAAGACACAAGAGAGAGAAAAGATGCATGAAATGATAGGTGGGAAATACGTGTTTTCCACGGAGAATCAAATGGGCACTGTGGGAGCCAACACGCTTCCTGAAATTCAAACCTCTGGTTTTTGCATGACTGCCAACTCATTTCCAAAGCATCCACAGCTCATCCAACTTGTTTGGCTACCTTCTTATCGAAACTTCACAAAACTTTAATTTCAGCCTCATGAGCCCTGCAGCTGTAAATTAATTGAATAAAATTTACAGACATTATGCAGTGAGATAAAGCATTTTCAAAGTCTTTTCCCTATTCAGTTGACTTAGCTGCCGAGCATGCCAGTTTTGCTTGACAAGAGTTCAGAGCCCCTGGAAACCTTCCTAATCCTACTCTCTAGGCCTTGTGCCTATTCATGGAACCATGTTAACCCATATCCGGAAAATTAATAAACCTCAGATGGGTTTAAGCACTCAGAAATATTCCCAATACTTCTTGCCATTCATTATATTTAGGCACCCTCTGCAATGGGAGAATCCTTCTCAAAGGGCCACAACAGCAGCAGATAAAATCCCTAAGGTTATTAGCATGCAACAAAATATCTCATTGAAGATTTCTGGGGTCTAAAGCCAAAGCCAGGAATTAAATTTATGGCAGGTGAAATCGCTTATGCTTTGGTTTAATACAGATATTCTCCAAACTGTTTTTCTGAACTCATCCATTTCACAATGAGAGTACAAAAATTATCACAATTTTTAAACAACCAAGGAAGTAAAACTACTCCTTCCAAGCAGCTCACCAGCAGTTACATCACCCTACATCATACTAACAGAAAGAAGACAAAAGACTATTAATTTCTTAAAATGTGTAGTCCTAGTACGCCAGGTGCCATAATTTATATACGATTTCCATGGTTACCAAGAAAGAGTTGAAATGTCCCCCTCTTGTTGATTTTCACAGCACAACTGTGACCGCCTCTTCCAAAGGAGGTCAAGTCTTTCAGCTTCCATGTCCAACAATTTTGTCTGCATGTGAAAGCCTCCAAGCCCATCAGAGCTGTGGGGACAGAGGCTTATCTCACAAGCTTCTGAGATAAGCTTCCCCCCTCATGGCCAAGACTTGGGTTTGAAACAACCTCTGATAACTGACTGTTAAGGGAGCTTTGTAGATTTTGTGAGCTTTCTGAAACATTGTTCCTAACAGTAAGGTGAGGATAACAACAGTGCTCAAGTAGGGTTGCTGTGAATGTGAAATTAGAAAAAGTAATGCAAGACCTAGGCACAGAACAAGTTCTAGATGAGAAAACTTTAGAAATGTAAATATATCTATTTTTCCCTTCTTTAGAAAAGAAACTAAAAACAGAAACAACTTATTGCACTGCTGAATTGTACTTTTAAAATATGGCCCTTGCCAAGGGGGGAGGCTGGGGTGGGGAAGAGATGGATTGTGAGTTTGGGATTAGCAGATACAAACTGGGGATGGATAAACATTCAGAAAACTAAGATCATGGCATCCGGTCCCACCACTTCATGGCAAATAGATGGGGAAACAGTGGGAACAGTGGCTGACTTTATTTTTTGGTGCTCCAAAATCACTGCAGATGGTGACTGCAGCAATGAAATTAAAAGACACTTACTCCTTGGAAGGAAAGTTATGACCAACCTAGATAGCATATTAAAAAGCAGAATCATTACTTTGTCAACAAAGGTCCATCTAGTCAAAGCTATGGTTTTTCCAGTGGTCATGTATGGATGTGAGAGTTGGACTATAAAGAAAGCTGAGTGCCAAAAAATTGATGCTTTTGAACTGTGGTGTTGGAGAAGACTCTTGAGAGTCCCTTGGACTGCAAGGAGATCCAACCAGTCCATCCTAAAGGAGATCAGTCCTGGGTGTTCACTGGAAGGACTGATGCTGAAGCTGAAACTCCAATACTTTGGCCACCTCATGCGAAGAGTTGACTCATTGGAAAGGACCCTGATGCTGGGAGGGATTGGGGGCAGGAGGAGGAGGGGACGACAGAGGATGAGATGGCTGGAAGGCATCACTGACTCGATGGACATGAGTTTGAGTAAACTCCGGGACTTGGTGATGGACTGGGAGGCCTGGCGTGCTGCAATTCATGGGGCCGCAAAGAGTTGGACACGACTGAGCGACTGAACTGAACTGAACTGTATAGCACAGGGAACTATATTCAGTATCCTTGTCCTTTGATAAACCATAATGGAAAAGAATATGAAAAAGAATGGTTATGTATGTATAACCAAATTACTGTGCTGTACAGTAGAAATTAATACAGGATTATAAATCAACTATGATTAAATAAAATTTTACTAAATACAAGAACCAAGCAAGTTCACAATTTCTTCTTTATAACTTAATCACAGAAAAAATCAAAACATCAGGTGTTTGATGGCCATAAAAGTGATACCCCCTGCCTCTGTGCTGCTGAGCAAGAACTGAATAGAGTAATTCCTTGTGATAAATGCTCACAACTTCCCTCAAGAATTCTGGGCAGTGGGAAAATTAGCTAACTCAAACAAAGTTCATTAAATAAATAAAATTCCAACACTTGTCTCTTTGGACAAGAAACAGATGGAAACAATACAAAAGACTGCTAATGCTTTGGCAAACTAATCATTCTTCCAAATGCCATTTACAAAAGCCCACCAGACCTCCAGCTGTGGCCATGCCATGGGAACCCCCTACACCAATTATAAGTGTATTTAACTGAAGACCATAAACACGAGAGTATTTTTCAAAAAAGAGAACTCCCAAATAAACAAATCTAGAAAAGAATTACTGTTTATATCACAGAGCCATAGTTTCAAGTAGCCAGTGTTAATATGAAAAAATACATATGTATATATTAACATATATATATATTTCAGGGAGAAGGAACCCTACCCTCCCTTTCCTTGAGTTCTTGTGATTGAACTAATAATAAAATTGACACAGTACAGATGACCAGAAGAGAAACAAATTTTATCTCATGTGTACACAGGTCTCATTAGAAATGGGACCTAAGAAGTCACCAAAGCAGGCAGTTTTTACACTTTTTTAGGCAAAGAAACAACAAACACATTTGTGACCAATCAACAGGACAAAGAAAGTTAGGCTTTGAATGCTTACTTAGTGAAGGATCTAAACAGAGTTTGGGCTTGGGGCAGTAAATTAAAGAAGTAACAGATTTGTTTATACAGGCTTCTTGGCCCAAGATTTCCTAAATTTAGCAATAAGGGGTATCCTTCTGCCTTCAGATGCCCAGAGAGTACCTTTCACATGACAGATTTATGTACTGACTTCAGGGAGTCACAGAAGGAGGGTCAGAGTGTCCCTTTTACATAGGTTGCTTTGTAAGGAACTTCAACTCAAAATAATCAATATGCCATTGAAGTACATTTTGGGGTTGCCTTCCCTGGATCCCAGTACATGCACCCACTTCATCATGTAATCTCTCAACAATAAGAACTTCCATCAGTTGTCATCAAGGAAACGGTCAGATCTAAGCCTGGGCAGTTTCTGGAAAACAGAAAGCCCAGAGAAACTTGCTCATACACTGAAAATTATAACTGACTTTTAGAACTAGCTAGTCTTGTTTCTGACACAAAGCAAAAATCTTGGGTAAAGGAAGAATTCAATAGATTAATTCCTTACATAGGTGGCTGATGCCTCATCAAAACACTGAAGTGCTTACTAAGCACCTACTATTGTGCTTATGTGCTTAGTCGCTCAGTAGTGGCCGATTCTTTGCAAACCCACAGACTGTAGCCCACCAGGCTCCTCTGTCCGCAGGGATTCTCCAGGCAAGAATACGGGAATGGGTTGCCATTTCCTTCTCCAGGGGATCTTCCTGACTCAGGGATTGAAGCCAGGTCTTCTGCACTGCAGGTGGATTCTTTATGGACTGACTACCAGGGAAACCCAGTACTATTAGTACATACCTAACGCTGTGCCAAGGAGTAGGGGTAACAACAGCAACGACAAAATAAAACTAGCCCCTGACCTCAAACAGTTTATGCTCCAGAGAAATAACTGACCATGACAATACGAACAGAGCAAGAGCTATGCGAGGGAGGGTCACAGGGTAGCTATGAATGCAGGAATCCCAGAAAATAACCTTAGTTACAATCTCAACAAGCAGATTATGCCCTTCCATAATCAATGCCATCAACATTAATCCAGTCCTAAAGTTCACCCTCTTCTAAATTCTTTGTTTTACTGAGTTCTGGATCCACCTAAAAATTGTCATCCAAACTGGTTCAGACATCATAGCCGCTGCCTGCTTCTTTTTTTTTTTCAATTATTTTTATTAGTTGGAGGCTAATTACTTCACAACATTGCAGTGGGTTTTGTCATACATTGACATGAATCAGCCATAGAGTTACATGTATTCCCCATCCCGATCCCCCCTCCCACCTCCCTCTCCACCCGATTCCTCTGGGTCTTCCCAGTGCACCAGGCCCGAGCACTTGTCTCATGCATCCCACCTGGGCTGGTGATCTGTTTCACCATAGATAATATACATGCTGTTCTCTCGAAACATCCCACCGTCGCCTTCTCCCACAGAGTCCAAAAGTCTGTTCTGTACATCTGTGTCTCTTTTTCTGTTTTGCATATAGGGTTATCATTACCATCTTTCTAAATTCCATATATATGTGTTAGTATGCTGTAATGTTCTTTATCTTTCTGGCTTACTTCACTCTGTATAATGGGCTCCAGTTTCATCCATCTCATTAGAACTGATTCAAATGAATTCTTTTTAATGGCTGAGTAATATTCCATGGTGTACATGTACCATAGCTTCCTTATCCATTCGTCTGCTGATGGGCATCTAGGTTGCTTCCATGTCCTGGCTATTATAAACAGTGCTGCGATGAACATTGGGGTGCACATGTCTCTTTCAGATCTGGTTTCCTCAGTGTGTATGCCCAGGAGTGGTATTGCTGAGTCATATTGCCGCCTGCTTCTTAATACATAGCCTAGACCTTCTGCTACAAACGGTTCTTAATCTGGGTCCTCACTTCCAGCATCCACTTGTTCATTATTTACTAGTTAGCTACTAAAATATTTTCCACAAACAAGAATCTGATTCTACTCCCTTTCTTTTTCTATATACAATTTTTATTCATTTATTTTTGGCTACCCTGGGTCTTCACTGATGCACACAGGCTTTCTCAAAGCTTCGCTGAGTGGGGGCAACTCTCTAGTTGCAGTGCATGGGCTTTCATTGTGGTGGCTTCTCTTGTTGGGGAGCACAGGCTCTAGGGTGCATGGGCTTTCTGGTACTTGTGGCTCCCAGGCTCCAGAGCACAGGCTCAGTAATTGACGCCTCTTAGCCATGGCTAAGTGGCTCTGCCGCATGTGGGATCTTCTGAGATCAGGGATCCAACCCCGGTCTCCTTACATTGGCCAGCGGATTCTTTACCACTGAGCCACCAGGTAAGCCCTACTCCCTTGTTTATTAATAAAACCTCTAAGTTTCTGATGGGCAGAAGATGAAGTTCAAACTAACTGGTATAGCTCAGTCCAACCAGCAAAGCAAATACTCACTTTATCCCGCCCCCAAGCAAGCTAACACTGAAGCAGTCAGACTGAACTCAGCACTGACCCCAGGACTATCAAGACGCCACTGCTCCGTACCACTGTTCCCTCTCCTTAGAAGGCCTCTTCCCCTTGTCCTTGACCAATGAGCTCTTTTCTCTTTCTTCTAACACACTGCCTTCAGTGTAGCCTTCTTGGGAAGTCTCCAGGAAGGCTTAACATCTGGCCCTGTGCAGCTATAATACTCTACATATGTCACAGAACTGTATTCAGTGTACTGGTGTGATTTTATTTGTCTTTTTTCTTCCTAGAAAAGGACCATTTCTTAATCGTCTGCCAGAACCTAGCACAATATGTGATACAAAGAGTATATTTGATAAATATCTGATGAATGAACCAGCAGAATTACTAATCCATCCTCAATACAAGTCTAATAAAGGAAATTACTACCTATTAGGCTGGTACTGTACCATGTTACAAAGATAAAATTATCCTGGGCCTGATAAAGAAATACTGTTATAGCCCTGGAAAGAGCCAGAATGGGAGGCTTTTTATAAATGGATTCTTTACCATTCACTGCATCCGCCTCTAAGGCTGGCTCCACTGCATTCACCTTGCAGCTTGCAAGTCATTTGAGGTTTTAAGTTAGCTCAAGGGAAAATAAGACTGGCTTCTGACAAACTTATTTTTAAGCTTAAGGTCAGATTTTATTAAAAAAAAAATAATAAATGTAATGTATCCTAAGAAGATGATTGAAAAAAATCTCTCTCTGCAGCTCAAATCTTTGTATGGTCAAGAAAACATTGCTTGCTTGCCTCCAGGAAAGTTATTAACCTATACCAAACCAAACCAAACCAAACCAAACAGGTTTCATCAACAGTCTCATATAGTCAGCTCTCAACAAAACAAGAATAGAGGTCTCTGACCGAATTCTTACTCGCAACCAAATCACTGATTACAGATACCCTGGTCTCCAAGTTTGTTTGTTTCACTAAAATAAATTTCTCCTGGGGCTGCAGATGCATGCCAGGGAGCCAATCAGGTGAGAAGAGGCCAGGCCTCAGAGTGAGGCTGTCAATTTGCCATGTGGGAGCACGAAGGAGGAAGCAGAGACTTGGGCAAGGGTGCAGGGAAGCCTTTCTTCCAAGGTCCCAGGACTCCCCATTAAATGCTACAGGAAGGCAGAATTCTTAGGAGAAGAGTAGGACTAGGAGACCAAACAAGGCATGGTGATACGTTAATACAATCAGAGCTCCAAACGCAGCCTCAATAGGACACATAGCCAAGATATTTCTCATTCAGCAATGCACACCTAACTCCAGGGTAGACAGACTCGCAGAAGTGGCAGACCTCAGCAGCAAATAAACAGAAACTGCAAATTCCAGTGAGGGAAGGTCATGGATCTAGAAGTCAGAAGTCAGGCTCTGTCTTAGCTTAGTCTCTAGATTTGTTGCCTTTGACAAGTCAGTTAAGCTCGGGGGAACTCAATCTCTTCATCTGTAAAGTAAGAGTCCAATCAGATCATCTCTTAGGTCTTATCTAATTCTAAACTACTACAATTCCACATAAGGATTCTAAGCTATGAAAATGAAGATGCTATGATTTTAGATATTCTTCAAATACTAATTTAGGATAGACCCTTTCATTAGGATGTTTTCTCTTTCACTGCCCATGAGATAAATCACCACATCCTCTCACAAAGAGAAACAACCAAAATACAACAGAAATGACATTAAAAAATTGTTTTACTGAAAACCCTCACCCAGCATAACACTTGGGTACAACATGGTATTTGAGCAAGGTATTCATGTGATAGAAATATGTCTGGAGGTTTCATACTCCCTCTTAATAAATCATTAACAAAGTTCAACCCCCCAAAGAAGACAACTTATGTTTTTCCTAGTTAAAAGAATCCAGGTGCTAATACTACTGATGCTCCCTAAATTATCAGACAGAGAGAAGAGTTAAACCTCATTTCCTTATTGTTGTCAAAATTTGAGCTGTTTTCTTTAAGATTTTCACTGACTGTTGTGAAAAAATTCAAAATTGGTCCACTTTGGAAGAAATGTAAAACTGGCCAAAATGTTCTAATAAATCTATGTTAAATTTTTGGTTCTACAATGACTGTACTACTAGATTACTTTGTTTCTCCCAAATCAGTTCTTTACTAGAGTCTCCTAAACAGTTGAAAATTAATTAGGTTTCTTTAAGAGAAGCCACTGACAATTCACATAGATGGCTACCAAGAAAACGATCAGAGCTAAATAGCTCCAGTATTTCTTCTTTCATGTGCTACATAAGACAAGGTTGCTGAAAAACGTGGATTATGTGTGCTTTGAAAATCTAAGCTTTGAGAAGTAATATCTTGATTGGTATCAAAAGATAAAACAAAGAAAATTAAAAACCAGCTAATGAACTTTTGCAAATATACCTAGAAATGAAATTATTTCATTTAATAACATCTTGGAGAATAGCAATGCTTCTGTAATATATTTTTACAGAAATAATTCTGCTTCTTAAAGCACAAGTTAAAATACCAATGAAGACCAAACATCTTATAGTTGTTTTATAAAAAAGATAGAAGAGATTTAATAAAAAGAGACAATCCTATTTTTTCCACTAGAATTGCTGCCAAAGGGAATACATATTTTAAAGATCAAGGCTTAGACATGCTCTCCACATGGTAAACAGAATAAAACGTATCACCGATCTGAAAAATTACATAAACAAACAGCAAATTCTATGTAGGTGACTACAAATTAGTAAAGTGATAAAAAGTGTCACCTGGAGATAATCTTAGCAAGAAGAAATGTTTCAAAAAAAAAATTTTTTTTTTTTTGCTCTTTGATGGTTTGTTGATAAATGATAAAATAGGTAATTTTTTTTTCACCAGAAATCCGAAGTACACAAAAGCACCAGAACAGTATTGTTCAGCCTGTGTTAAAATGGGAATGACAGAGACTGTCTCTGGTGCCTAGGTCTTTAAATATGAAAGCCACAGCTTATCACATTGTATTAGAGTTTTCCATCTGCATATTTTTTCTCTCATAGACAGAGTTCCCCATGGGCTAGGACATCTGCTTCTCACTCATCCTGTATCTTCCGTACCTGCATCACACAGAGAGACTTTAAACTATGGCAACTTACAATCTCATCCTTGAACCTTTGAAAAAGAGGCTGTGGGAGTAATAAACGCATTTGCCTAGAAATGACCACCTCATTCTGCTCCTTTTGAGACTGTCCACTCCATGTTGACTCACAGTCAACAGGCAGAGATGTGGCTCTTGGCACGCCCTGTAAACCTGCTTAGGAATCCACAAAAGGAAGAGAAGTCCAGCAGGCAGCACAGGAATGGGACTTCTTAGAGATGCTGCATAGATTTCCATGGTGGGACCTATAACTTAAACCTTAAACCACTACTTACAGAACTCCAATATCAAGAAGAGAGAAAATCACTACGTTCAGATGGTCTCTGACAGGGGATAGCATTGAGAATTTAGATACAGACACTTCAGCTACCAGCCCAATGGGAGTAATAAGAATTGGATCTACCCTTCCACATGAAACAACCTGGATAAGGTATATGAAAAATAAGAAAAAAAAAAAGGTTTTCATGACACTGAACATCACAAGACAAAGACCAGGGATCACTGACAGATGGGAAATGAACAAAAAGGTGACCCCAGTTCACTGCAGAGAGTTATGGCGTGGGAGAGGGAAGCCTGGTGGGTTTCCTGAGTTAAGATGATGAAGCTGAGTACACAGAGACCTACAGGGCTAGACCTCACAGCTCAGAATGCCAGAGAGGAAAGAACTGCACAGTGGAAACTCTACAAATCTGCGAGTGCTCACCCTTAAGTACTCAACAGACCACTGACCAGCACGGGCACATGAGGACATTACCCTAGCGTGGGGACAGACCACCTGAAGGAATTAGAGGTAACAGAGCCAAAAACTTGCTCCCATCAGCCAGAGAAGAAAACCTCAAGATTCTTAGGGTTTTGGACAGAGGACTCAGACAGTCTTGCCTTGGTCATTTCACCAAGACTAACCATTGCTTCTGCTGTGCTGCGCTCAGTTGCCCAGTTGTATCTGACTCTTTGTGAACCTGTGGACTCTATCCTGCCAGGCTCTTCTGTCCAGAGGATTTCCCAGGCAAGAAAAATGCAGTGGGTTGCCATTTCCTACTCCATTACTTCTGTACAATTAGCACTTACCATATGACACCTTCCACATAGGGAGAGTATGAGAAGGACTGAGATCAAGAGGTAATGGACCAGATGAGCCACAAAGTGCTTTTAGTAACAATGAACTTTAACCCTATGTGTAAAGCCCTTGTGTGGTAAGCACACGCGTGCGCGCACACACACACACACACACACACACAGTTTCTGCTAGACACTAGGCCATGGTACACATCCTAACCTTTAGAGCAAAACTAACATTTCTCACTTTGTAAATCACACTGAGGCCATTTTCTTCATAGTTTATCCTCTAAAATAGGGCTATAACAAAGAAATCAATAGGCTAAATTTACCACAATATAAAAACAAACACACGTAATAGATTGCAGAACAGAACTGCACCTTTATCTTCATTGGTTCTCTTGCAGAGGGAGATCCAATAAAACTTTATGATTCTTCTTTTCACTTGTAAACCATTGAAAGAAGTACTAGCTACTTGTTAAACATTAGACATTGTTCTTTAATGCAGAATACATCAAAATACCAGATTGGCTTTTAGACAGAAGCCCTTAGCTCTGCTGTTTTACTATGTCTTTAATCATAGGGGGAAAATATCAAATATTAATGAGAAACAGAATAGCTTTCATACACAGTAAATAAAACTAGTTAGCCAGGCCATCTGCAAGACTTAGGTCATTCTTTACAGAAAAACAGTATTGCTTCAATTAATTTAGTAACACATTTTCAAAGATCAAGGACATGAAAACAGTCAGTCAGCTTAGACCTCACTCCTTGTAACAAATGGGGGAAAAAATTTATGCAGGTAAATTAAAAAAAAAACAAAAACAAAACATTAGATCTCTGACTCCAAAACCAAAATTTAGTCAAGTGCCATTAAATTCCCCTTTGTTTTAGCAAGAAATGAAATGGTTTTCCTTAGAAACTCTAACTCCAATGGATAAACATATTAGAATAAACCACAAAAACTCATTGGAGCATCTGCTTTTCTGTAAACACACAAGATATCTTGCAGAAAACAAGCCTCACTGAAATGAGAACTGCATGAAATAACACACTCTACATTTTCTGATCAGATTTCAGAACAAACCCCACAAATGTTGTTCTACCTTGCAACATCTACATAAGCTAAAACCGACAAGAAATCTAAATCATGCTTTTAATTTTTTTCTAATAATTTTAGGCTTAAATACAAAAAAGGGATTAATTTCAACTTTCATTTCCTTTCCGTATATGTATATGGCACAACCACTTCTATTAGGAGGAAGCAAACCAGGCTGTTGACTTTCCAACTGATTTCTCTACTGCCCCCTTCTGCTTAAACAGGATACAGGAAGCAAGTTCCCCCGATGACAAAAATAACTTGAGGCCTGGTTAATAGAATGCAAAATGTTGATGTATGGCAAAAACCACCACAATATTGTAAAGTAATTAGCCTCCAATTAATATAAGGAAATTAATTTTTTTTAAATAAAAGTCTTCCTGAATTCAGAGAAAAAAAAAAATCCAGCCTAGCAATAAGACTTGATTATCTCATTGTTTAAAAAAGAGCTTTTCATTTTCCAACAGAAGTCATTTCCTGTACACCCTGAATTCTGATTCATGTGTCAGGTTATGCAAACCCAGTAATGGCACTTATACTCCTAAGCAGGAAACAACTTAGGTATCCATTTTGTCATGCAGGCAGCCAGCAACTTCACATTTACGGTACAAAAAAAAAAAAAAAACAAAAAAAAACACCTACTCTAAAAACTGAGTTCCTTTAGTCCAAAAAAAACAATGCAATAATAGTACTGGTCAAATGTATGTATTTTCTTTATGACAGGATATCTTTCTGTTAGGAATTTGGAAATTAGTAGTTACTATATGATTATTGATGTATCTTTCGATCTCAATACCATTACAATGTAGCAGAAACGACATAAATTCCCAGGAGGTGAATAATAGCTGTGTAATTCCAATAATGAACTTTTAAGGGAAAAGGACTACAAGAATAATAAGTGGTTCTGAAAGTGCCTATATATTATCAGTAACCAAGTACATAAATCAGAAGTACCATAAAGTTTTACAGATAATTATTTTAAATATGTAATGGAGGAGAGATTAAATGGAAAGAAAGTAGCTGAACACAGCTCTGCTTTCTAGTTTATTTCTCCAAAATTCAAATGTTAGACAAAATAAAATAAAGAGAAGTGGAAGATATATGTTATTGCTGTCATTCAGCCCCTAAGTAATGTCTGACTTTTTGCAACTCCATGGACTGTACCCACCAGGCTCCTGTGTCCACGGGATTTCCCAGGCAAGAAGACTAGAGTGTGTTGCCATTTCCTTCTCTAGAGGATCTTCCTGACCCAGAGATGGAACCTGCATTTCCTGCATTGGCAGGCATATTCTTTACCACTGAGCCACCAGGGAAGCCCAGAAGATATAAGTGCTATCTCAAAGGCCATTCAAAGGGCAAAAATGATTTTAAAAGCAGATGATGATATTTTTTTCCAGGTAGGAGGTCTACTAAAAAATGATATCACAGGAGATATAACTCAGTTCTACCCTTCATTTCAAATGCACTGAAAATTCATGGTGACCCTAGAAGCCTACATCAAAGACCACCAGTGAGTTAATACAGGCAATAATCACATGGGATACAGCCCATCTTCACCCAGTGATCAGATGAAGCCAGCTATCATTTATACCAACTCAAGACTTTCAGTGATGGAAAATATTAAAAAAGGAAAAAAGAAAAGCTAACAGGTACCTCTTTCTGTCAATCTAATGCCAGTTTCATCATTACAGTCACCAAGTTTGACTCCATAGACTGTAGCCCTCCTCCGTCCATGGGATTTCCCAGGTAAGAACACTAGAGTGGATTGCAATTCCTTCTCCAGGGGATCTTCCTGGTCCAGGGATTGAACCTGCATCTCCTATACTGGCAGGAGGGTTATTTACCACTGACCCACCAGGGAAGCAATGCCAGTTCTCTAACAAACAAATTCTCCATCCTCTGTCAGGGAAATCCTTCTAAATTCAAATCTGATTGGCACACCTTGAGGCAAAGGCATGGGGCATGTGCGCTCATTGGCTTCTCGGCCTTCTTTAGTGCAAAAACAATGGCTGATGCTCCAACAGCTGCTTTGAGCCATGCAGCACCTTCAAGAAGAAAGCCAGGTACAACAGAGCCAAAGAGAGACTCAGCCAGGACCTCTGAGGGCTTGTTAAAGCTACTACTCCATCCCTGGAAGGTTTGCCTGGTTTCTTTTACGTGAGAGTATAAACTCCTATATCTGTGCCATTGTAGTTGGGTCTCCGTTTCTTGCAGGTAAATGGTTTAACTAATATATTCCCTCCTGAATGACTCTGCATTACCCATCAGATGTCCTGAATCCTACTTCACCTTCTGTCACATGCAATACTGCTTTTGCTAAGAACACTATTCCCTATCATGCCCCACATTCTCATAGATCAGGTTCCTCTGCATGAAACCAGACCCCAACCCACCCACTACTGGCTTACTAAATTCCCAGTCCCGCATCCTAAGCTCAAGGGTCATTCCTACATGGTCTTTGCTGGTCCTCTCTTCCCCTTCCAGTGAGGCTCTCCTCTTCTGTCTCTCTCTTCCCCCTCTATAGCATTCCACTCACAGCCCTCCTCGTTGAATTTTAATCATCTGTATACATACCTGTCTTCTATAAATCCTTGGTCCTGAGAGCAGAGAGTATATCATGTTCATCTCTATATCCTTAGCATCTGGCACAGTGTCTGGCTCATGACCTTTACTGGATGGCCAATATTTTGATTTATAAACGATGGATCAATAGCCAGTCAAGCTTGAATGTGACTTGTTCTGGGAAATAATTATCCTCAACCCAACCTGTGTGCCTGCAGAACACTCTGGACATACCACTGAATAACAGATTGTGGCTGGGTATTCACACATTTGCCTCTCCTGCCAGACTGGGAGACCCAGAAGGGCAGGGACCATGCATCACACAGGTTGGTACCAACACTGAACACCTTGACTGACTCACAGCACTTGCTCAGTAAATATTTACTCAGCACTGACACAGAACGACTAAACGAAGAATGGCCTTCTTTCATCCCCTGTTCATCACACACTGCTACAGTAGGGATACAAAATAATCACAGTCTTTGCTTTGAGAAGGTTATATATACTAATAATTAGAAAGTATGAATACAGCTTTTAAGACAGAATACCATGTTGTGTCTGCAGTCTCTAGCCCGTATTATGTACTAATCTGTAATATTTCATGATACTAAAGATAAAACAAAAGTAATCTAGGATATAATCTTAATGCATGGTATTTCTTGTTTGATGAGTATTTTAAAAATCCACTTAGTAAATATGTGGCAACAAAGAACCAGTGGGAAGCTAAACATTACTGCCAATTGAGTCAGACCAAGGCTGAGACCCTTGCCTCACATTTGTTTGACTTTACCTTCCAGCATTATCATAAATTTTGAAACCCCTTCCATTTTGTCAAGGACAACTGCTCTAATTGGTGTTCATTTTAATTGTAATCTTTCAAAAATGAAAGAGTACAACAGTCATCTATGTCTGTTAAACAGAGGTTGACCTGAGATACAATGTACATTTTTGTTTCCATACTTTTCAGTTTATTACCAAACAAGTAACACTGTTTTTTCTCTTTCACATCTTAAAATTAACTGCAGCTAATACCAGACTCTTAATAGTGGATAAAGACTTGCCCTAGCCTTCCTGGTGGCTCAGACTGCAATCCCTGGATCTGGAGGAGGGCATGGCAATCCACTCCAGTATTCTTGCCTGGGAAATCCCATGAACAGAGGAGCCTGGCAGGCTACAGTCCATGGGGTCACAAAGAATTGGAAATGAGTGAGCCACTAATACTTTCACTCTTTGCTTTCAATGACTTGCCCTATAGGGCAAGGAGGAAGAATGAATTCTGGACACTGGTCCTTAAATGAGTATTCAGTGATGTCATTCTGGGATAAAGAACACAGTCTTAATGATGGCATCTGGGAATACTACCCATGACAGGAGCCTCATAACATAACAAAGAGATTTACTGAAAGATTTCTAATAAAACAAAATATCATAAACTAAGTGAAAATTTTCACGCTCAGAATAAGACACCAGTTAATACAATACCTATATCCTCTTTTATAGTAACATATCATCTCCAACAAGCTACCGTGATATCTGAAAATATTTCTATTTCCAAGGGAAAAAAAATCCCCCTTTATTCTCTCAAACTTTAAAAAGAAACATATTTTATAGAATGTCTGGGAAGGAAAAACTGATAACACAAAAAGAAAAGAAAAAAAATTTCCAACATTTTACGGAGCCAAGGAGACACAATATTAAGAACATACATGTGTTCATCTCCAGCACACACATCTACATCCTTATGAAAATGTATTCATATAAGATGTTACTAAGAATTCTGAAAACTACTCCTTACTGCCAAATGAAAAATTGCTAAAGCCCCAAACATCTGTCATGTATTTCAAAAGTGATTCACTAAATATTAATCCTATTACATGTTAATGAAATATCCCCAGTTGCCAAATAATTTTCAAAAATGCACTTACTCATTAAAGAAAAAAATCACATATTTGACTAAAGGACATATTTCATTTAACTCTTACTGAACCTTCTCAATGAACACTAGGTGGTCATTCTGGTAAGTCCAGCTTTATAACAGAGCTGGAATTCAGAGACCAAATGCAAGATGGCAGTGTGTGCCATGACAGGCTAAATGCAGCTGATGTCCTAACCAAGAAGTCAAGCAAACATTCTCCCTGCTATGCAGAACTACTTTCATATCTGTACCAAAAGAAAACAATGTGGAATACAGCAATTACTAACGTCAGGCCAATCCTATGGTTCCCAAAGGAGGCATAATTTTACATCTATGGTTCATGGAATTTATTCAGAGGAAGTTTCTGTCAGTAGAAAACATACTTTGAGTTTTTGGTTTTTATTTTGATTTCCAGGGAACATCATCTCTAGAATGCTCAGTGATGTCTAGTAAAAGAGAAAGATGTAAGGGGAGATAAGAGACTATCCTCAACAATGAATTCTCCTCCTGTTCTCTCACCAGAAACTGAGTAACTTTAGTCAAAAATGGAGTTCAAAACCACAGAAACCCAAAATTCTGAAGTACCAGAATGCCTATGAGATAATAACTGAAGCTGAGTATGTTCAAAACAATTCAAAATTAAAGAGAACTTCATGTTGCTTGTATATCAAGGTCCAGACAGAAGAAGAGCCATAGCTTCAGTGGCCTAAGTCAGTCTGGGCTGTAAAATAATACCTTTTCTTTTTTCTTTAAGTCAGTGATCCTATTTACAGAGCATGTCTTTTTTTATTATATGTATTTTTCAATTGGTTGATGATTTATTTACAATATTGGTTTGATTTCTGTGATACATCAACATGAATTAACCATAGGTATATCTATGGACCCTCCCTCTTGAATTTCCCTCCCACCTTCCGCCCATTCCCACCCCTCTAGGTTACTACAGAGCCCCCAGTTTGAGTTCCCTGGGTCATAGCAAATTCCCACTGGTTATCTATTTACATATAGTGTATATCCTCCCATGCTACTGTCTCTTTCATCTCACCCTCTGGCTCCTGTCTCCAAAAGTCTGTTCTCTATGTCTGTGTTTCCACTGCTGCTCTGTGAATGGGTTCATCAGTACCATCTTTCTTAAGCCTGTATGTATACGTATAGCTGATTTACTTTGCTGCGCAGCAGAAACTAATGCAACATTATAAAGCAATTATATGCCAATAAAAAAAATAAAGATAAAAATTTTCAAAATACCTTTTCTAACAGTGACAATCCTTGGTTTGCATCTTTATATTTTTGTTCCTAATAAAACTAAAGGCATTTCAATTATATTACATGGTTTTATTGTGTTACACAAGGTAATATATAAACTACTAGTATATAAGTCCAAAAGACCTAACTAAATCATCACACAGAAATACATGCTGTCCTCAGAGAACCAACTTATGGTTACCAGGCAGGGAAGGTTGAGGGAAGGGATAGTTAGGGAGTTTTGGACTGGCAAGTACACACTGCTATATTTAAAATGGATAACCCACAAGGACCTATTGTACAGTATAGGGAACTCTGCTTAATGTTATGTGACAGCCTGGATGGAAGGGGAGTGTGGGGGAGATGGGAAACATGTCTATATATGATTAAATCCTTACACTGTCCACCTGGAATGATCTTGATATTGTTAATTGGCTCAACTAAAATATAAAATGGGCTTCCCTGGTGGCTCAGATGGTAAAGAATCTGCCTGCAACGCAGGAGATCTGGGTTCGATCCCTGAGTTGGGAAGATCCCCTGAAGGAGGGCATGGCAACCCACTCTTGCCTGGAGAATCCCCATGGACAGAGGAGCCTACAGTCCATGGGGTCACAAAGAGTCAGATACAACTAAGTGACTAAGCACACACCAATATAAAATTAAAAGTTAAAAAAAAAAATGCTTGCTGTCAAATTTTCCATTTTTTTCCTTCCAAGAAATGTGTGATTTCATACAGGAACCACCAAAGTAATAGCAGCCCCAGCACCAAAGGCTGAGCCTAGCTCTCCACCTGCCTTCATTAGCCAATCTTCCCATCAATTCTGCATGCAGGTCATCTCAGCCACCCTGTCACTATCCTCTGTCGCTGTCATCTATAAATGCATTGCAGGCATGCACGTGTACATGATCCGTCCTGTCCGGCTCTGGGAGACTCCATGGACTATACAGTCTATGGAATTCTCCAGGCCAGAATACTGGAGTAGGTAGCCTTTTCCTTCTCCAGGGGATCTTCCCAACCCAGGAATCGAACCCAGGTCCCCCACATTGCAGGCAGATTCTTTACCAGCTGAGCCACAAGGGAAGCCCGATATTAACTGAATCAGCATCTAACATTCCTTGAAGGTGATTAAAGAAATGTCATAAAATGTGAAGATGCTGGGCTCTAATGAGAAGATGAAGTATGGGTAGAGTCTACTTCCTAACACGTACGGATCACTGATTAAGTGTAATGGTTGGCGGCTCAGTTGTAAAGACTCTGCCTACCAATGCAGGAGATGCAGGAGACTCAGGTTCCATCTCTGGGCTGAGAAGAAACCCTGGAGGAGGAAATGGAAACCAGCTTCAGTGTTCTTGCCTGGAAAATTCCATGTACAGTGGAGTCTGGAAGGTTACAGTACATAGGGTTGCAAAGCGTTGGACATGACTTAGCTACCGAGCACACACACCGCGTGAGGCAATGTGAGTGCATAATACTGCTAAGACGACCCCTAGTGCTTTCGATCTAATGGGAGGAGAAATAAGTAAAAGACCAATGTAACATAAGGCAGACGTCCTAAGTGCTAGAGAGACACACAAATAGCATAATTTTAAAAAAAGGAAACAACTGGCTGTGATGTCTCAAGCTTGAACATGTCTCATGGTCACACAAGGGCACCTGGGCAGGTCTCATCCCAGGCCACGCACAAACCCGAAGTAGAGTTTGATCTTCTACTCAAAACAAAATCTGACCCTATTTCCTTTAACAGATTTCTGATGTGTCAACCATTATGGAAATTTCCTCTAGTTAGTAAAGATGATGACAATGGCATATTTAAAACCTTGAATAAGTTTCTTAGTACTCCACATATTGAAATAGAATCCATATCCAATTTTTCTCAAAAAAAACAGAACCCCACAAAACCCCCCTGGCAGAATGAATACAATTTAAGTCATTAGAATATAACTTTGATCATTTCAATCATCTCAAGAACATGTACTGACTATTGTCTGTCATACCAAACGAAAGACAAAATCTTACTGTGCCCATGTGGTAAACATGACATACATTACATTAATGTAATTAATACATTACATTACATACTAGAGGTTTCTGTGACAAAGAAACTAGGGCTTTCTAGATCAAGTCTTTCAGGTATTTCTCATTCTGGTATAGACAGAACAAAAAAAGGAGTAAACAAAAAACAAAATGAATTAAAAAAAAAAAACAGTATTAAAGAAGTGATCCCTGAGTTTACAGCAATTTTAAAAGCACAGCAGAGGACCACGGTACTGATGAACTGGAAGGAAAGAAATACTCCAATGGAGTGATGACATATCATAAAAGACACTTTGATAAAGTTAGGAGGAGTGAGAGTAAAAGAGAACTGCAACAGTGATGATGATCACGATCAGAAGTGGTGGCGGGGATACTGAGCAACAGACAGATGCCAGGACGTGGCCATGAAATTTAGATGACAACAGAAAGAAAGAAAGCCAGTCAGTCAATAAATCACCAGCAAGAACAACAATAACCAGTTCTGTAATCAGAAAGGTGCTGAAAAGGAGTGAAAACTACCTAAGGATTCACTTCCTTTTATACATAATAAACTTTGAAGAATGTATAAAATGTATCTCAAGAAAAGGGGCTGAGGAATCAGGAGAATTAGAAACCACCTGAGCAGATTTCAGCATCCCTCAAAGTTATCAGCCAGACGTCTGGAAAGTGCTTCAAGAACAGTACCAGAGCAGGAAGGGGCACCCACATGTGGTGCAGCATGGTGCCAAGCCAAGCCAGGAAGCAAAGACCACTGAAGCTTCGACAGGACCCCACGTGGGCACAAGTGGTGAGGGACAGCTGTAGACCAGTAGCTCTCAGCGGGAGTGGCACTGCCCTGGGGCCATTTTTGGATGTTTTCAACGATCACAATGGGAAACTGGAGCCGGGCATGCTAGACAGGACAGTCTTCAATAACAAAGACTTATCTTGTATCCTGCAAGTCTTGCCAATTTCTCACTGGACTTTTCTGTAGATGGAAAATTCCTATTTATGATTATCTAAATTTAGAAACTAATTCCAATTTACTGATAGACACAAAGTTTCCTACACATTTTAATCACTACTAAATTTTCAAAGACTGCAGTTTCCTTGAATGTAAACTGAGGAAGGATTATACTTTGTTTCATTTGAACTTATATCAGAATTGTTCACCATTTTGGAAAATCATGTCATCAAATCATGGTGTTTAATATAACATACCTGCATCCATCCGCATTTGCAGCTGTTACATTTATGGTTACTCCATGTATGTCTGTGTATACTTATTTAGTCATCATTTCAAAATTTCATGTATAAAGAACTTTTGAAAAATGCTCAGTTGAATGTTGTTTGACTTTTCTTTTTCTTTTTTTTTCAAAGAATGGCACTTTATTTTAAAAAACTATGGAACGCTTCACGAATTTGCGTGTCATCCTTGCGCAGGGGCCATGCTAATCTTCTCTGTATTGTTCCAATTTTAGTATATGTGCTGCCGAAGCGAGCACATTTGACTTTTCTTTAATCCAAACTTACGCATGAGAAATAGGTTCAAATATCTGACTATCTCATTATATCTCTTAGCAGAGTAACGAACAAGTATTTACATAGTAAAATGCATTTAAAGTTATCTTTCAGGACTTCCCTGGCAGTCCAGTGGTTAAGATTCCATACTTCCACTGAAGCGGCCTGTTTCTGAGCCCTGGTCAGGGAACTAGATCCCACACGCCACAGCTAAAGATCCTGTGTGCCACAACTAAGACTTGGGGCAGCTAAATAAATAAATATTTTAAAGTTATCTTTCTTTTTTATAGCTGCAGCATTATTTTAATTTCAAAATCCAATGTATAGGTGGTTATATTATTTATAAATTTCATTTTGAAAATAAAGGGGGTATATTCCAAAAGATGCTATGAAGAGAGGGCAAGGAATCAGATATGGCTGGTACCGACCGCTTTAGCTGCATCAGCAAAAACTGTAGAATAGATTCTAATTTTCCTATAGAGAAAGACAAAGGGCAACAGTATCAAAAGTTGATGCCAGCAATGAAGAAGAAAACATCACCTGATCATGACTAGAAGAGGAGACTGGAAAGGGCAGGTTTCCTGTTCTTTCAGCTATACCATCTAACCAGTCTGCATAAACAGCTAACTGCCTCTCATTCACAGAAAAGGTACAAGCTTTTTTGTCAATAACTGCAACTGAGATGAGCCCTAGTAGTTTCAGAAATACTGGTGTTTCCATGTCATGATACTCTATTGGAAAGTATCCGACAAAAGACAGGTGGGAAATTTGAATCTGCAGAACTCTCTATTTTCTGTTTTATATTGCTTTTAAAGAACTAATTTCTAAACTAGTCTAATCTGTACACTCACTGCAGTGGGGCAGAGACATTGAGAGGGGAGACATGCAAGGGAAAGGAAAAGAGGAAGCTAAAGTGGCTATATACATAGCTCATCACTTCTATGATGAAGGTTGTTAGTATTAAGTATCAATTTGTTATTATTAACAATTTGTACTACACATAATAATGGGAGAAATGTATATACAAAGTAAAACCCTATTTGGTAGAGTTAATAATATTAACAAAGACCTTCAAGTTTCTCTTTAAATATCATCTTCTCAATGTAGTTCATATATACAAGGGAACATTACTCAGCCATAAAAAGGAACAGAATTGGGTCATTTGTAGTTATGTAGATGGACCTTGAGTTTGTAATACAGACTGAAGTCAGAAAGAGAAAAACAAATATCATGTATTAACGCATATGTATGAAATCTAGAAAAACGGTACTGATGGACCGACTTGCAGGGGAGGAATAGAAATGCAGGTGTAGAGAATGGACTTGTGGACACAGTGGGATAAGGAGAGGGTGGGACTAATTGAGACAGCAGTACTGACATAGATATCCTACCGTGTGTAAAATGGGTGGTCAGTGGGAACCTTATAACCCAGGTTGCTCAGCTTGGTGCTCTGTGACAAACTAGAGGGGTGGGATGGTGGGGGGTGGACGGGAGGCTCAAGGAGAAGGGGATATATGTATACGTTTAACTGATTCACTTTCTTGTACAGCAGAAAGTAACACAACATTATAAAGCAATTATATTCCAATTAAAAAAAAAATATCATCTTCTCGACAAGGCCTAAAGTGACTCCATGTTTAAAATCACAACTTACTCTGCAATCTACATTTCCAGTCCCTATAGTGATGCTCAATTTTGTCCCATAGTTCTGCTCAATTTCTAGCATGCTACATAATTGACTTATTTATTATGATTATCATTGCCTCCTGTTACTAAAATATAAGCTCCACAAGGGGAGGAACCACTGCCTGTTTTGTTTGCTTTAGATTCCAGCATCTAAAAAGGGGGGCTGAAATAGTAGGTGGTCTGTACCTATTTGTGGAAAGAATGAACAGAACACCTATCATTAACTGAATACTTTCTATGTACCAGAAACATCGTAAAGTGCTTTACAGAGAGGATTTATTTAATCCTTACTAATAGAGCCTGCAAGGTAAATATTAGTAACCTCCCTATCACAGGTGAGAAAACTGGAATCTTGAGAAGCTAAGAAAGCTGTTTAACATTGACAGCCAGTGAGCGGGAGGGCTGGCATTCGTGTCAAGTCCAGGCAGTGAGAGAGGAAAGTCCGTCCAATGATCGATGCACTGGACCTTGGCAGAGCTCAGACACCATCACTCTCCCCTCAGGAGATGAAGAGGTCTCTGGGTCACTCAGCCCCAGTGATAATCCCAGTTTTACTCACTGGCACCCTCAGCAAGGGGCTTCCCTGCTGGCTCAGATGGCTTGGACAGCAAGGAGATCAAACCAGTCAATCCTAAAGAACATCAACCCTGAATATTCATTGGAAGGGCTGATGCTGAAGCAGAAGCTCCAATACTTTGGCCACTTGATGCGAAGAGCCGACTCATTGGAAAAGACCCTGATGCTGGAAAAGACTGAAGGTAGGGGGCAACAGAAAATGAGAAGGTTGGATGGCATCACTGACTCAGGGGACATGAGTTTAAGCAAACTCTGGGAGATGGTGAAGGACAGGGAGGCCTGGCGTGCTGCAGTTCATGAGGTCGAAGAGAGTCTTAGCGACCGAACAATACCCTCAGCAAAATATGCATAATAAAAAGCAATGTATTAATGCACCTGTGTTCATAAATACCTCAGTTGGGGGTCTTACAAGCTTTGATAGGTAATTGTTGACTTAACACCTCTAAAACAAAGAGTGCCTTGCCCCTAAACACTCCGTGAGACAAAAGGAAATTTATCAAATGCAGTAAAAATAAAACTTAAGAATAGAGAAGAGCATGGCTGATCTCAGCTTCCTAAAGTGACATTTTACATTTTCTCATTTCTCAAAGTATCTTTGAGGGACTAACCTTTTGACATTCCGAGCTATTTTCTTTCAACTAACAGCATCTTCTGCTGCATGTTCTCTATTCAAACTAGACCAGAGGGAACAATGACAGTCTGCATATATGATGCTACTGTTTAATCAACCCTGAATAAAGCGCTCGGTACACATAAGAGAAGGCACGTGTGTCAAGGGACTCACGAGAGGTTATAAGAAGGGGTTGCCAGGAGAGGACTCATCTGTTCACAGGAGAGGAGTAATGCTCCATCAGGCTGAGGAAGTTCTGAATACATTTCTTTCTCTCTTTTTTAAGACTGAATTATTTTAAGATAATTCTACAGTACTGTTATCTGATAAGGCAAAGACAGTACTAAACTCTTAACATATAAATGTTCATAACCGCATCACAATAAATTCTTCTTTGGTATGCCCTTCACTGAATTATCTCAAGTATTTCTAAAATTTCAAGTTCTGATGAATCAAGATACAATTGTAGCTACGTCTCCTCCTAGTCAAAGGCACAGAGTCTAGAAAACTAAGAACATTAAGTGATGCTACAATCTGAAGACAAGTTAAAAATACCAAGAAAGGAAAGAGTATCCCCAAGAAGACAGGTCCTCCAGAAGCAGGTGACCACAGACAATGACCTGCAGGGTGACTCACACAATTCCTCACATCACTTTGAGTGGCCATCGTTTAGAATTAAGGCTTAATCCCTAGTCTAAACTATGGTTTTTCCAGGAGTCATGTATGGATGTGAGAACTGGGCCATGAAGGAGGTTGAGTGCTCAAGAATTGAGACTTTTGAACTACGGTGCTAGAGAAGACTCTTGACCAGCAAGGAGATCAAAACAGTCAATCCTAAAGGAAGTCAATCCTAAAGGAAGTAAATCCTAAATATTCACTAGAAGGACAGATGCTGAAACTGAAGTTCCAAAACTTTGGCCACCTGAGGTGAAGAGCCAACTCGCTGGAAAAGACCCTGATACTGGTAAAATTTGAAGGCAGGAGGAGAAGGGGATGATAGAGGATGAGATGGTTGGATGGCATCACCAACTCAATGGACATGAGCTTGAGCAAGCTCCGGGAGATAGTGAAGGACAGGGAAGCGTGGCATGCTGCAGTCCATGGGGTCACAAAGAATCAGACATGACTGAGCGACTGAACAACAATAACAACAATATGTAGACAAAATTATCTCCAAAAAGACTTAGGCTCCTTCACTCTTTTATATAGTTAGTTTCTAGACCTCCATATCTTTGGTGTTATAAACAGCAGTAGAATTTGCTCAAATTGAGCTCCTATTACAAGTACTATACCCACTGAATCTGCAAAACTGAAAATTTTAAATTACAAAACAGGTGATGCAGAGTGACTGCCCCCCCTAAGGATACCAATGTATGCTAAAATATATTGATTCTTATAGAGTGATTGCCCTTTTAAAATTCAAAACTGCATCACTCAAAGAAAATTACAAACTATATTTATTATTTATAAAGAAGCTAGAAATCTTAAGTGAAAACAATGCATTTCTGTTTTCAAAAATCCAATTTTTACTCTCTTTAGATAACAGAGGATTTTAATCTCCTCCTAATCACAAGGAGAAAATGCTGCTTGGATCAAAAGCAGCAGTTACATGCACTCACTGCATTTCAGATGGTTCCGACCATTTTGAAAGAGATCAATTTTGCATTTCCATTTCTCCTGCCTAAACCATCACGAGGGTTTAACTTTCCTCTAGTCCTTTACTTTCTAATCTATCTTTGACATTATTACCAGAATTATCTTACTAAATCATCATAATCATGTTATTCTCTTGCTTAGAAACTTTACATAGCTCCCTATTTACTACAGAACAAAGTCCAAACTTCATACCAGAGCATTCAAGAACGCCATAATCAAAGCTCGTTTCATCTATCCAGTCCCCTGTTGTTGAGTCGCTAAATCGTGTCCAGCGCTTTGTGACCCTATGGACTGTAGCCCACCAGGCTCCTCCATCCATAGGATCTCCCAGGCAAGTATACTGAAGTGGGTTGCCATTTCCTTCTCCAGGAGATCTTCCCAACCCAGGGATCGAACCCTCACGTCCTGTGTCTCCTGCATTCCCAGGTGGACTTTTTTTTCCTTTTTTTTTAAACCATTGAGCCTCCAGGGAAGCCTTTCAGTTCCCTATATGACAACAAAGCTCAACAGCTCCAGGGCTTTAAGGACTGGGTACACACAGAACCCTTCCCTCCACTGATCAGCCTCACTCCTCTACTTTTTTCATGAAGATATTCCTGATCCTCATAGTTACAGTTACTTGTTTCTTCCTTTGCATTCCCACCACACACAGAGTTTTACCACTGGAATGATGCCTAGTGTATCATGTTTAGTATTATCAGTGGCTGCCTGCATTGCCCTCTAGCTTGCTACTGCACAAGATCAAAGATTCTCTTTGGTTTAACTCCAGATCATCCGAGCTATCTAACAAAGAACCATGTACATGGTGGTTGCCTTGAAGTGAATGCTAACTGAGTGAAAGAATGAAAGAACCATGCAGTCACCCATCCATCCATAAGAAGGGGGAAAGATGAAGCTGTGAATCAAAGACAAGCTTTTGAACACCTGCACTTACACATATCATCACCACAGGTTTTTCAGGATGCAAGGTAAACTTACCAAGATCAAGTAAGAGTGTGTGTGTTTTTGTGCACCTGCATGCACACAAGAACACATAGATGCACAAAATTTTAAAACCAATACCATTTATAATTGCTCAGAAATAAATACTCAGTTGTAAATCTAACAAAACATAGACAGGATCTATATGAAGAAAACTATGAGTTGATAAAGGAAATTATAGAAAATCTAAGTAAATGGAGAGACATATCATGTTCACGGATTAGAAAACTTCATATAGTAAAAAATGTAAATTCTCCCCAGATTGATACATAGATCTAATGTAATTAGCATCAGAATCCTAGCAACAAATTTTTTAGCTATATAAAAGATTATTCTAAAATATATTTGGGGAACTTCCCTGGTGGTCCAGTGGTTAAGACTCCACGCTTACACTGCAGGGGGGCGTGGGTTCAATTTGGTTGAAGAACTAGGATCCCATATGCCACAGTTAAAAAAAAAATTTTTTTTAATTTGAAAAGCCAAAGGAACTAGAATAGCTAAAACTATAATGGGAAAGGAAAAAGGGAAAGGTATCAGTCTACATGTATTTCAAGATACTATACAGCTTATGGTGATTGAGACTGTGTGGTATTGTTAAAGGCATAGACACACAAGCAATGAAACAGAATAGTGAATCCAGAAAAAAAGATAAAATCTTTTGGATTCAGGACTAGGCAAACCACTCCTAGACAACACCAAAAGAACTATCCCCAAAATATTAAACACTATTGATAAACTAGACTTCAACAAAATTAAAAGATGAGTTATATACTAGGAGAAACTACCTCCAAATCGTGTATCTGATAAAGAACTAGAATCTAGAATACATAAAGAACTCTCAAATCTCAACAGTTTGAAAAATTAAACATTTTATTTAATGCAGAGAAGGTAACTTTCCCACAACACATCATTTAAATCAGCTCGTATAATCTGACTGAGGGAAAAAGCTCCCAGGCTCTGCAGTTACTGAAAATGTCAGTTGGTCCAGTTCCCATAATGTCAGGCAAGGATGAAAGTGTTTTCCATAGTAAATCTTCATATTTTACTGAATGGAGAAGCTAGAAAACTTAAAAAAAAAAAAAACGTTCAAAAGGCCTTAATGTTATTAAACTTGCTGTATAATGATAATATCTCATTGTCCCTTCAGTAGTTTTCAATTTTTACTTTCCTTAGTTGGGAATTTCTACAAAAAGAAGGGTGAAGAGGCCCATCTGTTACAATTGCCGATCTGCCCTAAAACCTGATTCTTGACTCATGTCATCATTATTGGCAGCAACTAACGGAGGGAGGAGTATACTATACTGGGAGCACCATGAGGAAACATCCTTTTAAAGAAATTAAATTTTTCTCTCTTTCATGAGCATATTTTTTAAAAAGTAGCAGAGTAAGAGCACAATAAACTCAACTGCTATCAAAACAATACCTGAAAACATTTCATTATTTTAATAACAGTCAGGGCTAAGTTAGCAATTGACATTGTGGTGGCTCTTATTATTATAATTAAAATTATATTCTAAGTTTTAATTTTAAACTCCATAATTAAACCATTGCCATCAATAGGCTAAAAGTACTTCAAAAGGAATACATTATTGTTTTGATCAAACTATTTAAAAATGCATGATATTTGTACCAGAAGAACCATTTCCATACACAGGCAAAGATAGCCCTGGGGAAATGACTAGTGAAACTTCAGATAAAATGACATTTTAATCTTCCTGTACAAACCACATCTCCTACCTAGCTTCATAAGCATGTCAGCTCACTTTGTCACTTGCTGTATTACATTAAGAAAAATGTTTTTATTTTCTCACCTTTCCTTCTAGAAGTGGCATATGACTGACATTTCAAGAGGAATCGCCTTTACTTGGAAATATTTTCTTTTAGAAATAGTACTCCAAAAGTATACTTCAACCTAAATTCCATTAAGACATATTTTAAATTGGGGCTTTTCATAAAAGCGTTTAATAAACATGCATGTATTTCAGCTCAGCTAGATCATTTATATAATTTATAGATGATCTAGATAATTTATAAATGTAGGCAAATTTTAAATTATACATTTGTAATATAAGTTTCAGAAGATAAATTAACATATACTTCTTATTTGCTCCTAGCAGGTCCACTTTTGTGTTTCAGGATCCATGAAACCCTTGAAAGTATATGCAAATTTTGTTATGTGTGCTTAGTTTTAAACAGTTTCTCAAAAGAATCTGTGAATCATTGGTTTATTCCCAAATGACCATTATATTTATAAATAGCATCTCTGAGCAGAAAACAAAACATGACTTTTGGAGGACTTAAGTAACCACGTAGCTGTCCGTTTACTTCTATACCTATATGCAATTAGTTTGGATTTACCAAATTTTTCAGATGCTTGCTTGTACATCAAGCCAACCTAAAAATTATGTCCCCTAGAAAATGTTCATAGTCAAACCTCAAAGAAAATTAGGTACCTAGTGCTGGAGGAACTAGCATTGGGCCCTGGAATCGTGCTAAAGTAGGCAGTAAGAACTAGAAAGGAAGAAGAGCTTCTCTGACTTACAACTACATTAGTATTTGAGTGCAAAACATTACTAATATTTAAAATGCAAATATGCTCATTAAAATTAAAAAAGTAAATCTTTCTCTTACAGTGATATGTTGAAGAGCTACAATTTGGTAATATACCTCAAAGTTTTTCAATTCAAACCTTTTAAGATAGGTCTAGGACGTCCCTGGTGGGGCCTTGGCTAGGAATCTGCCTGCCAATGCAGGGGTGTGGGTTCAGTCCCTGGTCCGGGGAGATCCCACGTGCCACAGGGGAACTAAGCCCATGCACCATAACTACTGAGCCTGCATTCCCTAGAGCCTGTGCTCCACAACAAGAAAAGCCACCACAATGTGAAGCCCGTGCACAACAAGGAATAGCCTCTACTCACCACAACTAGAGAAAGGCCACATGCAACAACAAAGACTCAGCACAACCAAAAATAAACAAACAACATTAAAAAATTGCAAAAAATAAACAGTTTAATTAATTAATTAAATAGGTCTGTCTACACTACTCCTCTATGTACTGACAAGAGGAGGGACCTTTGTCTCATTCATCCTTCTATACTGAGTGTTAGACATAGAGGCCGGTTAACACAGCCAATTCAAATAGCTTTTGATTAATTATAATGCTGCATGATCTGATTAAATACTATAATTTGAACTGTTGAAAGCTATCCAAATTTGGAAAGTTTCAGAATGCTCTAAAATAATGGAGGGTCATAAATAAAATAAGTCATATTAGGGACACTTATCAATCTCTTCCATTGAATTATCACTTCTAGTAGCGTTCCTTGAGTCATTTCATAACAAGTCAGTGGCAATAAACATACAAGTAATTGGCCAAGTAACAAATATTTGATTAAAATATGGAAACAATAAGTGATTCCAACATCAGTTACCCTAAAGTTTCTTAAATAAATAAATGCAGACTACGTGACTACACGCTAAGTCACCTCAGTCATGTCCAACTCTTGGCGACCCAATGAGCTGTAGCCCACCAGGCTCCTCTGTCCATGGGATTCTCCAGGTAAGAATACTGGAGCAAGTTGCCACGCCCTCCTCCAGGAGATCTTCCTAACCCAGGAATTGATCCCGATCTCTTCTGTTTCCTACACTGGCAGGCAGGTTCTTTATCACTAGCACCACCTGAATGTGGAAATTTCACCAAAAATATAGGTAAAAATAGAATAAAAATACACAGTTGGAAGTCTTTTCACATTCAACCCAAAATAAAATTCTGAATAAAAGAGAAGCATATAAGATCATACAAGTAGAAAGAATTGCTAGGAGCCATCTCATTTAAGGCTTCCCTGGTAGCTCAGCTGGTAAAGAATCTGTCTGCAATGCGGAAGACCTGGGTTCGATCCCTGGGTCAGAAAGATCCCCTGGAGAAAGGAACAGCTACCCACTCCAGTATTCTGGCCTGGAGAATTCCATGGACAGAGGAGCCTGATGGGCTACAGTCCACAGGGTCATAAAGAGTTGGACACTACTGAGTGACTTTCACCTTCACTTTTCTTTTATCTCATTTAAAAGGGGAAAAGGTGTTCAAAAACCATCCTTTGTTCACTTCTGCAAACAGGAAAGGAAACTGGCTGAGAAAAGCAGAGGATTCTTAAATCTGGCAGTGCCCACTGATAACAAGAGTATTTATTCGGGACTGTTAGATCAGTCACTGGTACCGGTTTCTTTATCATTCATATTCTTAAATCCTCTCAGATAGGAGTTGCATATGTTCCCAAACTACCATCTCAACATAGTTCCAACAGGTTGGAATTAACCATACACAGAACACTCTAAAGAGGTGAAAGCTTATTAGATTAACTGATAAAAACATAGATCTCCTTGATTTGTAGTTACCATCACGCAACAGCAAAAAACTAACCTACCCAGCTATCATTCTTCAGTTTGATATCTATTATCAATTCTAAAAGCATAGGTCCCTCTTGCTTACATCTGAAAGTTGGAAGAAAGGCAGGTATTTGAGAGACATCATGGAGGAGTCTAGAGACAGTCAAGAAGAATGAATCTCCTACTGTCTACAAAAGAAATACTGACTGTACCATGGTAAAGAAAAGTGGAAGAGAAGTGGCGGGATGTAAACAGGGACTTGAGAATGCCTAGCAGTGAAAAAAAAGAGGGGGAGAGAGCTGGGATGAAGCAGAGCATGGGCAGTTCAGGCAGAGAGAACATACCAACCAGCAGGCAATTTTAAGATAAGGAATACAGTTTACTGAAGGAATGAGCGAGTGAAAGAATGAATGAACCACCAAAGCAACCAATGAACAAATCAAATAAATGAGTACATGAATGAGTGAACCTGTAAGTGAATGAGGCTGATGAATGGTATGCTGGAGCTACGGTACAGATAGTCCTGAATGCGAAGCAATGAGTTTGAATCTTTCCTAAAAGGCAAGATAAGAAAGGCGCTCCTTAAGAATTGTATAATGTACAGTCTGCCCAACTGTATGCAGACTTGCCAAAATCAAAGAGAATTCACTGAAAGCTTTTATCACTATAAAATAAATGATTGAGTAAAATTAATTTGGAAGCAGTAGGTAAAATACAAGAAATAGAAGACATAACAGGTAACTACAAGTTAAGCCACTATTTTGACTACTCAAAACCAACATGATAGGCACATGATAACTAGAATTTCAGTGTTAATGATCTTCTTAAAAATTGAGATATAAGTCACATACCAAAATATACATGCTTTTGAAGGATATAATTCAGTGATTTTAGTATATTTGCAGTTATGCAGTCTTACCACTATCTAATTCCAGAAAATTTTATCACTGTACCTATTAGCAGTCACTCCCAGTTCTCCCTCCTGCCAGCCTACAGAATTAACATGCTGCAATCTTAATATGAATTTCTATTTTTTATATCTCCCCAAGGTGCACATATGGTGATTTGCATTGAAGAGTCTCAGTAGAACATAAAAGATTATTTACTAAAGAAATAGTGCCACAACTGAGGAAGTATCAAAGAAGGAAATTTTCTGACTACCTGATGTGGCATTTTTATTTTCACTTGGTAAGTAACAACTTTCAAGGTTCATTACGTTCTTAAAGTATCACTTGGTTTCCCAATTACAAAAGCTTAAGAGTTTTTTTCTGCCCTTTGGATATCATAACAACCTAAATATAGTGGCCAGATCAAAAGCTAGTTAAAGAAGATGGTGAACATCTAATCACCCACTGCAGCAACCACAGCCTTAGATCATCATTGATTTTTCCTCCAAGTCACAGAATGAAACAGAAATTCACCCAAGAATGCATAGATATTTCTCTGCAAGTCCCCAGATGGAATTAGAGGGTTATAAGTTCAGTTGAATTTCTTTTTTTTTCCCATTTAAGGTCAACTAAGAATGACCCTCCACTAAATTTTATACTTATAATTCTACCATTGGGTTTGAGATTGTTGTTTAGTAGCACATTTTAAAAGTAAGTAAATCTCCAAATATCTCTCATAGATTATTACTGTGAATCTTAGAAGAAACCTTCCTTGGTAGCTCAGCTGGTAAAGAATCCACCTGCAATGCAGGAGACCCTGGTTTGATTCCCAGTTTGAGAAGTTCCCCTGGAGAAGGGATATGCTACCCATTCCAGTACTCCTGGGCTTCCCTGGTGGCTCAGACAGTAAAGGATCTGCCTGCAATGTGGGAGACCTGGGTTTGACCCCTGGGTTGGGAAGATCCCCTGGAGGAGGGCATGGTAACCCACTCCAGTATTCTTGCCTGGAGAATCCCTATGGACAGAGGAGCCTGGTGGGCTACAGTCCACGAGGTCACAAAGAGTCAAACACAACTGAGTGACTAAGCACATTTGCCTTTATATGCCAATACATACACATACTTTTTTCCCTCTGTATTCTTTTAAAAATGCAAAATACCTTTATTTTTAAAAAATATTCTTCTAGTTAATGAAATCAGGCTGAACAAACACAAAATAGAGCTTGACTTATTTTTCCTATTCTATGAATATGGCCCCAGAGACTGAATTTACAAATAGGACAAATGTCGTACAGTTCTCATCTGCCCCTTTCTCACTCTGCCTCCAAGTGCTGCATTCTCAGGACCCACACCCCCTTCACACATATACACACCAATTATAAAGGTGTTAATATTAAAACAACTGTTTCGATGATCTTCAGCTTCTGGGATCAAAAAAATAAAACCAAAGCCAAACGAATATAAAGAATGTGTTTTGATCAATTCACTTTTTCCAATCAACTATTAGAAAGATCCCCTGGAGAAGGGAATGGCTACCCACTCCAGTATTCTTGCTGGGATAATTCCATGGACAGAGGGGCCTGGTGGGCTACAGTCCACAGGGTTGCAAAAAGTCAGACACGACTGAGCGACTAACATGTTAACTATTAGAAGAATCTATTTTCTAAATACTTCCTACAATTCTTTGAACTGCTCTCTGTAAACGAATATAAGTGAAACATGTTTTCTAAAGTGGCCAGGTCCATTAAGTTCACTGGGCATGGTCTAACCCTTTATGTCTCTTTCCAGCAACTCCTGATTTTGGGAGGGCTGTAGCGGGATTGAGATAACAGGAAGCCAAGGGAGGTGCCTCCTCAGGCACGGCAGCCACCAAGCTCTGTCTGAGCCATACAGAGGAAGAGGTTTTATTTTCTCCCTTCACAATGCCTCAGCACCCTGAGGGGATCTTCCATCAATAATTCATGAGCAGCAAAAAGAACATGTTCTAATCAATAAAGAGTAACGTTGAAACTCACAGCAGGTTCCACAGGACTGATGGGGTGTTATATTAATATCTGATTAAACTTCCCAGAAAATTTAATTTTTCATAAACCAAAGACCTAAAATTAACCTTTTAACCTTATGTTTACAAAAGATCTTTCCCAAGGGCACAGAAATATTTTAGAAACATACCTTAATGAAAGCAGGAGGCTAAAAAGAGTATTTCAGTACCTAGGGGATTTGCTCCAGATCACACAGAAAAAGAGAATTAGAACTTAGTTCACCTCACACTTACCTAAAACATTCTTAATTGGAGTATTTTTTACACACCTTTAATGATTATGTTCAAGTGCATGTTATAGGGACTTTAAAACACACTCAGATTTTTAAATCGCCAATTCCATATATTCAAGAAAAGGAATTTGGAGTACTTTGCATCTTATTTCTTCTTTTCCAGTAACCTCCTTTGTCCATTCACAACAAAACAATCAAATCGCAAGCCTATGTGGATTTCATAAAGTCAAATTAGTACAAGTCTAGCTATATATAAAATGAAGAAACTACAAGGATATATTTCACAGCACAAAGAATATAGCCAGTGGTTTATTATAACTATAAATGAACTATAATGTTTAAAATTGTCACTATATTGTACACCTGAAACTTATATAGTAAATCAACTAAACTATACTTTAAAAAATTAGTAAAAGTCTAAATTCTCCAGATTTTGCTTATTTATATTTTGGGATCCCATAAGAAACTTCTCCCTGGCCACAACACATCTCAAAGTGGCCCTGGATCCTCCATCTGGTAAGTCTATATCATCTCTCTACTCACCTGGAGGAACACCCAACTAAATAACCCCACAAAAAGGCGTTAGACGAAGATAGTGAAATTTGATTTAATGCAGAAAAGGTGACTTTTACAAAGCTTTCGTAGTGGGCAGTCAGATATTTTCATCCTCACAGAGCAGCAGCATGGTTAATAAACTGCTTCTAGAAGCTCCTGTAGAGATTTATAACTTTCGCTGGAAGAAAAGCTGGAGATTTCTTTTTCATTCTCTGACTGTACTTATAAACTACTTTCTGCAGCCCAGCGAGCCTCTCCTCGCCCAGATCGACAGCATCCTTGCAGAGCTGACAAGCGGTGATGGATGTACCCACCAGAGTATTACTGAGGATTTGAGAGGCTGTTACCGCCGTGTCCCCAGCACTCTTGGATGCAATCCTGTGCAATATTTCCCCTCAGAAGCTCAAGATTCTGAGACGGGACCAGCCTCAAAACTCTAACCCAGCCCTCTCTCAATGCAATTTCTTCTCTGATTAACACTGAAGAAGCAATGTGTTTTTGCTATTTGAAGCTCATTGTTCTGTTTGCAACAGTGTCAGTTTGATTGACCCCTTATTATTAAACTATAGTTTTTAATGAAACTCCATTTCACCATAGCATCTAAAATACTACAGGTGAATTAATTATACTCTAGAATAAAATAATAACAGATTTCCTTATTTCAAATACATAATGGGAAGCTGCTGTTTTACTCCTCTAATTATATAAGAATGGACAGAGTAATATACCCTCTCTATCAACAAATTTCAAGGATCTGCTTTTATCTTTTTCTTTCTTTTCTCCACTCAGAATTGTTATTAATGACAGGAGCATATCATAATTTAATTAGCTGACACTGACTGGCAATCTATCTAATTGGAACCATTCATAGAACTATCTGTAAAGGCAGATTCTGCATAACTAACAACCTTCATAAATAAGACCTTTAGAAATCTCACAGAAAGATATAAAATATTTGGACATAGTCATTATGTTCCCATGTCACTGGAGACTGGGGGCACAGAACTTCCCCTGAAGGGGACACACATGGCTGGTTCTGAAAGCATGAAACAGGTGCCCTGGGTAGCACAAAACTGCCCAAAAGTCAACTTGGCCGCCACCTCACACAATTATTTAAAGATATACAATGACACAGAAGTGTGGCTCTGTTTATGAGTGCCACGGAAGCATTTCAGGAGACTGAGTCTTATTAACCTGCCCAATCGAATTAAAGGGGGGGAGTAGTTGCATCTTAAGAACATGATGGGAAAGGTAATTACACCCAAATATCATATTCACGGTCTTGAGATAAGGCTGTGGGGCAGTGCCAAAGAATCTGCCTGTCAATGTAGGAGACGCAAGTTCAGTCCCTGGGTCAGGAAGATCCCTTGCAGAAAGAAATGGCAACCCACTCCAGTATTTTTGCCTGGGAACTCCCATGGACAGAGGATCCTGGCGGGCTATAGTCCATGAGGTTGTACAGTCAGACACAACAGAGAGGCGGAGCACAAGATAAAATATACACTTAATCTTCCTGAAAAGAGCTTGGAGACAATCTCTAGAACACAGCCATTATTCTTTGTGTTAGTAAAGTGTATGGTGTACATGCGACTTCTGAAAATTGTATACATATACACTTTTAAGAAACAAAGCCTGTGGAACTGAAAAATGATAAAATCATTTTTAGGTTTATGTTCATTCCTTTTACAAAATGTCAGATTCCTTGGAAGTAGATTTTTTTTTAAACAAAAATACCAATAAAAGAGGAGAAGGAAATGGCAACCCACTCCAGTATTCTTGCCTGGAGAATCCCATGGACAGAGGAGCCTAGTGGGCTGCAGTCCATGGGGTCGCAACGAGTTGGACACAACTGAAGTGACTTAGCACACACATGTCAATAAAATAATTGTTTAAAATGTGATTCCATTCTCAGTTCACAACATTTTCATCCATCTACAACTCTGCAGAAACTGGGCTATATCAAACTGGAGTTATCTGAGGCCACAGGGTTTTTCCCTGTATAGGATTACAGTAGTTTTCCTGAGAAAGCCCCACATGCAGTCCAATAGGCTGAGCTCTCCAGTAACAGCTCTAATTAATTAGGTGTGTGTAGTGGAAAGAACATGGACTTGGGAATCAGATCTAACCTTCAATCTGTGCACTGCCATTGTAGCTACAATATGATCTTGACAGATTTTGTTGACTTCTCTGAGCTTCAGATTTTTATTTGTAAAATGAAGGCATGCTAGTAACACCTAACTCATAAGGCTGTTATAAAAATTAGTTAATTATGTAAAGTATGTTAACTAACTTAAATTAGTTAAGTATTGAGCACTGAGTAGCTGCTCAAAAAAGAGCAACTTTTATTCTAACAACGATAATATATTAATTTTGGCTAATAATACTGAGTTGTTTAGGATCACATTAAATAATTTTGTGCAAATATTTAGAGAATTAAAGCCACTATAGGCATCTCAGCTTCACCCTCATTTATCTTGATTATCAAAGTATGGTTGTTGAACAGCTGCTATATTACTCTTTAAGGAGCCTGCAAACCAAGGAGCACAGGATCTGGAGTCAGATGATCCTGTGTTAGCTCCTAGCTTGCCCACCTTCCTAGCTGTGTAATCTTGAGTGAATAACAAACTTCTTAAGGCCTTAACTTTATCATCCCCAAACAGCAGGTACTAAAACAGTACTCACCTCACAGATACCATGAGGGTTTAATGAAACAATTCCTGTAGATTCCTTGGCACAATGCCTGGCACTTGGTACTTCCTATGTGTCAGGCATTACTATCTATTTAGTGACAATTCAAGATCATACCTCTGCTACAGAGGCTTAGAAAGCCCGAAGAGTCTTGCCACCATCAAGGAGTAGATGTGGGAATTTATTCCAGGTCTGTTTGACTTATTATAATAAACCATATGGAAGACAGACTTGGCCTCAGGGAGCTTACATATTTGGAAGAAACACGTAAGAGACTGGACACTGGGACTTCCCTGGTGGCCCAGGAGCTAAGACTGTGTGCTCTCAATGCAAGGGGCCCAAGTTTGACCCCTGGTCAGGGATTTAGATCCCACATGCCACAATTAAGAGTTTGCATCCCACAAGATTGAAGATCTCGCATGCCACAACTAAGACCCAACACAGCAAAATACATAAAATAATAACGATAAATATTTTTTAAAAGATACTGAACACCACAAAATAGTATGCTCTGTGATCTCACAGGAAAAAATACACAGGTCTCAGGGAGCACCACATGAGAAGGAAATGGCAACCCACTCCAGTGTTCTTGCCTGGAGAATCCCAGGGACAGGGGAGCCTGGTGGGCTGCCATCTGTGGGGGTCGCACAGAGTCGGACACGACTGAAGAGACTTAGCAGCAGCAGCAGCAGCAGGGAGCACCACAGGGGGATGCATAGTTAAGTGAATAAACATAGGACGTTTCAGAAGGCAAGAATAAAGGTAATGAAAAAATTTACATGACCTCACGCTTAACCCTTTTCTTAAAACCCAATTTCCAGACATGTCTAGCAGCGCAGAATATCTGAGTATCAAGGATCCAAGCCACAGGAGTGCAAACGCACCAAAAGGAGGGAAATGCTTGTGGACTGAACTCAGGAGGACAAGTACATGCAGGGTAATGTTGAGGGTTTGAGAAACAGTCTCCTGCTGACCTTTTCAAACAAGCGGAAAAAGTTTCTTCTTCCACAGCTAAGGAAAGACTTTAAATATAACAGCACACAGACCTGAGGCATGGTGAGGCACGAAAGACTGCTAGGAGACCTTCCCTGAAGGTGAGTTTTGAGGAGGACAGAATAAAACGGCCTGGGACTTCCCCGGTGGTGCAGTGGTTGAGAATCCACCTTGCAATGCAGAGGACATGGGTTTGATCCCTGGGCTGGGAAGATCCCCTGGAGGAGGAAATGGCAACCCCCTCCAGGATTCTCTTGCCTGGAGAATCCTCATGGACAGAGGAACCTGGTGGGCTGTAGTCCACAGGGTCGCAAAGAGTCGGACACAACTAAGCACAGCACAGCAGCACAGGGAACTCAGATCCCACACGCCGTGGGGCAACTAAACCCAAGGACCACAACTACTGAGCCTGCGAGCCACAGCTAGCGAGTTCGTGCACAGAGAGGAAAGATCCCGCGTGCAGCAATTAAGACCCATGGAAGCCAAAGAAATAAATTAGTTAATTAATTTTTTTTTAAAAAAGGGACTTGAAAGGGAAGCAAGGTAAAGAGAACTGGAGTAGGAAACAGGATGACAAAAAGGAGGTAAACTGGCTGAGGAATCTAAATAATGGAGTCTCTGCTCCAGAGACATAGACCTGTAATTAACAAGCCAACAGTGCATTCTGAGAGATGATGCCTCAGAAAGAAGGCTGGAGGAAAGAGGAGGAAACAGCTTAAAATTTCAAGCTCCAGACTGTGGCTAATCTAGTGAAGGGTGATGGTGCTGTCCATCTACACACTGGGGTACACTGACAGAGAACCCATGGATGGCTCTGTGTGATTTTTGAGTTAGACTTGGGCCATTTTCTTGTACGTCTGCACACAAGGATGATAGTCCTTGGCAGAGGACAATCTGTTCAAGAATAATTAGATTCTTCCTCACTTCTTGAGTTGGTGGCAGAAGCACGTGGTATATTTACAATATCCCATTTTGCTTCCATCTGAACCCATATGTTCACTGATTGGGTTAAAGCTGGAGCTGCATGTCACATTTTTCACTGTGAACAAACTTTGCTTCAGCAAACCCTCAGGGAAAGCGGGGTATCCTGCTCTGTTAATTTCCCAGGCCAAGGAAAGTCTCCCTTCCAGGAATCGGAGCAGCTCTGCTGATTTATTGCTGGAGAAGGGCTCTGCCTCAGAGGATTCATGTCATGAGCTGCAGGGACAGCCAGGGGAGCAGCCCTCATTTATGGTGAGACAGGAGAGAAAAGCTGGGAAATAGCCCCCATGAAGAATATGCCTTTATTACATGTTGAAAGCAATGTAAATCAGAATGTGCTCTGTGGTTATAATTCCATGCTATGATGTAGAGGCCAAGACTAAAGGGTGGAGGAAAGATGGGAGGAGAAAGAAAAAAGATGGAGAAAAATCTTATAGGTATATACTGCCTGCTATTCAACGGCACAGGGCCAGGCGTGCTATACAGGTGATCTCAAATTGCAGGTTGCCTAGTGACATCTGAAGTTAAAAGCACAATTTCCCATTCTAGCCTCCAACATACTCCTGGGATCTGCCCTTTGCTTGTGCAATAAGTGATAACTCATCTGTCACAGGTCTGCCATCAGAATGATGCGATGGAGAGACCTGCACCACCTAAGCACCCAAGGGACTTGAAGGCTTCATCTAGTGCTCTCAGGTGGGTGAGTAGCAAGGAAACCCTACAGCCCATGGCAGGTCCTGGGACAAATGTATTGGGTTTAGCAATGTAGACACCTTGACAGAAAGTCTGACCAGAGTGGAGGGGGCCAAAGGGTGATAAAGTAAGTTTAAGAAAAAATGGAGGATAAGAAGCAGAACCAAGGGATAATGACACCTCCTTTGAGAAGTGTTTCTGTAAGGCAAATGAGAGCAATGGGGTAGTAGCTGATGGACAGTGTGGTGTCCGAAGAGATACGAAAAGTAAGAAGGATGAATTGGGAAATAATACCTCCTGCTGCATTTTGATTAAATTATATAAACAATAAGCACTAAAACTCATTAGATTCATTAGAAAAGACCCTGATGCTGGGAAAGATTGAAGACAGGAGGAGAAGGGGACAACACAGGATGAGATGATTGGATGGCATCACTGACTCAATGGATATGAGTTTGAGCAAACTCCGGGAGATGGTGAGGGACAGGGAAGCCTGGTGTGCTGTAGTTCATGGGGTTGCAAAGAGTCAGACACAACTGAGCAACTGAACAACAACAAAGCACTAAAAAGTATCTCAGAGATTTAAATCAAAGTCCTTTCTGTATGAAAAAATGGGGACTCAAGAGAGTTTAGGTGACTTCTTCAAAACACAGCACCGATGAAGAGCAAGGCTGGGATCAGAGTCCCGAGGAATCTAAAATGTGCCAAGTAGACAGAATATTAAAATTAACTTCAGATCTTGGGTGCCTTCAAAATAGAGATCAATATTCTAAGGACCATCTTGAAAAGTACCCACATAAGACAGGAAGCTTCCTAATATTCAAAGACACACCTACTGTCAACATTCAGGAAACTAAGATCATGGCATTCAGTCCCATCACTTCATCTCAAATAGATGGGGAAACAGTGGCTGACTTTATTTTTTTGGACTCCAAAATCACTGCAGATGGTGATTGCAGCCATGAAATTAAAAGACGCTTACTCCTTAGAAGGAAAGTTATGGCCAACGTAGATAGCATATTAAAAAGCAGAGACATTACTTTGTCAACAAAGGTCTGTCTAGTCAAGGCTATAGTTTTTCCAGTGGTCATGTATGGATGTGAGAGCTGGACTATAAAGAAAGCTGAGTGCCAAAGAATTGATGCTTTTGATCTGTGGTGTTGGAGAAGACTCTTGAGAGAGTCCCTTGGACTGCAAGGAGATCGAACCAGTCCATCCTAAAGGAGATCAGTCCTGGGTGTTCACTGGAAGGACTGATGTTGAAGCTGAAACTCCAATACTTTGGCCACCTGATGCGAAGAGCTGACTCATTGGAAAAGACCCTGATGCTGGGAAAGATTGAGGGCAGGAGGAGAAGGGGACAGAAGATGAGATGGTTGGATGGCATCACCGACTCAATGGACATGGGTTTGGGTGGACTCCAGGAGTTGGTGATGGACAGGGAGGCCTGGCGTGCTGTAGTTCATCGGGTCGCAAAGAGTCGGACACGACTGAGCGACTGGACTGAACTGAACTGAACTACAATTTAACCTGAAGATTTCTATGCTCCACCACCTTGCCATGCAATACCATGTCCTTTGCACCACAGTGACTAGACTCAATTTTTGTTTTGATTTTGCTTTTACTAAGATGTTTCGAAAGACCCTGAAGATAAAGGTATCAGATTAACTAGAAGAAGTGAACTTTTTTTTCCCTTGCAAAAGAGAAATTTTAACTACCTTCACCAACAAAAGGATTAAGTTTGCTCTGTGACAGAATTGCATTTAAAAAAATGAGGCAGATAAAGAAAAGCTTTTTATTATTTTAATGAATTCAAAAGCTGGAAGCATTATTGAGAAGAGCAATGTGTTCACTGCTCTAATCCAATGTAATCATGTTTAAAAAATTATTCTACTTAGGAAATTTTCTGCTACATCAGACAAAATCCAAAATGTGCCAAGTAGACAGAATATTAAAATTAACTTCAGATCTTGATTGCCTTCAAAATAGAGGTCAGTATTCTAAGGACCATCTTGGAAAGTATCCATATAAGACAGGAAGCTTCTTAATATTCAAAGATACACCAACTGTCTACAGTTTAACCTGAAGATTTCTGTGTCTCCCTTTCATCTCATGTCCTAAGAAAGTTACAATACTATACATTTGTTATCTGAATTAACCATTTACTTCTGTATAAGGAAGCCCATTTAACCTCTCTGTTCTTCTGTAGCCGCAGCTATTAAAAAAGAAATTCAGTTTCTGACTCATCACTCGATTGATTTTAAAGAAGAAAACACCACAGTAACTTTTAGCATAAACATATTTATGTTTATAAATATTTGTTGCACAAATATTTTAATCATTTAAGTCTCAGAAGAAAACAAAAAAATCTTTTCTTTCTCAAACAACTTAAATGCCCAAAGAATTAAATAATACCTAAAGAAAATATATAAGACATCTATAATAACACTGCCTTCCTTCTCAAAATATATCACATTTCTTGGCTATTAGATTCATGTCATTCTGTTACAATTTTGACACATATAGCTTTGATACATATACATATAGTATATATATGTATAGTACTATATATGTATATATGCATAGTACTATCTATATATTAGTATATATATTATATGTATAGATACATATAGTACTTAGGTAACTATGGAGGCAAAAATTACTTTGATCAAGCAAAGTTAATTGTATTTCACTTGTTTGAGGTTTTTTTATTTTTTACTATAGCTCACTCATGCTGAACATTTCATTTTAACAAAAAACAGTAAGTCACCAATCTCAGGTTGAGCTTTAATTTCAGCATGAGAACCACAGTAATTATAATTAAACTTGGAAGAGGAGTTCAATTCATCTTCCTTCAGATTTGTGATTAAAACCACTCATTCCAAATTATTCCAAAATCCTGTCTCAACTATCATAAAATGATTAAGCCATGTTCAAAATACCCAAAACCTCACTAAAAATCCAATCTAGAATAAAGCACATCAATCAGGCAAAGTATTTTATACCCCAAATTTGTAACAGAATATAAAAAATTTTTAATTAATATAAATATTAACTGAATGCGTGAATTGGTAATTAAGATTTTGTAATTAGGGGTTAACTATCTGTTTTATCATTTCTTAGATTCTTCCACTAACATCTTAACTGTCTACAGTCTGCTAATGCTGTTGGTCTGAGTTTTCACCAGAATAAGGGAAACAGATTACCCCCACCTTCTGAGTAGGGCTAGTAGGAAGGTCTGATGAAAAATGTTTTACATCTATTGGTTAAAATAATACAATATTATACTGCTAAAAAAAAAACCCAAATTACTATACCACTAATTCTGGACATGACAGACTGGGACCCAAACCAAGAACTTCTCCTCTGCAGCCATGGAGGGAACAGATTAAGACAGTTTATTCCAGAAAGGAAAGGCCTGACCCAACCATGAAAGGCAGCAGAGATGGGGACACAGGGAAAAGGCCAAAGGAGACAGAACCAACAAAGTCCCATCCATGTTCTGTCCATAAAACTGTGGTTATAGCCTAGTGGCTTATTTTCCCATCTAGAGCCCTGCCAAAACCCCAAAGATTTGGCAAAATTTTCCCCAGTTACCAACTTGAGATTTTTTTCAGAGAAAGTAGACTTGTTTATAAGTTTGGTTCCAGGCTGAAATAAAATTCTACCAAATTATAACTTAAAATATTCTTTGAGGGGAAAAAATAGCTCTGTAACTCTCTATTTTCCGTATGTCATTATGTCCTTCTTATGCAGGATGGAGTTTCTATTAGCTAGTGAGTCTTCCTGAGACAGTAGAAAAAGTACAAGGTTTGAGACCAAGCAGTTTAAAATCCTGACTCTGCTACTTACTAAACACAGGGCAACAAACAAGTAACTTTAACCTCTGACCCTCAGTTCCCCAATTTGTGAAAAAGAGATAATAAGCCTGTGTTGAAAGACTATCAAAAGAACAAAAAATTAAAATAAGATTTAAAAAGGACCTAGCCTAGGGTCTACCATTCAACAGACATCAAATAAACAATTATTTATTGATCTTTTTCCCACAATTTCCATTCTACCAACAGATAGGTTCAAACATCACTTGATTAGATAAGCAAATATGTGGCTAGTTAAGAAAAATTATCTCTAGAATTCATTTTACTCCTGGAAGTGTATTCAATACCTACTGGCCACCGGAAATGAAGATAAAGAGTCTGGGTGATGGATAGAAGAGGCTCTCAACAGATGGCCCACATCCTGAACACAGAAAGATAGCTGAGAATGCCTTGCAGCTAGAAGCAGGGATGATGGTGCTGGAGAAGTGGAGGGAAAAGTGTCTATGAACATACACTGCAGGCACAGTGCATTTGACAAGATAGCCAAAGACCTGCAGGAAACGATATGGAGAAAGGAATCTGCAGTTGGGTATGTAGAGACAGAGCAGGAAGTACCATTTTATTTCTGTTTTCATTCTTAACTAGTATAGCTTGGTAAAGCAAGAGCTGTACACTTTCAGACTAATGTCATCTCAAATTAGGTACTTATTAAGAGGGAAGTGGTGAGCAGAGGACGGGAACCAGTATTTTCTATGCACTTACTATGTTTTAAGCAGAATGAGGCTTTTCCTCATTTAATTCCATGTAATTTCATTCTACAGAATTGCATGCCAATTTTATTTGATTAGATACACTTCTACCATCAGTTCAGCTCAGGCCATAAAGATTTTTTTTCATAGTTTTTCATCTCTCTTTTATTTCAATTTATTTTTTTAATTGAATGATGATTGCTTTACAGAATTTTGCTGTTTTCTGTCAAACCTCAACATGAATCAGCCATAGGTATAAATATAACCCTTCCCTTTTGAACCTCCCTTCCATCTCCTGCTCCATCCCAACCCTCTAGATTGATACAGAGCCCCTGTTTGAGCATCCTGAGCCATAAAGCAAATTCCCATTGGCTGTCTATTTTACACATGGTAATGTAAGTTTCCATGTTACTCTTTCCATACATCTCACCCTCTCCTTCCCTCTCCCCATGTCCAAAGTCTGTTCTCTGTGTCTGTTTCTCCATTGCTGCCCTATAAATAAATTCTTCAGTACCATTTGTCTAGATTCTGTATATATGCATTAGAGCACGATATTTATCTTTCTCTTTCTGACTCACTTCACTCTGTATAATAGGTTCTAGGTTCATCCAGCATCATCAGAACTGACTCAAACGTGTTCCCTTTTAAGGCTGAGTAATATTCCATTGTGTATATGTACCACTACTTCTTTATCCATTCATATGTTGATGGACATCTAGGTTGCTGCCAAGTTCTAGCTATTGTAAATAGTGCTGCAATGAACAATGGAGGGTACATGTGTCTTTTTCAACCCTGGTTTCCTCAGGGTATATGTCTAGGAGTGGGATTGCTGGGTCATGTGGTGGTTTTATTCCTACTATTTTAAAGAATCTCCATACCATCTTCCCTAGTGGTTGTATCAATTTGCATTCCCACCAACAGAGCAAGAGTGTTCCCTTTTCTTTATACCCTCTCCAGCATTTATTGTTTGTAGACTTTTTGATGATGGCCATTCTGACTGGTGTGAGGTGATATCTCATTGTAGTTTTGATTTGCATTTCTCTAATAATGAGTGATACTGAGCATCTCTTCAAGTGTTTGTTAGCTATCTGTAATGTCTTCTTTGTAGAAATGTCTGTTTGAGTTTTTTTCCCACTTTTTTGACTGGGTTGTTTGTTTTTCTGGCATTGAGTTGTATGACCTCAATGTATACCTTGTATATCTTGGAAATTAATCTTTGTCAGTTGTTTCATTTGTTATTATTTTCTCCCATTCTGAGGGTTGTCTTTTCACCTTGTTTATAGCTTCTTTTGCTGTGCAAAAGCTTTTAGGTTTAATCAGGTCCCACTTGTTCACTTTTGCTTTTACTTCCATTACTCTAGGAGATGGATTATAGAGGATCTGGCTTTGCTTTATGTCATCGAGTGCTATGCCTGTGTGTTCCTCAAAGAGTTTTATAGTTCCTGGTCTTCCACTTAGGTCTTTAATCCATTTTGAGTTTATCTTCGTGTATGGTGTTAGGAAGTGTTCTAATTTCATTCTTTTACATGTAGCTGTCCAGTTTTCCCAGCATCACTTATTGAAGAGGCTGTCTTTGCCCCAGTGTATATTCTTGCCTCCTTTGTCAAAAATAAGGTACCCATAGGTGCATGGGTTTATTTCTGGGTTTCTACCTTGTTCCATTGGTCTATATTTCTGTTTTTGTGCCAGTACCATACCCTTTCCATGACTGTAGCTTTGTAGTATAATCTAAAGTCAGGAAGGTTGATTCCTCCAGCTCCATTCTTGTTTGTCAAGACTGCTTTGGCTATTTGGGGTCTTTTGTGTTTCCATATGAACTGTGAAATGTTTTGTTCTAGTTCTGTGAAAAATGCCAATGGTAATTTGAGAGAGATCGCATTGACTCTGTAGATTGCATTTGGTAGGATAGTCATTTTCACAATATTGATTCTTCCTACCCAGGAACATGGAATATCTCTCCATTGTTTATGTCATCTTTGATTTCTTTCATTAGTGTCTTATAATTTTCTGTATGCAGTTCTTTTGTCTCCTTAGGTAGGTTTTTTCCTAGATATTTAATTCTTTTTGTTGCAATGGTGAATGGGATTGATTCATTAATTTCTTTTTTGGTTTTTCATTGTTAGTATATAGAAATGTAAGTGATTTCTGTGTATTGATGTTGTATCCTGCAACTTTGCTAAATTCACTGGTTAGCTCTAGTCCATAAAGGCTTTTGAATGAAAGCAAATTTAATTTTGATGCTCAAGCTATATTCTTTGACTATTATCACCAAAAAGATAACCTGGAATTCACATCAAGTATTATTGATTTATTTGGAAAACATACCTACTATGTATACCAGTGGTCCTCAAAGCAGCTCTCAAAGACTGTTTCAGAGGATCTGAGAGGTCAAGACCAGTATCTTAGTACTGTTATGAAAATAGCCTTGACCTCTCAGATAATACTAAGATACTACTGCCTTCCTCATTCTTATCATCTTGTGAGTAAATGGACAGAGTTTTTCAGAGGCCATACGTTGTATGGGATCACAAGAGGCTGAATGCCAAAGTAGATATAAGGACTCAGCCATTGCTATTACACCAGACACTAAAAAGATTTGTAAAACTATAAAACATTGTCAGTTTTCTTACTAGTTTTTGTCTTTGAAAAGTTATTTTTCATAAAAATATTTTTACTAATATTTAATGGATTTATCTTGAATTAATAAACACTTTAAATATCTCAGTTTTAAATTTGTAACATGGCAAAAATTTATATAACCCTTATAAAAATGTATCTTTGGGGTCCTCAATAACTTTTAAGAGTATAAAGAGTGTGCTTCAAAGTATAACTTTGAGGTATAAAGAGTATAAACTTTGATCCTGAGATCAAAAGTTTGAGAATCACTCGTATATACTATAGTTCATCTTTCTCCACCTACAACAAATCAAAATATGGTATGACTCAAGCTTCCCGGGTGGTCCAGTGGTTAAGAATTCACCTACCAATGCAGGGGACATGGGTTCAATCCCTGGTCCAGGAAGATCCCACATACCACGGAGCAGTTAAGCCCGTGAATCACAAATACCGAGCCTGTGCTCTAGAGATGGGTTCCCCAACTACTCAGCCAACGTGTCACAACTACTGAGTCTGCGCTCTAGAGCCCATTACCTGCCACAGGAGAAGCCACCACAGTGAGAGGCCAGCCAAGCACAACTAGAGAATAGCTCCTGCTTCTGGCAACTAAATGAAGCCCACGTGCATCAACGAAGACCCAGCATACCCAAAAATAAATAAATTCATTTTTTAAAAAGAAAAGAAATGGTATGGTCCTACCCCAAATCATGCCGACCTTGCCTGGGGTAATATGAAATCCAACTTTCTACAAAGAACAAGAAACACATATCCTTTCTTCTTTTGCTCTTTCCAACCAAGCTGTATTCCTTTCTGAGTGATGCAGATAGCATTCTTAAAAATTAACAGGCTGTTAGATTTTGAGGGGGCTATATTTTTGCTATGAATTTCTGGGGGTTTTGTGCTGTAGTTGTTGAGATTCTCTTTGCTTTATGCATGATCAAATTTTTAATACAGTTTTATGATCATGTAAAAGAACAAATGTACTCCTAAATGTTCCTTACTCAAAGCTGTCTCTTCTTTCTCTATAGATGAAATGTCCTCTTGACTCTCACTGAGAATAGTAATGTAACTGGTTTTAAAGTTTTCTCCTATGTCCCCAGTTGCTTTGGAGTGAGGCCTGGACTCTGAGGGCTGCCAAGTAGCTTCATATGTAAAGAGACTTTTTAAAAATGTTGACCTGTATTGTTTGGTATTGATACGCCTTGACAACCCAGGTAAGTCACTGTTTAGTGTTCATACACTGTCCTCCATAGGGATTTTCTGTCTGTAACCCGTGGATGAAGAAGTTGCCTAGCACACTTCACTCTGGAGAATCTAAAGCCCAAAATCTTTTAATAAACTCATCACACAGTTCACTGTGCTACAGACCACATGAAGCAGTGTTACTGCTAACAGTTGCTGTTTCCCAACAGAGAGGTATTAGTGCCAGTATATTTCTTCCCTATTAATGCTGATACTCTGTTTCAAGTCTTTCAGGTGAAAACTTGAAATATCTCAAATACTAAGGTCTTTTTCTGTAGATAGCAAATTGTATAGAGACTGATCAGTCAAAAATAGTGCCCATAAGAACACCTAACATAGCCAAAGTTGTAAAAGAAAATAGAATACCTCAGGAAAAGTAAACTTTCAAATGTGTGTTGGATGAAAACCTTACCCCTTCCCTCCAGACCCATGTGATACCCTCCTGTTAATAACCACTCCTCTTGCACTCTAGTCCCTGGGGTACTCTGTTCTCCAAGGACCTCTAACTCCTAAACCCACTCCAGCTCCACCCCTTTATCCATCCACCCAGACCCCAAAGGGCATCATTTAATTTCACGCAATTTCAACCCTTCTATCACCAGCATCATCAACTACTTTTCGGTCTCGTCTACTCAGCAGAATGCAACATGGAGTGGTCCACCATGCACTTGTGGGCTCGAAACCAGGAAAGCACAAGTGAGGGCTGGCTCCAGAATAGCACTGCCTGCACTTGATCATCAGCCCTGCTACTCATTAATTGCAGAACATTGAGTGATGCATTTAACTTTCCAGTCCCATCTGCAAAATGCAGATGGTAAAGACAGGAGCTTATTTTACAGCACTGTGGTTAAAACCAAGCGTGTTACTACACATAAGGTGCCTGGCACTAAGTAAGCACTCAATGAATGTTTGCTATTTTTCTTTGCTATAACACCTGGCTGCCAAGCTGTGATGGAGGAATTCTGTGGATTAGTACTTCGACGCATAGATGGTGCCTGGTTTACCCTTATAACCTGCTCATGACCCTGGAATCTTGTCGCATTGTCCAGATCCATTTCCTCAGATGTCCCCTCAAACCTCCATCTCTCTGCTCAAGCCCGAGTCCTCTGTGTCTGCTCCTCCTCACCTGATGATCTTGCTCCTGATTTCACAGAAGCCACAATCTGCTATGAATTCCTACCAGTCTGTTAGCTCAGACAGTAAAGAATCTGCCTTTAATGCAGAAGATCTGGGTTTTATCCCCGAAAGTTGGGAAGATCCCCTAGAGAAGGGAATGGCAACCCTACTCTAGTATTCTTGCCTGGAGGACCCCATGGACAGACCATGGAGTCGCAGAGAGTGGGACACAAGCAGCTAACACTTTCCCCAGAAACAGCACGTGTGCCCATTCTTTAAATTCTCCCCCTTTAAGAGGAATGGCCCTCCTCCTGCTGGAACAATCCATTCTCCTGTGTTCTAAGCTTCATTCTTCTTGCCTCCTTCCTGCTTCAGCAGTCATAACATCTACTTCCTAAACTTTAGTTTCTTTCTCTCTCTGCTAACTACCTCTCCTGAGCCTAAAATCTGACTCAGAGACTTCCATCTTAAAACAAAGCCCCCTTCTAACTCCATTCACCTCTAGCTCACTTTATTTCTCCCTTCATAGCCAAACTACTAGGAAAAATCTCCACACTCTTATATCCATTACTCAAATTTTCTACATTTTATAATATGCACTATGACACCATTAAGCTCTCAATCTAACCTTGCTTTGGTTTCCAATGACCTCATATGCAAAAATCAGAGAATTTTGAAGTTTGTACATTTTGCTCTTGAATCGCTCTTGTATATTTTGGTGGCTTCATTAGACTGTAAGTTCATTAATGTCAAAACAATGGCATGATTTTGTCTCTAAATCCAAGCACATGATATGGTGCCCAGTCGGTACTGAATGAGTCAATGAAATAAAGAATTAATGAAAATAATCAGTCTTGATGCCTCCAAACCCTTTAGTGTGCGATCTCTATTGATTCTACTTCCAGTAAAAACTTAAAAAGTGATTCTGTAAATTACTTTGTCAGCAAAGTGAGATATCAAGGAACCAAGGTTCTATCTGATGCTACTCTATTTAGCTCTTGGTTTTTTCCTGGTGGAAATATGTTTACTGGTTTAATGAGTGATCAAGGGTTTATGTCTTCAAAGTCTCAGCCTGGCTCACAACACAGAAGGTTGTCCAATACACACTTCAAGGCCACATAACTTTATCAGTGGTGTTATAATGACCCCGGAAGCTGAAGCCATTACCCTTCCTAGTTAACCTTTCCTGTAACACAGTCTCAGATCCAGCATTTTCTCCTCTCCTTTCCTCTAAACACAATAGGACGGGGACTTCCCTGGTACTCCAGTGGTTAAGATTTTGCCTTCCAATGTAGGGGTGCAGGTTCTATGCCTGATCGGGGAGCTAAGATCCCATGTGCCTCAAGGCCAAAAAAACCAAAACATAAAAACAAGCAATATTGTAACAAATTCAATAAAGACTTTAAAAAAAATGTTCCACATCAAAAAAAGGATTAAAAAAATAGGATGTACTTAACAAAATTTTGCAAGAAGTACTACAACATAGAAAGAACTCTTTCTTTATTGTTTATACTTTTGAGGGGAATGTTTTTAGACTTAATATTTTTAGAGTAGTTTTAGGTTAACAGCAAAATTGAGAGGAAGGTACAGAGATTTCCCATGCCCCACCCCCTGCCCCACACAGGCACAGCCTCTGTCATTATCAACATACCCCACCTGAGTGGTACATTTGATACCACTGATGAACCTATTTTAACATCATAACCATCCAAAGCCTGTAGTTTACATTAGGCTTCACTCCTGGTATGGTACATTCTATAGGTTTAGATAAATGTACAATGACATGGAGCCATAATTTTAGTATCTTACAGAGTATTTTCACTGCCCTAAAAATGCTCTGTTTCCTCTATTTATCTTTCCTCAACCCCTCCAACCTCTCATAACCTACATAATTTATGACAATAACAATGTATTAAAGAAATGAAGCTACTACAAAATTAACATTATACTAAATCAGCAAAATGAATTAATAAATTGGTTTTCTTCATTCCTAAACTTCTTTACCCTAAACAAACTATGCATCCAATGAGGAGAGTGAAAGGAATGAAGAAATTTGTTTTGTTATTATTATTATGACAAATAATCTGGCATCACTTTAAAAAGGAAAAGAGTATTGCTTCCCATTTAGCTTTTTCTCCATGGCAAATTCCAATTCTTTGAGAATAATAAAAGACATAAAACATATAATTTTAATCCCTTCATTCTATAATTTTCTTGATTCAAAATAGAAACCCAGTAGGAAGAATACACTGATATTTCTATAGATTTTGATTAAATAAAAATATAAAACTTTGAGTCCATCAAGTAGATCTTCTCTATAGTAATCAAAACCAACCTGCAGTATAAAGAAAAAATGTTATCAAATCCAATAGCTTGATCTCTCATTAACACTGAGAAGGAAATATCATCATTCATTTACTGATTGATCTCTCACCAAACATTAATTATGCTAGACACTGGCAATACAGTTGAATAAGGTCCACTTCCTGCCCTCAAGATTTTCAGTCAGCAGGAGAGACAGAATCCAAATTACAACATGGCAAGAATCTTATCTATCCTCAGCTATGACAATTCTAAGGGCAGAATTTTTATTAGATTAATATTAAAGTCTGAGAGGCTTGCCTTGGCTCCTAACTTCAAACACTTAACTACTGAAGACTTCCTTAAGTTTGCTCATCATTTCCAATAAATTTAGCTAAGACCCTTTCCTCAGACAGTCCTTACCCTTGATCCATAAAACTCAAGAATTGGTAACAAAAAAATAAGTGAAAGGAAATAAAACAACAACATGAAAAGGATTTTGTAAAAATCCTGCCACTGAGAAGTTGTTGATGAGGGCAGAGGACTGGTAATTCACCACCACACAGAATCAAGGTTTTTAAACAGTTTAGACATTAAACTTCACAAAGGAACTTTCAGAATGCCATCTGCTGATCCCCTAAAGCTTATAATCCTAAGTTATTTTATTTTCCCATGAAAATAAGTTCTCCATCATGGTTACAATCCAAGGGTAACTCACCAAGACCTATTTCTTTGATTCCTTCAATAAACATTAAAAATGCCTACGAAGCACTGTGCCAAGAGCTGGGGATGTGAAGTCAAATAAGATGCAGTCTCTGCCCCAAAGAGCTTAGAGTCTAGTGGAGGAAATTCATGCTTGCAGAAGAATGCGGTTTTCTAGAATATTCACAAGGAATTTTGAAGAGCCAAGAAAGGGGGGCATTTAAGTCAGACGGAAGAGGGAGAGCTGGGGCACACTGCCCTGTCAGAGGACACGTCTGAGCTGAATCTGAAGGTTGAGAAGGGATCAGCTGCACTAGAAAGGGAACAGCAGGTGAAGACGCAAAACACACCTGAATGATGGCTGATGGCTCTTTTGAGATTCTGCAAGCCAAGCCATCTATTACAGGGCTTCTAAATTTTCACGTGTCACAGAACCACATGCTTCTGATCAGTGTATTAAGGATCTGGACTCACAGTGGGCATGAAAGATGAGCTTCATAAAGAAATATGTTACCAGTGAGATCCCAGTAAGCTGCAGATTGCAGAAAACTGAGATGCTTAAATTATTCTCGTTAATGGGCTTACTGTCCACTGGCTATGTACAGGTAGTATGAACGGACAGTTGCAGGTGCAAATTGAGAGGCAAACAGACCTCTAAATAAGAGCCAGAGAGCACTGGTCCAGGAAGCGCAGGTTGCAGAATGAATTATTAATCCTTGTACTGATCCACAGTCAAAGGCAGGACTGGTTTCTAAGTGAAGATATCTTATTCCGAATGCTGTGACTTTAAGGTTAAAAATAGACTCATAATTCCCTCGACTCTCTTTCTCTATCACTGGTGAAAAATGAAATAGCTCCGTTGGGTGGTAATTGATGCGTCTGACACTAAAATTTCATTCTCTGTACTGCCATCCTTTGAAAGGCACAGTAAGGGAAGAAGAGCGTCTTGACATGCAAAATGGCGCATTGTTGACATGAAGCCATTGAGATATTTGTGAAAGAGCATTTTCTACTGGGACAGAAATGCAGTTCTATTTCAAAATCCACCACACATCCCAAACTTCACTTCGAGCAAACATTTCAGAGTAAACGCATGGTGAAAATGGTGAAAAGAGGAAATTTTTTTGTTTTTTAGAAATACCCAGGAAAGGTAGAGTAAGGGGTAAATTTTTTATTTTCTTTTTTTATACAAACTGTTGAAAAATATAAAAAGGTAGAAGTCAGAGTTCTTAGCACATAATAAGTGTGCAATTTATTGATCTCAGGGACATAAATAGACACATAAGCACAGATTATATAAATATATATAATCAGTCTAATACCATTAATTTTACTTCAATTTGTTTTTGTTCTTCCCAACAAATTAGTGACTAAATTAAAAAGCGGCTATTTAATCCATGTAACACATCTTATATATACTTAAAAAATATTTACTAGTAACTACTTCATACCAGATACAGTCCTCCATGCAAGCAGAGCAATAAATAAGATACACTAGGTCCTTGTTGTTATGCAGCTTAATTTCTACAGAGAGATGTACAGTACCAAGAAGTAAAGAAACAAGATCATTCCAGATGATGTTAACAATTTGATAATAATAAAACAGAGATGTAACAGGAATGTGAAAGGAAGAGTTATGATGAAAGGACCAGGGAAGGCCTCTTTGTGGAGTTTCTTTTCAACTGAACCCCAAATGATGAAAAGGAGTTGGTCATACAAATTGAAAAGAAAACAAAAAGAAAAGAATGGTAAAGAATTCCCCTGCCAGTGCAGGAGATGCAAGTTTGATCCCTGATCTGGGAAGAATCCACATGCTGTAGAGCAACTAAGCCCGTGTACCACAGCTAGTGAGCCTGTACTCTAGAGCCGGGAGACGCAACTACTGAAGCCCTCATGCCCTAGAGCCCGCGCTCTGCAATAAAAGCACCAAAATGAGAAGCCGGTGCACCACAACTAGAGTGTAGTCCCTGCTCACTGCAACCAGAGAAAAGCCTGTATAGCAATGAAGTCCAAGTACAGCCCGGAATAAATAAATAAACAAACATTTTTAATTAAAAAAAATTAAGTGGTGGGGAAAGAACATGTATGTGCACATGCTAAACATGTATGTGTGCATGCTAAGTCGGTTCAGTCATGTCCAACTCTTTGCAACCCTATGGACTGTAGCCTGCCAGGCTCCTCTGTCCATGGGATTATCCAGGCAAGAATACTGGAGCAGGTTGCCATGTCCTCCTCCAAGGGATCTTCCTGACCTAGGGATCGAACCCATGTCTCATGTCTCTTGCATTGGCAGGCAGGTTCTTTACCACTAGCGCCACCTGGGAAGCCCAGAATTCAATTCAATTCAATTCAATTCAATTCAATACAAGTATAACAGCCAGAATTAAATACAGCTGCTTACAATAAAATACCAAATAAAATCATTTACCCAAAGGAAGTTCTTTTTCTCATAGCTTGGGTCTCCAAGCTCCCTCTAATGTTTCCTTTGATACCTCTGATGTGTATCTTTTCTCCTTATGCTCACTGAGGGCCATTCTATCACTTCCCAGGAAACCAGCATCCCCAGGGGGCAAGAATGGAGAAAGGTGAAGGGTAAAAGGCCCAGCGAGTCCAGCCAGTCCCTGCATATCACAAAGTAATAGCCTCCTCAAAGCTCTGCCCATAAACCTCAATTTACATTTGCTCTGAACACTGTCCCACAGCTACCGCAAAGCAGGTTGGAAAGCTGCATGCCTTTAACTTGCCTGGACCTTTTGCAGCCCCTTTGCCTCCTTGGAGCAGTTCTCTTGGGATTACTTCAGATGCTGTCTCCTGGGCTTCAAGTCCTAAAAATTCCCACTGAATAAAACATAATTCTCAACTCTTAGGCTGTGAATATTTTTTAAGTGGATAACACTCATAACCCCGTCCTCTTCCACTGCCTTCATCTCTCTGCTTTAACGAGGACTCAGAATATTGAACTGACAGAACTCGTTCTTCCAAATCCATTCTGGTTATTACCACTGTCCTATTCATTCACATTTATGAGAAGTACTTCTTTATTTGTTCTAATATTTTCATTTACCTGGTACTCTAGATAGATTTCCATGTGATTCCTTACCTATCTAATATGTATGGGAAGAAAAAAAATTCTTTAAAAATCGAAACTGACTGTATCTCTTTCTGATATTGAAGTTTGGGGGAGTGAAGCTCATATTAGTGGGAAAATAAATCTCTACACAGCTCCTTTTCACTCTGAGATACCTGGGGAGGCAAGAAGAAAAGAGTGAAATTTCAAAGCTCCTGCCAGTGCTTCAGTGCTGTGAAACATTAATGAGCTTCTGGATTTGCAAAGGTGGGCCCAGAGCCTAAGGATGTTTGAGAGTTAAATTGCTCTGCATAATGAAGTAAAGGTAATTGAGTTTCCTGAGGAATTGGAGAATAAAGAGGTCTGGGAAAATGGAGGGAGCGGGGAGCTGGGAAGGTGGCAGTTGTCCAGCCTCACATTAGAGCTTGCAGGATTCCAGCATGACCTGAGAGGCAGGCAGCAGTGATTCTGTAGGTGGATCCTGTGGCCAGGCACTGGGCAAATGCTCAGAGATCATGTCACACCCAAGATAAGCCATTATTTTTAAATCTGGGGAGCTTAAAAGGAGGCAGTGAGTCTCAAAAGAAGGGGAGGAGGCTGGAGCTTCTCTGGAGATTGCTTATACCTCTTGCCCTGAAGGTTACTGCCCTGCATGCTGAGACTGACAGACAGTAAGGTCAGACAAGCCCTGAGTTCCAGCAATTGCTTTAGATGAACCTCATTCCCTCCCCTCACTACTCAACAACCCCCTCCCCACCACCACCACCCAGCACCTCCAAGCAGAGTCCTCTGCAAATGCAAATGCAGCTGGCAGGGGCGCCTGGTGTGGCCGAACCCTGATTACCAAGTGTGACACAGTTTTCTCTGTGGTAGTTAAAAAGGCCTGTTTGCTTCCAGAGATTTCTCTTCCTCTCTGGGGCCCAATGACTTTTAGTGTCTTTTAGTAACATTACTGTGTATTACAGTGCTTCGGAGCACCCCAACAATGCCCCACCCTCTGGCCTCCACTTATGCTGTGCCTCACCTGCGTGCCCCCCAGTACTACTTAAGACAGAGCTCCTTCTGTCTCCTCTACATACCAGGTTGCATCCCTCCTCCCTACACACAGGCTGTTCCCTCTTTTCCATGCTGCATCCACTTTCATAAAACTATATCTCCTATGGGGACTCCAAAAAAGCAATTCAGGCCTCATTGCCTCCAGCAGCCTCCCCCAGCCTCCACATCTGACTCAGGGGGGCTCCTTCATGCCCTCCTTCATTCTGAAGATGCTCTACCCCAGCATATCACACTCTACTGAAGTCATTGATTTACTTCTATGCCTCCTCAATAGCAGTATCCAGAGCCTAGCACTGTACCCACAACATAGTAATTGTTTAATAAATTTTTGATGATAAATATATGACCAAAACATTTTTATTCCAAAGCCTAAAAAGATAATCAGATACAGATCTGCCCAAGAAGAGCATATTTCAAATAACTGTCAGGCAGGAATATGTCTTCCCAAGTCCTGATTTTTCCTTCAACATATAGCTATGACTCTTCTGGCTTCTATCCAGACCCTCATATTACTCTTCCCTAGTTAAACTAATAGCAGCCTTCAAACCAAAATTATCAATGCTAATTATTTCATTCAACAAGTATGTATCACACACTTCACACAGGAAGTGTGGTGCTAAGCCCTGGGAATACATTAGCAAACAAAACCGGCATTAATCCCACCCCCATGGAATTAAACCAATTAATAAACATCTACAATATTACAATTGTGATAAATGCTTTATGATGAAAATGACAAGGTATAATGAAGAGTGTAGCAGTTTAATAGGGGAACCTAAACCAGTCAATCCTACAGGAAATCAACCCTGATTATTCACTGGAAGGACTGATGCTTAAGTTCCCACACTTTGGCCACCTGATGCGAAAAGCTGACTCACTGGAAAAGACCCTGATGCTGGAAAAGACTGTGGACAGGAGGAGAAGGAGGCAACAGAGGATGGGATGGTTTGATGGCAGCATCGACTCAATGGACATGAGTTTGAGCAAACTCTGGGAGATAGTGAAGGACAAGAAAGCCTGGCGTGCTGCAGTCCATGGGGTCACAAAGAGTTGGACACGACTTGGCAACTGAACAATAACAACAACCTAGTCTGGGTTAGAGATGGGAGGTTTGCCAGTAGGATTGCACATGGGTCAGGGTAGGCTTCATTTGGAAGAGTTTTCCAGCAACAGTGTATGCGTGTGCACATGCGTGTGCACATGCGTGTACATGTGTGTCTGCAAAAAGATGGTTATTACAGAGGAAAAAGCCTGTGTGCCTCCTAAGGGAGCATGGAGAAGAGGACAGGCAGGGGTAGAACCCTGAGCTCCCTGTACAAGTGAGTGAAGCTGTACCAAGCTGCAGCATATCTGGCTGGCTAAGCTACATTAGTGCTGCCTTGGTAAATCTGTCAGAGAGAGACCAAGTGTTCAGGCGACACCTGTAGGAGCAATCTTTCCAAAGTGAAAAAGAAGCATAATACTGAAGTCATGGCACACAGAAATGACCATCAACTGAAGAGGCAGCATCTCCAAACTGTCTAAGTGGAGGGAGAGTCTTACCTCAATTATTCCAAGAGAACCCACCAAAACTAGGTTAAGCTAAAGAGACTCTGCATTTGAGGGTGGCGGTGCTTCTGGGAAAAGGAGTCTGTCAGATCCTGGGCACAGGTGATGGCTACAAGTCACCTCAGAGAGAGCATGGACTAACACCATAAATACACAGAAGTATTTCTGAAGGTTGTAGCCAACTGATTTGAACACTGCAGCCACACCAGGCACGTGAATTCTTTTTAAATTAACAGCATCGTATGAATGCTGTTGGATCATTTAAAATTCTTATCTCTATTTAGAAGGATCTGGAATTTTGTGTTACCTCTGAATCCAAATTTATACAATGCTGACGAGTCCATGGTTTTCAGGCATCATTACAAAACAACGAGCACTTCCTAACAGGTGGTGGCAGCAAAAATCTTGAATCTTGAGATCAGATTTCTTAGTTAAGATGCCTAGGCCAGAATCACCTCAAACTCTCAAGCACAGTAACATGTGAGGGTTATTCCAGAGGTAGAGATTACCAGTATGTCAGAATTCCCATAAAAGGATATGAATTATACCATATACGACATAATGAACAACTTCCAACTTCCTACTTAGGTGTTATAATTACAACTCATGTTGAAGATCTTATGTTAGTAGTATTTGCTTTACGCAAGGAAAAATTATTTTCAGTTGAAACGGTAGGGTGCCAGCAGCTTACTTAATATATATCCTAAGTGGCTTAGGGGCTAAGTACATAATCCTTTCAGCTGGATGCCTCAATTACATTTATCTTATTGTAGCGACCTACTACACAGTTAATCACCTTCAACTGTATTGTTAACCTGATGCTTTAAATATTCATATTCTCAGAACACATCAATTATTTTTCTGCCATTCTTTCACTTGAAAAGATCCTTGGCACATTAATGGCTGGTGAGATAATAGATGCCATGTTCCTAATATTATAAATTATTGTGACTTCTATACTCAATGACTGGTTGTAAATCGGAAAATCAAAACCACAACTATATATGACTATAAAATGACAAAGAAAGTAGAAGTTCATACTATACTTAGGGGCTGTTTGACATTTTCCAGCTTGCCCTGATTTTATAAAAAGAAATGACCTTGAAAATAGTTAAGCCTATCAACTGGTAAGGCTGCAGCTCACTGAAATAGACAACATGTTCATGTCTTTATAATGCTGTTAAGCAGTCATGAAAATTAAAACAATTTTATTGCTCTTTAACCAATTTATACTTGTATTTTATAGGCTTATGCATATTCACCACAAGGCTATTCTAATCTTTGTTTACTTATAGCCCTCTGAACTTGGAAATAAAGGCAATCAGGTCTCAGCCAGCTAGACTAGGAAAAAAGATCAGATTTTCCAAGAGGCATAAGGATCTGGTTGATGTTTTATCAGGCTGTGTTTAATTAGAGTGCTTTCAGTAAAAACACCAATTCAGATTAGCTTCCTTTGCTCAGTGTTTATTAATATAGACACTCTTTAAAAGGGAACATGTAAGCATTTTATGCTGATAAATAAATTTAGCTGCTGTCACTTTATAAAAGGAACAAGTACAACAATAACAACCAAAACAAAGAAGACAGTGAGATGGAAAGAAAATACCTCTGAAACCCAGAGGTTCCCAGGCCCACTATGTATACCCCCTGCGGTGCTGGTACACAGCCTTCAGCCACACTTCAGGATCTCAGGGTAAAGGGAACTGGGAGAAGGTTCTACGAAAGTCAGAATCTCCATAGATTGAAGACCAAAGATTCAGAGATCTAAAGAAGAGATCCTCTAAATAAAAGAAATACTCAGGAGAGAAGGGATGTTTCTGTCTTTAGTTCAAGTTCTCTGAGGGCCTCCTCTCTCACTCCCACACTAGCCGAGTCAATTCAGAGCATGAAGTTTAAATGTACACGTAGTGTTGAGCTGGTTTTTCCCAGTAGGTTCCTAGGGAAGGGACTTGAAGGAGGATGGTATAAAAATAAGGCTTCTTATGAGATGAGAGACTGCTTTAGATATTCTGTAAACAGCTGGCGAACAGGGTCCCTGGAGAAACAGAACCATGCATGATATTTTTGACAGAAGAGAAGCCATTTTTGGCCAAAGCCATTTTGTGGTCTAAGCTGGCCACATGCTTGCCCTTGAATGGATCTAAGTAATTAACGATCTTAAAGGATGTGGGGGACTATGGGAACAAAAGAAAAGCAATTGAGAAATGATAGCAGTCTTAGTTCTTCCTCAAAAGATGTACAGAACAATCTGATACATATTTTTGAGTCATTTGCAGGAACCAAGGCTCCCACCCAGATAGAGGACTTAAGTACATGCTGAGACCCCAGCCTGGTTAGAACCTGACCCTTGAGACTCCAATCAGCTAAAGCTTGGACTCAGGGAACTTTGCCCCAATTCTATACTAAACTGTCTTCTGCTCAAGCCCCCTCATGACCAGGCATATACCCTTCACTTAAAGCTTCCTCAGTTTTGCTATTCAGAGAGACACTGCTTTGGGGACAGTTCTCCGGTGTTCTCCTATTTGCTGCAAGTAATAAATCCTTCCTTCTCCTGATATTTGGCTTGCTTGTGTCTTTTGGCTCAAGGACCCACCAAGAAGCAAAAACAGTTTTCAGGTAACAGGAGAGACGGAGGGAGGAAGAAAGATTTCTTAGAAAACGTTCTTTCTACTTAACACAAGAAGGAGCAACACTGCTGGGACTACAATTTAAAAAAAGTTCTTATAATAACTGTGGTTCTCAGTGATGTCCATGAGAAACACACTTGAATGTGGAAAAAGTAACTGACGTGGCCAGGTCCAGAGAGGAGCTGCTTCCAGCACTACGATCTTCCTGGACACCCACTCATTCACTTGCTCATACTGAATGAGTATCTATCATGCGCCAGGCACACTATCTTTGCAGTGAGCAAGACTGACAATGTCTCTGCTCACACGGAGTTTACACTATTTTTTTTTTTTTTTACATTATTGTTAAGTGGTGACTAATAGAAACCGTAATAACAAATATCTTTGGGAGAGTAATCAGTGCTATTAGGAAAATATCCACCCATTAGTCTATTCATTCCCTCACAAAAGACTGAATGCATGTTGTGCCAGCAGCTGGAAACACACAATGGGATCTAAAACACAGGTGAAATTTGGGGATCAATCACATATACATGGTAATGAACCTATAGGAATTAATGAGGTCACCCAGATAGAGAGTGTATAGAGGACAAAGGAAAAAAGAGGGGAAATAAACCACAAACATAGAAAAAGTATTTAAACTTAAACTAGGAAAGTGTTTCAAGAAGCAGCCATCCATAGTACACACATTTTTTATGTCATGGATGAAGCTGAGCAGGACCCTGTAGGGCTCCTGGGCACAGAAACACTTCTGAGTCCCTCATTCCCACATTCCTTATTTGGAGGGAATAGGCTTCAGCTTCCATGAACTTCCCTAAGTTTCACAGGGCAGGTTCAAACAGATGCCAATCACGGAAGGAACGGGGAGACAAGGGAGGAGCAGCCAAGACACAACAGTGTAGCCTTGGGGCAGGGTCCTGGTTCCACCTCAAGGGACACACAAAACAGTATCTTTGAGCTCTTCTTAGAACTAAAACCCCCAACAAATGGAAGATGTTAACTACTTGATGTTAACCACACAAGCTCATCAGGAAAACACCTGAGGCAAGATTAAAGGCATGCAGGCCCTGCAAACACCCTGATCCTTATTAGCAACCCCACACTGAAACCATTGCTATGAAACTCCTCACCAAATCCTCCCCAAGTTGGGACACATAAGTTTTGAAGGGCATGAGCCCATCGTGTACCCCTTTGCCTGGCAAAGACAACAAAGCTATTCCTTTCTACTTCACCCAAAACTCTGTCTCTGAGATTTGATTTGGCACTGATACACAGAGGCCAAGTTTTCAGCACCGTGGAGTCAAGACAAAGAGGACCCAGGACTCACTGGACTTAGCAACAGGGTGACATCAACTAGAGCAGTTTCAATCGAGTTATAGGCCTGAACCTCAGACTGCACTCGGGCAGGTGAGCCCATGAGATGTAAGAAAATGCAGTCTAAGAATGCAGACCATTTCAGTTTTGATTGTGAAAAAAGAGACTGATTCCAGGATAAGTAGAGAAACAGCTGGGACAGAGGAGTTTTTCATTTTTTTCCCTTTCCTTTTTCCTTTCTCTCTTCCTCCCTTCCTAAAATAGGAAAGATTTAATTACACTTAAAGGCTGAAAAGAGAGACTAATGAAGAATAACTTGGTGGAGTGAGGTCCCTGAAAGAATAAAAAAGAGTGGGATCTAGAAAGGAGGAGGAGACTCCTTTCCCCTGGGAATTGAGGGACAGGAGGAGGAAAGATGCTGAGGAGAGCAATGGTGGGGTAAAGAGCAAAAGTGAAGAATTAAAGGTTGAAAGATTCTACCTGAATGGCCTCAGGCCAGGAAAATTCTCAGGCAAGATTTACTGTGAAAGGAAGAAGCCCCCAGAGACTGGAATGTGTATTTTAGATTAGGTTAATTGACAACTGGTAAAAGTGAATGGGAGGTTTGAGAGGGGAGAAGGTGGGTTATAGTTTAATAAATTTACTTAACAAAGGGACATATAAAATTTGTCCAACCTGGCAGAAATACTTGGGGAACACAATGATTCAAACATTTGCAAATAAACATTTTCATTTATCACTCTATGTCTGGGGTAAAAAACCTTGAAATGTAGATAGAGCTGAATCAACAAGCTCAGTAACACAAGCGGGTTATACAGAAGCAAACATATCTGTACACATACATCTGAAGTGAAGAGGTGAGGAATTCAGAGAAATAAGGTACATGCTCTGCGAGGCACAGTTCAGTTACCTAACCTCAGGCAAGCTGCTTCCCCTTGCCATGTCCCAAGTGTCCCTTCTATTTTTTTTTTTTTTAAAGGAAAACACTATCTATTTTCTTTCAGCTCCTCAGGAATACTGTGGAGATGAATGCACTGTATACTTAAAACTCCTAGCCAACTTGGAAAAGAACCTGAGAACATCAAAAGCCCACACTCAACTGGAACAATCTCTGGGCACTGGCTACATTGGGCCACACAATGGGAGGTTCCCTTCACATTCAGGAAGAAAAAGGTACCGATGAGTACAGGGCTCTTTTCAGGAACATTCCTCTCACCTGAATCATTTTTTCCAGTGTGCATGACTGAAACCTAACCTAACGAGAAGAAAGATAACATCATGCTGTCTGAACACGCTTGAAGGCCTGTGACTCTCTCCTTCCTACTTGCTGTGGGAAAAGGCATGTTAGTTCTTTGCTTACCCAAAATGTTAAGCCCTTTATTTACTGAGTGTCAGCTCAGTCAACACAGACGGGCAGCCTCTGTTATTCTTCAAGATGGCAGGATCCGAGAGCCTGGGAACCATGTCAATTACTGTGCCCTGCACATGTCAAGTACTCAACCTAATGTTTGCCAGATAGTGCCTGCCTGCCTTGCTCTGCCATAGAACATGCAAGCATGTGCTCTCCTTAAAAGCAGCAATAACTGCAGGCCAGGTGATGCGGGATAGCTTGCTCATTTTCATTTAATTTTTTATGGAGGTGAAATTCATATAACAAAACTTAAAATTTTTAAATGAACAACTCAGCATTCAGGGCACTGAAAATATAGAAGCACCACTTCCACCTAGCTCCAAAACATTTAATCACCCCAGGAGGACACCCTATACCCATTAAGCAGTTGCTCCTGACTCCCTCTTCCCACAACTCCTGGAAACCACCAATCTGAGCTCTATCTCTGTAGGTTTATCTCTTTTGGATATTTCATATTAATGGATTCATATAATACGTGGGCTTTTGGGTCTGGCTTACTTTACTTAGCATAATGTTTTTGAGATTCATCCATGCTATGGCATGCATTAACACTTCTTCCTTTTCACGGCTGAAAAATATTCCACTGTATGGCTATAACACAACTGGCTTATCCATTTATCCATTAATGAACATCTGGGATGTTTCTACCTTTTGAGAATACTGCTGCTACAAACATATGTGTACATATATTTGCTAAGTATTGTTTTCCAGTTCTTTTGGATATATACTTAGGAGTAGAGTCACTTAGTCACATGATAATTCTATGTTTAATTCTTTAAGGAACTGTTTTCCACAGTGGCTGTACCACTTTGCAGTCTTACCAGGAACTGTATAAAGATTCTACTTCTCCATATCCTCACCAACACTGTTTTGATTATAGCCATCCTAGTAAATGTTAAGTAGTACCTCACCGTGGCATTTCCCTGATGACCAATGATCTTGAGCATCTTTTCCTGTATTCATTGACAAACTGTGTAACTTCTCTGGTGAAATGGGCCCTTGGCCCATTTTTAAACTGGATTGTTTTTCTTTTAGTCATTTTTAAGCAAGGTACTCTGATACTCGTCTCTAAACATACTGCTTCAAGCAGATGAGATGCAAAACAAGATGTTAACAGTACAGTGTTAAGAGGTTATGTTCTGAAATCGGACTGCTTGGATTCACTCTGTAACTGACTATCTTTATGACCTTGACAGAGTTATGTCTCTGAACCAGAGATTCTCATTATAAGATGAAGACATTAATACTAAACTTCATGGATGTGTGATGAGCAATAAATAATCAATGTAGTATACTTAACAACTGTGTCCAAGACAAAGTAAGAACTATAAAATTGTCAATAATCAATAAAATTTGTAGGGACAGCATCTCCATGTAATTACATATGTATTCCCATAGAGACAGGAGAAATGCATGAACCTTTGCCAGATTTAGCCAAGCAAGGGAAAAAGGAACTCCAGCAAGGAAGTATGTTAAGTATAAATGTTAAGTATAAAATGGCCTCAAAATAATGAAAAGCATCGATAAAATATTGTTCTTTATATTTTAACAACATAGGAAAAGCATTCTTATACTGTAGAACAGAAGGTAGAACCCACATCTGTGAAGAAAGTTTGATGATACAAACACTAAGCAAGGACCAAACCTTCTGTCCCATCACACAGTCCCTAGAATGAAAAAGATGGAGAAAGCTTGCAGGCTACTCTATTTTATAACTGTCGTTTCTTTGAAATGTCTATACATCACTGTGAGTGAGAACAATAAACCATATTATTGAGAAGCATCAAGATTCTCTCCTTACTGTACAAACAAAAACTTTATCACAACCAGGGGAATCATGTCAATCAGTGCACCCACTCACATCCAAAAGTCACATGCATCTTTCTGCTAAGTCTATGCTGCTGCCTGTATGCTTTGCAGTCTTTAGAAATGCACGTTCATTGTAACATGTGACACCAATCCAACATCAATGTGCAAAGGCCTCTGTGCTCTAAGTCTATCCCAGATTTGGTAAATAAATGTTCTTCCAAGGTAGGGGTTCAATATCTCTTACTATATTGATGTTGTTCAGTCACTAAATCGTGTCTGACTTTTTGTGACCCCATGAACTGCAGCATGCCAGGCTTCCCTGTTCTTCACTATCCCCCAGAGCTTGCTCAAACTCATGTGCATTGAGTCATTGATTCCATCCAACCATCTCAACCTCTGATGCCCCTTCTCCTCCTGCCCTCAATCTTTCCCAGCATCAGGGTCTTTTCCAATGTCTTCAGGGTCTTTGCTCTTACTATATATTCTGGTTCAATTAAATCTTCTGTTTATAACATACAGTTTCATACCTGTAATTTTTCCTGTCATTTTACATTGCTTTAAAAAGGAATGAAGTCCTGACTTCACTTGAATTCCTTAGGGAACTTGGATTTTCTAAAGGCTTATGTATCTCCTTCCCCACATCCCCTCCACCAGCAAATTTAAACCTTGAAATACTGATTAACTTAGATTATAATTCACGAGCTCTGCAAAGGACAGATGCAATGGAATTAAGAGTTATGGGTAAATTCAAGTTTATTCTCAATACTGGAACAAATGAATAGGATGGAAGGGGTAGTCAAAAATTAGTAAATCAAAAGGAAGGAAGCAAATCAGTAAATGAAAAGGTAAAATGCCAAAATTTACAAAGTAGAGAGAAGGGAAATTAATGAAAGCCTGTTACAGAGCAAAAAACTTTCTCTGAAAAACCTCTAATTATATGATATAGGAAATGGGCAAGCTTAAAAGTGAACTTACTGTAAAAAAGAAAAATTATGTTCTTGGGAAAGCAAACAAAAATTAGTCCTGGATTAGTCATCAAAATGTTCTTACTTGTCCCAGATCACAGTTAAAGAACAATTAAAGAGGCAGAATAATGTAATGCACATACAATGCACTGGCAGTCCCAGGTTTGAGTTCCAACTCCACAAAAATGGCAAGAAGCTTAGGTCCAAAATGTAACTAATAAGCTCATTTTCCCCAAATTATGGAAATGATTTTGATTTTTCAAATTTGGTGACAACCAGAATTTGTTGCAGCTTAATTCTAGATGCTGCCTCTTTTTTTAATTTTCTGACCATTATAGAAAGTACAGAAATTACAGAATGCTGCTGCTGCTGCTAAGTCACTTCAGTCGCGTCTGATTCTGTGCGACCCCGTAGACGGCAGCCCACCAGGCTCCACCGTCCCTGGGATTCTCCAGGCAAGAACACGGGAGTGGGTTTCCATTGCCTTCTCCGAATCACAGAATAATACAAAGAAAAAGAAAGGGACTTTATGTATACTACATACTATAATATAGACCACATACATGGTATACTCTTCCCTCTAACACTGTTTTTTCAGCTTAGTTATAATTCGCAAAGAATTACATGTATAGATTTAGATATAATCTGATTAATTTGAATATTGATAGGCGTTCATGTGACTCATGCCCCCATAAGTACATGAAGAATATCTATAACCATATGAAGTATTATAATATTTTAATTTACAATATTATAGAATTCATAATTTTAAAATTAGCAGAGAACCATGGACGAGCAATCAAAGAAAACCACATTGCAGTTTATTAGGTATTTATAAGTTAAGAAAAGGAATATTTTTGGTATAGTTCCTGGTTATCATAAGCAAGAATTAACTATTTTGTGGTATCCTAAATTGAGAATTTACACATTATGATTTCTTCCCTCCCAGAAATACATCTGATTACAAAATATCAGAATGATGTTTTATATATATACATATATATTGTTCAATTAATATTGTACCATGGTTGTTTCCCCATATTATTAAAAATGCTTAATGGTTCAAGTAACTTCTTTTTAGTTTCACTTATAATTCATTTAACCACTTCACATTGCTGGACCTTTTCTTTTTTTCCATTAAAATAAAGTACAATTACTAGTTGCACCAAATAGGGTCACTATGAATTAATAATTTTACACTCTTGATAAATACTCCTAAATTCGCTTTGCACCAATCACAAATCAGTGCAAACAACAATAGCAGTAACATGGAAGTGACTTAAGTTCTTGCTAACATTTCAGCATTAACATTTCTTTTTAATTTCTGCCAAATGGCATTTCCCTATTTGTCTTTCTTTGACTATTAGTAAGATTAAATATTTTTCACATTTTTATAAGCTAATTCTTTTGTGACTTCTCTGTATATTACACTATCTTGTCTATTGATTCTTCCATGTAAAATCTAAATAATCATCTGGAAAAAATGTCTCAAAAATACTTAGCTTGGAAAGACCGCCATATTTATAATGCTTAGCCCTTCATCTACAAATGTAGTATGTCTCTCCAATTAATCTATTATTTCTTAAAGTTTGTATTTTTTTGTACGTTCCTTGTGGTATTTGTGGCCTCTAACGACCTTATTCAAGACTTCTCAGAGATTTCAGCAATCAAAATACATGGCATTTTCCAAATCACCCTCCAATATATTGTTTTTTAATCAGAAAATTTTCTATGGTCATGACATGGGAATGACTGTGATTTCCACTTTGGTCCAATAATTACAGTTTCTTAGTTCCCAAGGAATGGGTAGGGCTGAATTAACATTGCCACAAAAAAGAATCAATTTTAATAGATATCTCAATGATAACTGAATCTGAATAAACAGTATAGTTCCTTTCGGTGGGAAATATAGCTGACATACAATATTATGTTAGTTTCAGGTGTGATGCATAATGATTTGACATCTGCATACATCAATTTGACACTGCATATGTCTAGTAGCCATCTGTCCCCATACAATGTTATTGACCATATTCCTTATGCTGGATATTACAACCCATGGCTTATTTGTTATTTAACAGTAGGTTTGTGCCCCTTAAATCCTTTAAAGGATTTCACCCAACTCCCCAACTTCTTCTGTCCTGGCATCCACCCAGATTTATTTCTTTTATGAAAGAGATAAAGTTCATCCCATTAAATTTTCTTTATCTTAAATTCTATTTATATGAAATGGATATTGTAGTCCCTTTCTTTTAGTTTAATTGCCTGATTTGCCTTGCCTATAATTTTACTTCAATAACAAAGTTTTGAGGAAGGAGGAGAGTGTAGTCACCTGTAAATATCTTAAATTTTACAGTATCTGTTTATTAATAATGGATTTACTCTGGGAGCTAAAATAACTCATGCATGGAACAGAGCCTCAACAACTATTAAATTATTAATATTTAATACATCTGCCTTTTTCTATCATGCTTTCCTCTAGTAAACACCTAACAAACTGAAATGAAGTTTTCTCTGATCATTACTCCAGGGTTCTCTGTTAATTTTAAAATCAGGAATACTGTAATATTATAATACTTTCTACAATCATGAAAATGCTTTACATACTGATGGGAGTACATGAATGTGTGTGTTACATGTGTGAGCTACATGAATACCTACATATCAATATTCAAGTATCACTGAATTATATCTAGGTCTGTATCTGTTATTGTTTATGAATTATAACTCAATTTAAATAAAGAGTACTTGAGGGAAAAAATATAAGTATGATTAAAGAATCATGTGGGTTTCTCAGGTGGTGCCAGTGGTAAAGAACCCGCCTGCCAATGCAGGAGACAGGAGAGCCGTGGGTTCGATCCCTGGGTCAGGAAGATCTCCTGCAGGAGGCCATGGTAACCCACTCCAGTATTCTTGCCTAGAGAATCCCATGAACAGAGGAGCCTGGGGCAGGCTACAGTCTTAGGGTCGCAGAGAGTCAGACACAACTGAAGCAACTTAGCACACACGCAAGAAGTCATATAATCCACGTAGAAGAGACACTAGTGATACAGACACAAGCATTAATTTTATTTATAAAATCATACTTGAGTACGAAATTCTGTTTTTGTTGTTCAGTTGCTATGTCTGACTCTTTGCGACCCCATGGACTGCAGGGTGCCAAACTTCCTTCTTCATCTCTTATATAGTGGTATTTTGTGACATGGTAACTATCCCCCTGTTGCACCAAAAATTAAACCTGAATTTCAATATGAATTATGACAATAAATGCAACATTTTCCAATTGTTATGTGAGATAAAACAAAAAGTAGCCCTGAGATAAGTTTTTGCTGTTGTTTAATCACTAAGTAGTGTCCATCTGTTTGTGACCCCATGGACTGAAGCCTGCCAGGCTCCTCCGTCCATGAGATTCTTCAGGCAAGAATACTGGAGTGGGTTGCCCTTTTCTTCTCCAGGGGCTCTTCCTTACCTGGGGATGGAACCCACGTTTCCTGCATTGGCAGGCAGATTCTTTACCACTAAATCACGAGGGAAGCCTTCAACAAAATAACTGCTCTGGTCTTTGAGATTTAGAATAACAATTATTCACGTATTAAAAAAAGACAAACAAAAAAGGTTAGTTTTTTTCTATATGTAACTTTTACACTTAGAGGTACCCTAAACTCTACAATTTCTTCACTATCTAAGAATGAAAACACTATAAATATTCATATCTGCCTACTCAAGTTGAACCACTCTTTCCATCACAGATCTGAAAGTACTTCATAAACCATCCGGGAAGACGGGGTGTTACAGCATGAGCATTCATTCCATTTATGGAAATACAGTATCCGTCAGTCCCTTATAATTTAGCTGAATAGCAATTGCTAAGGGAAGTTTCAAATATTTGTTGGAGATACTCCTGAAAAATAGAGGACAACTCACTGGTGTGTGTGATTGTCAAGTGTTAGAATATGTCAATCATCTAATTACCAACTATTCACTGAGGAGGGCTTTTAAATACATTGTAAATGAAATGTGTAAATTAGCCACAAATTTGATATATATTATGCTGGATAAAAGAGAATAGAAACCTCTTTCAAATCTGTAATTTATTCAAAGGAGTTTCCATCTTAAATACATTCCCCATGAAAAGCAATTTGCATTGACCCAAGTTACTACATCTTCCATGGTTCTTTTAGAATAGGTATTTATTTATGCAAGAGCAGCAAGAGAATGGGGAACAAGTCTTCTGGTCTAAGCTAATGTTACAGAAAGTCCCTAAGGAGCTCGTTTTTTATTCCATTCCAACACCCTCCTTTCCTTTCGGTTGCCTCCTCCAGGCCCCAGCAAAAACTCCATTACCAGTGACCACAAAATAATTCTTATCTTTTTATACAACACTTAGTCTCAGAAACAAGTGCAGAGTTGCAAAATTGGAGATTAGTAAACAAAATTAGCCTCCCTCAACCACACTCATGAGTCCCAGCTCATCAGTCATTCCTAAATGTCATTCCTAAATCCTCCCATTGCCATCCAAATCCAAAAATGGAACCAAAACTTGGGGCCATATTTGGCTTTTCAGAGACCTTGGCAGATAGAGAAAAACATTAAAAAAAAAAAAAAGACAGCATTTAAAACTGAACTGATATCCTGACCAAAAAGTAATTTTTTGTTATTTAAAACAGAAATGACATACATGGCCTAAAATCAGCAACAGGAAAACATTTTCAAAGCAATGAGAATAACACTTATACTGGACTTTTGTCAATGATGCTGGTAAATGCTGGCTCTTTCCTTAGGTGGTGAGGTTAGCCACTCCTGAGCTAAAAGAACACATGCATGGACTTGGCACAGAGCACAGGGAACAACCACAGATACATTCAATATCTTATAATGACCTATATGGCAGAGAATCTGAAAAACAATCTATGTGTATGTGTGTATGTATAATGAAATCACTTTGACATACACCTGAAACTAATACAACATTGTAAATAAACTCTTCCCTATTGGATCAGTCGGTAAAGAATATGCCTGCAATGCAAGGGACCTGGGTTTGATCCCTGGGTCCAGAATATCCCCTGGAATAGAAAACAGCAACCCACTCCAGTATTCTTGCCCAGAGAATCCCATGGACAGAGGAGCCTGGCGGGCTACTTACTGTCCATGGGGTCACAAGAGTCAGACATGACTAAGCAACTAACACTTTTACACCTTCAATTTTTTAAAAAAGGAGAAAAATAAAGAACAGACAAACATACTGTATGAATCCCCAAATTACAGACTTTAACTAAAATTGGTAGAAACACATAATATTTCTATTTAAATATAAAGCAAAAGGAAACAAATAAATAAATAAAAAGCAAAAGGAAGAGAGGTTTTTGTTTTTTTTGTTTTTTTTTTTGGAAGAGAGGTTTTGAAATTTTTGTCAGGCTTACAATTTGCTTATTGTAGGAACCATTGCGATTCATATTTGGCCTGAGGGTACAAAGATCTCTGCTTATATCCATGACTTAGTCAAACCTTTCATAACACCAGAGATACCTATTTATTATATTAAGATCACTGCTTTCTTAAATTAGACCCTATTGTTCACTATCCTTACATCATTTAAGAATTTATAAATTTCAAAGAAGAACATGAACAAAAATCATCATAACAATTCATTATTACCCAAGGTAGAGTTATGGTGTCAATTTTCTAAATAAATTCTAGACAGGTTAGTAGTCTACTAAATAAATAAAAACAATTCATAATCCCAAACACTAATAGCAGACTACAATGATCTTCCCAAACCTTGCTGAGTTTTAACTGCCTACACACTACTCACCAAATGAGGTTAAAAGCAGCTACAGACCCATTAGTACTAGTTCTGTACACCATTACCACATAATTTAAAAGAGATTCCTCCTTGTGGTACATATACACAATGGACTATTACTCAGTTATTAAAAAGAATGCATTTGAATCAGTTCTAATGAGGTGGATGAAACTGGAGCCTATTATACAGAGCGAAGTAAGTCAGAAAGAAAAATACCAATACAGTATATTAATGCATATATATGGAATTTAGAAAGATGGTAACGATGACCCTATATGCGAGATAGCAAAAGAGACACAGATGTAAAGAACAGACTTTTGGACTCTGTGGGAGAAGGCAAGGGTGGGACGATTTGAGAGAATAGTATTGAAACATGTATATTATCATATGTGAAACAGATCGCCAGTCCAGGTTTGATGCATGAGACAGGGTGCTCAGGGCTGGTGCACTGGGATGACCCTGAGGGATGGGATGGGGAGGGAGGTGAGAGGGAGGGTCAGGATGGGGACACATGTACACCCATGGCTGATTCATGTCAATGTATGGCAAAAACCACCACAATACTGTAATTAGCCTCCAATTAAAATAAATTAAAAACAAACAAACAAAAAAAGAGATTCCTCCTAAACTCTTAGAGTTTATGATTTTTGTACTGCCATTAAGAATTTCTAAATACTAGACACAGTAACGCTAGGCTAGGTGCTATACTGAGCAAAAAAAGTATGTTCACTCTACAGAGGAGCTCAAAGGCACAATATCAAGTCAAGAGACCACTCAGGAGAAGAATAAGCATTTTCATGGTGGAAGAGCACTGAAAAGGTTAAGGAATGCACAGGGACTTGTTGAAAAGTGTATTCTGAGAGGGCTGTGAGTTGCTTTCCAAGCAACGCCTAGCACATGAAATGTCCTATGAGCAGACTGGTGTCCAATCTGCTTTGAAATATGCAGAAAAAAAGAGGTAAGAAAATGTGTACAGTCATGAGAACAAAGTAGTTAGAAACGCAGAGACAAGTAGATGTTTCTAAGAATTTAGATTAAAACAGGAACAATTAAAAGATCAACCTCTCCAATCACATCAATCTTATCCAGACAGATTATTCTAAACATCGGGCTTCCCAGGAGGTTCTAGTGGTAGAGTCCACCTGCCAATGCAGGAGACATAAGAGACGCAGGTTCAATCCCTGGGTCTAGAAGATCCCCTGAAAGAGGGCATGGCAACCCATTCCAGTGTTCTTGCCTGGAGAACCCCATGGACAGAGAAGCCTGATAGGCTATGGTCTACATAGCGTTGCAAAGAGTTAGACATGATTAGCACACAGGAACAACCTAGCAACCCTCCCAGACCATCCACACTCCAGGTTTCAGACCCTCTAGCTTCCTTCTTTCAAAAGGGGTGCTGCCTCTACTTTCACATGTTTATAAAAATGGCAGCGGTTTCCTATTTGAATGTTAATTACTGTTATGACACACATGATAATTTAACTTGCTTCAGTAATTTATTCTTCCTTGTAATTAGATGTAGTAATTGGAAAATCTTCCAGAGTGTAACAACAGTTCTAAAGGTGAAATGGCAGGGGGAGGGAGCTTTCCCACAGGATTTCAACTATAAAGCTGGAGCTGCCTCTTCAATGGGCAGTCACTGGATGAACCAGGCCAGGAATCAGAGATGGTCCTTCTGGAGTCAAAGAGGGGGCACTCGTGACCTTTAAGAGCTGGATGATTCAAGAGGAAGGCAAAGACCCAGCAGATGGTTAGTTAGAGCTACCCTGGGAAGAATATTAAACACTAAACTTGAATAAAGCCAGGCATGACATGACATGGTGGGTGCCGTTTAAAATCCTCTAGTCTGGAAGCTATTCACATAGAGTTCAGAAACTCCGTAGAATGAGTTCAGGCCAAAAATATCACTGGGGTGTGATGGGCTCTATTTTTACTTGATTTACAGAAGTGTTTTGGTGCTTGCCACATCATATACACTCAGCAAATATTTATTGAAATAAGCAACAGAGTAATTGGATAAATAAATGGGTGCATACATGGCTTAGAAATAATTATAGCCAATACAATTCAATATATAAAACATACCAAGTATCATGCTAAACACTTTATATCTCTTTTTCTTCTCTCCCAACTTCCTTTTCATTGTTCCCAAAGCCTTACTACATATCTTGACATAAGATTCTTAGAAAAAAAATTCTATGACAGATTATTTCAAACATATGCAGAAGTAGAGAGAATAGCTCACATACCCAGATTCGGCTTCAAAAATATTGACCAATCTTTCTTCATTTACACCTTGTGTCATTAGCCCTCCTGTATTATTTTGAACCAACGCCAAGTATCATATTAATTCATCTGGCAATGTTTATAGGGTTTGGGACTCTCTGGTGGTCCAGTGGCTGAGAGTCTGCCTTGCAATGCAGGGAATACAGTTTCAATTCCTGGTTGGGAAACTAGGATTCTGCAAGCCACAGGGCAGCTGGGCCCACCCATCACGACTGCTGAGCCCACACACTGCAACTAGAGAGCCTGTACACCACAACAAAGGATTCCATGTGATACAACTAAGGGCCAAATAAATAAATATTTTAAAAAATAATTATAGGCTTCATTTTTAAAACTTCAATGTAATAATCCCTTAAGTATATTAATAAGAATTCCTTAATATCATTCAGAACCTTTTACCCATTATTCAGTTCAGTTCAGTCGCTCAGTCGTGTCTGACTCTGTGACCCCATGAAATGCAGCACGCCAGGCCTCCCTGTCCATCACCAACTGGCAGAGTCTACCCAAACCCATGTCTATTGAGTCGGTGATGCCATCCAATCATCTCATCCTCTGTTGGCCCCTTCTCCTCCTGCCCTCAATCTTTCCCAGCATCCAGGTCTTTTCCAGTGAGTCAGCTCTTCGCATCAGGTGGCCAAAGTACTGGAGTTTCAGCTTCAGCATCAGTCCCTCCAATGAACACCTAGGATTGATCTCCTTTAGGATGAATTGGTTGGATCTCCTTGCAATCCAAGGGACTCTCAAGAGTCCTCTCCAATACCACAGTTCAAAAGCATCAATTCTTCAGTACTCAACTTTCTTTATAGTCCAACTCTCACATCCATACATGACTACTGGTAAAACCATAGCCTTGACTAGACAGACGCTTGTTGACAAAGTAATGTCTCTGCTTTTTAATATGCTGTCTAGGTTGGTCATAGCTTTCCTTCCAAGGAGTAAGCGTCTTTTAATTTCATGGCTGCAGTCACCATCTGCAGTGATTTTGGAGCCCCAAAAAATAAAGTCTGACACTATTTCCACTGTTTCCCCATCTATTTGCCATGAAGTGATGGGACCAGATGCCATGATCTTAGTTTTCTGAATGTTGAGCTTTAAGCCAGCTTTTTCACTCTCCTCTTTCACTTTCATTAAGAGGCTCTTTAGATATTCTTCACTTTCTGCCATAAGGGTGGTGTCATCTGCATATCTGAGGTTATTGATATTTCTCCCAGCAATCTTTATTCCAGCTTGTGCTTCCTCTAGCCTAGCGTTTCTCATAATGTACTCTGCATATAAGTTAAATAAGCAGGGTGACAATATACAGCCTTGACATACTCCTTTTCCTACTTGGAACCAGTCTGTTGTTGCATGTCCAGTTCTAACTGTGGCTTCCTGACCTGCATACAGGTTTCTCGAGAGGCAGGTCAGGTGGTCTGGTATTCCCATCTCTTTCAGAATTTTCCACAGTTTATTATGATCCACACAGTCAAAGGCTTTGGCATAGTCAATAAAGCAGAAATAGATGTTTTTCTGGAACTCTCTTGCTTTTTCGATGATCCAGAGGATGTTGGCAATTTGATCTCTGGTTCCTCTGCCTTTTCTAAAACCAGCTTGAACATCTGGAAGTTCACAGTTCACCCATTATAATCTTTAATAGTTTGTATATAATTATACCCAAACAAAGGTCTAGACAGTAGGGTGAATTGACATATCCAATAAATTATTTTAATCTATAGATTTCCCCTCCATCTCTTTTTAAAAAACAATCTTATTTATTTGTTTATTGGCTACCCTGGGTCTTCACTGCCGTTTAAGGGCTTTCTCTAGCTGCAGCAAGCAGGGGCTAGTCTCTACTTGGGGAGCTCGGGCTTCTCATGGTGGTGGCTTCCCTTGCTGCAGAGCACAAACTCAGAATTGGTGGTGCACAGGCTTAGTTGCTCCATGGCATGTGGGATCCTCCCGAACCAGGGATCGAACCTGTGTCTTTTGAATCGGCAGGCAGATTCTTGACCACTGAGCCACCAGGGAAGCCCTCCATCTCTTTTTACTTCTGTTGCATTGTTGCTGCTGTCGCTGCTGTAGCTCAAGAAACAAAGCCATTTGCCCCGTAGAACTGCCCAGTCTAGATGATTAAAATTGCATTTCCCTGATATTTAATTCAGTCTTTTCCCCTGCCCTCTGTACTTCCAGTCCATGGGCAGTCAGAGAAAGAGGCCAGATCAGATTACAGTTTGAAGTTTTGGCAAGAACACTTCAGAAGCTGTGTATTGGAGACCTATAATCTCAAGATGCCTCTCTGTGATGTCCATAAAAAGGGGTACTTACCACTTAGATTCATCAACTCACCGGGGGTTACAAAATAATAAATCCTGACTTTCTGACCCCTTCCTCTGTTAGCAGGACTGAACCTCTCTAAAGAGAGACAGTCTCATCAACTATTTGGTAAACATGAGGTATAATTTGTAAAGGGAAGCAAGCTAAAAACTTTCCTTTTATTTGTCAGTTTTCAAAGTAATGATCGACTCCCTAATATCATTACAAAAATAACCAATAAGGGTTTAACTTTTAGCTCTGATAATCCCTTGAGGGGACCATCCCCCACATCTGTGTCAGAAATCTAAAACTGTCCATTACCTAAGTATGTCTAAGAGTGGGAGTAAAGAAAGATAAAAACCTGCTTTGAAACCATCTGTGTCCTTAGGGCCTCTTCAGCAAGCAGATCTTTTTTTTTCCCCTTTAATTTGAATATCTCCAAATAAAGTTAAAAAATTCTGCATCTTTAAGAATATTAAATATCTAACACCTTTCTCTCAGAGTCATGATGCAAATGCTTGCCACCTGATTTTAGAACCTCAAAGGGCAGAAGAGAACGGGTAGCAGTCACTACACAGCTGTCCCTGATATCTGTGGGAGTTGGCTTCCAGGAACCCCTTAGACTAAAATCCAAGGATGCTCAAGTCCCTTATATCAAATGGAATAATATTTGCATATAACCTACATATTTACATATTGTGCTATAATTTATATATATATATTTTTTATAATTTATATTTTAATATTAATTTATTTGGCTGTGTTGGGTCCTAGTTGCAGCATGCAGGATCTTCCTTGCAGCGCATGGACTCTCTAGCTGTGACGTGCAAGCTTAATTGCTCCACAGCATGTGGGACCTCAGTTCCCTGATCAGAGATCGAGTCATAACCACTGGACCACCAGGGAAGTCCCCCTCCAGAACAATTTAAATCATCTCGAGATTACTTATAATTCCTGCACTGTGCTGTGCTTAGTCGCTCAGTCGTGTCCGACTCTTTGTGACCCCATGGACTGTAGCCCACCAGGCTCCTCTGTTCATGGGGATTCTCTAGGCAAGAATACTGGAGAATGCCCTCCTCCAGGGGATCTTCCCAATCCAGGGATCAAACCAGGTGTCCCACATTAGAGGCAGATGCTTTAACCTCTGAGTCACCAGGGAAGTCCCTCATAGTACCTGCTGCTGCTGCTAAGTCACTTCAGTCGTGTCCGACTCTGTGCGACCCCACAGACGGCAGCCCACCAGGCTCCACCGTCCCTGGGATTCTCCAGGCAAGAACACTGGAGTGGGTTGCCATTTCCTTCTCCAATGCATGAAAGTGAAAAGTGAAAGTAAAGTTGCTCAGTCGTGTCCAACTCTTCGAGACCCCATGGACTGCAGCCTACCAGGCTCCTCCGTCCATGGGATTTTCCAGGCAAAAGTACTGGAGTGATTTGCCATTGCCTTCTCTGTTATAATACCTAGTACAATGTAAATCTACATAGGTAGTTGCTGGCAAGCAGAAAACTATAGTTTTGCTTTTTGGAACTTCCTAGAATTAAAAAAAAAAACAAACAACTGATCCTCAGTTAAATTTGTGGATGCAGAATCTGCACATAAGAACCCCTGGATATGGAGAACTGACTGCAACTAGTTTCCAGCAAGAGATGCTTCCTTTCGCAAACACTCGTCAGAAGTGATATAAACAGAGTCTGTGATATAAGGAGCCATAAAGAGATGTGGAAAAACCAAAATACCATGGAAATGACATATTCTACTATATTATGTACATCATATGGCTTCTATTTTTTTCCCAAGAAATGAAGTGCTCACTTAAACTATGGTAATTACTATCATCTCTCTCTCCACATGCATTTCCACTCTTGAGAAGCAGTAGAAACTGGAGGCCAACATGGTGTGCAAACAAATGCTCTTGTGCACAGAGGAAAACTCATTCTATTCCTAGAGGTTCCACTCCACTCAGAGGAACGACTATGCAGAACAATGTCTCAAGAGAGCAAGGCAAATGGAGGTCTCACCAAGAACACACTACAGGCAATGAAAGTGACCGCAGTGGAGGAAAATATCTCTCCTGTATTTTTCCTTCAAACAGACAGCCTAGCCTCCACTCCAGTGGAAGGGAGAGGTGACCTTGAAATTATATGCAGCTGTGATATAAAAAGTCTGTCTATGTACAAAATTAATGAAAAGCATCTCACCTCTCCACCCCCCAAAGCCGAGACGGCTCAGGAACAGTAGTATGCCTGACATCTTATTTGCCACATACAGGACTTGGGAAATTCAAGAATGCTAGGAATTATATCATTTCACGAATGGCACTTTAGACAACAAAAGATCCTCTCTACACAGAAACACAGGAAATCTCAGAATTTCTGTTCCCCACGTGTATGGATATGTTCTCAATTTGTATAATTTTATTTATAAGAGACAGAACTCAAGTTACTGAGTTATGAAACAAGTACATAGACTAGGGTGGTCTGGTTTGGGATCCATTCCCCAATATGAAAGGGGATGCAAGGCTCGCATCTTTGAGACATGGTATTACTTCAGCTACCTGCATGCCAAGCACCAGTTGTCTGAATAATATGTCCTCCAGATACCGACATACAATGAAAACTGAGAAGCCTAACAGAGAGAGATGAAAAACTGGATTCTAACACTAGCATATTTATTTCCTGAATGAACTGTTTAGCAACCTTGTACCTTCATTTATCCATTTTACAGAGATAACTATGTTTATTTTGCAGGAGCATTTTTGAAAAATAAATTCTTTGAAATCTTCAAAGAAAAAACACAACTTTAACCTAATTATGAAGGAAACAGAAAGAAAAACTTGAACAAATCCTGCCCAGTTAATCCAACTAAAGAGAGATTAGTGAGAGAGAGATCAACTTCTAAAGTTAGGAAGGACCCATTATCAGTGGCTGTAAACATTGTCTTCTCATCAGTTCCTTACTGAGGTTAAAACCCCCACACCTCGTATTTGCATCTCTCCATCCTTGCTCTTTGTCCCACCACCATAGCCTTCCCCCATGGACCCCTGCTCTCTCTTGGGTCCTCTATCACTCATCTCCCCTATTTTAGTCTCACTCCCCTCAACAATTATAACCTCCCTCCTACTGTCACCAGGAAGACTGAGCTGAAGGGGACCTTAGAATTCTTCTAATCAAACTCCTGATCAGTAAAAATGGAAAGATGAGGCCTGAAGTGATGAAGGTACAGGCTCAGCATCATCAGGAAGCCAGTCACTTGCAAAGCACCGTCCTCATCCAGCAATCTTCCTCCTGGTATAGCACGGTACTACCACCTACCGGGCACTGCTCACTCTTACCAAAGAGAGGGATTTGAGGAACCAGCTGATGCATCTCATTGTTTTCTACCAGAAGGAGGGCTTCCAGTCACAAATGGCAAAATAAGACAAAAGCGACCACATTGATCAGATTAGAATCCTATATCTAAAGGACTCCACCAAAGTTCAAATGTCTTCACCCTTAGTCCACCTCATCCAGAGAGTAAGATTTGATTCCACAATGACCATCTCCCAATGGTTCTTCCCACTACTGAATGTGACTGGAAGGATATCTTCCATGAGTCAAACCTAAATCCTTCCTAGAAGAAGAAATGGCCCTTAATTCTTATATGTGATGTGTGTATGTGTATGTTAAGCACTTCAGTCATGTCTGACTCTTTGTGAACCTATGGACCATACTCCACCAGGCTTCTCTGTTCGTGGGATTCTCCAGGCAAGAATACTGGAGTGGGTTGCCATGCTCTCCTCCAGGGGATCTTCCCGACTCAGGGATCGAACCCACATCTCTTATGTCTCCTGCATTGGCAGGTGTGTTCTTTACCACTAGCGCCACCTGGGAAGCCCCCTTAAATGTGATATTGAAGCACAATCACCACCAAGGTTGAAAAGGCACTCTACATAAGCCCCTAAGTGCAATGGGCATGGTTAACAGAAAGAACACAAGGATCTTTTCTAAGAGCACAAACCTAAACATCTCCACAGCCTTACCTTACCTTTAGGAGGTTAAATAATCTTAGTCCCTTTAATGATATTTTTGGCTTTGGTCTAAGGTCTGTTCAAACTGACCATGTTGCTTTCTGGAAGCTAGGCTCTAGACCCAAAGAACAGGTTAATATAAAGATCAAGGACATCCTTAATGTAAGAGAAAAGCCATCAACAAAAGTATTAGAAACTTGTATAAGTCCTGGGCAAGCAATGAAACTTCCATGCAAAAGAGGCAGTATTCAAGACAACAGTATTTCTCAGATAGACTAAACTTCTGAACTTCAGGAATAACCAGAAACAAAGGAGAAAACATCAAACAAGTTTTAAAGTTATTTTCAAGCACAAACTCAAATATAGTCCACTAGACATCATTTAATCTGACAGCTCTACCCATTTAGCTAAATATGAGAAGGTTAGCTTAAGAGACAAAAGCCAGAAATGTCCTAGTTAAACCCCTTAGTGACACAATAAAGTTAGGAAGAAGCAAGGTGAATAAATTAGAGAAAATGCAAATAGAAATTCCATTTCCTACAAAGAATAAACAAACAAATATATACATCAAATTTCTGACTGAGCCAGGGGAGGGTGTTCAGAAAAAATAAAGTAGTGTGTACTCTTGGTATAAAGTCTTGAGAATAATAAGGCTGCCAAAGTTCAAGCATCAGGGAAGTCAAGTACTAGCTCAGAAGATTATGAAAAGTTAGCTTTCCAAACTGAATCTGAAAAGGAACCAAGTAAAAAGAGGTCAGTTCATCCTAAGAAAGAAGCAATTTCTACTATTTGGCTGGCTGTTTCAAATTAATATCCTGGAACATCAGCAGGTTAAAGAACCCTATAAAAATGGCAGAGAGGGAGAAGCAAATGGGGTAGAAACAAAAATGTTTACACCTTAGTAATAGAAAGGTACTACTAGAAGGATTTACAAGGTACTAATATGACATATATGAAAGTCCAAAAGGCGAGCTTTAATAAATGATGAGAAAAGGCATTAGGCATGGAAGTAAAGCCAGATGACTTGAAATAACTCTATCTACACACATACTAGATTATTTTAAACCAAGTAAGCCACCCCGAGATCCAAGAAAGATCATGCTTTATTATTCCCTAAGAGGCAGTATCCCCATTACATCAAACCAGTAAAGGCAGTATCACACCTTGTTATGGCCTGCATATCTGTGGCCCTGCAAAAAAAAAAATATGTTGCAGCCTTGATTCACAATGTGTCTATATTGACAGAAGGTGTCTCTAAGGAAGTACCTAAGAGGTCACAAGGATGGGGCCCTGATCCAATAAAGTTAGTGTCCTTTGAAGAGGAGACATCAAAGAGCTTGCCCTATCTCACCACAAGTACCCACAAAGGAAAGGTCACATGAAGACATAGCAAGAAGGCAGCCGTTTGCAAGCCAGAAACAGAGTCCTCACCAAAAGTCAAACCAGCCAGATCCTTGATCATGGACTTCTAGGCTCCAGAACTGGGAGAAAATTAATTTCTATTGTTTAAGCCACCCAATTTGTGGTATTCTGTTATAGCAACCTGAGTTAAGACATACCTACTCTACCAATGTTTCTTAGTGACTTCCCAGACAGCAGGAGTGAAATTTTGAATTTATTTCTCATATATGGCATAATGCAACGCTCTGGGCTTCAGAAATGCCCTTTTGAACATAATAATGGTTTAAAAATGACACTGACTACAAGTGCTGATATAAGCCAAGATATAATTTCTACAGTCAAACAAATGTTTCTCTTTATTAAAAAGTAGGTTGTCAGATGTTTGTCGTTTGTTCACTCTCTACTGAAAACTGTCAATAGCAACATAAGCATTATAATTCCTCCATTAGGAATATTGACAACCAAATAAAATATCTTTAATACTAATTTATGTATACATGTGTGCTAAAAAAAACTGTAATGAATTTCTCTTGAAATTTTTACATAAGTAAGATACTTAACTTCCTTGGTTTTATGACCATTGACCTAGATATCACCAAACGTAGGACAGTGTATTTGGACTTACAGAATATAAAATTATAAAAGTACAAAATGGGGAATCATAGACCAGAGACAATTTAAGTCAACCTCATTTTTATAAAATAAGAAAATCACTGATCAGTGACTTGAGTGCCTTATTAAAAGTGACATAAATAGATCCATTAATTCTCAGAATTGTGTTCTTCTATTGTGCTGTTAAGAAGTAACATTTATGTTAAAATCATAAATCTCAAAAAAAGTGTAAAACTTTTATTAAATAATTAATTGAGGAACCAGTGAGATGGCATAATCTATTCAAAAGAGAATCACAAGAGCAAACAAATATATAAGCATCAGTAGTGCTTATTTGGAAATAAGCAAAAGTAGGCAAAATTGGAAAAACTGATCACTGTACATAGGGCAATAATCTATTGCATTCACTGATCACAATTAGCTGTTCATAGACAAGATTATTTGCTTTACTATCTGATGTCTGTAATATTACAGAGCTATAAAACAGTCCAAAGACAATGAATGACAGAGAGAACCTAGTTGGTTGAGCTAGACAGCAAGTGGCATACACAAAACATTGGATGATAAAAGGCTATTGATTCATTCAGCAGGTGCTAACAAAGCAGTGAAAAAGAGAGCAGATTCCTGCCCTGGTGGAGCTTATTCTCTCTGGACTGAACTGTACAAACAGGGTCTGCTCTGCCCAGGATCTGTGCAGCATGGACCTAACTTCAGCTTTCCTTTTACTGGATAACACCCCAAGGAACACTGTGAATATCCACCTGACTGACTTTTTTTTAAAGGACGAAATTCGCCATTTTAGCCATTCCGAAGTATTTAATTCAGTGGCATTAATTAAATTCACCAAAAAAAAAAAAAAAAAAAAATTCACCATGCTGTGTAAGCATTACCACTAATTCCAAGACTTTCTCAGCACTCCAGATGGAAACTCTGCAGTAACTCTACTTTTTAAAAGTTTTTTGTTTATTTATTAAAATTAGTTTCTACTGAAGTATAGTTGCTTTACAATGTTGAGTTAGTTTTCACTATACAGCAAAGTAAATCAGCTATATATATACATATATCCTCTCTTTTTTGGATTTCTTTCCCATTTAGGTCACCACAGAGCACAGAGGAGAGTTCCCTGAGCTGTACAATACATGTTCTCATTAGCTAGTTATCTATTTTATACATAGTATCAATAACGTATATATGTCAATCCCAATCTCTCAATGCATCCCATCCACCCTTCTTTCCCGCCTTGGTGTCCATATGTTCATTCTCTATATCTGTGTCTCTATTTCCGTTTTGCTTTTTTAAAGGGCCACAGGTTACTAATATTTCTAGTTGACATATTTATTTTAAAGATATCTATCTTATCAGTTAGATAAGGACTGCCTAAAATCCATTCCTTTAACCTCTGTGATACTTCAGCCATTGTGCTTTGATTTTATCACCATTTTCCAGAAGGTAAACTTATTTTTTGAGAAGAGAAATGGCACTTCTACCACCCAGACACTGCAGAGAGGCACTTTCTTGTGTGGTGTACACTATTTTCCCCAAGTCTCACAAACACCTCGGCAGACATCACCATCACCTTTTCACAGATAAAGAAGCTGAGGCTCAAAGGAATGACTGAATTTTCTCAAGGGTACTCAGCTACTAAGAGAAAAGTCCAGGAATCAATGCCAGGTATTCTATATTAAAGCAATGATGAAAGAAAGGAAAGCAGAGCAGAAAGAAAAGGAAGGGAGGAAGTGAGGGATGGAGAGAAGAAAAAAGGAGAGAGGGAAAGAAGACATGGTTAGTTGCAGTTTTGGTACAGAGTTACCATTAAAAATAAAGATTCACTAAACCCTGATTCTAATCTGAATTCTGTATTTTAAATGTTGTTAAAAAACACATTCACACAAGAAGAGGTACCTACGGAAAAAAACAGGAAAGATGAAAATGATATTTTCAAAGATATAGGAGAGGCTAAGGAAGGATTTTAAATGAATAGGCTTTGGGAGATATCCTCAATTGCCTCCCTGTAAATGGGTCACCTCAATCTCTCAGGGTGGCTGCCTTTTTCTAAAAACTGCCAAATATTTCAAGGGAAAAATAAAGAGAAGACCCTACTGCACTCTGCAGTTTATTGGTGTCTGTATCACAGTAGTACTCCATGACTTTAAGACACATTGAAACTCCATCACACACTGCTTTAAAGACCAGATGACTAGAATAAAAACTTCCAGGGACAGCAAAGGCAAGATACTGCCAATCACGTGTGCTTAGGAGAGGCACATCTCTCTGGACAATGCTATAATTCTTTCCTTCTCTCTACAAGAATTTCTTTTTTTAAAAAAAAAAAGAACTGAGAAACAAGAGGAAACACAGAGACAGGTTTCGAGTCAGAATCTTATTTTTTGTGGAGCCAAATTTATTTCAAGATATCTAGATCATTAAATCTTGAAATAAATTCGGCTCCACAAAAAAATAAACATGAAATTATTATTAATCTTGTATGAGATTATTAAATACAACTCTCCTCTGAGTAGTGGTCTCACATGGGGAATTATATAAACTAGTCCTTAAAGGCATAAGCTGTGGCATCCAAAATATCTGAATTCAAGACCCAGCTTTTCTACATACAGAGTACAAGACCTTGGCCACATAACATAACCACTACAACTCTACTTCTTCAAGGTGAAAGTGAAAGTCACTCAGTCATGTCTGACTCTTTGTGACCCCATGGACTATACAGTCCATGGAATTTTCCAGGCCAGAATACTGGAGTGGGTAGACCTTCCCTTCTCCAGGGGATTTTCCCAACCCAGGGATTGAACTCAGGTCTCCCACATTGCAGGCAGATTCTTTACCAGCTGAGCCACCAGGGAAGCCCTAATCAGCAACTTTTTCAAAAGTGTACCTTATAAGGCCGATGTGAGAATTAAGTACAATGCTGTATATAAAGCACCAAACATAGCCTAGCAAACATTAAGGCTTAATACAAGCTTTATAAAGAGTGGGGACAGGAGAGGAGCGTTTGAAGCACAGAGTGAGATTCAGGTTTGAAAGCACAGAGAACTTTTTTTTAAATTAATACTCAACAAGACTAAGTTAAACATATCAAGGCTTCTTTTGTCCTACAGAGAAGAAGACAACAAAAACAAAATAATTAATAATAATGAAGATAGTTGGGTCATGATTTTCAATCTGTTCTCCTGCCACTATTTTTCTCTCTTCCTTGTTTGGATTACCAAGGTCCAAGATCAAACTAGAACAAAAGGAGGAAAGCAAGAGAATATAGAAAGTAGGAACTAGAAAAAATAGTCTCAGAAAAGTGTACAAATGTTTTCTTCATAACATTAGAAAAGATCACTAGGCAACACTCAAAAGGTAAGCTCTGAACACTGGGTTGACAGTAGGTTTGACTTACTCTACAAACATATGCTGAGTACCCTGAACCAGTTCAGAGAGAAATTGTGGGGAAGGGAGAGAAAGAAAGCACGCATCACAGTCCATTCTGGATGCCAATGTCTTACACACAAGTCATGATTTTAAGATTCCTTGCCTGGATCATTCATGTTCCATCCTCATTCACTGCATCCACAAATAATGGTTCTGCTTAAAACCATCACCACAAATTAGAGTGAAAAAATACCAGAGCACTAGGCTAGTGGGTAAAAAAAAAAATCAACATCTTTCCTCATGATAAAGGGAAGCCTTAACAAATTATACAAGCCTTTTGTTTCTACAGAAGGACTTAGCATTTTTAGAACATCTTAACACATTAAAATCAGTTATATCTTTAAAAGGGAAGACCATTTAAAAACACATATTTATTAAATGTGAATGCTGGGGGAGGGTGTATCTACATAGAAAAATGGCTCTGTACAGAATGCATCAAAAATATCAAACATTTGAAATCAAGAGAGAATTTTGGGGGAACTGAACTCTTGACTTGAGCAGGAGGACAACTGAAAGGTCTTCACAGGTTCTCGTCTCTGATCAACCAATAATGCATCATGTGCCACAGGGAAAATCATGAATTTCTGCAAGTCTCAGGTTCCTCTCTATATCTGCCTAACACCATACTGGGTTCTTATGAGGATCAAATAAATTAACCCCGTCATTTTAAAAAATTATTTATTTTATTTTTGGCTGTGCTGGGTCTTTGCCACTGTTCGCGGGCTCTCTCTAGCTGCGGCAAGGCAGAGACCACTCTCTAGTTGTGATGCGTGGGCTTCAGTAGCTGCCGCACCCTCAAGCTCAGCAGTTGCAGTTCCTGAGCTCCAGAGCACAGAAGCAGTAGCTGTGGGGCGCAGGCTTAGTTGCTCTGTGGCATGTGAGATCTTCCCGGACCAGGGATCAAACTGTTGTCCCCTTCATTGCAAGGCAGATTCTTAACCTCTGTACCCCCAGGGAAGCCCTAATCAGCAATTTCTCAATTGTGTTCCCCATGACCAACAGCCATCAGCAACCTGGGAACTTCATCAAAATGCACAATCTCGAGCCCTACCTTAGACCTACTAAATCAAAAGCTCCAGCAATGTGTAATGTGAAGGCACTATAAAGTTGAGCATCTCCACAAAAATATATATGAAAACAATCAGAAAATCTTAAAACACTAAAGTTACAGTGGAAAAACTAAGAATGTTACATTTGTTTGAAGTTGTAAGGACTTTCATTTACACATAATTGGAAACAGATAAGGCTCTCTCTGTGTGTTTTAGGCACAAATTCACATTCCAACAGTCTCTTTAGTAAACGTTACTGTAAAATAAGATGAAATCTGAAATTATGGCACCTATCTATGTTAAAATGTACTATTATTTAGTCAGAGCTTTAAAGGACTGGGGAAAAAAATCAAATGAATAATCATCACATTTTCTTTAAAAGAATAAATATTAGACTAAACTGATTTAAATCTAGTTATTAATAAAGAATGAACCTGAGATCAGCTCTCTCTTGGGGGAAGGAGAAAAATAAATTTCACTGGGATCTTTACATTTCATGGTAATGGTAAGGCATTCATTATTTTTAAAATGGTAAAATGTGAAGTCAAAATAAAAAGAATGTGGTTATAAAGGGTGCATTTCTACTGACAATGGAGGCTTTTTATGTAATAAGTATAGTAAGTCTTTGAGAAATTCTAATAAGTAGAACTAAATTAAGAACAAATATGCTAAGAAAGGGGCTTCCTAGGTGGCATTAATAGTAAAGAATCCACCTGCCAATACAGGAGACGCAAGAGATGGACCCAGGTTTCCACCCCTGGGTCAGGAAGATCCCCTGGAGGAGGAAATGACAACCCACTCCAGTATTTTTGCCTGGAGAATTCCACAGATGGAGGAACCTGGCGGGCTACAGTCCACAGGGTCGTAGAGTCAGACACGCCTGAGCGACTGACATAGTGACAGTGAGTGATAGTCGCTCAGTCGTGTCCGACCCTTTGCGACCCTGTGGACTGTAGCCCGCCAGGCTCCTCTATCCATGGAATTCTCCAGGCAAGAGTACTGGAGTGGGTTGCCATTCCCTTCTCCAGGGCATCTTCCCGACCCAGGGATTGAACCTGGGTCTCCCATACTGCAGGCAGATTCTTAACCATTTGAGCCACCCAGAGAAGCAGACGGAGTCTTTACTGTCTGAGACACCAGGTGAGAGGTGGTACTATGATTATTTTTTTCATTCTAATTAAGCCCAATAAAACGTGTTAAACAACAACAAAAAAAATTTCTTATTAGAAATATTGTTAGCTTACATTTATCTTCATATCTCATTTATTACTCCTAGTTAAGGGAATCCAAGACTGCAGCCCCTGACAAATTAGAGACGACTTGAGAGTCATACTACTAACAACATACGTTTCTGAAGTAAATGAGATGGAAAAGGAAGAAGAGGCATGAAGAATAAATTAATGGCTAAAATACAATAAGGAATGGGAACAGCTACTGAGAAGATTTGTCCAAAAAAGTGAAATCACCAACTATTTGGAACTTAAACTGAAGTATATACCGCTTAACATGTCTTTAGAACATGCTTCTTACTAAGACTTTTTTAATATAATTTTTATTTTTTGGCTGTCCATGTGGCATGCAGGATCCTAGTTCCCTGACCAGGGATGGAACCTGTGCCCCCTGCAGTGGAAACGCCAAGTCTTAACTACTTGGACTGCCAGGGAAGTCCCTGTAAGACATTTTAAAATGTACCCTCAGATAAAAGTCTAGGTTATGCAGCACATTTGACGAGGTGCCTGGACAAGAGAAAAGCAGCCCCTCAGTGGCCTTGTGGTCTGACTGACCCTGCATAGACAGCCAAGCAGCTCCCACCACCATCACTGGTGTCCTATCCACACTTCTCGCCAGGCCTCTTTCCCACAGTATAATCCAGACCCAGGTCAACTGCTAATCACAGGTAAGAGAAAATGACTTACCACTTACGTTACTGCAGTTGTTTACTCTTTGTGACCTCATGGATGGTAGCTGGCCAGGGTCCTCTGTCCATGGGATTTCCCAGGCAAGGATCCTGGAGTGGGTTGCCATTTCCTGAGACACCTCCAGAAGGAGCCCCTGGCAGTATAGCTACAAAAACCCCACTCGCTCCACAATCAGGCTGCAAACATGGTGCCCTTAGCTCTGCAGGCACTTCCCTTTCTTTCCCTCTTTCCATAATTCTAGGCCTGCTTTTCTTTCCCTCTTACCTCTGAACCCCCTCTCAAACTTCCCCTTTTATTCAAAGAGGGAAAACACATTGCAAAACTACCAAAGCATTTTGAATCATGTTCACCCAGTCCTGAGCTGGGGAACAAAATGGATACAAATTTATCAGCTATGTTCTCTTTCATTGGGGAACACATGATTAAGAGAGGTGTATTGTTTTCAGGTATATTTCTCTATAGTTTCATAGTTCTAACAGTTGCTGATTCCATCTTGAAATTTAAGAGATATGCGTGCAATGGTGCTATATTTGGAAAGTTAAAACAAGAGGTTTATTCTTCTCTATGTTGTTATTTAAAAGAAGTATCATATAAGACTACATACTTTCTAGAGGGAAATTGAACATTTTTTGAGTTATCTATTATGCCCCAGTTTTTGGACATTATCTGATGAATATACATGACAAACATAGACCTCTAAAGCTGTGCTATTTAAATTAAAAACCAAATTAAATTAAAAATTCAGTTCCTCAGGCACATTCATCACATTTCAAGGACTGAAAAGATGCAGGCGGCCAGTGACCACCATACTGCAGGGTCCTGATACAGACCATCTCCATCATTACAGAAAGTTCTATGGGACACCTCTGCTGTCCTTTCTCCTTACTCAATATTTTCCACAAAACATCTGTAGAATTACACTTTGGTCCTTGCAGCACAAGGAAGATGATTTCTGTCACACCAAAGCTCTAACTAGAACCCTGCAGCCTTCTGCATGAGCTCTTCTACAGCTATCTCATTTTTCACCACTGCAATTTCTTTAAAAGTTTTATTGGCATATAGTTGATTTATAATGTTTTGTTAGTTTCAGATGGACAGACAGGGAATCACGCGGCATGTGGGATCTTAATTTCCTGACCAGGGATTAAACTTGCACCCTCTGCATTGGAAGCAGAGGGTCTCAACTGCTGGACTGCCAGGGAAGTCCCACACCACTGCAGTTTTACACTCTACCTGGCCCATTGAGAGCAGGAGTCTTCCAACCCGGACTACATTCTAACCTCTCCCGAATGTCTAGCAAAAGTATGGATCAAACAAAGACATCAAATTATTGCACACATGAAATAATATTGTAGTCTCCTGGAAATTCACTGGTCCATATGAAGTATGACTCCCAGGGAAGTGACAGAAGTCAAGTTTATGCTACTCAAGTTTCACTTTAGCCCAGGAGATTGAAAGAACTTGGGCTGCTGTGAAGTAAGTAGTAGTAAATAACTTAATGGTTTTCAAAGTGAATGTAACAAAACTTTTTTTAATGGGTATAATGTCACTTTCAAATGAAAAAGCTATACTTGAAGTTGAGTACAATTTTAGTTAGATCTCTTTTAAAGTTCAAGAGCAATACTGTAGTGCAGGCCCACATAATGTAATGTGACATTGGGGCTCTGTGACAATAGGTAAACTTTCATAAACACTTAAGCACATCGGGACTATATTCCAGTGACCTTCAAGGCAATACATCATTCTGTCAGTTGGATAGGTATGTTCAGAAACAAAAAATGATCCAGGAAATCTTACACCATATGACACAATGCTCAAGAAAACACATACACACTGAAAGAACATTATAATAATAGTTCACCTTTCTTCTAAATTTTACCTTCTTTGGTTCAGTCTTTTCCTATTCTGATAAAGAACACCTCTTACTAAGTAATTACTTTGCAGGTCACCAGAATGTATCATCACATGTTTAGATTATTAAAATGGGTGGACGGTTCTTCCATATAGCTCTAAAGCAGGTTGGGAAGCTCTATGGAAAATGATTTTGCTGAATTTTTAACCAAAAGACTTAGAGACTTTGTCGATATCAGTCATTGCAGTGGTGGCTTTCCTGTGGTAACAGGCTGCTTTTTACCTTGAAAGAATGAAGATTTTTTCAGAGTAATATATTACCATACACAGGACAGCACTGTCATAGAAGCTAACAAAAATAACTTTTACTGTCATTTCTGGATTCTTTTTTTAAAAACTTACTTTTAGTAATATCACTGATATTTAAAATATTTTTAAATTCATAATATTTATAAGCCAAAATTTCTCAGATCTTTGGCAGTTCTTTAGGCTTGGGCAGGAGTGATATTTGTCCAAAACACACCCGACACAACCTCCTTGTTTCCGGCTATCCTGTTCTCATCGTTCAATCAGTGCCAGTTATTAAAATTTCTGAAAATTACTCCAGGGCACAGATACTGTAATTTGTCCCTTTTGCTTTTTTCAGTTGTGGAACTAAGACAGTAAGTCTCTAGCTTCCAAGAGCTAAATTCAATTGCTGATCTGTTGGCATTTCTAACTCTAATCCAAATTAAACAAATGGAAAGTCCACTGCAAACAAACAAAAGCACAAATGGTATTCTTCACATCACTACCCTGAGAACTGTTACTTAAAAAACAAAAAAATTAGAAAACTATAAAGGCAAATTTAAGGAGACAGTTATGCAATTATAAGACAAGAGTACCTGTTCTTACAAAGCATGCTTTCGTTTTTAATTTTATTTTTGGCAGTTTTTGACTATAGCTACAATAGAACATTCTTTCCCCAAGGAATAACAAATTCACACCTATTTATGTAACACTTTTGGTTACCGATATTTAAAAATACTGCTCAGTATAGAAGTTCAGGCCCCTTAAAAAAAGTTAGAATTAAAACGTTTTATAAGCCCTGGCAGCAAGGACAGTCCAGTAGCAATAAGCACAACTAGCATCCAGCTCTTGGTTTCTAATATCATTCTCTAATAAAAGGAACCAGGGCTCATCACAGAAAAGATGAATTCAAGGAGTAGAGTGGGAAATATACAAGATGAGTCTGGAGCATTTTGTGATGCCAGGAAGTAAGGAGGAGCTATAAACAAACTCCACAAAGGTGGGAATATGTCAAAGGGACACAGAAGTCAACTGAAAGAGCTCGCAATGACCAAAGCTGGAATACTTTGAGCAACAGCATAAATGAAGCAGTACTGAATTATAACCAAAGTGTAAAATAAATACCCATCAGTCTATAATTAGTAAATAAATAAAATAAGGGAGAAGAGACAATATTTGTATGCAGAAGAAGCCCCAAAACAATATTGGTCCATTGATTTTAACAAATGTACTGTACTAATGTAAAGTGTTAATGACAGGGAAAACAGCGTGGGAGATAGGGGAATTCTGTACTATCTTCACAATTTTGCTGTAAATTCAAATTGTTTTAAAATTAAAAGTTTATTTTGAAATTTTAAACTATCTTTTCAAAACTATGTCACATTACATACTGTTTTGGGTTTGTTTTTTAAATATTTGTTTGACATTGCCATTGTGGTGAAGAGCGTGAACAAGGATCAACTGCTTGGATCTGAATCCAATTCAATCGTCTACACTGATTTTTACTAGCTAAGGGCTTGTGTTGCACACAGGATATAACTAACCATGGAGACCAGCTTGACTTCGGTATATTCAGCACAATCTCTGCTTTCCCAACAAGAGAAAAATACGTAAAGCCCAATCAGCCTTGACTTTCGGGTTAACCATATCTAGTGATGACCAGGCCAATGGGTTGCTCTGAATAACACTGAAAATAAGCAGATGGCAACCTTGTCCCCATTCACAGTCAAGGCAGGTCCTCCTTTCTAAGAACCGATGTAACCAGGGAAGTGATTAACGCCTCTGAGAAAAGCGCAGGACTCATTTTAAGAACTATCAGCAGTTTCATATGATTTGAACACTACCTGTTTATTAGTTATAAGATTCAGATGAGGCTAATGAAATTCTATTTTCTTTCTACAAGCAAAGCTTATTATAAGAAAAAGGGCAAAATGAATTTGATGAGAACATTTGAAGATACTTTTAATAAAAAATGACCAGGATTTATAGTGTTGCTTTTTTTTTTAATTTATACGTTGTAAGATTTACAACTTTCCTACAAATGAATGCTTCTCAAATGAATATTCATGCGGCAATTGTACTGGCTTTTACCAGCTAAGATAGTCATTAAAGGCTTGTCATCTTGGCCCAACAATGCCTCTGGTGCTTCTAAATTATTAGATCTTCGTCTACTCTTTTGAATGCTATAATAGCAATAAATAAATTATCAGCATAAATCATCAAAGGTCACAATTTTCAGCAAAAGCTCTGAATTTTCTAGTGTCACCTACTTTTTTACATTAAACTATAAAGACACATTTTCTTCATCAGATCGAATAAATAAAAAGATGAAATTAAGTGAAACAAATGAAACTATGAAAAGCCTGAGTAAAAGCTATTCTTTAATAAGACTGTAATTAACAACGGAATTAAAGGGATTTTTTTTTTAATTTAAAACATCTTAATTAACTTTTTTAGAGTTAGATTAGCTGTCGCTATGCCTAACACTAAATTTAATTTGGGGTTATGCCCCAGACTGTGCGACACATGAGCTAATGTGCTGGGGCCAAATGTCCTTTGTGAAGCCACTGAATTGAGAGCACCAAGGGAGCAGGAAACCTGATCTTTCTCTTCTTTGAATGCACTCCAGCACTCAGCACTGGACAGATAAAGAGGAACCTAATCAATACACAAATGAACGTACCTTTTGGGGAAATTATTCAAGTTTACCAGTCAAGTGTACTAGTCAGCAGACTCTGGGTATAAGCAATATAAACAAAACAACCCAGGTAATTTAAGTTTAAGAAAAGTATTTGCTGTAAGGGACCAAAGCAGTTGCAGGGCTCTAAAGAGTAGAAACTACTGGTCAGTCATTCCCTTCAGGACATTATTCTACACATTTGCCAAATCATGATGCATAGCTCAAGAATCATGAGCGCATCTGATTGGTTGGCTTAGGCTGTATGTTTACCAGGGATCTTGATTAACAATTACACCATGTCTCTATCTAAAGATGGAGGAGATGGTACCAAAGCAAACGTGGAGGTGGTGTTCCCAGAAGAGGGAGATATGGATGCTAGACACAGGTCCACTATGATGGAGAAGGAGCAGGGGATGGGAAAAACCAACTAATCTTCAGGAAGTGTAGTAGACATTTTGCTTTCACATATCTGATTTAATTCTCCAAGCAGCCAAAAATAAAGTATTATCAGCCTTATTTTACTAAAGTTTAAATGCTGAAGTTCACAACACTTAAGCTACTTAGGCGAAGTTACATAGAAAGAAACCTAGGTCTTTCTACCTGGCAACAGAAATAGAAGTTTCTTATCCAAGTATCAAGATGTGAAACATTAAACCCACACCATCTCAGACATGCAAGTCTTTCTTGAAGACAACCGTTCCTAACTGTTAAGGATTTCCTGTCCTCATATAATCCAGTTTTTTTCACATAATATATACAGACTCCCTTTCATTCAATAAAAATATATTATTTGCTTATAGATAAACCCATCATTTCCACAGATAATGATAGAATATGGTGATACCAAGGTAATAAATACAATTCTTAGAGATAAGTTAATGAGTTTGCTCATCTCTATAAGCTCAGAACATCCCTCTAATTCTGTCAGGCCATACATATGATACCAGTAATGAGGGACACCAGGTAAGAATATGGACACATAAGCAAAAATCACTAATCACTAATCCCGAATGACAAACAGTCAGCCCTACTAAAGGGGGTCAGAAGCAGGAGCATTTTTTAAACCAGTGCAAGCCCAGCATTTTTCCACTAAGTCAAAAATGCGGGTTCATCTCCAGATCAGCTTAAACACACACAAGCAATTCAGTTTATTATTTGGGTCAGTATATCTGTAACCTAAGCAGATGGTATATGCACTTTATGTGAAATATTTAATTAGACAATCAGGAATGTGGTGGTACCAGCTGTTATGGCCTGCTGACCTTGGTAATGAAGGAGATAACCAGCAAACTGATAGTGACAATGTTCAGAGGAAACCCAGAAATGGAGCCTGTTTATGAAAATAACAGTTGCTCTAACACTGCCACATTGCAAGCCAAGACACGTCAGCCCAAGTATAGTAATCTCTCTCACATCATTCACCTTCAGGCCTTTTAGATTTATTAAAAATTATTTTTAAGTGATTTCTATTGATACATAGGAGAAATTCTGGAAATAGGCACTTCAAAATATTCGTGAATGCTATTTTCAAATGGTGGGCTTATGGGTGATTTTTTTTCTTTCTATTAGTATTCTCAACAATGTACTTTAATTATTTGAAGAATTTTAATTTAAAAAAACAGTGATTTGTACGTCTTTTTATAAAGTTCCAAAGTTCTTGAAACATTGCCTTATAAATCCATTTTTCTCCTACAAACTAAAAAAATTGCATTTTGTCATTTACATTTAAGTGATCTTACATTTTACATATCTGATCTCCCCAAATGGTGGATGAAGCTGATGTTACATTTTTCTTCCCACCCAGTCAGAAGACTCCTCTTACTGCAAATCTCAGGCTGGGTCTCAACCCTGCCTGCAAGTTCTATGGGAACCAAGTCAGCTTGCTCCCCTTCTCCTCAGAGGCCTTTCCAGAGATGTCCCCTTTTCCTCAACTCCTCCAATCCATCACCTCTCTTCAATCAAACCACCAAGATGAGAATGACATCCATACACAGACTCAGAAATGCAAATCTTCTTTGAAAGCAACAGTTCTTGATAACAAGGACTTCTTGCCCTCACATATCTAACAAAATATAGCCCAAATCCTTTTTCACTCAACAAAATGTACAATACTCACTCACATGTAAAGGCTCCATCGCTAGTGACACCATATGCTAATATTAAGGTGTCAAAGAGTTCGCTGCTCAGTCCTGTCTGACTCCTGGTGGACTGTAGCCCACCAGGCTCCTTTGCCCATGAAATTTTCTAGGCAAGAATACTAGAGTGCGTAGCCATTCCCTTCTTCAGGGAATCTTCCTGACCCAGGGATCAAACCTGCATTTCAGGCAGATTCTTTACCACTCAGTCACCAGGGATGTCCAATATTAAGGCAACAAATCCAATCCAATTGTTCCTCAACCTCTTTACAAAGAAAACAAAAGCTGGAAACTAAGAACTCTCTCAATCTTCCTTCCTTTTTCTAAAGTGAATCCCTCTGACTCTGGTGTTGTTTTCTTCTTACTGGTGAAATAAAAATGAAAGTCACTCACTCATGTCCAACTCTTTGTGACCCCATGGACTATACAGTCCATGGGATTCTCCAGGCCAGAATACTGGAGTGGGTAGCCTTTCTCTTCTCCAGGGGATCTTCTCAACTCAGGGATCAAACCCAGGTCTCCCACACTGCAGGCAGATTCCTTACCAGCTGAACCATAAGGGAAGCCTAAGAATACTGGAGTGGGTAGCCTATCTGTTCCCCATGGGATCTTCCTGGCCCAGGAATTGAACCAAGATCTCCTGCATTTCAGGTGGATTCTTTACCAACCAAGCTATCAGGGAAGCCCTCTTAGTAGTAATTCAATTAAATTAACTCAATAAACATTCATTGAGTTGAGCCAGATGTGTTTAAGATGCTGGGGATTTTTCTAGACAATAATCAGAGGCCCCTTCTTTGACAGAGCCAATAGTCTCTGCTACCTAAATCATCTTCTCTCCCTCTTGCTTCTAGGACTTCTATGTATTAATCAGCTAGTGCTACCATAACAAATTACCATAGACTGGGTGGATTAAATAACAGAAATTTATTTTCTGACAGTTCTGGAGGTTAAAGTCTGAGGTCAAGTTGGTTCCTCCTGAGGCCTCTCGGCTCAGCTTGTAGATGGCCGTCTTCTTGCTGTGGCCTCTCACAGTGGTCCTCTGTGTGTGTGCCTCCCCAGAATCTCTCCCTCTTTAAAAAGAAAACCTATCACATTGGATTAGGGCTCCACCTTAAAGTTTTCATTCTGAACCTCTTTAAAGGCCTGGTGCACTGGGAAGACCCAGAGGAATCGGGTGGAGAGGGAGGTGGGAGGGGGGATCGGGATGGGGAATACGTGTAAATCTATTAAAAAAAAAAAACAAAAAAAACTTTGTCTCCAAGGAAGGAACACTTCCAAACTCATTCTACGAGGCCGCTATCACCCTGACACCAAATCAAGACAAAGACAACACACAAAAAAGAAAACTACAGGGCAATAACACTGATGAGCATAGATGCAAAAATCCTCAACAAAATTTTAGCAAACAGAATTCAACAACACATTAAAAAGCTCATACACCATGATCAAGTTGGGTTTATTCCAGGGATGCAAGGATTCTTCAACATAGGCAAATCAGTCAATGTGATACACCATATTAACACACTGAAAGATAAAAACCACGTGATAATCTCAACAGATGCAGAAAGTGACAAAATTCAGCACGCATTTATGATTAAAACTCTTCAAAAAATGGGCATAGATGGAACCTACCTCAATATAGTAAGGGCCATATAGTATAAGCCTACAGCAAACATTATTCTCAATGGTGAAAAACTGAAAGCACTCCCTCTAAGATCAGGAACAAGACAAGGGTGTCCACCCTTACCACTATTATTCAACATAGTTTTGGAAGTTCTAGCTATAGCAGTCAGAGAAGAAAAAGAAATAGAAGGAACCCAGACCAGAAAAGAAGAAGTAAAGCTCTCACTGTTTGAAGATGACATGATACTATACACAGAAAACCCAAAGATACTATCAGAAAATTACTAGAGCTAATCAGTAAATTTAGCATTGTCACAGGATACAAAATCAATACACAGAAATCACTTGCATTCCTACATACTAACAATGAAAAATCAGAAAGATAAACTAAGGAATCAATCCCATTCACCACTACAACACAAAGAATTAAATATCTAGGAAAAAACCTACCTAAGGAGACAAAAGAACTGCATACAGAAAATTATAAGACACTGATGAAAAGAAAGTAAGGACAACATAAACAGATGGCGAGATATTCCATGTTCCTGGGTAGGAAGAATCAATATTGTGAAAATGACTATCCTACCAAATGTAATCTACACATACAATGCAATCCCTATCAAATTACCAATGGCATTTTTCACAGAACTAGAAGAAAACATTTCACAGTTCATGTGGAAACACAAAAGACCCCAAATAGCCAAAGCAGTCTTGACAAACAAGAATGGAGCTGGAGGAATCAACCTTCCTGACTTTAGATTATACTACAAAGCTACAGTCATGAAAAGGGTATGGTACTGGCACAAAAACAGAAATATAGACCAATGAAACAAGGTAGAAACCCAGAAATAAACCCATGCACCTATGGGTACCTTATTTTTGACAAAGGAGGCAAGAATATACAATGGGGTAAAGACAGCCTCTTCAATAAGTGGTGCTGGGAAAACTGGACAGCTCCATGTAAAAGAATGAAATTAGAACACTTCCTAACACCATACATGAAGATAAACTCAAAATGGATTAAAGACCTAAATGAAAAACCAAATACTATAAAACTCTTAGAGGAAAACATAGGCAGAATACTCAAAGACATAAATCAAAGCAAGATCCTCTAAGACCCATCTCCTAGAGTAATGGAAATAAAAACAAAAGTAAACTAGTGGAACCTGATTAAACTCAAAAGCTTTTGCACAGCAAAGGAAACTATAAGCAAGGTGAAAAGACAACCCTCAGAATAGGAGAAAATAATAGCAAATGCAACAACTGACAAAGGATTAATTTCCAAAATATACAAGCAGCTCATACAACTCAATACCAGAAAAACAAACAACCCAATCAAAAAGTGTGAAAAAGACTTAAACAAACATTTCTCCAAAGAAGACATACATATGGCTAAAAAACACATGAAAGATGCTCAATATCGCTCATTATGAGAGAAATGCAAATCAAAACTACAATGGGATATCATCTCACATCGGTCAGAATGGCCATCATCAAAAAGTCTACAAACAATAAATGCTGGAGAGGGTATGGAAAAGAAGGAATCCTCAGGCACTGTTAGTGGGAATATACACTGATACAACCACTGTGGAAGAGAGTGTGGAGATTCCTTTAAAAACCAGGAACAAAACCACCATATGAGCCAGGAATCCCACTCCTAGGCATATACCCTGAGGAAACCAAAACTGAAAAAGACATATGTACCCCAATATTCATTGCAGCACTATTTACAATATCTAGAACATGGATGCAATCTAGATGTCCATCTACAGATGAATAAATCTGTATATTTACAGATTTCTTTATCCAGATAAGTAAATCTGGATAAAGAAGTTGTGGTACACATACACAATGGAATATTACTCAGCCACAAAAAGGAATGCATTTGAGTCAGTTCTAATGAGGTGGATGAACTTAGAGTATATTACACAGAGTGAAGTAAGTCAGAAAGAGAGAGATAAACATCATATACTAACACATATATATGGAATCTAGAAAGATGGTACTGAAGAATTTATTTGCAGGGCAGCAATGGAGAAACAGACATAGAGAACAGACTTACGGACATGGGAAAAGGGGAGGTGAGGGTGAGATGTATGGAGAGAGTAACATGAAAACTTACATTACCATACGTAACACAGATAGCCAACAGGTATTTGCTGTATGTCTCAGGAAACTCAAACAGGGGCTCTGTGTCAACCTAGAGGTGTGGGATGGGGCAGGAGACAGGAGCTAGGTTGAAGAGGGAGGGGATATACGTATATCTATGGATGATTCATGTTCAGGTTTGACAGAAAACAGCAAAATTCTGTAAAGCAATTATCCTTCAATTAAAAAATACTTTAAAAAAATTTTATCTCCAAGTATATTTACATTTGGAGGTAACTGGGGATTGAGATTTTAACATACAGATTCCACACCAATACAATTAAGCCCATAACATGCCTGGCCCACATCCAGTCTCATACTTAGTTCTGGTTCTTCTCCCTCATTAATAACACTCTCAAATCTTTTTCATATTCAAACACCAGCAGGCCACCACTAGCCCATATCTTTCCCCTGTTCTATCTGGCTGCTTCCCTTAACTGCCAATATGTGAAAATATCCCAGGTGTCTCCAGTCCAGGGGTCACAAAGTGTCAGAAATGACTTAGTAATTCACCACCAACAACAAGGAGTCTCCATCTCAAAGTAGAGGGGTAGATCATCAATGGACCAGGGGCAGAGCCAGAGAGCCCCAGCCCATTGAAAGATGGGAAACTTGACCCACTGCCAGCTAACTTCAGTCACATGTGAAAACAAAACCCAGGGTATCTTGTTCTTCTGACTATCAAGAAAACCTAGAAATATAACATTTCCCAAGTTTTATATGCAGGTGGCAAAGAAAAAACAAAAAACCTTTAGGTGGGCCAAAAAAGTAGACCCCAAATCTCTCTTTTCCCTAATTTTTTCCATGATCTCTTTCTTACCTTCCCCATTTCTTACCTCACTCATTTCTAACATTTCTGACATCAGGTTTCTTTGCACCAATTCCTTTTTGCACATTCTACTGAAACAGTTATTGCTGAAGTCGACACAGCTTTCCTGTTAACCTCACCATTTAGAATGTGAGCTCCTTGAAGGCAGACTGTCTATTTTATCTCCATCTTTCAAATGCTTAACACTGCATCCTGAACAAATGATTACGGAGTAAAGAACTAGCTTATCTCTTTGGAGCAACCAGAACGAATGGAGGAACTATAAATCAAAGAATTCTAGCTTGAATAATTTTGTAAGGGCTCACCACTTATTTTATTTACCTAATTCCTTCATTATTTCAGCAAGATTCCTGCCTAGCATGTAATGTATATCCTCCTACATGGCATGAGAGCTTAAATCCCCACTTTTCTTCCAAATGGCAAATTTTAGCTTCTTAAGAAGAAAATTCTGATATAATGCTATCTCATTTGTTTACAAGGTCAATTATCTACATGCTTGACATTTTAGAACACAGTCAAGTATCAAGTGGTGGTGGTTTAGTCACTAAGTTGTGTCCAACTCTTGCGACCCCATGGACAGAAGAGCCTGGCAGGATACCATCCATGGGATTTGCCAGGCAAGAATACTGGAGTGGGTTGCCATTGCCTTCTCCAAGTCAAGCATAAAGAGACAAGAAATTCTATAAATTGTCCGAATGGATGGTTAATGTCAGAATAGATGGTTAACGTTCATTAATTTCACTTATAAGGGAACCCTTATGTGTTCTCTTATGTTCTAATTTTTAAATGTAACTTTATTTGGAAGGGAAATACATCTGGCCAGAACTATGTTCTATTATACTAGCCTGAAAGCCAGACATAGCTCCGAAGATAATGGTTTATTATTCTGTAGTGGTGTCTTTTAACTTATATGCAGAGTACATCATGCGACTGCCAGCCTGGAAGAAGCACAAGCGGGAATCAAGATTGTCGGGAGAAATATCAATAACCTAACATATGCAGATGACACCACCCTTTTGGCAGAAAGCAAAGAGGAACTAAAAATCCTCTTGATGAAGGTGAAGGAGGAGAGTGAAAAAACTGGCTTAAATCTCAACATTCAAAAAAGTAAGATCACAGCGTCTAGTCCCATCACTTCATGGCAAATAAATGAGGAAACAAGGGAACCAGTGACAGACTTTATTTTCTTGGGCTCCAAAATCACTGCAGATGGTGACTGCAGCCATGAAATTAAAAGATGCTTGCTCGGAAGAAAAGCTGTGACAAACCTAGACAGCATATTAAAAAGCAGAGATGTTACTTTTCCAACAAATGTCCAACTAGTCAAAGCTATGGCTTCTCCAGTAGTCATGTATGGATGTGAGAGTTGAACCATAAAGAAGGCTGAATACTCAAGAATTGATGCTTTTGAAAAAAAAAAAAAAAAAGAATTGATGCTTTTGAACTGTGGTGCTGGAGAAGACTCTTGAGAGTCCCTTGGGCTGCAAGGAGATCAAAACAGTCAATCCTAAAGGAAATCAGTCCTGAATATTCATTGGAAGGTCTGATGCTAAAGATGAAGCTCCAATACTTTGGCCACCTGACGCAAAGAGATGACTCATTGGAAAAGACCCTGATGCTGGGAAAGACTGAAGACAGGAGGAGAAGGGACAACAGAGGAGAAGACGGTTAGGTGCCATCACTGACTCAATGGACATGAGTTTGAGCAAGCTCCAGGAGATGATGAAGGAGAGGGAAGCCTGGCGTGCTGCAGTCCATGGGATGGCAAAGAGTCGGACACAACAGAGAGACTGAACAATAACAACAGGGGCATCTTTTGGGGGCTTTGCAGGTGGCGCTGACGGTAAAGAACTAGCCTGCCAATGCGGAAGATGTTGGAGACCCAGGTTCGATCCCTGGATCTACAAGATTCCCCTGGAGGAGGGCATGGCAACCCACTCCAGTATTCTTGCCTGGAGAATCCCATGGACAGAGAAGCCTGGTGGGCCACAGTCTGTGGGATCTCAAAGAGAACATACATACACACACATCTCTGATGTAGCATCCAGGTTAAGAGTCAGATTTTCCATTGAACATCTTATATGAAATAATGTTCTTTATTCACAAGACAATTTCAATTACATATCGAAGTAACAAAAAAACCCAGAAAACTCTGAAAATACAATTTGTTAAAACCTAGACACCATTTAAACCTAAAATGAATAAAAAGACCAAAGTATAAAATGGCAAAAAAAAAATATCTAATTTTATTTGTCCTTTTTTTTAATCTTTTTTAAATGTTAGGCCTTCCTGGAAATCTGAATTGTGTCCTGTAATGTTTCAGTTCAGTTCAGTTCAGTCACTCAGTCGTGTCCAACTCTTTGCGAACCCATGAATCGCAGCACACTAGGCCTCCTTGTCCATCACCAACTCCCGGAGTCTACTCAAACCCATGTCCATCAAGTTGGTGATGCCATCCAACCATCTCATCCTCTGTCGTCCCCTTCTCCTCCTGCCCCCAATCCCTCCTAGCATCAGGGTCTTTTCCAATGAGTCAACTCTTTGCATGAGGTGGCCAAAGTACTGGAGTTTCAGCTTCAGCATCAGTCCTTTCAATGAACACCCAGGACTGATCTCCTTTAGGATGGACTGGTTGGATCTCCTTGCAGTCCAAGGGACTCTCAAGAGTCTTCTTCAACACCATAGTTCAAAAGCATCAATTTTTTGGTGCTCAGCTTCCTGTAATGTTTAGTTACTCTCAAAAGAATCAGAAAACTATTTTTGACCTAGCCTACCATAAAACAACTATCATTGTTTAAAAAACAAAAAAACGGTCTAGATGACAGATGAATAACAATCAAACTAGGGGATAAAATCTATACTGAAGCCAATATGCCCCCATAAAACAATATGAAACCTTCTTGTAAGAAAAAATGAGGAATTTTGAATTTCTCTCAAGTAAAAGCAACATAAATTCTGTGGGTAAATGAAGTAGCTGAATAAACTAAACAGGTATTTGAGCAGGCTGAATGTCATACACAATTGAGCTAGTATCACACAGAAAGTTTCAGTCGGGCCAAAAATAACAAAAACAAAAACCCACACAAAGTGAACAGAAAAAAACTCTGCACAGAACTAGTATGCCTGAATGAAAGATTACAAACATTATTTTTCTCTCACTACAATGCAAAACAAGCAAAATCAATAGCCAATTTTATTTCTAGATTTGTATCCATTGTAGTATTATAAAGCCAATTTTGGCACTGCCTGAACGGAACTCCTAGCTCAGCATTTTCTCAGAAAGTAAATTTGTCATTCTGACCAGTGTATAACTAATCATACAGTGGCAAAGAGAGCACTTTGTATTTGATGCTTTAATAAAATTCACAAAAGGTTGGGAAAAACACAACTTTAAAATCTTAGCTACTTTAGAGCAAGTATATTACATTTTAATATAGTTTTAGAAAATATATCACTTTAGCTGATTCAACAACAATAAAAAGCCAAATTCATAGGACTATAATTAATATTAATTTTATGATTCACTAATAGAAATAGAGATTTGCCAAAAGTACTGAAAAATTCAGAACTTTCTTAAAAAAATTTTTTTTCCAAACATTTCATTGCCAGGCATTAACAGGGAATGCCATTCTATGCCACAGCACATAAGGCACATATTAGGACTTCAAATTACCTAAAATGAACACCATGAGAGGCATTTCTATACAGACAGAGGATGAGATGGTTGGATGGCATCACCGACTCAGCGGACATGTGTTTGACTAAACTCCAGGAGTTGGTGAGGGACAGGGAGGCCTGGGATGCTGTAGTCCATGGGGTCGCAAAGAGTCAGACACAACTGAGCGACTGAACTGAACTGAATGGACACTGTACATCAACATTATATTTGAATTATTTGTAGACCCGAGCTATATAAAATAAATATTTTATATGAAACATCACACAATTTGAATTCCTGGATATAAATCATTCCTACATTTACTCATCTCTTTTAAATCACTGTTTATCACCATCAGATTCTCATATCTATTATCCAAATGTATGTGTCTCTTTCTTATTTATGATGTGTCTTCTTCCATGTTTTCATGTTTACCCTTGGCCTGTGCTATTATAATAAACTTAATTTGTAAGCCTTAACATCTCCCAGAATTCCAAGATGGAATACTGTGTCCTCATATTTCCATCTAAAATGCAGAATAAGATGTGGAAAAGGACAATGGTTTGGATACTACTAAATAAAGCTCATTGGAAAAAAAACCTTGTCACAAGAAATGTAGCCCAGGAAAAAGTGGCATGTATGGTAATATTTATCAGAGACACTTGTGGGAGAGTAAAACTGAAAAAGCAATCCAAGAAAAGGTTAAATAATACAAAAATTTTTAAAGAAAAGGGAAAAAAGAAGCTTTAAATTCTACAAATTTATATAAACAGGGAATATTCTTCATTTCTAACTAGAAGAAAGATAAAGAAAATAAATCACAAACATCTGGTAGGGAAAGATTTGCCTAAGAAAGCTTTTAAAGTTCCTTTTTTGGGTTGGCAGGCACTTTTTAACCATATCTACTATTCAATTTTTCACAGGAAACACATTAATACAACTGGGACAAGGAGCGAACACTGACCAGTCTAGGAAGAAGCATAGAAACTTGGGGTGGGGTGGGGGTAGTGTGGGTGTAGTTAAATAAGATGGGCAAGCTACCTCTGATAATACAGATGTAACTTTCATTCTCATAATTGTTAAATGAAGAGTGATGGGAAAGACTATGCCTCATTCTAACGTAGTCACACTAGGAGAAAAAGTTGGGAAAATGAGTGAGAAGCTAGGTGCAACAACATAATCTTGGCTTAAAATATGAGAAAGATACGTAAATAGTGAGAGAACAAAAGACAAGCCACTATCTGTTGAGATTGAGACAGACTGCGCTTAAATTTGTCCTCATGAAAAAAAAAGTATAAATTTGTAATTATAGCGTAAGCCTACGAAAATTGAAGCTTTAGGATAAAGTGTGCATTCCTTTGGTGATACATAGAAAATCATCTCCAAATGATTTACTATGACTATTTTAAAGACTTCCATTTTGTATTTCCAGGGAAACATAAAAAACATGGCTTCAAAAAGAACAACAGACAGAGATGAACATGGTTTGAAAAGTCAATATGTTGAGATGTAAAGGAAACTGGATAAGATTTTAAAACAATAAATGGAAACTTTAAATTTGCATCCAAGACAATAAAAAGCCAAATGGACAATATAGAAAGTCACTTCTGAAGAAAAGAAGACAAGTCTGGGAAATTCTTCAAGATATTAGAACAGAAGGCAGCAAATTATAGACTGAAAGCCAAATATGGTTTGCCCCCTGTTTTTCTAAGTCCTGTGGGCTAAAAATGGTTTTTACAGATGAATATTTGCAATCGATTAATGTGAAGAACCAACTCATTTGAAAAGACCCTGATGCTGGACAAGATTGAAGGCAGGAGGAAAAGGGGACCACAGAGGATGAGATGGCTGGATGGCATCACCAACTCAATGGACATGAGTTTGAGTAAACTCTGGGAGCTGGTGATGGACAGGGAGGCCTGGCATGCTGCAGTCCATGGGGTCACAAAGAGTCAGACACGAGTGAGCGACTGAACTGAACTGAACTGAATGGTAAGAACTCTGAACTCCAATGAAGCAAAAGGTTGCATGCTCAGTTACTCAGTTGTGTCTGACTCTTTGTGACCCTATGGACTGTAGCCCACCAGGCTCCTCAGTCCATGGAATTTTTCAGGCAAGAATACTGGAGTGGGTTGCCATTTTCTCCTCCAAGGGGTCTTCCTGACCCAGGGATCAAATCCGTGTCTCCTTCATCTCCTGAAGTGGTAAGCAGATTCTTTAATACTGAGCTAACCTGGGAAGCCCCCAACCAAAAGGTTCTCTCTCTCCAAAAGAATTATATTTGTCTCATTAGTAGCTCTACATTACAAGGAAACAAAACAAAATTTAACAAAACTCTATTCAATTATTTTTTATTTGGAATTGAACCAATAAAAAATTTATAGAAATTTGTTTTTGCTTCTGTTATAGTAGTTGCATAATATCCTCAGTTTTGTCTCTCAGTCTACAAAGTGTAAAATATTTACTATCTGGCTCTTTGCAGAAAAAGTTTTACAACTTCTGCTTTAGAAGAAAGAGATAAAGAGATCTACATGCTAGGAAAAAGATAATGCCTATGAGGCCAGGGACAGGAAATTCAACCAATGAATAAGGGATATCTCCAAAGCAAATGACATCTGTCAGCCGGTAAAACAGATGTAAAAAATTCTGCCAACACCAGGACAAAGAACTTAATATAGGGCCAAGAAATAAAATGAAACAGAAAGATTAAAAATTAGAGAGCAGGTAAAGATATATAAATTATAATCAAAACAAACAGTTAACAAATTAAAATCAGATTACAATGGAAAAGAATCTAGAAAAATAATATGTATATGTATAACTGAATCACTTTGCTGTATACCTGAAACACTGTAAATCAACTATACTTCAACAAAATAAAATAAGATAAATAAGATTACAAAAATTTCAGAGCAAAAACCAAGCCTGTAGGTCAATTTACATTTATACCAATCCTATGATGAAATAATTGTGAACCTTTTTCCATTCAGTCATGTAATATCAAAATATGAAAATCAAAAGCCATTAGAAATGAACACGAACAAAGACAAATTGAAGGGGAAGACTGAAATACAGTGGTCAATCCATAAGTATGGTTTGTGAAAGATTTTACCTACAAGGCTGGATTATTAACTACACCAACTCTGCATCTCCAAATAATATTGCACTTTTTGAAAAATATCCATGAAAGAGTTTGAACAACTATTTACCTATACATTGAACATATTCTGAAACTAGAAATTACTGAATGTAAATACAAAATTCTATTCATCTGAAAAAACAAAAACTAGACACAACAACCTATTTCTTACAAAGTAACAAAAAAGAATTCAAGGTATAGGTTACAGCTAACACGGTGCTTATAACTAAATTTTATACCCTGAAAAAATTTCATTATTAATTTTTAAAAAAAGAAAAGCAAATATACCAAAAACATTTAAGTTAGCAAAAGGAGGGGGCCTTAAGAAAATCTTTTTTTTTTTTTTTTTTTGGTTGCATGGCATATAGGATCTTAGTTCCCTGACCAGGGATAGAACCTGCACCCCCTACAGTGGCAGCATGGAGTCTTAATCACTGAACTGCCAGGGAAGTCCCAAGTAAATCTTGAGTTTAAAAAAAATATAAAATGTGCATTAAATAATGAAACAGGTGGCAAAAAAGGAATCATGACTTTATTGCAATGGTACTTACACTGGCAAAAATTTAGGGATAACCTAAATAATAGAAAACTATATTAATATTAGCATATCTTTTCAATAGGATTTCCTTTGCATTCTAAAATCTGGATCTACAAGGAATTTAGTGAAATGCAACAATGCCTTTAATACAATAATAAACAAAAATGTAGAATATAAAAATTTCATATATACCATGATATCAACTGTGTAATAACAGAAAGAAAAAACACATAAACACAGAAAAACAACTGCAATTATCTCTACAGATTAAAACATGGGTAACATTTTAAAACAGAAAATCCCCCACCGATTTTCCATTGCACCAGGGTGAGCACCCCTAACCTCCACATTGCTCAGCCCTCAACAGTCCTGTGCAATGATTACCACAAGAAATCTAGCTCACCTCCATCATCACACATAGCTGGCAAAATATTTTTTTCCTTGTGAAGAGGACTTTTAAGATCTATCCTGTTAGCAACTTTCAAATATGCAACACAATATTAGTAACTATAACCATCATGCTGTACATTACATCCCTAGGACTTATTTTTTATACCTTTGACACCTCACACTCATTTCTCCCACCCCAACCCGTACCTGCAGCAGCCACCAACCTGTTCTCGACATCTCTGTAGCTCTCACCTTTCATATGAGCTCTACTCAAGTTCAAGTTTCTGTTTGGACTACTATTAATTATGCTTGTACATTTGGGGAAATCGTGAGCCATTTTTTATAAGCATTATATTAGACAGAAAATTGAGCTTGAGTAATTTACAGAAGAAATGTGTAATTTTTGAGTTTTCTGAGATGAGTGGTCAATAATCACCCTGTACCTATCTGTTAAGTCAATGCTACCTTTTAAACCACTGTCTTGCGTAAACCAGTTAAACGTGTACATTGCTGCATGACACAGGGTCACACAAAGAGCTACATGGGTGAGACTTCCCAGGTGCCTCTCCAAAGCAGCTAACTGACTCATTTTTCCTTCAGGACACCAACATAAAAATAAGCTCAGCTATTTGGGAGCTGTCATGTTTTATTAGAAAAATTATTATTTCCTATAAATCTGGGATTTCCAAAGTCTTAAGAGACTTGAAACCTTCTTAGTATTGCCTATATCCTGGTGTAATGTCTTTTCATCTAAATGAATATTTATCTATAGAAAGAAAATATAAAGGAAGAGCAAATCAGTATATAAAACTTCAGGTGACAAACTTTTTAGATGCATCTATTCTGGAAAGTAAGATTATACGTTTTACTTTGTGTCCCTATGACATAAAATAATTCTTGAATTACAGTCATTCCTAAATCGTAGGTTAGCTGAAAGCACAGCCAGCTCTCTGTATGCACCTTTTGTTTCTGCAACAGAGCTGCTACAAGAGCCTTTATAATGGCTGCAAATTAAACAAGGAGAGTTGAGAAACCAGGCCTTTGTGAACAAGTTTGAGACTACTCCACTGACTTCATGTGGTGAAGTGCATTACCAGGGAGCTGATATGATGGCAGAGTGTACATATACACTATTAAGCTGAAATGAATCTAAACATGTGGATAGTCCCCTTTTAATATTTCATTGAAAATAGAGTTAAATATTCTGAATAGTTCATTTCCAAGGGATTACCACACTTACCCAGTACTCAAAGTCATTTATGCCTTTCAGGTTATTTGAAAGGTTCAGTAATAACTCCTCAAATGCTCATTGCTTGTCATATTCTAAATTCTGACTTTCTGGATGCAAACACACAGGCCCTATTAGCACTAATGGAAGTTATATATTTGTACCTGGGAAAGAACATACATCTAGAAACCTGTTCTCTGCTGCTTAGAGGCAATCATGCTGCATTTTCTCTTGTGGGCAAAATAAAAATGCATTTGCTATTTCTGTGGAACCATTCAGGTGTTACAGGCACTTCTATAACATCCAAGAATGTATTAGCCAAAAACAACTAGAGTCATTTTTTTTGGTCTCATCATCATTCAAGCTGAATTAATAATATTAAACAGCATGTGGGATGAGGAAAAACACAGTGCAGAGCAACATTAAAATCCCGTTCCACTCAAGCATAATTCATTTTGATCTTTACTACTTGATTCAGCTAAAGGTCAAACCATATATGATGGTTTAGATCCAGAAAATACATTATTTCACTGTTGAATATGGTCCAAAATGAAGGCACCTAATTTCGAAATGGAAGTAATTTAGAAAATATAAGTACAATGAAAAATGTCTCTATTACAAAGCACATAAATTAAGTTCTATTTGATGACTGCCAATATTTTGAACCTCCCTACACATACTGGTAATGCCTTTAGTGCAACTTAATTTTCTTCCTATTGTGTCGTATACATTCAATGAACATCATTTTGGTAAGGGACCAAGAATAAGGTCAGAAGTGTTCGTGATGATAAATTACAGACCTTAATAACTTTTGAACAGTTTTAAATGTACAAGTCATTTATAAGTCATTTAGCTTGATAGATGAATGGTTAACAAACTATACAAACTAATAAGAACCGTATGTTATTAGTCTATACTACTACATGGCATGAAGCCAAGATCTCAAACAAGGTCTAATTAGGACCAAAACTGGGCTTTGCAGCATATTTAACTGGATAAAGGAAAAAAATGTCTTATTAAAAGACTGTATAAAAAATAATTACTCATTGATTTATGCAAAAACTATACAAGCACACAAGATTTTATTAAAGGATCAGCCAGATTCACAATTGACAGACCACTAAAATGTTCTTAGCTTTGGGGTTAAAAAAAATAGGTGACCTGTTGGGTCGGGTGTTTGCTTGTTCACTAGTTTTTTGCTATCAATGAAAGGCAGTTTGGAAATCTAGTCTTTGAGGTTTGTACTGCAGATTTACACCAAGCTTTGCTTGTGTACTTTGTTATATGTACTCTCATTTCTTGCTCATGGGTGAGTCACACGCAGTGATGATGGGCTCCACCATCCTCAGAAGGGACAGCCCCACAGAAGTTTCTGGAAGGAACCCCACCTAGTCTCACTCTACTGAATCAAAAGCAGTTCTAATATGGAAAGACTTAAGAATCAACTTGGAGGGACTTCTCTGGTGGTTCAATGATTAAGACTTTGCTTTCCAAAGCATGGGGTGAGGGTTTGATCCTTGGTTGGGGAGCTAGGATCCCACACACCTCATGGCCAAAGAACCAAAACATAAAACAGAAGCAATATTGTAACAGGTTCAATAAAGACTTTCAAAACAGTCCATAAAAATTTTTGGAAAAAAAAAAGAATCAAGTTTGAAGAGGCACAGATTGAATGAACAAGTAAAATCACAACAAGTAGTTCCATTATTGAATTAAAACTGACAGGTGACAGATTTAATTGAATTAAAACTTGCCTGGTAACAGTGGCGAAATCTCCTCTAATCCACCTACTTCAGTATTTCTTCACCTATTTCTTAAGAGTGGTACCATTATCAGAATAACTCATGGAGCTTGTTTAAAATGAATATTTCTAAATTACCTTCCAGACCTTTGATAATAGGATCGCCAGGAACAGGGCTGAGAAATCATTTAATAAGCTGCCCAGGAGATTTCACATGCCCTAAAGCTCCAGGGCTACAGTCCTAGAAGGAAGGCCCAAGAGGCTCTTCATTATACCACATGTGCACTGTCCCAATGCCACCTCTAATCCCCTACCATCACACCTACAGTGCACCCATCAGCAATACAAGAGGTACCACTCTTAAGAGCAGCATAGTGCCTTGAACATTAAGCTAAATGAATGTGTGAACATATTCATGGATGAATGGATAAATGCATGAATGGGAAAACAGATAATATTTCTGGAAGGAAATAGGAATTCTGTTTCCTTTAGAGTTGGCTCTACAAATCCATTCACAGTTAGCTCTCTAAAAATTCCCAAAGTGATCCAAAATTTTCAGTCTATGTGTTTGACAATATGATCTTAATGTCTCAAATACTGATCTTAGAAAATGATGAGAGAGGAAGCACTGGGCCCTGGTTCTGATTCCTCAGAAACGTCACAGGGCCGCACGGCTTTCTAGCCTGCATCGTGTGCTGGCAGACGCCACCACTGTCCCCTGCACATCTGCTGCGAAAGCTGTTGCTTAGCAACAGCAATCAATGCTGTATCTCCTCTTCACCATTTTCCTGAAGATTGAGACACTGCTCCAAGGTATTATTTTCAAATACCTTCTGTTTCACTGACCAAACATGTTTGTTAATTTTTCTATTATGGGGGGAAAAAAAGAAACCATGAACCAAATCAGCATAAGGATCCAAGAAAAGAAGAGTGAAGGAAGGTCAGTATAACACATGGTGCTTTGGGACTTGTTTGATGAAGAAAAATTCTTTGACAGCTCATTGACTTTATTTGCTATATCCTTTCATTCTGCCACTTTAGAACTGATTTCTGCTACCTCGTGGGAGATGAAAGCCATTAGCATGAATTATCATTCTAAATGCAGATCCACAAGGTACGGCCATTAAATACAAAAAGCAAATGATTTTCAGGAACTGGTTTAATACACACCTCACATCTCTGGTAAAGCTCCCATCGTGGTTACATTCTTACTAACCACTAGCTACATTTTCCAGTAACTTTCCACTGACAGCACAACATAAGATTCTTGGATGGACACTGCTTACAAGCTAAATTACTTGGTGTTTATGATGTGATTTAGAAGCTAAATTACATACACATGATACCAGAACTGACTTCGGGAGGAGGGGATAAGAATTCTTATTTTAAATACACCAATATGGCCTACTTACTGAGCACCTAATACAGGCTTCCCTGGTGGCTCAGATGGTAAAGAATTCACCTGCAACGCAGGGGACCTGGGTTCGATCCCTGAGTTGGGAAGATCCCTTGGAAGAGGGTATGGCTACCCAATCCAGTATTCTTGTCTGGAGAATCCCCATGGACAGAGGAGCCTGGCAGGCTACAGTCCATGGGGTCACAAAGAGTCGTACATAACTGAGCAACTAAGAACAATATATGCTCATATCTTTACAGGCAGCATTAAGGTGTGGAAAATGTGATCTTGTGGAACAGTCACATCAATAAGCAATGCAGAAGTAATATAGAAGAATAGAAGTATGACCTCAGGTATTTGTTTAGTTACAACAAACGTCCCAGTTAATAAGGAATATATCTGCAACACAGACTAGATGAATAAATAAGAATCCAAAGTCTTTATTTTTTACGAAAACAGTGTTGGCAAGGTTACGATGAGATTAAAAGGCATAATGCACTTCAAAGGACATCAGGCTGGTAAACTAAATCTACCTTTCTGAAGAATATTGGCAATATAAAAAAAACTTTAAAAAATACACTTATTTAAAAAAATAATAAATTAAAAAAATATATTTATACTTATTTAAGACTCACAGAAATAGAAAACAAACTTGTTACTAAACATGAAAGGGAGGTTAGGGATAAAATAAGAGTTTGGGATTAAAATATACACCCTACTGATATAAAAAATATATATACATACATTTAAAATTTTGACATAGTAATTGTTTATCTAAGAAAGTATTTTAAGGAAATAATCAAAGATGTTAACAAAAAATATTTATTTTAATTACATTTAAAATTATAAATACTTAAAGGCCCAGTATTAGAAGAAAGATTAAATGAACAATGATACAGCATATGACAAGCACTACTAAAATATTTTTCAGGACTATTTTATGAAAAGAAATAATTCTTATAATAAAAAGAAAAACAACAAAATAACATACAAATATGTATAGAAAACATAGTGGAGGAAAACATATCATGATATTAGTAAATCATTACATATTTTGAAATGAAAAAAATGTCCTAGTAAGTAAACTATATCAGAATTTTCTTTGAATGATTAATAGATTTTTAAATTTCCACTGAGAACATCATCCTTCATTGGTCTCCTAAGTATTGACAAATTGAAGTATTTAAATTTC